>NC_071656.1:0-1338750 GCF_014839835.1 Dryobates pubescens | reverse complement strand
GGTGGATGTGGGGAGGCCTGTGGATGTAGTCTATCTGGACTTCAGCAAGGCCTTTTACACCGTCCCCCACAGCAAACTGCTGGCCAAGCTGTCAGCTCGTGGCTTGGACAGCAACACTCTGTGCTGGATTAGGAACTGTCTGGAGGGCTGAGCCCAGAGAGTGGTGGTGAATGGTGCCACATCCAGCTGGCGGCCAGTCACCAGTGGCGTCCCCCAGGGATCAGTGCTGGGCCCCATCATCTTCCCCATAATCTTCCATTTTGGCGGGAAGCTCTCTCGGAACCGCGCTGAGAGCAGCAACCTCCGGGGGGCATCCACTGCTCTCCTTTGCAGGCTACGGGAACTGCCAGGACTGCAGAGATTCCTAGACATGCTGCGTGGATCAGAGGAGCCATCTTTTCACGTGCCTGTGGCTCGTGATACCAGCGTCATCAGCGGCAAATTTTAAAAGGGACAGCTGCGGCTCGCGGGGCTCCCATTCGTCAGGAAGCTATCCCGTCTTCTCTCCTACTCTCTCGTGCTCTCACGTGCTGCCGCATGTTTTCTATTTTTTTTGTCCAGTAGGTGCTGTGGCCAGGAACAGGCATGGTTGTAACTCGCAGCAAAAGCTCCTTAAAAAAATCGGTGTCGACCCAGACTGAGGTAGAACACAAGCAGGTAGCTGTCCAGGTATCTGGCTGTAGAGAGTGCTGGAGCCTGGCTCTTGAGATGCAGGGTAGTGGGGGCAACTCTTGCATTAGGTGTGAGCAGATCGATTATCTGCTTAACCTGGTGGACAGACTGAAGGATGAGGTTGCTAGTCTTAGAGATGTAAGGGAATGTAGAAAAGAGATGAACCAGAGGAGGAAAGGGATCAACCAGAGTAAGCAGGCTCTGCAGGCTCCCCCAGCAGAGGTTGGTTACCGAAAAAGCAGAGGGCAATGGATACAGATTCCTCTCAAACGACACAAAGTAAAACCTCCTTGCCTCCCCTCACCTTCCCCACTGCCCTTGGAAAATAGGTATGGGGCACTGGAGATTGAGGGTGAGGTGATCCTGATGCCGGAGGACACACCATCTGGGGTTTTCCCTGAGGAAATCCCTGAGGGGGTTTCCCTGTAGTCAAAAGAATTTTGGGTTTTTCGATCTTGGAGAACTTTCTACTGCACCAGGTCAGCTGGCAACAGATGGAGTATATCTGTCCCAGAGGAGGGGAAAGGTCACAGTGTATGAGAATGGCCATGGAACAGGTCATCTTGAGTGCAGTCACACAGCATTTACAGGATGGCCAAGGGATCAGGCCCAGCCAGCATGGATTTAGGAAGGGCAGGTCCTTCCTGACCAACCTGATCTCCTTCTATGATCAGGTGACCCGCCTGGTGGATGTGGGGAGGCCTGTGGATGTAGTCTACCTGGACCTCATCAAGGCCTTTGACACTGTCCCCCATAGCAAACTCCTGGCGGGCGGGTCCATTCCAGCGGTCAGCCCGTCCTCTTGCTCGCGCCGCCGCACTTTTTCTAAATCTTTGTCCAGTAGATCCCGCGGGCAGGGCTGGCCATGGTGGTAACTCGCCGCAATAACTCCTTTAAAAAATCAGTTTTGACTCAGACTGAGGGGGAATATAAGCAGGTAGGTAGGTGTCATAAGAAAGAGGTAGGTGTCCAGGCATCTGGCTGCAGACAGTGCTGGAGCCTGGTGCTTGAGATGCAGGGTAGTGGGGACAACTCTTGCATAAGGTGTGAGCAGATCGACTATCTGCTTAACCTGGTGGCCAGACTGAAGGCTGAGGTTGCTAGACTTAGAGATGTAAGAGATTGTAGAAGGGTGACGAACCTGAGTAACCAGGCTCTGCAGGCCCCTCCAGGCAGAGGCTGGTTATCCAAAAAGCAGAGGGGAATGGACACAAGTTCCTCTCAAAAGACATAAAGTTAAACCTCCTTGCCTCCCATCACCTTCCCCACTGCCCTTGGAAAACAAGTACAGGGCATTGGAGGTCGAGGGTGAGGTGATTCTGATGGAGAACACACCATCTAGGGTTTTCCCTGAGGCAAAACAGCCTAAGGTTAAACAGCCTAAGGTTGAACAGCCTAAGGCAAAGCAGCCTAAGGTTAAACAGCCTTCCCCTGGCATCAGGACCTGCTCCCTTAAAAAAAAGAGGAGGGTAATTGTCATTGGTGATTCCCTCCTGAGGGGAACAGAAGGCCCCATATGTCAGCCAGACCCTACTCACAGTGAAGTTTGTTGCCTCCCAGGAGCTAAGGTTAGGGATATTACCAGAAGGATGCCCAGTTTGGTGCAGCCCTCTGACTACTACCCCTTACTAGTTATGCAGTTAGGGAATGATGATGTTGCAACCAGAACTCCCAGGGCTATCAAGAATGACTTCAAGGCCCTGGGAGATCTCATTGAGGGGTCAGGTGCACAAATAATTTTCTCATCTATACCCTTAGTTGCAGGAGGGAATACCATAAGGAACAGGTCAGCAGCCATAGTCAACAAGTGGCTTAGAGGCTGGTGTAGTCAAAAGAATTTCAGGTTTTTCGATCTTGAAAAACTTTCTACTGCACCAGGTCAGCTGGCAACAGATGGAGTACATCTGTCCCAGAGGAGGGGAAAGATCAGAGTGTATGAAAATGGCCTATCCCTCAAAGGGAAAAAGATTCTAGGAAGGCAATTGGCAGGTCTCATAGATAGGGCTTTAAACTAGATTCAAAAGGGGAAGGGGCTGAAACCAGTCCCCCCAGGCAGGAGTCTGGGGGGGATAAGCTTGAGACAAAGGTGAAAACGGCAGCCCGGCTGAAGTGCATGTACACTAATGCACGAAGCATGGGTAACAAACAAGAGGAGCTGGAAGCCTTGCTGCAGCAGGAAAGCTATGATGTAGTTGCCATCACAGAGACGTGGTGGGATGACTCACATAACTGGAACACTGCAGTTGATGGCTACAGGCTTTTCAGGAGAGACAGGCAAGGAAGAAGGAGTGGAGGGGGGGCCCTGTATATCAGGGAGGCACTAGATGCCATTGAGCTGGAGATCAGGGATCATCGGGTTGAGTGCCTGTGGGTGAGAATTAGAGGGAAGACCAGCAGGGCTGACATCCTGGTTGGAGTCTGTTATAGACCACCCAACCAGGAAGAAAAAGTTGATGAAGCATTCTATAGGCAGCTTAAGGCTGTCTCAAGATCGCCTGACCTTGTTCTCATGGGCGACACCAACCTGCCTGACATCCGCTGGGATCTCAACACAGCAGAGAGGAGACAGTCTAGGAGGTTCTTGGAATGCATGGAGGACAGCTTCTTATCCCAGGTGCTGCGTGAGCCTACCAGGGGTAAGGCTATGTTTGACCTCCTCTTCAACAATAGGGAAGGGCTGGTGGGTGATGTGGTGGTTGGAGGCTGTTTAGGGGCCAGAGAAGGCACAGGAACAGGCTGTGCCAATGTGCTGGAAGATGAGCTGCCGGGGCAGACGGCCAGCCTGGATGGGTGATGAGCTTCTAAAAGAACTAAGGGGAAAAAAGAGGGTGTATCATCTTTGGAAGAAAGAGGAAGCAACCCATGAAAAGTTTAAGGATGTTGCTAGGTCTTGTAGGAAGAAAATTAGGGAGGCAAAAGCACATTTAGAGCTTAGACTGGCTTCTGCTGTGAAGGACAGCAAAAAGTCCTTCTATAAATACATTAATAGCAAGAGGAAGGGCAAGGACAACCCCCACTCCTTGGTGGACACGGAGGGGAACGTTGTAACAAAGGATGAGGAGAAGGCAGAGTTACTTAACAACTTCTTTGCCTCAATTCTTTCTAGCAGGACAGAATGTCTTCCAGACAGCTGGCCTGCAGAGCTGGTGGAAGGAGCCAGGGAGCAGCATAGTTTTCCTCTGTTCCAGAATGGGGTAGTTGGTGATCTGCTTAGCCACTTGGATCCCCACAAGTCCATGGGACCAGATGGGATCCATCCTAGGGTGCTAAGAGTGCTGGCAGATGAGCTAGCCAAGCCACTCTCCATCATTTTTCAGCAGTCCTGGCTCATTGGAGAGGTCCCAGAAGACTGGAAGCTGGACAACGTGGTGCCCATCCACAGGAAGGGCTGGTTGGATGAGCCGGGGAATTACAGGCCTGTCAGCCTGACCTCAGTGCCAGGCAAGATTATGGAACAGGTCATCTTGAGTGCAGTCACACAGAACTTAGAGGATGGCCAAGGGATCAGGCCCAGCCAGCATGGGTTTAGGAAGGGCAGGTCCTGCCTGACCAACCTGATCTCCTTCTATGATCAGGTGACCCGCCTGGTGGATGTGGGGAGGCCTGTGGATGTAGTCTACCTGGACCTCATCAAGGCCTTTGACACCGTCCCCCACAGCAAACTCCTGGCCAAGCTGTCAGCCCATGGCTTGGATGGGAGCACACTGTGATGGGTTAGGAACTGGCTGGAGGGCCAAGCCCAGAGAGTGGTGGTGAATGGTGCCACATCCAGCTGGCAGCCAGTCACTAGTGGTGTGCCCCAAGGATCAGTGCTGGGCCCCGTGCTCTTTAACATCTTTATTGATGGTCTGGATGAGGGCATTGAGTCCATCATCAGTAAATTTGCGGACAAGACCAAGCTGGGGGCAGGAGTTGATCTGCTGGAGGGTAGAGAGGCTCTGCAGAGGGACCTCGACAGGCTGGACAGGTGGGCAGAATGCAATGGCATGAGATTTAACACATCCAAGTGCCGGGTTCTGCACATTGGCCACAGCAACCCCATGCAGTACTACAGGCTGGGGTCAGAGTGGCTGGAGAGCAGCCAGGTAGAGGGACCTGGGGGTACTGGTCGATGGTAGGCTGAACATGAGCCTGCAGTGTGCCCAGGCAGCCAAGAGGGCCAATGGCATCCTGGCCTGCATCGGGACCAGTGTGGCCAGCAGGAGCAGGGAGGTCATTCTGCCCCTGTACACTGCACTGGTTAGGCCGCACCTCGAGTACTGTGTCCAGTTCTGGGCCCTTCAGTTTAGGTGTGACCGTTTGAGGATGTGCCTTTAAGAGAGAGACAGTGTTGGGAACACTCTGTCTGAATGTTTTGGTACCGGAATGAAAACACTCTGATATTCTAAACGAATTTCATTGGTAGATGGGCAGAATGCAACTTTAAGTTTTAGGGCAGTTGGAATTTTTCGGAGTTGTGGTTTCTTACTCTGTGGGGAAGGGAGAGCTAGGCCCTCTCTCAACCTACCACATTAGGAAGGATGTTGACTTAAGCCCTATGAGGAGACACTGAGGGAGCTGGGGTTGCTTAGCCTGGAGAGGAGGAGACTCGGGGTGACCTTATTGCTCTCTACAACTACCTGAAGGGAGGTTGTAGACAGGCGGAGGCTGGTCTCTTCTCCCAGGCAGCCAGTTCCAGAATAAGAGGACACAGTCTCAGGCTGCACCAGGGGAGGTTTAGGCTGGATGTTAGGAAGAAGTTCTGTACAGAGAGAGTGATTGCCCATTGGAATGGGCTGCCTGGGGAGGTGGTGGAGTCACCATCATTGGAGATGTTCAGGAGGCGACTTAATGGGTTGCTTGGTGCCATGGTTTAGTTGTTTAGGTGGGTTGGATTGGTTGATGGGTCTCTTTCAACCTGGTCTATTCTATTCTATTCTATTCTATAGTTATAGCTTGTTCTAAGTTTTTTCTGTCCTAGCTTAATACCAGCCTAGCATCCAGCACTCAACATGAACACACCACACACCAGTCCAGAGAGCTCCTGTGTCACCTTACCTTCACCTGTTCCCTATGTCCCTACAGCGATGGACTGTTCCTGTTTCCCTACAGCAATGGACTGTTCCCGATTTTTTCCTTTCCCTTTCAAAGACAGACTGATTCCTTATTCTTCTCCTCATTCCTGCCCAGTTCAAGCACCACCTACATTGACCAGCACCAGAGAGAGAGACAGCCCTGAGAGAGAGAGAGCTGGGATTGAGAGGGACTTGCATCAAGGATTCGAATGACACATGTCAAGATTGGATGAAGGGGCTGTGACAGGAGAGTGAAAGTGGAACAGAGTGGTGGATTGTGATGGGTTACACCCATCCTGGAAGCAGGGGGGGAGGGCTTGTGAGAGCATTTCCCTCCCTGCAGGGGGTTTTCACCCTGGCAAACTGAGTTAGTCTGTTCCACTCCCCCTCCCTGTCCAGCAAGCCTATAAAAAGGAGGACACTGCAGCCATTAGCTCTCTTAGACGCTGCCTTTGCCTGGATGAGGACTACTGCTGTCTCCCTGCTTCTCTGCCACGTGGTCAGGCCTGATTCTTCTCCCTGCTACATCCACGCCTCTTCAAAGAGACTGGTTTTGTATTCTTTTTTCCCCATCCATCCTTTTTCCTTAACTTTGTGATCCCTTCTTGTTATTGTTTTTTGAAGGGTTAAATCTTGGAGAGCCGAGCTCCAAGCACTGCTGGACTGATAAGAGGAGACAGTGTTGGCCTTGATGGCTTGTGAACTATGGGAATACGGTGCAGCAGTGTAGTTGGAGGAGGGCAGATATCTGATTACGAATGGTTATTATGACCTAAGAGTGTGAGACTTCACATATAGCAGATTGATATAACAGAGTCCCTGGTTCTAGCCGTAAGCTGCTTCTGTGTTGTATTAGCTTTTATAAAGAAGGACTTTGCATAATAAAGTGGACACCTGGCCTGCATTAGGCTGAGTCCCGTCTCTTAATCGCAGCAGGTTTTTTTATATGTATATATATATTGTTTAAAGAAAATTCTTCACCTCTCTACTTCCAAGCTGACTCCAAATTATTTCTTGGTGGATTTGCTCCTTCTCTTTCTTTTCCTCTCTATTGGGAAAGAGGAGGGGGGAGCGGGGGAGGGATTCTCAGCCTTGCCCCCATCTGAGCCCTTAAATTCCAGTTAAGGCTCAAACCACCACAGATGGCCAAGGACAAACAGTGGATGAAATGTCTAGCCTGCTCTGGCATTATGAGGAAAGTTTCTCTTCCTCTCTATGGGCCTGTTTCAGATGTGAAGGAACTGTCCCAGGAGGTCCATCAACTCAAAAGAACATGTCTTTTTCCCCACCTGCATGGTGCCATGTTTCATCTCTTAGGAGCAGGTGCTTCCCTGTGCAAGACAGAGAATCTGGGAGGTACCCTCTGGTTTTATTTACTTGATCATGGGGAGGACATGAGGAAGTGGGAAAGAAAACCCACTTCAGTCCTAGCTGCATGAGTCTGTTAATTACAAGGAAATTCTCCCCCAGAAGAATGCTGCCCCAGTTTCCAGTAGAAAATGACACAAAGAGCAGGACTGATACTGCTGCTGATACTCCTGAAGGGACTTTGAAAGCATCTTCACAAGATGCAAGTGATTCCAGTCAGAATTAGAGGGGCCCTGCCTCTAGCCAGATGGAGGAGAGGAACAATTTGCTTTATTGGACTGTATGGATCTGATGGCTTGGCAAACTGAATCCACAAGAATATAAAGGTTTAGTAGGTACAGATGCACAATGTACTCTGATGCCATGAAAACTATGAGGGGTGGAACTAATCTATATTTCTGGTGTGAAAGGGAGATCCCAACAGTTGGATGTGTTGGAAGCAGAGCACCAGAATGCAAGCTACAATTTGCTTTCACTTGGATGAGTGGAAGAAGTCACTGGAATTAACTGTCCTAAGGGTGGAAACACAGCACCACCATTTGAACTGATCATGGGCTGATCCAGACTGTATTGGAACAGGGTGAAGCTCCAGAGCATCTGCAGGTGATCTCATTTGAGTGAGAATAGAGAGCGAATGATGTATGATGTATGTTGTTTGATGTTAAGTGCTGCTGCACATGATGTAGATAGTATAGAATGAGTGGAGAATGTCATGGGTTTAGCCAACAGTAACACCAAGGTTGGAAGAGACCTCAAAGATCATCAAGTCCAACCTGTCACCACAGACCTCATGACTAGACCACGGCACCAAGTGCCATGTCCAATCTCCTCTTGAACACCTCCAGGGATGGTGACTCCACCACCTCCCTGGGCAGCACATTCCAATGACGAATGACTCTCTCCATTAATAACTTTCTCCTCACTTCGAGTCTAAACCTCCCCTGGCGCAGCTTGAGACTGTGTCCCCTTGTTCTGGTACTGGTTGCCTGGGAGAAGAGACCAACCCCTTCCTGGCTACAACCACCTTTCAGGTAGTTGTAGAGGGCAATGAGGTCACCCCTGAGCCTTCTCTTCTCCAGGCTAAACAATCCCAGCTCCCTCAGCCTCTCCTTATAGGGCTTGTGCTCAAGGCCTCTCACCAGCCTTGTTGCCCTTCTCTGGACACGTTCAAATGTCTCAATGTCCTTCTTAAACTGAGGGACCCAGAACTGGACACAGTACTCAAGGTGTGGCCTAACCAATGCAGAGTACAGGGGCACAATGACCTCCCTGCTCCTGCTGGCCACACTACTCCTAATACAGGCCAGGATGCCATTGGCCCTCTTGGCCACCTGGGCACACTGCTGGCTCATGTTTAGGTGGCTGTCAATCAGCACCCCCAGGTCCCTCTCTGTTTGGCATCTCTCAAGCCACTCTGACCCCAGCCTGTAGCTCTGCATGGGGTTCCCGTGGCCAAAGTGCAGCACCCGGCACTTGGACTTGTTAAATGCCATGCCATTAGACTCTGCCCATCTGTCCAGTCTGTCGAGGTCCTTCTGCAGAGCCTTTCTAACCTCTAACTGACCAACCTCTGCTCCCAACCTGGTGTCATCTGCAAATTTGCTGATGACTGTCTCAATCCCCTCATCCAGATCAATGAAGATATTAAAGAGGATGGGGCCCAGCACTGATGCAAAGTATCATAGGGATTGAAGTGTAGATTGTAACATGAGAGGCTTCTTGTTTTCAGTTGCTGCTTCTGATTTACAGTTTGTGGTGTTGGTCTTTCCTGCTGGGCTGGCTTCTGCTGTGTTTTTCTGTGAAAGAAGCTAAAGTAATTGTACAGTGTATCATCTCATTAAACTTATCTCAACCCAGATTGTGTTTTTTAGTGTTACTTTCCTTCCTGATCTTGAGGGGTGGTGGTGAGTGTGGGCTGACTTAAACCAGGACAACTGTTTTGAAAAACTTCTTTTAAAATTAAATCATATGGTTTTCTTATTTTCTTTAGATGTACTCTTCAACACACTTCATTCTTGAAACAGAGTCAAATAATAATAATAACAATAATAACAACAATAATAACAATAACAACTGTGACCGTTTGACACTGTGCCTTTAAGGACAAACAGTGCTGAGACACTGGCTAAATGTTTTTGGTACTAGAACCAAAACATTCTGATATTCTAAACGAATTTCATTGGTGGATAGACAAAAAATGCAGCTTTAGATTGTAGAGCAGTTGGAATTTTTTTCTCCTTAGTTCAGTTTGGTTTGGGGAGTTGGGGGAGTGTGGTGATCAGCCTGTTCTCCCTGCCTGCTCTCTCTGTGAACCGCTGGAGTTGGCCTTCAGATAAGCAAAAACTAATCCTGCATGGGCTTTTGAAGCTTACTAACAACTCTTTTCCTTAGTAACTTGCCTTTCTTTCTCTCTAACCCCTTTTTGGGGAAAAAGGGAGGTAGGGGGGGAGAGAGGGGGTTCCAAGGAGGGGATCCCTCCCTCGGGGAGGGATTTTTGTTGTGTTATTTGTCTTTGTTGTATATTTCCGTGTATATATTGTAAATACCTGTATATATTGTGTCATATATAACCTGCTTTCCATATATGCTTGTAAATATATATAGCTTGCTCTTTCGACTGGGCTAGTTGTGGTTTCTTACTCTGTGGAGGAGGGAGAGCTAAGCCCTCTCTCAACCTACCACAACAACTACAATAACTACAACAATAACAACAATAACAATAATAGCAATAATAATAATAGCAATAATAGCAATAATAGCAACAATAATAGCAACAATAATAGCAACAACAACAACAACAACAACAACAACAACAACAATAATAATAATAATAATAATAATAATAATAATAATAATAATAATAATAATAATAATACCAACAACCAGGTTGGAAGAGACCTTCAAGATCATCGCGTCCAACCCATCAACCAATCCAAACCACCTAAACCACTAAACCATAGCACCAAGCACCCCATCAAGTCGCCTCCTGAACACCTCCAATGATGATGACTCCACCACCTCCCTGGGCAGCCCATTCCAATGGGCAATCACTCTCTGCATAGAACTTCTTCCTAACATCCAGCCTAACCTCCTCTGATGCAGCTTGAGACTGTCCTCTCATTCTGTCACAGGTTGCCTGGGATAAGAGACCAACCCCCACCTGGCTACAACCTCCCTTCAGGTAGTTGTAGAGAGCAATAAGGTCCCCTTTGATCCTCCTCTTCTCCAGGCTAAGCAACCCCAGCTCCCTCAGACTCTCCGCATAGAATTTGTGCTCCAAACCCCACACCAGCTATGTTGCCCTTCTCAAGACACATACCAGCAACTCAACATCCTTCCTAAACTGAGGAGCCCAGAACTGGACACAGTACTCGAGGTGCGGCCTAACCAGTGCAGTGTACAGGGGCAGAATGACCTCCCTGCTCCTGCTGGCCACACTGTTCCTGATGCAGGCCAGGATGCCATTGGCCCTCCTGGCTGCCTGGGCACACTGCAGGCTCATGTTCAGCCTACCATCAACCAGCACCCCCAGGTCCCTTTCCACCTGGCTGTTCTCCAGCCACTCTGACCCCAGCCTATAGCTCTGCATGGGGTTGTTGTGGCCAATGTGCAGAACCCGGCACTTGGATGTGTTCAATCTCATGCCGTTGGATTCTGCCCATCTGTCCAGCCTGTCGAGGTCCCTCTGCAGAGCCTCTCTACCCTCCATCAGATCAACTCCTGCCCCCAGCTTGGTGTTGTGTGATAGTTTGAGGCTGTGCCTTTAAGGACAAGCAGTGCTGAGACACACTGGCTAATGTTTTCGGTACTAGAACCAAAACATTCTGATATTCTAAACAAATTTCATTGGTTGATAAACAAAAATGCAGCTTTAGATTGTAGAGCAGTTGGAATTTTTTTTTTTCCTCAGTTCAGTTCGGTTTGGGAGTTGGGGGAGTTGGTGTTTCAGCCTGTTCTCCCTGCCTGCTTCTTCTGCGAACTGCTGGAGTTGGCCTTCAGATAAGCAAAAACTAATCCTGCATGGGATTTTGAAGCTTACTAACAACTCTTTTCCTTAGTAACTTGCCTTTCTCTCTCTCTAACTCCTTTTTGGGGAAAAAGGGAGGTAAGGGGGGGAGAAAGGGGGTTCCAAGGAGGGGATCCCTCCCTCGGGGAGGGATTTTTGTTGTGTTATTTGTCTTTGCTGTGTATTTCTGTGTATATATTGTAAATACCTGTATATATTGTGTCATATATAACCTGCTTTCCATATATGCTTGTAAATATATAGCTTTTGCTCTTTGACTGAGTTAGCTGTGGTTTCTTACTCTGTGGAGGAGGGAGAGCTAAGCCCTCTCTCAACCTACCACAGTGTCGTCAGCAAATTTACTGATGATGGACTCGATGCCCTCATCCAGATCCTCAATAAAGATGTTAAAGAGCATGGGGCCCAGTACTGATCCCTGGGGCACACCACTAGTGACTGGCTGCCAGCTGGATGTGGCACCATTCACCACCACTCCCTGGGCTCGGCCCTCCAGCCAGTTCCTAACCCATCACAGTGTGCTCCCATCCAAGCCATGGGCTGACAGTTTGGCCAGGAGTTTGCTGTGGGGGACGGTGTCAAAGGCCTTGCTGAGGTCCAGGTAGACCATCTCCACAGCCTGCCCCACATCCACCAAGAGGGTCACCTGATCATAGAAGGAGATCAGGTTGGTCAGGCAGGACCTGCCCTTCCTAAACCCATGCTGGCTGGGCCTGATCCCTTGGCCATCCTCTAAGTTCTGTGTGACTGCACTCAAGATGACCTGTTCCATAATCTTGCCTGGCACTGAGGTCAGGCTGACAGGCCTGTAATTCCCCGGCTCATCCAACCGGCCCTTCTTGTGGATGGGCACCACGTTGGTCAGCTTCCAGTCCTCTGGGATGTCTCCAGTGAGCCAGGACTGCTGAAAAATGATGGAGAGTGGCTTGGCCAGCTCATCTGCCAGCTCTCTTAGCACCCTGGGATGGATCCCATCTGGTCCCATGGACTTGTGGGGATCCAAGTGGCTAAGCAGATCACCAACTACCCCACTCTGGAACAGAGGAAGACTATGCTGCTCTCTAACTCCTTTTGCCAGCTCTGCAGGCCAGCTGTCTGGAAGACATTCTGTCCGGCTAGAAAAAATTGAGGCAAAGAAGTTGTTAAGTAACTCTGCCTTCTCCTCATCCTTTGTTACAACATTCCCCTCCATGTCCACTAAGGAGTGGAGGTTGTCCCTGCCCTTCCTCTTGCTATTAATGTATTTATAGAAGGACTTTTTGTTGTCCTTCACAGCAGAGGCCAGTCTAAGCTCCAAATGTGCTTTTGCCTCCCTAATTTTCTTCCTACAAGACCTAGCAACATCCTTAAACTTTTCATGGGTTGCCTCACCTTTCTTCCAAAGATGATACACCCTCTTTTTTTCCCTTAGTTCTTTTAGAAGCTCATCACCCATCCAGGCTGGCTGTCTGCCCCGGCAGCTCATCTTCCGGCACATTGGCACAGCCTGATCCTGTGCCTTCAGGAGTTCCTCTTGAAGTAGTCCCAACTCTCCTGGACCCCTTTGTTTCTAAGGGCTGTTTCCCAAGGAACCTTCTGAATTATTTCCTTGAGCAACCTGAAGTCCGCCCTCCGGAAGTCCAGAGTGGAGGTCTTCTTGCTGCCCCTCTTAACTTGACCAAATACTGAAAATTCAATTATCTCATGGTCGCTGGCCCCTAAACAGCCTCCAACCACCACATCACCCACCAGCCCTTCCCTGTTGATGAAGAGGAGGTCAAGCATAGCCTTACCTCTGGTAGGCTCATGCAGCACCTGGGATAAGAAGCTGTCCTCCATGCACTCCAAGAACCTCCTGGACTGTCTCCTCTCTGCTGAGTTCCCAGCAGATGGCAGGCAGGTTGAAGTCACCCATGAGAACAAGGTCAGGCGATCTTGAGACAGCCTTAAGCTGCCTAAAGAATGCTTCATCAACATCTTCCTGGTTGGGTCGTCTATAACAGACTCCAACCAGGATGTCAGCCCTGTTGGCCTTCCCTCTAATTCTGACCCACAGGCACTCAACCTGATGATCCCTGATCTCCAGCTCAATGGCATCTAGTGCCTCCCTGATGTACAGGGCCACCCCTCCACCCCTTCTTCCCTGCCTGTCTTTTCTGAAAAGCCTGTAGCCATCAATTGCAGCGCTCCAGTCATGTGAGTTGTCCCACCACGTCTCTGTGATGGCAATTATGTCATAACTTTCCTGCTGCAGCAAGGCTTCCAGCTCCTCTTGTTTGTTACCCATGCTTCGTGCATTAGCGTACATGCACTTCAGCCGGGCTGCTGGTTTCACCTCTGGCTCAAGCTTGTTACCCCCAGACTCCTGCGTGGGGGGACTGGTTTCAGCCCCTTCCCCCTTCGAATCTAGTTTAAAGCCCTATCTATGAGACCTGCCTACCATCGACCAGTACCCCCAGGTCCCTCTACCTGGCTGCTCTCCAGCCACTCCAACCCCAGCCTGTAGCACTGCATGGGGTTGTTGTGGCCAATGTGCAGAACCCGGCACTTGGACTTGTTAAATCTCATGCAATTGGACTCTGCCCATCTGTCCAGCCTGTCGAGGTCACTCTGCAGGACTCTCCTACCCTCTAATGGTTCAACTCCTGCCCCCAGCTTGGTGTCATCTGCAAATTTACTGGTGATGGACTCAATGCCCGCATCCAGCTCATCAATAAAGATATTGAAGAGCATGGGGTCCAGCACTGATCCCTGGGGCACACCACTAGTGACTGGCCGCCAGCTGGATGTGGCACCATTCACCACCACTCTCTAGCTTCTGCCCTCCAGCCAGTTCCTAACCCAGCACAGAGTGCTCCTGTCCAAGCCACAGGCTGACAGCTTTTCCAGGAGTTTGCTGTGGGGAACGGTGTCAAAGGCCTTGCTGAAGTCCAGGTAGACTACATGCACAGCCTTCCCCACATCCAGTAGGCGGGTCACCTGATCATAGAAGGAGATCAGGTTGGTCAAGCAGGACCTGCCCTTCCTAAATCCATGCTGGCTGGGCCTGATGCTTGGCCATCCTCTAAGTGCTGTGTGATTGCACTCAAGATGACCTGTTCCATAATCTTGCCTGGCACTGAGGTCAGGCTGACAGGCCTGTAATTCCCTGATTCCTCCTTCCAGCCCTTCTTGTGGATGGGCATCACTTTGGCCAGCTTCCAGTCTTCTGGGACCTCTCCAGTGAGTCAGGACTGTTGTAAAATGATGGAGAGTGGCTTGGCCAGCTCATCTGCCAGATCCCTCAGCACTCTGGGATGTATCCCATCCAGTCCCATGGACTTGTGTGGATCCAAGTGGCTAAGCAGGTGTCTAACTACTTCCTCCTGGATTACAGGGGAACTATACTGCTCCCTGACTGCATCTGCCAGCTCTGGAGGCCAGTTGCCCTGAAGACGACCTATCTTGCTATTAAAAATTAAGAAGGTGTTAAGTACCTCTGCCTTTTCCTCATCTTTAGTTACAATATTCCCCTCCATGTCCACTAAGGAGTGGAGGTTGTCCTTGCCCCTCTTCTTGACATGAATATATTTGTAAATTTTTTTTTGTTCTACAGCAGAGGCCAGTCTAAGCTGTAAATGTGCTTTTGCCTCCCTAATTTATTTCCTGCACGACCTAGCAACATCCTTAAACATTTCATGGGTAACCTCTCGTTCCTTCCAAAGATGATACACCCTCTTTTTTTCTCCTTAATTTGACCAGAAGTTCATTGCCCATCCAGGCCAACCGTCTGCCCCGGCAGCTCATCTTATGGCACTTTGGCTTATCTTGTTCCTGTGCCTTCAAGATTTCTTTCTTGAAGTAGGTCCAGCCCTCTTGTACCCCCTTTTTTTTTAAAGGGCTGTTTCCCAAGATACCTTTTGAGTTAGTTCCTTAAGTAATCTGAAGTCCACCCTCCAGAAGTCATAGTATCATAGTAGTATCAGTCAGGGTTGGAAGGGACCACAAGGGTCATCTAGTTCCAACCCCCCTGCCATGGGCAGGGACACCCCACACTAGATCAGGCTGGCCAGAGCCTCATCCAGACTCGTCTTAAACACCTCCAGGGACGGGGCCTCAACCACCTCCCTGGACAACCCATTCCAGGGCTTCACCACTCTCATGGTGAAGAACTTCCTCCTCACGTCCAGTCTGACTCTCCCCACCTCCAGTTTCATTCCATTCCCCCTAGTCCTATCACTACCTGACATCCTGAGAAGTCCCTCCCCAGCCTTCTTGTAGGCCCCCTTCAGATACTGGAAGGCCACAATTAGGTCACCTCGCAGCCTTCTCCAGACTGAACAGCCCCAAATCCCTCAGTCTGTCCTCATAGGAGAGGTGCTCCAGCCCTCTGACCATCCTCATGGCCCTTCTCTGGACACGTTCCAGCACCTCCAGATCCCTCTTGTAATAGGGGCTCCAGAACTGGACGCAGTACTCCAGGTGGGGTCTCCCCAGAGCTGAGTAGAGGGGGAGAATCACCTCCCTTGACCTGCTGGCCACACTTCTCTTGATGCAGCCCAGGATCTGATTGGCTTTCTGGGCTGCAAGTGCACACTGAGAGCTCATGTTGTGCCTCTCGTCCACCAGCACCCCCAAGTCTCTCTCCTCTGGGCTGCTTTCCAGCCAGTCCCTGCCCAACCTGGATTTGTGCCTGGGGTTGCCTTGACCCAGATGCAGGACTTGGTCTTGTTGAACCTCATGAGGTTGGCTTGTGCCCACCTCTGTGACCGTTTTAGGCTGTGCCTTTAAGAAAGGGACAGTTGTTGGAACACTCTGGCTGAATGTTTTGGTGAAGACAACAAAAACAAGATATTCTAAACAAATTTCATTGGTAGATAGGTAGAATGAAACTTTAAGTTTTAGTTCAGTTCGAATCTCAGTCTGTTCAGTTCTGTCTTTTTCAGCCTGTCTGTTTCAGTCTCTCTCTGAGCAACGGCTTTGCAGGACGGCGCTAACCCTGAACTAACAGATAAGAATCTAATTCTTGCATATGCTTTGAGCTAACAGAATTTCCTCCTTAATAATTACCTTTTCTCTCTCTCTAACCCTTTTTGGGAAAAAAGGGAGATAGGGGGAGAGAGGGGGTACGGGGGGGGACCCTCCTGGCTGGAGGAGGGAAAGTTTTGTTCTGTATTATGTTCTTTGCTGTATATTTCTGTACATATTGTATATTGTGTATATATTCACTGCATTTCATCCTGCTTGTAAATATAGCTTATTCATATCTCTGCTTCTCTGACTGAGTTAGCCATGGTTTCTTTGTGTGTGGGGGAGAACTGAACAACCACAACCTCTCCAGCCTGTCAAGGTCCCTCTGGATGGCATCCCTTCCCTCCAGCGTGTCTGCTGCACCACACAGCTTGGTGTCATCAGCAAACTTGCTGAGGGTGCACTCAATGCCACTGTCCATGGCACCGACAAAGATGTTGAACAAGCCAGGTCCCAGGACTGATCCCTGAGGGACTCCGCTTGTCCCTGGCCTCCACTGGGACATGGAGCCATTGACAGCCACTCTTTGGGTGCGGCCATCAAGCCAGTTCTTTATCCATCTAGTGGTCCACCCATCAAACCCATGTGTCACCAGCTTGGAGACCAGGATGTGGTGCGGGACAGTGTCGAAGGCTTTGCTCAGGTCCAGGTAAATGACATCAGTTGCTCGCCCCTCATCTATTAATGTTGTCACCTGTTCATAGAAGGCCACCAGGTTGGTCAGGCAGGATTTGCCCTTGGTGAAGCCATGCTGACTGTTCCAAATCACCTCTTCACTCTTCTTCTGAGTCAGTAGTGCCTCCAAGAGGATCTGCTCCATGATCCTTCCAGGCACAGAGGTGAGACTGACTGGCCTGTAGTGCCCTGGTTCCTCCTTCTTACCCTTTTTGAAAATGGGGGTAATGTTTCCCCTTTTCCAGTCTGTGGGGACTTCCCCAGACTGCCATGACTTTTGGAATATAATAGAGAGGGGTTTAGCAACCTCCTCTGCCAGTTCTCTCAGTACCCATGGGTATATCCCCTCGGGTCCCATGGACTTGAACACTTTCAGGTTCTTCAGGTGATCATGAACCTGATCTTCACTTATGATGGGCAGTTCCTCCTCCCAGTCCCTGGCATTGTCTTCCATGACATCAGGAGTGTGGCTAGAGGCCCTTGCAGTGAAGACTGAGGTAAAGAAGTTATTGAGTACCTCAGCCTTTTCCTCATCACTTGTGACCATTTCACCAGTTTCCTTTCTGAGGGGGCCCACACCTTCCCTAGTCATCTTCTTCCCATTAATATACCTGTAGAAATTCTTAGTGTTCCTTTTAACCTCCCTGTCTAGATTCAATTCAAACTCTGCTTTGGCTTTCCTAACCAGGTCTCTTGCTGCTCAGGCAGTTTCCTTATATACCCCCTGTTCTAGCTGTCCTTTCCTCCACTGCCTGTAGAGTTTCCTTTTAAGTGATAATGTGTCCAGTAGCTCCTTGCTCATCCAGGCAGGCCTCCTAACATTCTTTCCTGCTTTTCTCTTTGTTGGTATACATAGCTCCTGGACACAGAGGAGGTGGTCCTTGAATACTGACCAGCTGTCCTGGGTCCCTCTTCCCTCCAGGGCTTTGTCCCACGACACTTTGGCTATCAGATCCCTGCAGCGATCAAAATCTGCACGCCTAAAGTCTAGGGTCGTAAACTTAGAATACTTCCTTCTGATTGCCCTGAGGACATTAAATTCAACTGCTTCATGGTCACTGCAGCCAAGGCTGTCTCTGAGCCTCACATTGGTTACCAGCCCTTCCCTGTTGGTGAGAACAAGGACCAGCATAGCACCTTTTCTTGTTGGTTCCTCTACCATTTGGAGGAGGAAGTTGTCTTCTATGCAGTCCAGGAACATCCTGGATTGCTGGTTCCTTGCTGTGTTGTCCCTCCAGCAGATGTCAGGGTGGTTGAAATCACCATTGAAAGTCTGTGACTGTTTGAGGCTGTGCCTTTAAGGAAGGGGCACACTGGCTAAATGTTTATAAAATATTTTGTATTCTAAATGAATTTCATTGGCTAATTAAGGGGGGAGGTGATGGTCTTGGACCCAGGGGAGCAGGGACTTTCAGTCTTCCTTTATCCGCTCTCCCTTTCGGCTGGACGACTTCTGGGCTTCTGGCCAACTAACAGATAAGAGATACTAACTCCTGTACCAGGCCTCTCTTTTTTTTCCTGCCCTGCTAACCACCCTTGTCTCTTTTTCTACCTCTTTGGGGGGAGAAGGGAGGTAGGGGGGTGAAGGGGGCACAGGGGGAAGCCCCCTCTGTTGGGGGTCTGGTTTCTGGTTGAGTTCATTTGCTGTATATTCCTGTATATATTGTAAAATACCTGTATTTGTGGTGTTACATATAATCTGCTTCCTATATATGCTTGTAAATATAGCCTGCTTTTCTCTGACTGAGTTCTAGCCGTGGCTTCTTACTCAGTGGGGGAGGGAAAGCGGAGCCTTTCCTTTCAACCCACCACAAAGTCACAGTATCACACAGTATCACAGTAACTAAGGTTGGAAGAGACCCCAAGGATCATCAAGTCCAACCTGTTCCAACAGACCTCACAACTAGATCATGGCACCAAGTGCCACGTCCAATCTCCCCTTGAACACCTCCAGGGATGGTGACTCCACCACCTCCCTGGGCAGCCCATTCCAATGACGAATGACTCGCTCAGTGAAGAACTTTTTCCTCACCTCGAGTCTAAACCTCCCCTGGCACAACTTGAGACTGTGTCCCCTTGTTCTGGTGCTGGTTGCCTGGGAGAAGAGACCAACCCCCACATGTCTACAACCACCTTTCAGGTAGTTGTAGAGGGCAATGAGGTCGCCTCTGATCCTTCTCTTCTCCAGGCTAAACAATCCCAGCTCCCTCAGCCTCTCCTCATAGGGCTTGCGCTCAAGGCCTCTCACCAGCCTTGTTGCCCTTCTCTGGACACGTTCAAGTGTCTCGATGTCCTTCCTAAACTGAGGGGCCCAGAACTGGACACAGTACTCAAGGTGTGGCCTAACCAATGCAGAGTACAGGGGCACAATGACCTCCCTGCTCCTGCTGGCCACACTATTCCTAATACAGGCCAGGATGCCATTGGCCCTCTTGGCCACCTGGGCACACTGCTGGCTCATGTTTAGGCGGGTGTCAATCAGCACCCCCAGGTCCCTCTCTGTTTGGCAGCTCTCCAGCCACTCTGACCCCAGCCTGTAGCTCTGCATGAGGTTCCCGTGGCCAAAGTGCAGCACCCGGCACTTGGACTTATTAAATGCCATCCCATTGGACTCTGCCCATCTGTCCAGTCTGTCGAGGTCCCTCTGCAGATCCTTTCTACCCTCTAACTGACTAACATCTGTTCCCAACTTGGTGTCATCTGCAAACTTGCTGATGACTGACTCAACCCCCTCATCCAGATCATCAATGAAGATGTTAAAGAGGATGGGGCGCAGCACTGATCCCTGGGGGACGCCACTGGTGACTGGCCGCCAGCCGGATGTGGCACCATTCACCACCACTCTCTGGGCTCGGCCCTCCAGCCAGTTCCTAACCCAGCACAGAGTGTTGTGGTCCAAACCACGAGCTGACAGCTTAGCCAGCAGTTTACTGTGGGGGACGGTGTCAAAGGCCTTGCTGAAGTCCAGATAGACTACATCCACAGGCCTCCCCACATCCACCAGACGGGTCACCTGATCATAGAAGGAGATCAGGTTGGAGAGGCAGGACCTGCCCTTCCTAAATCCATGTTGGCTGGACCTGAGCCCTTGGCCATCCTTCAGGTGCGCAGTTATTGCCACCAGGATAATCTGCTCCATCACTTTCCCTGGCACTGAGGTCAGGCTGACTGGTCTGTAGTTTCCAGGTTCCTCCATCCGTCCCTTCTTGTGGATGGGGACCACATTGGCCAGTTTCCAGTCATCTGGGACCTCTCCAGTGAGCCAGGACTGGAGGAAAATGATGGAGAGCGGCTTGGCCAGCTCATCTGCCAGCTCTCTCAGCACCCTAGGATGGATCCCATCCGGTCCCATGGACTTATGGGTGTCCAAGTGGCTCAGCAGGTCCCGGACTAATTCCTCATGGATTTCTGGGGCATTACACTGCTCCCCGACCCTATTACCCAGCTCAGGAGGCCACTCATCCTGGACTCCTACCTTGCTGTTAAACATCGAGGCAAAGAAGGCGTTCAGGACCTCAGCCTTTTCCTCATCTTCGGTCACCATGTTCCCCTCCAGGTCCAGTAAGGAGTGGAGGTTCTTCTTGCCCTTCTTTTTAGCGTTGATATATTTGTAAAATTGATTTTTATTATCTTTCACAGAGGTGTTCAGCTTCAGTTCCAACTGGGCCTTTGCCTCTCTAATTTTATTCCTACATAGTCTAACCACTTCCTTAAACATACCTCGAGAAGCCTTCCCCTCCTTCCAAAGGTGATACAGCCTCTTTTTTTCCCTTAAATCCTTCAGGAGCTGCTTGTCCATCCAGGCCGGTCGCCTTCCCCGCCGGCTCATCTTTCGGCACATGGGGACCGCCAGTTCCTGTGCCTTCAAGAGCTCCTGTTTGAAGTAGGTCCAACCCTCCTGGACCCCTCGGTTCATGAGGGTTGGTACCCAGGGAACTTTACAAATAAGTTTCTTAAAGAGGCTGAAGTTTGCCCTCCGGAAGTCCAAGGTGAAGGTTCTGTTGGTACTCCTCCCTATCTCCCTGCATATTGAAAACTTCACTATCTCGTGGTCACTGCACCCTAGGCAGCCTCCCACGGTCACATCTCCCACTAGACCTTCCCTATTGGAGAGCAGCAAGTCAAGCAGAGCCTGTCCCCTGGTAGGCTCACTTAACAGCTGCATCAGGAAGCAATCCTCTATATGCTCCAGGAATCTTCTGGACTGCCTTCTCTCTGCTGAATTAAGTTCCCAGCAGATATCCGGCAGGTTGAAGTCCCCCACGAGGACAAGATCTGATGATCTTGAAACAGCCTCCAGTTGTTTATAGAATAATTCATCAGCCTCCTTATCCTGGTTGGGTGGTCTATAACAGACTCCAACCAGGATGTCAGATTTGTTGGGCTGCCCTCTGATTTTAACCCACAGGCTCCCAATTCCCTCATCTTCCACCTCGAGTTCTGAGGCAGAAAGTGTCTCCCTAATATACAAAGCCACCCCTCCTCCTCTCCTCCCTCGCCTATCCCTCCTAAAGAGCCTGTAGCCCCCCAGTGTAGCACTCCAATCGTGCCTGTTGTCCCACCATGTTTCTGAGATGGCAACTATATCATAGTTGCCCTGGTGGAAGTCCAGAGTGGAGGTTTTGTTGATGCCCCTTTTAGCTTGACTGCATTTTGAAAACTCAATTATTTCACGGTCACTGGACCCCAGACATCCTCCAACCACCACATCTCCCATCAGCCCTTCTCTATTGGTAAAAAGAAGGTCAAGCAAAGCCTTACCCCGGTAGGCTCACTCTGCAGCTGTGACAAGAAGCTGTCCTCCATACACTCTAAGAAACTTCTAGACTGACTCCTCTCTGCTGTTTTAAGTTCCTAGAAGATACCTGGCAGGTTAAAGTCAGCCATAAGATCAAGGTCTGTGAATCTTGAGACAGCCTCTATCTGCCTATAGAATAATTCATCAACCTCTTCATCCTGTTTGGGTGGTCTCTAACAGACTTCAACTAGGATGTCAGCCTCATTGTCCTTCCCTCTAATTCTCACCCACAGGCACTCAACCTGATCATCCCTGATCTCTAGTTCCATGGCATCTAGTGCCTCCCTTATGTACAGGGTCACTCCTCCACCCCTTCTCCCTCACCTGTCTCTCCTAAAGAGCCTGTAGCCATCAATTACAGTGTTCCAGTCATGTGTATCATCCCACCACATTTCTGTGATGGCAACTACATCATAACTTTCCTGCTGCAACAAGGCTTCCAGCTCCTCTTGTTTGTTACCCATACTGTGTGCATTAGTGTACATGCACTTCAGCTGGGCTGCTGGTTTCACCCCTGACTCCATCTTAACACCCTCAGACTCCTGTCTAGGGAGTCTGGTTTCGGCCCCTTCCCCCTTCAAATCTAGTTTAAAGCCCTGTCAATGAGTCCTGCCAACTCCCTTCCTAGAACCCTTTTTCCTCTGTGGGATAAGCTGTTCTCATGTGCTAGGTTCTTTCTCCCCCTCTGGGACAGATGTACTCCATCTGTTGCTAGCTGACCTGGTGCCATAGAAAGTTCCCCAAGATTGAAAACCCCAAAATTCTGTTGATGGCACCAGCCTCTGAGCCTCTTGTTAATTACACCTGCTTTCCTGTTCCTTTTAGTATTCCTTCCTGCTACTAAGGGTATTGATGAAAAAATTACCTGTGCCCCTGACCCCTCAACCAGTTTTCCCAAACCTTGGAGTCTTTTTTGATTGCCTTTGGACCTCTGGTTTCAACATCATCACTCCCTACCTGCATAACTATCATGGGATAGTAATCAGAGGACTGTACCAGACTAGGCAGCCTTCTGCCTCTCTGACCTGGGCCCTAGGGAGGCAGCAGACTTCCCTGTGGGTAGGATTCAGCTGACATATGGGGCCGTCTGTTCCCCTCAGGAAGGAATCACCAATAACAATTACCTTTCTCTTTTTTTTAAGGGAACAAGTCCTGATGCAGGGGGCAGGCTCTTTGGCTTTAGGCAACACCTCAGATGGTGTCTCTTCTGTCATCTCATTCACCTCATCCTCAACTTCCAGTGCCCCATATTTGTTTTGCAAGGGCAGCTGGGAAGGTGAGGGGAGCCATGAGAGGTTTACTTTGCATCTCCTAATAAGGACCTGTATCCATTTCCTCCTGCTTCTTGGGTCACCTCCCTCTGCTAGGGGAGCCTGCAGAGCCTGGTTCCTCACAGCCAACTCCCTTTCACACTCCCTTACAGTCCTAAGTCTAGCAACTTCTTCCTTCACTTCAGCAACTAGATTAAGCAGATAATCAAGCTTCTCCCACCTAATTCAGGTGTTATCTCCATTGCTCTCCATTTCAGGTGCCAGGGTCCAGCACTCTCTGCAGCCAGTTGCCTGGACACCTGTCTACTTAAGTTCAACCTCAGTCTGGGTCGACACAGATCTTTTGAAAACAGCTTTGCGGCAAGTTACAACCATCCCTATCCCTGGCCATGTGACCTAACTGGAGAACTAGGGGAAAAAAACCAAAGAAGTGCTGCAGCACGTGCCACTAGCTGCAATCAAGCAAGAAGACTAGCTCTCTAGCAAAATGGCGATCGCGTGACTCAGTTGTCCCAAATTTAAATTTGCCGTGGCTGACATCACAATCTCGAGCAGCTGAAGAACCTGTACAAATAGGCAAAGCTACAAAGCCAACAAGCCCTGCAAGCTTCAGCAGCAACCTCTTTTCTACAAAGATTTCAGCTACAAAGCTTTTGGAGACAAATCCTGAATGTGCTTCACAGGGACAAGCTGCAGATGCCAACAGAAAGTGAAACTGTGTTCCTGCAGCTTCCATGTGGTCAACGCCATTTTGGTTTTGTTTAAATCTCCACATGTGCCACGTGGTACCATGATCAGTGAGTAATTACAAAATCTGATTTTTATAAGCATCTATTAAAGGTCTGTTGCCCTAGAGAATTCTACAGTCCCGTGCCCCCCTTGTGGGCAATCTCCAGCTCTGTTGCTGATGTTCCCTTTTTCTTTACAGTTTAAATTGCTGTTTGTTGTTTCTGGATTTTTCCTCAAATTATTTAAATTGTTGCATGTTCCTGATGGTGAGATATCTGTTCCACAACCGAATATTTTGAACCAGTAAATAGGTTTTATTAATATTTTCTGTGGGTATTTTTTAATTAATAAAAATATTAATATTTTTATTAATGGTTTTGCCTATTGAATATTAATAACCTCCTCATGGCCATAACAGAAGCTCAGATGAGTGAACTGATAGGGAAAACAGCAGTGAAGAAGGGGTCACCTAAGAAGGCAGTCAAGGTAGCTGTTGTGGAGACTTGAGAAAGTAATCAACGATCTTCCAGGCAAAGAACTGAAGTTACATCCCTTGATTTTGATGAGAGGACCTCTGGTCTGCCACCACCAAGGTCAGACTGAATATGCTGATAAAGAACACGAGTAGAGGGTCCCTGCCTTTGGCCAGAAGGAGGAGAGGGATGACAGAGTATAGTGGACCGTGTGGATTCAATGGTCATAGCACATCAAAGCCACAGAAGTATAAGGCATTGGTAGACACCAGTGCACAATGTACATTGATGCCATCAGGGTATAGAAGCAATAGATGCAACTGGATCTCTGGAGCAACAGAAGTCTGCCAAGAGTTGTCTGTATTAGAAGCTGATGTGAATTTAACAGGGGTGTGGTGGTGAGAGAAAGTTCAGTTCTCCCCAACACACAAAGAAACCATGGCTAATTCAGTCAGAGAAGCAGAAATGAGATAAGCTATATTTACAAGCAGGATGAAATGCAGTGAATATATACACAATATACAGTATTTACAATATATACAGAAATATACAGCAAAGAACGTAATACAGAACAAAACTTTCCCTCCTCCAGCCAGGAGGGTCCCCCCCCGTACCCCCTCTCTCCCCCTATCTCCCTTTTTTCCCAAAAAGGGT
The DNA here is from genome assembly GCF_014839835.1 of Dryobates pubescens. NCBI lineage: Eukaryota > Metazoa > Chordata > Aves > Piciformes > Picidae > Dryobates > Dryobates pubescens. Next base: position 1,314,043 of record NC_071656.1, on the reverse strand, counting down.
TAGAGAGAGAGAAAAGGTAATTATTAAGGAGGAAATTCTGTTAGCTCAAAGCGTATGCAAGAATTAGTTTCTTATCTGTTAGTTCAGTTAATTCAAGGTCAACTCTGTCCCGCACAGCTGTTGCTCAGAGAGAGACTGAAACAGACAGGCTGAAAAAGACAGACAGACTGAACTGACTGAGATTCAAACTGAACTAAAATTTAAAGTTTCATTCTACCTATCTACCAATGAAATTTGTTTAGAATATCTTGTTTTCATTATTCCACCAAAACATTCAGCCAGAGTTTTCCAGCAGCTGTCCCTTTCTTAAAGGCACAGCCTAAAACTGTCACACAGGGGACTGTGACAGTTTAGGCTGTGCCTTTAAGAAAAGGATAGCTGCAGAATTCTCTAGCTGGATGTTTGGGTGTAAAAAGGAAAACAAATATTACTTCTAAATGAATTTCATTGGTCAGATGTGAGATGCAAATATCTCTAGCATTATTTTCTCTCACTTACTCGAGCTTCAGTCTGTTCTGACTTTTCGTTTCTTGGCCAGACTGCATGCGTGCCGACCCTGGAATGAAACTGATAAGATAAGAAAACTAACTTCTTAACAACTGTTTTGAGCTAACGAATTTCCCTTAATATACTTTTCTCTCTCTTTCTCCTTTTTCACCTAATTAACTACTAGGGGAAAGGGAAGGAGGGGGAGAGAAGTTCGGGGGGAACCCGAGGTGGGATCTTCCTTGGGAGGATCAGTGTTTGTGTTCTTTCCTGTAAATTCTTGTATAATACTGTAAATAGTGTATATTTTGTATATATTAATTGCATTTCTTTATTGCTTGTAAAATACAGCTTTCCATTTGCTTCTCTGGTTGAGTTTAGCTGTGCTTTATTGTTGGTGTGTGTGGGCTAAAGCATCACATCACTACATAAATAATTGGCTGCCCCAACGTGCAGCTTGGAATAATTGCTTTCCAGATGCAGGGCGAGATTTCCTTGATTTATTTCTGCTCAGATCAGGGAGGCAAAAATGAAGGTCCTGTGGATTTTTAAACATCTGACCTTTTCAATTTTCAGTGTTTTGGTCTAAAAATATTTAGTGGGACAGCTTTGTGATCATTTAGTCAGATACCTAATGTACAAATTATGGTTTAAGTATAAAATTCAGCTTCTCTATGATCATTTTTTGGGATTCTTTTGGCCTAAGTAGTACAGGAAATTGACTGCTATGACACTGACCATCGAGATACATGAGTTTAAAATCCCAGTAGCTGAGAGAGTAATTCTAAGTGATGGCTGGGATCCAAAGGTGATTTATTTGATGTGTGTAATCGGGCTGCTGGTAGTAATTACTGTGTTCTTAGTAGCTCTGTTATGGGAGAAGACGGTACCTAAGACCTGTTTCATTGTTAAGCATAGACCTCGGGCGGAGGAGACATACCTCTAACTTGAGTCCAGAGATTTCTAGTGATAAGGAGATAAGTGAAACAATTAAACCTACACAGGCTATCTGTAAGGAAGCTTTGAATGGAGCTGTTGGTGGTTCTGGCAATCAGCCAGTGGCAGCTCCTAAGATGGGGGCCGTTAGAGTGGCAAAACCATTTCCTTCTTCATCGTCAGGAATGGAGGTGTCCTCTGCAGCAGCTTGTAAGAGTCTAAACTCCTGGTGTGACTCAACAAAGATAAAATCACTTGCTGCTTGCCCAGACAGTACCAATCCTGGATGCAAATCACCTTGCAATTGCATTGTGATAACACTGGACTGCAGCTGGCCTACAACAATGGCCCAAGGACCCAGTCAGCACGCCTTCAGGACAAGATCATTTCCAGGAAGGAAGGATGGCAAGACAATGGGTGTAATGAGTGTGTGGGCAGGTTAGATGGAGAAGGGGAAGGTGGAGGCCCGCCCCCCCCTCCATCTAGACCCCTGCCTAAACACAGGAATACACAGAGAGATTTCCTGGGGAACGATACCTGGATATTTACCTAAGGAGGACTTTCTGGCTCCTGAATTCCTGAGGGACAATGCTTGGACACATACCTAAGGACTAAAAACTGTATAAAAGACTTGACCACTACTGGCTTAAGGAGGAAGAAAAACGCAGAAGGAGGACCATGCCGCTGAGGAGGAAGGAAAAGCCCGGGACAATGCTGCTCCAGAGAAAAAGAGGCCGTGGAGCCTGGGAGAAGCAGACTGAACCCTTTCTCCGTGTCCTAAGTACCGTCTACTGCAACTCATGGAGCTGACCCAGGCTGCCCAGTAGACTTCATCTCTTCTCCAGCCAAAGCCTCAGCACCCTTTCTTTACAAACCCAGCATCTCCTGCAGCACCTTTCCTCCACAGACTCAAACTGCCTTGGGGGGGGGTGAGGGGTGTGGTAATATAATTCCTTTCCTCTTCTTTCCCTCTCTATCTTCTCCCTCTCCCCTTCTTATTTCCGTTTTATTTATGTAATAAATAGTCTAGCTGTTGATATTTTGGCTTAGCTTGTGCCGTTAATCTCACAACATGGGAATATTCGAAAGAACTGAGTCTCCTTCCCTCTCCGGACTGAGACACAGCTGTTTTGTCTCAAAACCTGTCGGCTTCTATTAAGGCAGTGTGGTGAAGGCACATTGTGCCGAGACATTGAATCTTGCCCCAGCATGTGGGCAAGCTCCCCCTCCCTCAGGAGGAAGGCAAAAGCCAGGCTAGCACGCTGCTGGTGCATGCTGTGCTCGTGCATTCCCCAAATATGGAAGAATTCTAGCTTCATGCTTTTCCATAGGCTGAAGCCAGTTGTTTATGAGAATGCCCATTGGTCAAACCTGGCCTCGAGGTATTCTATAAATATTACCCCAGTGAGTAAACAAGTGCTTTTCCTGCCTTCCTGCCTTCCTCCTCCATTTCTGTCTCTGTGCTAGCTCGAGGGTTAAGTCCGAGCTGCTGCCTCTGCAATTAAGTTTATTGTTTAGCTTCTGTTACATACATGCACGCATATCAAGGCATCTGCATGTGAGAAGCGACTGGAGGAACTATTTCCATAGAGGAAGGATACCACACTGAGCTGAGAAGCCAGCGTTGCCACAGTCAGTCACACGACCGGGAGAGGAACCCCCCCGTCGCTACTGCATGGACTGGATCAACCCCCGAGGGTAAGATCTGCCTAATTATCGGGGAAGAAGGGACTTGACCGTACCAGGTCGTCCACGCAATTGCTTAACCCCACTATAGTGGAGAGAAGAGCACCACGTGCCGCTCCGAGCCCTGTTAACTCCAGGGATTACTCAGCAGCGTTTGTGCTTACACTGCACTGATCCCCCCGGACCGCTCCGGGTAGCCTGCTGTTGCTTTAAGCCCAGCAGACGAGAAGCCACTGCCTGAGAACTTGCCGAGCCGGGCCGATCTCTGTCGGGCCCGCCCCTCTAGCATTCCTCACTCCCGGGGCCGCCCCTGCAGACCCGCGTACCGCCGCGTCCCCCAGGCAGGCCTGCCGGCGATCGCCGTCCTGCCGTGTGGTACGGATCAATTCTGAGGACCAGCTCGTCTCTGGACCGGCCCTGCTAGCCCGTCCTTCCGTGCGAGCCAGCTCTGCGAGACCCCAGTCTCGAACCGGCGGCACACAGGACAGAGCTCCGTCTGAGCTCGACCAGAAGCCGCGCACCTTCCGTCGAGTCGCCATCTAGTGGCCAAGCGGCAGACCTGCACCCTTCTTGCATATAAATATAGAAATAGCTTGTAATTAGCTCAAATAAGTTCTAATCATAATACTAAGCCAGTTATGGGATATATTTCACGAACGTGCACTAGAACATGTATATAAGTTGGTGATTCATCGGTTATTGACAATTTTATAATAATAATTAAAAAAATAATTTTCATAAATCATAAGTCATAAGTAATAAATTAATAACCTCCCTCTTCACCACAGGCAGCTATAAATCTAAACATAGCTTCAATTAAGCAATTAGCAGCTTCAGACAGAAGTGGAAGGCACAAAGCTGATCCAACAGCTGACAGTGGAGAGCAGCAAGGTTCCGCTGCTGCTGAGGGACCTTCTATTAAAAAAGATACTGATGAGGAGGATGAGAAGGTTTGTCTTAAAGATACAGCTGAGTTATCGAGACCATCACTGGATGGAGATGCAGGGCAGAGTACAGGTCCTGGTAAGACAGCAGCTAATGGAGATGCTTCTGAGCTTAAAGAGATCCTTAGGAGAGTAGTGGCAGAAACATGGGGACAACAACTACTGGAAGATGAGGCAGAGGAGGAGTCAGATGATGACATTCAGCACGCTAGCACCCCCCACCAGGAAATAAGCTCTGTGAGGAAGGATTAGATCAGAGCAGAGAATGAGCCAGGTCTAGCTTGGCTTGGCAGATGTTTCGATACAGGTGCATGAGCTCTAGTAGTGGGAGACAAGTCAGCATCTCAGGAACTCACTCAAAGGATAGTCGAATAGATAGACATCTAGGCAGGTGTCTCAGTAAGGTTTTTCTGTGGATACACCTTTTATTGGCAGTTCTCATGAGATACCCGTCCCGAGATGATCTTCCATGTAATCCTAAACCCTGAAATACCATGGATGAGGGAATTAAGGGTCTGAGAGAATTTGCTGTCAGAGAGGTACTCTATGGTGACCATGGAACTCTGAATCCTGATGAAATTCCTGTGGGAACTCATCTTGCTAAAATTGCTCAATTTTTACTAGCGGGAAAGAACGTCTACCAGACAGCTGGCCTGCAGAGCTGGCAGAAGGAGCCAGGAAGCTGCATAGTTTCCCTGTGTACCATGAGCAAGTGATAGGAGCTCTCCTCAGCAGCTTAGATCCCCACAAGTCCATGGGACCAGATAGGATCCATCCTAGGGTGCTGAGAGAGATGGCAGATGAGCTGGCCAAGCCCCTCTCCATCATTTTTCATCAGTCCTGGCTCACTGGAGAGATCCCAGATGACTGGAAGCTGGCCAACGTGGTGCCCATCCACAAGAAGGGCCGGTTGGATGAGCCAGGGAATTACAGGCCTGTCAGCCTGGCCTCAATGCCAGGAAAGATTATGGAACAGGTCTTCTTGAGTGCAATCACACAACACTTAGAGGATGGCCAAGGGATCAGGCCCAGCCAGCATGGGTTTAGGAAGGGCAGGTCCTGCCTGACCAACCTGATCTCCTCCTATGATCAGGTGACCTGCCTGGTGGATGTGGGGAGGCCTGTGGATGTAGTCTACCTGGACCTCAGCAAGGCCTTTGACACCGTCCCCCATAGCAAACTCCTGGCCAAGCTGTGAGCCCATGGCTTGGATGGGAGCACACTGCGATGGGTTAGGAACAGGCTGGAGGGCCAAGCCCAGAGAGTGGTGGTGAATGGTGCCACATCCAGCTGGCAGCCAGTCACTAGTGGTGTGCCCCGAGGATCAGTGCTGGGCCCTGTGCTCTTTAACATCTTTATTGATGATCTGGACGAGGACATTGAGTCCACCATCAGTAAATTTGCTGACGACACCAAGCTGGGAGCAGGAATTGATCTGCTGGAAGGTAGAGAGGCTCTGCAGAGGGACCTCGACAGGCTGGACAGATGGGCAGAGTCCAACGGCATGAGATTTAACACATCCAAGTGCCGGGTTCTGCACATTGGCCACAACAACCCCATGCAGAGCTACAAGCTGGGGTCAGAGTGGCTGGAGAGCAGTCAGGTAGAGGGACCTGGGGGTGCTGCTTGACGGTAGACTGAACATGAGCCTGCAGTGTGCCCAGGCAGCTAAGAGGGCCAATGGCATCCTGGCCTGCATCAGGAACAGTGTGGCCAGCAGGAGCAGGGAGGTCATTCTGCCCCTGTACACTGCACTGGTTACGCCACACCTCGAGTACTGTGTCCAGTTCTGGGCCCCTCAGTTTAGGAAGGATGTTGACTTGCTGGAACGAGTCCAGAGAAGAGCAACAAAGTTGGTGAGGGGTTTGGAACACAAGCCCTACGAGGAGAGGCTGAGGGAGCTGGGGTTGCTTAGCCTGGAGAAGAGGAGACTCAGGGGTGACCTTATTACTCTCTACAACTACCTGAAGGGAGGTTGTAGACAGACGGATGTTAGTCTCTTCTCCCAGGTGGCCAGTACCAGAACAAGAGGACACAGTCTCAGGCTGCGCCAGGGGAGGTTCAGGCTAGATGTTAGGAAAAAGTTCTATACAGAAAGAGTGATTGCCCATTGGAATGGGCTGCTTGGGGAGGTGGTGGAGTTGCCATCATTGGAGGTTTTCAGGAGAAGACTTGATGGAGTGCTTGGTGCCGTGGGTTAGTTTTTTGGGTGGTGTTGGATTGGTTGATGGGTTGGACGCGATGATCTTGAAGGTCTCTTCCAACCTGGTTTATTCTATGTATTCTATGTATTCTAAAAAGCTCATCAAACTTGCTCCTCCTAATTATGCTGCTATTTTGGCAAGGAGAATTGTGGCAAGAAATTATGGTGGAGCTCCTCCTACAGTTGGCCATTTCACTGACCAAAAGAGACAATTGGAGGATAGTCTCACATGTGTTTCTTTGGTTTCATGCATTGAAACTCTGTCTGGAAAAACTAAGAATTGCATGAAAGAGATAAAAGATTCCATATACCAATTGTCACAAGGAAATAATTCAAATTCTTCCTCCAGATGGGTACAAGTTTCAGCTGTTAGAAACAGACGTCCTCCATGGAGGTCATTCCAAAACAGATCAAACCAAAACATACCACCAAGGCAATTCTGTGGGAGTATTTGGATAACTCTGCATGATCAGTTTAGTGAGAACATGAACAGATGGGATGGTCAACCAACTTCTAATCTTTTCAGGAGACTGAGGGAACTGCAGAGTGGCAGAACCTGAGGTAGCAATACCAGAAGGGTAGCTGTTACTTCCACAGTTTCCCAGGAAAACTCTAATAGCTCCAACAGTGATACCAATTCTGACACTGGACAGTGTGCTAACTGCACATGTAGACATATTCCCCATAACTAGGGGTGCCCTGCCTCCCACCAGGGGGAGGAGAGGGATAATGGAGTGTGACCATTTTAGGCTGTGCCTTTAAGAAAGGGACAGTTGCTGGAACACTCTGGCTGAATGTTTTGGTGAAGACAATGAAAACATGATATTCTAAATGAATTTCATTGGTAGATAGGTAAAATTATGTTTTAGTTCAGTTTGAGTCTCAGCCAGTTCACTTCTGTTCAAAGACCCTAAGGGTTACAAATGGGCTTTTAGAGTGGCATTTGTAGAAATTGATGGACAAAAATTGATGCTGTCTGTTAGACATGAGCTTTCTGATGAATCTTCAGGTGTGAGACAACATGAGATAGAGGATACAAAGTTGACGGTTGCTTCTCAGACTATGCATCATAGACAATACAAAACCAACCGTGACACTTTGGTGCCCATTCAGAATCTGATTTGTCAGTTGGAGAGTCAGAAAGTCATCAGCAAAACTCATTCACCTTTCAACAGTCCAGTGTGGCCTGTGCGGAATGGAGACTGGCATCTGACAGTTGACTTCCGAGCCCTGAATGAAGTAACACCACCTATGAGTGCAGCAGTACCAGACATGATGGAACTCCAATATGAACTGGAAACCAAAGAGGCCAAATGGTATGCTACCTTGGACATTTCTAATGTTTTCTTCTCTATTCCCATAGTAGAGGAATGCAGGCCTCAGTCTGCTTTCACCTGGAGAGGAGTTCAGTACACCTTTAACAGATTGCCAATGGGCTGGATCCACAGCTCAAGCTGTCATGCAGTGATCCATGATGCGCTGGTGCTCCAGAACACATCCAGTTCATCAATGATATCATCGTCTGCAGTGAAACTGCTGAAGAAGTCTTCAAGAAAGGTAAGAAAATAATTGACATTCTCCTGAAAGCAGGTTTTGACATCAAGTGAGACAAGGTGAAAGGACCTGCCAGAGAGATCCGGTTTCTGGGAGTGTGGTAGCAAGATTGACATTGACACAGTCCACTGGATGTGGTAAAGAGAGTCTCTACCATGGCAAATCCAACGAACAAGCAAGAAACCCTACGTTTCTTGGGGATAGTGGGATTTTGGAGACTGCACATTCCTGGATACAGTCAGATTGTGAAACCTCTGTATGATGTGACTCGAAAGAGAAACAGTTTCCAGTGGGGACCTGAACAGCAATCAGCCTTTGACCGGATACAGCAAGAAGTAGTCCAAGCAATGGGTGTGGGACCTGTCCGAGATGGTCCAGACATTAAGAACATTTTGTACATGGCTGCAAGTGACAATGGTCCAACCTGGTGCTTGTAGAAAAGAGCTCAAGGTGAGACACGAGGATGACCTCTGGGTTTCTGGAGTCAAGGTTATAGAGGTTCAGAGGCAAATTATACTCCAACAGAGAAAGAGATTCTAGCTGCCTATGAAGGAGTAAAAGATGCTTCTGAAGTAATTGGAACTGAGTCACAACTTCTCTTAGTTCCCAGATTACCAGTTTTGAATTGGATGTTCAAAGGCACATCATGCCACAGATTCCACATGGTCCAAGTGGATGGCTCTGATAACACAGAGAGCTCGAATGGGAAATCTTGAAAGACCTGGTCTGGTGGAGGTGATGTCAAGTTGGCCTGAAGATGCCAACTGTGCTAAACCTCCAGAGGAGAGAGTAACTCGTGCTGAGGAAGCTCCTCCTTACAATGACCTTTCTGATGATGAAAAGAAATATGCTTTGTTCACAGACGGTTCCTGTTGTCTCGTCAGGAACAAACAAAGATGGAAGTCTGCAGTGTGGAGTCCGACACGCCGAGTTGCAGAAGCGGAGGATGGAGAAGTAGAATCCAGTCAGTTTGCAGAGGTAAAAGCTGTCCAGCTAGCTCTTGACGTAGCTGAACGTGAGAGATGTCCGAAGCTTTATCTCTACACTGACTCATGGATGGTAGCTAATGCTCTATGGGGTTGGCTAAAGGACTGGAAGAAGAATGGTTGGCAGAGAAAAGGAAAGCCAATTTGGGCAGCTGACCTGTGGCAGGACATTGCTGATCGAATCGAGAGAATTCCAGTGAAGGTGAGACACATTGATGCTCACATTCCTAAGAGCAAAGCTGCTGAGGAACAGCAACACAACCATCAGGCAGATTTAGCTGCAAGAGTTTCTCAAGTAGACAAGAACTCTGATCTTGATCTCGACTGGAAACACCGAGGTGAGATATTCTTAGCTCAGTAGGCTCATGAGCCATCAGGACATCAAGGCAGAGATGCAACATACCAATGGGCTCGTGACAGATCCATAGACATTTCCATGGATGCCATCACACAAGTCATCCATGACTGTGACATTTGTGCTGCTATTAAGTAGGCAAAGTGAATTAAGCCCTTGTGGTATGGTGACAGATGGTCCAAGTACAAGTATGGTGAAGCTTGGCAGATTGAGTACATCACTCTACCACGTTCTCGTTCTGGTAAGCAATACGTGCTTACTATGGTAGAGGCAAACATTGCATGGCTGGAAACTTATGCAGTTCCACATGCAACTGCACGCAGCACCATTCTAGGTCTGGAGAGACAGATCCTGTGGAGACACAGAACTCCAGAGAGGATTGAGTCAGACAATGGAACTAATTTCAAAAACAACCTTGTGAAGAACTGGGCCAAAGAGCATGGCATTGAGTGGCTATTCCACATCCTCTACTATGCACCAGCTGCAGGGAAGGTTGAACGCTAAAACAGTTTGCTGAAGACTGCTCTCAAAGCCATGGGAGGTGGATCTTTGAAAACCTGGGGCAAATATTTAGCACAAGCAACCTGGCTGGTACATAGCAGAGGTTCATTGAATTAAACTGGACCTGCACACTCAGATCTGCTACAGAAAGTAGAAGGTGATAGAGTTCCTGCTGTTAGAGAAAAGAATTTGTTAGGGAAAACTGTTTGAGTATTTTCTCCCTCAGGAGAGGCTAAACCTGTCCGAGGGGTGGTTTCAGCTGAAGGTCCTGGTCACGCTTATTGGGTAATGCAAGAGAATGGTGAAATTCAGCATATTCCACAAAGAAATCTAAGTTTAGCTGAGAGAGTTTAATTTCAGTGTTGTACAGATACACCACACCCAAGGAAGAATCCATGAGGAATCTATGGTGCACGAACCCTGAGAACCCTGAGAGCCCTGAGTCAACTGAGAGTCCCTGATTCCTTTTCTTTGCTTCATCTGCAAAGAATCAAACTGTTTTCTGTATTTTGTTGGATTTTGATTGTGACAGGTTGGGCTGTGCCTTTAAGAAAAGGACAGCTGCAGAATTCTCTAGCTGAATGTTTAGGTGTAAAAAGGAAAACAAAGATTAATCCTAAATGAATTTCATTGGTCAGATGTGAGATGTACCATAGCAAATATCTCTAACCTTGCTCTCACTCACTCCAGCTCCAGCTCCAGCTTCAGTCTGTTCTGACTTTTGTTTCCCGGCCAGCCTGCATGCAACTGACCTTGGACTGAAACTGATGAGATAATAATAACTAACTTTCTTAACAACTGCTTTTTGCTAACGAATTTCCCTTAATATCCTTTTTTCTCTCTCCTTTTTCACCTAATTAACTACAAGGGTAAAGGGGAGGAGGGAGATAGGGATTGGGGGGGGGCAAAGGGGGATTCTCCTCGGGAGGATCAGTATTTGTGTTCTTTCCTGTCAATTCTTGTATAATACTGTAAATAGTGTATATTTTGTATATATTAATTGCATTTCATTATTGCTTGTAAAATACAGCTTTCCATTCGTTTCTCTGGTTGAGTTTAGCTGTGCTTTATTGTTGGTGCATATGGGCTAAAGCATCACACCCCTACAGGGACAAATGGGAAAAGCATCCCATCGTGGCCTCTTGTATTCTTGGTATAGATTACCTCAAGAGAGGATACTTCAAGCACCCAAGGGATACCAATGGGTTTTGGTGTGGCTATGGTGAATACAGAGAAGATCAGACAGCTGTCTACCCTGCGTGGCCTTTCTGAAGATCCCTTCATTGTGAGATTGCAGGTTGAGGAACAACAAGTGCCAGTTGCTAACAGGACAGTGCATTGGTGACAAACCGAGATTCCCTGGCTCCTTTCCATGAGCTGATTCATCAAGTGGAGATCCAAGGGGTGATCATCAAGACACACCTATTAATAGTCCCATCTGGCTAGTGCAGAAATCTGATGGAAGGTGGAGATTAACAGTGGACTATTGTGACCTGAACAAATTGATGCCTCCACTGAGTGCAACTATACCAAACATACTGGAGCTCCAGTATGAGCTGGAGTGGAAGGCAGCCAAGTAGTATGCTACAATTGACATCACCAATGTGTTCTTCTCAATTCCTTTAGCAGCAGAGTGCAGGCCACAGTTTGCTTTCACATAGAGGGGTGTGCAATACATCTGGAATTGACTGCCCCAGGGGTGGAAACACAGCTCTACATGACGCAGGACCCTTAAAAAACCAGAAGATTGCTACTGGGCAGCTGCCATTTTCTCCAATCCAACAAAGCAAGATTTGGTCTCGCAAGGACGCCAGCCTGGATGGGAGACAGTCAGCTCCACCATTTTGCGATCTTCAGTACCGCCATGTATCTTATAGAGTGTTTAGGGTAAGTTAGTTAGCTGTGCTTTACTTGGGATTGGCCTCTGCTTTGGGGTTTACTGGGTAACTCACAGGGTTGTGCCTTGCTTTCAGGTTTTGTGCTTTGCAGCACTACAGTGCAGCCTCGTCCGCCTTTATATTAAATAAAGATGTACCTATCGGCATCTGTGGTACATGTAATTAATTAATTCCTCATTGAGAAGGACTCACTGGAACAACCCTGTAAACCATGACACTATCCAGAACACCATCTCAGGCCTTGTAAGACAAATCCTGTGGTGAAACAGTGCCCCTGAAAGAACTGAACCTGACAATGGGACTCTTCAGAAATAATGCCATCAGGTCCTGGGCCAAGAAACATGGCATTGAGTGGGTGTATCACATTCCCTATCACCCACAGGCCTCTGGGAAGATTGAAAGACTGTTAAAGACCATGTTGAGAGCATTGGTTAATGGGGCATGGAAGCACTGGGATGCAAATTTAGCAGAAGGCACTTTGCTGGTTAACTCTAGAGAATCTGCTAACCATCCTGGTTCTGCCCAAACAAAACCTTTACACACTTTGGGAAGAGATAAGGTTCCTGTAGTGCACATGGAGATGTGGCTGGGGAAGGCAGTGTAGGGTGTTCCTCCCATGGGGAAAGGCAAACCCATTTGTGGGATCGTCTTTGCCCAAGGCCCTGGGTGTACTTGGTGGGTAATGAGAAAGGATGGGGAGATTTGGTGTGTGCCTCAAGGAGATTTAACCTTGGCTGGAAAATAACCTGGTATGTGAGTTGTATGTTGCAGGAAGTGACGTGGTAAGAAAGACCCGAACTGATGGAGAATGAGTTTTGCAAGACACAAGAGTACAACGGTGACTGAAACCAAGCTGGTATTGACTGCCAGCAGTAGAATATCCTGCTTCTCCTGCCCTGAACTGTGGGGGACTGTGATGTATCTGTGAACCCTTGGAAGAACTCTGGTGAGAAAACATCTCTGTGCTCCCATGAGAATCTGGAAACTCCCTGGACAGAATGAGTGGGAAGGAGAAACCGCAAGATAAGATGTGAGGCCACCTGGACTAGCTTAACAAGTAACTATGGCAATGCTATTGCTGACCCATGAGAATCTTGAGAAAAGTTCATTAACCAATTGCAGGCAGCCACACTAACGATACACACAATATGAGTTGTGTGCTGGAATAAATCAGTCGCTTTTTGGCCTTCTAGATGCTCTGCTTGTGTTTGATTCTTGTCGCGCAGACCGTCACCTTATCCATACCCCGACCCCTATACAGCGACAAATGGTGACCCCCGACGTGAAGACCCAAGAAGTGAGTTGAAGACATTTGGGCTGCAGGTGCATGCGGCAACGGTGACAGAGCCCAGTGTAGCTGAGAGCAGTGGGATACTGCCTTTTGGTCCGGACCTGAACTTTGACACCTTCCCGGATGAGGTTGGTGAGCCACTGGGAACATAATGGGTCAGAAATTAACAAAAGATGAGGACTTAGTCCTTGGAACCTGGAAATTGTTATTGAAACGTAGGGGTCTAAAAGTTAATGATTTTGACTTAAGAAAATTACTCTTATGGGCCAAGCAGCAAGGTTTTGAGCCTTCCTCCGTTACAGCCTTCAGCGGTCCTGCCTGGCGCAAGCTAGGTAGTTACTTGTGGGACGCTATCTCGAAAGGAGACAAGGAACTGGTTGATATGGCTGTATTGGGTTGAACTGAGCTGGAGTTAATTCTCCTCACAGTATTGTTCTAGTGCTGTGATGTTTTGGTAGTTTGTTTGGGTTTTTTTTTTGGCAGCAGTAGTTGATAACACAGCAGTGTTTTGGCTACAGCTAAATCCAGTATCCACTCTGTGTCCTTTCAACATTTCCCTGCCCCAGGAGTACATTGAGGGGTGGGCAAAATCTTGGGAGGGGACACAGCTGAGCCAGCTGACTCAGACTGGCCAAAGAGGTATTCCATACCATATGACGTCAGCTCAGGTATAAGTAGGAAGTGAAAGAAGGAAGTGGGGGGATTCATCTATGGCATTTATCCTCCCGAGGAACCATCAAGCTTAGAGAGCCCTGCTTCCCGAGACCGACCACCGTCCTGCCGATGGGAAGTAGAGACTAACATCTCTCTCTCTGCTTTCTTTGCTTCCGCGCGGTCTATTGCTGTTTGCTTATTAGTGTTATTAGATTGCTCCTATCTTATCCCCGGCTTCTGTTATATTTTCTTTCCCTTCTTCCCCTCTTCACTTAAGAGGGGGAGTGATAGAGTGGCTTGATGGGTATCTGGCCTCCAGGCCAGGGCCAAACCACCACAGTCCTTTTTGGTGCGTTGGCCGGGAAACGAAAATATAACGAAACTAGCTGTAGTTTCTGCAGTTTTTTTTCTATAAGCTTCCTTATGCTACAGGCTTCTGTGCTGGTCACGTGGCTTGCTGGTAACTTCTGCTTTGTTTTGGAAACGCTTCATTTGTTTAGGAACATGCCGAAACAGATAATGGCTATGTGTTTCTTTCTTCTGATTGTAGGGCTGCTGATTTGTGGGAGCTATGCTAGAGAGGTCATCATCTCTGTCTCCCCGCCCGAAATGAATGTAGAGAATCTTATTATGCAGGCCGCCAAGATTTTGATCCATCCTTACGTGAGCTCCCTAGTATTGCTAATCAACATCACTGGCATGTTGCGGGTTTTGTGGAGTTTGATGCCATCATGGTATGAAAAGAGACAGTATTTGGGTGGGGATATATTGAAGTGTGCCCTGAAGCGGTCAGTCCCTGGGTGGCAGGGTGTGTGGAAGGACTTGGGCAGATTCCTAGGACGGTTATCACCTCCCATAGCCTGGGACTTTACCCCAGAAGAGGCGAGCGATCCCACTAAACTGACTCGCCATCTGATAGAAGGGTGCCTCGCTTATCCCAATGAGAACAAACAACTTCTTGCACTCTACTGGGGCCTGGCCTGCGCTTACCGAGCCACAGTTCAATACTCTATGAGGACTATGGCTGAGGCAGGCACCCAAACACTACCTGAGGATACCATGGTGGAGATGGGGACCCAAACAGCAACCAGGGAGATTGCTCCAGTCGTAAAAAAGCAGCAGTGGACAAGGAGGTCAACAGGTCCCTCTCATCGATTGATAAGGGATGAGGAAGATTATGATCAAGAGGCTGGTCCATCAAGTGGGAAATCAGAGCAAGTGAGTGAGATTAAACAAGAAGCAGAGACTACCCGGTCCTTAACCTCAGCAGAACTGAGGGACATACGCAAGGATTATAGTCGCCAGCCAGGAGAGCAAATTGCTGCTTGGCTGCTCCGGTGCTGGGATAATGGGGCTGACAGCCAACTGCAGGAAGGGAAAGAGGCCCAACAGTTGGGAGCCATTGCTAGAAACAGAGGTATTGAGAAAGGCATTGCAAAGGAGACAGGCATATGCAGCCTCTGGAGACGACTCCTGCTAAGTGTGAGGGCAAGGTACCCATGCAAGGAGGACCTTATGAGTTCCCCAGGGAAGTGGAATACTGCAGATGAAGGAATCCAATACTTAAGAGAATTAGCGGTGTTGGAAGTTATCTATGGTGATTTAGATGATCAAAGTGTCTCCACAGATCCAGAAGATGTCCCATGCACACGGGCCATGTGGAGGAAAGTGATCCAAGGTGCTCCAGCATCGTATTCTAACAGCCTAGCAATGATGTACTATTTGGATAAGGATGCATGGTCTGTGGAGATTGTGTCAGCCTGGCTCCAGAATTTTGAAGATAACCTCTGTACTAATTCATTTCCACGCGCCAATGCCTCATCGACCAGGTGTACGCCAAGAAATCTGTCGCCTCCTGCCTCAGTCGGAGGGAAAGGGAGCCCCAGACACACACCACGAGGAGTACTCTGGTTTTTCCTTCGTGACCAGGGGGAGGACATGAGGAAGTGGGATGCTGAACCCACTTATAAATTGGAAGCTCGGGTCCGTGAACTGAAAGGGAAGGCAACAACTAAAAAAGGATCATTTAAGAAAACAGCAAAGGTATCTGCTGTTAAAAGCCAAGAAAGTAATCAATGATCTCTCAGGAGAAAAAGAACAGAGGTTACACCCCTTGATCCCGATGAGGGGACCTCTGGCCAGGTACTACCCAGATCAGACAGTGAATGCTCTGATGACGACCAGGAGTAGAGGGTCCCTGCCTTCGGCCAGGAGGAGGAGAGGGACGACAGAGTGTACTGGACTGTGTGGATTCGATGGCCTGGCACATCAAAGCCACAGAAATACAAGGCGCTGGTAGACACAGGGGCACAGTGTACTTTGATGCCATCAAGACACAGAGGTGCTGAATCTCTTTGGATTTCTGGAGTAACAGGAGGCTGCCAGGATCTGTCTGTGTTAGAAGCCGACGTGAGCCTAACAGGGGACAAGTGGGAAAGACATCTGTGGCCGTTTGACACTGTGCCTTTAAGAAAGGGGCACACTGGCTAAATGTTTGTAAAATATTTTGGTATTCTAAACAAATTTCATTGGTAGAAGTGTGGGAGGGGAGGTTAGTCCCAGCGCAGCTGGAACTTTCTCTCAGTCTTCCTTCCTTCGCTGTCCCTTTTGGCTGGATTCTGCTTCTGGGATTCTGGCCAACTAAGATAAGAACTAACTCCCTGTGCATAGGCCTCTGTCTGCTGTATTAACTCCCCTTTTTTCTCTTCTTCTACCTCTTTGGGGGAGAAGGGAGGTAGGGGGGGTGAAGGGGGCACAGGGGGAAGCCCCCTCTGTTGGGGGTCTGGTTTCTGATTGTGTTTATTTGCTGTATATTCCTGTATATATTGTAAAATACCTGTATTTGTTGTGTTACGTATAATCTGTTTCCTTGTAAAATATACTCTCATTTCTCCGACTGGGTTTAGCCGTGGTCTCTTTCTCAGTGGGGGAGTGAAAGCAGAGCCTTTCCTTTCAAACCACCACACTCCTTTTTTTGGCGCCCAACGTGGGGCTTGTTAATTAAGTAATTAAGCTGATTTATTGCTTGTCTCAGTCGGAGAAACAAAATGAAGGTGCTCTGGGTTTTAGAACGTTTATTCTTCTCAGTCTGTGGCATGTTGGTCTACCGGTACTGCATCGGATTGATGTTAGACCAAATAGGTAAATATTTAATGCGTAAAATCTATTTGTGGTTTATGCATAGGATCCAGCTGTTGTATCAATGCTGTTTGGGTTTTTTTCAGCTCGCTAATTACGGCAATAGAACGTCTTCCACTTTGCCGATCGAGATAAGGGAGTTTAAGGTTTCAGGAGGTCAAAGAGTAACTTTAAGTGCTGGCTGGGATCTTAAGGTGATTTATTTGACAGGTGTAATCCTGCTGTTGCTGATAATTATTGTGTGTCTGCTGTGGGCTCTACATAGAGAGAAAAAGGTTTCTCGACCATGTTTTGTGATAAAACAAAAACCCAGGAAGCGTAGGCGTCCCTCTAAATTTGCCCCAGAGTCCTCAAGTGACGAGGAAGGGGGAGAATCTGCATCAGTTAGAAAAATAGCAAAACCTATTGGAAAGGCTGCCTTAAATGCTCCGCTCCCTGACTTTGGCAAGCAGCCAGGGGCGGCTCCCATTCCCAAGATGGCGACCGGTAATGAGGCAAGGTCATTTCCGTCCGCCATGACAGGACCGGAAGGGGCCCCCACGGCGGCTGGTTTAGATCAGGACCTGTCAGGTTCTATCAAGATGGCTGTAAATTCAAACGCAGCTCCAGTTAAACAAGTAGCAGTCTTAAAGACCAGAGATGGAAAGGCCAAAGCTGATCCAAGAGCTAGTGGAGCTAATGGAGGAGAAGAGCAGGAGACCGATCCCGGTGAGGGAACCTCTGCTAGGAAAGGGCCTGCTGGAGATGAGGAGAAGGTTTGTCTTAGAGATATAGCTGAGTTATTGAGATCATCACAGGATGGAGATGCAGCTAAGACAGCAGCTGGCACTGGTGCTTTTCAGCTTAAAGAGGTCCTTAGGAGAGTGACAGCAGGATTATGGGGACAAAACGTTCAGGAAGATGTGATAGATGAAGAAGAGGATGACATCACCGAATGCCCGTCACCGAGGGAGGAGATTCGCAATGTCCGCAAAGATTACCTCAGAGCAGATAAGGAACCCATCCTATCTTGGCTTGCTAGGTGTTATGATACAGGCGCTACACCTCTAATAGTTGGGGACAAGTCAGCAGCTCAGCTAGGAACTCTCTCAAAGGATAATGGAATAGATAGACATCTAGCCAGGATTCTCGGTAAGGTTAATCTGTGGATACGCCTTTTAATGGCGGTTTCCCTGAGATACCCCTCCCCAGATGATCTTCCATGGAATCCTAAGCCCTGGACTACCATAGATGAGGGAATTAAGCGTCTGAGAGAGTTTGCCATTAGAGAGATACTCTATGGTGACCATGATACTCTGAATCCAGACGATATTCCTGTGGCAGCTGGTCTTGCTAAAAAGCTTATCAAGCTTGCTCCTTCCAATTATGCAAACATTTTGGCAAGTAGAATTGTGGCAAGAAATTATGGTGGAGATCATCCTACGCTTGGCCAATTCACTGATCAACTGAGACAATTGGATGATAGCATGACACGTGTTTCTTTGGTTTCAGCCATTGAAACTCTGTCTGGAAAAATTGAGAATTGCATGAAAGAGCTGAAAGATTCCATATACCAATTGGCACAAAGAGATAATTCCAATTCTTCCTCCAGGTGGGTGCAGGTTTCAGCTGTGAGGAATAGACGTCCTCCAAGGAGGTCATTCCAAAACAGGCCAAACCAAAACAGACCACCAAGGCAATCACGTAGGACCATTTGGATAACTCTACGTGATCAGTTTGGTGAGAACATGAATAGGTGGGATGGCCAACCAACTTCTAATCTTTTCAGGAGACTGAGGGAACTGCAAAGTGGCAGAACCCAGGGTAGCAATACCAGAAGGCTAGCTGTTACTTCCACAGTTCCCCAGGACAACGATGACAGCTCCAACAGCGGCTCCAGTTCTAACACTGCACAGTGTGCTCGTTGCACCTGTGGACATGTTCCCCATAATTAGGGGTGCCCTGCCTCCCGCCAGGGGGAGGAGAGGGATAATGGAGATAACAGAATCTATTCGGATGTGTACATCCAGTGGCCTGGCACTTCACACTTTCGGAAGTACAGGGCCTTGGTTGACACAGGAGCTCAGTGCACCATATTGCCATCAAATTATCAGGGATCAGAGTCCATAACTATTCTGGGAGTCACTGGGGGATCTCAAGAGTTAAGTAAGGTAGAGGTTAATATAAGTCTAACTGGTAAACAGTGGAAGAAGCATACAGTTGTGACCGGACCTGATGCACCTTGTATTTTGGGAATTGATTTTCTGAGAGAAGGGCGTTTCAAGGACCCTAAAGGTTACAAATGGGCTTTTGGAGTAGCTTCTGTGGAAACTGATGGACAAAAGCTGAAGCTGTCTGCTAGACCTGAGCTTTCTGATGAATCTGCAGTTGTGGGACAACTCAAGATTCAGGACATTAAATTGCCGGTTGCTTCTCGGACTGTGCATCACAGACAATACAGAACTAACCGTCACTCTTTGTTGCCCATTCAGAATCTGATTCGTCAGTTGGAGAGTCAGAAAGTCACCAGCAAAACTCATTCACCTTTCAACAGTCCAGTGTGGCCTGTGCAAAAGCCGAATGGAGACTGGCGTCTGACAGTGGACTACCGAGCCCTGAATGAAGTAACTCCGCCTATGAGTGCAGCAGTACCAGACATGATGGAACTCCAGTATGAGCTGGAATCCAAAGAGGCCAAATGGTATGCTACCATAGACCTTGCTAATGCCTTCTTCTCTATTCCCATAGCAGAGGAGTGCAGGCCGCAGTTTGCTTTCACCTGGAGAGATATCCAGTACACTTTCAACAGACTGCCGATGGGCTGGATCCACAGCTCCAGCATCTGTCATGCAGTAATCCATGATGCTCTGGAGGAAGGTGGTGCTCCAGAACACATCCAGTTCATCAATGATATCATCGTCTGGGGTAAAACTGCTGAGGAAGTCTTCGAGAAAGGTAACAAAATCATGGACATTCTTCTGAATGCAGGTTTTGCTATCAAAAGAGACAAAGTGAAAGGTCCTACCACAGAGATCCAGTTTCTGGGAGTGCAGTGGCAGGATGGACGCCGACACATTCCAGTGGATGTGGTAAACAGAGTCTCTACCATGGCAAATCCCGCCAACAAGCAAGAAACTCCACGTTTCTTGGGGATAGTGGGATTTTGGAGACTGCACATTCCTGGATACAGTCAGATTGTGAAACCTCTGTATGATGTGACTCGAAAGAGGAACAGTATCCACTGGGGACCTGAACAACAAGCAGCCTTTGACCAGATAAAGCAAGAGGTAGTTCAAGCAGTGGGACTGGGACCTGTGCGAGATGGTCCAGACATTAAGAACATTTTGTACACGGCTGCAGGTGACAATGGTCCAACCTGGTGCTTGTGGCAAAAAGCTCCAGGTGAGACACGTGGACGACCTCTTGGTTTCTGGAGTCGAGGGTACAGAGGTTCAGAGGCTAATTACACTCCAACAGAGAAAGAGATTCTAGCAGCCTATGAAGGAGTGAAAGCAGCTTCAGAAGTAATTGGAACTGAATCACAACTTCTCCTAGCTCCCAGATTGCCAGTTTTGAATTGGATGTTCAAAGGCCAGGGTTCCACACCACATCATGCCACAGATTCCACCTGGTCCAAGTGGATGGCTCTGATAACACAGAGAGCTCGAATGGGAAATCTTGAAAGACCTGGTCTGGTGGAGGTGATGTCAAGTTGGCCTGAAGATGCCAACTGTACCAAACCTCCAGAGGAGAGAGTAACTCGTGCTGAGGAAGCTCCTCCTTACAATGACCTTTCAGATGATGAGAAGAAATATGCTTTGTTCACAGACGGTTCCTGTCATCTCGTCGGGAACATTCGAAGGTGGAAGTCTGCAGTGTGGAGTCCAACACGCCGAGTTGCAGAGGCGAAAGATGGAGAAGGAGAATCCAGTCAGTTTGCAGAGGTAAAAGCTGTCCAGCTAGCTCTCGACGTAGCTGAACGTGAGAGATGGCCAAAGCTTTATCTCTACACCGACTCATGGATGGTAGCCAATGCTCTGTGGGGTTGGCTAAAGAACTGGAAAAAGAATGGTTGGCAGAGGAAAGGAAAACCCATCTGGGCGGCCGACCTGTGGCAAGACATTGCTGATCGAATCGAGAGAATTCCAGTGAAGGTGAGACACGTTGATGCTCACATTCCTAAGAGCAAAGCTACTGAGGAACAGCAGCACAACCATCAGGCGGATTTATCTGCAAGAGTTTCTCAAGTAGACAAGGACTCTGAACTTGATCTCGACTGGAAACACCGAGGCGAGATATTCTTAGCTCGGTGGGCTCACGATTCATCAGGACATCAAGGCA
Source organism: Dryobates pubescens (assembly GCF_014839835.1). Taxonomy (NCBI): domain Eukaryota; kingdom Metazoa; phylum Chordata; class Aves; order Piciformes; family Picidae; genus Dryobates; species Dryobates pubescens. The sequence continues at coordinate 1,293,091 of NC_071656.1, read as the reverse complement.
GAGATGCAACATACCAGTGGGCTCGTGACAGATCCATAGACATTTCCATGGATGCCATCACACAAGTCATCCATGACTGTGACATTTGTGCTGCTATTAAGCAGGCAAAGCAAATTAAGCCCTTGTGGTATGGTGACAGATGGACCAAGTACAGATATGGTGAAGCCTGGCAGATTGACTACATCACTCTACCTCGTTCTCGTTCTGGTAAGCAGTACGTGCTTACTATGGTAGAGGCAAACATGGGATGGTTGGAAACTTATCCAGTTCCACATGCAACTGCACGCAACACCATTCTGGGTCTGGGGAGACAGATCCTGTGGAGACACGGAACTCCAGAGAGGATTGAGTCAGACAATGGAACTCATTTCAAGAACAGTCTTGTAAAGAGCTGGGCCAAAGAGCATGGTATCTAGTGGATTTTCCATATTCCTTACTAAGCACCAGCTGCAGGGAAGATTGAACGCTACAACGGTTTGTTGAAGACCACTCTCAAAGCCATGGGAGGTGGATCTTTGAAAAACTGGGAGAAACATTTAGCACAAGCAACCTGGCTGGTGAATAGTAGAGGTTCAGTGAACCGAGCTGGACCAGCACATTCAGATCTGCTACAGAAAGTAGAAGGTGATAGAGTTCCTGTTGTTAGAGAAAAGAACCTGTTAGGTAAAACTGTTTGGGTATTTTCGCCCTCAGGAGAGGCTAGACCTGTCCGAGGGGTGGTTTCAGCAGAAGGTCCGGATCACACTTACTGGGTAATGCAGGAGAATGGTCAAATTCAGTGTATTCCACAAAGAAATTTAACTTTAGCTGAAAGGGTTTAATTTCAGACTGTTGTACAGCTACATCGCGTCCAAAGGAAGAATCCCTGAGGAATCTACAGTGCACGAACCCTGAGAACCCTGAGAGCCCTGAGTCAACTGAGAGTCCCTGTGTTCCTGTTTCCCTTTTCTTCACTTCGTCTGAGGAGACACAAGCTGTTTTCCATTTTTCTTATTTCCTGACTTTTTTGGACTTCTGAATCGACTACATCTGAGTATAGCCGGAACGGACTATGAACTTTACTCACGAACTGTACATATTGTTTCCAATTGGATGGACAGTGCGAACGACCAATGAAATTGTTTAGAAGGGGTGGACTGTGGCCCTTTGACGCTGTGCCTTTAAGAAAGGGGCACACTGGCTAAATGTTTGTAAAATATTTTGGTATTCTAAACAAATTTCATTGGTAGAAGTGTGGGAGGGGAGGTTAGTCCCAGCGCAGCTGGAACTTTCTCTCAGTCTTCCTTCCTTCGCTGTCCCTTTTGGCTGGATTCTGCTTCTGGGATTCTGGCCAACTAAGATAAGAACTAACTCCCTGTGCATAGGCCTCTGTCTGCTGTATTAACTCCCCTTTTTTCTCTTCTTCTACCTCTTTGGGGGAGAAGGGAGGTAGGGGGGGTGAAGGGGGCACAGGGGGAAGCCCCCTCTGTTGGGGGTCTGGTTTCTGATTGTGTTTATTTGCTGTATATTCCTGTATATATTGTAAAATACCTGTATTTGTTGTGTTACGTATAATCTGTTTCCTTGTAAAATATACTCTCATTTCTCCGACTGGGTTTAGCCGTGGTCCCTTTCTCAGTGGGGGAGGGAAAGCAGAGCCTTTCCTTTCAAACCACCACAACATCCCATTGTGACTGGCCCAGAGGCCCCTTGCATTCTTGGTATTGATTACCTCAAGAGAGGGTACTTCAAGGATTCAGTGGGTTATAGATGGGTTTTTGGTGTGGCCACGGTGAATACAGAGAAGATCAGACAGCTGTCTACCCTGCCTGGCCTTTCAGAAAGTCCCTTCGTTGTGGGATTGCTGCAGGTTGAAGAACAACAGGTGCCAATTGCTACTAGAACAGTGCACCGACGGCAGTATCGTACAAACCGAGACTCCCTGGGTCCCATTCATGAACTGATTCACCAGCTGGAGATCCAGGGAGTGATCAGCAAAACACACTCACCTTTTAACAGCCCCGTATGGCCAGTGCCAAAATCTGATGGAGGATGGAGGTTAACTGTGGACTATCGTGGCCTGAATGAAGTGACGCCACCACTGAGTGCCGCTGTACCAGACATGCTAGAGCTCCAGTACGAGCTGGAGTCAAAGGCAGCTAAATGGTATGCTACTATTGACATTGCCAACACATTCTTCTCAATTCCATTGGCAGCAGAGTGCAGGCCACAGTTTGCTTTCACCTGGAGAGGGGTTCAATACACATGGAATCGATTGCCCCAGGGGTGGAAAGAGACACAATCCTTTCTAGACCTTGTGGGGTTCTGGAAAATGCATGTTCCAGGCTACAGTCAGCTCGTCAGCCCTCTCTATTGAGTAACTCGAAAGAAGAATCAATTTGAATGGGGTAGTGAGCAGCAACAAGCTTTTGAACAGATCAAACAAGAGATAGCTCGTGCAGTGGCACTTGGGCCCATTCGCACAGGATCATCGGTGCAGAATATCCTTTACACCGCAGCCGGGGAGCAGGGTCTCACTTGGAGTCTCTGGCAGGAAACACCAGGTGAAACCCGAGGTCGGCCATTGGGATTTTGGAGTAGAGGATATCGAGGATCAGAAGCCCACTATACACCAACTGAGAAGGAAATCTTAGCAGCCTATGAGGGAGTTCGAGCTGCATCGGAATTAGTGGGTACAGAAGTACCTCTCCTCTTAGCACCCAGGCTGCCTGTGCTGCATTGGATGTTCAGAAGAAACATCCCTTCTACTCATCATGCCACCAGTGCTACATGGAGTAAGTAGGTAGCACTGATTACACAGCGAGCTCGACTGGGAAAACCAAACCACCCAGGAATTCTGGAAGAGATTATGGACTGGCCAGAAGGCAGAGATTTTGGAGCATCGCCTGAGGAAGTGGTTCGTGCCCAAGAGGCACCACCATACGACGAGTTACCCGAAGATGAAAGGCCTTATGCTCTGTTTACTGATGGATCGTGTCGTGTAGTAGGAAACCATCGGAAGTGGAAAGCTGCTGTATGGAGTCCTACACGACAAGTGGTTGAGGCCACTGAAGGAGAAGGTGAATCGAGTCAGTATGCAGAGGTGAAAGCCATCCAACTAGCTCTAGAAATTGCTGAAAGAGAAAAGTGGCCAGTACTTTATCTTTACACAGATTCTTGGATGGTGGCTAATGCCTTGTGGGGATGGCTACAGCAGTGGAAGAAGACCAATTGGCAATGCAGGGGCAAGCCTATTTGGGCTGCCTCATTGTGGCAGGACATTGCTGCTCGAGTGGAGAACATGACTCTGAGGGTACGTCATGTTGATGCTCACGTGCCTAAAAGTTGTGCTAATGAAGAACATCAAAACAATGAGCATGCAGACAAGGCTGCAAGGATTGATATAGCTCAAGTGGATCTAGACTGGGAGCGAAAAGGTGAACTGTTTGTAGCTCGATGGGCCCATGAAACATCAGGACATCTAGGGAGAGATGCTACGTACAGGTGGGCTCGTGACCGAGGGGTGGACTCGACCATGGAAGCCATCACACCGGTCACACATGACTGTGAAACCTGTGCTGCAATCAAGAAGGCCACCAGAGCCAAGTCTCCCTGGAACAGAGGGCGGTGGCTGGGTTTTCGCTATGGTGAGGCCTGGCAGATTGACTATATTGGACCACTGCCACGAACACGCCAAGGCAAGCGTTACATCCTCACCATGGAAGAAGCAACTACAGGCTGGTTAGAAACATACCCTGTAAATCATGCTACTGCCCGGAACACCATCTTAGGCCTTGAAAGGCAAATCCTGTGGCGGCACGGCACCCCTGAGCGAATCGAATCTGACAATGGGACTCACTTCAGAAACAATGCCGTCAGCTCCTGGGCCAAGAAACATGGCATCGAGTGGGTGTATCACATTCCCTACCACCCACAGGCCTCTGGGAAGGTTGAAAGATACAATGGACTGTTAAAGACTATGCTGAAAGCATTGGGTAATGGAGCATGGAGGCACTGGGATGTAAATTTAGCAGAAGCCACTTGGCTGGTTAATTCTCTAGGATCTGCTAACCGTCCTGGTCCTGCCCAAACAGAACCCTTGCACACTGTGGGGGGGGGATAAAGTCCCTGTAGTACACATGGGAAAGTGGCTAGGAAAGGCAGTGTGGGTTTCTACTCCCATGGGGAAAGGCAAACCCATGCGTGGGATTGTCTTTGCTCAGAGGCCTGGATGTACTTGGTGGGTAATGAAAAGAAATGGGGAGACTCAGTGTGTGCCTCAAAGGGATCTAACACTGCGGGAAAGGTGATTTGGAATGTGAATAATGTGAGTTGCATGTTGCAGAAAGTAATGAAGTAAGAAGAACCCAGACTGATGAAGGTTTGCAAGGATCAAGAGTGACACAGTGGTTGAGACCAGCTGGAGTTGGTGTCTAAGAACAGAATATCCTGCATCTCCTGTCTTGATTAATCCCAAGTGACATCTGAAGGACTGAGACATTGATATAAGTCTTTATATGTTGGAGTATTGAGATAGTTTAAGTATGTAGATCAGGTTGTGAATGTAAGCAAGAAGCTTTTCCTTTTGTTGTCTTGGTGTAAGAATCAAATGAGATGGCTAAGTGCATTGAAATGTGTAGAACCTGAGCATGATGTAAATGGTATGGAATAAGGGGTGGAGATTGTATTGGGTTGAACTGAGCTGGAGTTAATTCTCCTCACAGTATTGTTCTAGCGCTGTGGTGTTTTGGTGTTTTGTTTGTTTTTTTTTTTTTTTGGCAGCAGTAGTTGATAACACAGCAGTGTTTTGGCTACAGCTAAATCCAGTATTCAAGCTGTGTCCTTTCAACATTTCCCTGCCCCAGGAGTACATTGAGGGGTGGGCAAAATCTTGGGAGGGGACACAGCTGAGCCAGCTGACTCAGACTGGCCAAAGAGGTATTCCATACCATATGACGTCAGCTCAGGTATAAGTAGGAAGTGAAAGAAGGAAGTGGGGGGATTCATCTATGGCATTTATCCTCCCGAGGAACCATCAAGCTTAGAGAGCCCTGCTTCCCGAGACCGACCACCGTCCTGCCGATGGGAAGTAGAGACTAACATCTCTCTCTCTGCTTTCTTTGCTTCCGCGCGGTCTATTGCTGTTTGCTTATTGGTGTTATTAAATTGCTCTTATCTTATCCCCGGCTTCTGTTATATTTTCTTTCCCTTCTTCCCCTCTTCACTTAAGAGGGGGAGTGATAGAGCGGCTTGGTGGGTATCTGGCCTCCAGGCCAGGGCCAAACCATCACAGTCCTGTTGCAGTTTGAGCTGGGTGCCCCCCTGGTGTGTTCACTTCCTGTGTCCAGAAGTCCAGCCCAGAGGGATGGACACAGGAAAGTGTGTGTATTTCCTACCATAATTCTTTGCACCACTATAAGATCCAGTGCGGGGTCTAGTACTTTTTCTTTCTTCCTCCTCTGTCAGCCGGTAACTGGGGGAGATGTCTGCTGGCTTTGGGCCTGGCTAGGCCCAAGGCCACAGGGGGATGGGCAGTCTCAGGCCTGGCCAGCTGAGACTAGCCCAGCAGAGGGAGGGGGAAGAAGGAGCCCTGGGGGTCTCGGGCGTACCCTCAGGTGGGAATGGGATGCCTCTGGGTTTGTTTTGGGATTTCTTTGTCACTGTGCCTTGCTTTGGGTTTTCTGTAACATTCACTGCTTTCTATTTAAACTTTCATCACTTTTGCAAGCCGTTTGTCTGAGTGTTTTATTCCTGCCCGTGGTGGGGGTAGGGGGCTGCCTCAACCCAGCACATTCTTGGTAGCAGAGGATGGTTGTTTTGGGGAGGGGGTCTCCCTTTAAACCCACCACATTCTTGGCGAGCCAGGCAGGAGAGGAGTTTGTTATTGTGTGCATTCTGCAGATCGGATTGCAAAAGGTAAGAGAGTTTAAATTTCGTTCTGGGCATCGTTCTGGTTCTCTGGCAGTTGGGGCTCAAAGTGTTGTTGGGGCGATTGTGTGAGTTCTTGTGGATTGCAGGGGGACACCTGGTGTGTGGCTGGTGGCACGGAGCCCCTCCTGCTATTTCAAGCAGGGGTGGCTCTTAACCATCGGAATTGGGGCTTCGCTTAAGAATGCGGGACCTGTTCCTCCTCCACCTTTACTCTCTGCGGAGCGGCAGAAGCGGCGGGGAGTGAAGTGGGGGAAGGGGCAGCGGCGAGCAAATCAAAGTCAGGTCTGTTCTCGCTGTGGGGTAGGGCCAGCCGCGGCGGAGTGGGCGAGCCCGGCTCCCGATACCCAGGAAGGGCGAACGGGAACTCCAGTTCAAAAGCTGTTCTCAAGGGTCCTGGGGACACATTTATGGTTTTCGCTGGAGGAGCCGTTTGAATGCCTGAGGGGTGGAGGCGATTTTTATTCTGTAGCGCGGCGGTAGAGGTGGCTGGAGCCCTGCTGTATGCTCGGGTTGCGGGGGTGGCGGGTTCGGCCGTGCGCTGGGAGCGGCCACGGCCGCCCGGGCCGTGTACTCGGGCTGTGGCGGGGCCGGCCCTATTCTCTTCCCTGACTTTTTTGGACGAGTTCCGAAAATGGCGCCTAGCACCTAGCTCCACCTCCCTTCTTCTCAGCAGGTTGTGGAGCAGCCCCTCCCTCTCCCGGGGTGGGGCTGTGTACTTGGAGCTGCCACATCTGCGGTATGCGAACGCCCAGTGGGGGGGGCGGTGTACCTGTGGCATGCATCTGTGGAGCCTCGGGCCGCGGCTGGAAAGCAGTCAGCACTGGGCTTGGGATAGGTCCGTGCAGTGGTGAGAGAGGCTCAGCGTGCTGTTTTCCTGGAGGGGTGGAGAAGCAGCAGAGCCTGATTGTTCTGACTGGCTTGCCCCAGGGGTGGAAATATGCCGCTGAGTAGATAGAGATGGGAATGAAAGTTTGGTTGAGAAGTTGTGAGGTTCTTTCCAGGTGACCAAGATGTCCAACGGATCCATGAAGAGCTTGCACCGCAGAAGAGTGAACTCTGCATCGCCGGAGGTTCCATTAGATGAGAGGAGAAGAACTGGAATGGACTGACACTTGAGCCTGAATGAGAGACTGTTTGAGTGGATGCCCAGATAAGATGTGGACTTCGCTGGACATGTCATCAAAAGATTTCTGATTTGATGGTGTTTAGGTGCAAAGATTATGGTATGAAATAAGGGGTGGCATGTTGCAGTTTGAGCTGGGTGCCCCCTGATGTGTTCACTTCCTGTGTCCAGAAGTCCAGCCCAGAGGGATGGACACAGGAAAGTGTGTGTATTTCCTACCATAATTCTTTGCACCACTATAAGATCCAGTGCGGGGTCTAGCACTTTCTCTTTTCTTCCTCCTCCGTCAGCCGGTAACTGGGGGAGATGTCTCCTGGCTTTGCGCCTGCTAGGCCTAAGGCCACGGGGGGATGGGCAGTCTCAGGCCTGGCCAGCTGAGACTAGCCCAGCAGAGGAAGGGGGAAGAAGGAGCCCTGGGTTCTCGGGTGTACCCTCAGGTGGGAATGGGATGTCTCTGGGTTTGTTTCGGGATCTTTCTTTGTCACTGTGCCTTGCTTGTCTGTAAACATTCACTGCTTTCTATTTAAACTTTCATCACTTTTGCAATCCGTTTGTCCTGAGTGTTTATTCCTGCCTGTGGTGGGGGTAGGGGGCTGCCTCAACCCAGCACAATGGCAATTACCTGGCGCCTGCTTCATGATGCACTAAAAGATCTTACGCAGGATCAGGAGGAGGAAGAAGAGGAAGGGGATGATTTGGCTACGGGGGAAACGAATAAATCAGTAGAGGACATGCCGGCACCCTCTGCACCCTCTAGCCCCCCCTCGTCTGGCTTCTCAGGAGTAGATACAACAGCGCAACACATAACAAGCGCTGCTGAGAAGCAGCTTTCTCCTAATGATCAACTTAAGTTCCCGATGAATTGGAAAAGTCCCAAAGACTTTGCAAAAATGCCATTGGCTTATCAATCTCCGAGAGAGCAGCTGAAAGGATATGTAAAACGGGAGGAATGTAATCAGCGTAATAATCTACAGACTTCACACCAGCAACTGCCTTTACAGCAGCAATTACCCCCTCTGCCATCTGACAGCGAGGACGAGAGTCAGGGGGAAGCTGTAAATCATAGTGTGACTGTGGCCACGAGAGAGAATGTTGAGAACCGAGAGGGGGGTGGGCGTCCGTCTGCGCCTTGGACCTTGCCTCCCTGTAGTGTGACCGTTACTCCGTGTTCGGCAGTGAGATTTTGGCAGCAAGTTCGCCAGAAAGCTGCTGCTGTGGGTGACTGGGGTTTGGTGGAAATCTTGGATGCGCCACATCTATCAGTTAGAATGGAGGAGAACTCTTCTCCTATGGGTGTTTTGGATGATCCTATGGCTTTCCCTGTGGAAAAAGCGGCTCCGGGATCGGGGCAGCAGGATAGTCATCAGGTTTTGGGTTGGAAGGTCGTACAGGATTTGCGATCCACAGTGGCAAAGTATGGTGTTAATTCCAGTGAAACTATGCAGCTTTTGCGTATTATAGACACTGATTTGCTGTGTCCCTTTGATATTCATCACCTTGCGCAGATAATTTTTCAGCCTGTTCAGTACTCAGTATTTGAAACTAGCTGGAAAAAATTAGCTGAAAAGGCTGCAATACAAAACATGCAAAGAGATCAAAACGATGTTCTGCGAGGTGTGGGGGCAGATGCTGTCATGGGCACAGGCCCTGTGTTTTCTAATCCTAACACACAAGCTCACTGGCATCCATCCGTATTGGAGCAGAGTCAAAGAATAGGCATGTCTGCAATTCTTAAGACGATGGAGCTTGCATCTCCACGTCCTCGATATACAGTCATTAAACAAGAGCCTAAGGAACCGTTTCTGCAGTTTGTGGAGAGGATTTCTGCTGCTATTGAGAAACAAGTGGATGATGAGAATCTCAGGCAAATTTTGTGTCGTCAATTAGCGAAAGACAATGCAAATGCTGACTGCCAAAAAATTACTGAAGCATTGCCAGGTGAACCCTCTGTAGCTGATATGGTAACAGCCTGTTCGAAGGTTGGCAGCACTGATTTTAAGATGACTGCACTTGCAGCTGCCTTAAAATCAGGAGGCCCAGTAAGGTGTTTCAGCTGTGGGAAAGAGGGGCATGTGAAAGCTAATTGTAAGCAAGTGAAAGCACAGCTGGGAGTTGACTTGAAAAATTCTTCTTGTGCTCGTTGTGGTAAACCTGGTCATTATGCCAAGCACTGCAAATCTAAATGTCATGCAAGTGGTCAGCCTTTGCAGGGAAATGGGAAACAGAACGCGAAAGGGCGCGTGATGACACAAATAGCCCCCAAATATCAGCAACCCATTTCCAACCGGGGCGTATCCAGCCCAGCAGGTCCAACCTTGTGCGGCAAATTATTAGCCAGCACAAGGGGATCAGCAGGGATGGATGTATCCACAGCGGATGTAATAACTAACTTAAAGGCTCTGCAGAGGGACCTCGACCGACTGGACAGATGGGCAGAGTCTAATGGCATGGCATTTAACAAGTCCAAGTGTCACGTGCTGCACTTTGGCCACGGCAACCCCATGCAGAGCTACAGGCTGGGGTCAGAATGGCTGGAGAGCTGCCAAACAGAGAGGGACCTGGGGGTGATGATTGACACCCGCCTAAACATGAGCCAGCAGTGTGCCCAGGTGGCCAAGAGGGCCAATGGCATTCTGGCCTGTATTAGGAATAGTGTGGCCAGCAGGAGCAGGGAGGTCATTGTGCCCCTGTACTCTGCATTGGTTAGGCCACACCTTGAGTACTGTGTCCAGTTCTGGGCCCCTCAGTTTAAGAAGGACATCGAGACACTTGAACGTGTCCAGAGAAGGGCAACAAGGCTGGTGAGAGGCCTTGAGCACAAGCCCTATGAGGAGAGGCTGAGGGAGCTGGGATTGTTTAGCCTGGAGAAGAGAAGGCTCATGGGTGACCTCATTGCCCTCTACAACTACCTGAAAGGTGGTTGTAGCCAGGAGGGGGTTGGTCTCTTCTCCCAGGCAACCAGCACCAGAACAAGGGGACACAGTCTCAAGCTGCACCAGGGGAGGTTTAGACTCGAAGTGAGGAAAAAGTTCTTCACTGAGCGAGTCATTCGTCATTGGAATGTGCTGCCCAGGGAGGTGGTGGAGTCACCATCCCTGGAGGTGTTCAAGGGGAGATTGGATGTGGCACTTGGTGCCATGGTCTAGTCGTGAGGTCTGTTGGGACAGGTTGGACTTGATGATCCTTGGGGTCTATTCCAACCTTGGTTATAATGTGATACTGTGATACCTGAAGGGAGGTTGTAGACAGACGGATGTTAGTCTCTTCTCCCAGGCGGCCACTGCCAGGACAAGAGGACACAGTCTCAGGCTGCACCAGGGGAGGTTCAGGCTAGATGTTAGGAAAAAGTTCTATACAGAAAGAGTGATTGCACATTGGAATGGGCTGCCTGGGGAGGTGATGGAGTCGGCATCACTGGAGGTTTTCAGGAGAAGACTTGATGGGGTGCTTGGTGCCGTGGGTTAGTTGTTTGGGTGGAGTTGGATTGGCTGATGGGTTGGACGCGATGATCTTGAAGGTCTCTTCCAACCTGGTTTATTCTATGTATTCTATGTATTCTATCTACTGCTCTTAATAACATGGGCACAAGGGTATGCTTGTGTCTCAACAGATTCTGGACCATGCTGGGTTCCAGCAAGATGGGTTCGACCAGCGTTTTCATCACCCTCTGGACACTGACTGTTGCAAGAGTTATGCAGATTCCAAAGCTACCACACAAGAATGTGTGGGTCATACTTGCTAACATCCTGAAACAAGATATGCTGTGCCTCTCGGTAACAACACCTATGACTCCTTTCAGCACCTGCTTGGTGGGTGTTCCGGTGAACAGATGGAAGGACATTGCCAAGAAGACTGAACCTTTGAGCTCAAAAAGAATATTTTGTGTGTGTGTTTCTTGGTGTATTTTAACTATTGCCTGGCATGGGTTCTGTTCAATGTGCTCCTTTGTAAAATAGGGGTGTGATAGAATTTTTTGCTATTAGTTCAGGGTCATGATTGTCAAGGATTTGAAGGACCAGTTAAAGGATGGGGATTTTCTGGCTGGTTTCTTTTGATTGTTAAGACCTAGTTATTGTGATTGTGATTGTAATGTTACTGATGTTGCCCCATTTGATTAATCTGTTGCAAAGGGCCCTGCAGCAGATGGTCAAAGCGACATTTGTAACAGAAAAACAAAAAGGGGGAATTGTGGTGGACTGTGATGTATCTGTGAACCCTTGGAAGAACTCTGGTGAGAAAACATCTCTGTGCTCCCATGAGAACCTGGAAACTCCCTGGACAGAATGAGTGGGAAGGAGAAACCGCAAGATAAGATGTGAGGCCACCTGGACTAGCTTAACAAGTAACTATGGCAATGCTATTGCTGACCCATGAGAATCTTGAGAAAAGTTCATTAACCAATTGCAGGCAGCCACACTAACGATACACACAATATATGAGTTGTGTGATGGAATAAATCAGTCGCTTTTTTGGCCTTCTAGATGCTCTGCTTGTGTTTGATTCTTGTCGCGCAGACCGTCACCTTATCCATACCCCGACCCCTATACAGAGACACTGAACAGTACAGACAGAGCCCAAATAATATCTGGAGGACCATTGATGGAAGAGCAACATCTTTCTATTAAAGGTCTCGAGATAGTTGATCAAAATGTATAAATCTGTGTGTTGGGTATTGAGATGGTTTAGGCTGTGAGTATTAGCAATAAGGGATTTCAGTATGAGAATCAAGTGAGATGGTTAAATGTATTGAATTATGTGGAACTTGAGCATAATGCAAATGGTATGGAATAAGGGGTGGAGATTGTATTTGGTTTGGCTGAGCTGGAGTTAATTCTTCCCAGAGCATCTTTCTAGAGCTATGTTTTGCAGTGATGTAGCTGGGTGTTGATAACACACCAGTGTTTTGGCTACTACTGAGCCAAGCACTGAGGATATACTTTTTCAACATTCCCCTGCCCCAAGAGTATGCTGAAGAGTGGACAAGATCTTGGGAGGGGACACAGCTGTGCCAGCTGATGCAAATTGACCAAAGCAGCTTTGGTGGGCATCTGGTCCCCAATAAGGGCCAAACCACCACACTCTGCATGACACAATGTTGTAAAATGATATTTTAGTTTTAACATAAAACTACCATACCATGACACAGCTATCGTATTTTTGTTCCATAAGAAACTAATCCTTGGCTCACAAAACAGTTTTCTTCCGTCTTAACCTGTTCTTAAATATAAAAATGGAGGAAATAACTCTAGAAATGTTTGTTTTGAAACATGCAAATTATGTGAACTTTCTTCACCCTGAAGACAAGCAAGAAGATATTAAGTTGGCAGCTGGCAGACAGCATACGTACCAGTGCAAGCAAGGCAGCCTTTATTAATCATAGCCTATATTTACATCCTAAAAATATCCATATCTACAATGTTGCTATCCATGAAATAAATTAGATCACAGATAAAGCATTTTTTAAAATAGACATGAATATATGCCACTCCCAGATTACTCTGAACAGACAATACAAACAGTTAAGTATGCAAAGGCCTATATCACTCCCTTCACTGATATTTTAGTTCTCTGACATCCTAAAAGATGACAAGCTATGAAACCAACATTATTTTAAAACTTAACAACATCATTGCCCCCTTAAATTCAATGTCTAAGTTCTCTTCCACTATTGGCACAAATCAAGGTTCACCAGGGAAATTCTGCTTTTCCTTTGGTAGCTTGCTATCATAATTCTGGTCTCTCTTAAAGACTCCTTCAACTTTTGCACATTCTCATGAATGTTTCACTTGGAAAAAGGGATGTCTTTAACTAGAGTGAAACTCAAGGTGAAATCTTAGCAAAAACATGGCATCAGTGTCAAATTTTCACACAAAGTATGAGTCAAGTTGGACAGAGTCATCCATTAACAGAAAATTTCAAGGAACTTTCTAATCACTAGTGGAAGGAATCCTACTGCTGTGGGGAAGACATGGACAGGTTATCAATATAAACACAAGCTGGAGGTAGAAGAACCAAGTTAAGTTCTACCCTTAAGCCTACTGCACACCTGAAGTGTGAAATGTATTTGCAATTGAAACAGTGGTACATGATCAATGTATTTTGATACATTTAGAGGAGGCAGAGTAGTTCAGGACTGAAACAATAGGGCCTGCCTCAGATTGCAAATGCAGTAGCTGAGGTGATGAGGATGCAGGTTGCATTGTAGCTTTCTGGAAGTGGCAACTACAATTCTGATTGAACAGAGGTAAACTAATCAATTTCATTAATCTCAAATATTGCTTATTTGATGCTGCCAGCAGAAATATTCCACCTTCAGATAGGTGCTGTCAAAAAGATGACACTAACATGGAACTGATGAAACAAGAAGAAAATTTAACAATAACTTTTTATTTGCAGCATGTGGTAAGACTGCTATAGGTAACAAATGGAGAACACATTTCTGCTGCTCTCACCACCTACCAGCTCAACCAACATAAGCAATGAAGCATGAGACCCTCCAGTTTTCAGTATGGTGGGATACAATTTTGCTGTGTACATATCCAGCTTGGCAAAAAGCATTATTCCCCAGCAAGTCAAGGCATCATAAAAATTACATACTAAAAGGGTTGATATATTTGAAGGCAAAGTACTTATATCTATACTCTCTGACAGAGCTCAGCCTGCTCTAATATTAAGGCTTTCCACCACAGCAGTCTATAATATCAACTATAGATAGGCAGTGCTTCATTAGCCTAATGCTTCTTTCAGAATTAACATAATTTATGCTAAACAGGTTATATCCAGTCTTAGCCCCACCAGACAACATGCAATCAGTTTTGCTTTGTGTGGTGAAGGCACATTATGCCCAGATATTGAATCTTGTCCCAACATGTGGACAAGTTCCCCCTCCTTCAGCAGGAAGACAAAAGCCAAGGCATTAGCCAGGCCAGCACACACCCAGCACATGAAGTGCTCATGCAAATACCAAGTATGGGCATAATTCTAGCCAGTTGTTTATGAGAGTGCCCATTGGTCAAACCCAGCCTCGAGTATAAGTATCACCCCAGTTGGTAAACAAGTGGCCCCCTCTTTCACTTTGTCTCTGTGCTTGCTCGAGAGAACAGCTCTCGAGCCATAGCCTCTGCCATTGAGTTTATTGTTGTTAGCTTCTGTCATATATGCACGCGTACTGAAAGCCTCTGCATCGTGAGAAGCAATCGTGAGGATCATCTCCAGAGGGAGGACCTTCGCTGAGCCCGAGAAGCCCAGTGTCATCACAGCCAGTCGTACCAACTGGGAGAGCCCACCGTGCCACTGGAGGACTGGACCAACCCCCGAGGGTAAGATCTGCCCTGTTGCCGGGGAGAAAGGACTTGATCAAGACTGAGTCCACATATACCTAGCCCTGCTATAGCGGGAGAGGAGCCGCCACGTGTGCCGCTCTGAGCCCTGTAAACCTCAGGGAAGACTAAAGCATTGTTCGTGCCTAATCTGCACCGAACCCGGGGCCACTCCGAGAGTCCCGCTATTCCTTTAAGCTCAGTAAACAAGAATCCGCTGCTTAATGCAGCCACATTCTCTCCCCGAGGCTGTTTACATCAGCCCCGAGAATCGCCGTAGCCGGTCGACCCCGTAGCCTCTGCCTGCTGCCGTGTCTTCCGAGCCCGCCTACTGGCAACTGTCGCCCCACCCTGTCGTGCGAGCTGACTCAGAGGGCCGACCCCACGGGCTGGCCCCGACCAGGACCAATCCCTATTGTCTGGAGGGAATCGACCGAGTCCTAAAGGGAACCTGCTTCCGCACCAAGCCCAGGTTCCATCATTCCCTCTCCACTGCTGCAGAGAGAGGAGACAGTAACCGTCAGTTCAAAGTATCCGCGGCTAGCAGAGTAATTGCTGACGTATAGAAAGATTATAATAGTGCTGTGTATAGGCAGGAGCCACTCGCGTCCTGCCGAGTCGCCATCTAGTGGCGAAGTGGCAGAACAGCACCTTTCATTATATAAATATAGAAATGGTCTGTAGATAGTTCAATTAAGTTCTAATCATAACACTAAGCCACTTATGAAATGTATGCACTAGAACATGTATATAAGTTGGTGATTCATAGGTTATTAATAATTTGAATATTAATAAAAATAATATGTTCCTAATTCATATTTCATATTCATAAATTTAATAACCTCTTCACAACACTGACTTTCACTTTCTAAATGAAACATGTTATCCTTTCTTGGATTTAATCACATTTAGCTGGATTTTGGACCTTTAAAATGTAACAAGAGCATTATGGGGTTTGGCTTTGTTCTCCACAGTGTTTACATATTGTCCCCAAGGGGTGTCATCAGTAAGTTTTAGGTTGTTGTTTTGTCGCTTTTTGATTGGGGGATTTTTTGAGGGATTTGTGTGTGGGGTTTTGTTGCTTGGTTATTTTTAAATATATATCTTTATTTTAATATTCCATGACAGAAAATTCAAGAATAGCAATATTGACCAGAACACATCTCAAGACAGACTCCTGAAAGTCTAGACTTGAAGTGTCCTTCTGGATTGAGTGAGAGCACAGGTACCTACTCCAAGTTCCATGAAATACAAGGCAATTCCATTTTGGCTGTGTCTTCAACTTGCTTTGAGAAAGACTCAAGACAGCATCTGTGACAGTTTCAGGCTATGCCTTTAAAAGTTAACTGCAGATTTTCGAGCAGAAGAGTGGAGAAATATAAACAAATCCACAGTTGGGTGTAAAAAGGAATACAAATGATTATTTTAAAAGAATGTCATTGGCCAGATGTGAGATGTACCTCTAGCAATATCTCACATCCCACTTCATTCTTTTCTCTCTCTTCTGGCTGCCTGGCTGCTTCGCTGGAAAGGATCTTATCTAACAACTTTGAGATAAGCACACTAACAATGCTTTTTTTTCGGAGCCAACAGCACTCCTAACTTCTTTTGTCTTTCCTTCTAATTAAATATAGAAGGGGGGAAGGTTGGGGGGAAGCAGGGCAGTTTCCTCCATTCAGGGGGGTTTCCTTGCTGTTTTCTGCTTGTAAATACCTGTATAATATGGGTGCTGGTTGATGGTAGGATAAACATGAGCTTGCAGTGTGCCCAGGCAGCCAAGAGGGCCAATGGCATCCTGGCCTGCATCAGGAACAGCGTGGCCAGCAGGAGCAGGGAGGTCATTCTGCCCCTGTACACTGCACTGGTTAGGCCGCACCTCGAGTACTGTGTCCAGTTCTGGGCTCCTCAGTTTAGGAAGGATGTTGACTTGCTGGAGCGTGTCCAGAGAAGGGCAACAAAGCTGGTGAGGGGCTTGGAACACAAGCCCTATGAGGAGAGATTGAGGGAGCTGGGGATGCTTAGCCTGGGGAAGAGGAGACTCAGGGGTGACCTTATTGTTCTCTACAACTACCTGAAGGGGGGTTGTAGTCAAGCAGAGGTTGGTCTCTTCTCCCAGGCAGTCCATACCAGAACAAGAGGACACAGTCTCAGGCTGCACCAGGGGAGGTTTAGGCTGGAGGTTAGGAGGAAGCTTTACACAGAGAGAGTGATTGCCCATTGGAATGGGCTGCCCGAGGAGGTGGTGGGCTCCCCGTCGCTGGGGGTGTTCAGGACGAGGCTTGACAGGATGCTTGGTTGCATGGTTTAGTTGATTAGGTGGTGTTGGATGATAGGTTGGACACGATGATCTCGAAGGTCTCTTCCAACCTGGTTTATTCTATTCTATTCTGTATTTGTACATAATCATTGCATTCCATTGTAGAGTGTATTTTTGCTTGTAAATATAGCTTCCATTTTCTTTCCCCGACTGAGTGAGACAAATTTTTGTTAATGCTGGTGGGCCAAACTACCACAGCTTCCAAAACCTTACTACAGCTAAGATATACACATTAATCTCTTCACTCATACAGTCAGTGCATTATATTTTAGATTAATAAAATTAGATTTACCACTGTATTTTAAATAAAAGCAAAAAAAAAAGATCTGAAGAATCATCTATATGTGTACATACCAACTGGTTAGTATTTTGTTCCAATACCTAGGAAAGCAATGCTGTTGGTTACTTAATATTATTCTTTCTACTCAGTTACTCACCTTTAAAATATTGCTGACATTTACTTTCAAGTTGTTTTATATTTCCCCTCCCAACCACAAATTCCTATATATTGAGAACTTGTGAAACAACAGTACAAAACTGTGTCAGTGAGTTTCTGGAACACTTTAGAGCAAGCGTCTTCAGATGTTACCAGTTTAAATATACCTTTCCTATTTCAGCCTGTGTTCCTCTCTCTATTGTATAAGCCATGTATTTGATCACAATTGACCTTTCCAGTAAAGCAGTGTTAATTATTATAGTCCTCTGTTTGATCTCCTTTCCTGCTCAGTATTGGACTTCTGCTTTCCTTTGTTGCTATCTTCTCATACTCTTAATGAATCTTCTCTTTTTGCCTTCTATTTCTTTCTAGTTGTGAATCAATTTCTTCCTTAACCTTTAAAATTTAGTGCTCATGGCCTATATACTTGCCCAACTTTAATTGAACAAGCAAACCTGCAGAAAACTCTAACCTGCTTTATCTAGTACAAAAAGACAGTTTTTCTCCATTCCAATCAGGTACTTGTTTCTTCATTATATACATGAACACCTAAATTATTTTGAAGTCTATACATTTACCCAATTCATCCCAGAGCTGCCTATACTTGTCAGTCATTGCAGTTCCTTGTTGTCTCCAAAGCAACAGACGAGGGTCAGCCATGAACTGGTCTGTTATCAATGTCAACATGCGAGCTCCATTTGAATCTCTCATCTTTAGCATCTCTCGCACCTAGGAAATGAGTCTTTTAATACAAACTTGGAAAAAACCAAAACACAGTACTGACAATATGCTGCAATATCAAATATTCATCTCTGTTAAATAAGAAATATAACATGTTAAACTTGTAAGAGTAGAAAAAAGTCTGCCTTCCCAATTTTAACAACAATTTTTAGTTTCAGTATCCCATTGCAACTCTGCAAACATGCTTCTTCCACTAGTAATCCACAGGTGTATTATACAAACTGCTGCAAGACTATAATTGCTACAGGTTTCTCCAACATTTTGGGGGTAGGAAGGAAGAAAACAGCAAAACTGCAGACAGTTGAAATGTTGCCTCATATCCTTAAACTGATCTCAAGACACATTACACTGTGTTCCACTGCATTAACTTGCCATTGTGTTCCCAAGGCTTTGTTTTGTTTTAGAACAACAGGACTTTGAGTAAGATGTGAACAAGACATTAGAAAGAAGTTCTTTACTATGAAGGTGGTGGAACACTGGAACAGGTTGCCCAGGGAGGTGGTGGAGGCACCATCCCTAGAGACATTCAAGGTCAGGCTTGATGGGTGTGACCGTTTGAGGCTGTGCCTTTAAGAAACAGACAGCGCAGGGACACTCTGGCTGAATGTTTTGGTACCAGAACAAAAACACTGATATTCTAAACGAATTTCATTGGTAGATGGCCAGAATGCAACTTTAAGTTTTGGGGCAGTTGGAATTTTTTTCTCAGTTTGGGTTTCAGCCTGTCCTCTGTGCCAGCCTGATCTGCTTCTCTCCCTGTCTGCTTCTCAGAAAACTAGCTGGAGCTGACCTTGAGATAAGCAAAACTAATCCTGCATGTGCTTTTGAAGCTTAATAACATCTCCTTTCCTTACTAACTGCCTTTCTTTCTCTCTCTAACTCCTTTTTGGGAAAAAAGGGAGGTGGGGGGAGGGAGAGAGGGGGTTACAGGGAGGGAAACCCTCCTCTCGAGGAGGGAATTTTGTTGTGTTATTTTTCTTTGCTGTATATTTCTGTATATATATTGTAAATACCTGTATATATTGTGTTATATATATAACCTGCTCTCCATATATGCTTGTAAATATAGCTTTGCTTCTCCAACTGGGTTAGCTGTGGTTTCTTTCTCTGTGGGGGAGGGAGAGCTAGGCCCTCTCTCAACCTACCACAATGGGTCTCTGAGCAACCTGATTTAGTTGGGAATATCCCTGCTTATTGTAGGGGAGGGTTGGACTAGATGACCTTTAAATGTCTCTTCAAACTCAATGGATTCTAATGCATTCTATGATTCTAAGTATGGAGTGCCCAAAGGAGTGGGTAGAGACAAAAGAGGGAAGGTTTAGCATACTCAACATACCTTTGCAAAAAGCAAATTGAGCTGCTTCCCTGATCCATGGTATCCACCCTGGGAGAGGAAGAGTTTAACTTGTTCTTGGACCTGTTCCTCATCCAAATGCCAGCAGTTTTCATCATCTATGCTAGCACCTGCTGTTGGGTCAGGAGCACCTGCAAACAGCAAGAAGATAAATCATCATGTTCTATATAAAGAAGAGGGGTTTGTGGGTCATGGGGAAAAGATTACTGCAAAGGTTTTTGGATGTCAATATTGTCCCATTTTGGATGTCTTGACTTTAATCTAAAGGTTGTTTAAAATAGATCTACAGACCTAAGTACTTATAAATGGCTACTTCTAAATCATATTAATAAATAGACTAAGATTCATCATCTAAGCTTTCCTATTTAGTGAATGTGCTGGGTTGAGGCAGCCCCCTCTCTCCCCACCACGGGCAGGAATAAAACACTCAGACAAACGGATTGCAAAAGTGATGAAAGTTTAAATAGAAAGCAGTGAAATGTTACAGAAAACCCAAAGCGCAGTGACAAAGAGAGATCCCAAAGCAAACCCAGAGGCATCCCATCCCATTCCCACCTGAGGGTACACTTGAGACCCCCAGGGCTCCTTCTTCCCCCTCCCTTTACTAGGCTAGTCTCAGCTGGCCAGGCCTGAGACTGCCCATCCCCCCATGGCCTTGGGCCTAGACAGGCCCAAAGCCAGGAGACATCTCCCCCAGTTACCGGCTGGCGGAGGAGGAAGAAAAAAAAGAACGTGCTAGACTCCGCACTGGATCTTATAGTGGTGCAAAGAATTATGGTAGGAAATACACAATTTCCTGTGTCCATCCCTCTGGGCTGGACTTCTGGACACAGGAAGTGAACACACCAGGGGCCACCCAGCTCAAACTGCAACAGTGAAAAAACAAAATTTCTTCCATAACTGTTTGCATTTTATCAACACTTTGTGTTAGAAGGTTAAATTTCAATGCAGTTATCACAGATTGTTTAAACAGAGTTCCTTTACAGGAACAAGGGTGCCTGCTGCCCCGTGCCACCAGCACTACCCCCACCAAGACCTCTTCTCCCAGCACAATACCAAATATACCTCCCTCAGGAGTTCAGCATCGCTATACTTACACAAGTGTTATTTTCATGCCACTGGGTTAGAAGACTATTAAAGCTGAAGATCTCAATTCAAGGGTCTGACCTCTACAATGCCATTCAGCATAGTACTACAGATACTTCTGACTCAAAGCACTATTTCCTCACATGATCACATATAGGCTATACTCAGCATGCTAAACATTTTTAATCCAGATGTATAAAAAATTCCAGGATACATGTAACTGGCACCAGCTACAGTTGTAATCCAATGATCTTTCAATACCATTGACTGTCTTCAGCAACAGGCCCAGAATAACAAGGCATGGAGATGGTATGTTTGATCAGGCACAAATCACAGAATCACAGAATGATAGGGGTTGGAAGTGACCTCTGGAGAGTCCAACCCCTCTGCCAAAGCAAAGTCCAAACCCTCTGCAGCACTGGAAACAGCCTGTGGTGAAGGCACATTATGCCCAAATATCGAATCTTGTCCCAGCATGTGGACAAGTTTCCCCTCCTTCAGCAGGAAGACAAAAGCAAAGGCATTAGCCAGGCCAGCACACACCCAGCGCATGCAGCACTCGTGCAAATACCAAGTATGGCATAATTCTAGCTTCACGCTTTCTATAGGCTGAAGCCAGTTGTTTGCAAGAGTGCCCATTGGTCAAACCTAGCCTCGAGGACTCTGTAAGTATCACCCCAGTTGGTAAATGAGTTGCCCCCTCTTACACTTTGTCTCTCTCTCCTTGCTGTAGAGGACAATGCTGGAGCTATTAGCCTCTGCCATTGAACTCATTGTTATTAGCTTCTCTTATTCATACATGCATACATACTGAAAGCCTCTGCATCGTGAGAAGCAGACCGGAGAATCATCTCCAGAGGGAGGACCTTCGCTGAGCCCGAGAAGCCCAGCATTGCCACAGCCAGTCGTACCGACCAGGAGAGACCACCATGCCACTGGAGGACTGGACCAACCCCCGAGGGTAAGATCTACCCAGTTGCTGGGGACAAAGGACTTGATTGAGACCAAGTCCACATATGCCTAGTCCCTGCCATTGTGGGAAAGGAGCCACCACATGTGCTGCTCTGAGCCCTGTAAACCTCAGGTAAGACTAAAGCACTGTTCATGCCTGTAGTGCACCAAACCTGGGACCACTCTGAGAGTCCCGCTGTTACTTTAAGCTCAGTAAACGAGAAGCTACAGCTCAACACAGCCGCATTTCTCTCCCCGAGGATGTTTACATCAGCACTGAGAATTGTCGTAGCCGGGTGTGTGTGGTTTGAAAGGAAAGGCTCTGCTTTCCCTCCCCCACTGAGAAAGAGACCACGGCTAAACCCAGTCAGAGAAATGAGATTATATTTTACAAGGAAACAGATTATATGTAACACAACAAATACAGGTATTTTACAATATATACAGGAATATACAGCAAATGAACTCAACCAGAAACCAGACCCCCCACAGAGGGGGCTTCCCCCTGTGCCCCCTTCACCCCCCTACCTCCCTTCTCCCCCAAAGAGGTAGAAGAAGAGAAAAAAGGGGAGTTAATACAGCAGACAGAGGCCTATGCACAGGGAGTTAGTTCTTATCTTAGTTGGCCAGAATCCCAGAAGCAGAATCCAGCCGAAAGGGACAGCGAAGGAAGGAAGACTGAGAGAAAGTTCCAGCTGCGCTGGGACTAACCTCCCCTCCCACACTTCTACCAATGAAATTTGTTTAGAATACCAAAATATTTTACAAACATTTAGCCAGTGTGCCCCTTTCTTAAAGGCACAGCGTCAAAGGGCCACAGTCCACCCCTTCTAAACAATTTCATTGGTCGTTCGCACTGTCCATCCAATCGGAAACCATATTTACAGTTTGTGAGTAAAGTTCATAGTCCGTTCCGGCTATACTCAGATGTAGATGATTCAGAAGTCCAAAAAAGTCAGGAAATAGGAAAATGGAAACCAGCTTGTCTCTCTGCAGATGAAGTGAAGAAAAGGCAAACAGGAACATAGGGACTCTAGTTGACTCAGGGCTCTCAGGGTTCTCAGGGTTCGTGCACTGTAGATTCCTCAGGGATTCTTCCTTTGGGCGCGTCGTAGCTGTACGACAGTTTGAAGTCAAACTCTTTCGGCTAAAGTTAAATTTCTTTGTGGAATAGACTGAATTTGACCATTCTCCTGCATTACCCAATAAGTGTGACCCGGACCTTCTGCTGAAACCACCCCTCGGACAGGTCTAGCCTCTCCTGAGGGCAAAAATACCCAAACAGTTTTACCTAACAGGTTCTTTTCTCTAACAACAGGAACTCTATCACCTTCTACTCTCCGTAGCAGATCTGAATGTGCCGGTCCAGCTCGGTTCACTGAACCTCTACTATTCACCAGCCAGGTTGCTTGTGCTAAATGTTTCTCCCAGTTTTTCAAAGATCCACCTCCCATGGCTTTGAGAGTGGTCTTCAACAAACCGTTGTAGCGTTCAATCTTCCCTGCAGCTGGTGCATAGTAAGGAATATGGAAAATCCACTCAATACCGTGCTCTTTTGCCCAGCTCTTTACAAGGTTGTTCTTGAAATGAGTTCCATTGTCTGACTCAATCCTCTCTGGAGTTCCGTGTCTCCACAGGATCTGTCTCTCCAGACCGAGAATGGTGTTATGTGCAGTTGCATGTGGAACTGGATAAGTTTCCAACCATCCCGTGTTTGCCTCTACCATAGTAAGCATGTATTGCTTACCAGAACGAGAACGAGGTAGAGTGATGTAGTCAATCTGCCAAGCTTCACCATACCTGTACTTGTACCATCTGTCACCATACCACAAGGGCTTAATTCGCTTTGCCTGCTTAATGGCAGCACAAATGTCACAGTCATGGATGACTTGTGTGATAGCATCCATGGAAATGTCTATGGATCTGTCACAAGCCCACTGGTATGTTGCATCTCTGCGTTGATGTCCTGATGAATCGTGAGCCCACCGAGCTAAGAATATCTCACCTCGGTGCTTCCAGTCGAGATCAAGTTCAGAGTCCTTGTCTACTTGAGAAACTCTTGCAGCTAGATCTGCCTGATGGTTGTGTTGCTGTTCCTCAGTAGCTCTGCACTTAGGAATGTGAGCATCAATGTGTCTCACTTTCACTGGAATTCTCTCGATTCGATCAGCAATGTCTTGCCACAGGTCGGCTGCCCAGATGGGTTTTCCTTTCCTCTGCCAGCCATTCTTTTTCCAGTTCTTTAGCCAACCCCATAGAGCATTGGCTACCATCCATGAGTCGGTGTAGAGATAAAGCTTTGGCCATCTCTCACATTCAGCTACGTTGAGAGCTAGCTGGACAGCTTTTACCTCTGCAAACTGACTGGATTCTCCTTCTCCATCCTTCGCCTCTGCAACTCGGCGTGTTGGACTCCACACTGCAGACTTCCACCTTTGCTTGTTCCTGATGAGACGACAGGAACCGTCTGTGAACAAAGCATATTTCTTTTCATCATCAGAAAGGTCATTGTAAGGAGGAGCTTCCTCAGCACGAGTTACTCTCTCCTCTGGAGGTTTAGCACAGTTGGCATCTTCAGGCCAACTTGAGATCACCTCCACCAGACCAGGTCTTTCAAGATTTCCCATTCGAGCTCTCTGTGTTATCCGAGCCATCCACTTGGACCAGGTGGAATCTGTGGCATGATGTGGTGTGGAACCGTTGCCTTTGAACATCCAATTCAAAACTGTTAATCTGGGATCTAGGAGAAGTTGTGATTCAGTTCCAATCACTTCAGAAGCTGCTTTCACTCCTTCATAGGCAGCTAGACTCTCTTTCTCTGTTGGAGTATAATTAGCCTCTGAACCTCTGTACCCTCGACTCCAGAAACCAAGAGGTCGTCCACGTGTCTCACCTGGAGCTTTTTGCCACAAGCACCAGGTTGGGCCATTGTCACCTGCAGCCGTGTACAAAATGTTCTTGATGTCTGGACCATCTCGGACAGGTCCCAGACCCACTGCTTGTACTACCTCTTGCTTTATCTGGTCAAACGCTGCTTGCTGTTCAGGTCCCCAGGGGAAACTGTTCCTCTTTTGAGTCACATCATACAGAGGTTTCACAATCTGACTGTATCCAGGAATGTGTAGTCTCCAAAATCCCACTATCCCCAAGAAACGTAGAGTTTCTTGCTTGTTCGTGGGATTTGCCATGGTAGAGACTCTATTTACCACATCCACTGGAATGTGTCGGCGTCCATCCTGCCACTGCACTCCCAGGAACTGGATCTCTGTGGTAGGACCTTTCACTTTGTCTCTCTTGATGGCAAAACCTGCATTCAGAAGAATATCCATGATTTTGTTGCCTTTCTCATAGTCTTCCTCAGCAGTTTTACCTCAGACGATGATATCATCGATGAACTGGATGTGTTCTGGAGCACCACCTTCCTCCAGAGCATCATGGATCACCGCATGACAGATGCTGGAGCTGTGGATCCAGCCCATTGGCAGTCTGTTGAAAGTGTACTGGATTCCTCTCCAGGTGAAAGCAAACTGAGGCCTGCACTCCTCTGCTATGGGAATAGAGAAGAAGGCATTAGCAATGTCTATGGTAGCATACCATTTGGCCTCTTTGAATTCCAGCTCATACTGGAGTTCCATCATGTCTGGTACTGCTGCACTCATAGGCGGAGTTACTTCATTCAGGGCTCGGTAGTCCACTGTCAGACGCCAGTCTCCATTCCGCTTTCGCACAGGCCACACTGGACTGTTGAAAGGTGAATGAGTTTTGCTGATGACTTTCTGACTCTCCAACTGACGAATCAGATTCTGAATGGGCAACAAAGAGTCACGGTTGGTTCTGTATTGTCTGTGATGCACAGTCCGAGAAGCAACCGGCAACTTAATGTCCTGAATCTTGTGTTGTCCCACAACTGCAGATTCATCAGAAAGCTCAGGTCTAGCAGACAGTTTCAGCTTTTGTCCATCAATTTCTACAGAAGCTACTCCAAAAGCCCATTTGTAACCTTTAGGGTCTTTGAAACGCCCTTCTCTCAGAAAATCAATTCCCAAAATACAGGGTGCATCAGGTCCGGTCACAACTGTATGCTTCTTCCATTGTTTACCAGTTAGACTTATATTATACTCTACCTTACTTAACTCTTGAGATCCACCAGTGACTCCCAGAATAGTTATAGACTCTGATCCCTGATAATTTGATGGCAATATGGTGCACTGAGCTCCTGTGTCCACCAAGGCCCTGTACTTCTGAAAGTGTGAAGTGCCAGGCCACTGGATGTACACATCCCAATAGATTCTGTTATCTGTATTACCCCTCTCCTCCCCCTGGCGGGAGGCAGGGCACCCCTAGTTATGGGGAACATGTCCACAGGTGCAACGAGCACACTGTGCAGTGTTAGAACTGGAGCCACTGTTGGAGCTACTAGAGTTGTCCTGGGGAACTGTAGAAGTAACAGCTACCCTTCTGGTATTGCTACCTCGGGTTCTGCCACTTTGCAGTTCTCTCAGCCTCCTGAAAAGATTAGAAGTTGGTTGGCCATCCCACCTATTCATGTTCTCACCAAACTGATCACGTAGAGTTATCCAAATGGTCCTACGTGATTGCCTTGGTGGTCTGTTTTGGTTTGGCCTGTTTTGGAATGACCTCCTTGGAGGACGTCTATTCCTCACAGCTGAAACCTGCACCCACCTGGAGGAAGAATTGGAATTATCTCTTTGTGCCAATTGGTATATGGAATCTTTCAGCTCTTTCATGCAATTCTCAATTTTTCCAGACAGAGTTTCAATGGCTGAAACCAAAGAAACACGTGTCATGCTATCATCCAATTGTCTCAGTTGATCAGTGAATTGGCCAAGCGTAGGATGATCTCCACCATAATTTCTTGCTACAATTCTGCTTGCCAGAATGTTTGCATAATTAGAAGGAGCAAGCTTGATGAGCTTTTTAGCAAGACCATTTCCTACAGGAACATCATCAGGATTCAGAGATTCATGTTCACCATAGAGTATCTCTCTAACAGCAAATTCTCTCAGATGCTTAATTCCCTCATCTATGGTAGTCCAGGGCTTAGGATTCCATGGAAGATCATCTCAGGAAGGGTATCTCATGAGAACCGCCATTAGAAGGCGTATCCACAGATTAACCTTACTGAGAGCCTTGCCTAGATGTCTATCTATTCCATTATCCTTTGGGAGAGTTCCTAGCTGAGCTGCTGACTTGTCTCCAACCATTAGAGCTGGAGCACCTGTATCATAGCATCTACCAAGCCAAGCGAGAACTGGCTCCTTATCTGCTCTGAGATAGTCTTTTCTTACATTTCGTAATTCCTCACGTGGTGAGGAGCAGTCGCTTATATCATCTTGTTCTTGCTCTTCCTTTGCCTCCTCTTCCTCAACTTGTTGTCCAAACAACCTTTCTGTCACTCTCTCAAGGATCCCTTTAAGCTGAGAAGCACCACCACTAGCTGCTGTCCTACCAAGAGATGCATCTCGATCCTCTGATGATCTCAATAACTCAGCTATATTTTTAAGACAAATTTTCTCTTCCTCCCCAGCAGAAGAACCTTGCTGTGCATCCCCGTCAGCTCCTGTGGTGGGTTTTAGAGGCAGACCCCCTCCCCACAACAACCATCCTCTGCTACCAAGAATGTGCTGGGTTGAGGCAGCCCCCTCTCTCCCCACCACGGGCAGGAATAAAACACTCAGACAAACGGATTGCAAAAGTGATGAAAGTTTAAATAGAAAGCAGTGAATGTTACAGAGAACCCAAAGTGCAGTGACAAAGAAAGATCCCAAAGCAAACCCAGAGGCATCCCATTCCCACCTGAGGGTACACCCGAGACCCTCAGGGCTCCTTCTTCCCCCTCCCTCTGCTGGGCTAGTCTCAGCTGCCCAGGCCTGAGACTGCCCATCCCCCCATGGCCTTGGGCCTAGCCAGGCCCAAAGCCAGGAGACATCTCCCCCAGTTACCGGCTGGCGGAGGAGGAAGAAAAGAGAGAGTGCTAGACCCCGCACTGGATCTTATAGTGGTGCAAAGAATCATGGTAGGAAATACACACAATTTCCTGTGTCCATCCCTCTGGGCTGGACTTCTGGACACAGGAAGTGAACACACCAGGGGGGCACCCAGCTCAAACTGCAACAGCTCCTGAATCAGCTTTACTCTTACCCCTCCTTGTTGTTAAAACTGCTACTTGCTTTACTGGAGCTGTGTTTGGGTTTCCAGCTGCCTTATTATCAGAAGCTGATAAGCTTTGAGACAGATTAGCTGCTTTGGAGGACGCTTCCGCTCCTGCCATGGAAGAAGGAGGAAATGACTTTGCCTCGTTAATGGTGGCTGCTGGGGACACAGGAGCCGCCATGTTTGGGGCTACTACAGCCCCTTGCTGCTTGCCAGAATCATCACCATTGCTATTCAGAGCTGCCTTGCCGATTGACTTTTTAGCTTTATCTTTAACTGACACAGATTCTCCATTATCATCCTCACTGGATGTTCCTGAAACAGAGCTAGGGTGGTGTTTTCGTCTCTTTGCCCTCCGTTTTATAACAAAACATGCCTTAGAAACTTTTCTCTCCCGGTACAGTGTTACCAGCAAATACACATTACTTAGCAGCAGCAGCAGGACTACACACATCAAGAAAATCAGCTTTGGATCCCAGCCATCACTCAAAATTACCCTTTCACCGAGCGGAATCTTAAACTCCTTTATCTCAATAGGGAGTGTGCTAGATGTTACATTTCTGTATCTTTTCACCCAAAATAATTCCAGGCACTGATCATACAGGAGCCGCATCTTGTACTTAAACCACAAATATAATTTTTGCATTATATATTTACCTATCTGATCGATAATCATACCCAGGCAATACTTGTAGATCAATACACCAAAGACCGAGAAGAACAGACGCTCTAAAAGCCAAAACACCTTCATGTTTGCTCGTTCGACTCAAGCAAGCAATAAATCAAACTAATTTGTCACCAAGCCCCGAGTTGGGCAGCCAATAATGTGGTAGGTTGAGAGAGGGCTTAGCTCTCCCTCCTCCACAGAGTAAGAAACCACAGCTAACTCAGTCGAAGAGCAAGCTATATATTTACAAGCATATATGGAAAGCAGATTATATATGACACAATATACCCCCTCTCTCCCCCCCCCACCTCCCTTTTTCCCCAAAAAGGGGTTAGAGAGAGAGAAAGGCAAGTTACTAAGGAGAAGAGTTGTTAGCAAGCTTCAAAAGCCCATGCAGGATTAGTGTTTGCTTATCTGAAGGCCAACTCCAGCAGTTCGCAGAAGAAGCAGGCAGGGAGAACAGGCTGAAACCTCCACCTCCCCCAACTCCCAAACCGAACTCAACTGAGGAAAAAAAATTTCCAACTGCTCTACAATCTAAAGCTGCATTTTTGTTTATCAACCAATGAAATTCGTTTAGAATATCAGAATGTTTTGGTTCTAGTACCGAAAACATTAGCCAGTGTGTTCCAGCAGTGTTTGTTCTTAAAGGCACAGCCTCAAACGACCACAATTTAGCGTAAGTTTGCTTATGTAGATGATGTAACTATATAAGATGAAAAAGCTATTGTAAGGTTGTCCTGTGGAGGTGGAGTTTTGTCCCCTCTCAGGCCCAGCGCGCTGCTTTGCTTGCTTTTATTGCTTTTATTGCCTTTTATTACCTTTTAGTGCCAATAAAACTGTTACCAAAAACTTTTATCAGGAGTCATCTATAACAGCTTGGATGGGAGCACACTGCGATGGGTTAGGAACTGGCTGGAGGGCCAAGCCCAGAGAGTGGTGGTGAATGGTGCCACATCCAGCTGGCAGCCAGTCACTAGTGGTGTGCCCCAGGGATCAGTGCTGGGCCCCATGCTCTTTAACATCTTTATTGATGATCTGGACGAGGACATTGAGTCCATCATCAGTAAATTTGCTGACGACACCAAGCTGGGGGCAGGAGTTGATCTGCTGGAGGGTAGAGAGGCTCTGCAGGGGGACCTCGACAGGCTGGACAGATGGGCAGGATCCAACGGCATGAGATTTAACACATCCAAGTGCCAGGTTCTGTACATCGGCCACAATAACCCCATGCAGAGCTACAGGCTGGGGTCAGAGTGGCTGGAGAGCAGGCAGGTAGAGAGGGACCTGGGGGTACTGGTCGATGGTAGGCTGAACATGAGCCTGCAGTGTGCCCAGGCAGCCAAGAGGGCCAATGGCATCCTGGCCTGCATCAGGAACAGTGTGGCCAGCAGGAGCAGGGAGGTCATTCTGCCCCTGTACTCCGCACTGCTTATGCCACACCTTGAGTACTGTGTCCAGTTCTGGGCCCCTCAGTTTAGGAAGGATGTTGACTTGCTGGAACGAGTCCAGAGAAGAGCAACAAAGTTGGTGAGGGGTTTGGAACACAAGCCCTATGAGAAGAGGCTGAGGGAGCTGGGGTTGCTTAGCCTAGAGAAGAGGAGACTCAGGGGTGACCTTATTACTCTCTACAACTACCTGAAGGGGGGTTGTAGCCAGGTGGGGGTTGGTCTTTTCTCCCAGGCAGCCAATACCAGAACAAGAGGACACAGTCTCAGGCTGCACCAGGGGACGTTTAGGCTGGATGTTAGGAAGAAGTTCTATACAGAAAGAGTGATTGCCCATTGGAATGGGCTGCCTGGGGAGGTGGTGGAGTCGCCATCACTGGAGGTTTTCAGGAGGAGACCTGACAGGGTGCTTGGTGCCATGGTTTAGTTGATTAGGTGGGTTGGATTGGTTGATAGGTTGTACATGATGATCTTGAAGGTCTCTTCTCTTCTCTTCTCTTCTCTTCATGCAAGTATCCACACCCCAGTGTGAATGCCCCTAACCACTTACCATGGCTAGAGAAGCAGGCATTAGGAACACCCTCCATAGCCCAAGACACCTTGCTTAGCCACACCCCCACGAGTATTCAGCAGTAATTAACATTAAGCAATGAGTGTAAACTTGACTTAGCCATAGCAACACCAGGGTTGGTAAATCTTGTGCCAGCCACTGCGGTCATACAAGAAACCCAAATTAATCGTATACGGCGTAAAGAGTGACTCAACACTATCGCCCCCACCTGAGGCCAAAACATGCCTGAGCTGTCATAAGCCCAAGACATGCCTAAACCCCTTCAATCCCGCCTCAACTTCCGCGATCAATCGACCTCACGAAAGCCAGGGGACAAACTGGCATTAGATACCCCACTATGCCTGGCTGTAAATTCAAATGCTTTCCCCACCCAAGCATTCACCAGGGAATTACGAGCATAAACGCTTAGAACCCTAAGGACTTGGCAGTGTCCCAAACCCACCTAGAGGAGCCTGTTCTATAACCTATAACCCACACTACACCCAACTCCCCCTCGCCCTAAGCAGCCTATATACCGCCGTTGCCAGCTCACCTCCATTGAGAGCTCAACAGTGAGCACAACAGCCTCACCCGCTAGACAGACAGGTCAAGGTATAGCCAATGGGGGGGAAGAAATGGACTACATTTTCTGACACAGACAACAACAGAAGAGGGCCTGAAAACCTACCTTCAGAAGGCGGACTTAGCTTGTCTTAAACTGGCCCTGGGACACGTACATACTGCCTGTCACCCTCCTCGTAAGCAAACCCCCCCTCCAATTAGGACTACAACCAGCCAAAGAGGAGGTAAGTCGTAACAAGGTAAGTGTACCAGAAGGTGCACTTAGCACATCAAGATGTAGCTAAACACAAAGCACTCAGCTTACACTTGAAAGATACCTGCTCACAACTCAGGTCATCTTGAAGCCAACTTCTAGCCCTACCAACACATGAAAAATTCTACCCCCACCAACTAAAACATTTCACACACTTAGTATAGGTGATAGAAAAGAGCCCCAATCAAACAGGCGCAATAGAGACACGTACCATAAGGGAAAGATGAAATAATAATGAAAACCCAAGCACAAAACAGCAAAGATTAACCCTTGTACCTTTTGCATCATGATCCAGCAAGAACAACCAAGCAAAGTGAACTTAAGCTTCCCACCCCAAAAACCCAAGCGAGCTGCTCACAAGCAGCTACATGTTGAGCGAACCCGATTCTGTCGCAAAAGAGTGGGATGACGTGTTAGTAGAGGTGAAAAGCCAACCGAGCAGGGTAATAGCTGTGAAATGAATCGAAGTTCTGCTCTGTCAGCTCCTACATTGGAAGCCCCCCCAACAAACCCTGTAGCCACTCAGAAGTGACTTAAAGGGGGTACAGCCCCTTTAAAAAAGAACACAATCTCCCCCAGCGGATAACCTATTTGCATATCCCATCCTACGCTCAATCCCTAACAAACTAGGAGTCGTCATAGCCCTAGCCACCTCCATTCTAGCCCTATTCCGAGCCCCCCTCCACCACATGTCTCTCAACTCCAATTCTGAATACAAGTCACCAACCTCTTCATCCGCACCTGAGTCAGCAGCCAGCCAGTAGAGCACCCCTCATCATTAATGGCCAACTAGCCTCTATTGCCTACTTCTTCACGATCCTAGGCCTCTTCCCTCTTATCAGCACTCTAGAAAACAAATTGCTTTCCTTTCCTAGCCTTGCCTTGCCTTGCCCTGCCTTGCCTATCCTTTCCTTTCCTTGCCTGGCCATTCCTTGCCTTGCCTTGCCTTGCCTTGCCTTGCCTTGCCTTACTGTTCCTTCCCATTCCTTGCCTTGCCTATCCTTTCCTTGCCTTTCCTTGCCTTGCCTTTCCTTTCCTTGCCTTACCTTACCTTTCCTTCCCTTTCATTGCCTTGCCTTGCCTATCTTTTCCTTGCCTTCCCTTCCCTTCCCTTCCCTTCCCTTCCCTTCCCTTCCCTTTCCTTTCCTTTCCTTCCCTTCCCTTTCCTTTCCTTTCCTTTCCTTCCCTTCCCTTTCCTTTCCTTTCCTTTCCTTTCCTTTCCTTTCCTTTCCTTTCCTTTCCTTTCCTTTCCTTTCCTTTCCTTTCCTTTCCTTTCCTTTCCTTTCCTTTCCTTTCCTTTCCTTTCCTTTCCTTTCCTTTCCTTGCCTTGCCTTGCCTTGCCTTGCCTTGCCTTGCCTTGCCTTGCCTTGCCTTGCCTTGCCTTTCCCTTCCTTGCCTTTCCCTTCCTTGCCTTTATTGCCTTTCCTTTCCTTTCCTTTCCTTTCCTTTCCTTTCCTTTCCTTTCCTTTCCTTTCCTTTCCTTTCCTTTCCTTTCCTTTCCTTTCCTTTCCTTTCCTTTCCTTTCCTTTCCTTTCCTTTCCTTTCCTTTCCTTTCCTTTCCTTTCCTTTCCTTTCCTTTCCTTTCCTTTCCTTTCCTTTCCTTTCCTTTCC
The DNA here is from genome assembly GCF_014839835.1 of Dryobates pubescens. Classification (NCBI taxonomy): domain Eukaryota; kingdom Metazoa; phylum Chordata; class Aves; order Piciformes; family Picidae; genus Dryobates; species Dryobates pubescens. The sequence continues at coordinate 1,260,569 of NC_071656.1, read as the reverse complement.
TTGCCTTGCCTTGCCTTGCCTTGCCTTGCCTTGCCTTGCCTTTCCTTTCCTTTCCTTTCCTTTCCTTTCCTTTCCTTTCCTTTCCTTTCCTTTCCTTTCCTTTCCTTTCCTTTCCTTTCCTTTCCTTGCCTTGCCTTGCCTTGCCTTGCCTTGCCTTGCCTTGCCTTTCCTTTCCTTTCCTTTCCTTTCCTTTCCTTTCCTTTCCTTTCCTTTCCTTTCCTTTCCTTTCCTTTCCTTGCCTTTCCTTGCCTTTCCTTGCCTTTCCTTGCCTTGCCTTGCCTTTCCTTTCCTTGCCTTGCCTTGCCTTGCCTTGCCTTGCCTTGCCTTTCCCTTCCTTGCCTTTCCCTTCCTTCCTTTCCTTTCCTTTCCTTTCCTTTCCTTTCCTTTCCTTTCCTTGCCTTTCCTTGCCTTTCCTTGCCTTGCCTTTCCTTGCCTTGCCTTTCCTTTCCTTGCCTTTCCTTTCCTTGCCTTGCCTTGCCTTTCCTTGCCTTGCCTTTCCTTGCCTTGCCTTGCCTTGCCTTGCCATACCTTGCCTTGCCTTGCCTTTTCTTTCCTTGCCTTGCCTTGCCTTGCCTATCCTTTCCTTGCCTTTCCTTGCCTTGCCTTACCTTGCCTTGCCTTGCCTTTTCTTTCCTTGCCTTGCCTTGCCTCGCCTCGCCTATCCTTGCCTTGCCTATCCTTTCCTTGCCTTTCCTTGCCTTTCCTTGCCTTGCCTTTCCTTGCCTTGCCTTTCCTTGCCTTGCCTTTTCTTTCCTAGCCGTGCCTTGCCGTGCCTTGCCTTTGCCTTTCCTATCCTTGCCTTGCCTTTTCTTGCCTTGCCTTGCCTTGCCGTGCCTTGCCTTTGCCTTGCCTTTGCCTTGCCTTGCCTTTGCCTTGCCTTTGCCTTGCCTTTCCTTTCCTTTCCTTTCCTTTCCTTCCCTTTCCTTGCCTTGCCTTGCCTTGACTTGCCTTGCCTTGCCTTTGCCTTTCCTTTCCTTTCCTTTGCCTTGCTTTGCCTTGCCTTCCCTTTCCTTTCCTTGCATTTGCCTTGCCGTGCCTTGCCTTGCCACGCCTATCCTTGCCTTGCCTATCCTTTCCTTGCCTTTCCTTGCCTTGCCTTGCCTTGCCTTGCCTTTCGTTTCCTTGCCTTTCCTTTCCTTGCCTTGCCTTGCCTCTCCTATCCTTGCCTTTCCTTTCCTTTCCTTTCCTTTCCTTTCCTTTCCTTTCCTTTCCTTCCTTCCTTTCCTTTCCTTTCCTTTCCTTTCCTTTCCTTTCCTTTCCTTTCCTTTCCTTTCCTTGCCTTTCCTTGCCTTTCCTTTCCTTTCCTTTCCTTGCCTTTCCTTCCCTTTCCTTGCCTTGCCTTTGCCTTCCCTTTCCTTTCCTTTCCTTTCCTTTCCTTTCCTTTCCTTTCCTTTCCTTTCCTTTCCTTTCCTTTCCTTTCCTTTCCTTTCCTTTCCTTTCCTTTCCTTTCCTTTCCTTTCCTTTCCTTTCCTTTCCTTTCCTTTCCTTTCCTTTCCTTGCCTTGCCTTGCCTTGCCTTGCCTTGCCTTGCCTTTGCATTTCCTTTCCTTTGCCTTGCTTTGCCTTGCCTTCCCTTGCCTTGCCTTTCCTTGCCTTGCCTTGCCTTTCCTTTCCTTCCCTTTCCTTGCCTTGCCTTTGCCTTGCCTTGCCTTTCCTTTCCTTTCCTTGCCTCTCCTTCCTTGCCTTGCCTATCCTTTCCTTGCCTTTCCTTTCCTTGCATTGCTTTGCCTTTCCTTTCCTTGCCTTTCCTTGCCTTGCCTCGCCTATCCTTGCCTTGCCTATCCTTTCCTTGCCTTGCCTTGCCTTGCCTTGCCTTGCCTTGCCTTTCCTTGCATTGCTTTGCCTTTCCTTTCCTTGCCTTTCCTTTCCTTTCCTTTCCTTCCCCTTTCCTTTCCTTTCCTTTCCTTTCCTTTCCTTTCCTTTCCTTTCCTTTCCTTTCCTTTCCTTTCCTTTCCTTTCCTTTCCTTTCCTTTCCTTTCCTTTCCTTTCCTTTCCTTGCCTTGCCTTGCCTTGCCTTGCCTTGCCTTTCCTTTCCTTTCCTTGCCTTTCCTTGCCTTTCCTTTCCTTGCCTTGCCTTGCCTTGCCTTTCCTTGCCTTTCCTTGCCTTTCCTTGCCTTTCCTTGCCTTTCCTTTCCTTGCCTTGCCTTGCCTTGCCTTTGCCTTTCCTTTCCTTTGCCTTACTTTGCCTTGCCTTCCCTTTCCTTTCCTTGCATTTGCCTATCCTTTCCTTTCCTTTCCTTTCCTTTCCTTTCCTTTCCTTTCCTTTCCTTTCCTTTCCTTTCCTTTCCTTTCCTTTCCTTTCCTTTCCTTTCCTTTCCTTTCCTTTCCTTTCCTTTCCTTTCCTTTCCTTTCCTTTCCTTGCCTTGCCTTGCCTTGCCTTGCCTTTGCCTTTCCTTTCCTTTGCCTTGCTTTGCCTTGCCTTCCCTTGCCTTTCCTTGCCTTGCCTTGCCTTTCCTTTCCTTCCCTTTCCTTGCCTTGCCTTGCCTTTGCCTTGCCTTGCCTTTCCTTTCCTTTCCTTTCCTTCCCTTTCCTTGCCTTGCCTTGCCTTGCCTTTGCCTTGCCTTGCCTTTCATTTCCTTTCCTTTTCCTTTCTTTGCCTTGCCTTCTCTTTCCTTTCCTTGCATTTGCCTTGCCATGCCTTGCCTTGCCTTGCCTTGCCTTGCCTCGCCTATCCTTGCCTTGCCTATCCTTTCCTTGCCTTTCCTTGCCTTTCCTTGCCTTGCCTTGCCTTGCCTTGCCTTGCCTTGCCTTGCCTCGCCTATCCTTGCCTTGCCTATCCTTTCCTTGCCTTTCCTTGCCTTGCCTTGCCTTTCGTTTCCTTGCCTTTCCCTTTCCTTGCATTGCTTTGCCTTTCCTTTCCTTGCCTTTCCTTGCCTTGCCTTGCCTTGCCTCGCCTATCCTTGCCTTGCCTTGCCTTGCCTCGCCTATCCTTGCCTTGCCTATCCTTTCCTTGCCTTTCCTTTCCTTGCCTTTCCTTTCCTTGCATTGCTTTGCCTTGCCTCGCCTATCCTTGCCTTGCCTATCCTTTCCTTGCCTTTCCTTGCCTTTCCTTGCCTTGCCTTGCCTTGCCTTGCCTTGCCTTGCCTCGCCTATCCTTGCCTTGCCTATCCTTTCCTTGCCTTTCCTTGCCTTGCCTTGCCTTTCGTTTCCTTGCCTTTCCTTTCCTTGCATTGCTTTGCCTTTCCTTTCCTTGCCTTTCCTTGCCTTGCCTTGCCTTGCCTCGCCTATCCTTGCCTTGCCTTGCCTTGCCTCGCCTATCCTTGCCTTGCCTATCCTTTCCTTGCCTTTCCTTTCCTTGCATTGCTTTGCCTTTCCTTTCCTTTCCTTTCCTTGCCTTGCCTCGCCTATCCTTGCCTTGCCTATCCTTTCCTTGCCTTTCCTTTCCTTGCCTTGCCTTATCTTGCCTTGCCTTGCCTTTTCTTTCCTTGCCTTGCCTTGCCGTGCCTTGCCGTGCCTTGCCTTTCCTTTTCTTTCCTTGCCTTGCCTTGCCGTGCCTTGCCTTGCCTATCCTTTCCTTGCCTTTCCTTGCCTTGCCTTACCTTGCCTTGCCTTGCCTTTCCTTTTGTTTCCTTGCCTTTCCTTTCCTTGCATTGCTTTGCCTTTCCTTTCCTTGCATTGCTTTGCCTTTCCTTTCCTTGCCTTTCCTTGCCTTGCCGTGCCTTGCCTTGCCTTGCCTTTCCTTGCCTTGCCTTGCCTTGCCTTGCCTTTTCTTTCCTTGCCTTGCCTTGCCGTGCCTTGCCTTGCCTTGCCTTTCCTTGCCTTGCCTTTGCCCTTCCTTTCCTTTGCCTTGCCTTGTCTTTCATTGCCTTTCCTTGCCTTGCCTTTGCCCTTCCTTTCCTTTGCCTTGCCTTGTCTTTCATTGCCTTTCCTTGCCTTGCCTTGCCTTTCCTTTCCCTGCCTTGCCTTGCCTTGCCTTTCCTTGCCTTTCCTTGCCTTGCCTTGCCTTGCCTTGCCTTTGCCTTTCCTTTCCTTTGCCTTGCTTTGCCTTGCCTTGCCTTGCCTTGCCTTGCCTTTCCTTTCCTTCCCTTTCCTTGCCTTGCCTTGCCTTTGCCTTGCCTTTGCCTTGCCTTTCCTTTCCTTTCCTTCCCTTTCCTTGCCTTGCCTTGCCTTGCCTTTGCCTTGCCTTGCCTTTCATTTCCTTTCCTTTTCCTTGCTTTGCCTTGCCTTCTCTTTCCTTTCCTTGCATTTGCCTTGCCGTGCCTTGCCTTATCTTGCCTTGCCTTGCCTCGCCTATCCTTGCCTTGCCTATCCTTTCCTTGCCTTTCCTTGCCTTGCCTTGCCTTGCCTTTCGTTTCCTTGCCTTTCCTTTCCTTGCATTGCTTTGCCTTTCCTTTCCTTGCCTTTCCTTGCCTTGCCTTGCCTTGCCTCGCCTATCCTTGCCTTGCCTTGCCTTGCCTCTCCTATCCTTGCCTTGCCTATCCTTTCCTTGCCTTTCCTTTCCTTGCATTGCTTTGCCTTTCCTTTCCTTGCCTTTCCTTGCCTTGCCTCGCCTATCCTTGCCTTGCCTATCCTTTCCTTGCCTTTCCTTGCCTTGCCTTGCCTTTCCTTTCGTTTCCTTCCCTTTCCTTTCCTTGCATTGCTTTGCCTTTCCTTTCCTTGCCTTTCCTTGCCTTGCCTTGTCTTGCCTTTCCTTCCCCTTTCCTTTCCTTTCCTTTCCTTTCCTTTCCTTTCCTTTCCTTTCCTTTCCTTTCCTTTCCTTTCCTTTCCTTTCCTTTCCTTTCCTTTCCTTTCCTTTCCTTTCCTTTCCTTTCCTTTCCTTTCCTTTCCTTTCCTTTCCTTTCCTTTCCTTTCCTTTCCTTTCCTTTCCTTTCCTTTCCTTTCCTTTCCTTTCCTTTCCTTTCCTTTCCTTTCCTTGCCTTTCCTTGCCTTTCCTTGCCTTTCCTTTCCTTGCCTTTCCTTCCCTTTCCTTCCCTTTCCTTTCCTTCCCTTTCCTTGCCTTGCCTTGGCCTTTCCTTTCCTTTGCCTTGCCTTCCCTTTCCTTTCCTTTCCTTTCCTTTCCTTTCCTTGCCTTTCCTTTCCTTTCCTTTCCTTTCCTTTCCTTGCCTTGCCTTGCCTTGCCTTGCCTTTGCCTTTCCTTTCCTTTGCCTTGCTTTGCCTTGCCTTCCCTTGCCTTGCCTTTCCTTGCCTTGCCTTGCCTTTCCTTTCCTTCCCTTTCCTTGCCTTGCCTTTGCCTTGCCTTGCCTTTCCTTTCCTTTCCTTGCCTCTCCTATCCTTGCCTTGCCTATCCTTTCCTTGCCTTTCCTTTCCTTGCATTGCTTTGCCTTTCCTTTCCTTGCCTTTCCTTGCCTTGCCTCGCCTATCCTTGCCTTGCCTATCCTTTCCTTGCCTTGCCTTGCCTTGCCTTGCCTTTCCTTTCCTTGCCTTGCCTTGCCTTTCCTTTCCTTGCCTTTCCTTGCCTTGTCTTGCCTTTCCTTCCCCTTTCCTTTCCTTTCCTTTCCTTTCCTTTCCTTTCCTTTCCTTTCCTTTCCTTTCCTTTCCTTTCCTTTCCTTTCCTTTCCTTTCCTTTCCTTTCCTTTCCTTTCCTTTCCTTTCCTTTCCTTTCCTTTCCTTTCCTTTCCTTTCCTTGCCTTTCCTTGCCTTTCCTTGCCTTTCCTTGCCTTGCCTTGCCTTGCCTTGCCTTTCCTTGCCTTTCCTTTCCTTCCCTTTCCTTGCCTTTCCTTTCCTTGCCTTGCCTTGCCTTTCCTTTCCTTGCATTTGCCTTTCCTTTCCTTTCCTTTCCTTTCCTTTCCTTTCCTTTCCTTTCCTTTCCTTTCCTTTCCTTTCCTTTCCTTTCCTTTCCTTTCCTTTCCTTTCCTTTCCTTTCCTTTCCTTTCCTTTCCTTTCCTTTCCTTTCCTTTCCTTTCCTTTCCTTTCCTTGCCTTGCCTTGCCTTGCCTTGCCTTGCCTTTGCCTTTCCTTTCCTTTGCCTTGCTTTGCCTTGCCTTCCCTTGCCTTTCCTTGCCTTGCCTTGCCTTTCCTTTCCTTCCCTTTCCTTGCCTTGCCTTGCCTTTGCCTTGCCTTGCCTTTCCTTTCCTTTCCTTTCCTTTCCTTCCCTTTCCTTGCGTTGCCTTGCCTTGCCTTTGCCTTGCCTTGCCTTTCATTTCCTTTCCTTTTCCTTTCTTTGCCTTGCCTTCTCTTTCCTTTCCTTGCATTTGCCTTGCCATGCCTTGCCTTGCCTTGCCTTGCCTTGCCTCGCCTATCCTTGCCTTGCCTATCCTTTCCTTGCCTTTCCTTGCCTTTCCTTGCCTTGCCTTGCCTTGCCTTGCCTTGCCTTGCCTCGCCTATCCTTGCCTTGCCTATCCTTTCCTTGCCTTTCCTTGCCTTGCCTTGCCTTTCGTTTCCTTGCCTTTCCTTTCCTTGCATTGCTTTGCCTTTCCTTTCCTTGCCTTTCCCTGCCTTGCCTTGCCTTGCCTCGCCTTGCCTCGCCTATCCTTGCCTTGCCTTGCCTTGCCTCGCCTATCCTTGCCTTGCTATCCTTTTCCTTGCCTGTTCCTTTCGCTTGCCTTTCCTTTCCTTGCATTGCTTTGCCTTGTCGCGCCTATCCTTGCTGCCTATCCTTTCCTTGCCTTTCCTTGCCTTTCCTTGCCTGGCCTTGCTTGCCATTGCCTTGCTTAGCCTCGCCTATCCTTGCCTGCCTATCCTTTTCCTTCCTTTTTCCTTGCCTTGACCTTGCTTTCGTTTCCTTGCCTTTCCTTTCCTTGCTTGCTTGGCCTTTCTTTCCTTCCTTTCCTTGCCTTGCTTGCCTTGCCTCCCTATCCTTGCTTGCCTATCCTGTTCCTTGCCTGTTCCTTTGCCTTGCCTTTCCTTTCCTTGCATTGCTTTGCCTTTCCTTTCCTTGCCTTTCTGTGCCTTGGCCTCGCCTGATCCTTTGCACTTGCCTATCCTTTCCTTGCCTTGCCTTACCTTGCCTTGCCTTGCCTTTTCTTTCCTTGCCTTGCCTTGCCGTGCCTTGCCGTGCCTTGCCTTTCCTTTTCTTTCCTTGCCTTGCCGTGCCTTGCCTTGCCTTTTCTTTCCTTGCCTTTCCTTGCCTTGCCTTACCTTGCCTTGCCTTGCCTTTCCTTTTGTTTCCTTGCCTTTCCTTTCCTTGCATTGCTTTGCCTTTCCTTTCCTTGCATTGCTTTGCCTTTCCTTTCCTTGCCTTTCCTTGCCTTGCCGTGCCTTGCCTTGCCTTGCCTTTCCTTGCCTTGCCTTGCCTTGCCTTGCCTTTTCTTTCCTTGCCTTGCCTTGCCGTGCCTTGCCTTGCCTTGCCTTGCCTTGCCTTGCCTTTGCCCTTCCTTTCCTTTGCCTTGCCTTGTCTTTCATTGCCTTTCCTTGCCTTGCCTTTGCCCTTCCTTTCCTTTGCCTTGCCTTGTCTTTCATTGCCTTTCCTTGCCTTGCCTTTCCTTTCCTTTCCCTGCCTTGCCTTGCCTTGCCTTTCCTTGCCTTTCCTTGCCTTGCCTTGCCTTGCCTTGCCTTTGCCTTTCCTTTCCTTTGCCTTGCTTTGCCTTGCCTTGCCTTGCCTTGCCTTTCCTTTCCTTCCCTTTCCTTGCCTTGCCTTGCCTTTGCCTTGCCTTTGCCTTGCCTTTCCTTTCCTTTCCTTCCCTTTCCTTGCCTTGCCTTGCCTTGCCTTTGCCTTGCCTTGCCTTTCATTTCCTTTCCTTTTCCTTGCTTTGCCTTGCCTTCTCTTTCCTTTCCTTGCATTTGCCTTGCCGTGCCTTGCCTTATCTTGACTTGCCTTGCCTCGCCTATCCTTGCCTTGCCTATCCTTTCCTTGCCTTTCCTTGCCTTGCCTTGCCTTGCCTTTCGTTTCCTTGCCTTTCCTTTCCTTGCATTGCTTTGCCTTTCCTTTCCTTGCCTTTCCTTGCCTTGCCTTGCCTTGCCTCGCCTATCCTTGCCTTGCCTTGCCTTGCCTCGCCTATCCTTGCCTTGCCTATCCTTTCCTTGCCTTTCCTTTCCTTGCATTGCTTTGCCTTTCCTTTCCTTGCCTTTCCTTGCCTTGCCTTGCCTTGCCTCGCCTATCCTTGCCTTGCCTATCCTTTCCTTGCCTTTCCTTTCCTTGCCTTGCCTTGCCTTTTCTTTCCTTGCCTTGCCTTGCCGTGCCTTGCCGTGCCTTGCCTTTCCTTTTCTTTCCTTGTCTTGCCATGCCTTGCCTTGCCTATCCTTTCCTTGCCTTTCCTTGCCTTACCTTGCCTTACCTTGCCTTACCTTGCCTTGCCTTGCCTTTCCTTTTGTTTCCTTGCCTTTCCTTTCCTTGCATTGCTTTGCCTTTCCTTGCCTTGCCTTGCCTGGCCTTGCCTTGCCTTGCCTTGCCTTGCCTTTTCTTTCCTTGCCTTGCCGTGCCTTGCCTTTCCTTGCCTTGCCTTGCCTTGCCTTGCCTTTTCTTTCCTTACCTTGCCTTGCCGTGCCTTGCCTTGCCTTGCCTTGCCTTTGCCCTTCCTTTCCTTCGCCTTGCCTTGTCTTTCATTGCCTTTCCTTGCCTTGCCTTTCCTTTCCTTTCCCTGCCTTGCCTTTCCTTGCCTTGCCTTGCCTCGCCTATCCTTGCCTTGCCTCGCCTTGCCTTGCCTTGCCTTTCCTTGCCTTTCCTTGCCTTGCCATACCTTGCCTTGCCTTGCCTTGCCTATCCTTTCCTTGCCTTTCCTTGCCCTGCCTTACCTTGCCTTGCCTTGCCTTTTCTTTCCTTGCCTTGCCTTGCCTCGCCTCGCCTATCCTTGCCTTGCCTATCCTTTCCTTGCCTTTCCTTGCCTTTCCTTGCCTTGCCTTGCCTTGCCTTTCCTTGCCTTGCCTTGCCTTTCCTTGCCTTGCCTTGCCTTTTCTTTCCTAGCCGTGCCTTGCCGTGCCTTGCCTTTGCCTTTCCTATCCTTGCCTTGCCTTTTCTTGCCTTGCCTTGCCTTGCCGTGCCTTGCCTTTGCCTTGCCTTGCCTTGCCTTGCCGTGCCTTGCCTTTGCCTTGCCTTTGCCTTGCCTTGCCTTTGCCTTGCCTTTGCCTTGCCTTGCCTTTCCTTTCCTTCCCTTTCCTTGCCTTGCCTTTCCTTGCCTTGCCTTGCCTTGCCTGGCCTTGCCTTGCCTTTGCCTTGCCTTGCCTTTCCTTTCCTTTCCTTTCCTTCCCTTTCCTTGCCTTGCCTTGCCTTGCCTTTGCCTTTCCTTTCCTTTCCTTTGCCTTGCTTTGCCTTGCCTTCCCTTTCCTTTCCTTGCATTTGCCTTGCCGTGCCTTGCCTTGCCTTGCCTCGCCTATCCTTGCCTTGCCTATCCTTTCCTTGCCTTTCCTTGCCTTGCCTTGCCTTGTCTTGCCTTTCGTTTCCTTGCCTTTCCTTTCCTTGCCTTTCCTTGCCTTGCCTTGCCTTGCCTCTCCTATCCTTGCCTTGCCTATCCTTTCCTTGCCTTTCCTTGCCTTGCCTTGCCTTGTCTTGCCTTTCGTTTCCTTACCTTTCCTTGCCTTTCCTTTCCTTCCCTTTCCTTGCCTTGCCTTTGCCTTGCCTTGCCTTTCCTTTCCTTTCCTTGCCTCTCCTATCCTTGCCTTGCCTATCCTTTCCTTGCCTTTCCTTTCCTTGCATTGCTTTGCCTTTCCTTTCCTTGCCTTTCCTTGCCTTGCCTATCCTTTCCTTGCCTTGCCTTTCCTTGCCTTGCCTTTCCTTTCCTTGCATTGCTTTGCCTTTCCTTTCCTTGCCTTGTCTTGCCTTTCCTTCCCCTTTCCTTTCCTTTCCTTTCCTTTCCTTTCCTTTCCTTTCCTTTCCTTTCCTTTCCTTTCCTTTCCTTTCCTTTCCTTTCCTTTCCTTTCCTTTCCTTTCCTTTCCTTTCCTTTCCTTTCCTTTCCTTTCCTTTCCTTTCCTTTCCTTTCCTTTCCTTTCCTTTCCTTTCCTTTCCTTTCCTTTCCTTTCCTTTCCTTTCCTTTCCTTTCCTTGCCTTGCCTTGCCTTGCCTTGCCTTGCCTTGCCTTTCCTTGCCTTTCCTTTCCTTCCCTTTCCTTGCCTTGCCTTGCCTTGCCTTGCCTTTGCCTTTCCTTTCCTTTGCCTTACTTTGCCTTGCCTTCCCTTTCCTTTCCTTGCATTTGCCTATCCTTTCCTTTCCTTTCCTTTCCTTTCCTTTCCTTTCCTTTCCTTTCCTTTCCTTTCCTTTCCTTTCCTTTCCTTTCCTTTCCTTTCCTTTCCTTTCCTTTCCTTTCCTTTCCTTTCCTTTCCTTGCCTTTCCTTTCCTTGCCTTGCCTTGCCTTGCCTTTCCTTTCCTTCCCTTTCCTTGCCTTGCCTTGCCTTTGCCTTGCCTTGCCTTGCCTTTCCTTTCCTTCCCTTTCCTTGCCTTGCCTTGCCTTTGCCTTGCCTTGCCTTTCATTTCCTTTCCTTTTCCTTTCTTGCCTTGCCTTCTCTTTCCTTTCCTTACATTTGCCTTGCCATGCCTTGCCTTGCCTTGCCTTGCCTTGCCTCGCCTATCCTTGCCTTGCCTATCCTTTCCTTGCCTATCCTTTCCTTGCCTTTCCTTGCCTTGCCTTGCCTTGCCTTGCCTTGCCTTGCCTTGCCTCGCCTATCCTTGCCTTGCCTATCCTTTCCTTGCCTTTCCTTGCCTTGCCTTGCCTTTCGTTTCCTTGCCTTTCCTTTCCTTGCATTGCTTTGCCTTTCCTTTCCTTGCCTTGCCTTGCCTTGCCTTGCCTTGCCTCGCCTATCCTTGCCTTGCCTTGCCTTGCCTCGCCTATCCTTGCCTTGCCTATCCTTTCCTTGCCTTTCCTTTCCTTGCCTTTCCTTTCCTTGCATTGCTTTGCCTTTCCTTTCCTTGCCTTTCCTTGCCTTGCCTCGCCTATCCTTGCCTTGCCTATCCTTTCCTTGCCTTTCCTTTCCTTGCCTTGCCTTACCTTGCCTTGCCTTGCCTTTTCTTTCCTTGCCTTGCCTTGCCGTGCCTTGCCGTGCCTTGCCTTTCCTTTTCTTTCCTTGCCTTGCCTTGCCGTGCCTTGCCTTGCCTATCCTTTCCTTGCCTTTCCTTGCCTTGCCTTACCTTGCCTTGCCTTGCCTTACCTTGCCTTGCCTTGCCTTTCCTTTTGTTTCCTTGCCTTTCCTTTCCTTGCATTGCTTTGCCTTTCCTTTCCTTGCATTGCTTTGCCTTTCCTTTCCTTGCCTTTCCTTGCCTTGCCGTGCCTTGCCTTGCCTTGCCTTTCCTTGCCTTGCCTTGCCTTGCCTTGCCTTTTCTTTCCTTGCCTTGCCTTGCCTTGCCTTTCCTTGCCTTGCCTTTGCCCTTCCTTTCCTTTGCCTTGCCTTGTCTTTCATTGCCTTTCCTTGCCTTGCCTTTGCCCTTCCTTTCCTTTGCCTTGCCTTGTCTTTCATTGCCTTTCCTTGCCTTGCCTTTCCTTTCCTTTCCCTGCCTTGCCTTGCCTTGCCTTTCCTTGCCTTTCCTTGCCTTGCCTTGCCTTTGCCTTTCCTTTCCTTTGCCTTGCTTTGCCTTGCCTTCCCTTGCCTTGCCTTGCCTTGCCTTGCCTTGCCTTTCCTTTCCTTCCCTTTCCTTGCCTTGCCTTGCCTTTGCCTTGCCTTTGCCTTGCCTTTCCTTTCCTTTCCTTCCCTTTCCTTGCCTTGCCTTGCCTTGCCTTTGCCTTGCCTTGCCTTTCATTTCCTTTCCTTTTCCTTGCTTTGCCTTGCCTTCTCTTTCCTTTCCTTGCATTTGCCTTGCCGTGCCTTGCCTTATCTTGCCTTGCCTTGCCTCGCCTATCCTTGCCTTGCCTATCCTTTCCTTGCCTTTCCTTGCCTTGCCTTGCCTTGCCTTTCGTTTCCTTGCCTTTCCTTTCCTTGCATTGCTTTGCCTTTCCTTTCCTTGCCTTTCCTTGCCTTGCCTTGCCTTGCCTCGCCTATCCTTGCCTTGCCTTGCCTTGCCTCGCCTATCCTTGCCTTGCCTATCCTTTCCTTGCCTTTCCTTTCCTTGCATTGCTTTGCCTTTCCTTTCCTCGCCTTTCCTTGCCTTGCCTTGCCTTGCCTCGCCTATCCTTGCCTTGCCTATCCTTTCCTTGCCTTGCCTTGCCTTTTCTTTCCTTGCCTTGCCTTGCCGTGCCTTGCCGTGCCTTGCCTTTCCTTTTCTTTCCTTGTCTTGCCATGCCTTGCCTTGCCTATCCTTTCCTTGCCTTTCCTTGCCTTACCTTGCCTTACCTTGCCTTACCTTGCCTTGCCTTGCCTTTCCTTTTGTTTCCTTGCCTTTCCTTTCCTTGCATTGCTTTGCCTTTCCTTGCCTTGCCTTGCCTTGCCTTGCCTTGCCTTGCCTTGCCTTTTCTTTCCTTGCCTTGCCGTGCCTTGCCTTTCCTTGCCTTGCCTTGCCTTGCCTTGCCTTTTCTTTCCTTGCCTTGCCTTGCCGTGCCTTGCCTTGCCTTGCCTTGCCTTTGCCCTTCCTTTCCTTCGCCTTGCCTTGTCTTTCATTGCCTTTCCTTGCCTTGCCTTTCCTTTCCTTTCCCTGCCTTGCCTTTCCTTGCCTTGCCTTGCCTCGCCTATCCTTGCCTTGCCTCGCCTTGCCTTGCCTTGCCATACCTTGCCTTGCCTTGCCTTGCCTATCCTTTCCTTGCCTTTCCTTGCCTTGCCTTACCTTGCCTTGCCTTGCCTTTTCTTTCCTTGCCTTGCCTTGCCTCGCCTCGCCTATCCTTGCCTTGCCTATCCTTTCCTTGCCTTTCCTTGCCTTTCCTTGCCTTGCCTTGCCTTGCCTTTCCTTGCCTTGCCTTGCCTTTCCTTGCCTTGCCTTGCCTTTTCTTTCCTAGCCGTGCCTTGCCGTGCCTTGCCTTTGCCTTTCCTATCCTTGCCTTGCCTTTTCTTGCCTTGCCTTGCCTTGCCGTGCCTTGCCTTTGCCTTGCCTTTGCCTTGCCTTGCCTTTGCCTTGCCTTTGCCTTGCCTTGCCTTTCCTTCCCTTTCCTTGCCTTGCCTTTCCTTGCCTTGCCTTGCCTTGCCTGGCCTTGCCTTGCCTTTGCCTTGCCTTGCCTTTCCTTTCCTTTCCTTTCCTTCCCTTTCCTTGCCTTGCCTTGCCTTGACTTGCCTTGCCTTGCCTTGCCTTTGCCTTTCCTTTCCTTTCCTTTGCCTTGCTTTGCCTTGCCTTCCCTTTCCTTTCCTTGCATTTGCCTTGCCGTGCCTTGCCTTGCCTTGCCTCGCCTATCCTTGCCTTGCCTATCCTTTCCTTGCCTTTCCTTGCCTTGCCTTGCCTTGTCTTGCCTTTCGTTTCCTTGCCTTTCCTTTCCTTGCCTTTCCTTGCCTTGCCTTGCCTTGCCTCTCCTATCCTTGCCTTGCCTATCCTTTCCTTGCCTTTCCTTGCCTTGCCTTGCCTTGTCTTGCCTTTCGTTTCCTTGCCTTTCCTTGCCTTTCCTTTCCTTGCCTTGCCTTGCCTCTCCTATCCTTGCCTTGCCTATCCTTTCCTTGCCTTTCCTTTCCTTGCATTGCTTTGCCTTTCCTTTCCTTGCCTTTCCTTGCCTTGCCTTGCCTTGCCTCGCCTATCCTTGCCTTGCCTTTCCTTTCCTTGCCTTGCCTTACCTTGCCTTGTCTTGCCTTTTCTTTGCTTGCCTTGCCTTTCGTTTCCTTGCCTTTCCTTTCCTTGCATTGCTTTGCCTTTCCTTTCCTTGCCTTTCCTTGCCTTGCCTTGTCTTGCCTTTTCTTTGCTTGCCTTGCCTTGCCGTGCCTTTGCCTTGCCTTTCCTTTCCTTTCCTTTCCTTTCCTTTCCTTTCCTTTCCTTTCCTTTCCTTTCCTTTCCTTTCCTTTCCTTTCCTTTCCTTTCCTTGCCTTTCCTTGCCTTTCCTTGCCTTTCCTTTCCTTGCCTTTCCTTTCCTTGCCTTTCCTTGCCTTGCCTTGCCTTGCCTTTCGTTTCCTTGCCTTGCCTTGCCTTGCCTTGCCTTTCCTTTCCTTGCCTTTCCTTTCCTTGCCTTTCCTTGCCTTGCCTTGCCTTGCCTTTGCCTTGCCTTTCCTTGCCTTGCCTTGCCTTTCCTTTCCTTTCCTTGCCTTGCCTTTCCTTTCCTTGCCTTGCCTTTCCTTGCCTTTCCTTGCCTTTCCTTTCCTTTCCTTTCCTTTCCTTTCCTTTCCTTTCCTTTCCTTTCCTTTCCTTTCCTTTCCTTTCCTTTCCTTTCCTTTCCTTTCCTTTCCTTTCCTTTCCTTTCCTTTCCTTGCCTTTCCTTGCCTTGCCTTGCCTTGCCTTGCCTTGCCTTGCCTTTGCCTTGCTTTGCCTTGCCTTCCCTTGCCTTGCCTTGACTTGCCTTGCCTTGCCGTGCCTTGCCTTTGCCTTTCCTATCCTTGCCTTGCATTTTCTTGCCTTGCCTTGCCTTGCCGTGCCTTGCCTTTGCCTTGCCGTGCCTTGCCTTGCCTTTCCTTTCCTTTCCTTTCCTTCCCTTTCCTTGCCTTGCCTTTGCCTTTCCTTTGCCTTGCTTTGCCTTGCCTTCCCTTTCCTTGCATTTGCCTTGCCTTGCCTTTCCTTGCATTTGCCTTGCCTTGCCTTTCCTTGCATTTGCCTTGCCTTGCCTTGCCTTGCCTTTCCTTGCCGTGCCTTGCCTATCCTTGCCTTGCCTTTCCTTGCCTTTTCTTTCCTTGCCTTGCCTTGCCTTGCCTTGCCTTGCCTTGCCTTGCCTTGCCTATCCTTTCCTTTACTTTCCTTGCCTTGCCTTGCCTTTTCTTTCCTTGCCTATCCTTTCCTTGCCTTGCCTTGCCTTGCCTTGCCTTGCCTTGCCTTGCCTTTTCTTTCCTCGCCGTGCCTTGCCGTGCCTTGCCTTTGCCTTTCCTATCCTTGCCTTGCCTTTTCTTGCCTTGCCTTGCCTTTGCCTTGCCTTTGCCTTGCCTTCCCTTTCCTTGACTTTCCTTTCCTTCCCTTTCCTTCCCTTTCCTTCCCTTTCCTTCCCTTCCCTTTCCTTTCCTTTCCTTTCCTTTCCTTTCCTTTCCTTTCCTTTCCTTTCCTTTCCTTTCCTTTCCTTTCCTTTCCTTTCCTTGCCTTTCCTTGCCTTTCCTTGCCTTTCCTTTCCTTGCCTTTCCTTTCCTTTCCTTTCCTTTCCTTTCCTTTCCTTTCCTTTCCTTTCCTTTCCTTTCCTTGCCTTGCCTTGCCTTGCCTTGCCTTTGCCTTGCTTTGCCTTGCCTTCCCTTGCCTTGCCTTGACTTGCCTTGCCTTGCCGTGCCTTGCCTTTGCCTTTCCTATCCTTGCCTTGCATTTTCTTGCCTTGCCTTGCCTTGCCGTGCCTTGCCTTTGCCTTGCCGTGCCTTGCCTTGCCTTTCCTTTCCTTTCCTTTCCTTCCCTTTCCTTGCCTTGCCTTTGCCTTTCCTTTGCCTTGCTTTGCCTTGCCTTCCCTTTCCTTGCATTTGCCTTGCCTTGCCTTTCCTTGCATTTGCCTTGCCTTGCCTTGCCTTGCCTTGCCTTACCGTGCCTTGCCTTGCCTTTCCTTGCCGTGCCTTGCCTATCCTTGCCTTGCCTTTCCTTGCCTTTTCTTTCCTTGCCTTGCCTTGCCTTGCCTTGCCTTGCCTTGCCTATCCTTTCCTTTACTTTCCTTGCCTTGCCTTGCCTTTTCTTTCCTTGCCTATCCTTTCCTTGCCTTTCCTTGCCTTGCCTTGCCTTGCCTTGCCTTGCCTTTTCTTTCCTCGCCGTGCCTTGCCGTGCCTTGCCTTTGCCTTTCCTATCCTTGCCTTGCCTTTTCTTGCCTTGCCTTGCCTTTGCCTTGCCTTTGCCTTGCCTTCCCTTTCCTTGACTTTCCTTTCCTTCCCTTTCCTTCCCTTTCCTTCCCTTTCCTTCCCTTCCCTTTCCTTTCCTTTCCTTTCCTTTCCTTTCCTTTCCTTTCCTTTCCTTTCCTTTCCTTTCCTTTCCTTTCCTTTCCTTTCCTTTCCTTTCCTTTCCTTTCCTTTCCTTTCCTTTCCTTTCCTTTCCTTTCCTTTCCTTTCCTTTCCTTTCCTTTCCTTTCCTTTCCTTTCCTTTCCTTTCCTTTCCTTTCCTTGCCTTGCCTTGCCTTTCCTTTCCTTTCCTTTCCTTGCCTTGCCTTTCCTTGCCTTTCCTTGCCTTGCCTTGCCTTGCCTTTCCTTGCCTTTCCTTGCCTTTGCCTTTCCTTTCCTTTCCTTTGCCTTGCCTTGCCTTGCCTTCCCTTTCCTTTCCTTGCATTTGCCTTGCCGTGCCTTTCCTTGCCTTGCCTCGCCTTGCCTCGCCTATCCTTGCCTTGCCTTTCCTTGCCTTGCCTTGCCTTGCCTTGCCTTTCCTTTCGTTTCCTTGCCTTTCCTTTCCTTGCCTTTCCTTGCCTTGCCTTGCCTTTTCTTTCCTTGCCTATCCTTTCCTTGCCTTTCCTTGCCTTGCCTTGCCTTTTCTTTCCTTGCCGTGCCTTGCCGTGCCTTGCCTTTGCCTTTCCTATCCTTGCCTTGCCTTTTCTTGCCTTGCCTTGCCTTCCCTTTCCTTGACTTTCCTTTCCTTTCCTTGACTTTCCTTTCCTTTCCTTTCCTTCCCTTTCCTTCCCTTTCCTTCCCTTCCCTTTCCTTTCCTTTCCTTTCCTTTCCTTTCCTTTCCTTTCCTTTCCTTTCCTTTCCTTTCCTTTCCTTTCCTTTCCTTTCCTTTCCTTTCCTTTCCTTTCCTTTCCTTTCCTTTCCTTTCCTTTCCTTTCCTTTCCTTTCCTTTCCTTTCCTTTCCTTTCCTTTCCTTGCCTTGCCTTGCCTTGCCTTGCCTTGCCTTGCCTTTGCCATTCCTTTCCTTTCCTTTCCTTTGCCTTGCTTTGCCTTGCCTTCCCTTTCCTTTCCTTGCATTTGCCTTGCCGTGCCTTGCCTTGCCTTGCCTCGCCTTGCCTCGCCTATCCTTGCCTTGCCTTTCCTTGCCTTGCCTTGCCTTGCCTTGCCTTTCCTTTATTTTCCTTGCCTTTCCTTTCCTTGCATTGCTTTGCCTTTCCTTGCCTTACCTTGCCTTTCCTTGCCTTGCCTCGCCTATCCTTGCCTTGCCTCGCCTATCCTTGCCTTGCCTATCCTATCCTTTCCTTGCCTTGCCTTGCCTTGCCTTGCCTTGCCTATCCTTTCCTTGCCTTTCCTTGCATTGCTTTGCCTTTCCTTTCCTTGCCTTTCCTTGCCTTGCCTTTCCTTTCCTTCCCTTTCCTTTCCTTCCCTTTCCTTTCCTTGCCTTGCCTTTCCTTGCCTTGCCTTTCCTTGCCTTGCCTTTCCTTTCCTTTCCTTGCCTTGCCTTTCCTTGCCTTGCCTTGCCTTTCCTTGCCTTGCCTTGCCTTTCCTTGCCTTGCCTTGCCGTGCCTTGCCTTTGCCTTTCCTATCCTTGCCTTTCCTATCCTTGCCTTTCCTTTTCTTGCCTTGCCTTGCCTTGGCTTGCCTTGCCTTGCCTTGCCTTGCCTTTCCTTTCCTTTCCTTCCCTTTCCTTGCCTTGGCTTGCCTTGCCTTTGCCTTGCCTTGCCTTGCCTTTCCTTTCCTTCCCTTTCCTTGCCTTGGCTTGCCTTGCCTTGCCTTTCCTTTCCTTGCCTTGCCGTGCCTTGCCTTTGCCTTTCCTATCCTTGCCTTGCCTTTTCTTGCCTTGCCTTGCCTATCCTTTCCTTGCCTTTCCTTTCCTTTCCTTCCCTTTCCTTGCCTTGCCTTGCCTTTGCCTTGCCTTTCCTTTCCTTTCCTTCCCTTCCCTTTCCTTGCCTTGCCTTTCCTTTCCTTGCCTTGCCTTGACTTTGCCTTGCCTTGCCTTGACTTTGCCTTGCCTTGCCTTTCCTTTCCTTGCCTTGCCTTGCCTTGCCTTTCTTTCCTTCCCTTGCCTTGCCTTGCCTTGCCTTGCCTTGCCTTGCCTTGCCGTGCCTTGCCTTGCCTTACCTTGCCTTACCTTGCCTTGCCTTGCCTTTCCTGGCCGTGCCTTGCCTTTGCCTTGCCGTGCCTTGCCTTTGCCTTGCCTTGCCATTCCTTGCCTTGCCGTGCCTTGCCGTGCCTTGCCTTTCCTTTCCTTGCCTTTCCTTGCCTTGCCTTTCCTTTCCTTTGCCTTTCCTTTCCTTTCCTTTGCCTTGCCTTGCCGTGCCTTGCCTTTCCCTTGCCTTGCCTTTGCCTTGCCTTGCCTTTGCTTGCCTTTGCCTTTCCTTTCCTTTCCTTTGCCTTGCCTTGCCTTTCCTTTCATTGCCTTTCCTTGCCTTGCCTTGCCTTTCCTTGCCTTGCCTTTGCCTTGCCGTGCCTTGCCTTTGCCTTGCCATGCCTTGCCTTTGCCTTGCCTTGCCTTTCCTTGCCTTTCCTTTACTTCCCTTTCCTTTCCTTGCCTTTCCTTTTCTTGCCTTGCCTTGCCTTGCCTTTCCTTGACTTGCCTTTCCTATCCTTTCCTTGCCGTTCCTTTTGTTGCCTTGCCTTTCCTTTCCTTTCCTTGCCGTGCCTTGCCTTGCCTTGCCTTGCCTTTCCTTTCCTTTCCTTTCCTTTCCTCGCCTTGCCGTGCCTTGCCTTTGCCTTGCCTTGCCTTTCCTTCCCTTTCCTTTCCTTGCCTTGCCGTGCCTTGCCTTTGCCTTGCCTTGCCTTTCCTTGCCTTTCCTTTCCTTTCCTTCCCTTTCCTTGCCTTGCCTTGCCTTTCCTTTCCTTGCCTTTGCCTTTCCTTTCATTTCCTTTCCTTGCCTTGCCTTGCCTTGCCTTGCCTTTCCTTCCCTTTCCTTGCCTTGCCTTGCCTTTCCTTTCCTTGCCTTTGCCTTTCCTTTCATTTCCTTTCCTTGCCTTGCCTTGCCTTGCCTTGCCTTGCCTTTCCTTTGCCTTGCTGTGCCTTGCCTTTGCCTTGCCTTGCCTTGCCTTTCCTTTCCTTGCCTTACCGTGCCTTGCCTTTGCCTTGCCTTGCCTTTCCTTTCCTTCCCTTTCATTTCCTTGTCTTGTCGTGCCTTGCCTTTGCCTTGCCTTTGCCTTGCCTTGCCTTTCCTTGCCTTTCCTTTCCTTCCCTTTCTTTGCCTTGCCTTGCCTTTGCCTTTCCTTTCCTTTCCTTTCCTTTCCTTTCCTTTCCTTTCCTTTCCTTTCCTTTCCTTTCCTTTCCTTTCCTTTCCTTTCCTTTCCTTTCCTTTCCTTTCCTTTCCTTTCCTTTCCTTTCCTTGCCTTGCCTTGCCTTGCCTTGCCTTGCCTTGCCTTTGCCTTTGCCTTTCCTTTCATTTCCTTGCCGTGCCTTGCCTTTGCCTTGCCTTGCCTTTCCTTTCCTTGCCTTGCCTTGCCTTTCTTTTCCTTTCCTTTCCTTGCCTTGCCTTGCCTTTCTTTTCCTTTCCTTTCCTTTCCTTGCCTTGCCTTTCCTTGCCTTGCCTTGCCTTTCTTTGCCTTGCCTTGCCTTGCCTTCCCTCGCCTCACCTCGCCTTGGCTTGCCTTGCCTTCCCTCGCCTCACCTCGCATTGCCTTGCCTTGCCCTGCTTTGCCTGGCTGGGACAGGTTAGCAAAGGAAATTATCCAGGACAGCAATGGCAAATCAATTTTACTGAGCTCCCAAGAAAGGGGGGATCCAGGTGCCTGTTGGTACTCACTGACACCTTCTCTGGTTGGCCGGAAGCATTTCCCTGTCGCACAAACAAAGCATGGGAGGTTTCTAAAACAGTGTTACATGAGATAATACGGCGTTTTGGGGTACCTGCTGCTATTTCTTCAGATAGGGGACTTCATTTTGTGGCTAAGGTGGTACAACTCTGTTCGTCGGGAAGCCCTTTCAGGACAGCACCAAGACAAGCATCCGCTGGGGACCAGCCGCTGCTCTCCTTCTCAGGCTGCAGGAATTGCCGGCACCGCAGAGATTCCTGCTCACGCTGCGAGGCGAGGAGGAGCCATCTTTTCATGCAGTCAGACTCGTGATCCCAGCGGCGGGGATGGCTT
Organism: Dryobates pubescens; assembly: GCF_014839835.1. Taxonomy (NCBI): domain Eukaryota; kingdom Metazoa; phylum Chordata; class Aves; order Piciformes; family Picidae; genus Dryobates; species Dryobates pubescens. Next base: position 1,240,894 of record NC_071656.1, on the reverse strand, counting down.
AATTTAAAAGGGTTTGCTGCGGCTTGCGGGGCTCTGTTCGTCGGGCAGCCCGTATTCTCTTGTACTCTCTCCTGCTCTCACGCACCGCCACACTTTTTCTAATTTTTTTTTTTTTATTATTTTTTTGTGTGTGTGTGCGGTAGGTGCTGTGGCCAGGAACAGGCATGGTTGTAACTCACACCAAAACTCCCTAAAAAAATCAGTGTCAACCCAGACTGAGGTAGAACACAAGCAGGTAGCTGTCCAGGTATCTGGCTGCAGAGAGTGCTGGAGCCTGGCTCTTGAGATGCAGGGTAGTGGGGGCAACTCTTGCATAAGGTGTGTGCAGATTGACTATCTGCTTAACCTGTTGGCCAGACTGAAGGATGAGGTTGCTAGCCTTAGAAATGTAAGGGAATGTAGGAAAGAGATGAACCAGAGGAGGAAAGAGTTGAATCAGAGTAAGCAGGATCTGCAGGCTCCCCCAGCAGAGGCTGGTTATCCAAAAAGCAGAGGGGAATGGACACAGGTTCCTCTCAAAAGACACAAAGTAAAACCTCCTTGCCTCCCCTCACCTTCCCCGCTGCTCTTGGAAAACAGGTATGGGGCACTGGAGATTGAGGGTGAGGTGGTCCTGATGCCAGAGGACACACCATCAGGGGTTCTCCCTGAGGCTAAACAGCCTAAGGTTAAACAACCTAAGGCAAAGCAGCCTAAGGTTAAGCAGCCTTCCCCTGGCATCAGGACCTGCTCCCTCAAGAAAAAGAGGAGGGTAATTGTTATTGGTGATTCCCTCCTGAGGGGAACGGAGGGCCCCATATGTCGGCCAGACCCTTCTTATAGAGAACTCTGTTGTCTCCCTGGAGCCCAAGTTAATGATTGTACCAGTAGGCTGCCTAGCCTGATGCAGCCCTCTGACTACTATCCTTTACTAGTTATGGACTTAGGGAATGATGATGTTGCAACAAGAACTCCCAGGGCTATCAAAAATGACTTCAGGGCCCTGGGAGATCTGGTTGAGGGGTCAGGTGCACAAATAATTTTTTCATCAATACCCTTAGTTGCAGGAGGGAATACGGTAAGAAACAGGTCAGCACCTATAGTTAACAAGTGGCTTAGAGGCTGGTGCAGTGTGGTGGGTTGAGAGAGAAGGCCCAGCTTTCCCTCCCCCACTAAGAAGGAATAGCCACAACTAACTCAGTCGGTGAAGCAAAAGGAATGCTGTATTTACAAAGCAATATAGGATACAGGGAATTTATGTACACAAATATACAGTATTTACAATATATACAGAAATATACAGCAAGGAAACAAGAACAGAAACAAACCCCCTGGAAGAGAGGGTTTCCCCCTGTACCCCCTTCACCCCCCTACCTCTGTCTTCCCACAAAGAGGGTTAGAAAGAGAAAAGGGGAGTTAACGAGGCAGTGGCCTAGTGCAGGATTAATGCTTAGCGGTTATTTGGCTAGAAGCCCAGAAGCAAACAGCGAAAGGAAACACACAGGAGCAGAAACACACCCACACTGACCAAGATTCTAATTGCACCAAAAACTTAAAACTGCACCCCCACCTATCTACCAATGAAATTCGTTTAGAATACCAATATATTTGCAAAACATTTAGCCAGCACTGTCCCTTTCTTAAAGGCACAGCCTCAAACGGTCACATGCAGTCAAAAGAATTTTGGGGTTTTTGATCTTGGAAAACTTTCTACTGCACCAGGCCACCTGGCAACAGATGGAGTACATCTGTCCCAGAGAAGGGGAAACTTCATAGTATATGAGAACGGCCTGTCCCCCAAAGGAAAAAAGATCCTGGGAAGGGAATTGTCAGGTCTCATGGACAGGGCTTTAAACTAGTTTCGAAGGGGGAAGGGGCTGAAACTAGTCCCCTCAGGCAGGAGTCTGGGGGCAGTAAGCTAGGGTCAGAGGCCAAACGAGCAGCCCAGCTGAGGTGCATGTACACTAATGCACGAAGCATGGGTAACAAACAAGAGGAGCTGGAAGCCTCGTTGCAGCAGGAAAGTTATGATGTAGTTGCCATCACAGAGACGTGGTGGGACAACTTACATGACTGGAGCGCTGCAATTGACGGCTACAGGCTCTTCAGGAGAGACAGGCAAGGAAGAAGGGGTGGAGGGGTGGCCCTGTACATCAGGGAGGCACTAGATGCCATTGAGCTGGAGATTAGGGATAATTGGGTTGAGTGCTTGTGGGTAAGAATTAGAAGGAAGACCAGCAGGGCAGACATCCTGGTTGGAATATGTTATAGACCACCCAACCAGGAAGATGTTGATGAAGCATTCTATAGACAGCTTAAGGCTGTCTCAAGATCTCTTGACCTTGTTCTCATGGGCGACTTCAACCTGCCTGACATCTGCTGGGATCTCAACACAGGAGAGAGGAGACAGTCTAGGAGGTTCTTAGAGTGCATGGAGGACAGCTTCTTATCCCTGGTGCTGCGAGAGCGTACCAGGGGCAAGGCTATGCTTGACGTCCTCTTCACCAACAGGGAAGGGCTGGTGGGTGATGTGGTGGTCGGAGGGTATTTAGGGGCCAGCGACCACGAGAGAATTGAATTTTCATTATTCGGTCAAGCTAAGAGGGGCAGCAAGAAGACCTCCACTCTGGACTGCTGGAGGGCAGACTTCAGGTTACTCAAGGAACTAATTTGGAGGGATCCTTGGGATAAAGCCCTTAAAAATAAAGGGGTTCAGGAGGGCTGGACCTTCTTCAAGGAAGAATTGTTGAAGGCACAGGGACAGGCTGTGCCAATGAGCCAGAAGATGAGCCGCCGGGGCAGATGGCCAGCCTGTATGGGTGATGAACTTTTAATAGAACTAAGGGAAAAAAAGAGGGTGTATCATCTTGGGAGAAAGGTGAGGCAACCCACGGAATGTTTAAGGATGTTGCCAAATCATGCAGGAAGAAAATTAGGGAGACAAAAGCACATTTGGAGCTTAAACTGGCCTCTGCTGTGAAGGACAACAAAAAGTCCTTTTATAAATATATTAATAGCAAGAGGAAGGGCAAGGACAACCTCCACTCCTTGGTTGACATGGAGGGAAATGTTGTATCACAGGATGAGGAAAAGGCAGAGGTACTTAACACCTTCTTTGCCTCAATTTTTACTAGAAGGACCGAACGTCTTCCAGACAGCTGGCCTGCAGAGCTGGCAGAAGGAACCAGGGAGCACAGTTTCTCAATGTTCCATGAGCAGTGGATTGGAACTCTCCTCAGCTGCTTGGATCCCCACAAGTCAATGGGACCAGATGGGATCTATCCTAGGGTGGTGAGAGAGCTGGCAGATGGGCTGGCCAAGCCACTCTCCATCATTTTCCAGCAGTCCTGGCTCACTGGAGAGGTCCCAGAAGACTGGAAGCTGGCCAACATTGTGCCCATCCACAAGAAGGGCCGGTTGGATGAGCCAGGGAATTATAGGCCTGTCAAGCCTGACCTCAGTGCCAGGCAAGATTATGGAAGAGGTCATCCTGAGTGCAGTCACACAGCACTTAGAGGATGGCCAAGGGCTCAGGCCCAGCCAGCATGGGTTTAGGAAGGGCAGGTCCTGCCTGACCAACCTGATCTCCTTCTATGATCAGGTGACCCGCCTGGTGGATGTGGGGAGGCCTGTGGATGTGGTCTACCTGGACCTCAGCAAGGCCTTTGACACCATCCCCCACAGCAAACTCCTGGCCAAGCTGTCAGCCCATGGCTTGGATGGGAGCACACTGCGATGGGTTAGGAACTGACTGGAGGGCCGAGCCCAGAGAGTGGTGGTGAATGGTGCCACATCCAGCTGGTGGCCAGTCACTAGTGGTGTGCCCCAGGGACCAGTGCTGGGCCCTGTGCTCTTTAACACCTTTATTGATGATCTGGACGAGGGCGTCGAGTCCATCATCAGTAAATTTGCTGACGACACCAAGCTGGGGGCAGGAGTTGATCTGCTGGAGGGTAGAGAGGCTCTGCAGAGGGACCTCAACAGGCTGCACAGATGGGCAGAATCCAACGGCATGAGATTGAACACGTCCAAGTGCCGGTTTCTGCACATTGGCCACAGCAACCCCATGCAGAGCTACAGGCTGGGGTCAGAGTGGCTGGAGAGCAGCCAGGTGGAGAGGGACCTGGGGGTGCTGGTTGATGGTAGGCTGAACATGAGCCTGCAGTGTGCCCAGGCAGCCAAGAGGGCCAATGGCATCCTGGCCTGCATCAAGAAAAGTGTGGCCAGCAGGAACAGGGAGGTCATTCTGCCCCTGTACCCTGCACTGGTTAGGCCACACCTCGAGTACTGTGTCCAGTTCTGGGCCCCTGTTGCAGTTTGAGCTGGGTGCCCCCTGCTGTGTTTACTTCCTGTGTCCAGAAGTCGAGCCCAGAGGGGTGGACACAGGAAATTGTGTATTTCTTACCATAATTCTTTGCACCACTATAAGATCCAGTGCAGGGTCTAGTACTTTTTCTTTCTTCCTCCTCCGTCAGCTGGTAACTGGGGGAGATGTCTGCTGGCTTTGGGCCTGCTAGGCCCAAGGCCACGGGGGGATGGGCAGTCTCAGATCTGGCCAGCTGAGACTAGCCTAGCAGAGGGAGGGGGAAGGAAGGATCCCAGGGGGTCTTGGGTATACCCTCAGGTGGGAATGGGATGTCTCTGGGTTTGTTGTGGGATGTCTCTTTGTCACTGTGCTTTTGCTTTTCTGGAAACATTCACTGCTTTCTATTTAAACTTTCATCACTTTTGCAATCCATTTGTCTGAGAGTTTATTTCTGCCCGTGGTGGGGAGAGGGGGTGCCTCAACCCAGCACAGCCCCTCAGTTTAGGACGGATGTTGACTTGCTGGAACGTGTCCAGAGAAGGGCAACGAAGTTGGTGAGGGCTTTGGAACACAAGCCCTATGAGGAGAGACTGAGGGAGCTGGGATTGCTTAGCCTGGAGAAAAGGAGACTCAGGGGTGACCTTATCACTCTCTACAACTACCTGAAGGGAGGTTGTAGACAGGCGGATGTTGGTCTCTTCTCCCAGGCAGCCAGTACCAGAACAAGAGGACACAGTCTCAGGCTGCACCAGGGGAGGTTTAGGTTGGATGTTAGGAAGAAGTTCTATACAGAAAGAGTGATTGCCCATTGGAATGGGCTGCCTGGGGAGGTGGTGGAGTCATTATCATTGGAGGTGTTCAGGAGGAGACTTGATGGGGTGCTTGGTGCCATGGGTTAGTTGTTTAGGTGGGTTGGATTGGTTGATGGGTTGGACACGATGATCTTGAAGGTCTCTTCCAACCTGGTCTCCTCTCCTCTCCTCTCCTCTCCTCTCCTCTCCTCTCCTCTCCTCTCCTCTCCTCTCCTCTTCTCTTCTCCTAAACCATGCAACCAAGCACCCTGTCAAGTCTCCTCCTGAACACCTCCAATGATGGTGACTCCACCACCTCCTCAGGCAGCCCATTCCAATGGGCAATCACTCTCTCTGTATAGAACTTCCTCCTAACCTCCAGCCTAAACCTCCCCTGGTGCAGCTTGAGACTGTGTCCTCTTGTTCTGGTGCTGGTTGCCTGGGAGAAGAGACCAACCTCTGCCTGTCTACAACCTCCCTTCAGGTAGTTGTAGAGAGCAATAAGGTCACCCCTGAGTCTCCTCCTCTCCAGGCTAAGCAACCCCAGCTCCCTCAGTCTCTCCTCATAGGGCTTGTGTTCCAAGCCCCTCACCAACTTTGTTGCCCTTCTCTGGACACGCTCCAGCAAGTCAACCTCCTTCCTAAACTGAGGGGCCCAGAAATTGATAAGTAGAAAATGGATAATTAGAAAATTGATAAGTAGAAAATCCTTGGAGCTGATGAGTGGGAAATTCTTTAAAAATAATTACAGAGTATAACAAGACAACAAAATAACAGGGTTGATAAAGAGATACCCAATTTAATGAAATGACAAAATTGATGAAGAACTCCACTTATTATGGTTGGCTGGAATACAGGAGGGGGCGGATGGGCCTTGAAGAGGGGAAGATCAAACCGGAACCAGGACTTTCTGTGAAATACAGATAACTTTTAGCATATAAGCCTGTACTGAAATCTCTGTTGTTACACAGGCCTTTGGGAAAGATCCCACCTGTGTCCAGCACTGTAATAAAAGCATAATATGTGAAACTTACTGAGTTTCTTGTCCTTCTCTAAATCGCTACAGCAAAAAAACTAACTCCACTAAATGAACTGGTATGTTGGGTTGCAAAATAAAATAACAAGACATCAAACATATTGTTTGAATTAGCCACTAATGTGGATAAGGTAAGACATGACAGCTTACAAAATCATGCCACTGTTGATTTTTCATTATTTCGCTCACAGTCATGGCTGTGTAGAATTTAATGGTATGAGTTGTGCAACCTTAAGTGATCATTTGAAATCTATACATAAGTCTTACAAACTGGGTTGTTATTATTGCTTATTGTATTAATCCTGATGTTGGTAGTGCCGTGTTCACTTTTACCTGCAAAGGACCCTCTATATTACAAAAGCAAAAAGAGGAAATTGTAGAGAGGTGTAGATAAGAAAGGGGCCACAGGGGGTTCAGCCTTGGTAAAGGACAGCTCTGCCTTGAATGAGGAATGTAAATAACTCCAGGGAAGGACATCTGTGAATAACAAAGGGGGCCAGGAGGAGATGGACTTGCCAGCCCGGGAAAGGAGAGAGGCACTGCAAAGCTTTGTTGGATGGACAGTTTGGCTGCAGAGAGGAACATGGGCATCCTTGAATTTAATCTCTGCAACGCAGTTTGACGCCAAGACCAAATCCTTTTCCCCACTTGTAAACTGGGGATAAGTGTGAATAACAAAGGGGCCCCAGGAGGAGGTGGACTCATCAGCCTGGGAAAGGAGAGAGACAGGACAGCAAGCTAATCGAGGCACTTAAGCTGAGAGGGTGTGTGGACACGGGAGGTAGAAGATAGAAGCCATGTTGTGTGTTTAAAAAGTGGCTAAGGGCTAATGCCTGATGGTGGTCACCTCTGTTGAACCATCCTGGGCTCTATTTGTTCCCTGACATTCGGTGCCCCACAGACAAAGGCCAAGCATCAGCAAGTCTAGGTAAACATTGACTTGCCCAGGCTTGTTTTCTCTCTGCCTGGTTGTGGTAAAAAGGTTCATGCGCCCACCTTATGGGATGCTTGTATTGTGTTTATGCTCCTTCCATGTATGGTTAAAAACTACCTAAATGCTGAGCTATAGCTTAATTATTCTGTTTACCAATTTTTGCTAGTGGCCAACAACCTGTCTCAGACATGGTTAAATAGAAGCCAAGTTGTAAACAACTTTGCCTTGCCAAGCCCTGGGGAGAAGCCTTGCCTGCAAACCTGAGAAGCCTCGTCAAGCCTAGCCTTGCTACCCAGAACCATCCTTGAGCCCTTCCCACAGTAGGCAAGAAGTCTTTGCCCAAAGCTGACCATGAACCCCATCCAGCCCAGCATGTCATAAAAGCCCCATCAGTAGGAAGAGAGCCTAGCCGTGCACAAGGGACAAAAGCCTGGGTGAGCCAAGCCCCAGGGAGAACTCTTGCTGACTGAAAGCACAAAGCTGCAGCCTTGTGAGCCTAAGCCACTCCCAGCACCCACTTGCACACCAGAACCTCACTGCAGCCTTTCTATGCCTAGAGGAAAACTGCTGTGCTGAACCGAGCCAGCAAAGCTGGTGCCACCTGAAATTCAGGACCGTCCATGCAGAGTGCCAGAACCCCAAGAGACCTGCTTGCCCTAAGTGGAAAGAGCGCTGCTGTCCACGGCCAGCGCACTCTGAGACCCGTGAGTAACCTGAGCCGGGAAAGTCCTGCTTGCCCAGAACCACACCCAAGAACGGACCACTGCCCGAGTGGCAACGGAGGGCTGTCCCGTGAGCCTAGAGACAGGACGTGCTAGTTGCCAAGCCCCCGGATGAGCCCGGGAAGAGCGGCAGCCAAGAGAAGCTGTCACTCACTCATTTTGAGCCAAGAGCAGTCTACAGCCTGAGACGGGGGAAAAGCTGCTTCACCTCCCCACTGCTCCATAAATTGTGCAGTATGACCACACAGGGTAAACCGCGTGCCTGTAGCCTTCCAGATGAGCCTGCCTTTGGCAGCATTCAGCGTGCCTTGGGAACCGGTTCAGCAGAATCGGCAGACCATACAGTTGCCTAGCAGCCGACTCAAGCTGCCCGTGACCTGCAAAATAGAGCTGCCTCCCTGTGCCCGAGGAGGGATCGTCCTGGAGACAGCCACAGCACCGCCAGCAGCAACTTTCTTCTACAAAGCCTTTGGAGATAAAGCTCCCTGAGACCGCGCCAGAGAAGCCAACAAACTGCAAAAGCCAACAGAAAGTGAAAACTGCAAACTCCGGGAGCTTCCTCCGGCTGTGTCCAGGTGTTTGACACCATTTTGTTGCTTTGTTTAACCAGTGCAACTGTACCATAATCTGTGAATTACAAACGCAGCAGCTCTGGTAAACTCCAGAGATATAATTGTGAGTAAATCGGTTTCTTTCTATAAAGTTTCTTTGTAAAAGTTTGTCTTGCCAGCCGCCTTGCTTAGCGGCATTGAATCCCCTAGTGGGCAAGCTGGCCACATGCCACAGTCTCTTTTCTAGTTTGAATTCCCGTTTGCATTTTCTGGTTTTGCTAATATTGTTTAAATGGTTGCCTGTACCCTTTTGTGGAAATCACTAACCACAACTGTACACCTGTACCTGTAAATAGACTGTAAATAAGTTTTGTCAATATCATTATATTAATAAATATATTGCTATTCTTATTAATATTTCTGCTGCTTATTAATAACTCATATTTATATCACATGGATAAACAGGGGGCTCTTGGAAAAACTAAAAAATAAAAACGTTTACAACATGTGGAAAAAAGGTCTGGTCAATTGGGAGGATTATAGAAATATTGCCAGAGAATGTAGAGATGTGACAAGAACTAGCAGGGCTGGTTGATAGGTATTTAATTTCTAAGGGGGAAGAGGGAAAAAACAGACTCACTGTAGACAAACCTGGGAGGACTGTGAGGCAGGGTACCAGCTCCAGTGCTATCCCAGAGTCTGTAGGGGATGGTAGATTATGTTATACCCACAACGGTAACAGATACTCCTCTGCTAAGTGTCTGAAGTGTCTGTATACAACACAAGAAGCATGGAAAATAAACAAGATGAACTAGAAATCTGTGTGCAATCACAGGGCTATGATCTCATCACAATTACAGAGACATGGTGGGAATGTGATAATGGACAACTATGTACTTTTCAGGAAGGATAGACTGACTTGGCGAGGTGATGGAGTTGCTCTCTATGTGAGTAAGCAAGTAGAATGCATTAAGCTTAACCCAAGGGGAGATGATGACAGCATTGAAAGTTTATGGGCAAGAGTTAAGGGACATGCAAACATGAATGATACGGTTGTGGGCATTTATGTTTACTACAGGCCACCAAACCAGGAAGAAGCTGTTAATGAGGCCTTCTTCAGGCCTCAATCACTGATATTAGTTGGAAAGACCACATAGCCAAGCATAAACAGTGCAAAAGGTTCCTACAGTGCATTGATGACAACTTTCTCCTGCAGGTAGTTGAAGAACTAATGAAGAGAAGTGTGATGCTGGACCTTATACTAACAAAGACAGACTGGTTGTAGATGTTAAGGTTGGGAGTAATCTTAGCTGTAGTGACCACAACATGTTAGCATTTAGAAACATAGAATCAATAAGGTTAGAAAAGACCTCAAAGATCATCAGGTCCAACCTAATATAATTGTATTGTATTCACCTTACCTTGAAGAAAAGCACAATGTGAGATTCATATGGCCATCATAAAGAAGACACTGTGGTTGCTTCGTACAGTATCACAGTATCACAGTATAACCAAGGTTGGAAGAGACCCCAAGGATCATCAAGTCCAACCTGTCCCAACAGACCCCACAACTAGACCATGGCACCAAGTGCCACGTCCAATCTCCCCCTGAACACCTCCAGGGACGGTGACTCCACCACCTCCCTGGGCAGCCCATTCCAATGACGAATGACTCGCTCAGTGAAGAACTTTTTCCTCACCTCGAGTCTAAACCTCCCCTGGCACAGCTTGAGACTGTGTCCCCTTGTTCTGGTGCTGGTTGCCTGGGAGAAGAGACCAACCCCTTCCTGGCTACAACCACCTTTCAGGTAGTTGTAGAGGGCAATGAGGTCACACCTGAGCCTCCTCTTCTCCAGGCTAAACAATCCCAGCTCCCTCAGCCTCTCCTCATAGGGCTTGTGCTCAAGGCCTCTCACCAGCCTTGTTGCCCTTCTCTGGACACGTTCAAGTGTCTCGATGTCCTTCTTAAACTGAGGGGCCCAGAACTGGACACAGTACTCAAGGTGTGGCCTAACCAATGCAGAGTACAGGGGCACAATGACCTCCCTGCTCCTGCTGGCCACACCATTCCTAATACAGGCCAGGATGCCATTGGCCCTCTTGGCCACCTGGGCACACTGCTGGCTCATGTTTAGGCGGGTGTCAATCATCACCCCCAGGTCCCTCTCTGTTTGGCAACTCTCCAGCCACTCTGACCCCAGCCTGTAGCTCTGCATGGGGTTGCTGTGGCCAAAGTGCAGCACCCGGCACTTGGACTTGTTAAATGCCATGCCATTAGACTCTGCCCATCTGTCCAGTCGGTCAAGGTCCCTCTGCAGAGCCTTTCTACCTTCTGACTAACATCTGTTCCCATCTTGATGTCATCTGCAAACTTGCTGATGACTGACTCAACCCCCTCATCCAGATTATCAATAAAGATGTTGAAGAGGATGGGGCCCAGCACTGATCCCTGGGGGACGCCACTGGTGACTGGCCACCAGCTGGATGTGGCACCATTCACCACCACTCTCTGGCTCGGCCTCGACCTATCACCCAACACCTCATGACTACTAAACCATGGCTTCAAGTGCCATGTCTAATCCCTTTTTGAACACCTCCAGGGATGGTGACTCCACCAATCATACATGTTGCAGTTTGAGCTGGGTGCCCCCAGCTGTGTTCATTTCCTGTGTCCAGAAGTCCAGCCCAGAGGGGTGGACACAGGAAATTGTATGTATTTCCTACCATGATTCTTTGCACCTGTGACCATTTGACGCAGTGCCTTTAAGAAAGGGGCACACTGGCTAAATGTTTATAAAATATTTTGGTATTCTAAATGAATTTCATTGGTAGGATTGTGGGAGGTGAGATTGTTAGACCCAGGGTAGCTGGGACTTTCTCTCAGTCCCTCTTTGCTGTCCCTCTCGGCTGGATCTGCTTCTGGGATTCTGGCCAACTAAGATAAGATACTAACTCCCTGTGCATAGGCCTTTCTTCCTTTCCTGCCCTGTTAACAGTCCACATCTCATTTCTACCTCTTTTGGGGGAGAAGGGAGGTAGGGGGGTGAAGGGGGGCACAGGGGGAAGCCCCCTCTGTGGGGGGTCTGGTTTCTGGTTGAGTTCATTTGCTGTATATTCCTGTATGTATTGTAAAATACCTGTATTATTTGTGTTACATAGAATCTGTTTCCTTGTAAAATATAATCTCACTTCTACGACTGGGTTTAGCCATGGTCTCTTTCTCAGTGGGGGAGGGAAAGCAGAGCCTTTCGTTTCATACCACCACACTCCTTTTTTTTTATTGGCTCACCAACGCGGGGCCAGGTAATTAAGTAATTAAGTTGATTTATTGCTTGTCTCAGCCGGAGAAACAAAATGAAGGTTCTCTGGGTTTTAGAACGTTTATTCTTCTCGGTCTGTGGCATGTTGGTCTACCGGTACTGCATCGGGTTGATGTTAGACCAGATAGGTAAATATTTAATGCGTAAAATCTATTTGTGGTTTATGCATAGGATCCAGCTGTTGTATAAACACTGTTTGGGTTTTTTTCGGCTCACTAATTACGGCAATAGAACGTCTTCCACTTTGCCGATCGAGATAAGGGAGTTTAACACTTCAGGAGGTCAAAGAGTAACTTTAAGTGCTGGCTGGGATCTCAAGGTGATTTATTTGAAGGGTGTAATCCTGCTGTTGCTGATAATTAATGTCTATCTGCTGTGGGCTCTACATAGAGAGAAAAAGGTTTCTCGAGCATGTTTTGTGATTAAGCAAAAATCTAGGAAGCGTAGGCGGTCCTCTAAATCTGCCCCAGAGTCCTCGAGTGACGAGGAAGGGGCTGTGTCAGTTAGAAAAGTAGCAAAACCTATTGGAAAAGCTGCGTTAAATGCTCCACTCTATGACTTTGGCAAGCAGCCAGGGGCGGCTCCCATTCCCAAGATGGCGACCGGTAGTGAGGCAAGGTCATTTCCATCCGCCATGACAGGACCGGAAGGGGCCCCCACGGCGGCTGGTTTAGATCAGGACCTGTCAGCTTCTACCAGGATGGCTGTAAATTCAAACACAGCTCCAGTTAAACAAGTAGCAGTCTTAAAGACCAGAGGTGGAAAGGCCAAAGCTGATCCAGGAGCTAGTGGAGCTAATGGAGGAGAAGAGCAGGAGACCGATCCTGGTGAGGGAACCACTGCTAGGAAAGGGCCTGCTGGAGATGAGGAGAAGATTTGTCTTAGAGATATAGCTGAGTTATTGAGATCATCACAGGATGGAGATGCAGCTAAGACAGCAGCTGGCAGTGGTGCTTCTCAGCTTAAAGAGATCCTTAGGAGAGTGACAGCAGGATTATGGGGACAAAAGGTGCAGGAAGATGTGATAGATGGAGAGCAAGATGACATCACCGAATGCTCGTTACCGAGGGAGGAGATTCTCAATGTCCGCAAAGATTACCTCAGAGCAGATAAGGAACCCATCCTATCTTGGCTTGCTAGGTGTTATGACACAGGTGCTCCAGCTCTAATGGTTGGAGACAAGTCAGAAGCTCAGCTAGGAACTCTCTCAAAGGATAATGGAATAGACAGACATCTAGCCAGGATTCTCAGTAAGGTTAATCTGTGGATACGCCTCTTAATGGCGGTTTCCCTGAGATACCCTTCCCGAGATGATCTTCCATGGAATCCTAAGCCCTGGACCACCATAGATGAGGGAATTAAGCGTCTGAGAGAGTTTGCCATTAGAGAGATACTCTATGGTGACCATGATACTCTGAATCCTGACGATATTCCTGTGGCAGCTGGTCTTGCTAAAAAGCTTATCAAACTTGCTCCTTCCAATTATGGAAACATTCTGGCAAGCAGAATTGTGGCAAGAAATTATGGTGGAGATCCTCCCACGGTTGGCCAATTCACTGATCAACTAAGACAATTGGATGATAGCATGACACGTGTTTCTTTGGTTTCAGCCATTGAAACACTGTCTGGAAAAATTGAGAATTGCATGAAAGAGCTCAAAGATTCCATATCCCAATTGGCACAAAGAGATAATTCCAATTCTTCCTCCAGGTGGGTGCAGGTTTCAGCTGTGAGGAATAGACGTCCTCCAAGGAGGTCATTCCAAAACAGGCCAAACCAAAACAGACCACCAAGGCAATCACGTAGGACTCTTTGGATAACTCTGCGTGATCAGTTTGGTGAGAACATGAACAGGTGGGATGGTCAACCAACTTCTAATCTTTTCAGGAGACTGAGGGAACTGCAAAGTGGCAGAACCCAGGGTAGCAATACCAGAAGGGTAGCTGTTACTTCCACAGTTCCCCAGGACAACAATGACAGCTCCAACAGTGGCTCCAGTTCTAACACTGCACAGAGTGCTCGTTACACCTGTGGAAATGTTCCCCATAATTAGGGGTGCCCTGCCTCCCGCCAGGGGGAGGAGAGGGATAATGGAGATAATAGAATCTATTGGGATGTGGACATCCAGTGGCCTGGCACTTCACACTTTCAGAAGTACAGGGCCTTGGTTGACACAGGAGCTCAGTGCACCATATTGCCATCAAATTATCAGGGATCAGAGTCCATAACTATTCTGGGAGTCACTGGTGGATCTCAAGAGTTAAATAAGGTGGAGGTTAATATAAGTTTAACTGGTAAACAGTGGAAGAAGCATACAGTTGTGACCGGACCTGATGCACCTTGTATTTTGGGAACTGATTTTCTAAGAGAAGGGTGTTTCAAGGACCCTAAAGGCTACAAATGGGCTTTTGGAGTAGCTTCTGTAGAAATTGATGGACAAAAGCTGAAGCTGTCTGCTAGACCTGAACTTTCTGATGAATCTGCAGTTGTGGGACAACACAAGATTCAGGACATTAAATTGCCGGTTGCTTCTCAGACTGTGCATCACAGACAATACAGAACCAACCGTCACTCTTTGTTGCCCATTCAGAATCTGATTCGTCAGTTGGAGAGTCAGGAAGTCATCAGCAAAACTCATTCACCTTTCAACAGTCTAGTGTGGCCTGTGCGAAAGCAGAATGGAGACTGGCGTCTGACAGTGGACTACCGAGCCCTGAATGAAGTAACACCGCCTATGAGTGCAGCAGTACCAGACATGATGGAACTCCAGTATGAGCTGGAATCCAAAGAGGCCAAATGGTATGCTACCATAGACATTGCTAATGCCTTCTTCTCTATTCCCATAGCAGAGGAGTGCAGGCCTCAGTTTGCTTTCACCTGGAGAGGAATCCAGTACACTTTCAATAGTCTGCCAATGGGCTGGATCCACAGCTCCAGCATCTGTCATGCAGTAATACATGATGCTCTGGAGGAAGGTGGTGCTCCAGAACACATCCAGTTCATTGATGATATCATCGTCTGAGGTAAAACTGCTGAGGAAGACTACGAGAAAGGCAACAAAATCATGGACATTCTTCTGAATGCAGGTTTTGCCATCAAGAGAGACAAAGTGAAAGGTCCTACCACAGAGATCCATTTTCTGGGAGTGCGGTGGCAGGATGGAGGCCGACACATTCCAGTGGATGTGGTAAACAGAGTCTCTACCATGGCAAATCCCACGAACAAGCAAGAAACTCTACGTTTCTTGGGAATAGTGGGATTTTGGAGACTGCACATTCCTGGATACAGCCAGATTGTGAAACCTCTGTATGATGTGACTCAAAAGAGGAACAGTTTCCACTGGGGACCTGAACAACAGGCAGCCTTTGACCAGATAAAGCAAGAAGTAGTTCAAGCAGTGGGTCTGGGACCTGTCCGAGATGGTCCAGACATAAAGAATATTTTGTACACGGCTGCAGGTGACAATGGTCCAACCTGGTGCTTCTGGCAAAAAGTTCCAGGTGAGACACGTGGACGACCTCTTGGTTTCTGGAGTCGAGGTTACAGAGGTTCAGAGGCTAATTACACTCCAACAGAGAAAGAGATTCTAGCTGCCTATGAAGGAGTGAAAGCAGCTTCTGAAGTAATTGGAACTGAATCACAACTTCTCCTAGCTCCCAGATTGCCAGTTTTGAATTGGATGTTCAAAGGCAAGGGTTCCACACCACATCATGCTACAGATTCCACCTGGTCTAAGTGGATGGCTCTGATAACACAGAGAGCTCGAATGGGAAATCTTGAAAGACCTGGTCTGGTGGAGGTGATCTCAAGTTGGCCTGAAGATACCAACTGTACTAAACCTCCAGAGGAGAGAGTAACTCGTGCTGAGGAAGCTCCTCCTTACAATGACCTTTCTGATGATGAAAAGAAATATGCTTTGTTCACAGACGGTTCCTGCCGTCTCGTCGGGAACAAGCGAAGGTGGAAGTCTGCAGTGTGGAGTCCAACACGCCGAGTTGCAGAGGCGAAGGATGGAGAAGGAGAATCCAGTCAGTTTGCAGAGGTAAAAGCTGTCCAGCTAGCTCTTGACACAGCCGAACGTGAGAGATGGCCAAAGCTTTATCTCTACACCGACTCATGGATGGTAGCCAATGCTCTATGGGGTTGGCTAAAGAACTGGAAGAAGAATGGCTGGCAGAGGAAAGGAAAACCCACCTGGGCAGCTGACCTGTGGCAAGACATTGCTAATCGAGCGAGAGAATTCCAGTGAAAGTGAGACACATTGATGCTCACATTCCTAAGAGCAAAGCTCCTGAGGAACAGCAGCACAACCATCAGGCAGATTTAGCTGCAAGTGTTTCTCAAGTAGACAAGGACTCTGAACTTGATCTCGACTGGAAGCACCGAGGTGAGATATTCTTAGCTCGGTGGGCTCACGATTCGTCAGGACATCAAGGCAGAGATGCAACATACCAGTGGGCTCGTGACAGATCCATAGACATTTCCATGGATGCTATCACACAAGTCATCCATGACTGTGACATTTGTGCTGCTATTAAGCAGGCAAAACGAATTAAGCCCTTGTGGTATGGTGACAGATGGTCCAAGTACAGATATGGTGAAGCTTGGCAGATTGACTACATCACTCTACCACGTTCTCGTTCGGGTAAGCAATACGTGCTTACTATGGTAGAGGCGAACACTGGATGGCTGGAAACTTATGCAGTTCCGCATGCAACTGCACGCAACACCATTCTCGGTCTGGAGAGACAGATCCTGTGGAGACACAGAACTCCAGAGAGGATTGAGTCAGACAACGGAACTCATTTCAAGAACAAACTTGTAAAGAGCTGGGCAAAAGAGCACGGTATTGAGTGGATTTTCCATATTCCTTACTAAGCACCGGCTGCAGGGAAGATTGAACGCTACAACGGTTTGTTGAAGACCACTCTCAAAGCCATGGGAGGTGGATCTTTGAAAAACTGGGAAAAGCATTTAGCACAAGCAACCTGGCTGGTGAATAGTAGAGGTTCAGTGAACCGAGCTGGACCGGCACATTCAGATCTGCTACGGAGAGTAGAAGGTGATAGAGTTCCTGTTGTTAGAGAAAAGAATCTGTTAGGTAAAACTGTTTGGGTATTTTTGCCCTCAGGAGAGGCTAAACCTGTCCGAGGGGTGGTTTCAGCAGAAGGTCCGGGTCACACTTATTGGGTAATGCAGGAGAATGGTCAAATTCAGTGTATTCCACAAAGAAATCTAACTTTAGCTGAAAGAGTTTAATTTCAGACTGTTGTACAGCTACAACGCGCCCAAAGGAAGAATCCCTGAGGAATCTACAGTGCACGAACCCTGAGAGCCCTGAGTCAACTGAGAGTCCCTGTGTTCCTGTTTACCTTTTCTTCACTTCGTCTGCGGAGAGACAAGCTGGTTTGCATTTTCCTATTTCCTGACTTTTTTGGACTTCTGAATCATCTACATCTGAGTATAACCGGAACGGACTATGAACTTTGCTCACGAACTGTAGATATTGTTTCCGATTGGATGGACAGTGCGAACGACCAATGAAATTGTTTAGAAGGGGTGGACTGTGGCCGTTTGATGCTGTGCCTTTAAGAAAGGGGCACACTGGCTAAATGTTTGTAAAATATTTTGGTATTCTAAACGAATTTCATTGGTAGGATTGTGGGAGGTGACATTGTTAGACCCAGCGCGGCTGGAACTTTCTCTCAGTCTTCCTTCCTTCGCTGTCCCTTTCGGCTGGATCTGCTTCTGGGCTCTTGCCAAGAGATAAGCACTAACTCACTCCCTGTAACAGGCCTGTCCGCTTCTTCCCCTGTCCTGCTAACCATCCTCATCTCTTCTTCTACCTCTTTGGGGGAGAAGGGAGGTAGGGGGTGAAGGGGGGCACAGGGGGAAGCCCCCTCTGTGGGGGGTCTGGTTTCTGGTTGAGTTCATTTGCTGTATATTCCTGTATATATTGTAAAATACCTGTATTTGTTGTGTTACATAGAATCTGTTTCCTTGTAAAATATAATCTCACTTCTCCGACTGGGTTTAGCCGTGGTCTCTTTCTCAGTGGGGGAGGGAAAGCAGAGCCTTTCCTTTCAAACCACCACAACTTCTAACAGGATTCCGAGAGCAAAGAAGGCTCGGGTTCCACCGATATGCCTGACATCTCATTGGCCCTAAAAATCCAGAAGGGAAAACTGGAGCAGACTGTATCTGTCAGACACCCTTGTGGACACATTATACAAATTTCAATGATTGTGGATACTGGAGACGATGTCATCATTATGCCTCGTCATAAATGGAATGGTCACTAGCCATTGCTCATGGCAAATGCTGAAGTCATGAGGTTAAAAGGTATCCAAACGACCTGGGTTAGCAAAGAGGCAGTGTAATTAGCTTTATTAACTGCAAATCAGTCACTGTAAGACCGTCTGTGTTAACCCTTCCAGTTGCTTCCCATTAGGCTGAGATGCCTTAAGTCAGCTAGGAGTACAAATTTATTTTTATTCCTTCTCTGTAGCAGCTACTGGTCAGCAAATTAAAAATGGAAAACAGATAATTCAGTATGGGTGGGACAATGGTTGCTCAGACAAAATAGGCTGCAAGTCGTTAAGACCCTAATACAGAAAAACAATAGCAACTAGGGCACACCTTGCTAGCCACCCCCAACCTTCCCCCACCCCCAGACAAAGGAGAATTTTCTGGTACGACTCTTGCTGACAACAGCTCTGCTCTGATTTAAAGTTCCAGTGCTAATTTCTTCATTTCTGATTGCAATGTCCTCAAGAGATTTGTTATTTAGAGTTTTGCTAAGTTTTCCTGGTAAGCATAATGAATGGTATGCATTTGGTACTTATAGGCAGTTAATACATAGTAACTGTACTAAGGTGTAAGTACTTAGTAATGAGTTCACCTTGTAAGATTTCTTTTGGTTCAAACCTTCTTAGTTGTGTGCCTTGGCATTTGAAAGGAGCTCCATGTAATATTGTAATAATGTTAAGGTTTGTAGTGAGTAGGTATTAATTTTAAAGGTATTCTTTAGCTAATGTAACATCTTTATATTTCCTTCTTAGACATAGACTACAAAAAATACAAAAAAAAAGGTGAACAAAAAAGGTAACAAGTTAAAAGAAACAATTTAAACATACCAATATCTAACAAGAGTACAAAAACTCTGGATAAAAAAATAGAGTACTAAATATCAGAATAGAGTACTAAATAACAGAATAATAAACAAGAAGAGCAACAATAAAAATAAAAATATTAAAACCAAAGTATGACAAACTAAAAAATCATAAGGATTACTGACAAAAATAGCTGTTAACAAAAACATAAGAATTGTTAGCGATAAGTAAAAAATAAGATTTATCAAGACTATTAGATTAAAACAAAAACTCTATAAAAAGAAGACATCAAGAAAGATAAAATCTACAATAATAAAAAAGAATTAATAGAAAAGCAGAAGGTTACAAAATATAATAAAAAAGCACAAATAAAAATTAAAATAGATTAAATGAACTGAACATGCAAAATAAGAAATAATTACAATTAAAGAATATAAGACCAGACAAAAGAAAAGATTAAATACTAGATAAAAATTACATTAAAAAATTAAAAATAAAAATTGATTAGAATAACAAATTAAAATACAGATTAAAAGTTACAGCAACAAAATACAAATAATAAAGAAAAAGAAATAAATTTTAAAAAAAGACAAGTAGTACGTTAAAGTTAATAATAAAAATGTAAAGAACAACAACAAAAAATTTAAATAAAATACAAAATAACAAATATTAATTAAAAAAACTGTATAAAAGTTAGATTAGATTTAGTAGGAAAAAATAGAATAAACAATAAATATGTCAAAATTAGATTATAATTAACAACACAACTTAACAAAAAAATAATTAAACAGTATAGTGGAAAAATGAAATACAATGGGAAAAAAAATGCATTAAAATGGTATAAAAAATAATCAAACAAACAAAATACAAAATTAATTAAAAAAACCACAACAGAATACAAAATTAATTAAAGATTAAACAAAGGAATTAGATTAAAAATAAAAATATTAAACATATATAAATAGTTAATAAATTCAGTATAGAAAATGGTAACTAAAAATGACTGTTGCAGTTTGAGCTGGGTGCCACCTGATGTGTTCACTTCCTGTGTCCAGAAGTCCAGCCCAGAGGGATGGACACAGGAAATTGTGTGTATTTCCTACCATGATTCTTTGCACCACTATAAGATCCAGTGCGGGGTCTAGCACTCTCTCTTTTCTTCCTCCTCCGCCAGCCGGTAACTGGGGGAGATGTCTGCTGGCTTTGGGCCTGGCTAGGCCCAAGGCCACAGGGGGATGGGCAGTCTCAGGCCTGGCCAGCTGAGACTTGCCCAGCAGAGGGAGGGGGAAGAAGGAGCCCTGAGGGTCTCGGGTGTACCCTCAGGTGGGAATGGGATGCCTCTGGGTTTGCTTTGGGATCTTTCTTTGTCACTGTGCTTTGGGTTTTCTGTAAACATCCACCACTTTCTATTTAAACTTTCATCACTTTTGCAATCCGTTTGTCTGAGTGTTTTATTCCTGCCCGTGGTGGGGAGAGAGGGGGCTGCCTCAACCCAGCACATTCTTGGTAGCAGAGGATGGTTGTAGTGGGGAGGGGGTCTGCCTCTAAACCCACCACAATGACATATAACAAGAAAAAATAATACATAATAAAAGAAATAAATTTGAAATACAATAGAAAATAAAATGAACCAAATTAGAATTAAACAGACAACATATAAAAATAATTTACAAAAAATAAATTGAAATAGAAAGAAGTTAAAAATTGAACAAAACAATTAAAGCCATGTAAAAATAGTGGAAAAGATATATTCATATTAAACTTAGAAAACAAAAATAATATACATGATGAACTCAAACCAAAATTAAACAGGTTTATTAAAAATAGATTTTAAAATATTTAAAGAAAAACAACAACAAAACAACCAGAAAATTAATTAAAAATTTGACAATAGCTCACATTAAAAACAAACAAATAATTAGCTACAAAATATGTGGAATCATAGACTCGTAGAATGAGTCAGGGTTGGAAAGGACCACAAGGATCATTTAGTTCCAAACACACTGCCATGGGCAGGGACTCATACTGGGTCAGGCAGGCTAGAGCCTCGTCCAGCCTGGTCTCGAATACTTCCAGGCATGGGGCCTCGGCCACCTCCCTGGACAGCCCATTCCAGGGCTTCACCACGCTCACGGTGAAGAATTTCTTCCTCACATCCAGCCTGAATCTTCCCATCCCCAGTCTTATTCCATTCTCCCTAGTCCTGTCATTCCCTGACATGCGAGGATGTCCCTCTCCAGCATTCTTGTAGGCTCTGTTCAGATACTGGATGGCCACAATTAGGTCACCTCGAGCCTTCTTTTCTGTCAACTGCAATCATCACAATAAACAACGGCAGAAGAATCAAGACCATGAGGAAACAGCATTTCCCATGAAGCTGAACATTGATCATCTGGGATCACAAACATCATTCAGAAGAATGTACCACAGCACCATGCAAATTGCCTTGCTACGCACTTCTGCCTGTCCTATCTCTTCTCCTTCCATGCTTTACTTTACTGTGCCATGCTTTCGCCATAGGCCTGCACCATAGGCCTGCAATACTGGAACAATAAAGACTCAATACCCGATCATATTGGTCAGCCGTATTGATTCCAATAACCTCCATTGTCCGAAAGGGGGGTGCGGGGGGTGGGGAATTTTCAAACCCCCCCAGCTTCCAATAGACTTGGGGAAATGGTGTTTCCAGTGCTTTGCATGGAAGGTTATTCAGCAAGGAACAACTTTCTGGGCAAAACACCCTCATCTGTTTAAATTAAAGGAAAACCAAGGAGGAAATGTATCACTAAGGTTGGAAGAGACCTCGAGGATCATCGAGTCCAACCTGTCTCCACAGACCTCATGACTAGACCATGGCACCAAGTGCCATGTCCAATCTCCTCTTGAACACCTCCAGGGACGGTGACTCCACTACCTCCCTGGGCAGCCCATTCCAATGATGAACGACTCGCTCAGTGAAGAACTTTCTCCTCACCTTGAGTCTAAACCTCCCCTGGCGCAGCTTGAGACTGTGTCCCCTTGTTTTGGTGCTGGCTGCCTGGGAGAAGAGACCAACCCCTTCCTGGCTACAACCACCTTTCAGGTAGTTGTAGAGGGCATATGCCCCCTTCACCCCCCTTGCTACTGGACATAGGGTTTTGGTGGTGTGGTGGTTTGAAAGGAAAAGCTCTGCTTTCCCTCCCCCACTGAGAAAGAAACTGCAGCTAAAACCCAGTCAGAGAAATGAGAGTATATTGTACAAGGAAACAGATTATATGTAACACAACAAATACAGGTATTTTACAATATATACAGGAATATACAGCAAATAAACACAGTCAGAAACCAGACCCCCAACAGAGGGGGGTTCCCCCTGTGCCCCCTTCACCCCCCTACCTCCCTTCCCCCCCAAAGAGGTAGAAAAAGAGAAAAGAGGGGGGTTAGCACAGCAGACAGAGGCCTATGCACAGGGAGTTAGTTAGTATCTTATCTTAGTTGGCCAGAAGCCCAGAAGCAGTCCAGCTGAAAGGAACAGCGAAGGAAGAGAAACTGAGAGAAAGTCCCAGCTGCGCTGGGTCCAATCTCACCTCCCACCTTACTTGGCCAATGAAATTCGTTTAGAATACCAAAATATTTTATAAACATCTAGCCAGTGTGCCCCTTCCTTAAAGGCACAGCCTCAAACGATCACAGGTGGGAAGGCAGACAATCACAGAATCAACCAGTTTGGAATAAACCACCAAGATCATCAAGTCCAACCAATCACCTAACCCTAACTAATCAACTAGACCATGGCACTAAGTGCTTCATCCAGTCTTTTCTTAAACACTTCCAGGGATGTCAACCTGTCTTTATATCAACCCACTTTTTTCTCACTTTTACCCTTCCAATTGTCTACCCCCTCCCACTGTGTGGTGCTTAAGTTGCCAGCTAGGTTTAAACCACAATAATGGGCTATGGGAAGTTGCTGAGGAAAGTTAATAAACCCTCAACAATTTTTTAAAATAAAAAAAATACTTTCCCTTCCATCCGCATATACAGCAAAATGGATTAACTTATCTGCTGACAATATCTAACCTCTCCTGCTGAAATTAATCTCAGAAACATTATCAATAAGTTTTGAAGTCTACTTGTGTGTGGCAGATAAAAGAACTTATTTATCAGTATAGACAAGCATGCAGTGCTTTCATTTTAATTTATTTTTATATTCCATGTCTCAACCAAAAATCTCATGATATTTTCTATATCACAAGTTTTATTTTAATGTATCTGCAAAAACCGTTGATAAAATTCTGAACTTTTTTCCTATTATTTTGCAGCTATCAATCTTTCATTTAATTCCATATCACACTGCTCATTTACCTCTACTTGGGTTTCTGAAATTTCTCTAATTATGATGTGCCTTGCTGTTACTTCCTTCTCAAATCCAGTTCACTAAACAACAAAGCATTGGAACACTTTACTTTTATCCTTCTTGATAGGAAACTCACCTACCATTTCCTATGTTATTCTCTTGCAACTAGTCTCTCAATCAATTTTATTAGTTTAAGCAGGGCCATATGAAAGATTCTATAATTTGTTAAAATATAATTTTTCTTTAATGTTAAATATTCCCTTTTCTAGTAGACTGGCAATACATTGTACTTTGTTATTCAGTCCTACTCTACCGTTTCCCACTAAAAATCCCATCATTTCAGATAAATACAGTAGGTTCAGATTAACATATATTCATTGGCATCTCTGCATTGCACTTTGGAACATAAAGTATGGAATTCACCTTTTGTGAAAGAAAAGTACTTCAGAGTTATTCCATCTTCCTACCAGCTCACAAGCAAGTCAACAAGACTGCTGTGGTCAGAGATCTTCAAAGCCCTGGATAATTCTTATGCAAAAATAAGTAGCATTCAAGAGCTAATTCCTTTTGCCTATTGGTAGAAATATATGAAAATCCGAACTAGTACAGCCATCACAAGAAGAAAAAAATAAATTAGAGGTTGTATATAAAACAATCCCAGAATTAAAACACCTCTAGGCAACACTGAAGAGAATGCTTTCATCCAACTCCAGATTCAGGACTTTCCTTTAATCAAATCTGTTTATAGTCCTCCTGTGCCAGATCTTTCTTTTATAAGCAAGTTTTTATAATTTTTTCTTCTTACTTACCTGTGCCTTCAAGTAGTGTTCAGTATAATTCCTCTTCAAACACTGGTTTAGTGAGGTTAAACTTTTCATAGGAAGAGAAGTCTACAAGGCTTTTTTGTAGAAATTAAAAAAGACATTAGAAATTAAAAAGCTAGCCAGAAGAAATCTGTTTCTGGTTCTAATAGCATACACAGCTGAACATAAGATCACCATCCACTCTGTCATATCTCCTGTGCTGCAAGTGTGTTCAGTTCCACCTACGCTGTATCTAACAAATGTGTCTTTTTTTCTTTTCCAAAAAGTATTACTTCCTAAACATCTTAAAACAAAGATTTAGTAACAAATCAAAGAGGGAATGAAACAAAAGGAAGAACAAATATCAAACTTACCATGGACTTGATTGATTTCTGAGTTCTGAGAAAGAATTTCATCTGCTAATTTTTGAGCAGTTGGTAAAACTTCTGTGTGGTGCACTGTGATCAAATACTGTGCAAATTTTTGTAGTTGATCTCTATTCATTTGAAAGAGTGTCTCTGAAATGGGAAGATGCAGTTTGACCTGATCTGGCTTGCGGATCCGGTATAAAGAGAGTGCCACAACATGGACACAGTAAAATATATCCTTGTTTCCGCAGCTACAGGTCACGGATGTAATCTTGCAACGATCAAAGCTGATAGCTACATTGCAAACAGTTTCTGGCTCTGATTGTATTGCAGGCTCTGTCACTGTGCCACTCAAGTGAAAACCTGTTAAGGAGCAAAAAAGAAAAAAGAAAAAAAAGAGAGAGCTTACATTATTAAATAAAAGTGTTTCTCATTATCAATAACCTTTTATTAATTAAGAAAAATTCATAATCTATTCTGAAGCATTATAAATCATAAAGAACTTGCCTTACCTACAAGCATGATGAACCCTTTCTTTTGTACGTACCATATTCACCTTGGATGAAATCAAAAGGAGCTAGTTTACAAGCCCTCTGCCATTCCATCACAACATTCATAAAAGTTTAATAGCAACCAAAACATTTATTTGGTAAATGATAGCTGCCAAAGCAGAAATCAGTGTGAAATTCCCAGTAGCTCAGCAAGTTGGCAGCAAATTTCCAAACTCCACACCAGGAAGCCTGCACCTACCAGTAAATTTAACTATTCTCTTGTAGCAGTTTATTAAGTGTATTAGACATGCAGTGAGAAAAATCTATGTTGAAATTATTCATGTGTTTAATATTGAAAATTATGATCCATAATGAGCACAAAACCTCACTGAGAATGCACTCCCTTTTAACGTTGGAGTCAAGAGGTGACTGCACCACCACTCCAAGGAGACCACTGGAGTTGTGACTGTGGTCACAGGGTGGATTGTGGCAGTTGCAACCACCCCATACCCACCTCAGGAAAGACCTCGAGGCAAGGTGTGTGAGGAATTGATCTTTATCAGCTTTTTATCTATGGTGCCCCTGAGTCTAAGGTCCTTTTGTTTGCTTGGAAAACCAACTAATTGAGCAATCAACCACAGCCAAACCGACAGGGGTATAAATGAGTTCTGATATGGAGAGGAGCTCTCTTGCTACACAGAAGCAGCCTTTGCAGCTTGGAACTTCTCCTCTTTAGAATGGAACCTAAGGACCCCCACTACTGCCCCCCCACCCCCCCCCACCCCTTGGTGAGTACATATATATCCTGGGTATCTATGAGAAATTTTCCTTTTATGAGTGAGTTGTGTGCATGTTTTGGTTCATCATTCCAAATAGTTGGTTTAATTAGTTGTGCAACAGTATTTTCCCAACTGACATCCAAACCTGTAATTTTATTGTATTGAAAAGAGAGCAGATTTAATTGTAATAAATCAGTGGCTGTTAGCCTCCTGTTTTGTCTGTCTCCTTCATGACATCTCTCAGTAAGTAAGAAGGAAGTATTGCACTCAAGCAGCATAAACCCGGGTCCTAATCTCAACTGCCACCAATTCACTGACACAAGTCACAATCTCTTTGCTTTCACCTCTCCCACCATTTAGCTGGTGCTAAAGCTCATTTTCAAACCAAGCAATCTGGTAAGGCAGCTATGTTTGTGTAGCTCTTTGGAAAGGGAAACAGCTGCTGTTAACAATACACAAGATATCAGATTTATAATACTGAATGAGACATGCATGTACTGTTTCAGAATTCTGCATTTCCACTTGGCATGATAAAGCACAAGGCAAAAGACCTGGGTTTTGTTGTAAGAAGGTATGGTGCTCACTTTGGCCACAACTAGATAAAGCATCCTGTTGAACCAAGGTCTCAAACTGTTCTCTGAAGATCATACCTAAAATAATTTGTTTTCCCAACATAAAGACCCAAGTTTGACTCTTAGTACTTTATCACTGCAGAATTTGGTTGTTTCTTTTGTATTTTATGTATTGTGACCGTTTGAGGCTGTGCCTTTAAGAGAGACAGTGCAGGGACACTCTGGCTGAATGTTTTGGTACCAGAACGAAAACACTGATATTCTAAACGAATTTCATTAGTGGATGGGCAAAATGCAACTTTAAATTGTAGGGCAGTTGGAATTTTTTCTCAGTTTGGGTTTCAGCCTGTTCTGCCGTGCCAGCCTGAACTGCTTCTCTCTGCCTGCCTGCTTCTCAGCAAACTAAGCGGAGCTGACCTTGAGATAAGCAAACTAATCCTGCATGGGCTTTTGAAGCCTAATAACATCTCTTTTCCTTAATAACTCCCTTTCTTTCTCGCTAACCCCTTTTTGGGAAAAAAGGGAGGTAGGGGGGGGAGAGAGGGGGTTACAGGGAGGGAGACCCTCTTCCCTAAGGAGGGAATTTCGCTGTGGTTTTTTTTTTCTTTGCTGTATATTTCTGTATATATATTGTAAATACCTGTATATATTGTGTTATATATAGCCTGCTTTCTATATATGCTTGTAAATATACTCTGCGTCTCTGACTGAGTTTAGCCGTGGTTTCTTACTCTGTGGGGGAGGGAGAGCTAGGCCCTCTCTCAACCTACCACATGTATACATGACATTGATTTTTGGCTCAAGCTTGAAGTCAGGGGTATAGAGTGCAATACAAATTTCATATGCTATATCAATATTAAACTAGCACAGACTGTGAATATAAAATCTGAAACAGATACTAAAAGTGTGATGTTATATGTTAATTATTTATAATGGAAATAATATAAAATCACACTCCCTCAAAGCCCAAAACTGATTTAATGTTCTTGAAATATAAGAAAAGTATATTGTAGGAAGCAGCATAACATGAAAATTAGGTGGAAAAAAAGAACTCTATATATAGCTCTAATCTAAAATGTTGCATCTCAGATTACTTTCAAAAAGCTCTTTAAGCTATGGGAAGCAAAGAGGAAAATCTCATATTTTTTCTATTTGTTTGTGCTGCGTATTTCAGAGTAGGTTGTTCAGTCAGCATCACTGTTTGGATTACATTCAGCTTTGGTACTGATACTCTACCCTGAAGGTCATACATAGAAATCTTGATTTTTCAAGAGGATATTTGCCAGTTAAAGTAGTTAGAGTTGAAGCTGACTGTGACCGTTTGAGGCTGTGCCTTTAAGGAAGGGGCACACTGGCTAAATGTTTATAAAATATTTTGGTATTCTAAACGAATTTCATTGGCTAATTAAGGTCTTGGACCCAGCGCAGCTGGGACTTTCTCTCAGTCTTCCTTTCTTCGCTGTCCCTTTCAGCTGGACTGCTTCTGGGCTTCTTGCCAAGAGATAAGAACTAACTAACTAACTCCTGTACTAGGCCTCTGTTTCTTTTCTGTCCTGCTAACCATCCTTGTCTCCTTTTCTACCTCTTTGGGGGGAGAAGGGAGGCAGGGGGGTGAAGGGGGCACAGGGGGAAGCCCCCTCTGTGGGGGGTCTGGTTTCTGGTTGAGTTCATTTGCTGTATATTCCTGTATATATTGTAAAATCCCTGTATTTGTGGTGTTACATGTAATCTGCTTCCTATACATGCTTGTAAACACATAGACTGCTTTTTCTAATTACTGAGTTAGCCGCAGTTTCTTTCTCAGTGGGGGAGGGAAAGCGGAGCCTTTCCTTTCAACCCACCACATTCCTTTTTTGGCTCCCAACGTGGGGCCTGGTAATTAAGTTGATTTATTGCTTGTCTCAGCCGGAGAAAGGAAACGAAGGTGCTGTGGGTTTTTAAGCAGTTGCTAGTTTCGGTGTGTTCTATATTGATCTACAGGTACTGTGTCGGATTGATGTTAGACCAATTAGGTAGATATTTAATGCATAAAATCTATTTATGGTTTATGCATAGGATCCAGCTGTTGTATGAATGCTGTTTGGGTTTTTTCCGGCTCAGTAATTACGACAATATAACGTCTTCCACTTTGCTGATCAAGATAAGAGAGTTTAAGGTTCTAGGAGGTCAAAGAGTAACTTTAAGTGCTGGCTGGGATCCTAAGGTGATTTATTTGACGGGTGTAATCCTGCTGTTGGTGATAATTAATGTGTATCTGCTGTGGGCTCTGCGCAGAGAGAAAAAAATTTCTAGACCATGTTTTGTCATCAAACAAAAGTCCAGGAAACGCAAGCATCCTTCTAGGTCTGCCCCAGACTTGTCGAGTGACGAGGAAGGAGGTGAATCTGTGTCAGTTAGAAAAAAGCCAAAATCTATTGGAAAATCTGTTCTAAATGCTACTATTGATGATTCTGGCAAGCAGCCAGGGGCGGCTCCCATTCCCAAGATGGCGATCGGTAATGAGGCAAGGTAATTTCCGTCCGCCATGACAGGACCGGAAGGGGCCCCCACAGTGGCTGGTTTAGATCAAGACCTCTCAGCTTCTATTAAGGTGGCTGTAAATTCAAACACAGCTCCAGTTAAACAAGTAGCACTTTTAAAGACCAGAGGTGGAAAGGCCAAAGCCGATCCAGGAGCTAATGGAGAAGAGCAGGAGACTGATCCCGGTGAGGGAACCTCTGCTAGAAAAGGGCCTGCTGGAGATGAAGAGAAGGTTTGTCTTAGAGATATAGCTGAGTTATTGAGATCATCACAGGATGGAGATGCAGCTAAGACAGCAGCTGGCAGTGGTGCTTTTCAGCTTAAAGAGGTCCTTAGGAGAGTGACAGCAGGATTATGGGGACAAAAGGTTGAGGAAGATGTGATAGATGGAGAGCAAGATGACATCACAGAATGCTCGTCACCAAGGGAGGAGCTTAGAAACATCTGTAAGGATTACCTCAGAGCAGACAAGAAATCCATCCTATCTTGGCTTGCTAGGTGTTATGATACAGGTGCTCCAGCTCTAATAGTTGGAGACAAGTCGGCAGCTCAGCTAGGAGCTCTCTCAAAGGATAATGGAATAGATAGACATCTAGTCAAGATTCTTGGTAAGGTTAATCTGTGGATACGCCTTTTAATGGCGGTTTTCCTGAGATACCCTTCCCGAGATGTCCTTCCATGGAATCCTAAGCCCTGGACCACCATAGATGAGGGAATTAGGTGTCTGAGAGAATTTGCTGTTACAGAGATACTCTATGGTGACCATGATACTCTGAATCCTGACGATATTCCTGTGGCAGCTGGTCTTACTAAAAAGCTCATCAAACTCGCTCCTTCCAATTATGCAAGTATTTTGGCAAGCAGAATTGTGGCAAGAAATTATGGTGGAGATCCTCCTACGGTTGGCCAATTCATTGATCAGCTGAGACAATTGGATGATAGCATGACACGTGTTTCTTTGGTTTCAGCCATTGAAACTCTGTCTAGTGAGATAAAGGATTGCATGAGAGAGATGAAGGATGAAATCAAAGATTCCATATACCAATTGGCACAAAGAGATAATTCCAATTCTTCCTCCAGGTGGGTGCAGGTTTCAGCTGTGAGGAATAGACATCCTCCAAGGAGGTCATTCCAAAACAGACCAAACCAAAGCAGACCACCAAGGCAGTCACGTAGGACTATTTGGATAACACTGTGTGATCAGTTTGGTGAGAACATGAACAGATGGGATGGCCAACCAATTTCCAATCTTTTCAGGAGACTGAGGGAACTGCAAAGTGGCAGAACCCAGGGTAGCAATACCAGAAGGGTAGCTGTTACTTCCACAGTTCCCCAGGACAACTCTAGTAGCTCCAACAGTGGCTCCAGTTCTAACACTGCACAGTGTGCTCGTTGCACCTGTGGAAATGTTCCCCATAATTAGGGGTGCCCTGCCTCCCGCCAGGGGGAGGAGAGGGATAATGGAGATAACAGAATCTATTGGGATGTGTACATCCAGTGGCCTGGCACTTCACAATTTCAGAAGTATATGGCCTTGGTTGACACAGGAGCTCAGTGCACCATAATGCCATCAAATTATCAGGGATCAGAGTCTATAACTATTCTGGGAGTCACTGGGGGATCTCAAGAGTTAAGTAAGGTGGAGGTTAATATAAGTCTAACTGGTAAACAGTGGAAGAAGCATACAGTTGTGACCGGACATGATGCGCCTTGTATCTTGGGAATTCTGAGGGAAGGGCGTTTCAAAGACCCTATAGGTTACAAATGGGCTTTTGAAATAGCTTCTATAGAGGTTGATGGACAAAAGCTGAAGCTGTCTGCTAGACCTGAACTTTCTGATGAATCTGCAGTTGTGGGACAACACAAGATTCAGGACATTAAATTGCCGGTTGCTTCTCAGACTGTGCATCACAGACAATACAGAACCAACCGTCACTCTTTGTTGCCCATTCAGAATCTGATTCATCAGTTGGAGAGTCAGAAAGTCATCAGCAAAACTCATTCACCTTTCAACAGTCCAGTGTGGCCTGTGCGAAAGCAGAATGGAGACTGGCGTCTGACAGTGGACTACCGAGCCCTGAATGAAGTAACACCGCCTATGAGTGCAGCAGTACCGGACATGATGGAACTCCAATATGAGCTGGAATTCAAAGAGGCCAAATGGTATGCTACCATAGACATTGCTAATGCCTTCTTCTCTATTCCCATAGCAGAGGAGTGCAGGCCTCAGTTTGCTTTCACCTGGAGAGGAATCCAGTACACTTTCAACAGATTACCGATGGGCTGGATCCACAGCTCCAGCATTTGTCATGCAGTAATCCATGATGCTCTGGAGGAAGGTGGTGCTCCAGAACACATCCAGTTCATTGATGATATCATTGTCTGGGGTAAAACTGCTGAGGAAGTCTTCGAGAAAGGTAACAAAATCATTGACATTCTCCTGAATGCAGGTTTTGCCATGAAGAGAGACAAGGTGAAAGGTCCTACCACAGAAATCCATTTTCTGGGAGTGCAGTGGCAAGATGGATGCCGACACATTCCAGTGGATGTGGTAAATAGAGTCTCTACCATGGCAAATCCCACCAACAAGCAAGAAACTCTACGTTTCTTGGGAATAGTGGGATTTTGGAGACTGCACATCCCTGGATACAGTCAGATTGTGAAACCTCTGTATGATGTGACTCGAAAGAGGAACAGTTTCCCCTGGGGACCTGAACAACAGGCAGCCTTTGACCAGATAAAGCAAGAAGTAGTTCAAGCAGTGGGTCTGGGACTTGTCCGAGATGGTCCAGACATTAAGAACATTTTGTACACTGCTGCAGGTGACAATGGTCCAACCTGGTGCTTCTGGCAAAAAGCTCCAGGTGAGACACGTGGACGACCTCTTGGTTTCTGGAGTCGAGGTTACAGAGGTTCAGAGGCTAATTACACTCCAACAGAGAAAGAGATTCTAGCTGCCTATGAAGGAGTGAAAGCAGCTTCTGAAGTGATTGGAACTGAATCACAACTTCTCTTAGGTCCCAGATTGCCAGTTTTGAATTGGATGTTCAAAGGCAAGGGTTCCACACCACATCATGCCACAGATTCCACCTGGTCTAAGTGGATGGCTCTGATAACACAGAGAGCTCAAATGGGAAATCTTGAAAGACCTGGTCTGGTGGAGGTGATACCAAGTTGGCCTGAACGCACTAGCTGTACTAAACCTCCAGAGGAGAGAGTAGCTCATGCTGAGGAAGCTCCTCCTTACAATGACCTTTCTGGTGATGAAAAGAAATATGCTTTGTTCACAGACGGTTCCTGTCGTCTCGTCGGGAGCAAGCGAAGGTGGAAGTCTGCAGTGTGGAGTCCAACACGCCGAGTTGCAGAGGTGAAGGATGGAGAAGGAGAATCCAGTCAGTTTGCAGAGGTAAAAGCTGTCCAGCTAGCTCTCGACACAGCCGAACGTGAGAGATGGCCAAAGCTTTATCTCTACACCGACTCATGGATGGTAGCCAATGCTCTATGGGGTTGGCTAAAGAACTGGAAGAAGAATGGCTGGCAGAGGAAAGGAAAACCCATCTGGGCAGCCGACCTATGGCAAGACATTGCTGATCGAATCGAGAGAATTCCAGTGAAGGTGAGACACATTGATGCTCACATTCCTAAGAGCAAAGCTACTGAGGAACAGCGGCACAACCATCAGGCAGATTTAGCTGCAAGAGTTTCTCAAGTAGACAAGGACTCTGAACTTGATCTCAACTGGAAACACTGAGGTGAGATATTCTTAGCTCGGTGGGCTCACGATTCGTCAGGACATCAAGGCAGAGATGCAACATACCAGTGGGCTCGTGACAGATCCATAGACATTTCCATGGATGCTATCACACAAGTCATCCATGACTGTGACATTTGTGCTGCTATTAAGCAGGCAAAGTGAATTAAGCCCTTGTGGTATGGTGACAGATGGTCCAAGTACAGGTATGGTGAAGCTTGGCAGATTTACTACATCACTCTACCACGTTCTCGTTCGGGTAAGCAATACGTGCTTACTATGGTAGAGGCAAACACTGGATGGCTGGAAACTTATGCAGTTCCACATGCAACTGCACGCAACACCATTCTCGGTCTGGAGAGACAGATCCTGTGGAGACACGGAACTCCAGAGAGGATTGAGTCAGACAACGGAACTCATTTCAAGAACAACCTTGTAAAGAGCTGGGCAAAAGAGCACGGTATTGAGTGGATTTTCCATATTCCTTACTATGCACCAGCTGCAGGGAAGATTGAACGCTACAACGGTTTGTTGAAGACCACTCTCAAAGCCATGGGAGGTGGATCTTTGAAAAACTGGGAGAAACATTTAGCACAAGCAACCTGGCTGGTGAATAGTAGAGGTTCAGTGAACCGAGCTGGACCGGCACATTCAGATCTGCTACAGAAAGTAGAAGGTGATAGAGTTCCTGTTGTTAGAGAAAAGAATCTGTTAGGTAAAACTGTTTGGGTATTTTCGCCCTCAGGAGAGGCTAAACTTGTCCGAGGGGTGGTTTCAGCAGAAGGTCCAGGTCACACTTATCGGGTAATGCAAGAGAATGGTGAAATTCAGTGTATTTCACAGAGAAATCTAACTTTAGCTGAGAGAGTTTAATTTTGAGAATGTTGTACTGATACATCGTACCCTAAGGAAGAATCCATGAGGAATGTACAGTGCATGAACCCTGAGAACCCTGAGAGCCCTGAGTCAACGGAGAGTCCCTGATTCCTTTTCTTTGCTGTGTCAGCAGAGAGACAAACTGTTTTCTGTTTTCTTGTTTCCTGGTTTTCTTTGACTTCTGAATCATCTACATCTGAGAACATCCAGAATGGACTGTGAACTTTTCTTACATATTGTAGATACTGTTTTAGATTAGATGGACAGTACTAACAGCCAATGAAATTGTTTAGAAGCGGTGGATTGTGACAGTTTAGGCTGTGCCTTTAAGAAAAAGATAGCTGCAAAATTCTCTAGTTGAACAACCGGGTGTAAAAATGAAAACAAAGATTTATTCTAAATGAATTTCATTGGTCAGATTTGATAGGTACCAAAGCAAATATCTCTCATATTCCTTTCTCTCAAGCACTGTGTCTTATGTCTTTCCCTTGGCATGCATACTGCCCTTGGACAGAGAAGGCCGCTTATCTGCAAACAAGATAAGAAAAAACTAACTTCTTAACAAAGCTTTGAGCTAACTGAAATTCCCTTAACATTTTATCTTTCTTCTCTTTTCTTCTAATTAACAGAGGAAAAAGGGACGGGGGAGAGAGGTTGGGGGGGAACCCGAGGTGGAAGCCTCCTCCCAAGGAGGATTTCTGTGTTGTTTCTGTCCTGTAAATTCTTGTATAATATTGTAAATACTGTATATTTTGTATATATTCATTGCATTCCATTATTGCTTGTAAAATACAGCTTCATTCGCTTCTCTGGCTGGGCTCGGCAGAGCTTTTTGTTGGTGCGGGTGGGCTAAACCATCACGCTACAACAGTTGTTATGAGCTCGTTTTCAGATAACTATGGCACCCATAAAACCTATGAAGAACTCATCATACACGAGCATAAACCCTGAGATGATCTGGGAGATCCTGTTTTACCTCATCTGCTGAGAGACTGTGGACTGTTTCCTGTTTTCTGAACCTTTGCATCGATCAACATCTGAGATAGCTGGAATGAAGAAATTAACTGAAAAATTAATTTCTACTACTCATCACATAGATATTGTTTGTAATTAGATGGATGACTTGATGCAACCAATGGAATGATATTGAAGGGGTGAATTGTAGTGGATTGAGCTAGTCCTAACTTAGATACTAATTGTAATTAAGAAAATTCCAGAGACTTTTGAGCGAAAGATAAATAATGTAAGGATTGAATACAGAATGATAACAATAGATAGGTTAATATAATTCCTTTGGTATATTGAAAAACTTATATCTTGCAGCATAGTTTGTTTTGTCTTTGCCTGCTCTCTCTTTGCTGCTTGCTCTGCTTCTGAGATTCAGGCTATGCTATCCTGCCTTCTGACTGTGATAGTTTTTTTCTATTTGGCTTCTATAAAGGTACAGGGGGAGGGGGTGGCTGAACTAGTGCATGTGGTTGTATAGCTTTCTTGGGGCCCTTTGTCCCTGAGAGGGGACAAGGGCGGACCTGTACAAGTTGTTAAACTGTTTATATATATGTAAATACACTCTGTACATGTTTATTGCCTTTTATATGAGCCTGCAGTGTGCCCAGGCAGCCAAGAGGGCCAATGGCATCCTGGCCTGTATCAAGAACAGCGTAGCCAGCAGGAACAGGGAGGTCATTCTGCCCCTGTACACTGCACTGGTTAGGCTGCACCTCGAGTACTGTGTCCAGTTCTGGGCCCCTCAGTTTAAGAAGGAGGTTGACTTGCTGGAACGAGTCCAGAGAAGGGCAACAAAGTTGGTGAGGGGTTTGGAACACAAGCATTATGAGGAGAGACTGAGGGAGCTGGGGTTGCTTAGCCTGGAGAGGATGAGACTCAGGGGTGACCTTATTGCTCTCTACAACTACCTGAAGGGAGGTTGTAGACAGGCAGAGGTTGGCGTCTTCTCCCAGGCAACCAGCACCAGAACAAGAGGACACAGTCTCAGGCTGCACCAGGGGAGGTTTAGGTTGGCTGTTAGGAAGAAGTTCTATACAGAGAGAGTGATTGCCCATTGGAATGGGCTGCCCAGGGAGGTGGTGGAGTTCAGGAGGAGACTTGATGGGGTGCTTGGTGCCATGGTTTAGTTGTTTAGGTGGGTTGGATTGGTTGAGGGGTTGGACACGATGATCTTGAAGGTCTCTTCAAACCTGGTTGTTTATTATTATTATTATTATTATACTGTTATATTTATTTTGTAAATACAATTCTACTTTTACTTCCAAGTTCTGAGTGTGGTGAGATTTGCTCTCTGCGGCAGATTTCTGAAAAAAAAAGTTACTGAGAGGATCTAATTCAACCCATAACATGGGGACAGTGCTTTGGAATTAGAAGGCAGGGAAGCCAAGCAGTTGGAATCCCTGTTTAGGGAAGGGGGCATTATAAGGTAATTGGAAAACAGGCACAAGCCCTCAGCCTCTGGAGGTGACTTCTGTCAGGCATGAAGATATTGTGTGTCATCCAGGCAAGTGGAACATCATGGAGAAAGACACCTGCTGGAATTAGCTGTGTTGGAGATGATTTATAATTATATGAATGATGTGCAGTGTGGTGGTTTGGCCCTGGTTGAGGGCCAAGTGCCCAAAGCCATTCCATCACTCCCCTTCTTAGATGGGTGGGGGAGAGGGAAAATATAACAAAAGGCCTATGAGTCAAGATAGAAGCAATTTAACAGGATGAAAAGCAAAAGCAATGGCTGCACACAGAAGCAAGAGTAAACAAAGATATTCTTTTCTACTTCCCATCAGCAGACAATGTTTGGTCACTCTCCGGGAAGCACAGCTTCAATATGCATAGCAGTTGCTCCAGAGGACAGATGCCATTAACAAATGTCCCCACACTTCCTTCTTTCATTTAGCTTTTATATCTGAGCTGGCATCATATGTCATGAAATACCCCTTTGGTCAGTTTGGGTCAGCTGCCCCATCTGTGTCCCCTCCCAAGATCCTGCCCACCTCTCAGCTTACTGTTGGGGGGGAAAATGCTGGAAACATACATGTAGCCTCAGTGGTTGACTCAGCAGTCAACAAAACACTGGTGTGTTATCAACACCCAACTACAGCACCGCAAAACACAGCATTAGAAAAATGCTCTGGGGAAAATTAACTCCAACTCAGCCAAACCAAATACAAGCAGTTACCTAGAACCAGATGAAATCATATGCATACCAATCATGTGGAGGAAGTTTCTATGGAGTGTACCACTGTCATATGCCAACTAATTGCCAGTAATGTCCTGGAAAGATGGCCAAGGACAAACAGTGGATGAATTGGATAGCCTACTCCAGCAATCTGAGGGAAGTCTCTCTTCCTGTGTATGGGCCTGTGTTTCATCTGTGCAGGAGCTGTCCCAGAATTTCCAGCAGTTCAAGGAGGACACATCCTACTCCCCACCCATATGGTCCCATATCTCAGCTATTAGGAGTAGGTGCTTCCCTGTCCAAGAGGGAGAATCTGGGAGGTTGTCATCATGCCAGTTTCAAAATGAGAGTGCTGGCTAGAGCAAAGTATCAAGGGGCTTGAAGTTCAGATTGTAATGAGAGGCTTCCTATTCCAGTTGCTGCTTCTGGTTTCCAGGTTTTTGGGGTGTTGCTCTTTTCCACTGTGATGGCTTCTATGTGCTTGGATGGAGGGAACCATTTTATTGCTGGCTTCTACTGCTGCGTCTGCATTTTGCTGTGCATTTTCTGCAAAAAGGCAAAGGTAATTGTGAATTGCATTATCTCAGTAAATTAGTTATCTCAATCCATTTTTTTTGTGTGTTACTCTCCCTCCTGTCTGTGTGGGAGGTTGTGACCATTTTAGGCTGTGCCTTTAAGAAAGGGACAGTGCTGGAACACTCTGGCTGAATATTTTGAAAACATTCAGATATTCTAAATGAATTTCATTGGTAGATTAGTAGAATGCAAATATAAGTTTTGGTTCAATTAGAATCTCTCTCAGTTCCATTCTGTTCTGCCTTTCCAGCCTGTCTGCTTCTGAGCAACTAGCCGGAGTTGACCTTGAATACCAGACAAGAACTAATCCCTGCATGCGCTTGAAGCCTAACAGAATTTATTCCTTAATAATTACTTTTCTCTCTCTTTCTAACCCTTTTTGGGAAGAAAGGGAGGCAGAGGGAAAGAGGTGGGTACAGGGGGGGAACCCTCTGGACAGAGGAGGGTTTTGTTCTGTATTACTTTCTTTGTTGTATATTTCTGTATATATTGTAAATACTGTTATGTATTGTGTATATACAACCTGCATTCCATATTGCTTGTGAATACAGCTCTACCCTTTGCTTCTCTGACTGAGTCAGCCGTGGTTTCTTTCTTTGTGGGGGAGAGAGAGATAGGCCTTCTCTCACCACCACAGGGGTGGGGAGCTTGTGAGAGCAGGCTGTGCTAACCCAGGACAGAGGTACACACCACAGGGTACCCTGTGGTTTTGTGACCATGGGGAGGACATGAGGAAGTGGGACAGAAAACCCACTTCAGTCCTAGCTTCATGAGTATGTGAATTACAAGGGAAAACAATCACTAAAGGGAATTCTTTCAAGAAGAATGCTGCCTCAGTTTCCAGTGGAAATCACCCAGGCAGAGTATGTGAAATGATCTTGCTTCTGATCCTCTTGAAGGGACTTCTAAGGCAATGCTTACAAGAGGTGAGTGATTCTAATCAAGATCAGAGGAGCTCTGCCTCTAGCCAGGTGGAGGAAAGGGACAATCAGGTTCACTGGTCTGTGTGGATCCCATGGCCTGGCACATCAAACCTACAGGAGTATGAGGCTTTAGTAGATATTGATGCACAGTATACCGTAATGACGTCAAGCTATAAGAGAGTTGAACCAGTCTATATTTCTGCTGTAACAGGGGAAGCCCAACAGCTGATTGTGTTGGAAGCTGAAGTGAGCCTAACTGGGAGTGAATGGCACAAATGTGCCATTGTGACTGGCCCAGAGGCCCCGTGCATTCTTGGTATAGATTATCTCAGAAGAGGATATTTCATGGAACCAAAAGGATACTTGTGGGCCTTTGGTATATCTGCGTTAGACACAGAGGAAGTTGAACAGATAGCCACTTTGCCTGGTGTCTCAGAGGACCCTTCTGTGGTGGGGTTGCTGAACATTAAAGAACACCAGGTGCCAATTGCTAACACAACTGTGTGCCAGCATAATATTGCACCAGCTGAGATTCCTTGACCCCTGTTCATGAACTAATTCAACAACTGGAGAGCTGAGAGGTGATCAGTAAAATTCATTCACCCTTCAATGGCCCCATATGGCCAGTGCAGAAATCCAATGGTGAATGGAGACTGACAGTAGACTACTGTGGCCTGAATGAGGTTACACCAGAGATGAGTGCTGCCATGCCAGACATGCTGGAGCTCCACTACCAGCTGGAGTCAAAGGCAGCCAAGTGGTACACCACAAGTGACATTGCTAATGCATTCTTCTCTATTCCTATAGCACCAGAGTGCAGACCACAATTTGCTTTCATTTGGAGGGATGTCCAGTACATGTGGGATCAACTGTCCCAGGGGTGTAAACACAGCCCCACCATTAACCATGGACAGATCCAGACTGTACTGTAACAGGGTAGAGATCTGGAACATCTGCAGTACATTGATGACATCATCATATGAGGCAATATAGCAGAAAAAGTTTTTGAAAAAGGGAAGACAATAATCCAGATCTTTCTGAAGTTTGATTTTGCCATAAAGTGAAGTAAGGTCAAAGGATCTGTGCAAGAAACCCAGCTTCTAGTGATAAAGTGGCAAGACGGGCGTCACCAGATTTCAATGGATGTCATAAATAGGATTGCAGCTATGTCTCCACCCACAAATAAGAAGGAAACCCAAGCTTTCTTGGGTGTTGTGGGTTTCTGGAGGATGCATATCCCATGAGAGAAGCTGATGAACTCTTAGCATAGAAGAGCAATGTTTGTTTTCTACTCTTAAAAATAAACTTGGATTGCATACCTGATAGAGGAAACCCTGAAGATGATAGGTAGAAAAGTACAGTTTGCTGTGACACACCAACAAACAGGAAATATAGTTATATATTTGACAATTTTTCTAATAATATACTCCACAGAGATCATGTAACAGCTATTTAAAAACATAAATCAAGACTGCAAATAAAATCATAAGGTTTACAGAATGTGTGTAAATTAACATTTTATTATTTATGATGCATGCGTATTGGGTCTGTGTAAGAGACTAAATCCTGTCTCTCTTGATGTGAATCAACAAAGATAAAATCACCTTTACTCCTTGTGCAGACAATAGCTGCCAAGGGAGGAGATGGTGAGCAGAGCCACTGGATAATGACTCTCTGGAATGTGCATAGACAAGACCATCTCTACCCATCAGCTACCTCAGAAAGGGAGGATGGTGAAAAGGACAGTGGATTCACCACCTGGATACATACCTAAAAAGACCCTGTGACTAAAAAGCTGTATAAAAGACCTGAGCAATGCCTGCTCAAGAGAAGAAAAAGAGAGAAGAAAATACAAGGAGAGAGAAGGACAGACACAGGAGAAAAGACATCACCATGTAGCCTCCAAGCAGCTGACCAGAAGGAACCCTCTCTCCGTGTCCTAAGTTCCTCCTGCTGCAACTCATGGAGCTGAAGAGGCTGATCAGAGGAGGGCTTGGACTTTGGGATCTCTTCCTCCCCTCCTCCATCAGAGAACAGCACAGCCAACAAGGATGCCAAAGCAGCAGCACCCTTCCTCCACAGACCCAAACCATCTTGAGGGATGGGGGGTGTGGTAATATAATTCCTTTCCTCTTCTCTCTCCTTCTTCTCCCTCTCTCTCTATTTTTCCCCTCTCTCTCTCCCTTCTTCTGTTCCGTCCACTTTATTCTGTTAATAAATAGCTTCACTGTTGATATTTTGGCCTCGTTTGTGCCTCTAATTTCATAGCATGGGAATATTCAAAAGAACCAAGTCTCTTTCCCTCTCTGGACTGAGACAGTTTGTGTGGCAAGGTTTTGGTAGGGTGGGAGCTACAAAGGTGGCTTCTGTGAAAAGATGCCAGAAGCTGCCCCCATATCTGACAGAGCCAGTGCCAGCCAGCTCCAAGGTGGACCTGCTGAGCCAATCAGTGACAGTGGTATCACTTCTGTTATAGTATATTTAGGAAGGGGGGGGGGGGAAAGGGCAACTGAAGCCTGGAGAAAGGAGGGACAATATGCGAGAGAAACAACTCTGCAGACACCAAAATGAGTGGCGGGGAGGATGTGTTCCAGGCACTGGAGCCGAGATTCCCCTGGAGCCCGTGACTAAGACCATGGTGAGGCAGGCTGACCTCCTGAAGCCCACAAAGGCTAACACTGGAGCAGATAGCACCTGCAGCCTATGAAGGACCCTGTGACAGAGCAGTTGGATGCCTGAAGGAGGCTAGGACCCTGTGGATAGTCTGCACTGGAGCAGGCTTGCTGGCAGGACTATACCCCATAGAAAGGACACATGGAAAGGACCCATGCTGGAGCAATTTGTGAAGAACTGCAGTTCCATAGAAAGGGCCCACATTGAAGAAGTTTGTGGAGGATTGTCTCATGTGGGAAGGACCCCAAGCTGGAGCAGAGGAAGAGCGTGAGGAGGAAGGAGTGAGAGAAACAACATGTGATGAACTGACTGAAATCCCCATTCCCCATCCCCTTGCACCACTTAGGAAGAGGAGGCAGAGAAATCAGGAGTGAAGTTGAGCCTGGCAAGAAGGGAGCGGTGAGGAGAAGGTGCTTTAAGAGTTGAGATTTTTTTCTCATTATCCTACTCTGATTTGATTGACAATAAATTGAACTAATTTCCTTGAGTCTGTTATGTCCATGATGGTAACTGCAGAGTGATCTCCCTGTCCTTATCTCAACCCACAAGTGTTTCATTGTATTTTCCTCCCACTGTCCAGTTGAGGAGAGAGAGTGATATAGTAGCTTGATGGGCATCTTGTGGCCAGCCAAGGTCAACCTACTACATGCATGGAATATGGTGTGGTGGTTTAGGCTGGGTGCTGGCCCAGATGCCACTGCACAGACCACACCTGGGATGTCCCAAGGGGTGAGCCCAGCCCAGGGGGGTGGTCACAGGAAACCAGGTATTCCATTCCCATAATGCCCTGCTCCCCTACAATACATCAGTGTGGGGTCTTCACTTCCTCTTTCCTCCCTCAACGGTGCCTAGGTAAAATGGCGTGAGCTACCTCCCTTGGGCCTGCCCAGGCCCAAGGCTGGGTTGGGGAGGGAAAGAGCCCTGGGGAGGGGGGGTTGGGTGTACCCCCAGGTGGGGATGGGACGTTCTTGGGTATGGTTTTTTTGGATCTCTCTCTCTCTCTTTGTCACAGTGCTTGTGGTTTTCTGTAAAACTTTCATTGTTTTTTCCATTTAAACTTTCCACCATTTTTTGCAATCCATTTGTCTGAGTCATTATTTTTGCCCGTGGTGGGAGAATTGGCCTCCCAAACCACGACATACGGTACCCCTCAAAATTTTGAGGGAGACTTAATAGGCTACCTGAGCTGAGAGAAATCAGCTGGAACTGTCATATAACAGCTTGCTGAAGCAAAAGTGTGAAGTGGGAATCCTCAAATCTATACTGACACTGAACAGAAACTAAAGGTAAATTCAAAATGAAGGGTATGGAAAAGAATGGTAATTTATACTCGAGAAAATTGCTAAAGGTTGAGCTACTCCAAAATAATTGAGCTTTTAACTAACCATGCTGTCCACCAGACAGTCTAGCTAGTACACACTAAAATGTTTATAGGTGAATTGTAATGGAATATAAATGTAGGCA
Organism: Dryobates pubescens; assembly: GCF_014839835.1. NCBI lineage: Eukaryota > Metazoa > Chordata > Aves > Piciformes > Picidae > Dryobates > Dryobates pubescens. The sequence continues at coordinate 1,198,827 of NC_071656.1, read as the reverse complement.
AGCATCAGGCTCAAGTTTACATTCAGCAATAATAAAGGCTAAAAACAAAAGGTTAAGACATATTATTAATCTATTATTAATATTATTAATCTACAGTTAAACCTTCATTCTGCTGGTGAACTTCATAACTCCTCAGCCTACGATACAGTACAACTCAGCATAAAAAGGTATGCTCTGAGCGGCAATAACTGCGCACCTGAAGGATGGCCAAGGGCTCAGGTCCAGCCAACATGGATTTAGGAAGGGCAGGTCCTGCCTCTCCAACCTGATCTCCTTCTATGATCAGGTGACCCGTCTGGTGGATGTGGGGAGGCCTGTGGATGTAGTCTATCTGGACTTCAGCAAGGCCTTTGACACCGTCCCCCACAGTAAACTGCTGGCTAAGCTGTCAGCTCGTGGTTTGGACCACAACACTCTGTGCTGGGTTAGGAACTGGCTGGAGGGCCGAGCCCAGAGAGTGGTGGTGAATGGTGCCACATCCGGCTGGCGGCCAGTCACCAGTGGCGTCCCCCAGGGATCAGTGCTGGGCCCCATCCTCTTTAACATCTTCATTGATGATCTGGATGAGGGGGTTGAGTCAGTCATCAGCAAGTTTGCAGATGACACCAAGTTGGGAACAGATGTTAGTCAGTTAGAGGGTAGAAAGGCTCTGCAGAGGGACCTTGACCGACTGGACAGATGGGCAGAGTCCAATGGGATGGCATTTAATAAGTCTAAGTGCCGGGTGCTGCACTTTGGCCACGGCAACCCCATGCAGAGCTACAGGCTGGGGTCAGAGTGGCTGGAGAGCTGCCAAACGGAGAGGGACCTGGGGGTGCTGATTGACACCCGCCTAAACATGAGCCAGCAGTGTGCCCAGGTGGCCAGGAAGGCCAATGGCATCCTGGCCTGTATTAGGAATAGTGTGGCCAGCAGGAGCAGGGAGGTCATTGTGCCCCTGTACTCTGCATTGGTTAGGCCACACCTTGAGTACTGTGTCCAGTTCTGGGCCCCTCAGTTTAGGAAGGACATCGAGACACTTGAACGTGTCCAGAGAAGGGCAACAAGGCTGGTGAGAGGCCTTGAGCACAAGCCCTATGAGGAGAGGCTGAGGGAGCTGGGATTGTTTAGCCTGGAGAAGAGAAGGATCAGAGGCGACCTCATTGCCCTCTACAACTACCTGAGGGGTGGTTGTAGCCAGGTGGGGGTTGGTCTCTTCTCCCAGGCAACCAGCACCAGAACAGGGGGACACAGTCTCAAGTTGTGTCAGGGGAGGTTTAGACTCGAGGTGAGGAAAAAGTTCTTCACTGAGCGAGTCATTCGTCATTGGAATGGGCTGCCCAGGGAGGTGGTGGAGTCGCCGTCCCTGGAGGTGTTCAAGGGGAGATTGGACGTGGCGCTTGGTGCTATGATCTAGTTGTGAGGTCTGTTGGAACAGGTTGGACTTGATGATCCTTGGGGTCTCTTCCAACCTTAGTTACTGTGATACTGTGATACTGTGATACTGTGATACGGAAAGCCGGTTGAAAGCACTGCCCTGGTGCTGAAAAATTAGCAGCACACGCTCGAAAAGGAAGTGAATCTCGCCTGGATCCAGCGAGCGGCCGGAGGAGGGGCAAGGGGGAGCACTCCGCAAGACAGAAGAGGCTGTGCTAAACGCCCTCCAAGCTATCCTCTCCGTGAGAGGCATTACTGGCGATTCTGGGATCTTAAAAGGGCTATTAGCCTGGGCCCGGAATCATCCCCACGGCAACTATGCTTTTACTTCTGAAGCTTGGGATGAAATTGCAGCCCAGCTGTGGGATGAGGTGCTTAAATACTTAAAAAGAAGCTTTTCGCACTAGCACCATGTGACGGACTGTCACGTACATTGCAATCGAAAAAAGCAGAGCAGTCTACTCCTGATTCAGCTGCTGCAGCGTTTGTTTCTAACTGAGACGAACAAGGGAGACTCGGAAGGCACCCCCCACCCTCCGCCCCTCTCCTCTCTCCCTGCATATCGTCTGCTGCTCCATCAGCATCCTCCTCACAATTTCAATTGCTCACTATTCCTCCCTCTACACACATTGTGGCTCTCTTACTACCCTCCTTTTGCACAGAAAAATCTGCTCCTGCCTCGTCAATAGCGATAGAAGCGAATCCAGATCGAACTGATAAGGCGTGTGAAATCAAAATGGAGGTCGCTACGCATTTAGAATTAGACAAAGAAGACGCCACGTCCGCCATCTTGGCAAGCACACCGTGTTTATTAGACACCACCACTGCTGCCCGCCCCAAGCAGAGAAAAAGCCGTAAAAAGGCAGCCAAGCCTGTGGCTTGGCGTTTTCGATCACCATCATCAACATCTTCCTCTGATACCACCAGCGACGGCTTGGATTTGGAAGATGGGAGGCCCGATACCGGGAGGCCAGACAGTGCCGACTCTGCTCTACAGCTCCTCTTGGGAAAGATGGAGCATTTGCAGGCACCCGATTACAGCATTTTTGCGACCATACCCCGCCCGTGAGCCCCGGCCACCCCAGCAGTGGCTCCCACCACACCGGCAGCGCCCACCCCGGCAGCGGCGCCCACCCCGGCAGCGCCCCCACAGCCCCAGTGGTCCTGACCGAAGCGACCCAGACCGGCTCCCACCGATACCAGCGCCGATACCAGCAGCCCCGACAGGAACGGCCCGCACCAGCGTCCCTTCCCCCCCAGCAGTTTCAGCTGCTCTACACCCCTCCTGCCTCCTACATTCCAGACATTATCAGCAGAGTATAGCACTCTGACGGTAGTTCCAATCTGTGACTGTTTGACACTGCCTTTAAGGACAAGCAGTGCTGAGACACTGGCTAAATGTTTTCAGTACTAGAACCAAAACATTCTGATATTCTAAACGAATTTCATTGGTGGATAGACAAAATTGTGTAGCAGTTGGAATTTTTTTTTTTCCTCAGTTCAGTTCGGTTTGGGGAGTTGGGGGAGTGTGGTGATCAGCCTGTTCTCCCTGCCTACTTCTTCTGCGAACTGCTGGAGTTGGCCTTCAGATAAGCAAAAACTAATCCTGCATGGGCTTTTGAAGCTTACTAACAACTCTTTTCCTTAGTAACTTGCCTTTCTTTCTCTCTAACCCCTTTTTGGGGAAAAAGGGAGGTAGGGGGAGAGAGAGGGGGTTCCAAGGAGGGGATCCCTCCCTCGGGGAGGGATTTTTGTTGTGTTATTTCCCTTTGTTGTATATTTCTGTGTATATATTGTAAATACCTGTATATATTGTGTCATATATAACCTGCTTTCCATATATGCTTGTAAATATATAGCTTTGCTCTTTCAACTGGGCTAGTTGTGGTTTCTTACTCTGTGGAGGAGGGAGAGCTAAACCCTCTCTCAACCTACCACACAATCGAATTCCGGTAGGACAATTGGGAGGTGGGAGGGACAGGGAACTGTCCCATTGTGCTGGTGGAAAGGTATTGTGGGAAATGTAGTCACAGCCTGTATCTGCATTTCCTGTGGTACTAGAAGGTCAACAACGAGTATAACAATCTCTGGACTGACAAATGCTAATGGAAGCTAGACAAGCCATAGCTCCCTATGAGTTACAGTCAGGATAGACAACTGCTGTAATCAATCAGTTGTTTTCAACACATTTGTTAATCCCTTTTGACACACCTATGTTAGCAAATGGTGTTTATTACATGATCTGAAAGCAATCAACTCGATCCTGGAGGAGATGGGTGCCTTGCAACCTGGCCTCCCAACTCCCAGTCCCCACAAATTGGGACCTGATTATTATTCATCTGAAGGATTGTTTCTCTACAATTTACTTACATCCGGAGGATTCAACAAAGTCTGCACCTACTGAGTCATCAATTAAGGCAGACTCCACCCACCGGTATCAATGGGTGGCCCCAGGCATGCCAGAATTCTCTGGCTTGGCTTTTGTTCACATTTAAATAGACTTATTGTGACTTTCTCACCTGTAAGTCTATGGATGATATCCTGATTGCAAAAAAGCTACATCCTAAGACAATACTCTCTGAGTTTCAACCCATGTCAGCAAGTAGAGGGTCACAAACAACACCATGTCAGACCTTGCAACTTCTCGATTAAGTGGCAATTCACTTGGAAGCCACGCCCTGGCAGCCATCAGACTTTTTACAAGGTGTCACTGCTAAACACCTGGACAGGGCAAGACCTTTGTTAAATCATATCAGCAATTGCAGCTTCTGGATAAGGCTTTGCAATTAAGTCAGGATTTAGCGATCAAAGAGTGGTCAAGAATCCAGGACAATAACTCTGATCCTGTGCTTTTCACTACTCAGCAGGGTCTAACAGGGCCATTTGGTTCCTTTGTTGATACCTTACATAAGACATTGTGGTGAAGGCACATTATGCCCAGATACTGAATCTTGTCCCAGCATGTGGACAAGTTCCCCCTCCTTCAGGAGGAAGACAAAAGCCAAGGCATTAGCCAGGCCGGCACGCACTCAGCGCATGCAGTGCTCATGCAAACACCAAATATGGTAGAATTCTAGCACCATGCTTTCCACAGGCTGAAGTTAGTTGTTTATGAGAGTGCCCATTGGTCAAACCCAGCCTCGAGGAATGTATAAGTATTACCCCAGGTGGTAAACAAGTTGCCCCCTCTTCCACTTTGTCTCTGTGCTTGCTCGAGAGTGTAACTCCGAACCGCAGCCTCTGCCATTGAGTTTATTGTTGTTTAGCTTCTGTAATACATGCACGCATACTAAAAGCCTCTGCATAGTGAGAAGCAGTTGGAAGATTATCTCCACAGAGGGAGGACCCTTCGCTGAGCCCGAGGAGCCCAGTGTCGCCACAGCCAGTCGTATCGACTGGGAGAGCCCACCGTGCCACCAGAGGACCGGACCAAACCCCAAGGGTAAGACCTGCCCAGTTGCCGAGGAGAAGGGACTTGATCGAGACCGAGTCCACAGTTGCCTAGCCCCACCGTAGCGGGAGAGAAGAGCGCCACGTGTGCTGCTCTGAGCCCTGTTAAACCTCAGGGAATACCAAAGCATTGTTCGTGCCTATACTGCACCGAACTCAGGACCGCATCAAGAGTCCCGCTGTTCCTTTAAGCTCAGTAAACGAGAGGAGCTGCCGCTTAATGCAGCCGCATTCTCTCTCCAAGGCTGTTTCCCTCAGCCCCTGGAATCTGCCGTATCCGGGCCAACCCCACAGCTTTGCCCGCTGCCATGTTCTCCGAGCCCGCCTGCTGGCAACCGTCGCCCCGCCCTGTCATGCGAGACGACTCCCAAGGGCCGACCCTACAGGCCGACCCCGACCAGGACCGAGCCCTGTCATCAACTCTACTAGAAACCGCCTGTGTTCCACCGAGTCGCCATCTAGTGGCCAAGCAGCGGAACAGCACCCTTCGTTGTATATAAATATGGAAATAGTTTGTAATTAGTTCAATTAAGTTCTAATCATAATACTAAGCCATTTGTGGCATCTATTTCACAAACGTGCACCAGAACATGTATATAAGTTGGTGATTCATCGGTTATTAATATTTTGATAATTAATAAAAATAATATTTTCAGAATTCATATTTCATAATCATAAATTAATAACCCTCTTCACGACAACATTCAGATATGACTCATGATATGAAGGCAAAAATGCTGGATATTTTGCCATTTGACAATGCCAATGAAAAAACTAAACAGGTTTTCAGCATTGTATGAACAGGTGCCACTGTCTCATGACTGCGGGACGCAACAACGAATGAAGCATCGATAAACAGCAATGTATCTAGCCATGGCCATAGAAGCAGTCCTGAAACCACCAGTACGACCACCGCACAAGGGAAACAACCTCGGTGGAAAACATCGTGCTTCTGGAAACCTAGGTACCTTAAATCAAAATTGCCTGACTGCTGGACAGACTCAAAAAGTGGTCACTGTCACAGACCTAATCATTTTAGTCCAGATTGTCATAGGCAGGGAAATTGCCCCCGCAGTGCAAATATACCCCGTGCGACGACACCAAACCAGGATGCTTGGACCGCCCCCCTCGCAGCCACCCTCTGGCAGCGCCTAGATGACCTGATAACAGCCGCATATCACTTTTGAATACACAAAGCATTGTCGACTTCAATTGGTACGATCCTTTGGGTCACAGACCCTGTGCTCTGTTAATTGGCAGATCGTCTACCTCTAGACAGGGCATCCTTATAATTCCTGGTTCAATAGATTCTGATTATGACTGGGCTATGAGAATTATGCTCTATACCATTACCCCTCCTGTTAGCACTCTTGTTGGGACAGAAATTGTTCAGCTAATATCATTTGAGTCCCGAGTGCCTAAACTTCTAACAGGATCCGAGGTCAAAGGCTCGGGTTCCACCGATATGCCTGATATCTCATTGGCCCTAGAAATCCAAAAGGGAAAACTGGAGCAGACTGTATCTGTCAGACACCCTTGTGGACAAATTATACAATTGTCAATGTTGTGGATACTGGAGACGATGTCATCATTATGCCTCGTCATAAATGGAATGGTCACTAGCCATTGTTCATGGCAAATGCTGAAGTCATGAGTTTAAAAGGTATCAAAATGTAATGGGTTGGGGCAGGTCCCCAGTGGAAACTGTTCCTCTTTCGAGTCACATCATACAGAGGTTTCACAATCTGACTGTATCCAGGAATGTGTAGTCTCCAAAATCCCACTATCCCCAAGAAACGTAGAGTTTCTTGCTTGTTCGTGGGTTAGCAAAGAGCCAGTGCGATTAGCTTTTAACTACGGCAAATCAATCACTGTAAGACCGTACGTGTTAACCCTTCCAGTTGCTCAAATGGGCTGAGATGTCTTAAGTTAGCTAGGAGCAAAACTTATTTTTGTTCTTTTTCTGTAGCGGCTACTGGTCAGCAAATTAAAATGGAGAACAGATAATTCAGTATGGGTGGAACAATGGTTGCTCAGACAAGATAGGCTGCAAGTCGTTAAGACCCTAATACAGAAACAGTAGCAACGAGGGCACACCTTGCTAGCCATCCTCAACCCACCCCTACCCCGACCCCCAGACAAAGGAGGATGTTCTGGTATGACTCTTGCTGACCAAAGCTCAGCTCTGATTTAAAGCAATAGTGCTAATTTCTTCATTTCTTCATTTTTGATTGCAATGTCCTTAAAAGATTTGTTATTTAGAGTTCTGCTAAGTTTTCCTGGTAAGCATAATGAATGGTAAGCACTTGGTATTTATAGGTAGTTAATACATAGTAATTGTAGTAAGGTGTAAGTACTTAGTAATGAGTTCACCTTGTAAGATTTTCTTTTGGTTCAAACCTTCTTAGTTGTGTGCCTCAGCATTTCAAAGGAGCTCCATGTAATATAGTTAAGGTTTGTAGTAAATAGGTATTCATTTTAAAAAGTATTCCTTAGCTAATGTAATGTCTTTATATTTCCTTCTTAGACACAGACTACGAAAAATACAAAAACTAAAAAAAAAAGTGAACAAAAAAGGTAACAAGTGCAAAGGAACAATTTAAACATACCAATATATAACAAAAGCACAAAAAATCTGGATACAAAAAATAGAGTACTAAATAACAGAATAATAAAAAATAAGAGCAACAATAAAAACAAAATATTAAAAAACAAAATATGACAAACTAAAAAATCATAAGGATTACTAACAAAAAATAGATGTTAACAAAAACATATGAATTGTTAGCAAAAAATAAAAATAAGGATTATCAAGACTACTAGATTAAAACAAAAAACTCTATAAAAAGAAAAATCAAGAAAGTTAAAATGAACAATAATAATAAAAAAGAATTAATAGAAAAGGAGAAGGTTAAAAATACAATAAAAAGGCAAAAATGAAAATTAAAATAGAAAATAGATTAAATGAACTAAACATGCAAAATAAAAAAATAATTAGAATAAAGATATAAGATCACCAAATAAAAGATTAAAAACTAGATACATAAAAGAATATATAAGAGAAATTACAAATAAAAAAAGATTAGAATAACAAATTAAAATACAGATTAAAAATTACAATAACAAAATTAAAATAATAATAAAGAAGGTAAAAAAGAAATAAATTTTAAAATGACAAGAAGTAAGTTAAAAATAGTAATAATACAGATTTAAAGAATTAAAAAAAAATAAAATAAAACACAAAATTAACAAAAATTAATTAGAAAATCTGTAAAAGTTAGATTAGAGTTAGTAAAAAAGTATGTCAAAATTAGATTACAATTAACAACATAAATTAACGAAAAATAATTAAAAACTATAGATGAAAAATAAAATACAATGGAAAAAATAAAAATTCATTAAAACAGTACAAAAATAATCAAAAATGGAGAAATTAATTAAAGCTTAAACAACAGAACTAGGTTAAAAGTAAAAATATTAAACATATAAAAATTAATAAATTCAGCATAGAAAATAATAACTAAAAATGAAAAATAACAAAAAAAAAAGAAATACATTCAAAATGCAATAAAAAATAAAATGAACCAAATTAGAATTAAACAGAAAATATCTAAAAATAATTTACAAAAAATAAATTGAAATAAAAAGAAGTTTAAAAATTGAACAAAAACAATTAAAACCATGTAGAAATAATGGAAAAGACATATTCAAATTAAACTTGGAAAACAAAAAATAACATAATAAAATCAAAACAAAATAAAACAGATTTATTAAAAATAGATTTAAAAATATTTAAAAATGAAACAGAAAATTAATTAAAAATTTGACAATAGCTCTCATTAAAAATAAACAAAAAACAAACAAATAATAAGTTACAAAATATGTGGAATCATAGACTCGTAGAATGAGTCAGGGTTGGAAAGGACCACAAGGATCATTTAGTTCCAAACACACTGCCATGGGCAGGGACTCCTCACACTGGGTCAGGCAGGCTAGAGCCTCGTCCAGCCTGGTCTCGAATACTTCCAGGCATGGGGCCTCGGCCACCTCCCTGGACAACCCATTCCAGGGCTTCACCACGCTCACGGTGAAGAATTTCTTCCTCACATCCAGCCTGACTTTTCCCATCCCCAGCCTTATTCTATTCTCCCTAGTCCTGTCATTTCCTGACATGCTAGGATGTCCCTCCCCAGCATTCTTGTAGGCTCTGTTCAGATACTGGATGGCCACAATTAGGTCACCTCGAGCCTTCTTTTCTGTCAACTGCAATCATCACAATAAACAACGGCAGAAGAATCAAGACCGTGAGGAAACAGCATTTCCCATGAAGCTGAATGTTGCAGAATGGCTTGCAAAGACATGGTTCTATGGAACAATGGTTTGAACAGAGTATGTAGGCCAGACTCCATCTTGTTATTTACTGCTCACAGTAAGCTAGTGTGTTGATGCAGCCAGGCCACCATGGCCTTGTAGCTGTGCTTGCAGCTGCCTGCAAAGGATAACAGGATACCAAAGCAAGGTCACTGCGCCCTTACAGGCGATAACAAGTAAAGAAGAATGTAAAACAGAATTCTTGTGATTATCTCATCAGGATGGGAAAGCAGGATGTTTAACCGCAGAAGGTGGGGCTGGCAGCTAGGCTACTGTATATAAGAAGTGTCTGATGCTCAATCAAGTTGGATTTCGTGGATCATATTGATCATTGGCGACCCCTTCTTGCGACAAATGGCGCCCGAACAGGGACCCCACAGAGAGGGTTATAGACTCACAGAGAAGTCTGAAGGTTCCTCGAGGACTAAGTGTACCTTTGTGAGCGCGGAGGCAAGAAGCTGGCCCGGGATAGCAGTACCGGAGGCTGATCACTTGGACAAAGAGAAGGAGGACAGCCTGGGAGCCGAAGACGCTGTAGACCTGGAACTGCTGATAGAGACTGTGCGCACAGGTATTAACGTTAATATGGGCAGGCAGGCAGCGTATTACTCAAGTGCTTTTTAGAAAAGCGAAATATTAAAGGCATTGATTTAAAGAAAGAATTAGAGCCTTTGTTAGAATATGCTGAGAAGTTGGGATATTTTAAAGATCCCAACGATGTTTTTGATAGAACACTGTGGAAGGAATTAGGACAAGATTTATGGATGAAAAGTATAGATGATGATAAGGCTGCTAAGAAGAATAGTAAGCCATGGAGAGCGGTTATGGTAACACTCGATCAGCATGCTTGCAGAACAAAAAGCTGCTATTCAGGCACGGCAAAAATTACAACCAAATGGGGCAGAGTCGGCAGGCCGACGGCAAACTCGGGCAGGCCAACATCGGCGGGCCCGAGGAAAGGAGCAGCGGACACCGACAGGTAACGGATCGCGGCAGTGAAGTTCGTGGACGTCGGTGAATATGGAACAAGAGGCAGCGCTCTCCTTATTTCAATGCTTTTTAGAAAAGCGTAAGGTGCAGATATCGCCCAAAGTAATTCCTGGGCTTTTGGCCCATGGATCTGCTTTAGGGTATTTCCCTAGTGGAGATAGTTATTTTGATGAAACTTGTTTGGAGAGACTATGGAAACAGACTGTGGGACTGGGTCACTATCAAGCTGCAAAAGCCGTGGCGAGAATGCATAAACTGTATTAAAAAATATAAACTAGAACAGCAAATGGCTGCTGCAGTTACAGCAAAGTTGTCAGGACGAGTTGCAGCCGGACGATGTGTTTCAAAGTATCGACCGATCGACCGGGGCCGCCCCCGATACATCTTGCGGCGGCCACATCGCGTTTTATCAGCCACCACCACTGCCGTCTGCACCCAGCAGGGAAAAAGCCGAGAGAAGGCAGCTCAGTGCGTTCAATCTCGTTCATCAACACCTTCCTCTGATATCGCCAGCAAGGGCTCGGATTCGGAGACCACAACACCGCCAGCGAGGAGTTCAAACAGCGCCGACTTTGCTTTACAGCCCCTCTGAGAAACAACGGAGTGCTTGGGGGCTCGCGGTGATAGCGTTTTTACCACCGCACCCCGCCTGCCAGACCTGCCGGCCCCCGCGGATACCAACGGCTCCGACAAAGGCAGCACCGACTGACGCATCACTGATACCGGCAGCACTGACAGCAGCAGCAGCCCAGCGGCGGCCGCTTGCCCGGCCCCCACCCCTTTCCCCCGCAGAGGCTCGCACCAGCGACCCCCCTTCCCAGTGGCTTTAGCCGCTACTCTGCTCTGATTTAAAGCAACAGTGCTAATTTTCTCATTTCTGGTTGTAATGTCTTTCAGAGATTTGTTATTTAGAGTTTTGCTAAGTTTTTGTAATAAGAATGATGATTGGTACGCATTTGGCACTTGTGGGTGGTTAATACATAGCCATTGTGCTAAGGTGTGAAGATTTGTTATTTAGAGTTTTGCTGGGTTTTCCTGGTGAGCATAGTGAATGGTACGCATTTAGTACTTGTGGGAAGTTAATGCACGGTGATTGTATTGAGGTGTGAGTATACATAGAATACATAGAATACATAGAATACATAGAATAAACCAGGTTGGAAGAGACCTTCAAGATCATCGCGTCCAACCCATCAACCAATCCAACACCGCCCAAGCAACTAACCCACAGCACCAAGTACCCCGTCAAGTCTTCTCCTAAAAACCTCCAGTGATGGCGACTCCACCACCTCCCCAGGCAGCCCATTCCAATGGGCAATCACTCTTTCTGTATAGAACTTTTTTCTAACATCCAGCCTGAATCTCCCCTGGCGCAGCGAGTACTTGGTGATGAGTTCACCTTGTGAGATTTTCTTTTGGTTCGAACCTTCTCAGTTGTGTGCCTAAGCATTTCAAAGGAGCTCCATGTAATATTGTAATAATGTTAAGGTTTGTAGTGAATAGGTATTAATCTTCAATGGTATTCTTTAGCTAACGTAACATCTTTAGATTTCCTTCTTAGACATAGACTACAAAAAATTAAAAAAAAAAAGGGGGTAACAAATGCAAAGAACAAGAAATTTTAAAATGGTAAACAAAAAGGTGACAAGTGCAAAGAAAAAGTTTAAACACACAAAAAATAACAGGTACAAAAACTCTGGATACAAAAAATAGAGTACTAAATAACAGAATAATAAACAAAGAATAGAGTACTAAATGACAGAGTAATAAACAAGAAAAGCAACAATAAAAATAAGAATATTAAAACCAAAATATGACGAACTAAAAAATCATAAGGATTGCTGACAAAATAGCTTTTAACAAAAATGTAAGAATTGCTAGTAATAAAAAATTAAGGATTATCAAAACTACTAGACTAAAACAAACTCTATAGAGAAAGAAGACATCAAGAAAGTTAAAATGCACAATAATAATAAAAGGAATTAATAGAAAAGCAGGTTACAAATATAATAAAAAGGCAAAAATACAAAATAAAAATAGAAAATAGATTAAATGAACTAAACATGCAAAAAAAAAATTGAAGAGTGTAAGATCAAACAAAATAAAAGATTAAATACTAGATAAAAAAAACACATTAAAATTAAAAATAAAAAGGTGATTAGAATAACAAATTAAAATACAGATTAAAAATTACAATGACAAAATACAAATAATAATTAGGAAAGTAGACAAGAAATAAATTTTTAAAAAACAAATGACAAGTAGGTCGCCTCAAGCCTTCTTTCCTGCTACCTGTGATCATCGCAATAAACAACGGCAGAGGAATCAAGACCATGAGGACACAGCATTTCCCATGAAGCTGAACATCGATCATCTGGGATCACAAACATCATTCAGAAGAATGTACCACAGCACCATGCAAATTAGGACTGAATATTATGGTTGTTTGATAACTTTGTCTTCTCTCTTGTTAACTAAGTGTGCCTCTGAATGTAGACATCCTAGGGGATAAAGTTTCATCTTCACATTTTGCTTATTAGAGATTAAAAAAAGAAAAGGGGGGGGGTAAGAGAGAATACCCCCAGAGCAAAAATAATTAGCTCATGGTAACCCTAGAAATGCTGTAACCCTAGAATTATCAATCCTAGAAGTGCTGCAACCCTAGAAACATCAACCCTAGAAGTGCTGTAACCCTCTCACTTCAAGACACACAAACATGGCACAACTGTCATGAAAATCACTATCAGCAAACCTGCCTAGCACTGACCTCAACGACTGTCACGATAATCCAGGATGTCAACAGAAAGCATCTAACTTATAACTGAGTGTCGCGACTGCTTAACTGTTGTGTGAACATTAAGAGATTAGAATTACTAGGATGAGCAAGACACGTTCTTATGTGTAATTTTATATTGGGCAATGCAATGAAGCTCTTTTTGCTCTTGCAGTTTGCCTGCAAGTTTTCTGTCTGTGAAGCTAGAGTCTGGCCAGATCTACCTTTACAGATTAAAGAAATCTTGCTACCATTAAACAATTCATGATTTTTGACCATCCTAGAGAAAATAAAGATGCAACATAACCCTAAGGCAGATTGTAAAAGGCAGTGCTAAGGATTGCATTTGTGCCTTAATCACTGTGTGCAATGTGTTCAGGCATAATCAAGTCTTCTCTGTCAATAAGAGGAGTGAAATGTAAAGATCAGAACTATTAAGATCTAAGTTCTTCTTTACAATGTCTGTTATCTTTGACCATGTATTATGCCAGCTCTGTTAGAACATTGTAACTAGTTCAACTTAAGCTTTGTGCTTTGTACGGGTTACATCAGTCTGTTAGACATGCTGCGCTACAGGACTTTTGCTTTTGCTATACAGCTTAGCTTTACCTTGCTTGCTTCTGTGTATGCAAGTAGTGTCTTGTATGGGATGAGAATAACTCCCCTGACCAGATTGCTCACAAAAACAAAAAGGGGGATTTGTGGGAATGCCAGCGACGAGCAGTGTGAGCAATCTGGCAGTGCAGGCCTAGAGCCTGACATGGTAGTAGGCCATGCTCAGCATAAGTGCAGAGCCAGCTAGCTGTCTTGCAGCATGTAACTAAAACAAGACACTGGTAGCTATAAACACAGCAAGTTATCTTGGGACAACAGGACATGCACCTGCATCAACAAACCTCATGTGTCATCAGTAGTTGGACCAATAATCTATAATAGTGTGATGTGTGGTCACTCATAGGGAACCAATGAGTCCATGCCAACAAGGCACTCCGAGTTTATATAAGTTGTAGAAGTTCCCTTGCTGCGCACTTCTGCCTTTCCTATCCCTTCTTCCATGCTTTACTTTACTGTGCTATACTCTCACCTTAGGCCTGCACCATAGGCCTGCAATACTGGAACAATAAAGGGTCAATACTCGATCATATTGGTCAGCTGTATTGATTCTAATCTCTGTCATCACCAAAGGAAGAGACCTTCAAGATCATCGTGTCCAACCCATCAACCAATCCAACCCAGCTAAACAACTAAACCATGGCTGCCCAGGGAGGTGGTAGAGTCACCATCACTGGCGGTGTTCAAGAGGAGATTGGACATGGCACTTGGTGCCATTGTCTAGTCATGAGGTCTGTGGAGACAGGTTGGACTTGATGATCCTCGAGGTCTCTTCCAACCTTAGTTATACTGTGATACTGTGATACCAAGCACCCCATCAAGTCTCCTCCTGAAAACCTCCAGTGATGGTGACTCCACCACCTCCCCAGGCAGCCCATTCCAATGGGCAATCACTCTCTCTGTATAGAACTTCTTCCTAACATCCAGCCTAAACCTCCCCTGGTGCAGCCTGAGACTGTGTCCTCTTGTTCTGGTACTGGCTGCCTGGGAGAAGAGACCAAAATCTGCCTGTCTACAACCTCCCTTCAGGTAGTTGTAGAGAGCAATAAGACCACCCCTGAGTCTCCTCCTCTCCAGGCTAAGCAACCCCAGCTCCCTCAGTCTCTCCTCATAGGGCTTGTGTTCCTCACCAACTTCGTTGCCCTTCTCTGGACACGTTCCAGCAAGTCAACATCCTTCCTAAACTGAGGGGCCAAGAACTGGACACAGTACTTGAGGTGTGGACTAACCAGTGCAGTGTACAGCAGCAGAATGACCTCCCTGCTCCTGCTGGCCACACTGTTCCTGATGCAGGCCAGCTGTCTGGAAGAGTTCTAATTACAATACTAAGCCACTTATGGAATGTATTTCACGAATGTACACTAGAACATGTATATAAATTAGTGATTAGTGGTTATTAATAATTTTGCTAATTAATTAAATTATTTCCATAATTCATATTTCATATTAATAAATTTAATAAACTCTTCATCACAATACCCAATTTCTATTCAATACATAGCAGTATTTAGGTAGCTTGAAAGCTCCAAAGATGGTCTTTATGGTCTGTGCTGCTTTTAACTACACTTAATAATTTTATAGCTCAAGAGGAAATCCCAGATTGTGCTCACTGGAATGAGAGGTGTAAAGCTAGTTTGATTCACAGGGTCAATCCAGAAGCTTCCTTTTAGTCATGCTATTGTACTACTAGTGCCCAGATGCCCCAGACAGAACTTGAAGCGTCACTGCGATATGCACTGTCCGGCAGTAGTCATGAAATGTAATAACAATCTCCAACAGAAAAAATAGGAAAAAGCAACACACAAGCAGAATGACTACCTCAGAGTCATGTAGCACCTCAGTAGTACAGAAGAAATTCACCTCTTCTGACTCCTAAAGCACCAAACACTGACTAGGGTCATATCTCAATTTTTAAAAGGTATTTTCCATAGTAGTACATCTGGTCTTTTTTGGCTCCACTTAAGACTTGGCCTCAATATCATCTGATAATGAATTTCATGAACTAATGCTGCTTTGCACAAGTTTCTTTTTAACAGTTTCCAATTTTGTTATGTCCACTCTGCTGATTGCTCTCTCATTTGTCTTTATTATTAGGAACAGATAACTCTACTGATGGCAGCTATATCTGCAAAAAAATTCACAGGGATGGGAAGTAGGAAAACGAAAAAGGGCTTCTCTTGAATTTTTTTCCAGCTCCTCCTTCATAAAATTCTTAGAGAATCAGTTCCATCACATATTTCTATTTAAACTCCAGAGTCCTGCAACACAACTCTAATTTACAACAGGATTAGACTGTTTTATGCAAGACATAGTAACATGCACACACTAACCAGAGACAGCCATGATGAGAAACACTACCCCAGAAGTAATAATTTTGTATTTGTTTCATAATAATCCAGAACCATAAATCTACACTCAATCTGATTATAGAGCTAAAGAGAATAAAAAGCAATCAAATCCAAAAGTAATCTTTGTTTTATTATTAACTTTATTAATTTTAAATCAAATGCTTAACACCTTGCCACTCTCATAATACTTTTCTAACAAAGTTGTTTGGGTTTTTTTTAATAAAAGGAGCTGTGATGCTCCTGGCTGCAGCTGATACTGACCTTGTCTTGTCACAAACTTCTGCTTCAGAATCTGGCTGGGCTGAAGATGGACTGGGTAGGCAGGGGAAGGAGCTTCAATGGCAGAAGACACACTGCCTCACAAAATCCTTCAACCCCCCAAACCGCGAAAGCTAAAAACTATTTTTATGCACCCTCTTCACCAGCTCATCCACGGTGCTGAAAAAACAAACCCAAAAGTGGACCTTGCACTGTAGAGGGGAGACTCTTTTTTTCAGTCAAATGACAACTTTGCCTTTATATTGTAGACCCTGGAACAAGAGAGATAGATGAAGGGGATGGAAGCAGTAGGGAGGCTGCAGGACCTCAGCAAGGGGGAGGGGGAATGGGGAGAAGAGGGTATTTCAAGGAAGGCATCCTGCCTGCCTGGCCCTCAGCTAAACCATCCACCCTGACATCAGTTAGCAGCAGAGACAGCAGAGACAGCATTCATGAATAGTTCAGACAAACTCACTGGTGAGAAACAGAAAGCCCTCAGCTGTAGTGAAAAAAAACCCAAAGGAGCCAGAATACCAAGCTCAGCAATTTGCAGAATCATAGAATGCTATTGGGTTGGAAGGGACCTCTAAAGGTCATCTAGTTCAGTATTCAGTATCACTAAGGTTGGAAGAGACCTCAAAGATCATTGAGTCCAACCTGTCACCACAGACCTCATGACTAGAGTAGGGAGGCCACTACTGGCCACTGCAGGCTTGAACTCACAACCTTCCCATTAAGGGTCTTATGTGCTACCAACTGAGCCACAGGTGTCCCCTAGTTCAACCCCCCTGCAGTAAGCAGGGACATCCCCAACTAGATCAAGTTGTTCAGAGCCACATCAAGCCTGACCTTGAATGTCTCCAGGGATGAATCCTCCACCACCTCCCTGGGCAACTTGTTCCAGTGTTCCACCACCCCCATAGTAAAGAACTGGTTCCTAGTGTCCAATCTAAATCTACTCTTCTCTAGTTTTAAACCATTGCCCCTTGCTCTATTGCTGCATGCCTTTGTAAACAGTCCCTTCCCAGTTTTCTTGTAGGCCCCTTTCATGTATGGGAAGGATGCTATAAAGTCTCCCCAGAGCCTTCTCTTCTCCAGGATGAACAACCCCAGCGCTCTCAGTCTGTCTTCGTAAGAGAGGTGCTCCAGCCCCCTGATCATTTTTGTGGCCCTCTTCTGGACCCTCTCTATCAGGTCCATGTCCTTCTTGTGTTGAGGGTCTCAGAGCTGGACACAATACTACAAGTGAGGTCTCACCAGAGCAGAGTGGCAGAATCCCCTCTTGACCTGATGACCATGCCTCTTTTAATGCATCCCAGGATGAGACTGGCCTTCTGGGCTGCAAGTGCGCATTTCTGGCTCCTGTCCAGCTTTTTGTCCACCAGTACCCCCTTGTCCTTTTCCTCAGGGCTGATCTCTATCACATCTCCCAGCCTGTATTGATAATGAGGGTTGTCCTGACCCAGGTGCAGGACCTTGCATGAACCCACTTTTCCAACTTGTCCAGGTCCCTCTGCATGACATCCCTTCCCTCTGGCATATCAACCATATCTGCAAACTTGCCAAGGGTGCACTCAATCCTGCTATCTATATCATTGAAGAAGATATTGAACAGCACTGGTCCCAGTATGGACCTCTAAGGAATACCACTTGTTACCTGTCTCCATCTGGACATTGAGATGTTGACCACTACTCTCTGGATGCGACCATGCAGACAATTCCTTATCCACCAAACAGTCCACCCATCAAATCCCTCTCTCTCCAGTTTAGAGAGAAGGATACTGTGGGGGCCATGTCAAAGGCCTTGCAGAAGTCTAGATACATGACATCCATTGCCCTTCCCTTGTCCACTGATGCAGTCACTCCATTGTAGAAAGCCAATAGATTGGTCAGGCAGGACTTGCCCTTAGTAAAGCTGAGATGGGTGTCTGAAATCACCTCCCTGTTCTCCATGTGCCTTAGCAGAGCTTCTAGGAGGACCTGTTCCATGATCTTCCCAGGCACAGAGGTGAGGCTGACAAGTCAGTAGTTCCCAGGGTCCTCCTTTCTATCCTTTTAAAAAATGGGTCAATGTTGCCCTTCTTCCAGTCACTTGGGACTTCACCTGACTGCCAGGACTACTTCTCAAACATTATGGACAGTGGCTTGGCAACTACATCAGCCAATTCCCTCAGGACTCTAGGATGCATCTTATCTGATCCCTTAGACTTGTATATGTTCAGCTTCCTGTGGCCGTTTGACGCTGTGCCTTTAAGGAAGGGGCACACTGGCTAAATGTTTGTAAAATATTTTGGTATTCTAAACGAATTTCATTGGTAGGATTGTGGGAGGTCAGATTGGACCCGGGGGAGCTGGGAACTTTCTCTCAGTCTTCCTTCCTTCGCTGTCCCTTTCGGCTGGATCTGCTTCTGGGATTCTGGCCAACTAAGATAAGATACTAACTCCTGTGCAAGGCCTTTATTCCTTTCCTGCCCTGTTAACTGTCCTCGTCTCTTCTTCTACCTCTTTTGGGGGAGAAGGGAGGTAGGGGGTTGAAGGGGGCACAGGGGGAAGCCCCCTCTGTGGGGGTTCTGGTTTCTGGTTGAGTTCATTTGCTGTATATTCCTGTATATATTTGTGGTAGGTTGAGAGAGGGCTTAGCTCTCCCTCCTCCACAGAGTAAGAAACCACAGCTAACTCAGTCGAAGAGCAAAAGCTATATATTTACAAGCATATATGGAAAGCAGGTTATATATAACACAATATATACAGGTATTTACAATATATACACAGAAATACACAGCAAAGACAAATAACACAACAAAAATCCCTCCCTGAGGGAGGGATCCCCTCTTTGGAACCCCCTCTCTCCCCCCCTTACCTCCCTTTTTCCCCAAAAAGGGGTTAGAGAGAGAGAAAGGCAAGTTACTAAGGAAAAGAGTTGTTAGCAAGCTTCAAAAGCCCATGCAGGATTAGTGTTTGCTTATCTGAAGGCCAAGTCCAGCAGTTCGCAGAAGAAGCAGGCAGGGAGAACAGGCTGAAACACCAAACTCCCCCAACTCCCAAACCGAACTGAACTGAGGAAAAAAATTTTCCAACCGCTTCACAATCTAAAGCTGAATTTTTGTTTATCAACCAATGAAATTCGTTTAGAATATCAGAATGTTTTGGTTCTAGTACCAAAAACATTAGCCAGTGTGTCCCAGCAGTGTTTGTTCTTAAAGGCACAGCCTCAAACGACCACAGTCCACCCCTTTCTAAACAATTTCATTGGCTGTTCGTACTGTCCATCCAATCCAGAACAATATTTACAGTTCGTAAGTTAAGTTCATCGTCCATTCCGGCTATACTCAGATGTAGATGATTCAGAAGTCCAAGAAAATCCAAAATCAAGAAAATGGAAAACAGTTTGTCTCTCCGCAGACGAAGCGAAGAAAAAGGGAAACAGGGACTCAGGGACTCTCAGTTGACTCAGGGCTCTCAGGGTTCTCAGGGTTCGTGCACCGTAGATTCCTCAGGGACTCTTTCCTTTGGACGCGCTGTAGCTGTACAACATTCTGAAATTAAACTCTCTCAGCTAAAGTTAAATCTCTTTGTGGAATACACTGAATTTCACCATTCTCTTGCATTACCCAATAAGTGTGACCCGGACCTTCTGCTGAAACCACCCCTCGGACAGGTTTAGCCTCTCCTGAGGGCGAAAATACCCAAACAGTTTTACCTAACAGATTCTTTTCCCTAACAACAGGAACTCTATCACCTTCTACTTTCTGTAGCAGATCAGAATGTGCAGGTCCAGCTCGGTTCACTGAACCTCTACTGTTCACCAGCCAGGTTGCTCGTGCTAAATGTTTCTCCCAGTTTTTCAAAGATCCACCTCCCATGGCTTTGAGAGTGGTCTTCAACAAACCGTTGTAGCGTTCAATCTTCCCTGCAGCTGGTGCATAGTAAGGAATATGGAAAATCCACTCAATACCGTGCTCTTTTGCCCAGCTCTTTACAAGGTTGTTCTTGAAGTGAGTTCCGTTGTCTGACTCAATCCTCTCTGGAGTTCCGTGTCTCCACAGGATCTGTCTCTCCAGACCGAGAATGGTGTTGCGTGCAGTTGCATGTGGGACTGCGTAAGTTTCCAGCCATCCAGTGTTTGCCTCTACCATAGTAAGCACGTACTGCTTACCAGAACGAGAACGTGGTAGAGTGATGTAGTCAATCTGCCAAGCTTCACCATACCTGTATTTGGACCATCTGTCACCATACCACAAGGGCTTAATTCTCTTTGCCTGCTTAATAGCAGCACAAATGTCACAGTCATGGATGACTTGTGTGATGGCATCCATGGAAATGTCTATGGATCTGTCACGAGCCCATTGGTATGTTGCATCTCTGCCTTGATGTCCTGATGAATCGTGAGCCCACCGAGCTAAGAATATCTCACCTCGGTGTTTCCAGTCGAGATCAAGTTCAGAGTCCTTGTCTACTTGAGAAACTCTTGCAGCTAGATCTGCCTGATGGTTGTGCTGCTGTTCCTCAGTAGCTTTGCTCTTGGGAATGTGAGCATCAATGTGTCGCACTTTCACTGGAATTCTCTCGATTCGATCAGCAATGTCTTGCCACAGTTCAGCTGCCCAGATGGGTTTTCCTTTCCTCTGCCAGCCATTCTTTTTCCAGTTCTTTAGCCAACCCCATAGAGCATTGGCTACCATCCATGAGTCGGTGTAGAGATAAAGCTTTGGCCATCTCTCACGTTCAGCCACGTCGAGAGCTAGCTGGACAGCTTTTACCTCTGCAAACTGACTGGATTCTCCTTCTCCATCCTTCGCCTCTGCAACTCGGCGTGTTGGACTCCACACGGCAGACTTCCACCTTCGCTTGTTCCCGACGAGACAACAGGAACCGTCTGTGAACAAAGCATATTTCTTTTCATCATCAGAAAGGTCATTGTAAGGAGGAGCTTCCTCAGCACGAGTTACTCTCTCCTCTGGAGGTTTAGCACAGTTGGTATCTTCAGGCCAACTTGAGATCACCTCCACCAGACCAGGTCTTTCAAGATTTCCCATTCGAGCTCTCTGTGTTATCAGAGCCATCCACTTGGACCAGGTGGAATCTGTGGCATGATGTGGTGTGGAACCTTTGCCTTTGAACATCCAATTCAAAACTGGCAATCTGGGAGCTAAGAGAAGTTGTGACTCAGTTCCAATTACTTCAGAAGCTGCTTTCACTCCTTCATAGGCAGCTAGAATCTCTTTCTCTGTTGGAGTGTAATTAGCCTCTGAACCTCTGTAACCTCGACTCCAGAAACCAAGAGGTCGTCCACGTGTCTCACCTGGAGCTTTTTGCCACAAGCACCAGGTTGGACCATTGTCACCTGCAGCCGTGTACAAAATGTTCTTAATGTCTGGACCATCTCGCACAGGTCCCAGACCCACTGCTTGGACTACTTCTTGCTTTATCTGGTCAAAGGCTGCTTGTTGTTCAGGTCCCCAGTGGAAACTGTTCCTCTTTCGAGTCACATCATACAGAGGTTTCACAATCTGACTGTATCCAGGAATGTGTAGTCTCCAAAATCCCACTATCCCCAAGAAACGTAGAGTTTCTTGCTTGTTCGTGGGATTTGCCATGGTAGAGACTCTATTTACCACATCCACTGGAATGTGTCGGCGTCCATCCTGCCACTGCACTCCCAGAAACTGGATCTCTGTGGTAGGACCTTTCACTTTGTCTCTCTTGATGGCAAAACCTGCATTCAGGAGAATGTCCATGATTTTGTTACCTTTCTCGAAGACTTCCTCAGCAGTTTTACCCCAGACGATGATATCATCGATGAACTGGATGTGTTCTGGAGCACCACCTTCCTCCAGAGCATCATGGATTACTGCATGACAGATGCTGGAGCTGTGGATCCAGCCCATTGGCAGTCTGTTGAAAGTGTACTGGATTCCTCTCCAGGTGAAAGCAAACTGAGGCCTGCATTCCTCTGCTATGGGAATAGAGAAGAAGGCATTAGCAATATCTATGGTAGCATACCATTTGGCCTCTTTGGATTCCAGCTCATACTGGAGTTCCATCATGTCTGGTACTGCTGCACTCATAGGCGGAGTTACTTCATTCAGGGCTCGGTAGTCCACTGTCAGACGCCAGTCTCCATTCGGCTTTCGCACAGGCCACACTGGACTGTTGAAAGGTGAATGAGTTTTGCTGATGACTTTCTGACTCTCCAACTGACGAATCAGATTCTGAATGGGCAACAAAGAGTCACGGTTGGTTCTGTATTGTCTGTGATGCACAGTCCGAGAAGCAACCGGCAACTTAATGTCCTGAATCTTGTGTTGTCCCACAACTGCAGATTCATCAGAAAGCTCAGGTCTAGCAGACAGCTTCAGTTTTTGTCCATCAATTTCTACAGAAGCTACTCCAAAAGCCCATTTGTAACCTTTAGGGTCTTTGAAACGCCCTTCTCTCAGAAAATCAATTCCCAAAATACAAGGTGCATCAGGTCCGGTCACAACTGTATGCTTTTTCCATTGTTTACCAGTTAAGCTTATATTAACCTCCACTTTACTTAACTCTTGAGATCCACCAGTGACTCCCAGAATAGTTATGGACTCTGATCCCTGATAATTTGATGGCAATATGGTGCACTGAGCTCCTGTGTCAACCAAGGCCCTGTACTTCTGAAAGTGTGAAGTGCCAGGCCACTGGATGTACACATCCCAATAGATTCTGTTATCTGTATTACCCCTCTCCTCCCCCTGGCGGGAGGCAGGGCACCCCTAGTTATGGGGAACATGTCCACAGGTGCAACGAGCACACTGTGCAGTGTTAGAACTGGAGCCACTGTTGGAGCTACTAGAGTTGTCCTGGGGAACTGTAGAAGTAACAGCTACCCTTCTGGTATTGCTACCTCGGGTTCTGCCACTTTGCAGTTCTCTCAGTCTCCTGAAAAGATTAGAAGTTGGTTGACCATCCCACCTGTTCATGTTCTCACCAAACTGATCACGCAGGGTAATCCAAATAGTCCTACGTGACTGCCTTGGTGGTCTGTTTTGGTTTGATCTGTTTTGGAATGACCTCCTTGGAGGATGTCTATTCCTCACAGATGAAACCTGTACCCACCTGGAGGAAGAATTGGAATCATCTCTTTGTGCCAATTGGGAGATGGTGTTTTTAAATTCATCCTTCAGCTCTTTCATGCAATTCTCCAGTTTTCCAGACAGAGTTTCAATGGCTGAAACCAAAGAAACACGTGTCATGCTATCATCCAATTGTCTCAATTGATCAGTGAATTGGCCAACCGTAAGAGGAGCTCCACCATAATTTCTTGCTACAATTCTGCTTGCCAGAATGTTTGCATAATTAGAAGGAGCAAGCTTGATGAGCTTTTTAGCAAGACCATTTCCTACAGGAACATCATCAGGATTCAGAGATTCATGTTCACCATAGAGTACCTCTCTAACAGCAAATTCTCTCAGACGCTTGATTCCCTCATCTATGGTAGTCCAGGGCTTAGGATTCCATGGAAGATCATCTCGGGAAGGGTATCTCATGAGAACCGCCATCAGAAGGCGTATCCACAGATTAACCTTACCGAGAGCCTTGCCTAGATGTCTATCTATTCCATTATCCTTTGAGAGAGTTCCTAGCTGGGCTGCTGACTTGTCTCCAACCATTAGAGCTGGAGCACCTGTATCATAGCATCTACCAAGCCAAGCGAGAACTGGCTCCTTATCTGCTCTGAGATAGTCTTTTCTTACATTTCTAAGCTCCTCCCGGGGTGAAGAGCAGTCGGTTATGTCATCTTGTTCTTGCTCCTCTGCCTCCTGTTCCTCAACTTGTGGTCCCAACAACCTCTCAAAGATCCCTTTAAGCTGAGAAGCACCACCACTAGCTGCTGTCCTACCAAGAGATGCATCTCGATCCTCTGATGATCTCAATAACTCAGCTATATTTTTAAGACAGATTTTCTCTTCCTCCCCAGCAGAAGAACCTTGCTGTGCATCCCCGTCAGCTCCTGAATCAGCTTTAGTCTTACCCTTCCTTGTTGTTAAAACTGCTACTTGCTTTACTGGAGCTGTGTTTGGGTTTCCAGCTGCCTTATTATCAGAAGCTGATAAGCTTTGAGACAGATTAGTTGCTTTGGAGGACGCTTCCGCTCCTGCCATGGAAGAAGGAGGAAATGACTTTGCCTCGTTAATGGTGGCTGCCTGGGACACAGGAGCCGCCATGTTTGGGGCAACTGCAGCCCCTGGCTGCTTGCCAGAATCATCACCATTGCTATTCAGAGCTGCCTTGCCGATTGACTTTTTAGCTTTATCTTTAACTGACACAGATTCTCCATTATCATCCTCACTGGATGTTCCTGAAACAGAGCTAGGGTGGCGTTTTCGTCTCTTAACCCTCCGTTTTATAACAAAACATGCCTTGGACACTTTTTTCTCCCGGTACAGTGCTACCAACAAATACACATTAATTATCATCATCAGCAGGACTACACACATCAAGAAAATCAGCTTTGGATCCCAGCCATCACTTAAAATTACCCTTTCACCGAGCGGAATCTTAAACTCTTTTATCTCAATAGGGAGTGTGCTAGATGTAACATTCCTGTACTTTTTAACATAAAAGAATTCCAGGCACTGATCATACAGAAGCCGAATCTTGTACTTAAACCACAAATATAATTTTTGCATTATATATTTACCTATCTTATCGATAATCATACCCAGGCAATACTTGTAGATCAATACACCAAAGACCGAGAAGAACAGACGCTCAAAAAGCCAAAACACCTTCATGTTTGCTCGTTCGACTTAAGCAAGCAATAAATCAAACTAATTTGTCAGCAAGCCCCGAGTTGGGCAGCCAATAAATGTGGTAGGTTGAGAGAGGGCTTAGCTCTCCCTCCTCCACAGAGTAAGAAACCACAGCTAACTCAGTCGAAGAGCAAAAGCTATATATTTACAAGCATATATGGAAAGCAGGTTATATATAACACAATATATACAGGTATTTACAATATATACACAGAAATACACAGCAAAGACAAATAACACAACAAAAATCCCTCCCTGAGGGAGGGATCCCCTCTTTGGAACCCCCTCTCTCCCCCCCTTACCTCCCTTTTTCCCCAAAAAAGGGGTTAGAGAGAGAGAAAGGCAAGTTACTAAGGAAAAGAGTTGTTAGCAAGCTTCAAAAGCCCATGCAGGATTAGTGTTTGCTTATCTGAAGGCCAAGTCCAGCAGTTCGCAGAAGAAGCAGGCAGGGAGAACAGGCTGAAACACCAAACTCCCCCAACTCCCAAACCGAACTGAACTGAGGAAAAAAATTTTCCAACCGCTTCACAATCTAAAGCTGAATTTTTGTTTATCAACCAATGAAATTCGTTTAGAATATCAGAATGTTTTGGTTCTAGTACCAAAAACATTAGCCAGTGTGTCCCAGCAGTGTTTGTTCTTAAAGGCACAGCCTCAAACGACCACAATATTGTAAAATACCTGTATTTGTTGTGTTACATAGAATCTGTTTCCTTGTACAATATACTCTCATTTCTCCGACTGGGTTTAGCCGTGGTCTCTTTCTCAGTGGGGGAGGGAAAGCAGAGCCTTTCCTTTCAAACCACCACACACTTTTTTTATTTGGCGTAGTCGGCAGGATGGAGACGCAGCTAAGACAGCAGCTGGCAGTGGCGCTTTTCAGCTTAAAGAGGTCCTTAGGAGAGTGACAGCAGGATTATGGGGACAAAAGGTTCAGGAAGATGTGATAGATGGAGAGCAAGATGACATCACCGAATGCTCGTCACCAAGGGAGGAGATTCGCAATGTCCGCAAAGATTACCTCAGAGCAGATAAGGAACCCATCCTATCTTGGCTTGCTAGGTGTTATGATACAGGTGCTCCAGCTCTAATAGTGGGAGACAAGTCAGCAGCTCAGCTAGGAACCCTCTCAAAGGATAATGGAATAGACAGACATCTAGCCAGGATTCTCGGTAAGGTTAATCTGTGGATACGCCTTTTAATGGCGGTTTCCCTGAGATACCCTTCCCGAGATGATCTTCCATGGAATCCTAAGCCCTGGACTACCATAGATGAGGGAATTAAGCGTCTGAGAGAGTTTGCCATTAGAGAGATACTCTATGGTGACCATGATACTCTGAATCCTGATGACATTCCTGTGGCAGCTGGTCTTGCTAAAAAGCTCATCAAACTTGCTCCTTCCAATTATGCAAACATTCTGGCAAGTAGAATTGTGGCAAGAAATTATGGTGGAGATCCTCCCACGGTTGGCCAATTCACTGATCAACTAAGACAATTGGATGATAGCATGACACGTGTTTCTTTGGTTTCAGCCATTGAAACACTGTCTGGAAAAATTGAGAATTGCATGAAAGAGCTGAAAGATTCCATATGCCAATTGGCACAAAGAGATGATTACAATTCTTCCTCCAGGTGGGTGCAGGTTTCAGCTGTGAGGAATAGACATCCTCCAAGGAGGTCATTCCAAAACAGGCCAAACCAAAACAGACCACCAAGGCAATCACGTAGGACCATTTGGATAACTCTGCGTGATCAGTTTGGTGAGAACATGAACAGGTGGGATGGCCAACCAACTTCTAATCTTTTCAGGAGACTGAGGGAACTGCAAAGTGGCAGAACCCAGGGTAGCAATACCAGAAGGGTAGCTGTTACTTCCACAGTTCCCCAGGACAACAATGACAGCTCCAACAGTGACTCCAGTTCTAACACTGCACAGTGTGCTCGTTGCACCTGTGGAAATGTTCCCCATAACTAGGGGTGCCCTGCCTCCCGCCAGGGGGAGGAGAGGGATAATGGAGATAACAGAATCTATTGGGATGTGTACATCCAGTGGCCTGGCACTTCACACTTTCAGAAGTACAGGGCCTTGGTTGACACAGGAGCTCAGTGCACCATATTGCCATCAAATTATCAGGGATCAGAGTCCATAACTATTCTGGGAGTCACTGGTGGATCTCAAGAGTTAAGTAAAGTGGAGGTTAATATAAGCTTAACTGGTAAACAATGGAAGAAGCATACAGTTGTGACCGGACCTGATGCACCTTGTATTTTGGGAATTGATTTTCTGAGAGAAGGGCGTTTCAAGGACCCTAAAGGTTACAAATGGGCTTTTGGAGTAGCTTCTGTAGAAATTGATGGACAAAAACTGAAGCTGTCTGCTAGACCTGAGCTTTCTGATGAATCTGCAGTTGTGGGACAACACAAGATTCAGGACATTAAGTTGCCGGTTGCTTCTCGGACTGTGCATCACAGACAATACAGAACCAACCGTGACTCTTTGTTGCCCATTCAGAATCTGATTCGTCAGTTGGAGAGTCAGAAAGTCATCAGCAAAACTCATTCACCTTTCAACAGTCCAGTGTGGCCTGTGCGAAAGCCGAATGGAGACTGGCGTCTGACAGTGGACTACCGAGCCCTGAATGAAGTAACTCCGCCTATGAGTGCAGCAGTACCAGACATGATGGAACTCCAGTATGAGCTGGAATCCAAAGAGGCCAAATGGTATGCTACCATAGACATTGCTAATGCATTCTTCTCTATTCCCATAGCAGAGGAATGCAGGCCTCAGTTTGCTTTCACCTGGAGAGGAATCCAGTACACTTTCAACAGACTGCCAATGGGCTGGATCCACAGCTCCAGCATCTGTCATGCAGTAATCCATGATGCTCTGGAGGAAGGTGGTGCTCCAGAACACATCCAGTTCATCGATGATATCATCGTCTGGGGTAAAACTGCTGAGGAAGTCTACGAGAAAGGTAACAAAATCATGGACATTCTCCTGAATGCAGGTTTTGCCATCAAGAGAGACAAAGTGAAAGGTCCTACCACAGAGATCCAGTTTCTGGGAGTGCAGTGGCAGGATGGACGCCGACACATTCCAGTGGATGTGGTAAATAGAGTCTCTACCATGGCAAATCCCACCAACAAGCAAGAAACTCTACGTTTCTTGGGGATAGTGGGATTTTGGAGACTACACATTCCTGGATACAGTCAGATTGTGAAACCTCTGTATGATGTGACTCGGAAGAGGAACAGTTTCCACTGGGGACCTGAACAACAAGCAGCCTTTGACCAGATAAAGCAAGAAGTGGTACAAGCAGTGGGTCTGGGACCTGTCCGAGATGGTCCAGACATTAAGAACATTTTGTACACGGCTGCAGGTGACAATGGTCCAACCTGGTGCTTGTGGCAAAAAGCTCCAGGTGAGACACGTGGACGACCTCTTGGTTTCTGGAGTCGAGGTTACAGAGGTTCAGAGGCTAATTACACTCCAACAGAGAAAGAGATTCTAGCTGCCTATGAAGGAGTGAAAGCAGCTTCTGAAGTGATTGGAACTGAATCACAACTTCTCTTAGCTCCCAGATTGCCAGTTTTGAATTGGATGTTCAAAGGCAAGGGTTCCACACCACATCATGCTACAGATTCCACCTGGTCTAAGTGGATGGCTCTGATAACACAGAGAGCTCGAATGGGAAATCTTGAAAGACCTGGTCTGGTGGAGGTGATCTCAAGTTGGCCTGAAGGTACCAACTGTGCTAAACCTCCAGAGGAGAGAGTAACTCGTGCTGAGGAAGCTCCTCCTTACAATGACCTTTCTGATGATGACAAGAAGTATGCTTTGTTCACAGGCGGTTCCTGTCGTCTCGTCGGGAACAAGCGAAGGTGGAAGTCTGCAGTGTGGAGTCCAACACGCCGAGTTGCAGAGGCGAAGGATGGAGAAGGAGAGTCCAGTCAGTTTGCAGAGGTAAAAGCTGTCCAGCTAGCTCTCGACGTAGCTGAACGTGAGAGATGGCCAAAGCTTTATCTCTACACCGACTCATGGATGGTAGCCAATGCTCTATGGGGTTGGCTAAAGAACTGGAAGAAGAATGGCTGGCAGAGGAAAGGAAAACCCATCTGGGCAGCCGACCTGTGGCAAGACATTGCTGATCGAATCGAGAGAATTCCAGTGAAAGTGAGACACATTGATGCTCACATTCCTAAGAGCAAAGCTCCTGAGGAACAGCGGCACAACCATCAGGCAGATTTAGCTGCAAGTGTTTCTCAAGTAGACAAGGACTCTGAACTTGATCTCGACTGGAAGCACCGAGGTGAGATATTCTTAGCTCGGTGGGCCCACGATTCGTCAGGACATCAAGGCAGAGATGCAACATACCAGTGGGCTCGTGACAGATCCATAGACATTTCCATGGATGCTATCACACAAGTCATCCATGACTGTGACATTTGTGCTGCTATTAAGCAGGCAAAACGAATTAAGCCCTTGTGGTATGGTGACAGATGGTCCAAGTACAGATATGGTGAAGCTTGGCAGATTGACTACATCACTCTACCACGTTCTCGTTCGGGTAAGCAATACGTGCTTACTATGGTAGAGGCAAACACTGGATGGCTGGAAACTTATGCAGTTCCACATGCAACTGCACGCAACACCATTCTGGGTCTGGAGAGACAGATCCTGTGGAGACACGGAACTCCAGAGAGGATTGAGTCAGACAACGGAACTCACTTCAAGAACAACCTTGTAAAGAGCTGGGCAAAAGAGCACGGCATTGAGTGGATTTTCCATATTCCCTACTATGCACCAGCTGCAGGGAAGATTGAACGCTACAACGGTTTGTTGAAGACCACTCTCAAAGCCATGGGAGGTGGATCTTTGAAAAACTGGGAGAAACATTTAGCACAAGCAACCTGGCTGGTGAATAGTAGAGGTTCAGTGAACCGAGCTGGACCTGCACATTCTGATCTGCTACAGAAAGTAGAAGGTGATAGAGTTCCTGTTGTTAGGGAAAAGAATCTGTTAGGTAAAACTGTTTGGGTATTTTCGCCCTCAGGAGAGGCTAAACCTGTCCGAGGGGTGGTTTCAGCAGAAGGTCCGGGTCACACTTATTGGGTAATGCAAGAGAATGGTGAAATTCAGTGTATTCCACAAAGAGATTTAACTTTAGCTGAGAGAGTTTAATTTCAGAATGTTGTACAGCTACAGCGCGTCCAAAGGAAAGAGTCCCTGAGGAATCTACGGTGCACGAACCCTGAGAGCCCTGAGTCAACTGAGAGTCCCTGAGTCCCTGTTTCCCTTTTTCTTCGCTTCGTCTGCGGAGAGACAAACTGTTTTCCATTTTCTTGATTTTGGATTTTCTTGGACTTCTGAATCATCTACATCTGAGTATAGCCGGAATGGACGATGAACTTAACTTACGAACTGTAAATATTGTTCTGGATTGGATGGACAGTACGAACAGCCAATGAAATTGTTTAGAAAGGGGTGGACTGTGGTCGTTTGAGGCTGTGCCTTTAAGAACAAACACTGCTGGAACACACTGGCTAATGTTTTTGGTACTAGAACCAAAACATTCTGATATTCTAAACGAATTTCATTGGTTGATAAACAAAAATTCAGCTTTAGATTGTGAAGCGGTTGGAAAATTTTTTCCTCAGTTCTGTTCGGTTTGGGAGTTGGGGGAGTTGGGTGTTTCAGCCTGTTCTCCCTGCCTGCTTCTTCTGCGAACTGCTGGACTTGGCCTTCAGATAAGCAAACACTAATCCTGCATGGGCTTTTGAAGCTTGCTAACAACTCTTTTCCTTAGTAACTTGCCTTTCTCTCTCTCTAACCCCTTTTTGGGGAAAAAGGGAGGTAAGGGGGGGAGAGAGGGGGTTCCAAAGAGGGGATCCCTCCCTGAGGGAGGGATTTTTGTTGTGTTATTTGTCTTTGCTGTGTATTTCTGTATATATATTGTAAATACCTGTATATATTGTGTTATATATAACCTGCTTTCCATATATGCTTGTAAATATATAGCTTTTGCTCTTCGACTGAGTTAGCTGTGGTTTCTTACTCTGTGGAGGAGGGAGAGCTAAGCCCTCTCTCAACCTACCACACTTCCTTAGGTGGTCACAAACCTTGTCTTCACATATAGCAGGAAGGACTTTGTCCCCTTGGTCCCCATCTTGTGGTACTTCAACTTCAGAGGTGAGGGGAAAGAGGTTGCCAGTGAAGACCAAGGCAAAACAGTTGTTGAGAACCTTGGTCTTCTTGTCTATTGTTATTACCTTGCCATTACTGCTCCTCAGAGGGGGTACATTTTCTTTAATTTCCCTTTTCTGGTTGATGTACCTGTAGAAGCCCTTCTTGTTATTCTTCCTATACCTTGCCAAGTTCAGCTCCAGCTATGCCTTGGCCTTCCTGACCTCATGCCTACACAATCAGGCAGAATCCCTATACTACTCCAAGATACCTGTCCTGCTTGAACTGCCTGTGCACTTCCTTCTTGCCTTGTAATTTGACCAGCAAGTCTTGATTCAGCCCTGCTGGTCTCTTCCCTTCCTTGCTTGATTTCTTCTACCTGGGGATTGAGAGCTCTTGTGCTCTATGGAAAGCATCCTTAAAGATCCGCCAGCTCTGTTCTGCTCCTTTGCCCCTGAAGGCAGTTTCCCAAAGGGGTCCTCTATTGACTAACTCCCTGAAGAGCTGGAAGTTTGCTTTCCTAAAATTCAGGGTTCTGACTATGCTCCTTGTCTGACTTGTATCCCTTAGGACTGTGAACTCCACCAGTGTGTGATCACTGCAGCCCAGGCTCCCTCTAATCTTTACATCCCTGATGAGCTCATCTGTACTGGTAGCCATTAGATCCAGTATTGCATCCTCTTGGGTAGAGCTGTCTATTATAGAATAGAATAGAATAGAATAGAATAGAATAGAATAGAATAGAATATCACAGAATCACAGTATCACTAAGGTTGGAAGAGACCTCAAAGATCATCGCGTCCAACCTGTCACCACAGACCTCATGACTAGACCATGGCACCAAGTGCCACATCCAATCTCCTCTTGAAAACCTCCAGGGATGGTGACTCCACCACCTCCCTGGGCAGCCCATTCCAATGACGAACGACTTGCTCAGTGAAGAACTTTCTCCTCACATTGAGTCGAAACCTCCCCTGGCACAGCTTGAGACTGTGTCCCCTTGTTCTGGTACTGGTTGCCTGGGAGAAGAGACCAACCCCTTCCTGGCTACAACCACCTTTCAGGTAGTTGTAGAGGGCAATGAGGTCACCCCTGAGCCTCCTCTTCTCCAGGCTAAACAGTCCCAGCTCCCTTAGCCTCTCCTCATAGGGCTTGTGCTCAAGGCCTCTCACCAGCCTCGTTGCCCTTCTCTGGACACGCTCAAGTGCCTCGATGTCCTTCTTAAACTGAGGGGCCCAGAACTGGACACAGTACTCAAAGTGTGGCCTAACCAATGCAGGGTATAGGGGCACAATGACTTCCCTGCTCCTGCTGGCCACACTATTCCTAATGCAGGCCAGGATGCCATTGGCCCTCTTGGCCACCTGGAATAGAATAGAATAGAACAGAATAGAATGGAATGGAATGGAATGGAATAAACCAGGTTGGAAAAGACCTTCAAGATCATCGTGTCCAACCTATCATCCAACACCACAACACCACCTAATCAACTAAACCATGGCACCAAGCACCCCATCAAGTCTCCTCCTGAACACCTCCAGTGATGGTGACTCCACCACCTCCTCGGGCAGCCCATTCCAATGGGCAATCACTCTCTCTGTGTAAAACTTCCTAACCTCCAGCCTAAACCTCCCCTGGTGCAGCCTGAGACTGTGTCCTCTTGTTCTGGTGCTGGTTGCCTGGGAGAAGAGACCAAAATCTGCCTGTCTACAACCTCCCTTCAGGTAGTTGTAGAGAGCAATAAGGTCACCCCTGAGTCTCCTCTTCTCCGGGCTAAGCAGCCCCAGCTCCCACAGTCTCTCCTCATAGGGCTTGTGTTCCAAGCCGCTCGCCAGCTTTGTTGCCCTTCTCTGGGAACGCTCCAGCAAGTCAACGTCCTTCCTAAACTGAGGGGCCCAGAATTGGACACAGTACTCAAGGTGTGGACTAACCAGTGCAGTGTACAGGGGCAGAATGGCCATACAGTTCCTGATGCAGGCCAGGATGCCATTGGCCCTCCTGGCTGCCTGGGCACACTGTAGGCTCATGTTCAGCCTACCATCCACCAGCACCCCCAGGTCCCTCTCTGCCTGGCTGCTCTCCAGCCACTCTGACCCCAGCCTGTAGCACTGCACGGGGTTGTTGTGCCCAATGTGCAGAACCTGGCACTTGGATGTTAAATCTTATGCCGTTGGATTCTGCCCATCTGTCCAGCCTGTTGAGGTCCCTCTGCAAAGCCTCTCCACCCTCCAGCAGATCAACTCCTGCCCCCAGCTTGGTGTCATCAGCAAATTTACTGATGATGGACTCAATGCCCTCATTCAGATCATCAATAAACATGTTAAAGAGCATGGGGCCCAGTACTGATCCCTGGGGCACACCACTAGTGACTGGCCGCCAGCTGGATGTGGCACCATTCACCACCACTCTCTGGGCTCGGCCCTCCAGCCAGTTCCTAACCCAATGCAGTGTGCTCCCATCCAAGCCATGGGCTGACAGCTTGGCCAGGAGTTTGCTGTGGGGGACAGTGTCAAAGGCCTTGCAGAAGTCCAGGTAGACTACATCCACAGGCCTCCCCACATCCACCAGGCGGGTCACCTGATCATAGAAGGAGATCAGGTTGGTCAGGCAGGACCTGCCCTTCCTAAATCCATGCTGGCTGGGCCTGAGCCCTTGGCCATCCTCTAAGTGCTGTGTGATTGCACTCAAGATGACCTGTTCCATAATCTTTCCTGGCACTGAGGTCAGGCTGACAGGCCTGTAATTCCCTGGCTCATCCAACTGGCCCTTCTTGTGGATGGGCACCACGTTGGCCAGCTTCCAGTCTTCTGGGATCTCTCCAGTGAGCCAGGACTGCTGAAAAATGATGGATAGTGGCTTGGCCAGCTCATCTGCCAGCTCTCTCAGCACCCTAGGATGGATCCCATCTGGTCCCATGGACTTGTGGGGCTCCAAGCAGCTGAGGAGATTTCTAACTACCCCATCCTGGAACAAAGGGGCACTATTCTGCTCCTGTCTCCTTCTGCCATCTCTGCAGGCCAGCTGTCTGGAAGACATTCCGTCCTGTTAGTAAAAATTGAGACAAAGAAGGTGTTAAGTACCTCTGCCTTTTCCTTATCCCTTGTTACAGCGTTCCCCTTCATGTCAACCAAGGAGTGGAAGTTGTCCTTGCCCTTCCTCTTGCTATTAATGTATTTATAGAAGGACTTTTTGTTGTCCTTCACAGCAGAGGCCAGTCTAAGCTCCAAACGTGCTTTTGCCTCCCTAATTTTCTTCCTACATGACCTAAAAACATCCTTAAACATTCCGTGGGTTGCCTCTCCTTTCTCCAAAGATGATACACCCTCTTTTTTTCCCTTAGTTCTTTTAGAAGTTCATCACCCATCCAGGCTGGCCGTCTGCCCCGGCGGCTCATCTTCCGGCACATTGGCACAGCCTGTTCCTGTGCCTTTAAGAGTTCTTCCTTGAAGTAGGTCCAGCTGTCCTGGATCCCTTTGTTTCTAAGGGCTGTTTCCCAAGGAATCTTCTGAGTTAATTCCTTGAGTAACCTGAAGTCTTCCCTCCGGAAGTCCGGAGTGGAGGTCTTCTTGCTGCCCCTCTTAGCTTGACTGAATACTGAAAATTCAATTATCTCGTGGTCGCTGGACCCTAAACAGCCTCCGACCACCACATCACCCACCAGCCCTTCCCTGTTGGTGAAGAGGAGGTCAAGCATAGCCTTACCCCTGGTAGGCTCATGCAGCACCTGGGATAAGCAGCTGTTCTCCATACACTCTAAGAACCTCCTAGACTGCCTCCTCTCTGCTGTGTTGAGATCCCAGCAGATGTCAAGCAGGTTGGTGTTGCCCATGAGAACAAGGTCAGGCGATCCTGAGACAGCCTGAAGCTGACTATAGAATGCTTCATCAACATCTTCCTCCTGGTTGGGTGGTCTATAACAGATTCCAACCAAGATGTCTGCCCTGCTGGTCTTCCCTCTAATTCTCCCCCACAAGCACTCAACCCGATCGTCCTTGATCTCCATCTCAATGGCATCTCGTGCCTCCCTGATGTACAGGGCCACCCCTCCACCCCTTCTTCTTTGCCTGTCTCTCCTGAAGAGCCTGTAGCCGTCAATTGCAGCGCTCCAGTCATGTGAATCACGTCTCTGTGATGGCAACTACATCATAACTTTCCTGCTGCAGCAACGCTTCCAGCTCCTCTTGTTTGTTACCCATACTTCGTGCATTAGTGTACATGCACTTCAGCTGGGCTGCTGGTTTCTCCCCTGACTCCAGCTTACCACCCCCGGACTCATGCCTGGGGGGACTGATTCCAGCCCCTTCCCCCTTCAAATCCAGTTTAAAGCCCTGTCAATGAGACCTGCCAATTCCCTTCCTAGAATCCTTTCCCCTCTGAGATATAGGCCATTCTCGTACACTCTGATTTTTCCCCTCCTCTGGGACAGATGTACTCCATCTGTTGCCAGATGACCTGGTGCAGTAGGACTTGTCGCAACATGTTTTGCTCATATCTCATTCCCCCTCCTCTCTGGAGTGGGGGCTCAGCCCAGAGCCAAGCAAACAAAGGGTCAGGCATCATCAAACTGGCGTAAACAACCCAACCTGCCTTCTTTGGGGTAAACAAGATCATGTGCTCACCTTATGGAATTCTTGTGCTTCTTCCAAGTTTGGGCATAATTCTAGCCACATGCTTTGCCATTGGTTAAAGGTATGACCAAGATTAACTATTGGCCAAATCCAAGCCTTGAGCATGTTCTAAATATTACCCCAACTTGTAAACAAGTTACTCTTTGCTCTTTGCTTAAGCTCTGTCCATGTGTTCTGCCCTCGTGCACACATACTGCCTTTGTCTGCAGTCCAGAGAGAAGCCTGCCTATCTGGGAACTGCCACCATGCCTCAGTTTACCCAGAAGCCTGCAAAGAGTCCTTCACTTTGTTCCTCTACAGCTTAGCATCGTATCCCAGTCCCGCTGGTAGGAAAAAGCTGCCACCGTGTCTTAAAGGGACTAAACCCAGATGGTAAGCTTACCCAGTCAGGGGTAGAACTAGCCTCTAACCTGCTGCAGCCACGAAGCCTCAGACCAGCAAGCCAAAGCCTCCATGTGCCCCCTTGCAAAGTAAGAACTGCTCTCAGCCACATCTCGTGTGCCAGCCACTGAGTTGCGGGAGAAGGAACCACCTGTTACTGCACAGCCCTCTAAGTCAGAGCTGACCCAGGGTGATTCAGAGCACTCTACCAAGACCACCTGTGAGTGCCCCATACAGTTTCACAAAGGACTGTCCCATAACCCTAGAAACAGGAAAGCAGTCACCAAGAGGAACTCGGCAATGCTCTCTCACTTTTGAGCTGAGTGTGGTCGTTTTAGGCTATGCCTTTAAAATTTAGATGCAGATTTTGAGCAGAAAAGTAAAAAAATATAAATAAATCACTATTGGGTGTAAAAAGGAAAACAATAGATTGTTCTAAACAAATACATTGGATAAATGTCTGGGGTAAAAGGAGTTGTATCATAACAATTCCTCATTTTTCATTCCTTTTCTCTTCTCCTCTGATCTTGGCTGTTGTGCCTTGCCTGGGACAAGACAATGCTTCTGGCTGACCTTGAGATAAGCCTAACCCACTGCTTTTCTCTCAGCTTCTATCCCTCTCTTGGTACAGGGGGGTTTTGGGAGGTGGGGGGGGCAGTGGAGCATCTTCCCTGATCTTTTTGACCAGGGGGAGTTTTGTGTTGTTTGCTAATTGCAAATATCTGTATTATACTGTGTGACCGTTTGAGGCTGTGCCTTTAAGAAAGGGACAGTGCTGGAACACAGTGGCCATTTGACGCTGTGCCTTTAAGAAAGGGGCACACTGGCTAAATGTTTGTAAAATATTTTGGTATTCTAAACGAATTTCATTGGCCAAGGATTGTGGGAGGTCAGATTGGACCCGGGGGAGCTGGGAACTTTCTCTCAGTCTTCCTTCCTTCGCTGTCCCTTTCGGCTGGATCTGCTTCTGGGATTCTGGCCAACTAAGATAAGAACTAACTCCCTGTGCATAGGCCTCTGTCTGCTGTGCTAACTCCCTTTTCGTCTCTTCTTCTACCTCTTTTGGGGGAGAAGGGAGGTAGGGGGGTGAAGGGGGCACAGGGGGAAGCCCCCTCTGTGGGGGGTCTGGTTTCTGGTTGAGTTTATTTGCTGTATATTCCTGTATATACTGTAAAATACCTGTGTTTGTTGTGTTACATATAATCTGTTTCCTTGTAAAATATACTCTCATTTCTCCGACTGGGTTTAGCCGTGGTCTCTTTCTCAGTGGGGGAGGGAAAGCAGTGCCTTTCCTTTCAAACCACCACAAACACTCTGGCTGAATATTTTGAAAACAAAGATAGGTCTCAATGAATTTCATTGGTAGATTGGTAGAATGCAACTTTAAGTTTTAGTTCAGTTGGAATCTTTCTCAGTTCCACTCTGTTCTCCCTTTCTAGCCTGTCTGATTCTGAGCAACTAGTTGGAGTTTGACCTTGAATACCAGATAAGAACTAATCCCTGCATGTGCTTTGAGGCCTAATAAGAATTCTCTTCCTTAATAACTGCTTTTTCTCACTCTAACCCTTTTTGGGAAAAAAGGGAGGTAGGGGGACAGAGGGGGTACGGGGGGGAAACCCTCCTCTGTCCGGAGGAGGGAGTTTTGTTCCTGTATTATTTTTCTTTACTGTATATTTCCATATATATTGTAAATATTGTATATATTGTGTATATACAACCTGCATTCCATATTGCTTGTAAATATAGCATATCCTTTGCTTCTCCAACTCAGCCAGCCGTGGTTTTTTTTTCCTTTCTTTTTGGGGGAGGGAAAGCTGGGCCTTCTCTCACCACCACATACTGTAAATATGAAGGATGTTGACTTGCTGGAGCATGTCCAGAGAACGGCGATGAAGTTGGTGAGGGGTTTGGAACACAAGCTCTATGAGGAGAGACTGTGGGAGCTGGGGCTGCTTAGCCTGGAGAAGAGGAGACTCAGGGGTGACCTTATTGCTCTCTACACATACCTGAAGGGAGGTTGTAGACAGGCAGATTTTGGTCTCTTCTCCCAGGCAGCCAGCACCAGAACAAGAGGACACAGTATCAGACTGCACCAGGGGAGATTTAGGCTGGATGTTAGGAAGACGTTCTATACAGAGAGAGTGATTGCCCATTGGAATGGGCTGCCCGGGGAGGTGGTGGAGGAACCATCATTGGAGGTGTTCAGGAGGAGACTTCATGGGGTGCTTGGTGCCATGGTTTAGTTGACTAGGTGGGTTGGATTGGTTGATAGGTTGCACACGATTTTGAAGGTCTCTTCCTAGCTGGTCTATTCTATTCTATTCTATTCTATTCTATATTTTGTACATATTCATTGCATTC
Source organism: Dryobates pubescens (assembly GCF_014839835.1). Classification (NCBI taxonomy): domain Eukaryota; kingdom Metazoa; phylum Chordata; class Aves; order Piciformes; family Picidae; genus Dryobates; species Dryobates pubescens. The sequence continues at coordinate 1,160,266 of NC_071656.1, read as the reverse complement.
CACAGTAGAATGTAGTTTTTGCTTGTAAATACAGCTTCATTTGCTTCTAACTGAGCCGGCCTGGCTGAAAGTTAATGCTGGGGAAAATTTCACCCCACCACACTGAGCCGGGGAAAAAGCCGTACCGCACTGCCCCCCCATGCTCTCAAGCAGCCTGCCAACTCCAAAGGGCCCGCAGGGCCGAGGCAGACATTCAAGAGAGCCTGTCCAGGGAACCTGCCTGAAGAGCACAAGTCTATGCCTCACCCTCCCCTGCAGCCGTGACAGAAAGCTGCCTCCAGCTGTCCAGAAGGGACTGCCCCCGGGAGGAAGCGCGGGGTCTCTGCAAGCCCCTGAACTTTGGCAGTAACCAGTTATGGCACCATTGGACTTCTGCAAGCCTTGTCAGCTGCCACAGCAGCCACAGCCCCAGACAGGTCCCCAGAGCCATCCTTGACAGTCAGCGTAGCAGTAACTTATCAACCAGCTAAGGAAGTTGTGACCCTTTGAGGCTGCGCCTTTAAGGAACAAACAGTGCTGGGACACTCTGGCTAAATGTTTTTGGTACTAGAACAAAAACATTCTGACATTCTAAATGAATTTCATTGGTGGATGGATAAAATGCAACTTTAAATTGTAGAGCAGTTGGAATTTTCCTCAGTTTGGAGTTTGGTTTGGGAGTTTGGGTTTCAGCCTGTTCTCCCTGCCTGCTCTCTCTGCAAACTGCTGGAGTTGGCCTTCAGATAAGCAAAAACTAATCCTGCATGGGCTTTTGAAGCTTACTAACAACTCTTTCCCTTAATAACTTGCCTTTCTTTCTCTCTAACCACTTTTTGGGAAAAAGGGAGCTTGGGGGGGAGAGAGGGGGTTCCAAGGAGGGGATCCCTCCTTGGGGAGGCATTTTTGTTGTGTTATTTCTCTTTGCTGTATATTTCTGTGTATATATTGTAAATACCTGTATATTCTATGATTCTATGATTCTATATATTGTGTTATATATAACCTGCTTTCCATATATGCTTGTAAATATATAGCTTTGCTCCTCTGACTGGGTTAGCTGTGGTTTCTTACTCTGTGGAGGAGGGAGAGCTAGGCCCTCTCTCAACCTACCACAGAAGTGAAACTGTATCTTTCAGTTCTAATGTGCTTAGCAGCAGTAATGGTTCTGCTTAAAATCCCTGTGCTTTAGCCCACGTCATATTGTAACAAGAAGGGCCAGTTGGATGAGCCAGGGAATTACAGACCTGTCAGCCTGACCTCAGTGCCAGGCAAGATTATGGAACAGGTCATCTTGAGTGCAATCACACAGCACTTAGAGGATGCCCAAGGGCTCAGGCCCAGCCAGCATGGGTTTAGGAAGGGCAGGTCCTGCCTGACCAACCTGATCTCCTTCTATGATCAGGTGACCCACCTGGTGGATGTGGGGATGGCTGTGGATGTAATCTACCTGGACTTCAGCAAGGCCTTTGATACTGTCCCCCACAGCAAACTCCTGGCCAAGCTGTCAGCCCGTGGCTTGGACAGCAGCACTCTGTGCTGGGTTAGGAACTGGCTGGAGGGCCGAGCCCAGAGAGTGGTGGTGAATGGTGCCACATCCAGCTGGCAGCCAGTCACTAGTGGTGTGCCCCAAGGATCAGTGCTGGGCCCCATGCTCTTTATTGATGATCTGGATGAGGGTATTGAGTCCATCATCAGTAGGTTTGCAGATGACACCAAGCTGGGGGCAGGGTAGAACAGCTCTGCAGAAGGACCTTGACAGGCTGGACAGATGGGCAGAGTCCATTGGCATGAGATTTAACACATACAAGTGCCAGGTTCTACACAGTGGCCACAACAACCCCATGCAGCGCTACGGGCTGGGCTCAGAGCGGCTGGAGAGTGGCCAGTCAGAAAGGCACCTGGGGGTACTGGTTGATAGTAGGCTGAACATGAGCCAGCAGTGCACCCAGGTGGCCAACAAGGCCAATGGCATCTTGGCCTGTATCAGGAATAGTGTGGCCAGCAGGAGCAAGGAGGTCATTATGCCCCTGTACTCAGTACTGGTTAGGCCACACCTTGAGTACTGTGTTCAGTTCTGGGCACATCAGTTTAGGAAGGACGTTGACTTGCTGGAACGTGTCCAGATAAGGGCAACAAAGATGGTGTGGGGTTTGGAGCACAAACTCTAAGAGGAGAGGCTAAGGGAGCTGGGGTTGCTTAGCCTGGAGAAGAGGAGGCTCAGAGGAGACCTGCTTTTTAATAGCTGCAAGTGTCTTGTCGAGTCGCCATCTGGTGGACAAGTGGTGGAATTGCAACCTTGGTTCGTAATTGAATAACTGGTTTGTATTTTTCTAAGTGGGTCCACTGTATCAATTTATGGGATATATTTCCACAACTGTACACTAGAATCTGCATAGAAATATTGATAACCAGTTATTAATAATTTTGAATATTAATAAAATCAATGTTCATATTTCCATAAATGATAAATTAATAACCTTATTCATTACATCATCAAGGCAATTCAGGAATCTCCTGAATTGCCTACAGCTTGACATGCTACTTTTCCAGCAGATGCTGGGGCAGTTGAAATCCCACCACAGGACAAGAGCCTGTGAGTGCAATGCCTCCTATAGCTGGACTAAGAAGGCTTTGTCAGTAGGCACCCCTTGATCAGGCAGCCTGTAGTAGACACCAACCACAAGGTTCCTCTTGTTGCTTCTGAAGTCCTATCCACAAGCTTTCAACTTGCTTGTGGATATTCTTTAGGGCGATCTCTTCACACACTATTGATTTATTAACATTGAGGGCAACACCTCCTCCCCTCCTTCCTCTCCTGTCCCTTCTGAACAGCTTGTAGCCATTGATAACCACACTCCAGTCACAGGATTTGTACCACTAAGTTTCAGTAATGGCCACTATATTGTAGTTTTCCAGCACACAGAAGCTTCCATCTCCTTGTATTTGTTGCCCATGCTGCTTGCGTTCATGTAGAGGCACTTTGGCTGGGCTGCCAGCTGTGACACCTTCTTAGAGGAAAGGCCCTTAATTCCCCCATGTTTTTTCACTGTTGGCTCCTAATACTTCAGGAGCCTCTGGCTTATCTCCATAAGACTTTGACTGGGCTGCAGTGTCCCCAGTATGCCTCAAGACAACAGGTTAAAGGCCCTTACTAGCACCTCATCCCTCTAACCTTGGTGTGTCATTCCACAGCTTGCCACAGACAAGCCTGATATTGTTATCCCCTTCATGTCTAGTTTAAAGCCCTGTCAATCAACCCCACAATCTCCTGAGCAAAGACCCTCTTCCCACTTTGAGAAAGGTGTCTCCCATTAGATGTCAGCAAGCCTGGTGCCATGTAGGCCATCCCATTGCCAAAACCCCCAAAATGTTGGCAGTGACACCAGCCACAGAGCTGTATATTTAATAGACTGGAGTGTGACTGTCTTAGGCTGTGCCTTTAAGAAAGGGACAGTTGCTGGAACACTCTGGCTGAATGTTTTGGTGAAATAATGAAAACAAAATATTCTAAATTAATTTCATTGGTAGATAGGTAGAATGCAACTTTAAATTTTAGTGCAGTTTGAATCTCAGTTAAGTCTGTCTTTTTCAGTCTGTCTGTTTCAGTCTGTCTGAACAACAGCTGTGCGGGATGGAGTTGACCTTGAATTAACTGAGCTAACCAGATAAGAAACTAATTCTTGCATATGCTTTGAGCTAACAGAATTTCCTCCTTAATAATTACCTTTGTCTCTCTCTAACCCTTTTGGGGAAAAAAGGGAGGTAGGGGGAGGAGGGGGTACAGGGGAGGGACCCTCCTGGCTGGAGGAGGGAAAGCTTTGTTCTGTATTACGTTCTTTGCTGTATATTTCTGTACATATTGTAAATACTGTATATTGTGTATATATTAATGTGCATTTCATCCTGCTTGTAAATATAGCTCTTATCCATTTTGCTCCTCTGACTGAGTTAGCCGTGGTTTCTTTGTGTGTGTGGGAGAACTGAACTTTCTCTCACCACCACATGAAGCCTTCTGTCTTTTTCAGTGTCACTGCCCACAAATGGAAGGAGAGAAGAAAAAATAACCTGTGCCCCAGATTCCTTCACCAACTGTCCCAAGGCCCTAAAGTATCTTTTGATCTCTCTTGTACTACAGGTTGTGGCTTCATTGCCACCCACACTGAAGAACAATAATTGGTAAGAATCTGAGTGCCATACCAGGCTAGGAAATTTCCTAGTGATGTCCTTAACCCGGGCCCAAGGGAGGCAGCAGACTTCCCTAGGAGAAGGGTCTGTAGGGAGTCACCTACAACTATAACCCTTCTTTTCTTCCTTGTGAATGTGGCTGTGATATGGGTGGTAGGCTTTTCTGTCTGCAAAGACACTTCTGGTGAGATTGCCCATCCTCCACAACCTCATTTGACTGTTTTTTCTCAACTAGAGCTTCATACCTGTTGTTCAGAGGTACCTGGGGGGGTGAGATGGACAAGGGGAGAGTTCACCTGCTGCCCTGACCATGACCTTGCCTCCATTCACTCTTTTCATTTAGGCTTCTGCCTTTGGCTTGACAGGGGCAGCCTACAGGGGCCCCCTTGATCCTGGATACTTTCTGATAAGTGCTCCTATTTTTGTTTCAAGAAGGGCAGAGCCTGGCTCCACCAGTGTATCTCTTGTTCAGCCTCCCTCATGCTCCTTAGCCTTTTGTGGTGAAGGCACATTATGCCCAGATACTGAATCTTGTTCCAGCATGTGGACAAGTTCCCCCTTCTTCAGGAGGAAGACAAAAGCCAAGGCATTAGCCAGGCCAGCACGCACCCAGCGCATGCAGTGGTCGTGCAAACGCCAAATATGGCAGAATTCTAGCTTCACGCTTCCCATAGGCTGAAGCTAGTTGTTTATGAGAGTGCCCATTGGTCAAATCCAGCCTCGAGGGACTCTACAAGTATTACCCCAGGTAGTAAACAAGTTGCCCCCTCTTCCACTTTGTCTCTGTGCTTGCTCGAGAGTGTAACTCCGAGCCGCAGCCTCTGCCATTGAGTTTATTGTTGTTTAGCTTCTGTCATACATGCACGCATACTAAAAGCCTCTGCATTGTGGGAAGCAGTTGGAGAATCATCTTCACAGAGGGAGGATGCTTTGCTGAGCCCGAGGAGCCCAGCATCGCCACAGCCAGTCGTATCGACCGGGAGAGCCCATCGTGCCACCAGAGGACTGGACCAACCCCTCAGGGTAAGACCTGCCCAGTTGCCGAGGAGAAGGGACTTGGTCAAGACCGAATCCACAGTTGCCTAGCCCCGCCGTAGCGGGAGAGGAGCAGCCACGTGTGCTGCTCTGAGCCCTGTAAACATCAGGGAATACCAAAGCATTGTTCATGCCTATACTGCACTGAACCCGGGACCACCCCGAGCGTCCTGCTGTTCCTTTAAGCTCAGTAAACGAGAAGTCGCCGCTTAATGCACCGGCAACTGTCGCCCCGCCCTGTTGTGCGAGCCGACTCCCGAGGGCCGACCCCGCAGCTTTGCCCGCTGCCGTGTCCTCCAAGCCCGCCTGCTGGCAACCGTCTCCCCGCCCTGTCATGCGAGACGACTCCCAAGGGCCGACCCTACAGGCCGACCCCGACCAGGACCGAGCCCTGTCATCAACTCGACTAGGAACCAGTCCAGCAACAGTCGCCTGCTGGACCCCCACTTTGATAATACTGCCATGTGTGGCCAGAAACCATCCACGTTCCACCGAGTCGCCATCTAGTGGCCAAGCAGCAGAACTGCACCCTTTGTTGTATATAAATGCGGAAATAGTTTGTAACTAGTTATAATTAAGTTCTAATTATAACACTAAGCCATTTGTGGAATCTATTTCACGAACGTGCACTAGAACATGTATATAAGTTGGTGAGTCATCGGTTATTAATAATTTCATAATTAATAAAAATAATATTTTCATAATTCATATTTCATATTCATAAATTAATAACCTCTTCACCACACTTTTCCACCTCCTCTTTCAGCTCTGCCACCCAGCTGAGCAGATCATTCACCTGCTCACACCACACACAGGCATTGTCTCTCTTGCACTCTGGAACTACCAACAGGCTCAGGCATCCCTCCCTGTAGGGAGGGATTTTTGTTGTGTTATTTCTCTTTGCTGTATACCACAGAAACTAAATTTTTTTTTCCTCCCTTAAGAACAGCTTCAAGCTAACAGAATTTCCCTTAATATCCATCTTCTCACTTGTGGTAGGTTGAGAGAGGGCTTAGCTCTCCCTCCTCCACAGAGTAAGAAACCACAGCTAACCCAGTCGAAGAGGGAAAGCTATATATTTTCAAGCATATATGGAAAGCAGGTTATATATAACACAATATATACAGGTATTTACAATATATACACAGAAATATACAGCAAAGAGAAATAACACAACAAAAATCCCTCCCCCAGGAGGGATCCCCTCCCTGTAACCCCCTCTCTCCCCCCCCTACCTCCCTTTTTCCCCAAAAAGGGGTTAGAGAGAGAGAAAGGCAAGTTACTAAGGAAAAGAGTTGTTAGTAAGCTTCAAAAGCCCATGCAGGATTAGTTTTTGCTTATCTGAAGGCCAACTCCAGCAGTTTGCAGAGAGAGCAGGCAGGGAGAACAGGCTGAAACCCACACACTCCCCCAACTCCCAAACGAAAACTGAACTGAGTAAAAAAAAAATTCCAATTGCTCCACAGCTTAAAGTTGCATTTTATCTATTCACCAATGTAATTCGTTTAGAATATCGGAATGTTTTGGTTCTAGTACCAAAAACATTTGGCCAGTGTCTCAGCACTGCTTGTTCTTAAAGGCACAGCCTCAAACGGTCACACCACTTTAATTCTTTTTGGGAATAAAGGAGGAAGGGGGAAAAGGGGGGTTTGGAGGGAACCCTCCTCCATCAGGAGGGAGTTTTCTGTGTTACATTCTATTTTTGTATATACTGTAAATACTGTATATTGTGTATATATTCATTGCATTTCATTCTGCTTTTAAATACAGACTTTTCCACTTTTGCTTCTCTGACTGAGTTAGCTGCGGTTTGTATGTGTGGGGACAATTGAACTTTTCTCACTACTAGAATAGAATAGAATAGAGTAGAATTAACCACCTTGGGAAAGACATTTGAGATCATCAAGTCCAACCTATCACCCAACACCATCTAATCAACTAAACCATGGCACTAAGTGCCCCATCCAGTCTCCTCTTAAACACTTCCAGTGATGGTGACTCCACCACCTCCCCGGGCAGCTCATTCCAATGGCCAGTCACTCTGTGAAGAATTTCTTCCTAACATCCAGCCTAAATCTCCCCTGGTGCAGTGTCAACTGTGTCCCCTTGTTCTGTTGGTGGTTGCCTGGGAGAAGAGACCAACCCCCACCAGTCTACAACCCCCCTTCAGGTAGTTGTAGAAGGCAATAAGATCGCCCCTGAGCCTCCTCTTCTCCAGGCTAAACAATCCCAGCTCCCCCAGCCTCTCCTCATAGGATTTGTGCTCCAAACCCCTCACCAACTTTGTTGCCCTTCTCTGGACTCGGTCCAGCACCTCAACATCTTTCCTAAACTGATGAGCCCAGAACTGGACACAGTACTCAAGGTGTGGCCTAACCAGTGCTGAGTACAGGGGCAGAATTACTTCCCTGGTCCTGCTGGCCACACTATTCCTGATACAGGCCAGGATACCATTAGCCTTCTTGGCCACCTGGGCACACTGCAGGCTCGTGTTCAGCCTAAAGTCAATGAGTACCCCCAGGTCCCTTTCTGCCTGGCCGCTATCTAGCCACTCTGACCCCAGCCTGTAGTGCTGCATAGGGTTGTTGTGAACAGTGTGTGAACCTGGCATTTAGACGTGTTAAATCTCATGCCATTGGACCCTGCCCATCTGTCCAGCCTGTCAAGGTCCCTCTGCAGAGCTCTCCTACCCTCTAACAGATCAACAGCTGACCCCAGCTTGGTGCCATATGCAAATTTACTGATGATGGACACAATACCCTCATCCAGATCATCAATAAACATGTTAAAGAGCATGGGGCCCAACACTGATCCTTGGGGCACACCACAAGTGACTGGCCGCCAGCTGGATGTGGCACCACCAAGTTTCTGAGATGGCGAATATGTCATAGTTGCCCTGGTGGATTAGGACCTCCAGCTCCTCTTGCTTATTGCTCAGGCTGCGTGCATTGGTGTACATACACTGCAGCTGGGCTCCCGACTTCTCAATTGACCCTACCTTGTGCCCTACTCTTTCCTCTGCAGAGGGACCGATATCCTCACCCACCCCCTTCAGACCTAGTTTAAAGCCCTCCTAATGAGCCCTGCCAACTCTAGTGCTAGGACTCTCTTACCCTTTCTAGATAAATGCACCCCATCAGGACCCAGCAGGTCAGGTGCAGTAAAAGTTGTCCCATGATCGAAGAAGCCAAAGTTCCGCTGCTGGCACCATCCCCTGAGCCACTTGTTGATGGTATGGGTTCTCCCGTTCCTCTCAGTGTACTCCCCTGCCACTGAGGGAACTGAGCAGAACACCACTTGAGCTCCTGCCCCATCAATCAATTGTCCAAGGGCCCTGAACTCCTTCTTAATTGCCCTGGTGCCCTTCTTGTCAATCTCATCACTCCCAGCCTGTATTACCAGCAGAGGTTAATAGTCAGAGGGATGGATCAGCTTGGGGATTCTCCTTGCAATGTCCCTTACCCGTGCCCCGGGTAGGGAGCAGACCTCCCTGTGGGATGGGTCGGGACGACATATGGGTCCCTCAGTACCCCCCAGGGGAGAGTCCCCAACAACTATAACCCTTCTCCTTTTCTTTGTGGACCTGGTCATTATAGCTGGTGGGGACCGCTTGGCCTTAGGCTCCCCTCTGGATGGCTGCTCCTCAGCCCTCTCATCCCCACTGCCCTCAGCCTGCAGGGCCTCATACTTATTATGCAAGGGCACCGGAAGAAGAGGAGAGGGCCGGGGTGGATTTCTCTTGCCACCCTTGGCAGGGACCTGTATCCATCTCTCTCCATTCCCAGGGACCCTTCCGTCAGCAGGGAGGATCTGCAGAGCCTTCTCCCACAAATCTAACTCCCTTTCACTTTCCCTTATTGTCCTTGGCCTAGATACCTCCTCCTTTAGTTCGGCCACTTTGTCCTTCAGCTCTGCCACCAGGCTGAGGAGAAAGTTCACCTGCTTACACCTGATGCAGGTGTCCTCTCCCTCCCCCTCTATTCCAAGTGCCAGGCTGAAGCACTCTCTGCAGCTGGCAGCCTGGTCTCCAGCATGCTGATGAAACAACTCTGGGTAGATGCTGTTTTTCTACCCTTTGTCTGAGTGACAACCATGGTGCAATGTTTGAGTGAAACCAAAAACAAAAATTTTATTTATTTTTTTTGGGACAAGCAGCTGATCGGCTATTTAGCCAAAATGGCGCCGCACGCACAGCCCGGGTGGGATTTAAACCTGCCGCCGCTGACGTCAGGCTCCCGTTCCCACGCACACTCACGAGAGCATGACCCTGCTGGCACCCCTGCCTACCAGGACTCCTCCCAACCCACAAAACCCTGAAAGCAAGGCAAAAAGCCAAACAGAAAGCTCACAAGCCAAGCGGAGCTGTCCCGAAGCAGCGGTGCCGATCAGCTATTGAGCCAAAATGGCTCAATGGCTCAAGCTGCGCCAGGGGAAGTTTAGGCTCGAGGTGAGGAGAAAGTTCTTCACTAAGAGAGTCATTCATCATTGGAATGGGCTGCCCAGGGAGGTGGTGGAGTCACCATCCCTGGAGGTGTTCAAGAGGGGATTGGACGTGGCACTTGGTGCCATGGTCTAGTCATGAGGTCTGTGGTGACAGGTTGGACTCGATGATCTTTGAGGTCTCTTCCAACCTTGTTGATACTGTGATACTGTGACTCCACTAGTCACAGTTCTCCATTTGGGCATTGAGCCATTGATTGCAGCACTTTGAGAGCATCTATCTAGCCAATTACTTATCCACAGAGTAGTCCATCCATCAAATCTGTGTCTTTTCTGATTTAGTGATCCAGATTTTGTGCGGGACATCTTGTGGATATTCATCCATACAGAATCACAGAATCTCAGAATGTTAGGGGTTGGAAGGGACCTCAAAAGATCATTTAGCTCAAAGATTCAGTATTCAGTATCACTAAGGTTGGAAGAGACCTCAAAGATCATCGAGTCCAACCTGTCACTACTGCCCACTGCAGGCTTGAACTCACAACCTTCCCATTAAGGGTCTTATATGCTACCAACTGAGCCACTCCATTACCCCTAATTGCTCCCAAGAGGCACTGCACAAACCCCTGACAGGGCAGTATCACCTAGATTAGATCACACAGATATGCATCCAGATGGGTTTTAGATATCTCCAGAGAGGGAGACTCCACAATCTCCCTGGGCAGCCTTTTCCAGTGTTCCATCACCCTCACAGTGAAAAATTTTCACAGTATCACAGTATCACAGTAACTAAGGTTGGAAGAGACCCCAAGGATCATCAAGTCCAACCTGTTCCAACAGACCTCACAACTAGACCATGTTTACATGAAACTTCCTATGCCTCAACTTCCACATGTTGCCCCTTGTCCAGGGATTAGGCATCACCAAGAAGAGCCTTACTCCATCCTCTTGGCACTCACCCTTTACATATTTATAAACATTAATGAGGTCACCCCTTAGTCTCCTCTTCTCCAAGCTATAGTGACCCAGCTCCCTCAGTCTCTCCTTTTAAGGAAGATGTTCCACTCCCTTAATAATTTTTCTGGCTCTGCACTGGACTCTTTCAAGCAGTTCCCTGTCATTCTTGAACTGAGGGGCCCACAACTGGTCACAATATTCCAGATGTGGCCTCACCAGGGCAGAGTAAAGGGGGAGAATATCCTCTCTCGACCTAGAAGCACCTCCATTAGCTCCTAACCTACCAGAACCTTTATCTTGTCCCTGCATCCCCACCATCCATTGATGGTCTCAATAATTCAGATATATCTTTAAGGCAAACTTTCTCTCCATCCTTGGAGGGATCTTTTTTAACAGCAGAAGTTCCCTCACCAGCAGAGGGATCTTGCTGTTGCTGCTGGTCTGCACCTGTATCTGCCTTGCACCTCCCCCTTCTATCCAATGCTGCAATTTGTTTAACTGGGGCTATGTTTGAATTTACAGCAGGCTTAGCAGAAGCAGTGGGAGTTTGCAAGGAAGCAGTGTTAGCAGGCAGGCTTTGAGATCCAGCAGCTGTTGCAGACATCACCTCTGATCCTGTTGCTGTGGGAGGAAATTATTTTGCCTCTCTAATGGCTGCCAGTACTGTGGCTGCCATCTTAGGTGCTGCCGTTGTAGGCTGCATCTGCCCCTCTGCCGCTGGCTGAACACCAGAGCTGCTGGTCGTGTCATTGAGAGCTGCTTTACCAATAACTCCTCCCTGCTTATTCCCAGCTGTTTGCCTTGTCTCTGTATATCCATCACTGGAAATCTCTGGATTCGAACTAGAGCTGCTTCTCCTACATCTATGCCTACTATGTCTAAAAATAGAACTCTGGTTTGCTGCTCATCTGTTCCTGAGCAAAGGCATTAACAAGATGTGGTGGTTTAGGCTGGGTGCTGGCCCAGATGCCACTGCGCAGGCCACACCTGGGAGGTCCCAAGGGGTGGGCCCAGCCCAGGGGGTGGTCACAGGGACCAGGTATTCCATTCCCATAATGCCCTGCTCCCCTATAAAAAGGCCATGCGGGGTCTTCACTTCCTCTTTCGTCCCCTGCTGCTGCCTAGGTAACATGGCGTGAGCTGCCTCCCTTGGGCCTGCTCAGGCCCAAGGCTGGGTTGGGGGGGGGAGAAAGAGCCCTGGGGGGGTTTGGGTGTACCCCCAGGTGGGGATGGGATGTTCTTGGGTATGTTCTGGGATCTCTCTCTTTGTCATGGTGCTTGTGGGTCTCTGTAAAACTTTCATTGTTGTTTGTTATTGTTTTTCCTATTTAAACTTTCCATCACTTTTTGCAATCCGTTTGCCTGAGTCGTTATTTCTGCCTGTGGTGGGGAGGGGATCTGCCCCAACCCATTACACAAGAACACATTAATTATTACGGACAAGAGGATCACAGCTGCTCACATAGGTCTCACTTACAGGAATGCTGAATTTATATTTTTCTGCCAGCAAGGTAGTTGTGGTCATATTCCCATATTTGTTATGCCAAAAGAGCCCTAAGCAATGACCATAAAGCATTTGCAGCTTGTACTTAAACCAAAGGAACAATTTATATGCCAGCTATCTTCCCAGCTTATCAAACATCATACCAAGACACCATTTGTAAAGGACCACCATTAAAGCAGAATATATCGAATGCCACAGAATCCAAACCAGCTTCATTTTGCTTCCTTAATCTGATCAGGAATTAATCAAGCAATCGCCCCACGTTGAATAGGTGCCAATTATTTTGTGTAATGTGGAGGGTTGAAGTTTCCCATCAACATTAACTCAGCACGACTAACTCAGTTGGAAGCAAATGAAAGATGTATTTACAAGCAAAAACTACACTCTACAACGGAATGCAATGGATATGTACAAAATATACAGTGTTTACAATATAATACAGATATTTACAATTAGCAAATACCACGGAAACCCCCCTGGCTCCCCTCTGGTTCCCCCAGAGACCAGGGAAGCTGCTCCACTGACCCCCCAAACCTCCTCCCCCTTGTATCAGAAGAGGAGTTGAGAGGAAGGAATGTTAGTTCTTATCTTCAATGACAGTCAGAAGTGTTATTATCTCCCCAGCAGAACAGCCAAGCCAGAGAAAAGTAAAGGAATGGAAATGGAAGTGAAATGAGAAAGATTGTTATGGTACAGCTTTCTTATCCCAGACAGCAGGCGAAGGGCTCTTGCATCTCCCGGATAAACAGAGGCACAGCACAAATTCCAGTTGCAAGGGAAGCGAGGATTGGCTCCTAAGGCTCGTGGCTTCTCGGGCTTGCAGTAAGTAGGGCTCATGGCTACTATCCCAGGTCTTGGACAAGGCAACTCGAGGCAAGGCAAGTCCAAGCAGGCAAGTCCAGGCAAAGGCAAATTTAGGCAAGGCAAGGTGAATACAATTCAGCCTGTATTTATCACTTGCCCAAGATTAAATTGGGCCAATGGGACAACTGAAGCCAGCAAACAGCTACCCAATAAATTGGGACTCTGCCAGGCTCTAACTATAAAAGGCAGGAACATAGGCCTGGTCTGGGAGAAGCGTGGCAAGTGCATGTGTTGTTACCCCAAAAGGAGACTTGTTTACTGGACTTGTTGGTGCCTGGTCTTTTGTCCCTTTTCCATGTTACCCTGACTCCTACAGGAGGGAGAAGGACCATGTCTAGACATACCAGGACCTGTCTGGGTTTGTGTGGGGTCTGTTTGGCCTTACCACCACAGTGATCTAAATGACAAAAGTGTCCCCACAGACCCAGAGGATGTCCTGTGTAAAGGAAAGTAATTCAAGGTGCTCCAGCATCGTATTCTAACAACTTAGCAATGATATATTACAGGGATATGAATACATCACCCGTGGAGACAGTGTTGACTTGGTGCCAGAATTTTGAAGATGATCTCTTGTGATGAATATACTGGTGATTTATGTTAAAATTATAAGACTTAGAGTGTACTGAGATTAAGGGTCAGGATCTTGTGAGGCCTGTTTTGGGGGTAAAGGGAAAGAAACATATCTCGCAGACTTGCAAGGATACTGTCTGGTTAATTGGAGACACCAGGGTTGAGAAGGAGCTGTCTTAAAGATAAACATTCAGAACTAGGAATTTGTTTTCTTCAGATAAGAAGCCTGGATAATTGAGCATGCGTGAAAGCGGACACTTTGACCCTTACCACACCGAAAGTAGGCAGAAGGGATTTGACCACCTATTCTAAGACTCATTATCATATGCCTGCCTTCTATTTAGCATAAGTTTGCTTATGTAGATGATGTAACTATATAAGATGAAAAAGCTATTGTAAGGTTGTCCTGTGGAGGTGGAGTTTTGTTCCTTCTCAGGCCCAGCGCGCTGCTTTGCTTGCTTTTATTGCTTTTATTGCCTTTTATTACCTTTTAGTGCCAATAAAACTGTTACCAAAAACTTATACCAGGAGTCATCTATAACAGATGGTGCGTTGGCTGGGAATCGTCTGAACCTTCACGTCTTTTGAACTCCAGATGAAGAGGCGCCCCACTACATTTGTGGTGGCTTCATTGTAGTCAGAAGACGGAGAGGTCAGCACGATCAGAACTCAATAAAAGCAAGCAAAGGAATTTTTTTTCCTTTCTTTTTTTTTCTTGTTTTCCTTTTTTTCTCTTTTCTTTTCCTTGTTTTTGTTGTTGTGGTTCTGTTGTTTGTTGTCCAATTGGCGTATGTGGACCCCATAAGACTTCGTATACGAGATCCAAGCAACGGCGATCACGGTGGTGAGAATACCGCTGGGGGGGGAGGATTCGGCTACATTGGGATTCGGCTACCTTAGTTTGAGTGTCTGAGTCTGCTGTTTCAGGTTCCTCAAGGGGGGAGGTACGGTGGAGCTGACACGGTAGATCTGGCTGGTAAAGAAGAGGGGTATTCGCGAGTAGGAATTATTTCAATTATTCCACTTGCATGATTATTTGTGGTATTATTCCACTTGAATGAGTATTTGTGGTTTATTCCACTTGCATAAGTATTTATGGTAGCCAGGAATAGAATTCGTGAGTAGGAATTGTTTAGACTGTTCTACTTGCATGATTATTTGTAGTAGCTAGGGATAGCATTCCTGAGTAGGAATTGTTTGGAGTACTCCACTTGCATAAATATTTGTGGTAGTCAGGAGAAAATGGGGCAAAAGAAGAGTAAGTCATCAAAGCAGGACGGAGAGAAGGCTTTACCTTCTATTCCTCCAGAGAGTCCGTTAGGACTGCACATTCAATATTGGGAGAATGATGGACAGAGAAAAGGGAAATCAAAGGAAAGAATGATTCACTACTGTATGGAGGTATGGCCAAAAGAACCATTAAGACCACATGTACATTGGCCTATTTTTGGATCCTTTGGGGACTGGATTTGTCAAGCCTTAAACTTATATGTGAATTCTAAAAAGCCTTTTAATCAAGAAGAGAGTGAGTATGCTGACATTTGGATTAGGGCTTCACGGCCTTCTGTTCCAATACTGGCATTAAAAACTGAGGATAAGGATAAAGAAAAGGAGAAGGAAAAGTGGGAACCCTTGGACAACTTACCACCACCCTCTCACCAGAATAGGGGTCGTCGGGATCCCCCAAATCCTCCTCCTCCCCCTCCTTCACCTACCCGAACAAGAGGTAGGGCTAGGAATGACAGGAATGAAGAGAATGAGGATGAAGTAGGGCTACATCCACTACGAGAAGTGCCAATGGGAGGAAATCAGGGAGGAATAGGGTTTGTGACGGTACCTCTCAGTACATTAGATGTTCGTAGTTTCAAGAAAGAGATGGGTACCTTATTAGATGATCCCTTAGGTGTAGCTGAGAGGCTGGATCAATTTTTGGGCCCCAATACATATACTTGGAAAGAGATACAGTCTATTTTAAGTATTCTATTCACTGCAGAGGAAAGAAACATGATTAGACAGGCTGGTATGAGAATATGGGAGAGGCAGAATCAGGGGGGGCCACCAGGAGATCAGAAGTGGCCTAATCAAGACCCTGGGTGGGACCATCAGCAGCCCCAAGGGAGACAGAATATGAGTGACCTGAGAACTATAATAATACAAGGAATTAGGGAAGCTGTTCCTAGAGGACAGAATTTTGATAAAGCCTTTAGTGACCAACAGAGGAAAGACGAATCTCCTACTGAGTGGATGGAAAGATTGAAGAAAAGCTTGCAGATGTATTCTGGAATAGATCCCAATTCTGCAGTTGGAGTGACCCTTATCAGGACGCAGTTTGTAGCAAAATCATGGGGAGATATTAGGAAGAAGTTGGAAAAAATCGAAGACTGGCAAGACAGGGGATTAGAAGAGTTACTACGGGAAGCTCAGAAGGTATATGTAAGGAGAGATGAAGTTAAACAAAAACCAAAAGCTAAATTGTTTGTAACTGCTGTAAGAGAAAGTCAGAAACCACAGGAAACAACACAGGAGTGGAAATGGGATGACAGGGTTCAGAAAACTGGAGTCCCCGTTTGTTATTACTGCAATAAAAAGGGACATATCCAGAGGAAATGTAGACAAAAGGAGAAAGATGAGAAAATGTTTAAGGAAGATTAGGGGTGTCAGGGGCTGTATATTTTGGGGACAAGAACATCAAAGGAGCCCTTGATAAAGTTTACTGGTAGGTCCCCAGAAGGAGGAGGTGACCTTTTTGGTAGATACAGGAGCAGAAAAATCAACTATACTGAAAATTCCTAAGGGGGTTGAGGAAGGAAAAAAAACCAACAACAGTAATTGGAGCTAAAGGGGAACCTTTTAAGGTGTCACTACTTGAAAATATAGAAATAGAATTGGAAAAAAGGATTTGTCTAAATGATTTGTTAGTTGTTCCAGAAGCTGAATACATTCTCTTGGGAAGAGATTTAATTATAAAATTAAAATTGAATTTAGAGAGTCAGGGAGATGGTTTGAGTGTTCGATTATGTAAGTTAACTGAAAAAGATGAAAAAGGTATAAGTCCAGAAGTTTGGTATAAATATGGCAGTAGAGGAAAAATTGATATGGATCCAATAAAAATTCAAATAACAGACCCAGGTAATCCTATACGTATAAAGCAATATCCCATACCATTAGAAGGGAGAAAGGGTCTGAAACCTATCATAGATGAATTAATAAACAAAGGAACATTAGAACCCTGTATGTCTCCTCATAATACCCCAATCTTACCGATAAAGAAATCGGATGGAACTTATCCGTGACCGTTTGACGCTGTGCCTTTAAGAAAGGGGCACACTGGCTAAATGTTTGTAAAATATTTTGGTATTCTAAACGAATTTCATTGGCCAAGTAATTGTGGGAGGTGAGGATAGTCCCAGTGCAGCTGGAACTTTCTCTCAGTCTTCCTTCCTTCGCTGTCCCTCTCGGCTGGATCTGCTTCTGGGATTCTGGCCAACTAAGATAAGAACTAACTCCCTGTGCATAGGCCTCTGTCTGCTGTGCTAACTCCCTTTTCTTCTCGTCTTCTACCTCTTTGGGGGAGAAGGGAGGTAGGGGGGTGAAGGGGGCACAGGGGGAAGCCCCCTCTGTGGGGGGTCTGGTTTCTGGTTGAGTTCATTTCCTGTATATTCCTGTATATACTGTAAAATACCTGTATTTGTTGTGTTACATATAATCTGGTTCCTTGTAAAATATACTCTCATTTCTCCGACTGGGTTTAGCCGTGGTCTCTCTCTCAGTGGGGGAGGGAAAGCAGAGCCTTTGCTTTCAAACCACCACACTCTTTTTTTTATTGGCGCCCAACGTGGGGCCAGGTAATTAAGTAATTAAGTTGATTTATTGCTTGTCTCAGCCGGAGAAACGAAATTAAGATGGTGTGGGTTTTTAAGCAGTTGCTGTTTTCCGTGTGTTCTATATTGGTCTAGCGGTACTGCATCGGGTTGATGTTAGACCAGATAGGTAAATATTTAATGCGTAAAATCTATTTGTGGTTTATGCATAGGATCCAGCTGTTGTATAAACACTGTTTGGGTTTTTTTCGGCTCACTAATTACGGCAACAGAACGTCTTCCACTTTGCCGATCAAGATAAGGGAGTTTAACACTTCAGGAGGTCAAAGAGTAACTTTAAGTGCTGGCTGGGATCTTAAGGTGATTTATTTGACGGGTGTAATCCTGCTGTTGCTGATAATTAATGTCTATCTGCTGTGGGCTCCACATAGAGAGAAAAAGGTTTCTCGAGCATGTTTTGTGATTAAGCAAAAATCTAGGAAGCGTAGGCATTCCTCTAAATCTGCCCCAGAGTCCTCGAGTGACGAGGAAGGGGCTGCGTCAGTTAGAAAAATACAAAAACCTATTGGCAAAGCAGCCTTAAATGCTCCACTCTATGACTTTGGCAAGCAGCCAGGGGCGGCTCCCATTCCCAAGATGGCGACCGGTAGTGAGGCAAGGTCATTTCCGTCCGCCATGACAGGACAGGACAGCCAGTTTGTCTCAGTAGCCGGTCAGAACCGCTCCTTTGGGACAGCACCGCTCCTCCTTCAGGTGTCTGTTTAAATCCCGGGCGGGCTGTGCGCGCGGCGCCAGTTTGGCTCAGTAGCTAGCCTTTCGGCTGCTTGGGAGGGAAAAAAAAAAAAAAAAATTTTTTTTTTTTTTTTTCACTCATACGCTGCACCATGGTAATTACTCGGACCAAGGGTAGAAAAACAGCATCTACCCAGACAGAGTTGTTTCTCCAGCATGCTGGAGTCCAGGCTGCCAGCTGCAGAGAGTGCTCCAGCCTGGCAGTTGGAATAGAGGGAGAGGGAGAGGGAGAGGACACCTGTGTCAGGTGTGAGCAGGTGAACTTTCTCCTCAGCCTGGTGGCTGAGCTGAAGGATGAAGTGGCCGAGCTGAAGGAGGAGGTGTCTAGGCTGAGGTCAATAAGGGAAAGCGAAAGGGAGTTAGACTTGTGGGAGAAGGCTCTGCAGATCTCCCCTGCTGAGGGACGGGCCCCTGAAAATGGAGAGGGATGGACACAGGTCCCTGCCAAGGGTGGCAAGAGAAATCCACCCCGGCCCTCTCCTCCTCCTCCGCTGCCCTTGCATAATAAGTATGAGGCCCTGCAGGCTGAGGGCGGTGGGGATGAGAGGGCTGAGGAGCAGCCATCCAGAGGGGAGATCAAGGCCAAGCGGTCCCCGCCGGCTGTAACAACCAGCTCCAGGGAGCAGCCTAAGGCCAAGCCTAAGGCCAAGCGGCCACCACCAGCTATAACGACCAGCTCCACAAAGAAAAGGAGAAGGGTTATAGTTGTTGGGGACTCTCCCCTGGGGGGTACTGAGGGACCCATATGTCGTCCTGACCCATCCCACAGGGTGGTCTGCTCTCTACCTGGGGCGCAGGTAAGCTCATCAGTCCCTCTGACTATTACCCTCTGCTGGTAATACAGGCTGGGAGTGATGAGATCGACAGGAAGGGCACCAGGGCAATTAAGAAGGAGTTCAGGGCCCTTGGGCAATTGATTGATGGGGCAGGCGCACAAGTGGTGTTCTGCTCAGTTCCCTCAGTGGCAGGGGAGTACACTGAGAGGAACGGGAGAACCCACACCATCAACAAGTGGCTCAGGGAATGGTGCCAGCGGAGGAACTTTGGTTTCTTTGATCATGGGGCTACTTTTACGGCACCCGACCTGCTGGGTCCTGATGGGGTGCATTTATCTAGAAGGGGCAAGAGAGTCCTAGCACTAGAGTTGGCAGGGCTCATTAGGAGGGCTTTAAACTAGGTCTGAAGGGGGTGGGTGAAGACATCGGTCCCTCTGCAGAGGTAAGAGTAGGGCACAAGGTAGGGTCAATTGAGAGGTCAGGAGCCCAGCTGCAGTGCATGTACACCAATGCACGCAGCCTAGGCAATAAGCAAGATGAGCTGGAGGTCCTAATCCACCAGGGCAACTATGATATAGTTGCCATCTCAGAAACATGGTGGGACAACAGGCACGATTGGAGTGCTACACTGGGGGGCTACAGGCTCTTTAGGAGGGATAGGTGAGGGAGGAGAGGAGGAGGGGTGGCTTTGTATATTAGGGAGACACTTTCTGCCTCAGAACTTGAAGTGGAAGATGAGGGAATTGAGAGCCTGTGGGTTAAAATCAGAGGGCAGCCCAACAAATCTGACATCCTGGTTGGAGTCTGTTATAGACCACCCAACCAGGATGAGGAGGTTGATGAATTATTCTATAAACAACTGGAGGCTGTTTCAAGATCATCAGATCTTGTCCTCGTGGGGGACTTCAACCGGCCGGATATCTGCTGGGAACTTAATTCAGCAGAGAGAAGGCAGTCCAGAAGATTCCTGGAGCAAATAGAGGATTGCTTCCTGACGCAGCTGTTAAGCGAGCCTACCAGGGGACAGGCTCTGCTTGACTTGCTGTTCTCCAATAGGGAAGGGCTAGTGGGAGATGTGACCGTGGGAGGCTGCCTAGGCTGCAGTGACCACGAGATAGTGAAGTTTTCAATATGCAGGGAGATAGGGAGGAGTACCAACAGAACCTTCACCTTAGACTTCCGGAGGGCAAACTTCAGCCTCTTTAAGAAACTTATTTGTAAAGTTCCCTGGGTACCAACCCTCATGAACCGAGGGGTCCAGGAGGGTTGGACCTACTTCAAACAGGAGCTCTTGAAGGCACAGGAACTGGCGGTTCCCATGTGCCGAAAGATGAGCCGGCGGGGAAGGCGACCGGCCTGGATGGACAAGCAGCTCCTGAAAGATTTAAGGGAAAAAAAGAGGCTGTATCACCTTTGGAAGGAGGGGAAGGCTTCTTGAGGTATGTTTAAGGAAGTGGTTAGATTATGTAGGAATAAAATTAGAGAGGCAAAGGCCCAGTTGGAACTGAAACTGGCCACCTCTGTGAAAGACAATAAAAAGCAATTTTACAAATATATCAACGCTAAAAAGAAGGGCAAGAAGAACCTCCACTCCTTACTGGACCTGGAGGGGAACATGGTGACCAAAGATGAGGAAAAGGCTGAGGTCCTGAATGCCTTCTTTGCCTCGATGTTTAACAGCAAGGTAGGAGTCCAGGATGAGTGGCCTTCTGAGCTGGGTAATAGGGTCGGGGAGCAGTGTAATGCCCCAGAAATCCATGAGGAATTAGTTCGGGACCTGCTGAGCCACTTGGACACCCATAAGTCCATGGGACCGGATGGGATCCATCCTAGGGTGCTAAGAGAGCTGGCAGATGAGCTGGCCAAGCCACTCTCCATCATTTTCCTCCAGTCCTGGCTCACTGGAGAGGTCCCAGATGACTGGAAACTGGCCAATGTGGTCCCCATCCACAAGAAGGGACGGATGGAGGAACCTGGAAACTACAGACCAGTCAGCCTGACCTCAGTGCCGGGGAAAGTGATGGAACAGATTATTCTGTCGGCAATAACTGCGCACCTGAAGGATGGCCAAGGGCTCAGGTCCAGCCAAAATGGATTTAGGAAGGGCAGGTCCTGCCTCTCCAACCTGATCTCCTTCTATGATCAGGTGACCCGTCTGGTGGATGTGGGGAGGCCTGTGGATGTAGTCTATCTGGACTTCAGCAAGGCCTTTGACACCGTCCCCCACAGTAAGCTGCTGGCTAAGCTGTCAGCTCGTGGTTTGGACCGCAACACTCTGTGCTGGGTTAGGAACTGGCTGGAGGGCCGAGCCCAGAGAGTGGTGGTGAATGGTGCCACATCCGGCTGGCGGCCAGTCACCAGTGGCGTCCCCCAGGGATCAGTGCTGGGCCCCATCCTCTTTAACATCTTCATTGATGATATGGATGAGGGGGTTGAGTCAGTCATCAGCAAGTTTGCAGATGACATCAAGTTGGGAACAGATGTTGGTCAGTTAGAGGGTAGAAAGGCTCTGCAGAGGGACCTCGACCATCTGGACAGAAGGGCAGAGTCCAATGGCATGGCATTTAATAAGTCCACGTGCCGGGTGCTGCACTTTGGCCACGGCAACCCCATGCAGAGCTACAGGCTGGGGTCAGAGTGGCTGGAGAGCTGCCAAACAGAGAGGGACCTGGGGGTGATGATTGACACCCGCCTAAACATGAGCCAGCAGTGTGCCCAGGTGGCCAAGAGGGCCAATGGCATCCTGGCCTGTATTAAGAACAGTGTGGCCAGCAGGAGCAGGGAGGTCATTGTGCCCCTGTACGCTGCATTGGTTAGGCCACACCTTGAGTACTGTGTCCAGTTCTGGGCCCCTCAGTTTAGGAAGGACATAGAGACACTTGAACGTGTCCAGAGAAGGGCAACAAGGCTGGTGAGAGGCCTTGAGCACAAGCCCTATGAGGAGAGGCTGAGGGAGCTGGGATTGTTTAGCCTGGAGAAGAGAAGGATCAGAGGTGACCTCATTGCCCTCTACAACTACCTGAAAGGTGGTTGTAGACAGGAGGGGGTTGGTCTCTTCTCCCAGGCAACCAGCACCAGAACAGGGGGACACAGTCTCAAGCTGTGCCAGGGGAGGTTTAGACTCGAGGTGAGGAAAAAGTTCTTCACTGAGCGAGTCATTCGTCATTGGAATGGGCTGCCCAGGGAGATGGTGGAGTCGCCGTCCCTGGAGGTGTTCAAGGGGAGATTGGACGTGGCACTTGGTGCCATGGTCTAGTTGTGAGGTCTGTTGGAACAGGTTGGACTTGATGATCCTTGGGGTCTCTTCCAACCTTAGTTACTGTGATACTGTGATACTGTGACCGGAAGGGGCCCCCACGGCAGCTGGTTTAGATCAGGACCTGTCAGCTTCTATCAGGATGGCTGTAAATTCAAACACAGCTCCAGTTAAACAAGTAGCAGTCTTAAAGACCAGAGGTGGAAAGGCCAAAGCTGATCCAGGAGCTAGTGGAGCTAATGGAGGAGAAGAGCAGGAGACTGATCCCGGTGAGGGAACCTCTGCTAAACAGGCTGATCCTGGTGAGGGAACCTCTGCTAGACAGACTGATCCTGGTGAGGGAACCTCTGCCAGGAAAAGGCCTGCTGGAGATGAAGAGAAGGTTCGCCTTAGAGATATAGCTGAGTTTTTGAGATCATCACAGGATGGAGATGCAGCTAAGACAGCAGCTGGCAGTGGTGCTTCTCAGCTTAAAGAGATCCTTAGGAGAGTGACAGCAGGATTATGGGGACAAAAGGTTCAGGAAGATGTGATAGATGAAGAGGAGGATGACCTGCAGAGCTGCTCGTCACCGAGGGAGGAGATTTGCAACATCTGCAAAGATTACCTCAGAGCAGACAAGAAATCCATCCTATCTTGGCTTGCTAGGTGTTATGATACAGGTGCTCCAGCTCTAATAGTTGGAGACAAGTCAGCAGCTCAGCTAGGAACTCTCTCAAAGGATAATGGAATAGATAGACATCTAGCCAGGATTCTCAGTAAGGTTAATCTGTGGATACGCCTCTTAATGGCGGTTTCCCTGAGATACCCTTCCCGAGATGATCTTCCATGGAATCCTAAGCCCTGGACTACCATAGATGAGGGAATTAAGTGTCTGAGAGAGTTTGCCATTAGAGAGATACTCTATGGTGACCATGATACTCTGAATCCTGACGATATTCCTGTGGCAGCTGGTCTTGCTAAAAAGCTCATCAAACTTGCTCCTTCCAAATATGCAAACATTCTGGCAAGCAGAATTGTGGCAAGAAATTATGGTGGAGATCCTCCTACGGTTGGCCAATTCACTGATCAACTGAGACAATTGGATGATAGCATGACACGTGTTTCTTTGGTTTCAGCCATTGAAACACTGTCTGGAAAAATGGAGAATTGCATGAAAGAGCTGAAAGATTCCATATACCAATTGGCACAAAGAGATAATTCCAATTCTTCCTCCAGGTGGGTGCAGGTTTCAGCTGTGAGGAATAGATGTCCTCCAAGGAGGTCATTCCAAAACAGGCCAAACCAAAACAGACCACCAAGGCAATCACGTAGGACCATTTGGATAACTCTACGTGATCAGTTTGGTGAGAACATGAACAGGTGGGATGGTCAACCAACTTCTAATCTTTTCAGGAGACTGAGGGAACTGCAAAGTGGCAGAACCCAGGGTAGCAATACCAGAAGGGTAGCTGTTACTTCCACAGTTCCCCAGGACAACAATGACAGCTCCAACAGTGGCTCCAGTTCTAACACTGCACAGAGTGCTCGTTGCACCTGTGGAAATGTTCCCCATAATTAGGGGTGCCCTGCCTCCCGCCAGGGGGAGGAGAGGGATAATGGAGATAATAGAATCTATTGGGATGTGGACATCCAGTGGCCTGGCACTTCACACTTTCGGAAGTACAGGGCCTTGGTTGACACAGGAGCTCAGTGCACCATATTGCCATCAAATTATCAGGGATCAGAGTCCATAAGTATTCTGGAAGTCACTGGTGGATCTCAAGAGTTAAGTAAGGTAGAGGTTAATATAAGTTTAACTGGTAAACAGTGGAAGAAGCATACAGTTGTGACCGGACCTGATGCACCTTGTATTTTGGGAATTGATTTTCTGAGAGAAGGGCGTTTCAAGGACCCTAAAGGTTACAAATGGGCTTTTGGAGTAGCTTCTGTAGAAATTGATGGACAAAAGCTGAAGCTGTCTGCTAGACCTGAACTTTCTGATGAATCTGCAGTTGTGGGACAACACAAGATTCAGGACATTAAATTGCCGGTTGCTTCTCAGACTGTGCATCACAGACAATACAGAACCAACCATCACTCTTTGTTGCCCATTCAGAATCTGATTCGTCAGTTGGAGAGTCAGAAAGTCATCAGCAAAACCCATTCACCTTTCAACAGTCCGGTGTGGCCTGTGCGAAAGCTGAATGGAGACTGGCGTCTGACAGTGGACTACCGAGCCCTGAATGAAGTAACTCCACCTATGAGTGCAGCAGTACCAGACATGATGGAACTCCAGTATGAGCTGGAATCCAAAGAGGCCAAATGGTATGCTACCATAGACATTGCTAATGCATTCTTCTCTATTCCCATAGCAGAGGAATGCAGGCCTCAGTTTGCTTTCACCTGGAGAGGAATCCAGTACACTTTCAATAGACTGCCAATGGGCTGGATCCACAGCTCCAGCATCTGTCATGCAGTAATCCATGATGCTCTGGAGGAAGGTGGTGCTCCAGAACACATCCAGTTCATCGATGATATCATCGTCTGGGGTAAAACTGCTGAGGAAGTCTTCGAGAAAGGCAACAAAATCATGGACATTCTTCTGAATGCTGGTTTTGCCATCAAGAGAGACAAAGTGAAAGGTCCTACCACAGAGATCCAGTTTCTGGAAGTGCAGTGGCAGGACGGATGCCGACACATTCCAGTGGATGTGGTTAATAGAGTCTCTACCATGGCAAATCCCATGAACAAGCAAGAAACTCAACGTTTCTTGGGGATAGTGGGATTTTGGAGACTACACATTCCTGGATACAGCCAGATTGTGAAACCTCTGTATGATGTGACTCGAAAGAGGAATAGTTTCCACTGGGGACCTGAACAGCAAGCAGCCTTTGACCAGATAAAGCAAGAAGTAGTTCAAGCAGTGGGTCTGGGACCTGTGCGAGATGGTCCAGACATTAAGAACATTTTGTATACGGCTGCAGGTGACAATGGTCCAACCTGGTGCTTGTGGCAAAAAGCTCCAGGTGAGACACGTGGAAAACCTCTTGGTTTCTGGAGTCGAGGTTACAGAGGTTCAGAGGCAAATTATACTCCAACAGAGAAGGAGATTCTAGCTGCCTATGAAGGAGTGAAAGCAGCTTCTGAAGTGATTGGAACTGAATCACAACTTCTCTTAGCTCCCAGATTACCAGTTTTGAATTGGATGTTCAAAGGCAAGGGTTCCACACCACATCATGCCACAGATTCCACCTGGTCTAAGTGGATGGCTCTGATAACACAGAGAGCTCGAATGGGAAATCTTGAAAGACCTGGTCTGGTGGAGGTGATCTCAAGTTGGCCTGAAGATACCAACTGCACTAAACCTCCAGAGGAGAGAGTAACTCGTGCTGAGGAAGCTCCTCCTTACAATGACCTTTCTGATGATGAGAAGAAGTATGCTTTGTTCACAGACGGTTCCTGTCGTCTCGTTGGGAACAAGCGTAGGTGGAAGTCTGCAGTGTGGAGTCCAACACGCCGAGTTGCAGAGGCGAAAGCTGGAGAAGGAGAATCCAGTCAGTTTGCTGAGGTAAAAGCTGTCCAGCTAGCTCTCGATGTAGCTGAACGTGAGAGATGGCCAAAGCTTTATCTCTAGACCGATTCATGGATGGTAGCCAATGCTCTATGGGGTTGGCTGAAGAACTGGAAGAAGAATGGCTGGCAGAGGAAAGGAAAACACATCTGGGCAGCCGACCTGTGGCAAGACATTGCTGATCGAATCGAGAGAATTCCAGTGAAAGTGAGACACATTGATGCTCACATTCCTAAGAGCAAAGCTACTGAGGAACAGCAACACAACCATCAAACAGATTTAGCTGCAAGAGTTTCTCAAGTAGACAAGGACTCTGAACTTGATCTTGACTGGAAGCACCGAGGTGAGATATTCTTAGCTCGGTGTGCTCACGATTCATCAGGACATCAAGGCAGAGATGCAACATACCAGTGGGCTTGTGACAGATCCATAGACATTTCCATGGATGCTATCACACAAGTCATCCATGACTGTGACATTTGTGCTGCTATTAAGCAGGCAAAGTGAATTAAGCCCTTGTGGTATGGTGACAGATGGTCCAAGTACAGGTATGGTGAAGCCTGGCAGATTGAGTACATCACTCTACCACGTTCTCGTTCTGGTAAGCAATACGTGCTTACTATGGTAGAGGCAAACACTGGATGGCTGGAAACTTATGCAGTTCCGCATGCAACTGCACGCAACACCATTCTTGGTCTGGAGAGACAGATCCTGTGGAGACACGGAACTCCAGAGAGGATTGAGTCAGACAACGGAACTCATTTCAAGAACAACCTTGTAAAGAGCTGGGCAAAAGAGCACGGTATTGAGTGGATTTTCCACATTCCTTGCTATGCACCAGCTGCAGGGAAGATTGAACGCTACAACGGTTTGTTGAAGACCACTCTCAAAGCCATGGGAGGTGGATCTTTGAAAAACTGGGAGAAACATTTAGCACAAGCAACCTGGCTGGTGAATAGTAGGGGTTCAGTGAACCGAGCTGGACCGGCACATTCAGATCTGCTACGGAAAGTAGAAGGTGATAGAGTTCCTGTTGTTAGAGAAAAGAACCTGTTAGGTAAAACTGTTTGGGTATTTTCTCCCTCAGGAGAGGCTAAACCTGTCCGAGGGGCGGTTTCAGCAGAAGGTCCGGGTCACACTTATTGGGTAATGCAGGAGAATGGTCAAATTCAGTGTATTCCACAAAGAAATTTAACTTTAGCTGAAAGAGTTTAATTTCAGACTGTCGTACAGCTACAACGCGCCCAAAGGAGGAATCCCTGAGGAATCTACAGTGCATGAACCCTGAGAGCCCTGAGTCAACTGAGCGTCCCTGTGTTCCTGTTTGCTTTTTCTTCACTTCGTCTATGGAGAGACAAGATGGTTTCCATTTTCCTATTTCCTGACTTTTTTGGACTTATGAATCGTCTACATCTGAGTATAGCCGGAACGGACTATGAACTTTACTCGCAAACTGTAAATATTGTTTCCGATTGGATGGACAGTGTGAACGGCCAATGAAATTGTTTAGAAGGAGTGGACTGTGACTGTTTGACGCTGTGCCTTTAAGAAAGGGGCACACTGGCTAAATGTTTGTAAAATATTTTGGTATTCTAAACGAATTTCATTGGCCAAGTAATTGTGCGAGGTGAGGATAGTCCCAGTGCAGCTGGAACTTTCTCTCAGTCTTCCTTCCTTCGCTGTCCCTCTCGGCTGGATCTGCTTCTGGGTGTTGCAGTTTGAGCTGGGTGCCCCCCTGGGGTGTTCACTTCCTGTGTCCAGAAGTCCAGCCCAGAGGGATGGACACAGGAAATTGTGTATTTCCTACCATAATTCTTTGCACCACTATAAGATCCAGTGCGGGGTCTTGCACTGTCTCTTTTTCTTCCTCCTCCGCCAGCCGGTAACTGGGGGAGATGTCTCCTGGCTTTGGGCCTGGCTAGGCCCAAGGCCACGGGGGGATGGGCAGTCTCAGGCCTGGCCAGCTGAGACTAGCCCAGCAGAGGGAGGGGGAAGAAGGAGCCCTGAGGGTCTCGGGTGTACCCTCAGGTGGGAATGGGATGCCTCTGGGTTTGCTTTGGGATCTTTCTTTGTCACTGCGCTTTGGGTTCTCTGTAACATTCACTGCTTTCTATTTAAACTTTCATCACTTTTGCAATCCGTTTGTCTGAGTGTTTTATTCCTGCCCGTGGTGGGGAGAGAGGGGGCTGCCTCAACCCAGCACATTCTTGGTAGCAGAGGATGGTTGTAGTGGGGAGGGGGTCTGCCTCTAAACCCACCACACTGGGATTCTGGCCAACTAAGATAAGAACTAACTCCCTGTGCATAGGCCTCTGTCTGCTGTGCTAACTCCCTTTTCTTCTCGTCTTCTACCTCTTTGGGGGAGAAGGGAGGTAGGGGGGTGAAGAGGGCACAGGGGGAAGCCCCCTCTGTGGGGGGTCTGGTTTCTGGTTGAGTTCATTTCCTGTATATTCCTGTATATATTGTAAAATACCTATATTTGTTGTGTTACATATAATCTGTTTCCTTGTAAAATATACTCTCATTTCTCCGACTGGGTTTAGCCGTGGTCTCTCTCTCAGTGGGGGAGGGAAAGCAGAGCCTTTGCTTTCAAACCACCACAGTTAGTACAGGATTTAGGAGCAATAAATCAGAGAACATTAACTAAATTCCCTGTAGTAGCAAACCCGTATACACTGTTGAGTCATTTGACCCCAGAATACACTTGGTACAGTGTGATAGATTTGAAAGATGCTTTTTGGGCTTGCCCCTTAGACAAGGACTCAAGGGATTTATTTGCCTTTCAGTGGGAAGATCCTGAAACGGGAAGAAAACTGCAGTTAAGGTGGACTGTGTTGCCTCAGGGGTTCACAGAATCACCAAATTTATTTGGACAAACTTTAGAAAAACTGTTACAAGGTTGGGAAATTCCAGCAAATATTAAACTTTTGCAGTATGTGGATGATCTGTTGATAGCAGGAAGAGACGAGGAAGAAACTCAGTCAGCCACAATACAGCTGCTAAACTTTTTGGGGGACAATGGGCTTAAGGTTTCAAAATCAAAACTGCAGTTCGTAGAGCAGGAGGTGAAATATCTCGGACACTGGTTAAGTAAGGGTAAAAAGGAGTTGGACCCTGATAGAGTGTCAGGAATATTGGCTTTAAGAGCTCCTCAGTGTAAAAAGGAAATCAGACAGCTGCTTGGACTTCTGGGGTACTGTCGATCATGGATAGAGGGGTACAGTGAAAAGGTGAAATTTCTATATGAGAAGTTGACCCTTAATAATATTAAGTGGAGTCCAGAGGACGATGAGCGATTGGATAGAATAAAAAGAATGTTGATTGAAGCCCCTGTTTTAAATCTGCCTGATGTGGAGAAGCCATTTGAACTTTTCGTAAGCACATCTAACCACACAGCATATGGAGTGTTAACCCAGGACTGGGCCGGAAGTAAGAAACCTGTAGGGTATTGTTCCAAGTTATTAGATCCCGTAAGTAGGGGATGGCCAGGTTGTTTACAAGCCTTAGTGGCGATGGCATTATTAGTGGAAGAAGCACAGAAAATAACTTTTTATGCTCCCTTGAGAGTATACACTCCACATAACATAAGGGGGGTGTTGCAACAAAAGGCAGAAAAATGGCTAACAGATAGCAGAATTTTGAAATATGAGGCTATTTTAATGGAATCACCAGAACTCGAGCTTAGGATTACCAAAGCTCAGAATCCTTCACAGTTCCTGTTTGGAGAACCACCAGAAGATCTACAGAACGACTGTATAGAGATTATTGAGCTACAAACTAAAATAAGACCAGATTTAAAGGACTTAGAGCTGGATGATGGAGAGCAATTATTTATAGATGGGTCTTCCAGGATAGTGGAGGGGAAAAGAAAATCAGGATATGCCATCGTAGATGGAGAAATGAGAATAGTTGAATCAGGTCCTTTGAGTGCCAGCTGGTCAGCCCAAGCTTGTGAACTGTATGCTCTACTCCGAGCATTAGAATTGTTAAAGAACAAATCAGGGACTATCTATACTGACTCTAAATATGCATATGGGGTAGTGCATAGCTTTGGAAAAATTTGGGAGGAAAGAGGACTAATAAATACTCAGGGAAAGGGGCTTATACATCAGGAGTTAGTGGTAAAAGTCCTTGAAGCCTTAAGGGGTCCTAAAAATATTGCAGTGGTTCACATAAAGGGACATCAAAGGGGATTAGAATATCACATTTGTGGAAACAATGCTGCAGACAGTGAAGCGAGGAGTGCTGCCTTAAGGAAGCAGGGAAGAGATCTGAAGATTTTACACTTGGAGCAAGAAAACCCTAAAAAAGCTGAATTAAAAGTTTATCAAGAGGAAGAATTAAACAAAATAAAAGAAATGGGGGCCATCCTGAGAGAGGGAAGTTGGAAACTTCCAGATGGAAGGGAAGTCTTACCCAATTATGGAATTATAGATAGGCTGCATGCTTGTACTCATTGGGGTTCTAAGGCTTTGGGAGAGGCATTCCTTAAGCAGTATGCCTGCATCGGAGTATATGAGATAGCGAGACAAGTAACATGGGGGTGCTTAACATGTCAAAAGATAAACAGAAAGGCATTCAGACAGACAGCAATAGGAGGAAGACAAGTGGCTGTGAGACCCTTTGAAAAGACACAGGTAGATTTTACTGAATTACCCAAAGTAGGAAGAATTAAGTATTTGTTAGTAATAATAGATCACCTCACCCGGTGGGTGGAGGGTTTTCCTGCAGCAAGAGCTACAGCACAGACTGTAGCGAGAGTGTTATTAGAAGAAGTGATTCCAAGATACAGAATAATCCAAGTAATTGACTCAGATCAAGGGACACACTTTACTTCTAAGGTTATGAAATTATTAATGCAAGCCTTGGGAACTAGGTGGGACTACCATACTCCATGGCACCCTCAGAGTTCCGGACGGGTGGAGAGAGTAAATCAGACTATAAAACAGCAGTTAATGAAACTGATGGTGGAGACACGAATGTCTTGGATTAAATGTTTACCATTGGCATTGTTGAATATTCGAACCAAACCCCATGGGGATATGGGTCTTTCCCCCTATGAACTATTGTATGGAATGCCTTATATACGAGGGATGCCCCTTAAAGATAATTTAATTGAAGATTGGAATATAAAGCAATATATCATCCAAATTGGAAAAAGACTGAATGAGTTACGGAAAATGAGTATATTGTCTCAGACCCCACCTTTGGGATTTGCCATACATAATATTAAAGCTGGGGATAAAGTGTTGATAAAATCATGGAAAGAGAAACCATTGTTTCCCCTTTGGGAGGGACCTTTTCTTGTTTTGTTAACCACAGATACGGCTGTTCGGACTGCGGAGAAAGGGTGGACGCATGTTTCGAGAGTAAAGGGACCAGTTCAGGAATAAACGGATGAACAGTAACCTCTGAGCCCGGAGAAACAATAGCGACTCGTCGGAGAAAGTGAAACTGGCAAGAGTACGAGTCACACGCCACCTATTACAAATGGTTTGAAGTACCTCCAGGACTGCGGTCAGTGCTGACAGATCAGATAAACATTCGGATAGACGTAGCATCACAATCTGAAGGCTCTGGAGCATACGAGACCAACCCACCTTCTACAGTATATGTAATAGTGTGTGATATTGAATCTGCACAGCACAAGAACATTGAAGAATATCCTCAATTCATTCCGTGTATAAAATATCACAGAACTCATGAGGGATGGGTAACTTGTAAATGTTTTAATTGTTATAAGAAATGGTCCTGTATTTCTCATAATCAAGGAGTATTTAGTCTTGAGTGCCAGGAGGATTGCAGAACTAGACCTGAAAATAGGCAGTTTGGATTGGTAAATATAGAAACCCTATTTTGTGGTGAGGAAAAGGATTTAAAGCTCCCTAGAAGATTCTTGAAGGGGATTGGCATAAGTGGGAAGCAAAGGCTAGAAAATTTTAATTGGGGAATACCAAGAACAATTAAAGGGGTTAGTAAAAAGGAAAAGTAGGAGAGACGTAAGAAAGATTATTGTGGAGGATTTTAAGGAATTGAAATAACAAAAGCATAATGGGAAATGGTAAACGAATCAACCAAGGAAGTAGAGAAGAGACTCCGAATGAAATTTTGATGAGGGTTAAGGAATTAAAAGCAACAGGGCTCCTGAAGAATGTAACTGCTGCCAAGAAGAAAATACACCTGGCTACCGGTTGCACCCCAGCAGGCCGAGGAGGCAGAGTTAACATATACTGGTGGAGCCTAATCTTGATCCTAACCCTATTTTCATATAAGGAGTCCAATCAAAATCAAGGACCATGTTCCCATGTGTGGATGAATTCTCTTTCAATATTAATAATGATATACAGATTAAGAGGAACTAAGATCCTAACCCCATTAATCATACTGATGATAACACCATTTGAAGTAAGAGCATGGGAACAGAACACTTATCTGCATTTATTGAAAGGGATAGTGAACAGTTATAATTTGACTGACTGCTGGATTTGTTCATGGCTACCTAAAAATTCAGCCCATGGGCTTCCTTTAATAGGGACAGCCTTTCCTAACGTAACAGAAATACAAAAAGTATTCCAAAATCACAAGCATGAGAATCATATGGAGATTCCACAATCTCAGTTGAGGTGGAAATTACAATTTGAAGAACCTTTAAATGTGAATGTGCCAGTACCTTGTATCCAGCGATGTTGGGAGACAGCTATAGAGGGGAATAAAGGGGGAAATAGGACTGACCCCGGATGTGGAGATGTAATTTTTATAGGGCAGTATTCAAAGTGTTCACAATTTATTAGTTATGGAGAAGCCAATATGTGGAATCTTGACCAGACCGGAAAGAAAGAACCCATACCTAAAGGATGGCCGATACCTATTGGATCAGGATGGTATTGGATATGTGGTAAAAATGCTTATAAGGTATTACCCTTAGGATGGCAAGGAAGATGTGCTATAGGACCGGTCTATCCTCATATTTTTATAGTAAATCAACCACAGGGATTACTTAGGAGCTTTGCAAGAAAAACTAAGAGAGGTGCAAATCCACTAGTAACCAGGCATAGCAAGTTCCATAGCTTTGCTAGGTGGTTTCTGCCTTGGTTAGGAGTTAGTGAACTTGAAAAAGCAATGGTGAATTTCTCTGCTACAGTTGAAATTATGATGAATGCAAGCATGGATGCAATAAAAGCTCAGCAAATTGAAGTCAATAGTCTCTCGAAAATATCTACTCAGAATAGGTTAGCTTTGGATTTCTTATATGTTAAAGAAGGGGGGGGTATGTGTAGTCATAAATGTAAGCTGTTGTAGTTATGTTAATCTGGATAAGCGGGTGGAAACAGATTTACAGGCGATTGTAGACCACAATCGAATATTACATCAGATTTCGTTAGATGATACTTCTTGTGGATTTAAAGAGATATGGGATAAATTAACTTTCTGGTTACCGAATATAAATTGGCTTAAACATTTGTTTGTAATATTCATTGGAATAATTGTAATACTGATATGCATAATACTTTGCAATTGCTGTTTTAAAATAATAAGACCTTTGAGTAAGATTGCCCATGTTTATAAGACACAAATAGATGGTTATGATCTGAAGGTGATCAAAACAGATGAACCTAATCATGATCCAATTAAGGAAGTCTTGAGAAATTTAGAAATTTTAACACAAATCAATGGTGACAAAAAAGAAATGGGGGAATTGTGATGAATATACTGGTGATTTATGTGTACTGAGATTAAGGGTCAGGATCTTGTGAGGCCTGTTTTGGGGGTAAAGGGAAAGAAACATATCTCGCAGACTTGCAAGGATACTGTCTGGTTAATTGGAGACACCAGGGCTGAGAAGGAGCTGTCTTAAAGATAAACATTCAGAACTAGGAATTTGTTTTCTTCAGATAAGAAGCCTGGATAATTGAGCATGCGTGAAAGCGGACACTTTGACCCTTACCACACCGAAAGTAGGCAGAAGGGATTTGACCACCTATTCTAAGACTCATTATCATATGCCTGCCTTCTATTTAGCATAAGTTTGCTAATGATAGATGATGTAACTATATAAGATGAAAAAGCTATTGTAAGGTTGTCCCGTGGAGGTGGAGTTTTGTCCCTTCTCAGGCCCAGCGCACTGCTTTGCTTGCTTTTATTGCCTTTTATTACCTTTTAGTACCAATAAAACTGTTACCAAAATCTTTTACCAGGAGTCATCTATAACATCTCTGTACCTCCTCATTCCCATGGGCCAGTGCCTCAGCTATCAGGATTGCCCCAAGAAATCAGTCCTCCCCTGCCCCAGTCAGAAGGAAGGGAAGCCCCAGGCACATGCAACATGGAGCACTGTTTTTTCCCTGCATGACCAGGGGGAAAGGACATGAGGAAATGGGATGGTAAACTCACTTCTAAACTGGAAGCTCATGTGCATGAACTGAGAGGGGAGACAGTTAGTTAAGAATGGGTCATCCAAGAAGGCTGTCAATGTAGCTGCTGTAGAGATTCCAGAAAGCAATCAATGATCTTGCAGGCAGAGAAGAACTGAGGTTATATCCCTTGATCCTGGTGAGAGGACCTCTGGTCTGGAACCACCAAGGTCAGACAGTGAATATTCCGATGAAGACCAGGAGTAGAGAGTCCCTGCCTTTGGTCAGGAGAAGGAAAAAGATGACCAAGTGTACTGGACTATGTTGATTTGATGGCCTGGCACATGGGATCCACAGAAGTATAAGACATTAGTAAACACTGGTGCAGAATGTATGTTGATGCCATCAGGATATAGATGCACAGGACTCATCTGGATCTCTGGAATGACAGGAGGATGTAAAGAATAATCTGTATTAGAGGCTGATATAAGCTTAACAGGGGACAAGTGGTAAAAGCACTTCAATGTGACCATCCCAGAGGCCCCTTGTATTCTTGGCATGGATTACCTCACGAGAGGGTACTTCAAGAACCCAAAAGGGCTACTAATGGGCTTTTGGTATAGCCACAGAGAATACAGAGAGGATCAGACACCTGTCTACCCTGCTTGGCCTCTCAGAAGATCCCTTCATTGTGGGATTGATGCAGGCTGAGGAACAGTAGATGCTACCAGGTCAGTGCACCGATGGCAATATCACACAAACTGAGACTCCCTGTCTCCCATCCACAAGCTGATTCATCAGGTGAAGATCCAAGGAGTAATCAGCAAGACACACACGCCTTTTGACCATCCCATATGGCAGTGCAAATGTCTGACAGAGGGTGGAGAATACCAGTGGACTATCATGGCCTGAAAGCATAAAGGTGAGCTGTTTGCAGCTCCATGGGCCCACAAAACATTGGGAAATCTAGGGAGAGATGCAACATACAGGTGGTCTTGTGGACCTGACCATGGAGGCCATCACACAGGTCATGTATGACTGGAAAATGTGCTGCAGTCAAGCAAGCCACCAGAGTTATGTATCCCTGGAACAAAGGGTGGTGGCTGGGTTTTCACTATGGCAAGGCCTGGCAAATTGACTATACTGGACCACTGTCACAAACATGCCAAGGGAAGCGCTACATACTTGCCATGGTAGAAGCAACTATGGGTTGGTTGACAATATACCCTGTAAACTATGCCACTGCCCAGAGCACCATCTTAGGCCTTGAAAGACATATCCTGTGGCAATATGGTACCTGTGAAAGAATTCAGTTTGACAATGGGACTCACTTCAGATATAATGCCATCTGTTCCTGGGCCAAGAAACATGGCATTGAGTGGAAGTCAGTGTGGGTTGCTCCTCCCATGGCAAAAGGCAAATGACCTGATGTCGTAGTTTGGGCTGGGTGCCCTCTGCTACAGGGGTGTTTCCTGTGTCCAGAAGTCCATCCCAGTGGGTGGACTCAGGAAATTAGGTATTTCTACCATAATCCCTTGCACCACTATAAATTTTGCGGTGGGGTCTGGCACTTCCTCTTTCCTTCCCTCTCCGAGACTTGGTAACTGGGGGAGAGATCTCCCGGCCATGGGCCTGATTGGGCCCAAGGCCACAGGGGGATGGGCAGTCTCAGGCCTGGCCAGCTGAGACTAGCCCAGCAGAGGGAGGGGGAAGAAGGAGCCCTGGGGGTTTTGGATGCACCCTCAGGTGGGGTTTGGAGTCTTTCTGGGTTTACTTTGGTTCCTTTCTTGTCACCATGTTTCCTTTTGTGCACACTCACTGTTCTCTATTTAAACTCTCCACTACTTTTGCAATCAGTTTGTCTGAGTCGTTATTTCTGCCTGTGGTGGGGAGGGGATCTGCCCCAACCCATTACACCTGAATGACCTGAACTGATGAAGAGTGAGTTTTGCAAGGAATAAGAATGAAACAGTGACTGAAACCAAGCTGGTGTTGGTGCCCAGCAGTAGAATATCCTGCTTCTCCTGACCTGAAAAGTACAGAAAGGGCCCAAGTAACATCTGGAGGAGTGGAAGAAGCCCATGGAATGGAAGAGTAACATCTCTCTATTGAAGGACTGGGGATAATAGTTGATCAAAATGTATACATCTGTACATTGGGTATAAAGACGGTTGAAGTATGTAGTTTAGGATGTGTTAGCAAGAAGGAATTTCAGTACAAGAAGCAAGAACAATGAGATAGTTACATGTCTTGAATTATGTGGAACCTGAGCATGATGAATAAGGGGTGGAGACTGTATTTGAGTTGGCTGAGACGGAGCTATTTCTATAACACACCAGTGTTTTGGCTACTGCTGAGCAGTACTCTCACAGCACCAAGGCTGTGCTTTTCCAACATCCCCACCCCCCTCAAACAGTAGGCTGGGGGATTGGCAAGAACTTGGGAGGGGACATGGCCAGGTCAGCTGACCAAAACTGACCATATGACATCAGCTCAGATATAAAAGCTAACTGAAAGAAAGAAGTGTGGGGGAACATTTGTTAATGGCATTTGTCCTCCAGAGCAACTGCTACACGTATTGAAGTCCTGCTTCCAGAGAGTGTCTGGACATCGCCTGCTAATGGGAAGTAGAGAATAATATATTCATTTGCTCATGCTTCTGCACATAGCCTTTGTTTTTGCTATTCTGCCTATCAAATTCCCTCTATCTTGACCCGTGGGCCTCTTGTTATGTTTTCCCTCTCCCCGTCCACCTAAGAAGGGGAGTAATAGAGTGGCTTTGGCGGGCATCTGGCACCTAGCCAGGGCCAAACCACCACACCATCCAAGAAAAGCTACCATTACATGTCGCAAGAAGGGGTCGCCAACGATCAATATGATCCACGAAATCCAACTTTATTGAGCATCAGACACCTCTTATATACAGTAGCCTAGCTGCCGACCCCACCTTCTGCAGTTAAACATCCTGCTTTCACATTCTAATGAGATAATCACAAGAATTCTGTTTTACATTCTTCTTTACTTGTTATCGCCTGTAAGGGCGTAGTGACCTTGCTTTGGTATCCTGTTATCCTTTGCAGGCAGCTGCAAGCACAGCTACAAGGTCATCGTGGCCTGGCTGCATCAACACACTAGCTTACTGTGAGCAGTAAATAACAAGATGGAGTCTGGCCTACATGCTCTGTTCAAACCATAGTTCCATAGAACCATGTCTTTGCAAGCCATTCCGCAACAATTACAGAAATAAAGATGCTAGTAAAATACCAAAATTGCAGGATGTTTAAACATTGTGGCAACAACACTACCTAGAGAGGCAATGTTCACGATTAGTAACAAAGCCTTCAGGCTCTAAATCTATTTACAGAATGCTGGGGGTGGGGTTCATTTGTATCCTGATGCATTAAAATATTTTGTCTCCAAGTGTAAGGATAATATACAAAACATGGGAAGGACTGTCCTAGCTAAATGACAACAATACTGAGGTCCCAGGAAGTTTGATATAGACTGCCTTTGTAAAGGGGCAGCCTCTGAGAAGATAATGGTGAAAGTCAAAGCAGATTAGCACCCATCTGATTACTGTAGAAGGAGAAGAAATTAATGGCTTACAGATGAAACCAAAGTATTTAACTGTTGCCACATATTTGGTTGCAGTAACATCTATTTCTGAGCTAGAAAATACCTCTTTTAAGTTGCATTATCTTCTCCATCAAAAATGGTGCTGGCCAGAACAAGTGTGTCACTTCCTTTCCTGTCAAATGAAATGGGCTAGGCATACTCTACTGATGTATTTGCAGGACTGTTTCGCCTGTTGCTTCACCAGCCCTGAATGGAATAAGAGAATTGGGAAGGACATATGGCTTCATCCTGGTTGCCTCAAGACGTAGTCTAATCTATGGACAAAGCAACAATTTCTTAACCTGAAGCCAGGAATGGGACTGCTGAAACAAATACTTGGCTAAATATGTTCATGGCATGGAGGAAATGTGACTGAGCAAGCATCTAGTAACCATTTGTCACTAATGGCTGCCAGGAGGGCAGACATCCTGGTTGGATTCTGTTATAGACCACCCAACCAGGAAGAAGATGTTGATGAAGCATTCTATAGGCAGCTTAAGGCTGTCTCAAGATCGCCTGACCTTGTTCTCATGGGTGACTTCAACCTGCCTGATGTCTGCTGGGATCTCAACATAGCAGAGACGAGGCAGTCTGGGAGGTTCTTAGAGTGCATGGAAGACAGCTTCTTATCCCAGGTGCTGCGTGAGCCTACCAGGGGTAAGGCTATGCTTGACCTCCTCTTCACCAATAGGGAAGGGCTGGTGGGTGATGCGGTGGTCGGAGGCTGTTTAGGGGCCAGTGACCACGAGAGAATTGAATTTTCAGTATTCGGGCAAGCTAAGAGGGGCAGCAAGAAGACCTCCACTCTGGACTGCCAGAGGGCAGACTTCAGGTTACTCAAGGAACTAACTCAGAGGGTTCCTTGGGAAACGGCCCTCAAAAATAAAGGGGTCCAGGAGAGCTGGACCTACTTCAAGGAAGAACTCTTAAAGGCGCAGGAACAGGCTGTGCCAATGTGCCAGAAGATGAGCCGCCGGGGCAGACGGCCAGCCTGGATGGGCAATGAACTTCTAAAAGAACTAAGGGAAAAAAAGAGGGTGTATCATCTTTGGAGAAAGGTGAGGCAACCCATGGAATGTTTAAGGATGCTGCTAGGTCATGTAGGAAGAAAATTAGGGAAGCAAAAGCACATTTAGAGATTAGAATGGCCTCTACTGTGAAGGACATGCGACCGTTTGAGGCTGTGCCTTTAAGAAAGGGACAGTGTTGGAACAGTCTGGCTGAATGTTTTGGTATCAAAATGAAAACATGATATTCTAAAACAATTTCATTGGTAGATTGGTAGAATGCAACTTTAAGTTTCAGTGCAGTGGGAATTTTTCTCAGTTCTAGCCTGTTCTGCCTTTCCAGCCTGTCTGCTTCTGAGCAAACTAGCCAGAGCTGACCTTGAGATAAGCAAAACTAATCCCTGCATGTGCTTTTGAAGCCTAATAAGAACTCTCTTCCTTAATAACTGCCTTTCTTTTTCTCTCCAACCCCTTTTTGGGAAAGAAGGCAGGGGAATCTGCCTCTTCTGGAGGAGAGAATTTTGTTGTGTTATTTTCCTTTGCTGTATATTTATATATATATTGTAAATACTGTATATACTGTGTTA
Source organism: Dryobates pubescens (assembly GCF_014839835.1). Classification (NCBI taxonomy): domain Eukaryota; kingdom Metazoa; phylum Chordata; class Aves; order Piciformes; family Picidae; genus Dryobates; species Dryobates pubescens. The sequence goes on along the minus strand of NC_071656.1, from coordinate 1,120,974 downwards.
TATATAACCTGTATTCCATATATGCTTGTAAATATAGCTTTGCTTCTCTGACTGAGGTTAGCTGTGGTTTCTTTCTCTGTGGGGGAGGGAGAGCGAGGCCTTCTCTCAATCCACCACAGGACAACAAAAAGTCTTTCTATAAATACATTAATAGCAAGAGGAAGGGCAAGGACAACCTCCACTCCTTGGTGGACAAGGAGGGGAACATTGTAACAAAGGATGAGGAAAAGGCAGAGGTACTTAACACCTCCTTTGCCTCAATTTTTACTAGCAGGACAGAACGTCTTCTAGACAGCTGGCCTGCAGAGCTGGCAGAAGGAGCCAGGGAGCAGCATAGTTTCCCTCTGTTCCAGGAGGGGGTTAGAGATCTCCTCAGCCACTTGGATCCCACAAGTCCATGGGACCGGATGGGATCCATCCTAGGGTGCTGAGAGAGCTGGCAGATGAGCTGGCCAAGCCACTCTCCATCATTTTTCAACAGTCCTGGCTCACTGGAGAGGTCCCAGAGGACTGGAAGCTGGCCAACATGGTGCCCATCCACAAGAAGGGCCGGTTGGATGAGCCAGGGAATTATAGGCCTGTCAGCCTGACCTCAGTGCCAGGCAAGATTATGGAACAGGTCATCTTGAGTGCAATCACACAGCACTTACAGGATGGCCAAGGGATCAGGCCCAGCCAGCATGGATTTAGGAAGGGCAGGTCCTGCCTCACCAACCTAATCTCCTTCTATGATCAGGTGACCCACCTTGTGGATGTAGTCTACCTGGACCTCAGCAAGGCCTTTGACACTGTCCCCCCACAGCAAACTCCTGGCCAAGCTGTCAGCCCATGGCTTGGATGGGAGCACACTGCGCTGGGTTAGGAACTGACTGGAGGGCTGAGCCCAGAGAGTGGTGGCGAATGGTGCCACATCCAGCTGGCGGCCAGTCACTAGTGGTGTTCCCCAAGGATCAGTGCTGGGCCCCATGCTCTTTAACATCTTTGTTGATGATCTGGATGAGGGCATTGAGTCCATCATCAGTAAATTTGCTGATGACACCAAGCTGGGGGCAGGAGTTGATCTGCTGGCGTTGCTTAGCCTGGAGAAGTGGAGAATCAGGGGTGACCTTATTACTCTCTACAACTACCTGAAGGGAAGTTGTAGACAGGCAGATGTTGGTCTCTTCTCCCAGGCAACCAGCACCAGAACAAGAGGACACAGTCTCAGGCTGTGCCAGGGGAGGTTTAGGCTGGGTGTTAGGAAGAAGTTCTATACAGAGAGAGTGATTGCCCATTGGAATGGGCTGCCCAGGGAGGTGGTGGAGTCATCATTGGAGGTGTTCAGGAGGAGACTTGATGGGGTGCTTGGTGCCATGGGTTAGTTGTTTAGGTGGGTTGGATTGGCTGATGGGTTGGACGCGATGATCTTGAAGGTCTCTTCCAACCTGGTCTGGTCTATTCTATTCTATTCTATTCTAAGTCCTCTGCACTTGAGATACTTTCCTGTTTCTGGCACGATCCTAAATATTTTAATTTTTTACCTAATTCATACATCTTCAATGGTCCATTGCAATATATGAACTTGCCTTTAATTACCATGAAATCTTCTGTACTGCTTTCAAGATATGTCTTTTCCCATAACTTAATTTTTTGAACATTCTCTTGAAAGCAACAGTAGCATTTCTGCAATGTATTCTAAATGAAATGCTGAATCAGCTATGTAATCTCTATCATGAACTTTTCCTGCATGTTTATCTCCACCTGTTTTAATATAGATGTTCTACCACCCCAAGCACAGCTTCCAGGACAAGATGTAAGCAGGCGAAGACGTCTATTATGTTATGCAGCAAAGTTATATAGTCTATCAGATGGCACATGTGTCAGATCTTAATTGGTCATTTTCTACTGGCATGCATGTAATTAAGGCATACAATAGGTTAAAATAACAAAACAATATTTTAACACATCCAACCAAATTCTGCCTAATTTCTCTCCTTCAGTTACAAGATGTTTACATTCTTTTCTGAGTCAAAGACTAAACATAGCCTTCTCTAATTAGAGCAAAGGCAAATCTTCCCCATAGCCTTCCAAAGCTATCTGAAAACAACCCTTCTCCTACATCCACCTGCTACAATATGTGCTCCAGAGTACGTATGAAGGCCACACCTTAACAGATTACAAGTCAGCTTGGGTCCACCTAAATGAATACATCCAACAAACAGTGGGTATTTGACAATTTGGTTGTAGCTATGACTTCATCCTTACACATCCAGAGGTAATAGCTGAAAATGCTTGAAATCGTCCTACCAAGCATTCAAAGACACAAACAGATGTTCACAGCTGGGGGGTACATGGCCTTTGCCTAAATTCCCCCAAAGGAAGACCATTTTACAACATGAGAATTTGCAAGGGAAACAATATATTAGAATTCTACTGTGACATAGGTCAAACACACAAACTGGAGTTAAAAGTCAAAGACACATTGCTTACTTGTTTCCAGAACATTTCCTTGCTTCCTTCCTTTTGTTTATTTGGGAGGAATTATCTGCAAACATCTATAAAACTGTATCGTTAGTGCACTTCAAATTTTCCTCTGAGAGCAAGGGCTAAAACTTTGACTGCAAGGCGGTATATGTATCTAGATCTATTTTATCACCTACTTTACCATCTCCCATACATACACCAGTCTTCTATCTAAACCACAGCCTACCTGTATTTCTCAGCTGCGATCCAAAAGACAAAGAGAACTTAAGTTGTTAATTACAATGTCAACAAAAACAATAACAGACCCTATATATAGGGAGTAAACTCAAAAATGTGGTAAATGTTTCTTTTTTTTTTTTTTCCCTTTTAATCCCTCCTGCACTACTTCTGCAAATACTAGTGACTTCTCAAGTGGCATGGAAGGGAGAATAGAGGGGAGCATGGCTCAGTTATCTACTACTCCATTTGACAGCTATCTTCCGAGTTGAAGTGCAAACAAAAAACCAACTTTCCTTTGGAGAAGAAAAAAAAAGTCATTAGTACACACTTGCTATTTAGTTACCCCTTCAGCTACATGAAAATGCCTATTTTGTAAGCCTTACTGTACAAAGAAAAGATATACAGACTGTGGAAACTGAGAGCCTCTGAGATTACTTTTGGGAAAAGATTTTCTGTTAAAATAATATTAAATAATTTCACATCTTGAATGTAATTCTGCAGCTGTTTTTCTTGCCTTTCACCTTCTTTATAACTGTGATAAACTGAACCTATAAAAATATGATGCTTATTAAGGACAAATAATAATGGCTTTGAAAACTACTTAGCTTTTAGCATTCTCTGCTCTACATTAAAACATTCTTTGCTATCTGACCAGAAGTTAGCCACTCGGATATATTTTGCAACTACAACTTTTGGTTTGAAACATCATCTTTTTGTAGGAGATTAATCATAAGATTTATTTATATTCTGGGGGGCAATCCAGGTAAACTTTACATTAATACCCCCATGCCAAAAAAGGTCAGAGTTGGTTTTGTTTAAAAATCTCTTGTTAAAGCTCATTCTTCATATAACAGTTACTTCTTGAAAGAAACCTGTGAGGATTTCTTTTTTTATAAAAAGACATTTTAGTGACAACAAATCCAAACACACTCCAAGCAATTAGTTGCATAACTACTGTTGAGCTAAGTCCACAGACTTAGGTATTAGGTGCTTGTTGGGGGGCAATGGAAGATCTCTCTTACCCCCTGTCTCCTCTCTCTCTCCTTACTGGGAGATAAGAAAGGGAGGGGGGAAAAAAGCAGGGGAAGAGTTTTAGTTGTTTTACACAGAATATTTTACTCCCCTGATGCAAAGTTATCAGATTACACTAGTATAGAGAGAGAGAACAGTAGGAAAAGGGAAAGGAATACCCATCTGAGTCCCATAACAGACAAAATGCAGTCACCCAAGCAAGAACAGGAAGAGCAAGAGTGTGACAAGTGCCCCCCCTTACAGGGTTGTAATACAGCACAGTCATAATGCAGTCGTAATTCATAATCTGATAGTGGAATGCAGTCGTAATTCATGACCTGCTATTGGGAGATATATATACACACACACACATTATGTGGTTCAAACCACTACAGTCCTCTACAAATCTGACTCCAGCCATTTCTGGTTTGGGTGAAAATTAGGTTTAAGTTCTTTCAATAGGTTCCACATTAGCAGTCCATGTAAACTCAATTTAAGGCCCATCAACACTGCCAGAATACAATGAGTATACAATTGGTCTTGGCCCATCAATCTAGTCTGTCCAGATCCTTCTGCAGAGCCTTCCAACTTTGAGCAGATCAATGCTTCCACCCAGCTTGGTGTCTACAAAATTACTAAGGGTGCACTCGATCCCCTCTCATCCAGATCATTGATAAAGATGCTAAACAGGACCGATTCAGGTACTGAGCCCTGGGAAACACCACTTGTGACCAGCCACCAACTGGATTTAACTCCATTCACCACAACTCTTTGGGCCCAGCTGTGCAGACAGTTTTTCACCCAGTAAAGTTTATGCCCATCCAGGACATGAGCTGCCAGTTTCTCCAGGAGAATGCTGTGAGAAACAGTGCTTTTCTCCTTAAGAAAGGAAAAAACTCAGCATTGCTGATGAGTTATAGGGTTAAATAGCAGAGGAAACAACTCAAGCAGTCACAGCGCCAGATCAAGAGGTTTTGGAAAAAGTTTAGATTTAAAAAAAAAAAAAAAAAAGGGGGTGGTGGTGGTGTCCTGAAGGGACAAAAGCCTCAAAAATGCCATGAACCAGACAATGGGGCAGGAGTCAGGAGGTCTGGTTTTTCAGGAGATTGCTCATGTTGCCCAGGCTTGTCTGAACATGCCCTGGGGTCCAAGTGGGCCATGTTTGGAGAAAAATTATTCTATAGGTTAAAGTATCGGGTTTCTATCTCTTAATCTTTGTTGTCACTGACCATCATTGTCTTGGGAAATCTATAAATACTAGCCCAAAGAGTGAGTGCCTTGCCTTGCCTTGTCCAAGCTCTGGGAGAAGTCACAAGACTTGCTTGCCTTGCAATTTGAAATCCGAGCTGTGCTTCAGTTTACCCAGTGTCGTAGTTTGGGCTGGGTGCCCTCTGCTACAGGGGTGTTTCCTGTGTCCAGAAGTCCATACCAGTGGGTGGACTCAGGAAATTAGGTATTTCTACCATAATCCCTTGCACCACTATAAATTTTGCGGTGGGGTCTGGCACTTCCTCTTTCCTTCCCTCTCCGAGACTTGGTAACTGGGGGAGAGATCTCCCGGCCATGGGCCTGATTAGGCCCAAGGCCACAGGGGGATGGGCAGTCTCAGGCCTGGCCAGCTGAGACTAGCCCAGCAGAGGGAGGGGGAAGAAGGAGCCCTGGGGGTTTTGGATGCACCCTCAGGTGGGGATGGGATCTTTCTTTGTCACTGCGCTTTGGGTTTTCTGTAACATTCACTGCTTTCTATTTAAACTTTCATCACTTTTGCAATCCGTTTGTCTGAGTCGTTATTTCTGCCTGTGGTGGGGAGGGGATCTGCCCCAACCCATTACACCCAGAAAGACTTCAAGGCCCCTCGCTGAAAAGCTTTGTAAAGCCCAGGAGCACACAGAGGTGTTTTGCCAGGCTGAGAGACAAACCCCAGAGAAGTCGAGACCCCGGGACAGTTTCGTTTCAGTGGAAGAAGCAACAAGAACCACTGAGAAGACTGCAAAGGAAGAACCTCTCCAAAATAGGCAAAGCTACACAGCCGACACGCCCTGCAAGCCTCCGCCGCAACCTCTTTGCTACAAAGCTTTCAGTTATAAAGCCTTTGTTATAAAGCTATAGCAACAAGCTGCAGAAGCCAACAGAAAGTGAAACTGTATTCCTGCAGCTTTCATGTGCTTGATGCTATTTTGGTTTTATTTAAATCCCCACTCATGTGGCATGGTACCACGATCTGTGGATTATAAACATTGCAACTGAACATACTGGACTAAAGTGATTTGCAGTGAGCAAATACAAAATTTTATTTTTAGAAGCATCTGTTGAAAGGTCTGTTGCCCTAGAGAATTCTAGAGTTCCCCTCCCACCCTTTGTGGGCAAAGCTGGCATGTTGCTGATATTCTCTTTTTTCTTTACAGTTTAAATTACTGTTTGATGTTTCTGGATTTTTGCTAATATTGTTTAAATTGTTACATGTTCCTGCTGGTGAGGTATCTGTTCCACAATGGAATATTTCAAACCAGTAAATAGGTTTCATTAATATTTTCCGTGGGATTTTTTTATTAATAAAATTATTAATATTTTTATTAATCGTTCTGCCTATTAAATATAAATAACCACCATACAATCATAACGGGGGGGGGGGTGTGGAAAATAAAAGAATAAGTAGTACTATGGCTGTGGAAAGAGTATTACAAAGCCAGATATTGGTTTACAAACAGAAGGGCTTGCTTATTAGAATAGAATACAATAGAATAGAATAAACCAGGTTGGAAGAGATCTTCAAGATCATTGTGTCCAACCTATCATCCAACACCACCTAATCAACTAAACCATGCAACCAAGCACCCTATCAAGTCTCCTCCTGAACACCTCCAGTGATGCTGACTCCACCACCACCTCGGGCAGCCCATTCCAATGGGCAACCACTCTCTCTGTGTAAAACTTCCTCCTAACCTCCATCCTAAACCTCCCCTGGTGCAGCCTGAGACTGTGTCCTCTTGTTCTGGTACTGGTCGCCTAGGAGAAGAGACCAACCTCTGCCTGACTACAACTCCCCTTCAGGTAGTTGTAGAGAGCAATAAGGTCACCCCTGAGTCTCCTCTTCTCCAGGCTAAGCAACCCCAGCTCCCACAGTCTATCCTCATAGGGCTTGTGTTCCAAACCCCTCACCAACTTTGCCCTTCTCTGGACACGCTCCAGCAAGTCAACCTCCTTCCTAAACTGAGGAGCCCAGAGCTGGACACAGTAGTCGAGTTGCGGCTTAACCAGTACAGTGTACAGTGTACAGGGGCAGAATGACCTCCCTGTTCCTGCTGGCCATACTGTTCCTGATGCAGGCCAGGATGCCATTGGCCCTCCTGGCTGCCTGGGCACACTGCAGGCTCATGTTCAGCCTACCATCCACCAGCACCCCCAGGTCCCTCTCTGCCTGGCTGCTGTTATTTGAACATAACGTTTCCATGTAATGCCAAATTCAGGAAAACACCAAGAGCTCCAAGACCCACAGTGTTTATTTAACCTAATTTAACCCTAGCGACCCCCTATTCCTCACAAGACAAATCACGCCATTTGTGCAAGCACTTTGGGTCTAACAGTTGTGTACAATGAGATGTTAGGTTATGGTTGGACTCAATGATCTTAAAATCTTTTTCAATTAGGAGAGTCTATGATTCCTTCCCTCTATTTTAACAGGATTATTCTCGGTGCTTTACAATGTTTTTTTTACAACCCAAAAAGCAGCAGCATACAGTTTTATTTCCTAAATATTGACATCCTTAAGGACAATAAGGTAAAAATAAATCCTTGCACTTCAGTAACACCACAATCGGGGGAATTAAGTTTCCAGATGTGTTTCCAATTTGCACTCATGTTGCCAGCTGCCTTTACACTTGTGGTTCTGGAGGAAAAAATACCTTTTCCCCCTACTGAATGTCTTTGTTCTACCCAGAGGCCAGCTCACCTTACCCCTAAAAACCTGAGCTCTTGTCAGCTGTTCACACAACAGCCAGCCATGGATATATGGAAAAATCTATTACTACTGGCAAAAAATGAAAGCTGGCAAGTAGTTTCTGTGTTTATTATGGAAGAAAGTCTCCAAAACAAACATTTCAGCATATTTTTTTTCCCTCCCTCCCACACCTATTTGGTGATAGCCTTCAAAGTTAGTCTGTATCATCAGCATGATAAATATAATTAACCTCAGAGTGCCCAAAATACATAGAATACATAGAATAAACCAGGTTGGAAGAGACCTTCAAGATCATCGCGTCCAACCCATCAACCAATCCAACACCACCTAAACAACTAACCCATGGCACCAAGCACCCCATCAAGTCTTCTCCTGAAAACCTCCAATGATGGCGACTCCACCACCTCCCCAGGCAGCCCATTCCAATGGGCAATCACTCTCTCTGTATAGAACTTTTTCCTAACATCTAGCCTGAACCTCCCCTGGTGCAGCCTGAGACTGTGTCCTCTTGTCCTGGTACTGGCTGTCTGGGAGAAGAGACCAATATCCGTCTGTCTACAACCCCCCTTCAGGTAGTTGTAGAGAGTAATAAGGTCACCCCTGAGTCTCCTACAGGCTATCCTCCTGTTAAGTGCTAATGTGAAATGCAAGAGCATTAGTAAGACAAGCAGCAGTCATCACTGGCCCATAGGGCTAATGAAAGTGGATTATTTTTTTCTGTTCCTGCTTTAAGTCAGACACAAGGTAGGCAGATGTAAGTCTAACAGGGGAGATGCATATCAACGCTCAATGCTGTCAACAGAAGAAAAAAGGTTTTTTTTACCTTTCAAGGCATGCTCAAGAACTGCTTAACTTTCACTGAACTGATTAAAAGCCACAGATTCCCTTCACCTGCTACATTTCTCACTCTAAAATAGATCACCAGTGTGGTGGGTTGAAATTATCCCCCAACTAATTTGGAGAACTACTCCCCAAAATAAAATTGCCAGACAAGTTCAGTTTGGGATGGAAGCAAATGAAGCTGTATTTACAAGCAAACTAAAATCTAGAAATATGAAATTCAATGAATATATACAAAATATACAATATTTACATATATTTACAATTTATAAACAACACAAGGACTCCCCTGGACAAAACCCAGGGAGTTGCCAATAGCTCCCCCCCCAGCCCCTTCCCCCCTGTACAAAGGAAAAGAGAAAAGCAGAGAGTAGCTTGTTAGTTACTTAGCCACAACAAGAACACAGCCAAGGTCAGCAACAGCCAAGCAAAAGCCACCAGCTGGTATCAGTTAGAGCAAAGAGCTGAGAAAGAGAACAGTTGTATAAACTAATACAACTAACTTTATGTTAGTTATCAGACCAATGGAATTATTTAGACCTTACAATTATTTTCCCATTACATCCAATGGTAATTTATTTACATTCTACCACTTTGTACTCGAGTTCTGTGGAAAATTTTCTAGTCATCAGCCTAAACTGCCACAACCAGTTATGATACAGTTTCAAGTTTGATATTTATTACAGGCATTGTAAACTTAAAATGATGACCAAATACAGCACGTGCACACTTTATCACATTTTCTGAGGAAATGACTAGGTTGACTGAAGCTATTTCAACTTTCAGATGAGATTTCTCCTGTGTGTTCCATTCACTCCCCTCACATGCGTCAAATTAAAGCAGGCTTAATCAAGATGTGCCAAATTGTATTCAGAATAACCAGAATGCAAAAGGATATTAAAAATACTGCAATCATCAGAAGTGCATTTCAAGTATTTAGCAATTCAGAGTTGAAGAATATCAAAAGGTTCACAACCACTGCATCTAATGAGGTAAATGTCACTTTTTGCGCACAAATAGGTCTAAATCTCAACTGTCTTTGTGACATCTTCATAATAAACAGCAGAGTTCTGTGTTGCTTTGGCCTTTTTCTTGTCTTCTTGTCACTACTACATGGTGGGAGAGGGGAGGAATAGAAGGAAATGAACATGAATCTTGTGGTGGTTCAGGCTGGGTGTCCCCCTTCTGTGGACACACGAGACACACCTCCAGTGTCCCAAAGGGTCCAGCCCAGCGGGTGGACACAGGAAGCTGCTGTCCTGGTTGGACATGACTAGGAGCTGGGGGAGATAGACAAAGGAAAACATGTACCAATAAAAGGCCAGCCAAACCTGTTTGGCCAGTATCCTGACCACTCACCACTGTGCTGATGCCCAGAAGGTGATTGGCGAAGTTTCAAATTACTTTTCTGCCAGTGGTCAGTTTTGTTTCAAAACAGCAGTTAAACAGAGGGGTTCTTCAGTGACCTGGCCCCTTTTCTTCCTTTGGCTCTGGCTCATCTCCTGCCGGCCAGGTGTGTGCTACTCGCCCATCCCCCTCCACCAGCATCCACCACGTGTACTCCAGTTTTGCTTTCAGTGTTGGGCAACATGCTTGGATCCTATCTTTTTACTTTTCCTTGGCTTTACAAAATTATACCGAGAACAGAGTTCTGGATTACAAACTTCTCTAACCGCTGCTCTTGCCATCACATCTTGGACTGATTCGGAATCTCCGGACTGAATATCGCTTCGTAAGTGATTCTGATTATTGAATTCATAAAGCATATTGGACATTAATTTCCCTCCTACCCCCTGCCTTTGCTCCACCAGGGAGCAAAGGAGACCAAGTTTGTTACTGGATCAAGAATTGCGGCTCCTCGCTCTCCCTTCGACTGTGAGTTTGATATCAGGAGTGTCGTTACTCTAGATCCAACTAAAGTGTTCACAGCATTAGAATTACCAACATTTTGTGTAAGTTATTCCCCACCGGATACCCGAACCTAAACAAATTGGAAATAAGTTTATTAACGTTTGGCGCAGAAATTTGTTATTAATAAATTAATCCCTTCTGTTACTTGATTATCCCGCTTATCAAGCGTTAGTAGTCTTATTTTTTTTTAATTAATTCAATTCAGCTGCGTATTTCATACCATAATGTACTGCTCCCTACAAAAGACACCTGCGGGGTCCTGCACTTCCTCTTTCTTCCCTCACCACTATGCTTGTAAATATAGCTTTGCTTCTCCGACTGAGTTTAGCTGTGGTTTCTTACTCTGTGGGGGAGGGAGAGCTAGGCCCTCTCTCAACCTACCACACCTGGTAATGGGGTGAGCCATCTTGTGGCCTCTTGGGCCTGGCTAGGCCCAAGGCGGGGAGGGGGAAGAAAGAGCCCTGAGGGTTTTTTGGTGTACCCTCACGTGGGGGTGGGATGCTTTTGGGTATGCTTTGGGATCTTTCTTTTGTCACTGTGCTTGTGGTTCTCTATAAAATTTTCACTGCTTTTCTATTTAAACTTTCCACCACTTTTGCAATCCATTTGTCTGAGTCTGTGGTGGTTTAGGCTGGGTGCTGGCCCAGATGCCACTGCGCAGGCCACACCTGGGAGGTCCCAAGGGGTGGGCCCAGCCCAGGGGGTGGTCACAGGGACCAGGTATTCCATTCCCATAATGCCCTGCTCCCCTATAAAAAGGCCATGAGGGGTCTTCACTTCCTCTTTGGTCCCCTGCTGCTGCCTAGGTAACATGGCGTGAGCTGCCTCCCTTGGGCCTGCTCAGGCCCAAGGCTGGGTTGGGGGGGGGAAGAAAGAGCCCTGGGGGGGTTTGGGTGTACCCCCAGGTGGGGATGGGATGTTCTTGGGTATGTTCTGGGATCTCTCTCTTTGTCATGGTGCTTGTGGGTCTCTGTAAAACTTTCATTGTTGTTTGTTATTGTTTTTCCTATTTAAACTTTCCATCACTTTTTTGCAATCCGTTTGCCTGAGTCGTTATTTCTGCCTGTGGTGGGGAGGGGACCTGCCCCAACCCATTACATTTTGGCGCGCCAACGTGGGGCCAACTGCAGCTCGGATTGCAAAAGATGGAGAGTTTAAATTTAGTTCTGGGCGTCGGCTTGGGTTTGGGAAGTTGGGGCTCAGGTTTTGTTGCCGGGGCAACTGTGTGAACTCCTGTGGACTGCAGAAGGATAGCTGGTGCGTGGCTGATGGCATGGAAGTCCCTCCTGTTGCTTGGGAACAGCGAGGGGTGGTTCTTTCTGTGACTTTCTGCCCAGGGTGGCTTAAGATTGCTCGAGTAGCCTAAGAAGGCGAGACCTGCCTTCTCCTCGTTCTCTGCGGAGCGGCAGGGAGCGGAGGAGGGGCAACGGCAAGCAGAGCGTGGTCGGCCCGCGGCCGCTGCGGGGGCGGACACCCGCGGCGAGCGGGCAAGCGACTGCTGGAGGTGACTCGGACTCTGCATCGCGGCGACAGAGACGGCGGGGGCCGGGCCAGGCCGCGTTCAAGCGGCGGCGGCGGCACCGCCCGAGCCGGGCTGCGTTCAGGCGACGGCTGCAGCTGTAAATCTTTCCCTGGTGTTTTCGGGCATGTTCTGAAAACGGCGCCGAGCACCTGGCTCCGCCTCCTCTCTTCTCAGCGAGCTGTGATGCAGCCGCCCCCTCCGGGGGAGGGCTGTGAACCTGATGCGGTGATGCCTCGGTATGTGAACGCCCCGTGGGGGGGGCGATGTTCCTGCGATGTGCATTGGTGTAGCTTTGGACTGGCCAGAAGCGGTCGGTTGTGGTTCCCTGGAGGGATGGAAAAAGCGGTCGTGGAGCCTGATTGCTCTGACCGGCTTGCCCCAGGGGTGGAAAAAGCCGCTGAGAAACTGTAAATGCAGATAAAGGCTTGGCTGAGAAGTTGTGAGGTGTTTCCAGGTGACCAGGATGTCCCAAGGAGTCCACAAGGAATTCACACTGCAGGAGGAGGACTGCGTCGCTGGGAGGTTCCATCATATGAGGAAGAACAACTGGAATGGACTGATGCTTGAGCCTGAATGAGAGACTGTGTGGAAGGACGCTCAGAAGAAGACATGGACTGTTGCTAGATATGTCACAGTATCACAGTATCACAGTATCACAGTAACTAAGGTTGGAAGAGACCCCAAGGATCATCAAGTCCAACCTGTTCCAACAGACCTCACAACTAGATCATAGCACCAAGCGCCACGTCCAATCTCCCCTTGAACACCTCCAGGGACGGCGACTCCACCACCTCCCTGGGCAGCCCATTCCAACGACGAATGACTCGCTCAGTGAAGAACTTTTTCCTCACCTCGAGTCTAAACCTCCCCTGACACAACTTGAGACTGTGTCCCCTTGTTCTGGTGCTGGTTGCCTGGGAGAAGAGACCAACCCCCACCTGGCCACAACCACCCTTCAGGTAGTTGTAGAGGGCAATGAGGTCGCCTCTGATCCTTCTCTTCTCCAGGCTAAACAATCCCAGCTCCCTCAGCCTCTCCTCATAGGGCTTGTGCTCAAGGCCTCTCACCAGCCTTGTTGCCCTTCTCTGGACACGTTCAAGTGTCTCGATGTCCTTCCTAAACTGAGGGGCCCAGAACTGGACACAGGACTCAAGGTGTGGCCTAACCAATGCAGAGTACAGGGGCACAATGACCTCCCTGCTCCTGCTGGCCACACTATTCCTAATACAGGCCAGGATGCCATTGGCCTTCTTGGCCACCTGGGCACACTGCTGGCTCATGTTTAGGCGGGTGTCAATCAGCACCCCCAGGTCCCTCTCTGTTTGGCAGCTCTCCAGCCACTCTGACCCCAGCCTGTAGCTCTGCATGGGGTTGCCGTGGCCAAAGTGCAGCACCCGGCACTTAGACTTATTAAATGCCATCCCATTGGACTCTGCCCATCTGTCCAGTCGGTCAAGGTCCCTCTGCAGAGCCTTTCTACCCTCTAACTGACTAACATCTGTTCCCAACTTGGTGTCATCTGCAAACTTGCTGATGACTGACTCAACCCCCTCATCCATATCATCAATGAAGATGTTAAAGAGGATGGGGCCCAGCACTGATCCCTGGGGGACACCACTGGTGACTGGCCGCCAGCCGGATGTGGCACCATTCACCACCACTCTCTGGGCTCGGCCCTCCAGCCAGTTCCTAACCCAGCACAGAGTGTTGTGGTCCAAACCACGAGCTGACAGCTTAGCCAGCAGTTTACTGTGGGGGACGGTGTCAAAGGCCTTGCTGAAGTCCAGATAGACTACATCCACAGGCCTCCCCACATCCACCAGACGGGTCACCTGATCATAGAAGGAGATCAGGTTGGAGAGGCAGGACCTGCCCATAAGAAGAGTTCTAATTTGATGATATGTTCTGGGTGCAGGGATTATGGTATGGAATAAGGGGTGGTGTGTGGTGGTTTAGGCTGGGTGCTGGCCCAGATGCCACTGCGCAGGCCACACCTGGGAGGTCCCAAGGGGTGGCCCCAGCCCAGGGGGTGGTCACAGGGACCAGGTATTCCATTCCCATAATGCCCTGCTCCCCTATAAAAAGGCCATGCGGGGTCTTCACTTCCTCTTTCGTCCCCTGCTGCTGCCTAGGTAACATGGCGTGAGCTGCCTCCCTTGGGCCTGCTCAGGCCCAAGGCTGGGTTGGGGGGGGGAAGAAAGAGCCCTGGGGGGGTTTGGGTGTACCCCCAAGTGGGGATGGGATGTTCTTGGGTATGTTCTGGGATCTCTCTCTTTGTCATGGTGCTTGTGGGTCTCTGTAAAACTTTCATTGTTGTTTGTTATTGTTTTTCCTATTTAAACTTTCCATCACTTTTTTGCAATCCGTTTGCCTGAGTCGTTATTTCTGCCTGTGGTGGGGAGGGGACCTGCCCCAACCCATTACAGAGTCTCATTTTTTGTCCGTGGTGGGACAATCGGCCTTTCAACCTAACACAAACCTCAATGAGAAATACACTGTATTTCTCATTGAATACCTATGTGTTCACCATGCAAGACAGATTTTTTTCCCCCTTCTTTTAAGGAAGCTGATGTTTCCAGAACTGATGCACTACTTTTAAAGCGAATGCTCAGAGTATGTCCAGACAGTGGTCTAAGTCAAGAATAGCCACTCCTACCTGAAGATGAGTTTCATATAGGTGATTCCAGTGACAAATGTCCTGAGGCCTCCCAATAGACAAGGTCTGAATCATTAAGGACAAAATAAATATAAGGGCTACAAGTAGGATTGCAACCCTGGACTTCCGCAGGGCTAACTTTGTACTCTTCAGAGAGATACTTGCAGGAATCCCATGGGCTAAGATTCCAGAGGGTAAAGGAACCCAAGAAAGTTGGTCAATTTTTAAATGCCACTTCCTCCCAAGCCCAAGATAGGTGTGTTTCCTTGAGTAAAAAATGGACTAGACATGCCAGGAGACCTGCATGGATGAGCAAGGAGCTTCTGAAGGAAATCTCATGGAAAAAAGATACTTACAGTTTATGGAAGAAGGGACTTGTCACTTGGGAGAACTATAGAGTAGTTGCCAGGGCATGTAGGAAGGCAACAAGGAAGGCAAAAGCCCTCTTGGAATTAAAATTGCAAAAGTGATGGAAAGTTTAAGTAGAAAAGCAATTAGTGTTCTACAGAAACTACAAGCTGTGGTGAAGGCACATTGTGCCGAGACATTGAATCTTGCCCCAGCATGTGCTCCCCCTCCCTCAGGAGGAAGACAAAAGCCAGGCTTGCACGCTGCTGGTGCATGCTGTGCTCGTGCATTCCCCAAATATGGAAGAATTCTAGCTTCATGCTTTCCCATAGGCTGAAGCCAGTTGTTTATGAGAATGCCCATTGGTCAAACCTAGCCTCGAGGGATTCTATAACTATTACCCCAGTGAGTAAACAAGTGCTTTTCCTGCCTTTTCTGCCTTCCTGCCTTCCTCCTCCATTTCTGTCTCTGTGCTAGCTCGAGAGTTAAGTCTGAGCCGCTGCCTCTGCAATTGAGTTTATTGTTTAGCTTCTGTTACATACATGCACGCATATCAAGGCATCTGCATGTGAGAAGCGACTGGAGGAATTATTTCCACAAGAGGAAGGACACCACGCTGAGCTAAGAAGCCAGCGTTGACATAGTCAGTCCCACCGACCGGGAGAGGAACCCCCCCGTCGCTACTGCATGGACTGGATCAACCCCCGAGGGTAAGATCTGCCTAATTATCGGGGAAGAACGGACTTGACCGTACTAGGTCGTCCGTGCAATTGCTTAACCCCACTATAGTGGAGAGAAGAGAGCCACGTGCCGCTCCGAGCCCTGCTAAACTCCAGGGATTACTCAGCAGCGTTTGTGCTTACACTGCACCGAACCTCCCGGACCACTCCGGGTAGCCTGTTGTTGCTTTAAGCCCAGCAAACGAGAAGTCACTGCCCAAGAGTCTGCCGAGCCGGGCCGACCTCCATCGGGCCTGCCCCGCCGATATTCCTTACTCCCAGGGCCGCCCCTGCAGACCCGCGTACCGCCGCGTCCCCTGGGCACGCCTGCCGGTGATCGCCGTCCCGCCGTGTGGTACAGATCAACTCTGAGGGCCAGCTCGTCTCCGGACCAGCCCTGCCAGCCCGTCCTTCTGTGCGAGCCAGCTCTGCGAGACCCCAGTCTTGAACCGGCGGCACACAGAACAGAACTTCATCTGAGTTCGACCAGAAGCCACACATGTCCCGTCGAGTCGCCATCTAGTGGCCAAGCAGCAGAACTGCACCCTTCTTGCATATAAATACAGAAATAGTTTGTAATTAGTTCAAATAAGTTCTAATCATAATACTAAGCCAGTTATGGGATATATTTCACAAACGTGCACTAGAACATGTTTATAAGGTGGTGATTCATCGGTTATTGACAATTTTATAATATTGTGACCGTTTGACACTGTGCCTTTAAGAAAGGGGCACACTGGCTAAATGTTTATAAAATATTTTGGTATTCTAAATGAATTTCATTGGTAGAATTGTGGGAGGTGAGATTGGACCCAGGGGAGCTGGGAACTTTGTCTCAGTCTTCCTTCCTTCGCTGTCCCTTTCGGCTGGATCTGCTTCTGGGCTTCTTGCCAAGAGATAAGAACTAACTCACTCCTATAACTGGCCTGTCCGCTTCTTTCCCTGTCCTGCTAACCATCCTCGTCTCTTCTTCTACCTCTTTGGGGGAGAAGGGAGGTAGGGGGGTGAAGGGGGCACAGGGGGAAGCCCCCTCTGTGGGGGGTCTGGTTTCTGGTTGAGTTCATTTGCTGTATATTCCTGTATATATTGTAAAATACCTGTATTTGTTGTGTTACATATAATCTGTTTCCTTGTAAAATATAATCTCATTTCTCCGACTGGGTTTAGCCATGGTCTCTTTCTCAGTGGGGGAGGGAAAGCAGAGTCTTTCCTTTCAAACCACCACAAATATTAATTAAAAAATTAATTTTCATAATTCGTAATTTTCATAATTAATAAATTAATAACCTCCCTCTTCACCACACAAGCATAGTGACAAAAAGGATCCCAAAGCATACAGAGCCCCTTCCAGCACACCCAAAGGCCTCTCAACACTGCCCTTCTCCCCACCTGAGGGTATACCCAAAACCCCCAGGGCCCTTTCTTCCCCCCCACTGCTAGGCATTCCCCCCCTTCTCCTCCTGACATTAGGCCTAGACAGGCCTAAGAGGCCTTCAGATACTCTCCCAGCATTACCCAATAGGGAGCATCTCCCACAGAAGCGGAGAGGGAAGAAAGAGGAAGAGAATGACTTTGCAGATGCATTTTGATAGCAAAACTGCCATTTGGCAAGAGAGGTGCTTGGGACTGGCACCGGGACTGGCATGCTCGAGCTGAGAGGTACCCTATTTTGGTTTCTTTTTGGGGCTTTTGGGGCAGGAGGACCTCTGCAGACAGAGAGAACCAGCAGGGTCGGCTTATCACGTGACTGTTTGGGAGGGTGATGTCAGCCATGGGAAATATAAACAAGGGAGAGCAAAGCTGCGTGACCACCATTTGGCAAGAGAGCTGCCTTCTGGCTGGATTGCAGCTAGTGGCACGTTCTGGGTCAGCCAACAGAGTGCAGAAGCCTCTTTGGTAGCTTGGGCAAAATATAGTAGTCATGTGGAATATATATATTTTAAAACAAACAGTAAAAACACCCAAACTTAATTTCATCTGCCTGAAGAGATCCAGCCATGGTAAAGACTTGGCCAAAGGCTACTAGAAAAACGGTAGGTACCCAGACAGAGCCAGTGCACAAGAATGTACGAGTCCAGGCTCCTAGCTGCAGAGAGTGCTGCAGCCTGGTACTTGGAATGGAGGGTGAAGGAGACAATGCCTGTGTGAGGTGTGACCAGGTGAATTATCTTCTCAATCTGGTGGCCAAGCTAAAGGAAGAAGTATCAAGACTCAGGACTATAATGCAAAAGGGAGTTACATATGTGGGAGCAGGCTTTACAGACCTCCCCTGTTGAGGGAGGCAACTCTGAAAAGAAAGGGGAATGGGCACGGGTCCCTGTTAGGAGAAGCATGGGGAATCCATCCCGGCCCTCTTCGCCTCCCCCATTGCCATTGCACAATAAGTATGAGGCCCTGCAGGTTGAGGGCAATGTGGATGAGAAGACAGATATGAACCATCTGAGGGGATGCCTAAAGCAAATCAGTCCCCACCAACCATCAGGACTAGTACCATAAAGAAAAAGAGGAGGGTAACTGTTGTTAGTGACTCTCCTGAGGGAAACAGAGGGACCCATATGTCGTCCTGACCCATCCCACAGGGAAGTCTGCTGCCTACCTGGGGCCTGGGTAAGGGACATCACCAGGGGACTACCAAAGCTAATCTAGCCCTCTGACTATTACCCTTTGCTGGTAATCTGAGCTGAAAGCGATGAGATCAATAAGAAGGGCACCAGGACAATCAAAAAGGAATTCAAGGCCCTCAGACAATTGATTGATGGGGCAGGAGCTCAAGTGGTGTTCTGCTCAGTTCCCTCAGTGTCAGTGGTGTACACTGAAAGGAACAAGAGAACCCATGCCATCAACAAATGGCTCAAGGGATGGTTCCAGCAGCAAAAATTTGGGTTCTTTGATCAAGGGACAACTTTTACTGCACCTGACCTGCTGGACCTAGATGGGGTGAATCTATCTAGAAAGGGCAAGAGGGCTCTAGCACTAGATCTGGCAGGGCTCATTGGGAGGGCTTTAAACTAGGTTTGAAGGGGGTGGGTGATGAAACCAGTCTCTCCAGAGAGGAGAGAGAGGGACATAAACTAGAGTTAGTTGAGAAATCAGCAGCCCAGCTGAAGTGCATGTACACCAATGCATGCAGTATGGGTAACAAACAAGAGGAACTGGAAGTCTTGGTTCACCAGGAAAACTATGATGTAGTTGCCATTACAGAAACATGGTAACTAACTTCAGCAATGCCTTTGACACCGTTCCCCACAGCAAGCTCCTGGCCAAGATGTCAGCTCGTAGCTTGGACAGCGGCACTCTGCGCTGGGTAAGAACTGGCTGGAGCACCGAGCCCAGAGAGTGGTGGTGAATGGTGCCACATCCAGCTGGATGCCATTGTGGTAGTTTGGCCCACCAGCATTAACAAAAGCTCGGCTCACTCAGTCGGGAATACAAATGGAAGCTATATTTACAAGCAATAACTACACTCTACAATGGAATGCAATGATATGTACAAATATGCAGTATTTACAATATTATACAGGTATTTACAAACAGAACACGGCACAGAAACCCCCCTGAATCTTCTGAGACCCCAAAAGAAGCAGGGAAACTGCTCCGCTTCTCCCCTAACCTCCCCCCACTTTCCTCTCCTTAATTAGAAGAAAAGAGAAAGAAAAGTTAGGATGGTACTGTTAGTCTTATCTGGAAGGTCAGCTAGCAGTGATAAGATCCTCCCAGCCGAGCAGAGCAGAAAGCAGCAGCCAGTGAAGAAAGAAAGGGATGAAGTGGGATGTGAGATATTGCTAGGGGTACATCTTACATCCGGCCAATGAAATTCATTTAGAATAATCTTTTGTTTTCCTTTTTACACCCAACTGTGAATTGTTTATACTTCACTCTTCTGCTCAAAAATCTGCAGCTAACTTTTAAAGGCATAGCCTAAAACTGCCACAATCCACCCCTTCTAAACAATTTCATGGGCTGTTAGTACTGTCCATCTAATGTAAAACAATATCTGCAATGAGTAAATGAAGTTCACAGTCCATTCTGGCTGTCCTCAGATGTAGATGATTCAGAAGTCCAGGAAAACCAGAAAACAGAAAACAGTTTGTCTCTCTGCAGACGAAGTGAAGAAAAGGAACAGGGACACTCAGTTGACTCAGGGCTCTCATGGTTCTTAGGGTTCTTGCACCGTAGATTCCTCATGGATTCTTCCTTTGGGAGCGATGTTGGATTTGTACAACACTCTCAATTTAAACTCTCTCAGCTAAAGCTAGATTTCTCTTTTGAATACCCTGAATTTCACCCTGCTCTTGCATTACCCAGTAAGTGTGACCAGGACCTTCAGGGAAAGTTTAGATAGAAAAGCAATTAGTGTTCTACAGAAACTACAAGCATAGTGACAAAGATACCCCAAAGCGTACAGAGTCCCTTCCAGCACACCCAAAGGCCTCCCAAAACTTCCCTTCTCCCCACCTGAGAGTATACCCAAACCCCCCAGGGCTCTTTCTTAACCCCCCACTGCTAGGCATTCTCCCTCTTCTCCTGACATTAGGTCTAGACAGTCCTAAGAGGCCTTGAGATACTCCTCCACCATTACCCAAGAGGGAGCATCTCCCACAGAAGCAGAGAGGGAAGAAAGAGGAAGAGAATGACTTTGCAGATGGATTTACAGGGCACAGGATTTATGGGTATGAAATACACTATTTCCTGTGTCCACCTTACTGGGTTGGACACTCTGGACAACGGAGATATAACTTATATGGCAGTCCAGGAAGCACCCAGCCTAAACTGCTACACAGAAGCACTCCCCACTTGGGTGGAATCAACTGTGAGCAATTAATTCACTTGCATGGTAATCATAGCAATAACTAGTGTGAGCATTCAGATAATATAAGCTTAGAGCCTGATATAGTGGTAGGCCACACTTAGCATAAGTTTAGAGGGAACTAGCTGTGACCGTTTGAGGCTGTGCCTCTAAGGAAGGGGCACACTGGCTAAATGTTTATAAAATATTTTTTATTCTAAACTAATTTCATTGGCTAATTAAGGGGGAGGTGATGGTCTTGGACCCAGAGCAGCTGGGACTTTCATTTAGTTTTCCTTTCTCCACTCTCCCTTTCACCTGGACTGCTTCTGGGCTTCTGGCCAAGAGATAAGAACTAACTCCTGTACCAGGCCTTCCTTTTTTTTCTGCCCTGCTAACCACCCTTTCTCTCTTTTTCTACCTCTTTGGGGGAGAAGGGAGGTAGGGGGGTGAAGGGGGCACAGGGGGAAGCCCCCCTCTGTTGGGGGTCTGGTTTCTGATCGTGTTTATTTGCTGTATATTTCTGTATGTATTGTAAAATACCTGTATTTGTTGTGTTACATATAATCTGTTTCCTTGTAAAATATACTCTCATTTCTCCGACTGGGTTTAGCCGTGGTCTCTTTCTCAGTGGGGGAGGGAAAGCAGAGCCTTTCCTTTCAAACCACCACAATGAGCCTGCAGTGTACCCAGGCAGCCAGAAGGGCCAATGGCATCCTGGCCTGCATCAGGAACAGCATGGCCAGCAGGAGCAGGGAGGTCATTCTGCCCCTGTTCACTGCACTGGTTAGGCCACACCTCGAGTACCGTGTCCAGTTCTGGGCTCCTCAGTTTAGGAAGGATTTTGACTTGCTAGAGCGTGTCCAGAGAAGGGCAACAAAGTTGGTGAAGGGCTTGGAACAAAAGCCCTATGAGGAGAGACTGTGGGAGCTGGGGTTGCTTAGCCTGGAGAAGAGGAGACTCAGGGGTGACCTTATTGCCCTCTACAACTACCTGAAGAAGGGTTGTAGACAGGCAGAGGTTGGTCTCCTCCCAGGCAACCAGCACCAGAACAAGAAGTCACAGTCTCAGGCTGCACCAGGGGACGTTTAGGCTGGAGGTTAGGAGGAAGTTTTACACAGAGAGAGTGGTTGCCCATTGGAATGGGCTGCCTGAGGAGGTGGTGGAGTCACCATCACTGGAGGTGTTTAGTAGGAGACTTGATAGGGTGTTTGGTTGCATGGTTTAGTTGATTAGGTGGTGTTGGATGATAGGTTGGACACGATGATCTTGAAGGTCTCTTCTAACCTGGTCCATTCCATTCCATTCCATTCCATTCCATTCCATTCTATTCTATTCTATTCTATTCTATTCTATTCCATTCCATGCCATTCCATGCCATTCCATGCCATTCCATTCCATGCCATTCCATCTAACAGGGTTAGGACCTTTTGCTAGATCAGATTGGGAAACACAATTTCCTGATGAGGTTTTACAGTTAAGTCAGGATTTAGAGATCAAAGCATGGTCGGGAATTCAGGACAATAAAGCTGGTTGTGCATTTGTTATATTCGACACGGTCCTACAGAGCTATATGGTTCCTTTGTGGATAGGCTGCATATGGCATTAAATGCCAATCCAGATTTGGATGACACTATGAAGGTAAAAATGCTGGATGTTTTGGCATTTGACAATGCTAACGAAAAAACTAAAGAAGTGTTGGGTATTATACCAAGAGGGGCATGTACTGCACAAATGTTAGGAGCGACAGAAAGAATGGCTCAGCAACAAAAGGCAGCCTATATAGCAGCTGCCGTAGGAGCAGCTTTGAGACCACTAGTACAACAAACAAAAAAGGGAAAGAATGTAGATGGAAAATGTTATAATTGTGGAAAATTTGGACACTTTAGTGTGGCAATGCCAGCAACGAGCAGTGTGAGCAATCTGGCAGTGTAGGCCTAGAGCCTGACATGGTGGTAGGCCATGCTCAGCATAAGTGCAGAAGTGGCTAGCAGTGTACCAAAACAGTGCTGTGCCTGCAGCATGTAACTAAAGCAGGACACTGGTAGCTATAAATATAGAGAGTTATCTGGGAATAACAGGACGCACACCTGCATCAACAACCTCACATGTCATTAGTAGTTGGACCAATAATCTATAATAGTGCGATGTGTGGTCACTTGTGGGAACCAATGAAGCTATGCCAACGATGCTCTCTGAGTTTATATAAGTTGTAGAAGTTCCCTTAATATGCACTTCTTCCTTTACTTTCCTTCTTTTACTTTGCTTTGCTATACTATACTCACTATGCTCGCACTATAGTCCTACAATACTGGAACAATAAAGGAACAATACTCGATCATATTGGTCGCCTATATTGACTCCAGTCTCCGTTGCCGACATCTGGCACCCGAACTCGTGATGGGATCCTTGGACTACGATGCTGATTGACTCAGCATAAGAGGTATGTTCCGAGAGATACGGAAAGCCTATCGAACCAGCACTGCCCCAGTGCTGACAAAATAAGCAGCGCGGGCTCAGAAAAGGGCCCGTTGAGCGACGGGGGAGGGTATGGGGAAGCACTCCACGAAAAAGAGGGTATGCTAAACAACCTCCAAACTATCCCCTCCATGAGAGATATTACTTACGATTCTGGGATTTTAATAGGGCTATTAGCCTGGGCCCGGAATCATGATTTTATCCCCACAGCAACCGAAGCTTTCACTTCCAAAGCATGGGACAAAATTGGAGCCCAGCTGTGCAGAACAGACTACTCTCAATTCAGCTGCTGCGGCTTTGGTTCTAACTGAGACAAAAACGGGAGATTCGGAAGGTTCCGCACCCTCCACTCCCCCCCCCCCCATCGTCTGCCGCTCCGTCAGCATCCTCGTCTCAATTTCCATTGCCCGCTATTCCTCCTTCTACACAAAACGTGGCTCTCTTATTAAAGTTCTTCTCCACGAAAAAATCTGCTGCCGCTATGTCAGTAGCCGTAGAAGCGAATCCTGATCGGACAGAAAAGATGCACAAAATCAAAATGGAGGTTGGAAACCATGAACACTCACTGCAAGAAGATGCCACGCCCGCCATTACCGCGTTTACCAGCCACCACCACAGCCGTTCACACCCAGCAGAGAGAAAGTGATAAAAAGGCAGCGAAACCTGTGATTCAGTGTGTTTGATACCCTTCATCAACATCTTGCTCTGATACCGCCAGCGACGCCTCGGAATCGGAAGATGAAAACACCTACGCTAAGAAATCAAACAGCGCGGATGTTGTTTTCCAGCCCCTCTTAGAAAAAAATTGAGTGCTTGGAGGGTTGTGGTTGTGGCATTCTTATGACCGCACCCCTCCCGTGAACCCCGATGGCCCCGCGAGGCCCAGAAGCTCTGACCGAGGCAGCATCAACAGCTCTGACCGATGAGGCACCATCAGTGCTACCCCCCCCCCCCACCTCTCAGATCCCAGGCATTATCAGTAGAAGATATCACTGCAACAGAGGCTACAATCAAATTCTGAAGGGACAATAGTGTAAGGGATCAGATGGTGGGAGGGAGGGGGAACTCTCCCGCTGCACCGGAGAAAAGGTATTGTGAGAAATGCAGTAATAGATGGAGAATCTGTAGATTTTCTGCTATCACAGTATAACCAAGGTTGGAAGAGACCCCAGGGTTCATCGAGTCCAACCTGTCTTCACAGACCTCATGACTAGACCATGGCACCAAGTGCCACGTCCAATCCCCTCTTGAACACCTCCAGGGATGGTGACTCCACCACCTCCCTGGGCAGCCCATTCCAATGACGAACGACTCGCTCAGTGAAGAACTTTCTCCTCACCTCGAGTCTAAACCACCCCTGGCGCAGCTAGAGACTGTGTCCCCTTGTTCTGGTGCTGGTTGCCTGGGAGAAGAGATCAACCCCTTCCTGGCTACAACCACCTTTCAGGTAGTTGTAGAGGGCAATAAGGTCACCCCTGAGCCTCCTCTTCTCCAAGCTAAACAATCCCAACTCCCTCAGCCTCTCCTCATAGGGCTTGTGCTCAAGGCCTCTCCCCAGCCTTGTTGCCCTTCTCTGCACACGTTCAAGTGTCTCGATGTCCTTCTTAAACTGAGGGGCCCAGAACTGGACACAGTACTCAAGGTGTGGCCTAACCAATGCAGAGTACAGGGCCACAATGACTTCCCTGCTCCTGCTGGCCACACTATTCCTAATGCAGGCCAGGATGCCATTGGCCCTCTTGGCCACATGGGCACACAGCTGGCTCATGTTTAGGCGGGTGTTAATCAGCACCCCCAGGTCCCTCTCTGTTTGGGAGTTCTCCAGCCACTCTGACCCCAGCCGATAGCTCTGCATTGGGTCACGATGGCCAAAGTGCAGCACCCGGCACTTGGACTTGTTAAATGCCATGCCATTAGACACTGCCCATCTGTCCAGTCGGTTGAGGCAGAGCCTTTCTACCCTCTAACTGACCAACATCTGCTCCTAACTTGGTGGCATCTGCAAATTTGCTGATGACTGTCTCAGTCCCCTCATTCAGATCATCAATGAAGATGTTAAAGAGGATGGGGCCCAGTACCGATCCCTGGGGGACGCCACTGGTGACTGGCCTCCAGCTGGATGTGGCACCATTCACCACCACTCCCTGGGCACAGCCCTCCAGCCAGTTCCTAACCCAGCACAGAGTGTTGCGGTCCAAGCCACGAGCTGACAGCTTAGCCAGCAGTTTACTGTGGGGGACGGTGTCAAAGGCCTTGCTGAAGTCCAGGTAGACCACATCCACAGGCCTCCCCACATCCACCAGACGGGTCACCTGATCATAGAAGGAGATCAGGTTGGTCAGGCAGGACCTGCCCTTCCTAAACCCATGTTGGCTGGACCTGAGCCCTTGGCCATCTTCCAGGTGTGCAATTATTGCGGCCAGGAAAATCTGCTCCATCATTTTCCCTGGCACTGAGGTCAGGCTGACTGGCCTGGAGTTTCCAGGTTCCTCCATCTGACCTTTCTTGTGGATGTGGACCACATTGGCCAGTTTCCAGTCATCTGGGACCTCTCCAGTGAGCCAGGACTGGAGGAAAATGATGGAGAGCAGCTTGGCCAGCTCATAATTAAGCCCTTAAAAATAAAGAGGTCCAGGAGGGCTGGACCTGCTTCAAGAAAGAGCTGATGAAGGCTCAGGAGCAGGCTGTGCCAGTGTGCCGGAAGAGGAGCCGCCGGGGCAGACGGCCAGCCTGGCTGTGTAATGAACCTTTAATAGAACTAAGGGAAAAAAAGAGGGTGTATCATCTTTGGAAGAAAGGTGAGGCAACCCATGGAATGTTTAAAGAGGTTGCTAGGGCATGTAGGAGGAAAATTAGGGAGGCAAAATCACATTTGGAACTTAAACTGGCCTCTGATGTGAAGAACAACAAAAAGTCCTTCAATAAATATATTAATAGCAAGAGGAAGGGCAGGGACAACCTCCACTCCTTGGTTGACATGGAAGGAAATGTTGTAACACAGGATGAGGAAAAGGCAGAGGTACTTAACACCTTCTTTACCTCAATTTTTACTAGCGGGAAAGAACGTCTACCAGACAGCTGGCCTGCAGAGCTGGCAGAGGGAGCCAGGGAGCTGCATGGTTTCCCTGTGTTCCATGAGCAAGCGATAGGAGCTCTCCTCAGCAGCTTAGACCCCCACAAGTCCATGGGACCAGATGGGATCCATCCTAGGGTGCTGAGAGAGCTGGCAGATGAGCTGGCCAAGCCACTCTCCATTATTTTTCATCAGTCCTGGCTCACTGGAGAGATCCCAGATGACTGGAAGCTGGCCAACGTGGTACCCATCCACAAGAAGGGCCGGTTGGATGAGCCAGGGAATTACAGGCCTGTCAGCCTGACCTCAGTGCCAGGAAAGATTATGGAGCAGGTCATCCTGAGTGCAATCACACAACACTTAGAGGATGGCCAAGGGATCAGGCCCAGCCAGCATGGGTTTAGGAAGGGCGGGTCCTGCCTGACCAACCTGATCTCCTTCTATGATCAGGTGACCCGCCTGGTGGATGTGGGGAGGCCTGTGGATGTAGTCTACCTGGACCTCAGCAAGGCCTTTGACACCGTTCCCCATAGCAAACTCCTGGCCAAGCTGTCAGCCCATGCCTTGGATGGGAGCACACTGCGATGGGTTAGGAACTGGCTGGAGGGCCGAGCCCAGAGAGTGGTGGTGAATGGTGCCACATCCAGCTGGCAGCCAGTCACCAGTGGTGTGCCCCAGGGATCAGTACTGGGCCCCATGCTCGTTAGCATCTTTATTGATGATCTGGACGAGGGCATCGAGTCCATCATCAGTAAATTTGCTGACGACACCAAGCTGGGGGCAGGGGTTGATCTGCTGGAGGGTAGAGAGGCTCTGCAGAGGGACCTCGACAGGCTGGGCAGATGGGCAGAGTCCAACGGCATGAGATTGAACACATCCAAGTGCCGGGTTCTGCACATTGGCCACAGCAACCCCATGCAGAGCTACAGGCTGGGGTCAGAGTGGCTGGAGAGCAGTCCGGCTGAGAGGGACCTGGGGGTGCTGGTTGATGGTAGGCTGAACATGAGCCTGCAGTGTGCCCAGGCAGCCAGGAGGGCCAATGGCATCCTGGCCTGCATCAGGAACAGTGTGGCCAGCAGGAGCAGGGAGGTCATTCTGCCCCTGTACACTGCACTGGTTAGGCTGCACCTCGAGTACTGTGTCCAGTTCTGGGCCCCTCAGTTTAGGAAGGATGTTGACTTGCTGGAACGAGTCCAGAGAAGAGCAACAAAGTTGGTGAGGGGTTTGGAACATAAGCCCTACGAGGAGAGGCTGAGGGAGCTGGGGTTGCTTAGCCTGGAGAAGAGGAGACTCAGGGGTGACCTTATTACTCTCTACAACTACCTGAAGGGAGGTTGTAGACAGACGGATGTTGGTCTCTTCTCCCAGGCAAGCAGTACCAGAACAAGAGGACACAGTCTCAGGCTGCGCCAGGGGAGGTTCAGGCTAGATGTTAGAAAAAAGTTCTATACAGAAAGAGTGATTGCCCATTGGAATGGGCTGCCTGGGGAGGTGGTGGAGTCGCCATCACTGGAGGTTTTTAGGAGAAGACTTGACGGGGTGCTTGGTGCCGTGGGTTAGTTGTTTGGGCGGTGTTGGATTGGTTGATGGGTTGGACGCGATGATCTTGAAGGTCTCTTCCAACCTGGTTTATTCTATGTATTCTATGCATTCTATGTATCTGCCAGCTCTCTCAGCACCCTAGGATGGATCCCATCCAGTCCCATGGACTTGTGGGTGTCCAAGTGGCTCAGCAGGTCCCGAACTAATTCTACATGGATTTCTGGGGCAGTACACTGCTCCCTGACCCCATCACCCAGCTCAGGAGGCCACTCATCCTGAACTCCTCCTACCTTGCTGTTAAACATTGAGGCAAAGAAGGTGTTCAGGGCCTCAGCCTTTTCCTCGTCTTCGGTCACAGTGTTCCCCTCCAGGTCCAATAAGGAGTGGAGGTTCTTCTTGCCCTTCTTTTTAGTGTTGATATATTTGTAAAAATGCTTTTTATTCTCTTTCACAGAGGTGGCCAGTTTCAGTTCCAACTGGGCCTTTGCCTCTCTAATTTTTTTTCTTCATAATCTAACAGCTTCCTTAAACATACCTTGAGAAGCCTTCCCCTCCTTCCAAAGGTGATACAGCCTCTTTTTTCCCCTTAAATCCTCCAGGAGCTGCTTGCTCATCCAGGCCGGTCGCCTTCCCCGCCGGCTCATCTTTCGGCACATGGGAACCGCCAGTTCCTGTGCCTTCAAGAGCTCCTGTTTGAAGTAGGTCCAACCTTCCTGGACCCCTCGGTTCATGAGGGTTGGTACCCAGGGAACTTTGCAAATAAGTTTCTTAAAGAGGCTGAAGTTTACCCTCCTGCAGTCCAAGGTGAAGGTTCTGTTGGTGCTCCTCCCTATCTCCCTGCATATTGAAAACTTCACTACCTTGTGGTCACTGCAGCCTAGGCAGCCTCCCACGGTCACATCTCCCACTAGCCCTTCCCTATTGGAGAGCAGCAAGTCAAGCAGAGCCTGTCCCCTGGTAGGCTCGCTTAACAGCTGCGTCAGGAAGCAGTCCTCCATGCACTCCAGGAATCTCCTGGACTGCCTTCTCTCTGCTGAATTAAGTTCCCAGCAGATATCTGTCAGGTTGAAGTCACCGACAAGGACAAGATCTGATGATCTTCAGACAGCCTCCAGTTGTTTGTAGAGTAATTCATCAACCTCCTCAGCCTGGTTGGGTGGTCTATAACAGACTCCAATCAGGATGTCAGATTTGTTAGGCTGCCCTCTGATTTTAACCCACAGGCTCTCAATCCCCTCATTCTGCACCTCAAGTTCTGTGGCAGAGAGTGACTCCCTAATATACAGAGCCACCCCTCCACCTCTTCTCCCTTTCCTGTCTCTCCTAAAGAGCCTTTAACCCCCCAGTGCAGCACTCCTATCATGCATGTTATCCCACCGTGTTTCTGAGATGGCAACTGTGACCTTTTGAGGCTGTGCCTTTAAGGAAGGGACACTCTAGCTGAATATTTTGTAAATATACTCTATCCTAAATGAATTTCATTGGTGGGACTTGTGGGAGTAAGACCTTAAGATTCAGTACAGCTGGAGCTTCTGGTCAGTTTCGTTTCGCTTCCTTTCGCCTCCCTTCTAGCTGACCACTTCTGGGCTTCTGGCCAAATAGCATTAATAAGCCTAACCCTCCCGTACTTAGGCCGCTTTCCGTCTTGTTAACACACCTTTTTCTCTTTCTACTCCTCTTTGGGGAAGAAGGGGGGTAGGGGTGTGAAGGGGGCACAGGGGGAAGCCCCCTCTGTTAGGGGGTCTTATTCCTGTTTTCTTTCCGGTATATTTCTGTATATATTGTAAATTCTGTATATTTGTGTACATAAGTTCCCTGCGTTCCAAAATTGCTTTTGTAAATGCAGCATTCCCTTTGCTTCACCAGCTGGGCTAGTTGTGGGTTTTTTCCCTTTACTTCTTCTTAGTGGGGGAGGGAAAGCTGGGCCTTTCCTTTCAACCCACCACAGCGACTTTATCATAGTCACCCTGGTGGACCAGGACTTCCAGCTCCTCTTGCTTATTGCCCAGGCTGCGCGCATTGGTGTACATGCACTGCAGCTGGGCTCCCGACTTCTCAATTGACCCTACCTTGTGCCCTACTCTTTCCTCTGCAGAGGGACCGATTTCCTCAACCACCCCCTTCAGACCTAGTTTAAAGCCCTCCTAATGAGCCCTGCCAACACTAGTGCTAGGACTATCTTACCCCTTCTAGATAAATACACCCCATCAGGACCCAGCAGGTCAGGTGCAGTAAAAGTTGCCCCATGATCAAAGAAACCAAAGTTCTGCTGCTGGCACCATCCCCTGAGCCAATTGTTGATGGCGTGGGTTCTCCCGTTCCTCTCAGTGTACTCCCCTGCCACTGAGGGAACTGAGCAGAACACCACTTGAGCTCCTGTCCCATCAAACATTTGTCCAAGGGCCCTGAACTCCTTTTTAATTGCCCTGGTGCCCTTCTTGTCAATCTCATCACTCCCAGCTTGTATTACCAGCAAAGGGTAATAGTCAGAGGGCTGGATTAATTTTGGGATTCTCCTTGTGATGTCCCTAACCCGCGCCCCGGGTAGGGAGCAGACCTCCCTGTGGGATGGGTCAGGACGACATATGGGTCCCTCAGTACCCCCCAGGAGAGAGTCCCCAACAACTATAACCCTTCTTTTCTTTGTGGACCTGGTCGTTATAGCTGGTGGGGACCGCTTGGCCTTAGTCTCCCCTCTGGATGGTTGCTCCTCAGCCCTCTCATTCCCACTGCCCTCGGCCTGCAGGGCCTCATACTTATTATGCAAGGGCAGTGGAGGAGGAGGAGAGGGTCGGGGTGGATTTCTCTTGCCACCCTTGGCAGGGACCTGTGTCCATCCCTCCCCGTTTCCAGGGACCCTTCCCTCAGCAGGGGAGATCTGCAGAGCCTTCTCCCACAAGTCTAACTCCCTTTCGCTTTCCCTTATTGACCTCAGCCTAGATACCTCCTCCTTTAGTTCGGCCACTTCGTCCTTCAGCTCTGCCACCAGGCTGAGGAGAATGTTCACCTGGTCACACCTGAAATAGGTGTTCTCTCCTTCCCCCTCTATTCCAAGTGCCAGGCTGAAGCACTCTCTGCAGCTGGCAGCCTGGTTCCAGCGTGCTGATGAAGCAATTCTGTCTGGGCAGATGCTGTTTTTCTACCCTTCATCCGAGTGATAAACATGGTGCAACGTTTGAGTGAAAACAAAACAAAAACTTTTTTTCTTTTTCTTTTTTTTTTTTTTTAAGCAGTCGAGAGGCTCTCGAACCAAAATGGCGCCGCGCGCACAGCCTGGGCAGGCTCGCAAGAGCACGATCCTGCTGGAGCCCCCTGCCTACCAGGAGTCATCCCGACCCGCAAAACCCCAAAAGGAAGATGAAAAGCCGAGTACAAAGCTCACAATTCAAGCGGAGCGGTGCCGAAGCACCAGGTCCGATCTGCTCTCGAACCAAATGGCTGTACATGCATCTCCTGTGGTATTAGAACGCCAACAACGAATAAGGCAATCTCTGGACTGAAAAATACTAAAAGAAGCTTAGACAAGCCATAGGTACCTATGGGTTAAAGTTAGGATACACAACTGCTATAGTCGATCAGTTGTTTTCAACACACTTGTGGTGGATTCAGAGGAAGGCCTAGCTCTCCCTCCTCCACAGAGAAAGAAACCACAGCTAAACTCAGTCAGAGAAGCAAAGCTATATTTACAAGCATATATGGAATGCAGGTTATATATAACACAATACATACAGTATTTACAATATATATATATAAAAATATACAGCAAAGGAAAATAACACAACAAAATTCTCTCCTCCAGACAGAGAGGAGGGTTCCCCCCCCATACCGCCCTCTCTCCCCCTACCTCCCTTTTTTCCCAAAAAGGGGTTAGAGAGAGAGAGAAAGGCAGTTATTAAGGAAGAGAGTTCTTATTAGGTTTCAAAAAAGCACATGCAGCAATTAGTTTTGCCTATCTCAAGGTCATTCCGTCTAGTTTTGCTCAGAAGCAGACAGGCTAGAAAGGCAGAACCGGCTGGAACTGAGAAAAATTCCCACTGCACTAAAAGTTAACGTTGCATTCTACCAATCTACCAAAGAAATTTGTTTAGAATATCTGAATGTTTTCATTTTGATACCAAAACATTCAGCCAGAGTGTTCCAACACTGTACCTTTCTTAAAGGCACAGCCTCAAACGGTCACAGTCCACCCATTCTAAACAATTTCATTGGCTGTTTGTACTGTTCATCCAATCTAGAACAATATTTACAGTTCGTAAGTGACGCTCGTAGCCCATTCCGGCGATACTCAGATGTAGATGATTCAGAAGTCCAAGAAAATCAAGAAAATAAGAATGGAAGACAGTTTGTCTCTTCTCACATCAAGTGAAGAAAAGGGAAACAGGGATATAGGGACTCTTAGTTGGCTCAGGGCTCTGAGGGTTCTCAGGGTTCATGCACTGTAGATTCCTCATAGATTCTTCCTTTGGGCGTGATGTAGCTGTACAACAGTCTGAAATTAAACTCTTTCAGCTAAAGTTAAATTTCTTTGTGGAATACAGTGAATTTCACCATTCTCCTGCATTACCCAATAAGTGTGACCCAGACCTTCTGCTGAAACCACCCCTCGGACAGGTTTAGCCTCTCCTGAGGGTGAAAATACCCAAACAGTTTTACCTAACAGATTCTTTTCTCTAACAACAGGAACTCTATCACCTTCTACTTTCTGTAGCAAATCTGAATGTGCTGGTCCAGCTCGGTTCATTGAACCTCTACTATTCACCAGCCAGGTTGCTTGTGCTAAATGTTTCTCCCAGTTTTTCAAAGATCCACCTCCCATGGCTTTAAGAGTGGTCTTCAACAAACCGTTGTAGCGTTCAATCTTCCCTGCAGCTGGTGCATAGTAGGGAATATGGAATATCCACTCAATGCCGTGCTCTTTGGCCCAGCTCTTTACAAGATTGTTTTTGAAAGGAGTTCCGTTGTCTGACTGTGATCGTTTGAGGCTGTGCCTTTAAGACAAAACAGTGCTGGGACACTCTGGCTGAATGTTTTCGGTACTAGAACAAAAACATTCTGATATTCTAAACAAATTTCATTGGTGGATAGACAAAATGCAAATTTAAATTGTTGAGCAGTTGGAATTATTTCTTTTTCCTCTCAGTTTGGTGTGGTTTGGGAGTTGGGGAGTTTGGGTTTCAGCCTGTTCTCCCTGCCTGCTTCTCCGCGAACTGCTGGAGTTGGCCTTCAGATAAGCAAAAATTAATCCTGCATGGGCTTTTGAAGCTTACTAACAACTCTTTTCCTTAATAACTTGCCTTTCTTTCTCTCTAACCCCTTTTTGGGAAAAAAGGGAGGTAGGGGGGGAGAGAGGGGGTTACAGGGAGGGGATCCCTCCCCAGGGAGGGATTTTTGTTGTGTTATTTCTCTTTGCTGTATATTTCTGTGTATATATTGCAAATACATTTATATATTGTGTTATATATAACCTGCTTTCCATATATGCTTGCAAATATATAGCTTTGCTCCTCCAACTGGGTTAGCTGTGGTTTCTTACTCTGTGGAGGAGAGAGAGCTAGGCCCTCTCTACACCTACCACACTGACTCAATCCTCTCTGGAGTTCCGTGTCTCCACAGGATCTGTCTCTCCAGACCGAGAATGGTGTTGCGTGCAGTTGCATGTGGAACTGCATAAGTTTCTAGCCATCCAGTGTTTGCCTCTACCATAGTAAGCATGTATTGCCTACCAGAACGAGAACGTGGTAGAGTGATGTAGTCAATCTGCCAAGCTTCACCATACTTGTACTTGGACCACCTGTCACCATACCACAAGGGCTTAATTCGCCTTGCCTGCTTAATAGCAGCACACATGTGACAGTCATGGATGACTTGTGTGATAGCATCCATGGAAATGTCTATGGATATGTCACGAGCCCATTGGTATGTTGCATATCTGCCTTGATGTCCTCACGAATCGTGCGCCCACCGAGATTAGAATATCTCACCTCGGTGTTTCCAGTCGAGATCAAGATCAGAATCCTTGTCTACTTGAGAAACTCTTGCAGCTAAATCTGCCTGATGGTTGTGCTGCTGTTCCTCAGTAGCTTTGCTCTTAGGAATGTGAGCATGAATGTGTCTCACCTTCATTGGAATTCTCTCGACTCAATCAGCAATGACTTGCCACAGTTCAGCTGCCCAAATAGGTTTTCCTTTCCTCTGCCAACCATTCTTTTTCCAGTCCTTTAGCCAACCCCACAGAGCATTGGCTACCATCCATGAGTTGGTGTAGAGATAAAGCTTTGGCCATCTCTCACGTTCAGCTACGTCGAGAGCTAGCTGGACAGCCTTCACCTCTGCAACTCGGCGTGTTGGACTCCACACTGCAGACTTCCATCTTTGTTTGTTCCTGACAAGACAACAGGAACCGTCTGTGAACAAAGCATATTTCTTTTCGTCATCAGAAAGGCCATTGTAAGGAGGAGCTTCCTCAGCACGAGTTACTCTCTCCTCTGGAGGTTTAGCACAGTTGGTACCTTCAGGCCAACTTGAGATCACCTCCACCAGACCAGGTCTTTCAAGATTTCCCATTCGAGCTCTCTGTGTTATCAGAGCCATCCACTTAGACCAGGTGGAATCTGTGGCATGATGTGGTGTGGAACCTTTGCCTTTGAACATCCAATTCAAAACTGGCAATCTGGGAGCTAGGAGAAGTTGTGATTCAGTTCCAATTACTTCAGAAGCTGCTTTCACTCCTTCATAGGCAGCTAGAATCTCTTTCTCTGTTGGAGTGTAATTAGCCTCTGAACCTCTGTAACCTCGACTCCAGAAACCCAGAGGTCGTCCACGTGTCTCACCTGGAGCTCTTTGCCACAAGCACCAGGTTGGACCACTGTCACCTGCAGCCGTGTACAAAATGTTCTTCATGTCTGGACCATCTCGGACAGGTCCCAGTCCCACTGCTTGAACTACATCTTGCTTTATCTGGTCATAGGCTGCCTGTTGTTCAGATCCCCAGTGGAAATTGTTCCTCTTTCGAGTCACATCATACAGAGGTTTCACAATCTGACTGTATCCAGGAATGTGCAGTCTCCAAAATCCCACTATCCCCAAGAAACGTAGAGTTTCTTGCTTGTTTGTGGGATTTGCCATGGTAGAGACTCTATTTACCACATCCACTGGAATGTGTCGGAGTCCATCCTGCCACCGCACTCCCAGAAACTGGATTTCTGTGGTAGGACCTTTCACCTTGTCTCTCTTGATGGCAAAACCTGCATTCAGAAGAATGTCCATGATTTTGTTACCTTTCTCAAAGACTTCCTCAGCAGTTTTACCCCAGACGATGATATCATTGATGAACTGGATGTGTTCTGGAGCATCACCTTTGTCCAGGGCATCATGGATTACTGCATGGCAGATGCTTAAGCTGTGGATCCAGGCCATTGGCAGTCTGTTGAAAGTGTACTGGATTCCTGTGGGAATGCCAGTGACGAGCAGTGTGAGCAATTTGGCAGCCTGACATGGTGGTAGGCCATGCTCAGCATAAGTGCAGAGCCAGCTACCAGTGTACCAAAACAGTGCTGTGCCTGCAGCACTGTAACTAAAACAAGACGCTGGTAGCTAGAAACATAGTAAGTTATCTTGGGACAACAGGACATGCACCTGCATCAACAAACCTCGCATGTCATCTGTAGTTGGACCAATAATCTATAATAGTGTGATGTGTGGTCACTCATAGGGAACCAATGAGTCCATGCCAACAAGGCACACCAAGGTTATATAAATTGTAGCAGTTTCCTTCCTACACACTTTTTTTTCTGCCTGTCCTATCTCTCTTCCTTCCATGCTTTACTGTGCCATGCTCTCACCATAGGCCTGGGCCGTAGGCCTGCAATACTGGAACAATAAAGGATCAGTACCGATCATATTGGTCAGCCGTATTGATTCCAATCACCTCTGTCGCTGCCAAGTCTGGCTAAATCTGGCTAAAGATTCCTCTCCAGGTGAAATCAAACTGAGGCCTGCATTCCTCTGCTATGGGAATAGAGAAAAATGCATTAGCAATGTGTATGGTAGCATACCATTTGGCCTCTTTGGATTCCAGCTGAATTTACGCCTTATCAGAAGCCGATAGGTTTTGAGACAGATAAGCTGCTGTGGAGGACACTTCTGGTCCTGCCATAGAAGGAAGAGGAAATGACTTTGCCTCGTTAATGGCAGCTGCCGGGGACGTGGGAGCCGCCATGTTGGGAGCTGCTGAGCTGCTGCAGGCCCTGGCTGCTTGCCAGAATCAGCAACAGCACTGTTCAAAGCAGCCTTTCCGATAGACTTTTTAGCTTTATCTTTAACTGATACAGATTCTCCACTCTCCTCATCACTAGAAGTCTCTGGAACAGAGCCAGAGTTGTGCTTCTTTCTCTTTGATCTACTCTTCATAATGAAACAAGCCTTAGATACCTTTCTCTCCCAGCGCAGAGCTATTAACAGGTACACATTAATTATCACCAGCAGCAGGATTACACACATGGTAAAAATCAGCTTTGGATCCCAGCCATCACTTAAAATTACTCTTTCACCTACTAGAATCTTAAACTCCCTTATCTCAATTGGGAGAGTGCTCAAAGTCACATTCCTGTATCTTGTAAGCGAAAAGAATGCCAGACAGTGGTCATATAGAAGCTGAATCTTATATTTAAACCATAAATATAAGTTTTGCATAATCATTTGCATCAGGGGTGACCTTATTGCTCTCTACAACTACCTGAAGGGGGGTTGTAGTGAGGCGGAGGTTGGTCTCTTCTCCCAGGCAACCAGTACCAGAACAAGAGGACACAGTCTCAGGCTGCGTCAGGGGAGGTTTAGGCTGGAGGTTAGGAGGAAGTTTTACACAGAGAGAGTGATTGCCCACTGGAATGGTGTGGTGGGTTAACGCCCTTTTCTGAAAAAAAAATAAAGCTGAGTGGAGGGCTTGCCGTACTTTACCCTCCCCTGCGGGGCGTTTTCCCCTAGGAAGTTGAGTCTGATCCACTCCCCCCTCCCTGCCCAGCTAGGGTATAAAAGCAGGACATCATAGCTGTTGGCCCTTCCTTTTGGCTCCTGCCTCTGCTGGATGAGGGCTGCTGCATCTGCCCTCCTGCGCCTCAGCCACGTGGCCGGACCTGATCCTTCTCCCTGCTGCCTCCACACCTCCTCAGAGAAAAGACTGGTTTTGTATTATTTTTCTCTTGTCCCCCTCCCATCCATCCTTGTTCCTTGTCCCTTGTGAACCTTTCCTGTTATTGTTATACAGTTTAAAGAAAATTCTTCACCTCTCTACTTCCAAGCCGACTCCAGATTATTGTTTTGTGGATCCGCTCCTTACCCCTTTCCCCCCCCCCCCCCCCGTTTGGGGAGAGGAGGGGAAGTGGGGAAGAGATTCTCAACCTTTCCCCTATCTGGGCTTTCAACTCCCAGCTAAGGTTCAAACCATTACATTTTTTGGCGCCCAACGTGGGGCTTGGAAATTAATCTTGCATTGGGAAAGCAATACTTTGTCTGAAAAAGGGACTGGAAGTAGAGATGGCAATTTTAAAGAACCTGATAGTCCAAGCCTTTGCATGGGTGTTTGGCTGGATCTTTTGGACCCACATCTACAAATTAATAACTTACCATGTGGTGTGGTTAATGATAGAGATGCTGCTCAACTGGATAAAAACTTTACCAATGAAGCTGGGCATGTACCTCTTGAATTCGTTGAATTTCACTGTCAGTGGTAATTTTTCTAACATAGGAAATCATCCTGAAGCAGGCTATGAAGCCAATGGTGTAGATAAAAGTGCCTGTGATGGAAAATTGCTTTACATTGCAATATACTCCATATGCTTAAATGTAATCCTTATAGGGGCATTTGCTGTGCCCGTGTTGGGTGGGGGACAAGCTAACCCATTAAGAGCTCTTTGGAGGGTGATAACACACTCCATTGCACTCTTTAACGACTGGGGGCGTGTCTGCTGTGGGCATTGTAAGCACTCTGTAAACACAAAGAGGGAGGGGTCAGGTTGTAATGAGTGTGCCAGATCTCAGCCTGAGCCCCAAGAACAAGGGTTTGCCCCACCACCAGCAGTTCCACACTTAACCCCTGATGCTCCTGCCAATGCAGTCTCTCTAGCGCCGGTCACCACACGCAGGAAAAGAAGTCAAAAATCATCACCTAGCACAGATGGTGAGGAAGGAACCTCAGCAGGCCCCAGCACCTCACAGAACCCAGCGGTGGATGAAGATGAGTCAGACCAGGAAATAACTGTTACATCGCTGCCCAGAAAGGAACTAAGGCAAACTCGTCTGGACTACGCAAGGAGAGAGGGTGAGCCAATACTAAGCTGGGCCCTGAGATGCTGGGACGAGGGGGTGGACACAGTGGACCTGGATAAGAGGGAGGCGAAGCTTCTAGGCTCCCTGACTCGTGATGCTGGTCTGGACAAAGAGTTAGCCAAACTTGATGGTATACACACTCTCTGGGCCCGGATACTTAATGCCATCAAGAGCCGGTACTGCTCAAGAGATGACCTGCCCTGGGCCCCAGTTAAATGGACAACTATGGAACAGGGCATTCGGTATCTGAGGCAGATGGCT
Source organism: Dryobates pubescens (assembly GCF_014839835.1). Lineage (NCBI taxonomy): Eukaryota > Metazoa > Chordata > Aves > Piciformes > Picidae > Dryobates > Dryobates pubescens. Next base: position 1,082,864 of record NC_071656.1, on the reverse strand, counting down.
GTGCTGGAAATAATTTATGGGGATGGCCAGCTCCCCTCGGACCCAGATGAGGTGCCCATGAGACGGCCCTTCGTAAAGAAACTCACCCAGGGTGCTCCTCAGAAATATGCTCACACATTAGGAGGGATACTCCTGACTGGACAGGATGGGAGCCCTAAAACTGTCTGTGAGTTTGCCAGTGATTTAAGGGAATATGAGGACAGCGTAAATCAGAAACCCCTGATCTCAGCCATAGAAACTATGGCTAAAGACATTGTCAAAGAGATCAAGACCTCCATGTCTGAACTGAAAAAGGGGAGTGATGCTTCCTTTTCCCCTTCTCCCTCAGAATGGGTCCAGGTTTCTGCAATCAGGAACAGGCCATCTTCCCCTAGGAGGTCACCCCAAGCCAATCGGGGGATGTCAAGGGTGTCTCTGTGGAGGTTCCTCTGTGACCATGGAGAGGACATGGACACCTGGCATGGCCAACCCACCTCTGCCCTCTGGAACAGAGTGCGGGAGCTGCAAGGTGGGTATCACAGGGATAACTCATCCAGGAGAAGGGCTGCCCCAGTTTCCCGTGGTGGTGCCTCTCGCTCAAGAGACCCTTCCCCTAGTAACACAGGACCCTGTGACAAGTGTGGGCATCACCGCCAGCATTAGAGGTGCCCTACCTCCAGCCAGGTGGAGGCCAGGGACAACAGAGTATACTGGGATGTGTATGTAAAATGGCCTGGCACTTCAGAAGCCCTGAAGTACCGAGCTCTGGTGGACACAGGGGCCCAATGCACCCTGATACCATCGAGGTACAAAGGGGCTGAGCCCATAAGCATTCAGGGAGTTACAGGGGGCTCACAAGACCTGACTGTACTACAAGCTGAGATAAGCCTGACTGGGAATGAATGGGGAAAGCACAACATAGTGACTGGTCCAGATGCACCTTGCATTCTTGGCATTGACTTTCTGCGGGAGGGATGCTTCAAGGACCCTGGGGGGCACAAGTGGGCGTTTGGGGTGGCAGCTGTGGAGACTGCAGGCAAAGAACAGCTGTCCACCATGCCCGAGCTGTCGGATGACCCCTCTGTAGTGGGCAGCCATAAGGTACAGGATTTGAAGTTACCTATTGCCTCCCACATAGTACATCGCAGGCAATACAGGACCAACAGAGACTCTCTGCACCCCATACACCAACTGATTCGATGACTGGAGAGCCAGAAGGTGATCAGCAAGGCTCACTCCCCCTTCAACAGCCCGATATGGCCAGTGCGGAAGGCAAATGGGGAATGGAGACTGACCGTGGACTACCGTGGCCTGAATGAAGTGACTCCTCCGATCAGCGCTGCCGTGCCAGACATGCTGGAGCTGCAGTACGAGCTGGAATCAAAGGCGGCCAAGTGGTATGCCACAATTGACATTGCTAATGCCTTTTTCTCCATTCCCATTGCAGAAGAGTGCAGGCCACAGTTTGCTTTCACCTGGAGGGGGGGGTACAGTATCAATGGAATCGGTTGCCTCAGGGCTGGGTCCATAGCTCAACCATCTGCCATGAGGTGATCCAGACTGCCTTAGAGAAAGGTGAAGCCCCTGAGCACCTGCAGTTCATCGATGACATCATTGTATGGGGTGAGACAGCAGAGGAAGTCTACCAGAAGGGTAAAAGGATAATCAATATCCTGCTGGAGGCTGGTTTTGCCATCAAGAGAAGTAAGGTAAAAGGGCCTGCAAGGGAAATCCAGTTCCTGGGTGTTCAATGGCAAGATGGCCGTCACCACATCCCTCAGGAAGTGGTGAACAGAATAGCCACTATGGTGCAGCCCATGAACAAAAAGGAGACACAGTCCTTTTTGGGACTTGTGGGCTTCTGGAAAATGCACATTCCTGGGTACAGCCAAATTGTGAAGCCTCTCTTCCATGTAACAAGGAAGAGAAATGATTTTGTGTGGGGACCTGAGCAGCAAGTGGCATTTGACCAGATCAAACGAGAGGTGGTCCATGCTATGGCTCTGGGACCTGTTAGAACTGGGCCAGAGATCAAGAATGTGCTGTACACTGCAGCCGGTGAGAATGGTCCTACGTGGAGCTTGTGGCAGAAGGCCCCTGGTGAAACCAGGGGCAGGCCCCTAGGTGTCTGGAGTAAGGGGTACAAAGGCTCCGAGGCCAACTACACCGCAACAGAGAAGGAAATCCTGGCTGCCTATGAGGGTGTCCGGGCTGCCTCTGAGGTAATTGGGACAGAGTCGCCTCTATTTCTAGCTCCAAGGCTTCCAGTCCTGACCTGGATGTTCAAAGGAAGAGGCTCAACCCCACACCATGCCACAGATGCTACCTGGAGTAAGTGGATGGCCCTGATAACTCAGCGAGCTTGGATGGGGAGCTTTGAATGCCCTGGCATAGTGGAAGTGGTCACCAATTGGCCAGAGGGTGCTGACTTGGGAATGCCACCAGAGCAGACAGTGACTCGTGCTGAGGAGGCTTCCCCATACAATGATCTCCCTGATAACGAGAAGGGCTATGCTTTATTTACAGATGGGTCCTGCCGGCTTGTAGGAAGCAAGCGGCGATGGAAGGCAGCTGTCTGGAGCCCGACAAGGCAAGTGGCAGAAGCAAGGGATGGAGAAGGTGAATCCAGTCAGTACGCAGAGGTAAAAGCTGTCCAGCTGGCCCTGGATATAGCAGAACGAGAGAACTGGCCAGTGCTGTATCTCTACACTGACTCCTGGATGGTAGCCAATGCCTTGTGGGGGTGGCTGAAGGAATGGAGGAGGAATGGGTGGCAGAGAAAAGGGAAGCCTCTTTGGGCCGCTGACCTGTGGCAAGACATCGCTGCCCGCCTGGACAGGCTGCCAACCAAGGTACGGCACATCGATGCACACATCCCCAAGAGCAGAGCCACAGAGGAGCACAAGCACAACCACCAAGCAGACCTGGCTGCTAAAATCTCCCAAATAGACTTGGACTGGGAACACAAGGGTGAGCTGTTCTTAGCTCGCTGGGCCCATGACACTTCTGGCCACCAAGGGAGAGATGCCACATACCGGTGGGCTAGGGACAGATCCGTGGACATCTCTATGGAGGCCATCTCACAGGTCATCCATGAGTGTGACATCTGTGCTGCCATCAAGCAGGCCAAGCGCATAAAGCCTCTGTGGTATGGGGGGAGATGGTCAAAATATAAGTACAGAGAGGCCTGGCAGATCGATTACATTACCCTGCCTCGGTCTCACAGCGGCAAGCAGTACGTACTGACCATGGTGGAGGCAAGTACAGGGTGGCTGAAAACCTACCCAGTACCTCATGCCACCGCTCGCAACACCATCCTGGGCCTAGAGAGACATGTCCTGTGGAGACACGGCACCCCTGGGAGGATTGAATCGGACAATGGAACCCACTTCAGGAACCATCTCATAAGGGACTGGGCAAAAGAACATGGGATTGAGTGGATCTACCACATCCCATACCATGCACCAGCTGCAGGGAAGGTCGAGCGCTACAATGGCTTGCTAAAGACCACCCTAAAAGCCATGGGGGGTGGAACCTTCAGGAACTGGGAAAAGCACCTAGCTCAAGCCACTTGGTTAGTGAACAGCAGAGGATCTGTGAACCGAGCTGGTCCTGCCCAGTCTGACCTGCTGCAAACAGTGGATGGAGATAGAGTTCCTGTGATTGCTGAGAAGAACCTGCTGGGGAAGTCAGTGTGGGTTTTCCCTGCTGCTGGTGGGGGCAAACCAACCCGAGGGGTGGTTTCAGCTGAGGGTCCTGGTCACACCTACTGGGTTATGTTAGAAACTGGGGACATTCAGTGCATCCCACAGCGGAACATGACTCTGGCTGAGAGGGGATGAACTCAGAGGGGGCAATACTCATCAATGTGTCATAGTCATTGTTCTAAGTTTCCCCTCCTAGCTTAATACTGGCCTAGCATCCAGGACTCGACGTACACACTGCACACCAACCCAGAGAGCTCCTGCATCATCTCACCTCACCTGTTCCTGATATCCTTGCAGCATTGGACTATTCCTGATGTCCCTACAGCAGCGGACTGTTCCTGATGTTTTAATTTCCCTTTCAAAGACAGACTGATTCCTGATTCTTCTCCACATGCCTGCCCAGTTCAAGCACACCTACACTGACCATCACCGGAGAGAGAGAGACACTGCCCGGGGAGAGAGTAAGCCGGGATAACAAGAGAGTAAGCCGGGATAACAAGGGACTTGGGCCAAGGATTCAAATACCACGTGTCAAGATTGCATGAAGGGGCTGTGGCAGGAGAGAGGAAGTGGAACAGAGGAGGTGGATTGTGGTGGGTTAATGCCCTTTTCTGAAAAAAAAATAAAGCTGAGTGGAGGGCTTGCCGTACTTTACCCTCCCCTGCGGGGCGTTTTCCCCTAGGAAGTTGAGTCTGTTCCACTCCCCCCTCCCTGCCCAGCTAGGGTATAAAAGCAGGACATCATAGCTGTTGGCCCTTCCTTTTGGCTCCTGCCTCTGCTGGATGAGGGCTGCTGCATCTGCCCTCCTGCTCCTCAGCCACGTGGCAGGACCTGATCCTTCTCCCTGCTGCCTCCACACCTCCTCAGAGAAAAGACTGGTTTTGTATTATTTTTCTCTTGTCCCCCTCCCATCCATCCTTGTTCCTTGTCCCTTGTGAACCTTTCCTGTTATTGTTATACAGTTTAAAGAAAATTCTTCACCTCTCTACTTCCAAGCCGACTCCAGATTATTGTTTTGTGGATCCGCTCCTTACCCCTTTCCCCCCCCCCCCCCCCCCCCCCCCGTTTGGGGAGAGGAGGGGAAGTGGGGGAGAGATTCTCAACCTTTCCCCTATCTGGGCTTTCAACTCCCAGCTAAGGTTCAAACCATTACAAATGGGCTGCCTGGGGAGGTGGTGGGGTCGCCGTCGCTGGGGGTGTTCAGGGCGAGGCTTGACAGGATGCTTGGTTGTATGGTTTAGTTGATTGGGTAGTGTTGGATGATAGGTTGGACACGATGATCTCGAAGGTCTCTTCCAACCTGGTTAATTCTATTCTATTCTATTCTATATATTTACCTATTTGATGGAGAATCAAACATAAACAATATTTGTAGATCAATACACTGAAAATTGAAAAGAGCAATTGCTTAAAAATCCAAAACACCTTCATGTTTACTAGTCTGACTCAAGCAAGCAATAAATCACCAATTTATCACCAAGCCCCACGTTGGGCACCAATAATGTAGTGGATTCAGAGGAAGGCCTAGCTCTCCCTCCCCCACAGAGAAAGAAACCACAGCTAAACTCAGTCGGAGAAGCAAAGCTATATTTACAAGGATATATGGAATGCAGATTATATATAACACAATATATACAGTATTTACAATATATATATGTAGAAATATACAGCAAAGGAAAATAACACAACAAAATTCTCTCCTCCAGACATAGAGAAGGGTCCCCCCTCCCCCCTGTACCCCCCTCTCTCCCCCTACCTCCCTTTTTTCCCAAAAAGGGGTTAGAGAGAGAGAGAAAGGCAGTTATTAAGGAAGAGAGTTCTTATTAGGCTCCAAAAAAGCACATGCAGCAATTAGTTTTGTCTATCTCAAGGTCATTCCGTCTAGTTTGCTCAGAAACAGACAGGCTGGAAAGGCAGAACAGGCTGGAACTGAGAAAAATTCCCACTGCACTAAAACTTAAAGTTGCATTCTACCAATCTACCAATGAAATTCGTTTAGAATATCGTGTTTTCATTTTGATACCAAAACATTCAGCCAGAGTGTTCCAACACTGCCCCTTTCTTAAAGGCACAGCCTCAAACGGTCACAACTTGTTAACCCCTTTTGACACACACATGTGGGCAAATGGCATTTATTACATGATCCGGTTAAACTGGAAAAGGGGAAACATCACCCCCATTTTCAAAAAGGGTAAGAAGGAGGAACCAGGGCACTACCGGCCAGTCAGTCTCACCTCTGTGCCCAGAAAGATCATGGACCAGATCCTCCTGGAGGCACTACTGACTCAGAAGAATAGTGAAGAGGTGATTTGAAACAGTCAGCATGGCTTCGCCAAGGGCAAATTGCTTGACCTGCTGTTCTCCAATAGGGAAGGGCTGGTGGGAGATGTGACCGTGGGAGGCTGCCTAGGGTGCAGTGACCACGAGATAGTGAAGTTTTCAATATGCAGGGAGATAGGGAGGTGCACCAACAGAACCTTCACCTTGGACTTCCGGAGGGCAAACTTCAGCCTCTTTAAGAAACTTATTTGTAAAGTTCCCTGGGTACCAACCCTCATGAAGCGAGGGGTCCAGGAGGCTTGGAGCTGCTTCAAACAGGAGCTCTTGAAGGCACAGGAACTGGCGGTTCCCATGTGCCGAAAGATGAGCCGGCGGGGAAGGCGACCGGCCTGGATGAGCAAGCAGCTCCTGGAGGATTTAAGGGGAAAAAAGAGGCTGTATCACCTTTGGAAGGAGGGGAAGGCTTCTCGAGGTATGTTCAAGGAAGTGGTTAGATTATGTAGGAATAAAATTAGAGAGGCAAAGGCCCAGATGGAACTGAAGCTGAACACCCCTGTTAAAGACAATAAAAAACATTTTTACAAATATATCAACACTAAAAAGAAGGGCAAGAAGAACCTGCACTCCTTACTGGACCTGGAGGGGAACTCTGACCGAAGCCACAGCCATTCTTTTTCCAGTTCTTTAGCCAACCCCATAGAGCATTGGCTACCATGCATGAGTCGGTGTAGAGATAAAGCTTTGGCCATCTCTCACGTTCAGCTTCGTCGAGAGCTAGCTGGACAGCTTTTACCTCTGCAAAATGACTGGATTCTCCTTCTCCATCCTTCGTCTCTGCAACTCGCTGCGTTGGACTCCACACTGCAGACTTCCACCTTCGCTTGTTCCCAACGAGACGACAGGAACCGTCTGTGAACAAAGCATATTTCTTTTCATCATCAGAAAGGTCATTGTAAGGAGGAGCTTCCTCAGCACGAGTTACTCTCTCCTCTGGAGGTTTAGCACAGTTGGCATCTTCAGGCCAACTTGAGATCACCTCCACCAGACCAGGTCTTTCAAGATTTCCCATTCGAGCTCTCTGTGTTATCAGAGCCATCCACTTAGACCAGGTGGAATCTGTGGCATGATGTGGTGTGGAACCTTTGCCTTTGAACATCCAATTCAAAACTGGCAATCTGGGAGCTAGGAGAAGTTGTGATTCAGTTCCAATTACTTCAGAAGCTGCTTTCACTCCTTCATAGGCAGCTAGAATCTTTCTCTGTTGGAGTATAATTAGCCTCTGAACCTCTGTAACCTCGACTCCAGATGCCGAGAGGTCGTCCACGTGTCTCACCTGGAGCTTTTTGCCACAAGCACCAGGTTGGACCATTGTCACCTGCAGCCGTGTACAAAATGTTCTTAATGTCTTGACCATCTCGGACAGGTCCCAGTCCCACTGCTTGAACTACCTCTTGCTTTATCTGGTCAAAGGCTGCCTGTTGTTCAGGTCCCCAGTGGAAATTGTTCCTCTTTCGAGTCACATCATACAGAGGTTTCACAATCTGACTGTATCCAGGGACGTGCAGTCTCCAAAATCCCACTATTCCCAGGAAACGTAGAGTTTCTTGCTTGTTTGTGGGATTTGCCATGGTAGAGACTCTATTTACCACATCCACTGGAATGTGTCGGAGTCCATCCTGCCACCGCACTCCCAGAAACTGGATCTCTGTGGTAGGACCTTTCACTTTGTCTCTCTTGATGGCAAAACCTGCATTCAGAAGAATGTCAATGATTTTGTTACCTTTCTTGAAGACTTCCTCAGCAGTTTTACCCCAGACGATGATATCATCGATGAACTGGATGTGTTCTGGAGCACCACCTTCCTCCAGAGCATCGTGGATTACTGCATGACAGATGCTGGAGCTGTGGATCCAGCCCATTGGCAGTCTGTTGAAAGTGTACTGGATTCCTCTCCAGGTGAAAGCAAACTGAGGCCTGCACTCCTCTGCTATGGGAATAGAGAAGAATGCATTAGCAATGTCTATGGTAGCATACCGTTTGGCCTCTTTGGATTCCAGTTCATATTGGAGTTCCATCATGTCTGGTACTGCTGCACTCATAGGCGGAGTTACTTCATTCAGGGCTCGGTAGTCCACTGTCAGACGCCAGTCTCCCTTCTGCTTTCGCACAGGCCACACTGGACTGTTGTGGTGGGTTTAGAGGCAGACCCCCTCCCCACAACAACCATCCTCTGCTACCAAGAATGTGCTGGGTTGAGGCAGCCCCCTCTCTCCCCACCACGGGCAGGAATAAAACACTCAGACAAACGGATTGCAAAAGTGATGAAAGTTTAAATAGAAAGCAGTGAATGTTACAGAGAACCCAAAGCGCAGTGACAAAGAAAGATCCCAAAGCAAACCCAGAGGCATCCCATTCCCACCTGAGGGTACACCCGAGACCCTCAGGGCTCCTTCTTCCCCCTCCCTCTGCTGGGCTAGTCTCAGCTGGCCAGGCCTGAGACTGCCCATCCCCCCGTGGCCTTGGGCCTAGCCAGGCCCAAAGCCAGGAGACATCTCCCCCAGTTACCGGCTGGCGGAGGAGGAAGAAAAGAGCCAGTGCTAGACTCCGCACTGGATCTTATGGTGGTGCAAAGATTATGGTATGAAATACAGGGGTGGCATGTTGCAGTTTGAGCTGGGTGCCCCCCTGCTGTGTTCACTTCCTGTGTCCAGAAGTCCAGCCCAGAGGGATGGACACAGGAAATTGTGTATTTCCTACCATAATTCTTTGCACCACCATAAGATCCAGTGCGGAGTCTAGCACTGGCCTCTTTTCTTCCTCCTCCGCCAGCCGGTAACTGGGGGAGATGTCTGCTGGCTTTGGGCCTGGCTAGGCCCAAGGCCACGGGGGGATGGGCAGTCTCAGGCCTGGCCAGCTGAGACTAGCCCAGCAGAGGGAGGGGGAAGAAGGAGCCCTGAGGGTCTCGGGTGTACCCTCAGGTGGGAATGGGATGCCTCTGGGTTTGCTTTGGGATCTCTTTTTGTCACTGCGCTTTGGGTTTTCTGTAACATTCACTGCTTTCTATTTAAACTTTCATCACTTTTGCAATCCGTTTGTCTGAGTGTTTTATTCCTGCCTGTGGTGGGGAGAGAGGGGGCTGCCTCAACCCAGCACATTCTTGGTAGCAGAGGATGGTTGTTGTGGGGAGGGGGTCTGCCTCTAAACCCACCACATTCTTGGCGAGCCAGGCAGGAGAAGGAGTTTGTTATTGTGCATTCTGCAGATCGGATTGCAAAAGATAAGAAAGTTTAAATTTAGTTCTGGGCGTCGTTCTGGTTCTCTGGCAGTTGGGGCTCAAGTGTTGTTGTTGTTGGGGCGATTGTGTGAGTTCTCGTGGATTGCCGGGGGACACTTGGTGCGTGGCCGGTGGCACGGAGCCCCTCCTGCTATTTCAAGCAGGGGTGGCTCTTAACCATCGGAACTGGGGCATCGCTTAAGAATGCGGGACCTGCCCCTCCTCCATCCTTTACTCTCTGCGGAGCGGCAGAAGCGGCGGGGGGTGAAGTGGCGGAGGGGGCAGCGGCGAGCAGATCAAAGTCAGGTCCGTTCTCACTGCGGGGTAGGGCCAGCCGCGGCGGAGCGGGCGAGCCCGGCTCCCGATACCCAGGAAGGGCGAACGGGAACTCAGTTCGAAAGCTGTTCTCAAGGGCCCTGGGGACGCGTTTATGGTTTTCGCTGGAGGAGCCGTTTGAATGCCCGAGGGGTGGAGGCGATTTTGATTCTGTACCGCGGCGGTAGAGGTGGCTGGAGCCCTGCTGTATGCTCGGGCTGCGGCGGCTGCGGGCCGAGCCGTGCGCTCGGAGCGGCGGCGGCGGCTCGGGCCGTGCACTCGGAGCGGCGGCGGGGCCAGCCCTGTTCTCTTCCCCGACGTTTTCGGACGAGTTCCGAAAATGGCGCCTAGCACCTGGCTCCACCTCCCTTCTTCTCAGCAGGTTGTGGAGCAGCTCCTCCCTCTCCCGGGGTGGGGCTGTGTACTTGGAGCTGCCACATCTGCGGTACGCGAACGCCCAGTGGAGGGGCGGTGTACCTGTGGCATGCGTCTGTGGAGCCTCGGGCCGCGGCTGGAAGCGGTCAGCACTGGGCTTGGATAGGTCCGTGCACTGTTGAGAGAGGCTCAGCGTGCTATTTCCTGGAGGGGTGGAAAAGCAGCAGAGCCTGATTGTTCTGGCTGACTTGCCCCAGGGGTGGAAATATGCCGCTGAGTGGATAGAAATGGGAATGATGGTTTGGTTGAGAAGTTGTGAGGTTCTTTCCAGGTGACCAGGATGTCCAACGGATCCATGAAGAGCTGCACCGCGGAAGAGTGAACTCTGCATCGCGGGAGGTTCCATTAAATGAGAGGAGAAGGACTGGAATGGACTGACACTTGAGCCAAAATGAGAGACTGGTTGAGTGGACGCCCAGATGAAGATGTGGACTTCGCCGGACATGTCATCAGAAGATTTCTGATTTGATGATGTGTTTAGGTGCAGAGATTATGGTATGAAATACAGGGGTGGCATGTTGCAGTTTGAGCTGGGTGCCCCCCCTGGCGTGTTCACTTCCTGTGACCAAAAGTCCAGCCCAGAGGGATGGACACAGGAAATTGTGTATTTCCTACCATAATTCTTTGCACCACTATAAGATCCAGTGCGGGGTCTAGCACTTTCTCTTTTCTTCCTCCTCCGCCAGCCGGTAACTGGGGGAGATGTCTGCTGGCTTTGGGCCTGGCTAGGCCCAAGGCCACGGGGGGATGGGCAGTCTCAGGCCTGGCCAGCTGAGACTAGCCCAGCAGAGGGAGGGGGAAGAAGGAGCCCTGAGGGTCTCGGGTGTACCCTCAGGTGGGAATGGGATGCCTCTGGGTTTGCTTTGGGATCTTTCTTTGTCACTGCGCTTTGGGTTCTCTGTAACATTCACTGCTTTCTATTTAAACTTTCATCACTTTTGCAATCCGTTTGTCTGAGTGTTTTATTCCTGCCTGTGGTGGGGAGAGAGGGGGCTGCCTCAACCCAGCACAACTGTTGAAAGGCGAATGAGTTTTGCTGATGACTTTCTGACTCTCCAACTGGCAAAACAGATTCTGAATGGGCAACAAAGAGTGACGGTTGGTTCTGTATTGTCTGTGATGCACAGTCTGAGAAGCAACCGGCAACTTAATGTCCTGAATCTTGTGTTGTCCCACAACTGCAGATTCCTCAGAAAGTTCAGGTCTAGCAGACTGTTTCAGCTTTTGTCCATGAGTTTCTACAGAAGCTACTCCAAAAGCCCGTTTGTAACCTTTAGGGTCCTTGAAACGCCCTTCTCTCAGAAAATCAATTCCCAAAATACAAGGTGCGTCAGGTCCGGTCACAACTGTATGCTTCTTCCACTGTTTACCAGTTAGACTTATATTAACCTCCACCTTACTTAACTCTTGAGATCCACCAGTGACTCCCAGAATGTTTATAGACTCTGATCCCTGATAATTTGATGGCATTATGGTGCACTGAGCTCCTGTGTCAACCAAGGCCCAGTACTTCCGAAAGTGTGAAGTGCCAGGCCACTGGATGTACACATCCCAATAGATTCTGTTATCTGTATTACCCCTCTCCTCCCCCTGGCGGGAGGCAGGGCACCCCTAATTATGGGGAACATGTCCACAGGTGCAACGAGCACACTGTGCAGTGTTAGAACTGGAGCCACTGTTGGAGCTACTCGCGTTGTCCTGGGGAACTGTGGAAGTAACAGCTACACTTCTGGTATTGCTACCTCGGATTCTGCCACTTTGCAGTTCCCTCAGCCTCCTGCAAAGATTAGAAGTTGGTTGACCATCCCATCTGTTCATGTTCTCACCAAACTGATCACGCAGGGTAATCCAAATAGTCCTACGTGACTGCTTTGGTGGTCTGTTTTGGTTTGATCTGTTTTGGAAAGACCTCCTTGGAGGACGCCTATTCCTCACAGATGAAACCTGTATCCACCTGGAAGAAGAATTGGAATTATCTCTTTGTGCCAAATGGGATATGGTGTTTTTAAATTCATCCTTCAGCTCTTTCATGCAATTCTCCAGCTTTCCAGACAGAGTTTCAATGGCTCAAACCAAAGAAACACGTGTTACAGTATCACAGTATCACAGTATAACCAAGGTTGGAATAGACCCCAAGGATCACCAAGTCCAACCTGTCCCAACAGACCCCACAACTAGACCATGGCACCAAGCGCCACGTCCAATCTCCCCTTGAACACCTCCAGGGACGGCGACTCCACCACCTCCCTGGGGAGCCCATTCCAATGACGAATGACTCGCTCAGTGAAGAACTTTTTCCTCACCTCGAGTCTAAACCTCCCCTGGCACAGCTTGAGACTGTGTCCCCTTGTTCTGGTGCTGGTTGCCTGGGAGAAGAGACCAACCCCTTCCTGGCTACAACCACCTTTCAGGTAGTTGTAGAGGGCAATGAGGTCACCTCTGATCCTTCTCTTCTCCAGGCTAAACAATCCCAGCTCCCTCAGCCTCTCCTCATAGGGCTTGTGCTCAAGGCCTCTCACCAGCCTTGTTGCCCTTCTCTGGACACGTTCAAGTGTCTCGATGTCCTTCTTAAACTGAGGGGCCCAGAACTGGACACAGTACTCAAGGTGTGGCCTAATGATGATCTGGACGAGGGCATCGAGTCCATCATCAGTAAATTTGCTGACGACACCAAGCTGGGGGCAGGAGTTGATCTGCTGGAGGGTAGAGAGGCTCTGCAGAGGGACCTCGACAGGCTGGACAGATGGGCAGAATCCAACGGCATGAGATTGAACACATCCAAGTGCCGGGTTCTGCACATTTGCCACAGCAACCCCATGCAGAGCTACAGGCTGGGGTCAGAGTGGCTGGAGAGCAGTCCGGCTGAGAGGGACCTGGGGGTGCTGGTTGATGGTAGAGTGAACATGAGCCTGCAGTGTGCCCAGGCAGCTAAGAGGGCCAATGGCATCCTGGCCTGCATCAGGAACAGTGTGGCCAGCAGGAGCAGGGAGGTCATTCTGCCCCTGTACACTGCACTGGTTAGGCCGCACCTCGAGTACTGTGTCCAGTTCTGGGCCCCTCAGTTTAGGAAGGATGTTGACTTGCTGGAACGAGTCCAGAGAAGAGCAACAAAGTTGGTGAGGGGTTTGGAACATAAGCCCTACGAGGAGAGGCTGAGGGAGCTGGGGTTGCTTAGCCTGGAGAAGAGGAGACTCAGGGGTGACCTTATAACTCTCTACAACTACCTGAAGGGAGGTTGTAGACAGACGGATGTTGGTCTCTTCTCCCAGGCAAGCAGTACCAGAACAAGAGGACACAGTCTCAGGCTGCGCCAGGGGAGATACAGGCTGGATGTTAGAAAAAAGTTCTATACAGAAAGAGTGATTGCACATTGGAATGGGCTGCCTGGGGAGGTGGTGGAGTCACCATCACTGGAGGTCTTTAGGAGAAGACTTGACGGGGTACTTGGTGCTGTGGGTTAGTTGCTTGGGCGGAGTTGGATTGGTTGATGGGTTGGACGCGATGATCTTGAAGGTCTCTTCCAACCTGGTTTATTCTATGTATTCTATGTATTCTATGTATTCTATCTGATCGATAATCATACCCAGGCAATACTTGTAGATCAACACACCAAAGACTGAGAACAACAGATGCTGTAAAAGCCAAAACACCTTCATGTTTGCTCGTCCATCTCAAGCAAGCAATAAATCAAACTAATTTATCACCAAGCCCCGAGTTGGGCAGCCAATAATGTGGTAGGTTGAGAGAGGGCTTAGCTCTCCCTCCTCCACAGAGTAAGAAACCACAGCTAACCCAGTCGAAGAGCAAAGCTATATATTTACAAGTATATATGGAAAGCAGGTTATATATAACACAATATATACAGGTATTTGCAATATATACACAGAAATATACAGCAAAGAGAAATAACACAACAAAAATCCCTCCCCTGGGAGGGATCCATTCCCTGTAACCCCCTCTCTCCCCCCCCCACCTCGCTTTTTTCCCCAAAAGGGGGTTAGAGAGAAAGAAAGGCAAGTTATTAAGGGAAAGAGTTGTTAGTAAGCTTCAAAAGCCCATGCAGGATTAGTTTTTGCTTATCTGAAGGCCAACTCCAGCAGTTCGCGAAGAAGCAGGCAGGGAGAACAGGCTGAAACCCAAACTCCCCCGACTCCCAAACCAAACTGAACTGAGAGAAAAAAAAAAATTCCAACTGCTCCACAATCTAAAGTTGCATTTTATCCATGCACCGATGAAATTCGTATAGAATATCAGAATGTTTTGGTTCTAGTACCAAAAACATTTAGGCAGAGTGTCACAGCACTGTTTGTTCACTGTGATCGAAGACAAGGAAAAGTGTGAGGTCGTGAACATCTTCTTTGCCTCGATGTTTAACAGCAAGGTAGGAGTCCAGGATTAGTGGCCTCCTGAGCTGGGTAATAGGGTCGGGGAGCAGTACGATGCCCTGGAAATCCATGAGGAATTAGTTTGGGACCTGCTGAGCCACTTGGACACTCACAAGTCCATGGGACTGGATGAGATCCATCCTAGGGTCCTGAGAGAACTGGCAGATGAACTGGCCAAGCCGCTCTCCATCATTTTCCTCCAGTCCTGGCTCACTGGAGAGGTCCCAGATGACTGGAAACTGGCCAATGTGGTCCCCATCCACAAGAAGGGACGGATGGAGGAACCTGGAAACTCCAGGCCAGTCAGCCTGACCTCAGTGCCAGGGAAAGTGATGGAACAGATTATCCTGGCGGCAAAAACTGTGCACCTGAAGGATGGCCAAGGGCTCAGGTCCAGCCAACGTGGATTTAGGAAGGGCAGGTCCTGCCTCTCCAACCTGATCTCCTTCTATGATCAGGTGACCTGCCTGGTGGATGTGGGGAGGCCTGTGGATGTAGTCTACCTGGACCTCAGCAAGGCCTTTGACACCGTCCCCCACCACAAACTGCTGGCTAAGCTGTCAGCTCGTGGCTTGGACCGCAACACTCTGTGCTGGGTTAGGAACTGGCTGGAGGGTCGAGCCCAGAGAGTGGTGGTGAATGGTGCCACATCCGGCTGGAGGCCAGTCACCAGTGGCGTCCCCCAGGGATCAGTGCTGGGCCCCATCCTCTTTAGCATCTTCATTGATGATCTGGATGATGGGTTGAGTCAGTCATCAGCAAATTTGCAGATGACACCAAGTTGGGAACAGAGGTTGGTCAGTTAGAGGGTAGAAAGGCTCTGCAGAGGGACCTCGACCGACTGGACAGATGGGCAGAGTCCAATGGCATGGCATTTAACAAGACCAAGAGCCGGGTGCTGCACTTTGGCCACGGCAACCCCATGCAGAGCTACAGGCTGGGGTCAGAGTGGCTGGAGAACTCCCAGAGAGGGACCTGGGGGTGATGATTGACACCTGCCTAAACGTGAGCCTGCAGTGTGCCCAGGTGGCCAAGAGGGCCAATGGCATCCTGGCCTGTATTAGGAATAGTGTGGCCAGCAGGAGCAGGGAGGTCATTGTGCCCCTGTACTCTGCATTGGTTAGGCCACACCTTGAGTACTGTGTCCAGTTCTGGGCCCCTCAGTTTAAGAAGACCATCGAGACACTTGAGCATGTCCAGAGAAGGGCAACGAGGCTGGTGAGAGGCCTTGAGCACAAGCCCTATGAGGAGAGGCTGAGGGAGCTGGGATTGTTTAGCCTGGAGAAGAGAAGGATCAGAGCTGACCTCATTGCCCTCTACAACTACCTGAAAGGTGGTTGTAGCCAGGAAGGGGTTGGTCTCTTCTCCCAGGCAACCTGCACCAGAACAAGGGGACACAGTCTCAAGCTGCGCCAGGGGAAGTTTAGACTCGAAGTGAGGAGAAAGTTCTTCACTGAGCGAGTGGTGGAGTCACCATCCCTGGAGGTGTTCAAGAGGAGACTGGACGTGGCACTTGGTGCCATGGTCTAGTCGTGAGGTCTATCGAGACAGGTTGGACTTGATGATCCCTGGGGTCTCTTCCAACCTTAGTTATACTGTGATACTGTGATACTGTGAAATCCTGCCTGACAAACCTGGTGGCCTTCTATGAACAGGTAACAAAATTAATAGATGAGGGCCGAGCAACTGATGTCGTTTACTTGGACCTGAGCAAAGCCTTTGACACTGTCCCGCACCACATCCTGGTCTCCAAACTGGTGACACATGGGTTTGATGGGTGGACCACTAGATGGATAAAGAACTGGCTTGATGGCCGCACCCAAAGAGTGGCTGTGAATGGGTCCATGTCCCAGTGGAGGCCAGGGACAAGCGGAGTCCCTCAGGGATCAGTCCTGGGACCGATCTTGTTCAACATCGTTGTGGGTGACATGGACAGTGGCATTGAGTGCACCCTCAGCAAGTTTGCTGATGACACCAAGCTGTGTGGTGCAGCAGACACGCTGGAGGGAAGGGATGCCATCCAGAGGGACCTTGACAGGCTGGAGAGGTGGGCACAAGCCAACCTCATGAGGTTCAACAAGATCAAGTGCAGGGTCCTGCATCTGGGTAGAGGCAATCCCAGGCACAAATCCAGGCTGGGCAGTGACTGGCTGGAAAGCAGCCCTGAGGAGAGAGACTTGGGGGTGCTGGTGGACAAGAAGGTCAACATGAGCTCTCAGTGTGCACTTGCAGCCCGGAAAGCAAATGAGATCCTGGGCTGCATCAGAAGTGTGGCCAGCAGGTCAAGGGAGGTGATCCTCCCCCTCTACTCAGCTCTGGTGAGACCCCACCTGGAATACTGCGTCCAGTTCTGGAGCCCCTCTTACAAGAGGGATATGGACGTGATGGAACATGTCCAGAGAAGGGCCATGAGGATGATTAGAGGGCTGGAGCACCTCCCCTATGAGGACAGATTGAAGGAGTTGGGGCTGTTCAGTCTGGAGAAAAGAAGGCTCTGAGGTGACCTAATTGTGGCCTTCCAGTATCTGAAGGGGGCCTACAAGAAGGCTGGGGAGGGACTTCTCAGGATATCAGGTAGTGATAGGACTAGGGGGAATGGAATGAAGCTGGAGATGGGGAGATTCAGGCTGGATGTGAGGAGGAAGTTCTTCACCATAAGAGTGGTGAAGCCCTGGAATGGGTTGTCTAGGGAAGTGGTTGGGGTGCCGTCCCTGGAGGTGTTTAAGCCCAGGCTGGATGAGGCTCTGGCCAGCCTGATCTAGTGTGGGGTGTCCCTGCCCATGGCAGGGGGGTTGGAACTAGATGATCCTTGTGGTCCCTTCCAACCCTGACTGATACTATCATAGTATCTGAGAGCAATCAACTCGATCATGGAGGAGATGGGTGCCTTACAACCTGACCTCCCAACTCCCAATCCCCCCAAAATTGGGACCTGATTATTATTGATTTGAAGGATTGTTTCTTTACAATTTACTTACATCCGGAGGATTCAAAAAAGTTTGCATCTACTGAGCCATCGATTAAGGCAGACCCCACCCAACAACATCAATGGGTAGCCTTAAGGCATGCAGAATTCTCCCACCCTTGCCAAATATATGTGGCTTGGGCTTTGTTTCCATTTAGACAGACTTATTGTGACTTCCTCATCTATAATTCCATGGATGATATTCTAATTGCAAAAAACAAAGTTAGATCCTAAGACAATACTATCTGAGTTTCAACCCATGTTTGCAAGCAGAGGGTTGAAAATAACACCACATCAGACCTTGCAACTTCTTGATAAGTGGCAATTCGCTTGCAATGCTGCAGAAGCCACGCCCTGGCAGACAGACTCTTTACAAGGTGTCACTGCTAACCACCTCGTTGGGGTGAGACTTTTGCTAGATCATATCAGTAATTGCAGCTTCCTGATAAGGCTTTACAATTAAGTCAGGATTTAGCAATCAAAGAGTGGGCGAGAATCCAGGACACTAAATCTGATCCTGCGCTTCTCACTACTCGTCAGGGTCTAACAGGGCCATTTGGTTCCTTTGTCAATACCTTACATACGACATGAATACTAATCCAGATTTGACTCATGATATGAAGGTAAAAATGCTGGATATTCTGGCATTTGACAATGCTAATGAAAAAAATGAACAGGTTCTCAGCATTTTACCAACAGGTGCCACTCTCTCATGACTGCTGGACGCAGCACAATGAATGAAGCACCGACAAACAGCAACGTATCTAGCCACGGCCATAGAAGCAGTCGTGAAACTACCAGTACAACCACCACACAAGGGAAACAACCCGTGTGGAAGACATCGTACTCCTGGGGAACCTAGGTACCTTAAATCAAATTGCCTGATTGCTGCACTGACTCGAAAGCGCTGTGCTCACAATTAAAGACCTAATCATATTACTCAAGATTGTCATTAGGCAGGGAAACTGCTCCCGCAGCGCGAGTACGCCCCGCGCAATGTCACCAAACCAGGGTGCTTGGACCGCCCCCCCTCGCAGACACCTGTGGCAGCACGGAGCAGACCTGGCAACAGCAGTGGATATCACTCTTGAGTCCACAAATGTTGCTGTCGAGTCCAATCAGCACGGTCCTCTGGGTCACAGACCCTGTGCTCTGTTAATTGGCAGATCGTCTACCTCTAGACAGGGCATCTTTATAATTCCTGGTTCAATCGATTCTGATTATGACTGGGCTATGAAAATTATGCTCTATACCATTACCCCTCCTGTTAGCACTCCTGGTGGGACAGAAATTGCTCAGCTAATACCATTTGAGTCTCGAGTGCCTAAAACTTCCAAAAGGATTCGAGGGCGAGAAGGCTTTGGTTCCACCAGTATGCCTAATATCTCATTGGCCCTAGAAATCCAGAAGGGAAAACAAGAACAGATTGTAACGATCAGACACTCTTGTGGACAAACTATACAATTTTCAATGATTGTGGATACTGGAGCTGATGTCACTATTATACCTTGCCATAAATGGAATGGTCTCTAGCCATTGCTCATGGCAAACTCTGGAGTCATGGGTTTAAAAGGTATCCAAACAACCTGGGTCAGCAAAAAGCCAGTGCAATTAGCTTTTAACGATGGCAAATCAATCGCTGTAAGACCATATGTGTTAACCCTTCCAGTTGCTCTATTGGGCTGAGATGCCTCAAGTTAGCTAGGAGCAAAATTCATTACTGTTCCTTTTCTGTAGCGGCTACTGGTCAGCAACCAACCCTCAAATTAAAATGGAAAACAGATAATCCAGTATGGGTGGAACAGTGGTCGCTCAGACACGATAGGCTGCAAGTTGTTAAGACCCTACTGCAGAAACAATTGCAACTAGGGCACACCTTGCTAGCCACACTCACCCCCCACCCCCCACCCCCCACCCCCTTTTCTGGTACGACTCTAGTCTACCAAAGCTCTGTTCTGATTTAAAGCAACAGTGCTAATTTCATCATTTCTGATTGTAATGTCTTTCAGAGATTTGTTATTTAGAGCTGTATTTAGTAAGCATAATGAATGGTAAGCATTTGGTATTTACAGGTACTTAGTACATAGTAATTGCAGTAAGGTATACCGACTTAGTAATGAGTTCAAATTGTAAGATTTTCTTTTGGTTCGAACCTTCTTAGTTATGTGCCTCGGCATTTCAAAGGAGCTCCATGAAATATAGTTAAGGTTTGTAGTAAATAGGTATTCATTTTAAAAAGTATTCCTTAGCTAATGTAACATCTTTCTATCTCCTTCTTAGACATTGACTAGAAAAAATAAAAATACTACCCAAAAAAATTGTAAAAAAGAAAGCAAGTACAAAAAAAAATCTAAAATACAAATATATATAACAAAACAAAACCAAAATATTACAACTTAGATACAAAAATTACAAAAAATTAGATACCAAAAATAGAGTACAAAACAACAAAATAATCACAATAATAAGAGAACAAATTAAAAACAAACAAAAATTTAGAATAAAAACAATTTAACAAAATAATAATAAAAAAGAGGTGCAACAACAAAAACAAACCAATAAAAACAAAAATAAACTAAAAAATCATAAGGATTACTAACAAAAAACAGCTATTAACAAAAAACATAAGGATTGTTAGCAAAGAACAAATAAGGATTATCAAGACTACTAGATTAAAACAAACAAACAAAAAACCCTATAAAGAAAAATTCAAGAAAATTAAAATGAAAAATAATAATAAAAAAGAATTAATAGAAAATAAGAAGGATAAAAAATTTTTAGAAAGTAAAAATAAAAATTAAAATAGAAAATAGATTAAATAAAACAAACATGCAAAAAAAATTATAATAACAAATATAAGATAAAAAAAATATTAAAAACTGGATAAAAAATAAATAAAAAATAAAACAATTCAAACCAGAAGAATAATAAAAAATAAAATTAAAAAATATTAAAAATATATTACAAGAAATAAAATAAAATAACAGAAAAAGAGAAAAAATAAATTAAAGAAATTAGAAAAAAAACTTGCAAAAAACTTAAAATAAAAATAAATTTTAAAATATTTTTTTAAAAATTAAAATAATAAAAAAATTAAACTTAAAAAAAAAAAATTCAAGACAAAATGAAACTAATTTATTAAAAATAGATTGAAAAAAAATTATAAGAAAAAAAAAATTAAAAATTTTAAATAGATTGCATTAAAAACTACAACAAAAATTAAGAAAAATAATAATAATTAATTTAAAAATATATGGAATCATAGACTCGTAGAATCAGTCAGGGTTGGAAGGGACCACAAGGATCATCTAGTTACAACCCCACTGCCATGTGCAGGGATACCCCACACTAGATCAGGCTGGCCAGAGCCTCATCCAGCCTTGTTTTAAATACCTCCAGGCATGGGGTCTCAGCCACCTCCCTAGACAACCCGTTCCAGGGCTTCACCACTCTCACGGTGAGGGGCTTCTTTCTCACATCCAGCCTGAATCTCCCCACCTCCAGCTTCACTCCATTCTCCCTAGTCCTGTCACTTCCTGACACCCTAGGAAGTCCCTCCCCAGCATTCTTGTAGGCTCTGTTCAGATACTGGATGGCCACAATTAGGTCACCTCGAGCCTTCTTTTCTGTCAACTGCAATCATCGCAATAAACAACGGCAGAAGAATCAAGACCATGAGGAAACAGCAGTTCCCATGAAGTCAAACATCGATCACAGTAACAGTTATGATAATCTGGGATCAAAAGCATCAATCAGAAGAATGTACCACAGCACCATGTGAATTAGGACAGAATATTATGGTTGTTTGATTGTTGTGTAACTAGAGAAAATGTTCATATGGACTCATATCTTATCTCACCGGTTTGCTATAATTTTACACACTTAGAGGGAAAATCAAATTTCATTGTAACATCAACTTTGCAAAGTGCTGCAACCCTCTCACCACAAGTCACACGAACATGGCACAACTGTCATGAAAATGACAATCAGCAAACCTGCCTAGCACTGACCTCAACAACTGTCATGATAATCCAAGATGTCAACAGAAAGAATCTAACTTAGAACTGAGTGTTATGACTGCTTAACTGTTGTGTGAACATTAAGAGATCAGTATTACTAGGATGAGCAAAACCACATTATTATGTGTAATTTTGTACTGGGCAAAGCAATGAAGCTCCTTTGCTCTTGCTGTTTGCCTGCAAGTATTCTGTGAAGCTAGAGCCTGGCCAGATCTACCTTTACAGATCAAAGAAATCTTGCTACCATTAAACAATTCATGATTTTTGACCATCCTAGAAAAATAAAGATGCAACATACCCCTAAAGCAGATTATAAAAGACAGTGCTAAGGATTGCATTTGTGTCAGTCTCTGTGTGCAATGTGTTCAGGCATAATCAAGTCTTCTCTGTCAATAAGAGGAGTGAAATGTAAAGATTGGAACTACTAAGATCTAAGGTCTTCTTTACAATGTCTGTTATCTTTGACCATGGATTATGCCAGCTCTGTTAGAACATTGTAACTAGTTCAACTTAAGCATCGTGCCTTATATGGGTTACATCAGTCTGTAAGACATGCTGCGCTACAGGACTTTTGCTTTTGCTGTACAGCTTGGTTTTAACTTGCTTGCTTCTGTGTTTGCAAGTAGTATCTTGTATGGGATGAGAACAATTGGACAACATTGGAGAACATTGGAGGTTTGTTGAGGAATGGCTTGCAAAGACATGGTTCTATGGAACAACGGTTTGAACAGAGTATGTAGGCCAGACTCCATCTTGTTGTTTACTGCTCACAGTAAGCTAGTGTGTTGATGCAGCCAGGTGTGGTGAAGGCACATTGTGCCGAGACATTGAATCTTGCCCCAGCATGTGGGCAAGCTCCCCCTCCCTCAGGAGGAAGACAAAAGCCAGGCTAGCACGCTGCTGGTGCATGCTGTGCTCGTGCATTCTCCAAATATGGAAGAATTCTAGCTTCATGCTTTCCCATAGGCTGAAGCCAGTTGTTTATGAGAATGCCCATTGGTCAAACCCAGCCTCGAGATCTTCTATAAGTATTACCCCAGTGAGTAAACAAGTGCTCTTTTCCTGCCTTCCTGCCTTCCTCCTCCATTTCTGTCTCTGTGCTAGCTCAAGAGTTAAGTCCGAGCCACTGCCTCTGCAACTGAGTTTATTGTTTAGCTTCTGTTACATACATGCACGCATATCAAGGCATCTGCATGTGAGAAGCGACTGGAGGAATTATTTCCATAGAGGAAGGATACCACGCTAAGCTGAGAAGCTAGCGTCACAGCCAGTCACACGACCGGGAGAGGAACCCCCCCCCCATCGCTACTGCATGGACTGGATCAACCCCCGAGGGTAAGATCTGCCTAATTATCGGGGAGAAGGGACTTGACCGTGCCAGGTCCCCACGTAATTGCTTAACCCCACTATAGTGGAGAGAAGAGCGCCACGTGCCGCTCCGAGCCCTGTTAACTCCAGGGATTACTCAGCAGCATTCGTGCTTACACTGCACTGAACTCCCCCCCAGACCGCTCCGGGTATCCTGCTGTTGCTTTGAGCCCAGCAGACGAGAAGCTTCTGCCTAAGAGAACTTGCCGAGCCGGGGCCGCCCCTGCAGATCCGCGTACCGCCGCGTCCCCCAGGCAAGTCTGCCGGCGATCGCCGTCCCGCCGTGTGGTGCGGATCAACTCTGAGGACCAGCTCGTCTCCGGACCAGCCCTACCAGCCCGTCCTCTCGTGCAAGCCAGCTCTGCGAGACCCCAGTCTCGAACCGGCGGCACACAGGACAGAGCTCCGTCTGAGCTCGACCCGAAGCCGCGCACGTCCCGTCGAGTCGCCATCTAGTGGCCAAGCGGCGGAACTGCACCCTTCTTGCATATAAATACAGAAATAGCTTGTAATTAGCTCAAATAAGTTCTAATCATAATACTAAGCCAGTTATGGGATATATTTCACGAACGTGCACTAGAACATGTATATAAGTTGGTGATTCATCAGTTATTGACAATTTTATAATAATAATAAAAAATTAATTTTCATAAATCATAAGTCATAAGTAATAAAGCAATAACCTCCCTCTTCACCACACCAGGCCACCATGACCTTGTAGCTGTGCTTGCAGCTGCCTGCAAAGGATAACAGGATACTGTGACCGTTTGACGCTGTGCCTTTAAGAAAGGGGCACACTGGCTAAATGTTTGTAAAATATTTTGGTATTCTAAACGAATTTCATTGGTAGAATTGTGGGAGGTGAGATTGGACCCAGGGGAGCTGGGAACTTTCTCTCAGTCTTCCTTTCTTCGCTGTCCCTCTCGGCTGGATCTGCTTCTGGGATTCTGGCCAACTAAGATAAGATGCTAACTCCTGTGCCAGGCCTTTCTTTTTTTCCTGCCCTGTTAACTGTCCACATCTCTTTTCTACCTCTTTTGGGGGAGAAGGGAGGTAGGGGGGTGAAGGGGGCACAGGGGGAAGCCCCCTCTGTGGGGGGTCTGGTTTCTGGTTGAGTTCATTTGCTGTATATTCCTGTATATATTGTAAAATACCTGTATTTGTTGTGTTACATAGAATCTGTTTCCTTGTAAAATATACTCTCATTTCTCCGACTGGGTTTAGTCGTGGTCTCTTTCTCAGTGGGGGAGGGAAAGCAGAGCCTTTCCTTTCAAACCACTACAGAGACCAAAGCAAGGTCACTGCACCCTTACAGGCGATAACAAGTAAAGAAGAATGTAAAACAGAATTCTTGTGATTATCTCATCAGGATGGGAAAGCAGGATGTTTAACCACAGAAGGTGGGGGCCGGCAGCTAGGCTACTGTATATAAGAAGTGTCTGATGCTCAATAAAGTTGGATTTCGTGGATCATATTGATCGTTGGCGACCCCTTCTTGCGACAAGTGGCACCTGAACAAGGGACCCCACAGAGAGGGTTCGACCCCACAGAGAGGGTCATAGACTCACAGAGAAGTCTGAAGTTCCTTGAGGACTAAGTGTACGTTTGTGAGCGGGGAGGCAAGAAGCCGGCCCGGGATAGCAGTACCGGAGGCTGATCACTCGGACAAAGAGAAGGAGGACAGCCTGGGAGCCGAAGACGCTGTAGACCTGGAACTGCTGATATAGAGACTGTGTGCACAGGTACTAATGCTAATATGGACAGGCAGGCAGCGTATGATTTATTTAAGTGCTTTTTAGAAAAGCGAAATGTTAAAGGCATTGATTTAAGGAAAGAATTAGAGCCTTTGTTAGAATATGCTGAGAAGTTGGGATATTTTAAAGATCCCAACGATGTTTTTGATAGAACACTGTGGAAGGAATTAGGACAAGATTTGTGGATGAAAAGTATAGATGATGATAAAGCTGCTAAGAAGAATAGTAAGCTATGGAAAGCGGTTATAGTAACACTTGATCAACATGCTGCAGAGCAAAAAGCTGTTATTCAGGCGTGGCAAAAGTTACAACTGAGTGAGGAAGAAGAACAAGGGCCAGTAGGTGGCGTGAGAGTGTCGGGAATACCCTTGCCTCAGACAGTTCAGCATCAGTTAAAGGAAGACTATTCGGTTTGCGTACATGGCTTAGGAGCGACGGTTGTCACTCCTAATGCTCCACCGTTGCCGGCCGCAGAGAATAGTGGTCTTCCTCCGCCTCCGGCTGAGGATGAAATAAGAAAAAATGATTGTACAGTGCGGGAAGTATGTAAGGAAGAGAGGGATGAGGCGGAGGATAGTGAGGAAGGGACAGCTGTGGTGTCTCGTAGAAGAGATTTTTGGAGGAAGGTTGCAGAAGAAGTTAATATGGAAGGTGACTTAGAAACATTTGGACGATTGACAGAGCAAACACAGGCATTTCCAGTTGTGTATACCCAAGTAGCTGGAGAAATACAAGCAGATTTAATAGCATTACCTTGGAAATTTATATCTCAACTAAGACAGACAGTGTCTCAGTATGGTATTCAGTCTGAGCCTTCTAGACAGATGATACATTATTTGTATGCCAATTATAACATGTTGCCAACGGATACCAGCAATATAATGAAGCTGTTATTAACATCTGCGCAATTTATGGTGTTCGAGCAACATTGGCGAAACTATGCACTCCAAGTGGTACATGTTCAGAGGCAACCAGGTGATCCGTTAATAGGGATCACTCTGGATGAATTATTGAGACAGGGCAGGTATGAACGAATGGAATTGCAAGCTCGTATTGCTCCGGTTAGATTACAAGCATCAGTAATCATTGCAAAAATGGCTTTGGAGAAAATTAGGGATAATAATCAGTCTCCTCATTATATGTCAAATAAGCAAGGAAAAAACGAACCTGTAGAAAGCTTTGTTGACAAGCTAGTGACCGCATTAAAGGCAGCACAGGTTGGGGATCATATTCATGAGCCAATTTTGAAACAGTGTTTAATTCAGAATGGTAATGTGCAGACAAGGCAAGTGATTAGTACACTAGGACCTGCCTGGGAAGTAGCAGAATTGTTGGAAAAGGCACTGAATCTTCCAGATGGTCCTGTGGCAATGTTAGTAGAGGCAGTAAAAGATCTAAAGGTAGGATTAGAGGAACAAGCGAAAGGGGTAGCGCAGTCAAATCAGCAAGTAATGGCTGCTTTAGTGCCTTTGCATACATCTCAAAGAAGGCAGCAACGGTCCAATGATCCGCCAGTAAGCAGGCTGCAATGTTATCGCTGTGGAAATGCAGGACATATGCACAGAAATTGTCGGGCCCAGAATGTATGGTGCCAGAAATGCAAATCTAACACGCACAATGCTGCTGCTTGCCGTGCTTCGGGAAACGTGACATAGAACGCGAGAGGTGGCCACGTGATGACACAAATAGTGACCGGCCTCAACAGCGATCAGGTCTCAGACCAGCAACTGCCGGCAGCCTCGGATTGGACCTGGCAACAGCAATAGAAGTCACCCTGATTGACAAAAAGCCACAAAGGATCAGAACAAATGTATATGGACCTATAAGAATTAATGGACAGGCGGTTGGTTGTCTATTGATTGGTAGATCATCTGCATTGATGTCTGGAATACAAGTGTTAGCAGGACTGATAGATGCCAACTATACAGGAGAGATTCAGATAATGGTACAGACTTTGTTTCCACCTCTTGTTATTCCATCACAAAGTAAAATAGCGCAACCGATACCCTTGCCACAATTGACAGCAGGATTGCAGCCTTGTAATCGCTTGGACAGAGGAGATGGGGGCTTTGGATCCTCCACGGCTCCTTTGGCACTGTTGACAGCCTCAATGGAGAAACGGCCACAGATGGAGGTCACGGTGGAATATCAAGGACAAATCAGAAAGCTCACCGCTCTTCTAGATACCGGAGCAGATGTGACAGTGATCTCAAAGCACTGTTGGCCTAAATCCTGGCCGTCGACCACTGCAACGGCCTCGCTGTCGGGAGTGGGTGGTATCACGGTTGCAGAGACATTACCACCAGTCAGAGTCACTTGTGATGGAAAGACAATGACAATAGCATGTTCTTTGTTACCGTTACCTAACCCTGTCCAAATGTTGATTGGAAGAGACGTATTGCAGCAGATGGGAGCTGTGTTGACAACAAAAAACGTCTAGTAGCGGTAATTGCATGGACTTTCCCGATTCAACTACAGTGGACAACAAATGAGGTCGTTTGGATCGAGCAGTGGCTGCTGAAAGAGGAAAGTCTCAAAGCAGCTCATCAATTAGTACAGGAACAGTTTCAACAAGGACACTTAAAACCATCAACTAGCCCTTGGAATACACCAATATTTGTGATTAAGAAGAAATCAGGAAAGTATAGACTGCTGCATGACTTGAGAGCAGTCAATGATCAAATGCAGTCTATGGGGGTGTTACAACCGGGATTGCCTAGTGCCTCTATGCTCCCAGAATCATGGCACCTGTTGATAATAGACTTGAAAGACTGTTTCTTCACCATCAAGTTACACGAACAAGACACTTGTCGATTTACATTCACTTTACCTTCTGTGACCGTTTGACACTGTGCCTTTAAGGACAAACAGTGCTGCGACAATGGCTACATGTTTTCGGTACTAGAACCAAAACATTCTGATATTCTAAACGAATTTCATTGGTGGATAGAAAAAAAAAAAAAGTAACTTTAGATTGTGAAGCAGTTGGAATTTTTTTTTCCTCAGTTCAGTTTCGCTGGGGAGTTGGGGAGTTTGGGTTTTCAGCCTGTTCTCCCTGCCTGCTTCTCTGCGAACTGCTGGAGTTACCCTTCAGATAAGCAAACACTAATCCTGCATGGGCTTTTGAAGCTTACTAACAACTCTTTTCCTTAGTAACTTGCCTTTCTCTCTCTCTAACCCCTTTTTGGGAAAAACGGGAGGTAGGGGGGAGAGAGAGGGGGTTACAGGGAGGGGATCCGTCCCTCAGGGAGGGATTTTTGTTGTATTATTTCTCTTTGCTGTATATTTCTGTGTATATATTGTAAATACCTGTATATCTTGTGTTATATATAACCTGCTTTCCATATATGCTTGTAAATATATAGCTTTGCTCTTTCGACTGGTCTAGTTGTGGTTTCTTACCCTGTGGAGGAGGGAGAGCTAAGCCCTCTCTCAACCTACTACATTATTGGCTGCCCAACTCGGGGCTTGGTGATAAATTAGTTTGATTTATTGCTTGCTTGAGTCGGACGAGCAAACATGAAGGTGTTTTGGATTTTTAAGCAATTGCTACTGTGACCGTTTGACACTGTGCCTTTAAGAACAAGCAGTGCTGAGACACTGGCTAAATGTTTTCGGTACTAGAACCAAAACATTCTGATATTCTAAACTAATTTCATTGGTTGATAGACAAAAATGCAGCTTTAGATTGTAGAGCAGTTGGAATTTTTTTTTTTCCTCAGTTCAGTTCGGTTTGGGGAGTTGGGGGAGTTGGAGTTTTCAGCCTGTTCTCCCTGCCTGCTTCTCTGCGAACTGCTGGAGTTGGCCTTCAGATAAGCAAAAACTAATCCTGCATGGGCTTTTGAAGCTTACTAACAACTCTTCTCCTTAGTAACTTGCCTTTCTCTCTCTCTAACCCCTTTTTGGGGAAAAAGGGAGGTAGGGGGGGAGAGAGGGGGTTCCAAGGAGGGGATCCCTCCCTCGGGGAGGGATTTTTGTTGTGTTATTTCTCTTTGCTGTGTATTTCTGTGTATATATTGTAAATACCTGTATATATTGTGTTATATATAACCTGCTTTCCATATATGCTTGTAAATATATAGCTTGCTCTTTCAACTGAGTTAGCTGTGGTTTCTTACTCTGTGGAGGAGGGAGAGCTAAGCCCTCTCTCAACCTACCACACTCTTCTCAATCTTCAGTGTGTTGATCTACAAGTATTGCCTGGGTATGATTATCAATCAGATAGGCAAATATATAATGCAAAAATTGTATTTGTGGTTTAAGTACAAGATGCAGCTCCTATATGATCGGTGCCTGGAATTCTTTTGGGTTAGGAGATACAGGAATGTTACATCTAGCACTCTCCCTATTGAGATAAAGGAGTTTAAGATTCCAGTCGGTGAAAGGGTAATTTTGAGTGATGGCTGGGATCCAAAGCTGATTTTCTCAATCTGTGTAGTCCTGCTGATGATGATAACTAATGTGTATTTGTTGGTAGCACTGTACCGGGAGAAAAAAGTGTCTAAGGCATGTTTTGTTATACAACGGAGGGTTAAGAGACGAAAACACCACCCTGGCTCTGTTTCAGGAACATCCAGTGATGATGATAATGGAGAATCTGTGTCAGTTAAGGATAAAGCTAAAAAGTCTATTGGAAAGGCAGCTCTGAATGGCAGTGTTGATGATTCTGGCAAGCAGCCAGGGGCTGCAGCAGCCCCAAACATGGCTGCTCCCACGTCCCCGTTAGCCACCATTAACGAGGCAAAGTCATTTCCCCCTTCTTCCATGGCAGGAGCGGAAGCGTCCTCCAAAGCAGCTAATCTGTCTCAAAGCCTATCAGCTTCTGATAAGGCAGCTGGAAACCCAAACACAGCTCCAGTAAAGCAAGTAGCAGTTTTAACAACAAGGACTGGAAAGGCCAAAGCCAATTCAGGAGCTGATGGGGGTGCATAGCAAGGTTCTTCTGCTGGGGAGGAAGAGAAAATTTGTCTTAAAAATATAGCTGAGTTATTGAGATCATCAGAGGATCGAGATGCATCTCTTGGTAGGACAGCAGCTAGTGGTGGTGCTTCTCAGCTTAAAGGGATCCTTGAGAGAGTGACAGAAAGGTTGTTTGGACAACAAGTTGAGGAAGAGGAGGCAAAGGAAGAGCAAGAACAAGATGATATATCCGACTGCTCTTCACCCCCTGAGGAATTGCGAAATGTGCGCAAAGACTATCTCAGAGCAGATAAGGAGCCAGTTCTCGCTTGGCTTGGTAGATGTTATGATACAGGTGCTCCAGCTCTAATGGTTGGAGACAAGTCAGCAGCTCAGCTAGGAACTCTCTTGAAGGATAATGGAATAGATAGACATCTTGGCAAGGCTCTCGGTAAGGTTAATCTGTGGATACGCCTTCTAATGGCGGTTCTCATGAGATACCCTTCCCGAGATGATCTTCCATGGAATCCTAAGCCCTGGACTACCATAAATGAGGGAATTAAGCGTCTGAGAGAATTTGCTGTTAGAGAGATACTCTATGGTGAACATGAATCTCTGAATCCTGATGATGTTCCTGTAGGAAATGGTCTTGCTAAAAAGCTCATCAAGCTTGCTCCTTCCAATTATGCAAACATTCTGGCAAGCAGAATTGTAGCAAGAAATTATGGTGGAGCTCCTCCAACAGTTGGCCAATTCACTGATCAGCTGAGACAATTGGATGATAGCATGACATGTGTTTCTTTGGTTTGAGCCATTGAAACTCTGTCTGGAAAGCTGGAGAATTGCATGAAAAAGCTGAAGGATGAATTTAAAAACACCATATCCCATTTGGCACAAAGAGATAATTCCAATTCTTCTTCCAGGTGGGTGCAGGTTTCATCTGTGAGGAACAGACATCCTCCAAGGAGGTCATTCCAAAACAGGCCAAACCAAAGCAGACCACCAAGGCAGTCACGTAGGACTATTTGGATTACCCTGCGTGATCAGTTTGGTGAGAACATGAACAGATGGGATGGTCAACCAACTTCTAATCTTTTCAGGAGGCTAAGGGAACTGCAAAGTGGCAGAACCCGAGGTAGCAATACCAGAAGGGTAGCTGTTACTTCCACAGTTCCCCAGGACAACTCTAGTAGCTCCAACAGTGGCTCCAGTTCTAACACTGCACAGTGTGCTCGTTGCACCTGTGGACATGTTCCCCATAACTAGAGGTGCCCTGCCTCCTGCCAGGGGGAGGAGAGGGGTAATACAGATAACAGAATCTATTGGGATGTGTACATCCAGTGGCCTGGCACTTCACAATTTCGGAAGCACCGGGCCTTGGTTGACACAGGAGCTCAGTGATGTCATTTCATTGGTGGATAGAAAAATGTAACTTTAGATTGTGAAGCAGTTGGAATTTTTTTTTCCTCAGTTCAGTTTCGTCGGGGATTTGGGGAGTTTGGGTTTTCAGCCTGTTCTCCCTGCCTGCTTCTCTGCGAACTGCTGGAGTTAGCCTTCAGATAAGCAAAAACTAATCCTGCATGGGCTTTTGAAGCTTATTAACAACTCTTTTCCTTAGTAACTTGCGTTTCTCTCTCTCTAACCCCTTTTTGGGGAAAAAGGGAGGTAGGGGGGAGAGAGAGGGGGTTACAAGGAGGGGATCCCTCCCTCAGGGAGGGATTTTTGTTGTGTTATTTCTCTTTGCTTTATATTTCTGTGTATATATTGTAAATACCTGTATATCTTGTGTTATATATAACCTGCTTTCCATATATGCTTGTAAATATATAGCTTTGCTCTTTCGACTGGTCTAGTTGTGGTTTCTTACCCTGTGGAGGAGGGAGAGCTAAGCCCTCTCTCAACCTACCACACCTTCTATTAATCGACAAGAGCCAGCGCAGCGCTTTGAATGGACTGTATTACCACAAGGCATGAAGAATTCTCCGACGCACTGCCAATTGTACGTTGCAGTAGCGTTACAACCACTGCGCCAAAAGTGGCAGCATGTGTTTATATATCATTATATGGATGATATTCTGTTTTGCCAGCAACAGCCATTTGAAGAACAACAACTAGCTGAGATTCAACAGGAAATGGAATCTATGGGATTAAGAGTTGCAACCGAAAAGATTCAACGTGCAATCCCAATCCAGTATCTGGGGTGGACCATCATGGAACAACAAATCAGTCCACAAAAGTTATCACTGAACACTGAGATGCAGACTTTAAATGATGTACAGAAGTTTATGGGAGACATTCAATGGTTAAGGCCTGTTGTAGGCATTACTAATGATATGTTAGAACCATTAAGACCCTTGTTAAAAGGATCAGATCCAACAACCCCAGTGTCAGTCTTGACAGACCAGGCAGAAGCCATTGATGTAATAGTACAACAAGTTTTACAAGGCGTGGTATCACGGAGGGTTTTGGATTTGCCTATTGATATAACAATTGTCATGGGTAAACAACACCTAGTCAGGGCGTTAACTCAGTATGTTAAGAAAACGGGGGAGACTGTCCGTACTATAGTTTTAGAATGGATATTTCCTCCATTACAACCAAAAAGAACAATTCAACAAAAAATTTTGATTTTGGCAGACTTGATTAAGACATGTCGACTACGACTTAGTAGTATTGCAGGTTGTGCACCCGGCACTATTTATGTGCCAATGAAGCAACCTGATCTGGATTGGTTCTTGATAAACTGTATGGAGTTAGCAAGTGCATGTCTTGATGATGGTGTGCCAATTCGGGCGGCACCTTTAGCAGATAAGGTGTTGAGCTGGATGACAAACTATGATTGGCTTGAAAAACCAAAGTTTAGGGAGCAGCCTTTACCTAAAGCTTTGACAGTCTTTACTGACGCAGGAAAGAAATCAATGAAGGCTGTAGTTGTGTGGCAAGATGGCAAAGATTGGAAACATCATATGTTAGAGGCAGAAACAGGAGAATCACTGCAAACCCTGGAGCTGTGGGCCGTAGTGTGGGCTTTGCAGAAATGGCTTCATATACCCTTGAACATTGTATCAGATTCTCTGTATGTTGTTGGCATAGTTAAGAGGATTGAGGACTCTATGATTAAAAAGGTTACCAACAATAGATTGTGGGAATTGTTGTTACAGCTCAGGAGGGCTGTCAAGCTTAGGTCTACCAAATATGCAATTATTCATGTTCGCAGTCATAAATTTGATCAAGGCCTAGGAGAAGGCAACGTGAGGGCAGATAAACTAGTGTCATTGGCTGCTCCTGTATCAGCATTTGCCAAAGCAAGAGAGTCACACTTACAATTTCATCAAAATGCAAAAGGACTGGCGAGAAGTTTTGGTATTCCTTATGCAGAAGCCAGAGCAATAGTACAAGCATGTCCAACGTGTAGCTTCCATAACAAAGGGCAAGGACTAGGGTTGGGAGTCAACCCTCGAGGCCTTGCTAGCAATCAGATTTGGCAAATGGATGTCACTCATGTGCCAAGCTTTGGTCGATTGAAGTATGTGCACGTCTCTATAGATACTTACAGCCATATGATCTGGGCCACAGCTCAATCAGGAGAAAAAATGAAAGATGTTAGGAAGCATTTAATGGCTTGTTTTGCAGTGATGGGGGTACCTCAGACTTTGAAGACAGACAACGGACCAGCTTATATAAGCAAAGGGATGCAACAGCTGTGCATACAATGGGATATTAAACATATAACTGGCATACCACATTCCCCAACTGGTCAGGCTGTTGTAGAGAGAGTAAATCAAACCTTAAAAATATACTTGGAAAAACATAAGGAGGGAGAACCTAAGGAAAGGTTAAGTAAGGTATTGTTTGTGTTAAACCACTTATGTATTTTTGGGTCTGATGACATGCCACCCATAATGAAACATCAAAACAATCAAACTAATCGAGAAACTCAGATGAAAGTGTTCTATCATGATATAAAAACTGGCCAATGGTTAGGGCTTGTTGATGTCATCTTTGTAGGTCGTGGTTATATCTGCGTTTCTACCCCTGAAGGACCATACTGGGTGCCCAGCCGGTGGACGAAACCAGCGCCACTCGATGTGCAGAATCCAGAAGATGGAACCGAGGATAACATGGGTTGTGATGATAATCAGCCTGAGAGTATTAACCTGTGAAGTACTACACCACATCGACGATCGTATCAATATGTGGGTGACCTGGGTGAATCAGACTAACAATCCAGATTTTTGTTTGAGCCTTCAGACAGCTACAGGTCCATTCAAAACATGTTTGGTTGGGATTCCAGGATACGACCCCAATGAATGTAAAGGGTTTGTTAATTTCACAGGGCAATTGTGTCAAAGTAACATGGAAGAGTCTAACTGTACAGCCCAATTGATTAGTAAACTGAATGTAACACTGCCCTGGGACCCACAAGAATTGAATCTTTTAGGTTCCATGAGAGTTGGTAATGTGTCAAATAACTGGACACATACGTATGTCTATTTTGGGGATCATATTGTAATTTTTCAAGGCTGGGAAAAAACTGATTTGAGTAATTTTGATGATAATCTTAAAAAACACGTTGTTTTAAGTAGCTTTATATTGGGCAGCTCGGCCCCGACAGTACCGACTAACGCACCACTGATACCAGCAGCACTGACAGTAGCAGCAGCCCAGCGGTGGCCACGGCAGCGGCCCCCACCCTTTTCCCCCGCAGAAGCTCGCACCAGCAACCCCCCTTTCCCAGTGGCTTCAGCCGCGACTCTGCTCTAATTTAAAGCGACAGTGCTAATTTTATCATTTCTGGTTGTAATGTCTTTTAGAGAGTTGTTATTTAGAGTTTTGCTAAGTTTTTCTAATAAGAATAATGAATAGTAAGCATTTGGTATTTACAGGTACTTAGTACATAGTAATTGTAGCAAGGTATACCTACTTAGTAACAAGTTCAAATTATAAGAGTTTCTTTTGGTTCAAACCTTCTTAGTTGTGTGCTTAGGTATTTCAAAGGAGCTCCATGTAATATAGTTAAGATTTGTAATAAATAAGTATTAATTTTTAAAGGTTTTCTTTAGTTAATGTGCAGAAGAATCAAGACTATGAGGAAGAAGCATTTCAAACATCAATTACAATAACTGTTACGATAATCTAAGATCAAAAGCATCAATCAGAAGAATGTATTACAGCACTATGTGAATAAGGACTGAATATTATAGAATAGAATAGAATAGAATAGAATAGAATAGAATAGAATAGAATAGAATAGAATAAACCAGGTTGGAAGAGACCTTCGAGATCATCATGTCCAACCTATCATCCAACACTACCCAATCAACTAAACCATACAACCAAGCATCCTGTCAAGCCTCGCCCTGAACACCCCCAGCGACGGCGACCCCACCACCTCCTCAGGCAGCCCATTCCAGTGGGCAATCACTCTCCAGCCTAAACCTCCCCTGACGCAGCCTGAGACTGTGTCCTCTTGTTCTGGTACTGGTTGCCTGGGAGAAGAGACCAACCTCCGCCTCACTACAACCCCCCTTCGGGTAGTTGTAGGGAGCAATAAGGTCACCCGTGAGTCTCCTCTTCTCCAGACTAAGCAACCCCAGCTCCCTCAATCTCTCCTCATAGGGCTTGTGCTCCAAGCCCTATGGTTTATGCCCAAGCCTTATGGTTGTTTGATTGTTGTATGATTAATGTTTCTATGGACTTATATGTTATCTCAAAGAAAAAAAAAAATTGGGGGGGAAAGGGAGAATACCCCATAGCAAAAGCAGCAAAAAGTTTTTTAGTGGTACCAATAATAGATTAGTATTACTAGGATGAGCAAAAAAAAACATTATTATGTGTAATTTTATATTGGGCAAAGCAATGAAGCTCTTTTTGCTCTTGCTGTTACCTGCAGATTTCTAACTGTGAAGCTAGAGCCTGGCCAGATCTACCTTTACAGTTTTTTAAGAAATCTTGCTGCCATTAAACACTTCATGATTTTTGATCATCCTAGAGAAAGTAAAAATGTAACATGACAGACAATGGATGAGATAATTGATAAAGAAGTTTTAATGTGTTTTTTTTAGGTGTTACTGTATTAATTTTGATTATTGTTAAGCCTGATTGTATATGCAAGATGTTCAAGGAATACCCTTAAGACCTTATTTGTAAAATAAAAATGGGGGAATTGTTGAGGAATGGCTTGCAAAGACATGGTTCTATGGAACAACGGTTTGAACAGAGTATGTAGGCCAGACTCCATCTTGTTGTTTACTGCTCACAGTAAGCTAGTGTGTTGATGCAGCCAGGCCGCCATGACCTTGTAGCTGTGCTTGCAGCTGCCTGCAAAGGATAACAGGATACCAAAGCAAGGTCACTACGCCCTTACAGGCAATAACAAGTAAAGAAGAATGTAAAACAGAATTCTTGTGATTATCTCATCAGGATGGGAAAGCAGGATGTTTAACCGCAGAAGGTGGGGGCCGGCAGCTAGGCTACTGTATATAAGAAGTGTCTGATGCTCAATAAAGTTGGATTTCGTGGATCATATTGATCATTGGCGACCCCTTCTTGCGACAGAGATTTTCAGAAGAAGACTTGATGGGGTGCTTGGTGCTATGGGTTAGTTGTTTAGGTAGTGTTGGATTGGTTGATGGGTTGGACGCGATGATCTTGAAGGTCTCTTCCAACCTGGTTTACTCTATGTATTCTATGTATTCTAACTCCCATGACCAGATTGCTCACAAAAACAAAAAAGGGGGATTTGTGGCAATGCCAGCAATGAGCAGTGTGAGCAATCTGGCAGTGTAGGCCTAGAGCCTGACATGGTGGTAGGCCATGCTCAGCATAAGTGCAGAAGTGGCTAGCAGTGTACCAAAACAGTGCTGTGCCTGCAGCATGTAACTAAAGCAAGACACTGGTAGCTATAAACACAGAAAGTTATCTTGGAAAAACAGGACACACACGGGCATCAACAACCTCACGTGTCATTAGTAGTTGGCCCAATAATCTATAATAGTACGATGTGTGGTCACTTGTGGGAACCAATGAAGCTATGCCAACGATGCTCTCCGAGTTTATATAAGTTGTAGAAGTTCCCTTAATATGCACCACTTCTTCCTTTACTTTCCTTCTTTTACTTTGCTATACTATACTCACTATGCTCTCACTATAGTCCTACAATACTGGAACAATAAAGGAACAATACTGGATCATATTGGTCGTCTGTATTGACTCCAGTCTCCATCACCAACACTTTAGAGCAAATTGTCTGACTGTTGTACAGACCCAGAAGTGGTGTGTTCATTGTCAAAAAACTAATCATTCTACTCAAGAATATCGTAAACAGGGAAACCAATCTCGCATTGCAAAAGCACCCCGCGCGACGACACCAAATCAGGGTGCCTGGACCACTGCCCTGCAGCCACCTCTGGCAGTGGTGGAGTAGACCTGGCAACAGCAGTAGATGTCACTCTTGAGTCCACAAATGTTGTTGTTGTTGAGTTAGACCAACACAGCCCTCTGGGTTATGGACTTTGTGCTCTGTTAATTAAAAGATCATCTACTTTTAGACAGGGCATCTTTATAATTCCCAGTTTAATAGATTCTGATTATGAGGGGATCATAAAAATTATGCTTTATACCATTAGCCCTCCCATTAGTATTCCTGCTGGGACAAAGATTGCTCAGTTGATACCATTTGAGTCCCGAGTGCCTAAGGCTCCTAACAGGATTCGAGGAAAAGGAGGATTTGGTTCCATTGATATCAAATCAAAAAGGGAAAACCAGAAGAAACTGTAACTGTCAGACACCCTTGTGGGCAAACTGTATGACTTCCCTTCCAATGATTGTGGATACTGGGACCAATGTTACTATTATACCTCACCATAGGTGGATTAGTCAGTGGCCATTGTTGATGGCGAATTCTGGAGTCTTAGGTGTAGGAGGTATGCAAACAACCTGGTTGAGCAAAGAGCCAGTGCAATTAACTTTTCAAGATGGAAAATCAATCACTGTGAGACCATACGTGCCGCAAGAAGGGGTCGCAAACGATCAATATGATCCACGAAATCCAACTTTATTGAGCATCAGACACTTCTTATATACAGTAGCCTAGCTGACAACCCCACCTTCTGCGGTTAAACATCCTGCTTTCCCATCCTGATGAGATAATCACAAGAATTCTGTTTTACATTCTTCTTTACTTGTTATCGCCTGTAAGGGCGTAGTGACCTTGCTTTGGTATCCTGTTATCCTTTGCAGGCAGCTGCAAGCACAGCTACAAGGCCACGGTGGCCTGGCTGCATCAACACACTAGCTTACTGTGAGCAGTAAATAACAAGATGGAGTGCGGCCTACATGCTCTTGTTCAAACCATAATTCCATAGAACCATGTCTTTGCAAGCCATTCCTCAACAATTCCCCCGTTTTCTTTAATACAAATAAGGCCTTCTATAACTCTACACAATACATTCAGGCTTATCAATAATCAAAATTAATACAATGATACCTAAAAACCTTGAAACTTCTTCTATCAATTGTATAACCCACTGTCTATAAGCTCAAACAAAATTTGTTACTGCCTGTCATGTTGGCCCATGTCACTCATACAAGGCACGGTGCTTAAGTTGAACTAGTTAGAATGTTCTAACAGCGTTGGCATAACACATGGTCAAAGATAACAGACATTGTAAAGAAGAACTGAGATCTTAATAGTTCCAATCTTTACATTTCACTTATTGACAGAGAAGACTTGATTATGCCTGAACACATTGCACACAGAGATTAAAACACAAATGCAATCCTTAGCACTATCCTTTACAATCTGCTTTAGGGGTATGTTGCATTTTTATTTTCTCTAGGATGGTCAAAAATCATCAACTGCTTAATGGCAGCAAGATTTCTTTAATCTGTAAAGGTAGATCTGGCCAGGCTCTAGCTTCACAGACAGAAAACTTGCAAACAGCAAGAGCAAAAAGAGCTTCATTGCTTTGCCCAATATAAAATTACACAAAATAACGTGTTTTTGCTCATCCTAGTAATTCTGATCTCTTAACATCCATGCAACAGTTAAGCAGTCACGACACTCAGTTAGAAGTTAGATGCTTTCTGTTGACATCTTGGGTCATCGTGAGTCATTGAGGTCACTGCTAAGCAGGTTTGCTGATTGTCATTTTCATGACAGTTGTGCTGTGTGTCTTGTGGTGAAAGGGTTACAGCACTTCTAGGGTAACCATGAGCTATTTTGGTTTTTTTTCTGCTATGGGGGTGTTCTCTCTTTTCCCCCCTTTTTTTTGTTTTGGTTCAGTTTTTGTTTGGCGAAATGTAAAGATGAAACTTTATCCCCTAGGATGTCTGCATTCAGAGGCACACTTAGTTAACAAAAGAGAAGACAAAGTTATCAAACAACCATAATATTCAGTCCTAATTCACATGGTGCCATGGTACATTCTTCTGAATGGCGTTTGTGATCCCAGCTGATCGATGTTCAGCTTCATGGGAAATGCAGTTTCCTCACGGTCTTGATTCTTCTGCCGTTGTTTATTGCGATGATCGCAGGTAGCAGGAAAGAAGGCTTGAGGCGACCGGCTTGGCAATTATTTTATTATTTTTTTTTTTTTTACTTTCCTAATTATTATTTGTATTTTGTCATTGTAATTTTTAATCTGTATTTTAATTTGTTATACTAATCACCTTCTTATTTTTAACTTTAATGTTTTTTTTTCTTTTTTATTTACTCTAGTATTGAATCTTTTATTTTGATCTTATATTTTTCAATTTTTTTTTTTGCATGTTTAGTTCATTTAATCTATTTTCTATTTTAATTTTGTATCTTTGCTTTTTTATTATATTTTGTAACCTGCTTTTCTATTAATTCCTTTTATTATTATTGTGCATTTTAACTTTCTTGACGTCTTCTTTTTACAGAGTTTTTGTTTTAAC
This sequence comes from Dryobates pubescens, assembly GCF_014839835.1. Classification (NCBI taxonomy): domain Eukaryota; kingdom Metazoa; phylum Chordata; class Aves; order Piciformes; family Picidae; genus Dryobates; species Dryobates pubescens. The sequence goes on along the minus strand of NC_071656.1, from coordinate 1,043,563 downwards.
CTAGTAGTCTTGATAATCCTTATCTTTTATTTACCACTAGCAATTCTTACATTTTTGTTAACAGCTATTTTGTCAGCAATCCCTATGATTTTTTAGTTTATCATATTTTGTTTTAATATTTTAATTTTATTGTTGCTCTTGTTTATTACTCTGTTATTTAGTACTCTATTCTGTTATTTAGTACTCTATTTTTGTATCCAGTGTTTTTATACCTTTGTTCCATTTTGTATGTTTAAACTTTTTTCTTTGCACTTGTCACCTTTTTGTTTGCCATTTTAAAATTTTTTGTTCTTTGCATTTGTTACCTTTGTTGTTCACACCCCCTTTTTTTTTTTTTAATTTTTTTTCTTAATTTTTGTAGTCTATGTCTAAGAAAGAAATCTAAAAACCTTACATTAGCTAAAGAATACCTTAGAAAATGAATACCTATTCACTACAAACCTTAACATTATTACAATATTACATGGAGCTCCTTTGAAATGCCTAGGCAGACACAAAAACAAAGACAAGAAGGTTCGAACCAAAAGAAAATCTCACAAGGTGAACTCATCACCAAGTACTCACACCTCAGTACAACCACCATGCATTAACTTCCCACAAGTACTAAATGCATACCATTCACTATGCTCACCAGGAAAACCCAGCAAAACTCTAAATAACAAATCTTCACACCTTAGCACAATCACTATGTATTAACCACCCACAAGTGCCAAATGCGTACCAGTCATCATTCTTATTACAAAAACTTAGCAAAACTCTAAATAACAAATCTCTGAAAGACATTACAACCAGAAATGAGAAAATTAGCACTGTTGCTTTAAATCAGAGCAGAGTTGCGGCTGAAGCCGCTGGGAAGGGGGGTCGCTGGTGCGAGCCTCTGCAGGGGAAAGGGTGGGGGCCGGGCAAGCGGCCGCCGCTGGGCTGCTGCTACTGTCATTGCTGCCGGTATCAGTGGTACGTCAGTCGGTACTGCCTTGGTCGGAGCCGTCGGTATCCGCGGGGGCCGGCAGGGCTGGCGGGCAGGGTGCGGTGGTAAGAACGCCGTCACCACGAGCCCCCAAGCGCTCCGCTGTTTCTCAGAGGGGCCGTTAAGCAAAGTCGGTGCTGTTTGAATTCCTCGCTGTCGGTGTTGTGGTCCTCCGAGTCCGAGCCCTCGCTGGCGATATCAGAGAAAGGTGTTCATGAACGAGATCGAACGCACTGAGCTGCCTTTTCTCGGCTTTTTCCCGCTGGGTGCAGACAGTAGTGCTGGCTAGCAAAACGCGATGTGGCCGCCGTAAGATGTATCGGGGGCAGCCCCGGTCGATCGGTCGATACTTTGAAACACATCGTCCGGCTGCAACTCGTCCTGACAACTTGCTGTAACTGCAGCAGCCATTCTCTGTTCTAGTTTATATTTCTTAATACAGTTTATGCATTCTCGCCACGGCTTTTGCAGCTTGATCGTGACCCAGTCCCACAGTCTGTTTCCATAGTCTCTCCAAACAAGTTTCATCAGAATAACTATCTCCGCTAGCAAATTTTGTCTGACCTCTCCCGTTGTAATATTACTATCCTGCTTTTTGTTCCATAATGTAGTCCCAAGTTTCCTCCACTCTTCTCTTTCAAAACCTCATTAGGATCCTTAAAAAACCCCCATTGATACGCTATACACAATAACCCTTCTAATTCCTTTTTCAGATCAATGCCTGATACTTTGCGTTTTTCTAAAAAACACTTAAATAAATCATACGCCACCTGCCTTCCCATTTTGCTTTGGTACCTGTGCGCACAGGCAGTCTCCCCGACTGTATGGCAGTCTCCCAGACTTTGCAGCGTCTTCAGCAATCGATCCCGCTCTGCGTTTGCCCGAGCTTCTTTGGTGATCGATCGGCTCCGCTCCCCGAGCGTGCTCCCCGAGCTCGCCGCCGGTGCTGCCAGAACCGGTGCCGGTAATCTTACGACTTGGGCTTCGGTGAACGCCGCTCTCTGTCTTCGGAAGTGTCGTTCCAAAGGAAGGTCCCTGTTCAAGGCGCCACTTGCCGCAAGAAGGGGTCGCAAACGATCAATATGATCCACGAAATCCAACTTTATTGAGCATCAGACACTTCTTATATACAGTAGCCTAGCTGACAACCCCACCTTCTGCGGTTAAACATCCTGCTTTCCCATCCTGATGAGATAATCACAAGAATTCTGTTTTACATTCTTCTTTACTTGTTATCGCCTGTAAGGGCGTAGTGACCTTGCTTTGGTATCCTGTTATCCTTTGCAGGCAGCTGCAAGCACAGCTACAAGGCCACGGTGGCCTGGCTGCATCAACACACTAGCTTACTGTGAGCAGTAAATAACAAGATGGAGTGCGGCCTACATGCTCTTGTTCAAACCATAATTCCATAGAACCATGTCTTTGCAAGCCATTCCTCAACACATACGTGTTAACCCTTCTAGTTGCTCTATTGGGCAGAGATACCTTAAGTGAGCTAGGAGCAAAACCTGTTACTGATCTTATTTTGTAGCGGCTGTTGGTCAGCAGCCAACCCTCAAATTAAAATGGAAAACAGATAATCCAGTATAGGTGGAGCAATGGCCGCTGAGACAAGATAGGCTGCAAATTGTTAGAACCTTGGTACAGGAACAATTGTAATCAGGGCATATAACTCCATCCACCAGCCCTTGGAATACCCCAATTGTTACCATTCTGAAAAAATCTGGCAAATGGTGCTTATTATGTGATCTGAGAGTAATCAACTCAGTCATGGAGGAGATGGGTGCCTTACACCCTGGCCTCCCAACTCCAACCATGATTCCCCAAAATTAGGATCTGATTATCATTGATTTGAAGGACTTTTTTTTTTATGATTTATTTATACCCAGAGGACTCAGAAAAATTTGCATTTACTGTGCCATCAATTAATAAAGCAGAACCTGCCCAACGATATCAATGGGTAACCTTGCCTCAAGGAATGAAGAATTCTCCCACCTTGTGTCAAATGTATATGGCTTGGGCTTTGTCCCCATTTCGGGAGAGTCATCCTGACTTGCTCACCTACCATTATATGGATGATATTTTAATTGCAGGAAAAAAACTAGATCCTAAGAAAATATTGTCTGAGCTTCAACCCATGTTGGAAAGTAGAGGGTTGAAAATAGCACCTGAAAAAAATCAGGAAACAGCCCCTTGGAAATATTTGAGATGGATAATTAATCAGGCCTCCATTCAGCCTCAAAAAATTGAACTTACCACTAACATTTCTACTTTAACAGATGTTCAAAAACTGATGGGTGACATTCAGTGGATGCGGCCTGTCTGTGGGATAACTAATGATGACATAGCACCCTTAATGCCTCTTTTAGGGTCCTCAGTGTATGCGAATGAGAGCAGACATCTTAATGAGAGTCAACAAAATGCACTGCAAAAAATATTTGATAAGGTACTCCATGCTTTGACTTGTCATGTCTTCGAAGAAAAAGCATTATCCTTTTTAATAATTAACCGTAGCAATGAACGAACATGCATGGCTGGAATCATTTGTCAATCCTGTAAGGAAAACTGAACATTGTTGAATGTCGAGTCTTCCCCCACTGGGGTCAAGTGCCATATTGCTCCCAGGGATTCTCTCTTTCTGTTAATCCTCCCGGTTTGATTAAAATAGTTATATTTGCCTAAATACTGTACATTACCACTGTAAATATATATTCCAACTGTACATCTTGTTGATAGGTTGTAGGCGTTTTTTCATATTAAAAAAAAACTATTAATATTTTTATTAATATTCATATTTGCCATATCTTCATTATAAATTCATACAGTCATTACAGCAGAGAAGGCAGAGTTGCTGAATGCCACCTTTGCTTCAGTCTTTACTCCTAAGACTCAACTCCCCTATGAATTCAGGACCGTGGATGAAAGAGAAGATGACTGGAGGAGGGAAGACTCTCCCCAAGTCCATGGGCCCTGATGAGATGCACCCAAGAGCGTTGAGAGAGCTGGCTGATGCTGTTGCTCTAACTCTCCCCATCATTTTTGCAAAATCCTGGCAGACAGGAGAAGTGCCTGAGAATTGGAGTAGTCAGCATGGATTTACCAAGGGGAAATCATGCTTGACTATTCTGATAGCCTTCTATGATGTGATAACTGAATGGGTAGATGTAGGAAGACCAGAGGATCTAGTCTACCTTGACCTTAGTAAGGCTTTTGATGCTGCCTCCCATAACATCCTTGTGAGTTAGCTCAGGGAGTGTGGGATAGAAGAACAGACAGCGAGGTAGATTAGGAACTGGTATCCCAGTGTGGCAGTTTGATGCTGTGCCTTTAAGGAAGGGGCACACTGGCTAAATGTTTATAAAATATTTTGGTATTCTAAACGAATTTCATTGGTAGGATTGTGGGAGGAGAGATTGGACCCGGGGGAGCTGGGAACTTTCTCTCAGTCTTCCTTCCTTCACTGTCCCTCTCGGCTGGATCTGCTTCTGGGCTTCTTGCCAAAAGATAAGAACTAACTCCCTGTGCATAGGCCTCCGCTTGCTGTACTAACTCCCTTTTCGTCTCTTCTTCTACCTCTTTTGGGGGAGAAGGGAGGTAGGGGGGTGAAGGGGGCACAGGGGGAAGCCCCCTCTGTGGGGGGTCTGGTTTCTGGTTGAGTTCATTTGCTGTATATTCCTGTATATATTGTAAAATACCTGTGTTTGTTGTGTTGCATCTAATCTGTTTCCTTGTAAAATATAATCTCATTTCTCCGACTGGGTTTAGCCGTGGTCTCTTTCTCAGTGGGGGAGGGAAAGCAGAGCCTTTCCTTTCAAACCACCACACCCAGGCAGATCCTCTCTTGCCCCTGAAATGGGCAAAAGAATGACACACAAATGGATTCCAGAAGTGAGGGAAAGTTTAAATGGAAAAGCACTAAGTGTTTTAAAGAACTTGCAAGCATAGCATGGATGAGGGCATTGAGTCCATCATCAGTAAATTTGCAGATGACACCAAGCTGGGGGCAGGAGTTGATCTGCTGGAGGGTAGAGAGGCTCTGCAGAGGGACCTCGACAGGCTGGGCAGATGGGCAGAGTCCAACAGCATGAGATTTAACACATCCAAGCACCAGGTTCTGCACATTGGCCACAGCAACCCCATGCAGTGCTACAGGCTGGGGTCAGAGTGGCTGGAGAGCAGCCAGGTGGAGAGGGACCTGGGGGTGCTGGTTGATGGTAGACTGAACATGACCCTGCAGTGCGCCCAGGCAGCCAGGAGGGCCAGTGGCATCCTGGCCTGCATCAGGAACAGTGTGGCCAGCAGGAGCAGGGAGGTCATTCTGCCCCTGTACACTGCACTGGTTAGGCTGCACCTCGAGTACTGTGTCCAGTTCTGGGCCCCTCAGTTTAGGAAGGATGTTGACTTGCTGAAGCGTGTCCAGAGAAGGGCAACAAAGTTGGTGAGGGGTTTAGAACACAAGCCCTATGAGGAGAGACTGAGGAAGCTGGGGTTGCTTAGCCTGGAGAAGAGGAGACTCAGGGGTGACCTTATTGCTCTCTACAACTACCTGAAGGTGGGTTGTAGTCAGGCAGAGGTTGGTCTCTTCTCCCAGGCAACCAGCACCAGAACAAGAGGACACAGTCTCAGGCTGCGTCAGGGGAGGTTTAGGCTGGAGGTTAGGAGGAAGTTTTACACAGAGAGAGTGATTGCCCATTGGAATGGGCTGCCTGAGGAGGTGGTGGGGTTGCCGTCGCTGAGGATGTTCAGAGCGAGGCTTGACAGGATGCTTGGTTGCATGGTTTAGTTGATTAGGTGGTGTCGGATGATAGGTTGGTATGGTAGGTTGAGAGAGGGCTTAGCTCTCCCTCCTCCACAGAGTAAGAAACCACAGCTAACTCAGTCGAAGAGCAAAAGCTATATATTTACAAGCATGCAGGATTAGTGTTTGCTTATCTGAAGGCCAACTCCAGCAGTTCGCAGAAGAAGCAGGCAGGGAGAACAGGCTGAAACACCAAACTCCCCCAACTCCCAAACCGAACTCAACTGAGGAAAAAAAAAATTCCAACTGCTCTACAATCTAAAGCTGAATTTTTGTTTATCAACCAATGAAATTCATTTAGAATATCAGAATGTTTTGGTTCTAGTACCAAAAACATTAGCCAGTGTGTTCCAGCAGTGTTTGTTCTTAAAGGCACAGCCTCAAACGACCACAGTTGGACATGATGATCTCAAAGGTCTCTTCCAACCTGGTTTATTTTATTCTATAGTGACAAAAGAATCCCCAAAGCGTACAGAATCCCCCATAGCACACCCAAAAGCCTCCCCACACTTCCCTTTTCCCCACCTGAGGGTATACCCAAGACCCCCAGGGCTCGCTCTTCCCTCCTCACTGATAGGCTAGTCCCAGCTGGCCCGGTCTGAGATTGCCCTTCCCCCTTCTCCTCCTGGCATTAAGCCCAGCCAAGCCTAAGAGGCCTTGAGCGACTCCTACACCATTACCCAATAAGGAGCATCTTCCACAGGAACAGAGAGGCAAGAAAGAGGAAGTGAAAGACTTTGCAGATAGCATATTTCATACCCATAATGTCCTGTGCCCTATAAATCTATTTCTTGTGTTCACATACTGGGCCGGACACTCAGGACACAGAAGTTGTAACCTATGGGGCAGCAATGGGAGGCACCCAGCTTAAACTGCCACAACTGGTTACAAAATAGAGTCCAAAGAGTCAATCGTCAATGGTTCCAAGACCAGCTGAAGAGCTGCAACTAGTGGAGTCCCCCAATGATCAGTGCTGGGTCCAGTCCTGTTCAACATCTTCATCATTGATGAGGGGACAGAGCTTGTTTATGTAGATGATGTAACTATATAAGATGAAGAAAGCTATTGTAAAGCTGCTCTGGGGTGAAGTTTTGTACCCCCGCATGCCCAACCGGTTGCTTTGCTTGCTTTTATTGCCTTTTATTACCTTTTTAAGATCTTTTAGTGCCAATAAAACTGTTACCAAAAACTTTTACCAGGAGTCATCTATAACAGATGGTGCATTGGCCGAGAATTGTCTGAAACTTCATGTCTTTTGGACTCCAAATGAAGAGGCGCCCCACTGCATTTGCGGTGGCTTCATTGTAGTCAGAAGACGGAAAGGTCAGCACGATCAGAACTCCAATAAAAGCAAGCAAAGAATTTTTTTTTCCTTTTTTTTGTTGTTGTTTTGTTGTCCAATTGGAGTACGTGGACCCCGTAAAACTTCGTATACGAGATCCAAGCGACGATGACCATGGTGGTGAGAATACCGCTTGGGGGGGAGGATTCGGCTACATTGGGATTCGGCTACCTTAGTTTGAGTGTTTCAGTTCCGCTGTTTCAGGTTCCGCAAGGGGGGAGGTACGGTGGATCTGGCTGGTGAAGAAGAGGGGTATTCACAAGTAGGAATTATTTGGATTATTCCTCTTGCATGATTATTTGTGGTACTGTTCCACTTGCATGAGTATTTGTGGTTTATTCCACTTGCATAAGTATTTGTGGTAGCCAGGAAGAGTATTCGTGAGTAGGAATTGTTTAGATGGTTCCACTTGCATGAGTATTTGTAGTAGCCAGGGTTAGTATTCCTGAGTAGGAATTGTTTGGATTATTCCACCTGCATAAATATTTGTGGTAGTCAGGAGGAAATGGGACAAAAGAAGAGTAAGTCATCAAAGCAGGACAAAGAGAAGGCTTTACCTTCTATTCCTCCAGAGAGTCCATTAGGGCTGCTCATTCAATATTGGGAGGATGATGGACAGAGAAAAGGGAAATCAAAGGAAAGAATGATTCACTACTGTGTGGAGGTATGGCCAAAAGAACCATTAAGACCACATGTGTTTTGGCCTATTTTTGGATCTTTTGAGGATTGGATTTGCCAAGCTTTGAACCATCATGTGAATTCTATACAGTGTTTTAGTAAGGAAGAAGCTGAATATGTTGCTATTTGGATTAGTGTTGTAGTTTGAGTTGGGTGCCCCCCTGGTGCATTCACTTCCTGTGTCCAGAAGTCCAGCCCAGAGGGATGGACACAGGAAATTGTGTATTTCCTACCATAATTCTTTGCACCACTATAAGATCCAGTGCGGGGTCTGGCACTTTCTCTTTCCTTCCCTCTCCGAGACTTGGTAACTGGGGGAGAGATCTCCCGGCCATGGCCTGATTGGGCCCAAGGCCACAGGGGGATGGGCAGTCTCAGGCCTGGCCAGCTGAGACTAGCCCAGCAGAGGGAGGGGGAAGAAGGAGCCCTGGGGGTTTTGGATGCACCCTCAGGTGGGGATGGGATCTTTCTTTGTCACTGCGCTTTGGGTTTTCTGTAACATTCACTGCTTTCTATTTAAACTTTCATCACTTTTGCAATCCGTTTGTCTGAGTCGTTATTTCTGCCTGTGGTGGGGAGGGGATCTGCCCCAACCCATTACAATTAGGGTCTCACGTCCCTCTCCTCTTCCAATATTAGAGACTTAGGATAAGGACAAAGACAAGGAGAAGGAGAAATGGGAACCCCTGGATAACCTACCACCACCTTTTCACCAGAACAGGGGTCAAGGTCCCCTAAATCAAATAGCCCCAGAACCAACTTCTCCTTCACCCACCCGAACAATAAAGAGTGAGAAATGACAGGAATGAACAAGAGGGAGACAGTGCAGGATTACATCCACTCAGGAAAGTGCCTATGGGGGGGCAGCAAGGAGGAATAGGGTTTGTGACTGTACCTCTCAGTACATCAGATGTCAGCAGTTTTAAGAAAGAGATGGGTACCTTACTGGATGATCCCTTAGGTGTAGCTGAGAGACTGGACCAATTTTTGGGTCCCAATATCACAGTATCACAGTATAACCAAGGTTGGAATAGACCCCAAGGATCACCAAGTCCAACCTGTCCCAACAGACCCCACAACTAGACCATGGCACCAAGTGCCACGTCCAATCTCCCCTTGAACACCTCCAGGGACGGCGACTCCACCACCTCCCTGGGGGGCCCATTCCAATGACGAATGACTCGCTCGGTGAAGAACTTTTTCCTCACCTCGAGTCTAAACCTCCCCTGGCACAGCTTGAGACTGTGTCCCCCTGTTCTGGTGCTGGTTGCCTGGGAGAAGAGACCAACCCCCTCCTGCCTACAACCACCTTTCAGGTAGTTGTAGAGGGCAAAGAGGTCACCCCTGAACCTCCTCTTCTCCAGGCTAAACAATCCCAGCTCCCTCAGCCTCTCCTCATAGGGCTTGTGCTCAAGGCCTCTCCCCAGCCTTGTTGCCCTTCTCTGGACACGTTCAAGTGTCTCAATGTCCTTCTTAAACTGAGGGGCTCAGAACTGGACACAGTACTCAAGCTGTGGCCTAACCAATGCAGAGTACAGGGGCACAATGACCTCCCTGCTCCTGCTGGCCACACTATTCTTAATACAGGCCAGGATGCCATTGGCCCTCTTGGCCACCTGGGCACACTGCAGGCTCATGTTTAGGCAGGTGTCAATCATCACCCCCAGGTCCCTCTGTTTGGCAGCTCTCCAGCCACTCTGACCCCAGCCTGTAGCTCTGCATGGGGTTGCCGTGGCCAAAGTGCAGCACCCGGCACTTGGACTTGTTAAATGCCATGCCATTAGACTCTGCCCATCTGTCCAGTCGGTCGAGGTCCCTCTGCAGAGCCTTTCTACCCTCTAACTGACCAGCATCTGTTCCCAACTTGGTGTCATCTGCAAACTTGCTGATGACTGACTCAACCCCCTCATCCAGATCATCAATGAAGATGTTAAAGAGGATGGGGCCCAGCACTGATCCCTGGGGGACGCCACTGGTGACTGGCCGCCAGCCGGATGTGGCACCATTCACCACCACTCTCTGGGCTCGGCCCTCCAGCCAGTTCCTAACCCAGCACAGAGTGTTGCGGTCCAAACCACGAGCTGACAGCTTAGCCAGCAGTTTACTGTGGGGGATGGTGTCAAAGGCCTTGCTGAAGTCCAGGTAGACTACATCCAGAGGCCTCCCCACATCCACCAGACGGGTCACCTGATCATAGAAGGAGATCAGGTTGGAGAGGCAGGACCTGCCCTTCCTAAATCCATGTTGGCTGGACCTGAGCCCTTGGCCATCCTTCAGATGCACAGTTATTGCCGCCAGGATAATCTGTTCCATCACTTTCCCTGGCACTGAGGTCAGGCTGACTGGTCTGTAGTTTCCAGGTTCCTCCATCTTGTGGATGGGGACCACATTGGCCAGTTTCCAGTCATCTGGGACCTCTCCAGTGAGCCAGGACTGGAGGAAAATGATGGAGAGCAGCTTGGCCAGCTCATCTGCCAGCTCTCTCAGCACCCTAGGATGGATCCCATCCGGTCCCATGGACTTGTGGGTGTCCAAGTGGCTCAGCAGGTCCCAAACTAATTCCTCATGGATTTTTGGGGCATTACACTGCTCCCCGACCCTATTACCCAGCTCAGGAGTCCATTCATCCTGGACTCCTACCTTGCTGTTAAACATCGAGGCAAAGAAGGCGTTCAGGACCTCAGCCTTTTCCTCATCTTCGGTCACCGTGTTCCCCTCCAGGTCCAATAAGGAGTGGAGATTCTTCTTGCCCTTCTTTTTAGTGTTGATATATTTGTAAAATTGCTTTTTACATAGAATACATAGAAAAAAACATGTTGGAAGAGACCTTCAAGATCACCGCGTCCAACCCATCAACCAATCAAACACCACCCAAACAACTAACCCACGGCACCAAGCACCCCATCAAGTCTCCTCCTGAAAACCTCCAGTGATGGAGACTCCACCACCTCCCCAGGCAGCCCATTCCAATGGGCAATCACTCTTTCTGTATACAACTTTTTCCTAACATCTAGCCTGAACCTCCCCTGGTGCAGCCTGAGACTGTGTCCTCTTGTTCTGGCACTGGCCACCTGGGAGAAGAGACCAACATCCGTCTGTCTACAACCTCCCTTCAGGTAGTTGTAGAGAGTAATAAGGTCACCCCTCTTCTCCAGGCTAAGCAACCCCAGCTCCCCCAGGTCCCTCTCCTTGTAGGGCTTATGTTCTAAACCCCTCACCAACTTTGTTGCTCTTCTCTGGACTCGTTCCAGCAAGTCAACATCCTTCCTAAACTGAGGCACCCAGAACTGGACACAGTACTCGAGGTGCGGCCTAACCAATGCAGTGTACAGGGGCACAACAACCTCCCTGCTCCTGCTGGCCACACTGTTCCTGATGCAGGCCAGGATGCCATTGGCCCTCTTAGCTGCCTGGGCACACTGCAGGCTCATTTTCAGTCTACCATCAACCAGCACCCCCAGGTCCCTCTCAGCCTGACTGCTCTCCAGCCGCTCTGACCCCAGCCTGTAACTCTGCATGGGGTTGTTGTGCCCAATGTGCAGAACCCGACAATTGGATGTGTTCAATCTCATGCCGTTGGATTCTGCCCATCTGTCCAGCCTGTCGAGGTCCCTCTGCAGAGCCTCTCGACCCTCCAGCAGACCAACTCCTGCCCCCAGCTTGGTGTCGTCAGCAAATTTACTGATGATGGACTCAATGTCCTCGTCCAGATCATCAATAAAGATGTTAAAGAGCATGGGGCCCAGTACTGATCCCTGGGGCACACCACTAGTGACTGGCCGCCAGCTGGATGTGGCACCATTCACCACCACTCTCTGGGCTCGGCCCTCCAGCCAGTTCCTAACCCATCGCAGTGTGCTCCCATCCAAGCCATGGGCTGACAGCTTGGCCAGGAGTTTGCTATGGGGAATGGTGTCAAAGGCCTTGCTGAGGTCCAGGTAGACTACATCCACAGGCCTCCCCACATCCACCAGGCGGGTCACCTGATCATAGAAGGAGATCAGGTTGGTCAGGCAGGACCTGCCCTTCCTAAACCCATGCTGGCTGGGCCTGATCCCTTGGCCATCCTCTGAGTGCTGTGTGATTGCACTCAGGATGACCTGTTCCATAATCTTTCCTGGCACTGAGGTCAGGCTGACAGGCCTGTAATTCCCTGGCTCATCCAACCGGCCCTTCTTGTGGATGGGTACCACGTTGGCCAGCTTCCAGTCATCTGGGATCTCTCCAGTGAGCCAGGACTGATGAAAAGTGATGGATAGTGGCTTGGCCAGCTCATCTGCCAGCTCTCTCAGCACTCTAGGATGCATCCCATCTGGTCCCATGGACTTGTGGGGGTCTAAGCTGCTGAGGAGAGCTCCTACCACTTGCTCATGGAACACAGGGAAACTATGCAGCTCCCTGGCTCCTTCTGCCAGCTCTGCAGGCCAGCTGTCTGGTAGACGTTCTTTCCCGCTAGTAAAAATTGAGGTAAAGGAGGTGTTAAGTACCTCTGCCTTTTCCTCATCCTGTGTTACAACATTTCCCTCCATGTCAACCAAGGAGTGGAGGTTGTCCCTGCCCTTCCTCTTGCTATTAATATATTTATAGAAGGACTTTTTGTTGTCCTTCACATCAGAGGCCAGTTTAAGTTCCAAATGTGCTTTTGCCTCCCTAATTTTCCTCCTACATGCCCTAGCAACCTCTTTAAACATTCCATGGGTTGCCTCACCTTTCTTCCAAAGACGATACACCCTCTTTTTTTCCCTTAGTTCTGTTAAAAGTTCATTACACAACCAGGCTGGCCGTCTGCCCCGGTGGCTCCTCTTCCGGCACACTGGCACAGCCTGCTCCTGAGCCTTCATCAGTTCCTCCTTGAAGCAGGTCCAGCCCTCCTGGACCCCTTTATTTTTAAGGGCTTTCTCCCAAGGAACCCTCTGAATTAGTTCCTTGAGCAACCTGAAGTCTGCCCTCCGGAAGTCCAGAGTGGAGGTCTTCTTGCTGCCCCTCTTAGTTTGACCAAATACCGAAAATTCAATTATTTCATGCTCGCTGGCCCCTAAACAGCCTCCGACCACCACATCACCCACCAGCCCTTCCCTGTTGGTGAAGAGGAGGTCAAGCATAGCCTTGCCCCTGGTAGGCTCACGCAGCACCTGGGAGGTGCCAGTTTCAGTTCCATCTGGGCCTTTGCCTCTCTAATTTTATTCCTACATAATCTAACCACTTCCTTGAACATACCTCGAGAAGCCTTCCCCTCCTTCCAAAGGTGATACAGCCTCTTTTTTTCCCTTAAATCCTCCAGGAGCTGCTTGCTCATCCAGGCCGGTTGCCTTCCCCACCGGCTCATCTTTCGGCACATGGGAACCGCCAGTTCCTTTGCCTTCAAGAGCTCCTGTTTGAAGTAGGTCCAACCCTCCTGGACCCCTCAGTTCACGAGGGTTGGTACCCAGGGAACTTTACAAATAAGTTTCTTAAAGAGGCTGAAGTTTGCCCTCCGGAAGTCCAAGGTGAAGGTTCTGTTGGTGCTTGCATATACTTGGAAAGAGATGCAGTCTATTTTGAGTATTCTATTCACTGCAGAGGAAAGAAACATGATTAGACAGGCTGGTATGAAAATATGGGAGAGGCAGAATCAGGGGGGGCCACCAGGAGATCAGAAATGGCATACTCAAGATCCTGGGTGGGATCAGCAGCAGTTTCAAGGGAGACATAATATGGGAGACCTGAGGACTATAATAATAGAAGGAATCAAAGAAGCTGTACCGAGGGGCCAGAATTTTGATAAAGCCTTTAGAGAGCAACAGAGGAAGGATGAATCTCCCATGGAGTGGATGGGAAGATTAAAGAAAGATTTGCAGATGTACTCTGGTATAGACCCCAATGTTGCCGTTGGAGTGATACTTCTCAGGACATAGTTTGTGGCAAAATCATGGGGAGATATTAGAAAGAAACTGGAAAAGATCGAGGATTGGCAAGACAGGGGATTAGAGGAGTTACTATGGGAAGCTCTGAAAGTATATGTAAAGAGGAATGAAGAAAAACAAAAAGCAGTGGCTAAACTGTTTGTGACTGCTGTAAGGGAAAGTCAGAAATCGGGCAGCTGCTCAGACCTTTGGGGTACTATCGATCATGGATAGAGGTGTCTGGGGCTGTATATTTTGGGGACAAGAATATCAAATGAGTCCCCAGAAGGAGGAGGTAATCTTTTTTTTGGTAGATATGGGAGCAGAAAAATCAATTATGCAAAAGACTCCTAAGAGGGTTCAGAAGGAAAAAACCCCAGCAACAGTAATTGAAGTTAAAGGGGAACCTTTTAAGGTGCCCCTGCTTGAAAAAATAGAAATAGAATCTGAAAAAGGATTTAAGTGATTTGTTAGTTGTTTCAGAGACTGAATACACTCTCTTGGGAGAGATCTTTTTTTATTTTATCAACAACAGATTACAGCTGTCCGGACTGCAGAAAAAGGGTGGACACATGTGTCGCGAGTGAAAGGACAGTAACCTCCGAGCCTGGAGAGATTAGAGTGACTCTACAGAGAAAGCAAAACTGACATCAGCATGAATTCCACGCCACTTATACAGGTGATTGGAAGCATCTCCGAGACTGCAGTTAGTGCTGACAGATAAGTACTCAATATAATACTGTAACATCTCAGTCTGAAAGCTCCGGAACTTACAAGACAGCCCCACCTCCTGAAATACATGCAATAGCGTGTGATATTGAATCTGTGTTGCAAGAGAACATTGAGGAATATCCCCATTTCATTCTGCGTATAAAGCATCCTAGAACTCATGGGAGATGGGTAACTTGTAAATGTTTTAAATGTTGTAAGAAATGGTCTTGTATCTCTTACAATTGAGAAGTATTTTGTCCTGAATGCTGTAACTGTAAAACTAGGCCCGAAAATAGGCAGTTTGGATTGATAAATAACGAGACCTTATTTTGTGATAAAGAAAAAGGATTTAAATCCCCTTGGAAAATTCTTGAAAGGGATTGGCATAATTGGGAAATAAAGGCTAGAGAAATTTTTGTTAGGGATACCAAGAATAATTAGAATAGAATAGAATAGAAAGAGTAAACCAGCTTGGAGGAGACCTTCAAGATCATCGTGTCCAACTTATCGGCCAATCCAACCCACCTAGTCAACTAGGCCATGGCACCAAGCACCCTATCAACCCTCTTGAACACCTCCAGGGATGGTGACTCCACCACCTCCCCGGGCAGCCCATTCCAATGGGCAATCACTCTCTCTGTATAGAACTTCTTCCTGACATCCAGCCTAAAACTCCCCTGGTGCAGCCTGAGACTGTGTCCTCTTGTTCTGGTGCTGCTTGTCTGGGAGAAGAGACCAACCTCCGCCTGTCTACAACCTCCCTTCAGGTAGTTGTAGAGAGCAATAAGTCTCCTCTTCTCCAGGCTAAGCAATCCCAGCTCCTTCGATCTCTCCTCATGGGGCTTGTGTTCCAAACCCCCTCAACAACTTCATTGCCCTTCTCTGGACACGCTCCAGCAAGTCAACATCCTTCCTAAACTGAGGGGCCCAGAACTGGACACAGTACTTGAGGTGCGGCCTAACCAGTGCAGCATACAGGGAGAGAATGACCTCCCTGCTCCTGCTGGCCACAATATTCCTGATGCAGGCCAGGATGCAATTTGCCCTCTTGGCTGCTCTCCAGTCACTTTGACTCCAGCCTGTAGCACTGCATGGGGTTGCTGTGGCCATTGTGCAGAACCTGGCACTTGGATGTGTTAAATCTCATGCCGCTGGATTCTGCCCATCAGTCCAGCCTGTCCAGGTCCCTCTGCAAAGCCTCTCGGTCCTCCAGCCAGTTCCTAACCCAGATATAATCTAGATTGCTTTAAAATGAAGCCCTTTATTGTCTGTTGAGGCACAATTTGACTCTACCTTATCATAAAATATTCAGTTACATTTTATAATCTTACCAATGCATATCTAACTCTGAATAAATCTGTTCAAAACAGTTGTACAAAATTAGGTCAATGGTTTTGTTTTACCACTGTAATTATGGAGCTTCCACCATGATCCAATAGAAATAGTTTCTGGTTCTGATAAAGTACAGGCTGATAAACACCCTTCAATTAAATAGTCAGTGCTTTCTGAAAAAAACACTGACACAAAGGAAACATCTTATTTTTAAAACTTAAATTGAGATGTAAGGTTAACAAGACAACACCCACTTCATAACTTTAAACATATTTTACAGTTTCAAAAGCTACGGGACTATAGCCAG
Organism: Dryobates pubescens; assembly: GCF_014839835.1. NCBI lineage: Eukaryota > Metazoa > Chordata > Aves > Piciformes > Picidae > Dryobates > Dryobates pubescens. The sequence continues at coordinate 1,027,546 of NC_071656.1, read as the reverse complement.
ATATGGCGACGATGGAGGTTCTTGGAATCAATACGGCTGACCAATATGATCGGGTATTGATCCTTTATTGTTCCAGTATTGCAGGCCTATTGCTCAGGCCTATGGTGAAAGCATGGAAGGAGAGGAGACAGGACAGGCAGGAAAAGAAAGAAGAAGTGCGTAGCAAGGAAACTGCTACAATTTATATAACCTTGGTATGCCTTGTTGGCATGGACTCATTGGTCCTCTATGAGTGACCACACATCAACATTATTGTAGATTATTGGTCCAACTATGGATGACACGTGAGGTTTGTTGATGCAGGTGCATGTCCTGTTGTCCCGAGATAACTCACTATGTTTCTAGCTACCAGCGTCTTGTTTTAGTTACAGTGCTGCAGGCACATCACTGTTTTGGCATACTGGTAGCTGGCTCTGCACTTCTGCTGAGCATGGCCTACCACCATGTCAGGCTCTTAGGCCTGAACTGCCAGATTGCTCACACCACTCATAACTGGTGTTCCCACACGGGACAGCTAAGTTACATTTGCCAATCTGCTTTTGTGGTAGTGAGAGAAGTTCAGTTCTCACACACACACACAGAAACCACGGCTAACTCAGTCAGAAAAGCAAAACAGAAGGGCTATATTTACAAGCAGGATGAAATGTGATGAATATATTCACAATATACAGTATTTACAGTATATACAAAAGTATACAGCAAAGAACAACACAGAAAACCTGCTCCTCCTCGCTGGAGGAGGGTCCCCCCCAAACATCCCTTTTCCCCCTTCCTCCCTTTTTTCCAAAAAGAGAGAGAAAAGTAATTATTAAGAGGGAAATTCTATTAGTTCAAAGCATATGCTAAGAGAAGAAAAAGAATTAGTCTCTTATCTCCTTAGTTGAAGGTCAGCACCAAGCACAGAGAGAAAAACAGCTGTTCAGACTCAGATGCCAGACAGAGACTGACTGCACAGACTAAAACTTAGTTACATTGCTACCAATCTACCAATTAAATTCATTTAGAATTATCTTTGTTTTTCCTTTTTACACCAAACATTCAGCTAGAGTGTTCCAGTAGCTGTCCTTCTTAAAGGCATAGCCTAAAACTGTTGCAGCTTTCCATTTTGAAAGCTTTATTTCATTTTGTAGGAAAGAACATCAGCTTCCATGCCTTCGCTAATACCTGCTGAAAGTAGACCATGTAGAGGGAGCAACCATTCAGAGTATATGCTCTTTAAATACACTTCTTCAGGGATCTACTGAGCTCTTTGACCTCTATTTTATCTCACACATCTTCAATTGCCCTCTCTTCTTAGTCCCTCATCTATGAGCTTCAACTCAGCATTTTACTACCTCTCAAGTACGTCTTATTCAACGAGTCAAACTCTTGTTTGCTCCTAAACATTTCTTCACTCCTGCCATTGAACAGTCACTTAAACATTTATCATCTATGCAACTACCTAGAAATTAAGACTATAAGTTATTGCCAGGATACATGCCAATGTAAGGTTTGATCATCAAAAACTGTCAGTAAAGCTAAGCAATATATTGCTTCTAAAAGCAGCACTAATCAAGTTATTCTCAGCTTCCTTATCCCATCAGACTGCCAAGGCATCTGTTACATCAAGTCCCATTCATTCCTGCATTTATATTTTATCAAGAAAAACGCATGATGGCTCTTACATATGATTTGCAATTTACAAAGCTAAAAACAATTACATGTTTTATGTCATCCTCATCCCTCTGCTCTAGAAGCAAAATTGAAGTTTCATGATTCTACGTAGCATAGTTACACTAAATCCAAATGCAGAATATAATGGACTAATTTTTATACCCAAGACACTAATTGTAGTGAGTTTGCAAGGTTTCAGCCTACAACCTAAATCAATAGAGGATCTGAGACTCATTTTGCACATACAACAGCATCAATATAGCCAGTTGTCCAAGTTGCCATTGATCATAACAGTATTTTAGAATAAAAGCATTCCAGGCTTCCTTCATTTAGCTAATATATTAAATAATTCATTTAGAATACTAATTTTACCCTGTTGTTGAACTAAAAAAACCCACCAAACAATAAAAAGCAGTGGACTCAGTAGAATTGTCTTGAAGCACAAGTCATGCTTAATGCAGTCACTGAGGCCAGCTTTGTAACTATGCAGATGAGTATCTTACTAAGACCTACTTTTTCACTCTCCCAAAACAGCATACTGTATCTCTCAAACACAAGAAGGAAAATAAGTGCTCCATTGAGACAACTGCTGCATGTATAATCAATAGCTTGCTGTAAGGTCCTTCACATAACTTTACTGACTAAATCATGTTTTCCAGAAGATTATCTGCAGACATTTTTGCTGATGAATTCTTACAGTAATTTTATCTGCCATCCTTTCATGGACAAAACCACAGAACACTGGCAAAAATAACCAGCCCTCAAGCATATGAAATCCTGAAGACCATATTATCTGCATTTATTTATACTTTCCATAAATGCACTAGCTATAACATCATTAATCACTGAACATGAACTGGTGCTCTATGTGCTTTAGGTCAAAATATCAAAGCTGAGTGTAGAAATTAAATACTAAGAAAGCTCACCAGCTGTTCTTGACAAGGGTAAGCTAGAAGGTGATTTGCTGAAGAGAGTTTGTACTGCCACTACACCTTATACACACAGCTGAATATTAGTATGCAGAGAGAATACAAGCCACTAATATAAAATAAGAGTCAAACTTTAAGTATGAGGAAACAAACTCGAGAGATCCAGTGCTGGTAAAAGCCTACAACCTAAACCCTTGTTTTTAAGACAAGCTTTTAAAAAAAATCCACAAAAATAATTAGAATCCATGCAAATTTGAATCATAAGATTCATAGAATTGTTTGGGTTGGAATGGACCTTAAACACTAACTCAAATGCCCCACCTTCCACTAGACCAGATTGCTCAAGGCCTAATCCAACCTGGCTTTGAACACCTCCATAGAGGAAACATCCATGACCTCCCCAGGCAACCTCTTCCAGTGTCTCACCACCCTCACTCTAAAGAATTTCTTTCTAATATCTAGTCTCAATCTACCCTCCTCAAGCTTCAATCCATTCCCTCTCATCCCCTATCACTACAAGCCCTTGTAAAACATCCCTTCCCAGCTTTCTTGTAGCCCCCCTTCAGGTACTGGAAGGCTGCTATAAGGTCTCCCAGAGCCACCTTTCCTCCAGGACAAACTCTTTCACAACTACTCTGAGGCTTATTCCATTTCTGAAAGCAAACAAAGCCAAGTCCATACTATATGTCCTAGAAAAGACTGAATCTTATCACCCCTTGGCTTTATTTTCACAGTGAACTCCTATCTTAAATGTAAAGAGACAAGAAACTGTGCACTCCTGTCATTCCTCATTGCTTGCAAACAGAAATTAAGTGCAAGTAAAATGGAAAAAAACACAGAAGTCTCAACTTCCAAAATAAAAACCCCTACTTCTGACTTTACCAGTCCTGAACAAACAATGATTAAATTTATGTTAATTTTTTTAAAAATAACGTACTTTAAAAAAATAAAACCCTTCAATGGTTTTCGTAAAAAAACTCTAAAAATGTATTTTAAAAAAATAATTTAAAAAATGTCTAAAGCTCAACTCCATCTGGGCAGAACAGAAGGACACAGTCCAGGAACAGCAACAGCTTCCCTTCGGAAAGTAGTAGACACATTTGCAGGCTGCCTGCGAAGTAAAATCCGCTGCGGACAAGGCCGAGAGTGAGCCCAGTACAGTTCAAACCCGAGCCGCAGCTCCGGGACCTCTGCCACAGCTTGGCGTGGTTCAGCGAACAAAAGGCGAGTAACAGCCGCAACTGAGCCACCGTCGGGGGACGGTCCGTCACAGCACAGGCGGCGGAGCCGCCATCCCGCCTTACTCTCCAATTGTCGAGCCGGCTGTGAGAAACAAGAATCTCTTTTGTCTAGCTTCTCCTTTTGGGGAAGGGGTGGACGGATGGGGACGATGACGAAGGAAGGAGGAAGGGATAACAGAAAGCTGAAGCGAACACAAATAAACAAAAATGAGAACAAAGTGTCCAGACATCGCCACCGCCTCCTTGAGGCACCGCCGAACGGCGATGAGCTCAGTACGGCCGGGCCGCAAAAAGCGCAGGCGCACCACTCCCCACAGAAATTTCCTGGGGAAACTATAAACTCCCTCCCCCCTGGATGGAACCAACTTCTAATGCTCTTTAAACAGTAGCAGGGAGGAGTTAACGAAGTAAGCTAACCCGCAGCGGGTGAAAAGCGGCAGCAGGCGGCAGCGGCGGGTTAGAGGGATAGTATCGTTCCAGGAGAAGGAAGAACAGCGCTTTCCTCCTCATCTCACCGTTGTCACGTAGGGGCTCATCCCAAAATAACTCCTATGCCCCATAGCACCCGAGCTGCAGCAGCTCCCCACCATCACTCCGAATGAAGGGCCTTTCCCGACGCGCCCCCTCCCCCGGCAGCAGGGTTTGGGCGGATCGCGCCCCCACCCTCTGGCTCGCCGCCGCTGCCCTAGAAATGCCTTTGTTCGCGGCTGGCTTCCCGCTCCTGGAGTCTTGTACCCTCTTATTTCGTTATTTTAGACAGCAGCACATCCCACCCTCTTCTCCCCCGTCGGCCGCCTTCTGCTGATTCATTTCCACTGGCAGTCCGGGAGCGGAGGAAACATCTCCTCGCTACTGTAGCTCGGAATATGGTGCTAACCCGGATTTCAGAGAGTGGGAGCTGGGAATGAGCAGAGCCAAACAGGATTACACACTGGATTACAGTTGGAAGAGTTAAAAAGACAGGCGAGGGACAGCGTGCCCGGCCCACCTAGCGGAGAGGCCCGTGGATGTGTCACAAAGCGAGATGAAGGAGTTATTCCGTGTTCTGGATGCGAGCAGCATGAGGCGGAGTAAATTGCCCCTTCCGAATTAAAACCTAGGAGTAAAGGGTTCGTGCAGGCCGGGCCGCGGGGGGGCAGCTAGGAGCACGCCAAGGATGCGAAGCGGCTCCGGCCGCTGGGGCCACACAGGGAGGGAAGCGGCTCCCTGGATAGCAGACGGGCGACACACAGGGGTAGACTCGCGGCTGAAGAGGCCAGCGGCGAAATGCCCAAGTGGCCGCGGCCCGGCTCCGCAGCGCGGTCCCGGACGGTGACTCACCGACTTGTAGGACGTTATCGACACAGCCGCCGTCTAGCAGAGCAATACCCCTGCGGAAGGACAGAAGGTTCTCGTCGGTGGCGGCGGTGTCCGCACCCCCACTGGGCGCGGTACCAGAGGTGGTCCCCCCAGGGACGGCAGTGTAGTCCTCAGCGCCAGTGTTGAAGGAAGAGTACATGCAGATCTCCCTCTCGCTGCGAGGGAAGGACCAATAGACAATCCTGCGCTGCACCGGTTCCGGAATCCGCTCGAACCGCTCCTCCACCCGCTGAAAAGGCCACTTCTCTGCCACCTTACGAGCTGCGATGTCCAGTAGGGTCTCAGGGCTCTGGCTCTTGCCGAACGGCAGAAGCCCCAAAGCGGCAGCGGCGGCGGCGGCAGCAGCGGCGGCGGCGGGTCCGGCGCAGAGCGCCCCGCTACCGAGTCCGGTGCCGCCTACTAGCTGGCCTGGCCGGCATCCAGAGCCATAGCCGGGTCTACTACAGAGACGCTTAGCAGGGAGAGGAAGCTGACCACGCTCCGCCATGTTTGCGCCGCTTCTAAGCGGATAGCGGAAGTGGCTGTACCCTATAAACAACACCAGGAAGACAGCAAGCGGCCGCAAGCCATCTCCTGGGTTATGCCTCCTCTTCCCTTATATGGCTGTAGAGGGCGGTACCAACTGCCTTGCCCACGGCAGAGGGAGAAGCCTTATGCAAATCGACACCACAAACAAATAGAATGGTTTGAAGAAAATTAATTTCGCGCGCTGGTGGGGGATGGTACGTACGCTCCCAGCGCGGGGACGCCACGCAGACGTATTACTTTTTTTCTTTTCACCTGTCTGCTGACAGACGTGCAAGCCCAAGACCGCCTTGCGCCAAAAGGGGGCGTGACTGGTGGAATGGAATGCGGAGGTGGGTTTGCTGTGGCTTTAATTCGGTCATCTCTGCTAGGAAAGCTAGGAGGGAGGTGAGTAGATAGATAAATAAGTGAGCATTGTGCTCTGTAACCGGAAAATAGGTAACGGCTGAGGCAGCCATCCTTGCTCGCGGAAACGCGGGCGCTGGCCTACCTCCAGTGCCTTGCCCGGGGAAGCAGAGCGATGATTGCCTTTTGTCGGAACTCCGTGGGAATTGAAAGCTATTGGAATGCGGCTGAAGCGTGTCGGAAGGCAGGTAGGAGGCACCCGCGGGCGACCCCACATGAGGTGGAGTGTCCTGGATTGGGTTCCTGTCTCAGTGGGTGGCCTAAATGGGCGAAGCTGGGGTGGCATTGTCAGGATGCTGGCTCTCTGGGGTATGAGCCGGAGTAGCTGACCTCACGCATGCCTGCAAGCCCTTAAGACTGCTCAGTGAGGTGCGCCCCACATTTTCTCCTTCTGTTAGAGGCCACTACGGGAGCTACAGGTATTCGGCTGTGGGGTGAGCCCCCGCTTTGAGGGATACCCGGTGCGTGCTGGCTGTTCCCTGCAAGCGCTGATTGCAGCCCGGTGCGAGCTCCACACAACTCGCTTCGAAGATGATTCGGCTTAGAACTGCTCTTGGTAGCCCAAGGCGAAGGACTCCATGTTACGACCCGTGGTGAGTAAATTGAACACAGTTAACGTGTGGTGTTTGCCTTGGTTTCGAAAAGGTCTGTAAAAAGGCTGATACTGACCATCTGTCCCAGTTAATTTTTAGCAAGCGGTGTATGATGCTTACTGTTGCAGCAGAGCGTTAAGTGAGAAGGATTCTTTTTACTTTTCCGTGTTTATTAAGAGCCGTATCATTTGGGATCATATCAATGTCTCAAGCTAAAAGGCCTTCCTGAGGTTAAAAAAAAAAAAAGAGAGAGAGAGAGAGAAAACGCTGATGAGTCACAGCAGCAGGCTGAAGATATAAGATTCCTGCATAGCACCGAGTAAAAACTAAATGCTACCTCTGCTTGTAGCTGGGAATTCTGTCCCTAATTACAGACAAACTGATAATGTAAAATATTATGAAAATAATATACAGTAAGGGTCAGAACTGGCAAATAAAGCTGATACCATCTTTATCATGGAGAGAGACTTTTATGTATAATTTTAGAACACTCCTATTTTGTAACTTTAGCTTGAAAATGGCATTTTTGATGACTTCGAGTTGAAAACACATATTCATCTTGCTTGGATTTAACAACGAATACCACATGATAGCATGCAATGTACAAGCTGTAATGTGACTGCCTAGTTGCTTCATTCATGTAGGCTGGTTTACCTAGCTAGACTACATTTTTCATGATGCAATCTAAGTGTTCAGCCGGGAGGTGAGCAGTCAAAAGATGGCTCCATCAGGGAATGCAGTGAAATAATGTCAAGTGTGTGGCATAAGATCTAAGAAATAACACTAAATTGACTAAAACTTTACATCTGCTCTTTGTTTTCACCAAAACCTAAGACTACAATAGTATATTTTCTAAAGAGATGATTGAAGAGCTTTGGGAAATGGATGGGAAATTCAATGCACTATATCAAATTTGCTGATTTTTTTTTTTTTTTTAAGATAAGCAGAAAACCTGAAGATGGTTTAGAATATGCAAGTACTGTGTTGGTTTTTTTTATCTGATAGTAAGGTCTTAAGATAGTAATGTTGATTTGTAATTTCACAGAGAATATTTTTATATCTAGGTATAGAACTTTTTTTTTTTTCCTGTTGTCAGTTGCTTATACTAAGCAAATGGCTAATGTTTTTTAACCAAGGAGTTTAAACTGTAGACTACAGACAATGACTAAACTCTGTTCTACAGCTTTGTGGTAGGTTGAGAGAGGGCCTAGCTCTCCCTCCCCCACAGAGTAAGAAACCACAGCTAAACTCAGTCGGAAAAGCAAAGCTATATTTACAAGCATATCTAGAAAGCAGGTTATATATAACACAATATATACAGGTATTTACAATATATATACAGAAATATACAGCAAAGAAAAATTACACAACAAAATTCCTCCTCGAGAGGAGGGTTTCCCTCCCTGTAACCCCCTCTCTCCCCCCCTACCTCCCTTTTTTCCCAAAAAGGGGTTAGAGGGAGAAAGAAAGGGAGTTATTAAGGAAAAGAGTCTAATTGCTTTTCTTCCCAGATCTTGCCTTCTCCTTATTTTGTTTGTCTCTTCTCAGGGGCAGCTTGACCTTAGCATACCAGGCAGACAGCACTTTTCCACAACTCCTACTCCATTGCTGTATTTTCAACAGAAAGTCCTTCAAGGCCTAAATTGCACAGATGTTCCTGGGACCCATGTCCTTTTGACCTAAGCCAATCCTCAACATCCTAGCACTAGAGTTGGCAGGGCTCATTAAGAGGGCTTTAAACTAGGTCTGAAGGGGGTGGGAAGAGGAAAGAGTGGGACACAAATTAGGGTTAATTAATGTGCTGGCTGGTGGGGATTGAAATGCCAAATTGGGCAATGTACGTGGTTTGCAACTTCTATATCCCTATCCCTCAAAGGGAAAAAGATTCTAGGAAGGCAATTGGCAGGTCTCATAGATAGGGCTTTAAACTAGATTCGAAGGGGGAAGGGGCTGAAACCAGTCCCCCCAGGCAGGAGTCTGGGGGTGATAAGCTTGAGCCAGAGGTGAAACCAGCAGCCCGGCTGAAGTGCATGTACACTAATGCACGAAGCATGGGTAACAAACAAGAGGAGCTGGAAGCCTTGCTGCAGCAGGAAAGTTATGATGTAGTTGCCATCACAGAGACGTGGTGGGACGACTCACATGACTGGAGCGCTGCAATTGATGGCTACAGGCTTTTCAGAAGAGACAGGCAAGGAAGAAGGGGTGGAGGGGTGGCCCTGTACATCAGGGAGGCACTAGATGCCATTGAGACAGAGATTAGGGACGATCGGGTTGAGTGCCTGTGGGTCAGAATTAGAGGGAAGGCCAACAGGGCAGACATCCTGGTTGGAGTCTGTTATAGACCACCCAACCAGGAAGAAGAAGTTGATGAAGCATTCTATAGGCAGCTTAAGGCTGTCTCAAGATCTCCGGACCTTGTTCTCATGGGTGACTTCAACCTGCCTGACATCTGCTGGGATCTCAACACAGCAGAGAGGAGACAGTCTAGGAGGTTCTTAGACTGAATGGAGGACAGCTTCTTATCCCAGGTGCTGCATGAGCCTACCAGGGGTAAGGCTATGCTTGACCTCCTCTTCACCAATAGGGAAGGGCTGGTGGGTGATGTGGTGGTGGGAGGCTGTTTAGGGGCCAGCGACCACGAGATAATTGAATTTTCGGTATTTGGTCAAGCTAAGAGGGGCAGCAAGAAGACCTCCACTCTGGACTTCCGGAGGGCGGAATACAGGCTACTCAAGGAACTAACTCAGAAGGTTCCTTGGGAAACAACCCTTAGAAACAAAGGGGTCCAGGAGAGCTGGGACTACTTCAAGGAGGAACTCTTGAAGGCGCAGGAACAGCCTGTGCCAATGTGCCGGAAGATGAGGCGCCGGGGCAGACGGCCAGCCTGGATGGGTGATGAGCTTCTAAAAGAACTAAGGGAAAAAAAGAGGGTGTATCATCTTTGGAAGAAAGGTGAGGCAACCCATGGAATGTTTGAGGATGTTGCTAGGTCTTGTAGGAAGAAAATTAGGGAGGCAAAAGCACATTAGGAGCTTAGGGTGGCCTCTGCTGTGAAGGACAACAAAAACTCCTTCTATAAAAGCAAGAGGAAGGGCAAGGACAACCGCCACTCCTTGGTGGACACGGAGGGGAATGTTGTAACAAAGGATGAGGAGAAAACAGAGGTACTTAACACCTTCTTTGCCTCAATTTTTTCTAGCAGGACAGAATGTCTTCCAAACAGCTGGCCTGCAGAGCTAGCAGGAGGAGTCAGGGAGCAGCATAGTTTTCCTCTATTCCAGAATGGGGTATTTATTTGGTAAAAAAAAACAGATGCAGTGGGTCAATAGAATAGAATAGAATTAACCAGGTTGGAAGAGACCTTCGAGATCATCATGTCCAACCTATCATAAAACACTACCCAATCAACTAAACCATACAACCAAGCATCCTGTCAAGCCTCGCCCTGAACACCCCCAGCGACGGCGACCCCACCACCTCCTCAGGCAGCCCATTCCAGTGGGCAATCACTCTCTCTGTGTAAAACTTCCTCCTAACCTCCAGCCTAAACCTCCCCTGGTGCAGCCTGAGACTGTGTCCTCTTGTTCTGGTGCTGGTTGCCTGGGAGAAGAGACCAACCTCTGCCTGACTACAACCCACCTTCAGGTAGTTGTAGAGAGCAATAAGGTCACCCCTGAGTCTCCTCCAGACTAAGCAACCCCAGCTCCCTCAATCTCTCCTCATAGAGCTTGTGTTCCAAGCCCCTCACCAACCTTGTTGCCCTTCTCTGGACACGCTTCAGCAAGTCAACATCCTTCCTAAACTGAGGGGCCCAGAACTGGACACAGTACTCAAGGTGCGGCCTAACCAGTGCAGTGTACAGGGGCAGAATGACCTCCCTGCTCCTGTTGGCCACACTGTTCCTGATGCAGGCCAGGATGCCATTGGCCCTCCTGGCTGCCTGGGCGCACTGCAGACTCATGTTCAGTCTACCGTCAACCAGCACCCCCAGGTCCCTCTCCACCTCACTGCTCTCCAGCCACTCTGACCCCAGCCTGTAGCTCTGCATGGGGTTGCTGTGGCCAATGTGCAGAACCCAGCACTTGGATGTGTGATCTGCTTAGCCACTTGGATCCCCACAAGTCCATGGGACCAAATGGGATCCATCCTAGGGTGCTGAGAGAGCTGGCAGATGAGCTGGCCAAGCTGCTCTCCATCATTTTTCAGCAGTCCTGGCTCACTGGAGACATTCCAGATGACTGGAAGCTGGCCAACGTGGTGCCCATCCACAAGAAGGGCTGGTTGGATGAGCCAGGGAATTATAGGCCTGTCAGCCTGACCTCAGTGCCAGGAAAGATTATGGAACAGGTCATCTTGAGTGCAGTCACACAGCACTTAGAGGATGGCCCAGGGATCAGGCCCAGCCAGCATGGATTTAGGAAGAGCAGGTCCTGCCTGACCAACCTGATCTCCTTCTATGATCAGGTGACCTGCCTGGTGGATGTGGGGCAGGCTGTGGATGTAGTCTACCTGGACCTCAGCAAGGCCTTTGACACCATCCCCCATGGCAGACTCCTGGCCAAGCTGTCAGCCCATGGCTTGGATGGGAGCACACTGCGATGGGTTAGGAACTGGCTGGAGGGCCGAGCCCAGAGAGTGGTGGTGAATGGTGCCACATCCAGCTGGTGGCCAGTCAGTAGTGGTGTGCCCCAAGGATCAGTGCTGGGCCCCATGCTCTTTAACATCTTTATTGATGATCTGGATGAGGGCATCGAGTCCATCATCAGTAAATTTGCTGACGACACCAAGCTGGGGGCAGGAGTTGATCTGCTGGAGGGTCGAGAGGCTCTGCAGAGGGACCTCGACAGGCTGGGCAGATGGGCAGAGTCCAGCGGCATGAGATTGAACACATCCAATTGCCGGGTTCTGCACATTGGGCACAACAACCCCATGCAGAGCTACAGGCTGGGGTCAGAGTGGCTAGAGAGCAGTGAGGTGGAGAGGGACCTGGGGGTGCTGGTTGATGGTAGGCTGAACATAAGCTTGCAGTGTGCCCCGGCAGCCAGGAGGGCCAATGGCATCCTGGCCTGCATCAAGAACAGTGTGGCCAGCAGGAGCAAGGAGGTCATTCTGCCCCTATACACTGCACTGGTTAGGCCACACCTCGAGTACTGTGTCCAGTTCTGGGCCCCTCAGTTTAGGAAGGATGTTGACTTGCTGGAGCATGTCCAGAGAAGGGCAACAAGGTTGGCGAGGGGCTTGGAGCACAAGCCCTACGAGGAGAGGCTGAGGGAGCTGGGGTTGCTTAGCCTGGAGAAGAGGAGACTTTAGGAGTGTCAGATCCTGCCTCTCCAACCTGATCTCCTTCTATGATCAGGTGACCCATCTGGTGGATGTGGGGATACCTGTGGATGTAGTCTACCCGGACTTCAGCAAGGCCTTTGACACCATCCCCCACCGCAAACTGCTGGCTAAGCTGTCAGCTCATGATTTGGACAGCAACACTCTGTGCTGGGTTAGGAACTGGCTGGAGGGTCGAGCCCAGAGAGTGGTGGTGAATGGTGCCACATCCAGCTGGCAGCCAGTCACCAGTGGCATCCCCCAGGGATCGGTACTGGGCCCTATCCTCTTTAATATCTTCATTGATGATCTGGATGAGGGGATTGAGTCAGTCATCAGTGAATTTGCAGATGACACCAAGTTAGGAGCAGATGTTGGTCAGTTAGAGGGTAGAAGGGCTCTGCAGAGCGATCTCCACCGACTGGGCAGATGGGCAGAGTCCAATGGCATGGCATGTAACAAGTCCAAGTGCCAGGTGCTGCACTTTGGCCACAGCAACCCCATGCAGAGCTACGGGCTGGGGTCAGAGTGGCTGGAGAGCTCCCAATCATAGAGGGGTCTGGGGGTGTTGATTGACAGCCACCTGAATATGAGCCAGCTGTGTGGCCTGCATTAGGAATAGTGTGGCCAGCAGGAGCAGGGAAGTTATTGTGCCCCTGTACTCTGCATTGGTTAGGCCACACCTTGAGTACTGTGTCCAGTTCTGGGCCTCTCAGTTTAGGAAGGACATCGAGACACTTGAACATGTCCAGAGAAGGGCAAGAAGGCTGGTGAGAGGCCTTGAGCACAAGCCCTATGAGGAGAGGCTGAGGGAGCTGGGATTGTTTAGGCTGGAGAAGAGGAGGCTCAGGGGAGACCTCATTGCCCTCTACAACTACCTGAATGGGGATTGTAGCCAGGAGGGAGTTGGTCTCTTCTCTCAGGCAACCAGCACCAGAATGAGAGCACACGGTCTCAAGCTGCACCAGAGGTAGTTTAGGCTCGAGGTGAGGAGAAAGTTCTTGTGGTGGTGAGAGAAAGTTTAGTTCTCCCACACACACAAAGAAACCACGGCTAACTCAGTTTGAGAAGCAGAAATGAGATAAGCTATATTTACAAGCAGGATGAGATGCTGTGAATATATACACAATATGCAGTATTTACAATATCTACAGAAATATACAGCAAAGAATGTAACACAGAAGGCCTTTCCCTCCTCCAAGAAGCAGGGTTCCCCCAACGGTACCCCCTTCCTTCCCTCCCTACCTCCCTTTTTTCCCAAAAAGGGTTAGAGAGAGACACAGGTAATTATTAAGGAGGAAATTCTGTTAGCTCAAAGCGTATGCAAGAATTAGTTTCTTATCTGGTTGGCTCAGTTAGTTCAAGGTCAACTCCATCCAGCACAGGAAAAACAGCAGCTGCTCAGACTGAAACAGACAGACTGAACTGACTGAGTTTCAAACTGAACTAAAGCTAAAAATTTAAAGTTGCATTCTACCAGTCTACCAATGAAATTCATTTAGAATATCTTTATTTTCATTATTATACCAAAACATTCAGCCAGAGTGTTCCAGTAACTGTCCCTTTCTTAAAGGCACAGCCTAAAACTGTCACAGTTCTTCACTGAGAGAGTCGTTCGCCATTGGAATAGGCTGCCCAGGGAGGTGGTGGAGTCACCGTCCCTGGAAGGGTTCAAGATGGGATTGGATGTGGCAGTTGGTGCCATGGTCTAGTCATGTGGTTTGTGGTGACAGGTTGGACTTGATGATCTTTGAGGTCTCTTCCAACCTTGGTGATACTGTGATACTGTAATTCCCTCAGGCACTGGATGCCTTTATCTGTGGTGTTCCACTTGCCTAAAAAATTCACAAGATCTTCCTTGAATGGATATATTGCCCTCACACTTGAGAGGAACTATCTCCAGGGACTGTAAAATATATTTCTTTTCCAATTCCTTTCTCAGTGCCTTGTTTTCACATAATTAACCAGGCTGGAAAAGACCTCAGAGATCTTTGAGTCCAACCAATCACCCATCACCATCTAATCAACTAAACCGTGGCACTAAGTGCCTCATCCAGTCTCTTTTTAAACACTTCCAGGTATGGTGACTGCACCACCTCCCTGGGCAGCACATTCCAATGACCAATCACTCTTTCTGTGAAGAATTTCTTCCTAACATCCAGCCTAAACCTCCCCTGGCACAGCTTGAGACTGTCCTCTCATTCTGTCACTGGTTGCCTGGGAGAAGAGACCAACCCCTTCCTGGCTACAACCTCCTTTCAGGCAGTTGTAGAGAGCAATAAGGTCTCCCCTGAGCCTCCTCTTCTCCAGCCTAAACAATCCCAGCTCCCTCAGCCTCTCCTCATAGGGCTTGTGCTCGAGGCCTCTCACCAGCCTCGTTGCCCTTCTCTGGAAGTGGCACCATTCACCACCACTCTCTGGGCCCAGCCCTCCAGCCAGTTCCTAACCCAGTGCAGAGTGCACGTGTCTAAGTTGTGGGCTGTCAACTTTGCCAGGAGTTTGCTGTGGGGGATGGTGTCAAAGGCCTTGCTGAAGTCCAGGTAGACTACATCCACAGCCTGCCCCACATCCACCAGGCAGGTCACCTGATCATAAAAGGAGATCAGGTTGGTCAAGCAGGACCTGCCTACCCTAAATCCATGCTGAGGGTCTGATCCCTTGGCCATCCTGTAGGTGCCAAGTGATTGCACTCAAGATGATCTGTTCCATAGTCTTGCCTGGCACTGAGGTCAGGCTGAGAGGCATGTAATTTCCCGGTTCCTCCTTCCAGCCCTTCTTGTGGATGGGTATCACATTGGCCTGCTTCCAGTTATCTGGGACCTCACCAGTGAGCCAGGACTGTTGAAAAATGGAGAGTGGCTTGGCCAGCTCATCTGCCAGCTCTCTCAGCACCCTAGGATGGATCCCATCTGGTTCCATAGACTTGTGGGGATCCAAGTATCACAGTATCACAGTATAACTAAGGTTGGAAGAGACCCCAAGGATCATCAAGTCCAACGTGTCTCGACAGACCTCACGACTAGACCATGGCACCAAGTGCCACGTCCAATCTCCTCTTGAACACCTCCAGGGACGGCGACTCCACCACCTCCCTGGGCAGCCCATTCCAATGACGAACGACTCGCTCAGTGAAGAACTTTCTCCTCACTTCGAGTCTAAACCTCCCCTGGCTCAGCTTGAGACTGTGTCCCCTTGTTCTGGTGCTGGTTGCCTGGGAGAAGAGACCAACCCCTTCCTGGCTACAACCTCCTTTCAGGCAGTTGTAGAGAGCAATAAGGTCTCCCCTGAGCCTCCTCTTCTCCAGGCTAAACAATCCCAGCTCCCTCAGCCTCTCCTCATAGGGCTTGTGCTCAAGGCCTCTCACCAGCCTCGTTGCCCTTCTCTGGACACGTTCAAGTGTCTCGATGTCCTTCCTAAACTGAGGGGCCCAGCACTGGACACAGTACTCAAGGTGTGGCCTAACCAATGCAGAGTACAGGGGCACAATAACTTCCCTGCTCCTGCTGGCCACACTATTCCTAATACAGGCCAGGATGCTATTGGCCCTCTTGGCCACCTGGGCACACTGCTGGCTCATGTTTAGGCGGGTGTCAATCAACACCCCCAGGTCCCTCTCTGTTTGGGAGCTCTCCAGCCACTCTGACCCCAGCCTGTAGCTCTGCATGGGGTTGCCGTGGCCAAAGTGCAGCACCTGGCACTTGGACTTGTTAAATGCCATGCCCTTGGACTCTGCTCATCTGTCCAGTTGGTCGAGGTCCCTCTGCAGAGCCCTTCTGCCCTCTAACTGACCAACATCTGCTCCTAACTTGGTGTCATCTGCTAACTTGCTGATGACTGACTCAACCCCCTCATCCAGATCATCAATGAAGATGTTAAAGAGGATGGGGCCCAGCACTGATCCCTGGGGGATGCCACTGGTGACTGGCTGCCAGCTGGATGTGGCACCATTCACCAGTTTCCAGCCATCTGGGACCTCTCCAGTGAGCCAGGACTGGAGGAAAATGATGGAGAGCGGCTTGGCCAGCTCATCTGCCAGCTCTCTCAGCACCCTAGGATGGATCCCATCCGGTCCCATGGACTTGTGAGTGTCCAAGTGGTTCAGAAGGTCCCTTACTGCTTCCTCCTGGATTACAGGGGTACTATGCTGCTCCCTGGCTCCATCTACCAGCTGAGGAGGCCAGTTGTCCTGAAGACAACCTGTCTTACTATTGAAAATTGAGGCAAACAAGGTGTTATGTACCTCTGTCTTTTCCTTATTTTTGGTTATTATATTCCCCTCCATACCCAATAAAGAGTGGAGGTTGTCCTTGCCCCTCTTTTTGCCATTAATATATTTAGAAAAAAAAATCTTCTTATCTTTCACAGAAGTGGTCAGTTTAAGTTCTAACTGGGCTTTTGCCCCTCTATATTTTATTCATACCCTAGCAACATCCTTAAATGTTTCCTGGGTTACCTCCCCCTCTTTGCAAAGGTGATACACCTTCTTTTTTCCCCTTTATTCATTCAGAAGTTCCTTGCCCATCCAGGGTGGTGCGGTAGGTTGAGAGAGGGCCTAGCTCTCCCTCCCCCACAGAGTAAGAAACCACAGCTAAACTCAGTCGGAGAAAGCAGACTATATTTACAAGCATACATAGGAAGCAGATTATATATAACACAATATATACAGGTATTTACAATATATATATACAGAAATATACAGCAAAGGAAAATAACACAACAAAATTCCCTCCCCGAGGAGGGTTTCCCTCCCTGTAACCCCCTCTCTCCCCCCCTACCTCCCTTTTTTCCCAAAAAGGGGTTAGAGAGAAAGAAAGGGAGTTATTAAGGAAAAGAGTTGTTATTTAGCTTCAAAAGCCCATGCAGAATTAGTTTGCTTATCTCAAGGTCAGCTCTGCTTAGTTTGCTGAGAAGCAGGCTGTTGTGAATATGCCCTCAGAAAATGAGCGGCAGATATACCAACGAAAATATATGTTAAATTTATTTTTTATATATATATATACAAACTCTGTAACAGGGTATTTACAGTCACCCTTCGCCGGTATCAATATCCAGTTAGTGAAACAATCTTTACAGAATGTTTGTGTATGGGCCCTTGAATCAAACAATTCACAGAACTTAGAATCGAAACGAATTCGGAAAGCGGTGGGGGAAGGGGTTGGTCAGTAACCAGCAACCCTCCACCCGGAGAAATCCAAACGCTACCTTAACTGGAAACTCTCTAAAGAAAGGCTTGACTTACAAGCTGAGAACTTCGTGAGGTCTCCCCTTAATATTTATAGTCCAGAAATGTGGCACAGATGTGCCGTAAGACGGAGACAGGAAATGGCGCTGGCCGCGTGGCTGCACCGCATGGCTGCTGCTTCTCCCAGGACACAAAGGTCTCCCGCTCGAGGGGGGGGCTGTGGCAGGTCAGCGACGCTGGTTCACACGGGCTACTGGCATTCCTCCTGCAGCAAGGGATCGCGTCGTGGTTGATCCCACGGGATACTGTCCACGGCACCACACACAGCTGGGTGACAGTGGCAAAGGAGCGTGAGGTCTCTTGGGGCACTGGCTTGAGTCTTGGGCAAGGTGGACCACAGCAGCACTGGCACGCACACACTCACAGGCTCCAACACGATGTGGGGGGGGGCTCGTTTACCAAATGACCCCTATTTACCATTTGCCCCAGCGAATACTGGCCCAATGAGCATTCTGTTGCTAATGCAAGATTAACCAATGGACTGACACCTACCAAATACGGCATAAATATATGCTATGCCCAGGCTGTTTGCCTGGACTCAGTGGCGCCAGGATCCCCTCCGCTGCCCCCAGAAAGGAGAGGGAAACAAAGGAGGGTTAACACTCAGAAGAGTATGTTCCAGAAATGTTTGGGGCACAATCCTGACCATAAGCATCCTTCACTACACAGGCAGGGAGAGAAGCAGTTCAGGCTGGCACGGCAGAACAGGCTGAAACCCTGTCATAGTTTGGGCTGGGTGCCCTCTGCTACAGGGGTGTTTCCTGTGTCCAGAAGTCCATCCCAGTGGGTGGACGCAGGAAATTAGGTATTTCTACCATAATCCCTTGCACCACTATAAATTTTGCGGTGGGGTCTGGCACTTCCTCTTTCCTTCCCTCTCCGAGACTTGGTAACTGGGGGAGAGATCTCCCGGCCATGGGCCTGATTGGGCCCAAGGCCACTGGGGGATGGGCAGTCTCAGATCTGGCCAGCTGAGACCAGCCTAATAGTAGGGGGGGGAAGGAGGAGCCCTGGGGGTTTTGGATGCACCCTCAGGTGGGGTTTGGGGTCTTTCTGGGTTTACTTTGGTTTCTTCCTTGTCACTATGTTTCCTTTTGTGCACACTCACTGTTCTCTATTTAAACTCTCCACTACTTTTGCAATCAGTTTGTCTGAGTCGTTATTTCTGCGCGTGGTGGGGAGGGGGTTTGCCCCAACCCATTACAAACCCAAACTCCCAAACTGAGAAAAAATTCCAACTGCCCTACAATTTAAAGTTGCATTTTGTCCATCCACCAATGAAATTCATTTAGAATATCAGAGTGTTTTTGTTCTAGTACCGAAAACATTCAGCTAGAGTGTCCCCACACTGTCTGTTTCTTAAAGGCACAGCCTCAAATGGTCACAGGTGGTAATTTCCCTGTTGGCTCATCTTTCAGAACATCAGGACAGTCTGTTCCTGCACCTTCAAGATTTCTTTCTTGAAGTAGGTCCAACCTTCCTCGACCCCTTTGTTTTTAAGGGCTGTTTCCCAAGGTACTCCCTGAGTTAGTCCCTTGAATAAGCCAAAGTCCACCCTCTGGAGGTCCAGTGTGGAAGTTCTTTTGATGCCCCTCCTAGTTTCACTGTATATTGAAAACTATTCTTTCATGGTCACTGCACCCCAGACAGCCTCCGACCACCACATCTCCCATCAGCCCATCATAGTATCATAGTACATTAGATGTCAGAAGGGACCTCCAGAGATAGAATAGAATAGAATAGAATAGAATAGAATAGAATAGAATAGAATAGAATAGAATAGAATAAACCAGGTTGGAAGAGACCTTCAAGATCATCGCGTCCAACCCATCAACCAATCCAACACCGCCCAAACAACTAACCCACGGCACCAAGCACCCCGTCAAGTCTTCTCCTAAAAACCTCCAGTGATGGTGACTCCACCACCTCCCCAGGCAGCCCATTCCAATGGGCAATCACTCTTTCTGTATAGAACTTTTTTCTAACATCCAGCCTGAACCTCCCCTGGCGCAGCCTGAGACCGTGTCCTCTTGTTCTGGTACTGCTTGCCTGGGAGAAGAGACCAACATCCGTCTGTCTACAACCTCCCTTCAGGTAGTTGTAGAGAGTAATAAGGTCACCCCTGAGTCTCCTCCTCTCCAGGCTAAGCAACCCCAGCTCCCTCAGCCTCTCCTCGTAGGGCTTATGTTCCAAACCCCTCACCAACTTTGTTGCTCTTCTCTGGACTCGTTCCAGCAAGTCAACATCCTTCCTAAACTGAGGGGCCCAGAACTGGACACAGTACTCGAGGTGCGGCCTAACCAATGCAGTGTACAGGGGCAGAATGACCTCCCTGCTCCTGCTGGCCACACTGTTCCCGATGCAGGCCAGAATGCCATTGGCCCTCTTAGCTGCCTGGGCACACTGCAGGCTCATGTTCAGTCTACCGTCGACCAGCACCCCCAGGTCCTTCTCAGCCTGACTGCTCTCCAGCCACTCTGACCCCAGCCTGTAGCTCTGCATGGGGTTGCTGTGGCCAATGTGCAGAACCCGGCACTTGGATGTGTTAAATCTCATGCCGCTGGACTCTGCCCATCTGCCCAGCCTGTCGAGGTCCCTCTGCAGAGCCTCTCGACCCTCCAGCAGATCAACTCCTGCCCCCAGCTTGGTGTCGTCAGCAAATTTACTGATGATGGACTCGATGCCCTCGTCCAGATCATCAATAAAGATTTTAAAGAGCATGGGGCCCAGTACTGATCCCTGGGGCACACCACTGGTGACTGGCTGCCAGCTGGATGTGGCACCATTCACCACCACTCTCTGGGCTTGGCCCTCCAGCCAGTTCCTAACCCATCGCAGTGTGCTCCCATCCAAGCCATGGGCTGACAGCTTGGCCAGGAGTTTGCTATGGGAAACGGTGTCAAAGGCCTTGCTGAGGTCCAGGTAGACTACATCCACAGGCCTCCCCACATCCACCAGGCGGGTCACCTGATCATAGAAGGAGATCAGGTTGGTCAGGCAGGACCTGCCCTTCCTAAACCCATGCTGGCTGGGCCTGATCCCTTGGCCATCCTCTAAGTGTTGTGTGATTGCACTCAGGATGACCTGCTCCATAATCTTTCCTGGCACTGAGGTCAGGCTGACAGGCCTGTAATTCCCTGGCTCATCCAAGCCCTTCTTGTGGATGGGTACCACGTTGGCCAGCTTCCAGTCATCTGGGATCTCTCCAGTGAGCCAGGACTGATGAAAAATAATGGAGAGTGTCTTGGCCAGCTCATCTGCCAGCTCTCTCAGCACTCTAGGATGGATCCCATCTGGTCCCATGGACTTGTGGGGGTCTAAGCTGCTGAGGAGAGCTCCTATCACTTGCTCATGGAACACAGGGAAACCATGCAGCTCCCTGGCTCCCTCTGCCAGCTCTGCAGGCCAGCTGTCTGGTAGACGTTCTTTCCAGCTAGTAAAAATTGAGGTAAAGAAGGTGTTAAGTACCTCTGCCTTTTCCTCATCCTGTGTTACAACATTTCCCTCCATGTCAACCAAGGAGTGGAGGTTGTCCCTGCCCTTCCTCTTGCTATTAATATATTTATAGAAGGACTTTTTGTTGTCCTTCACATCAGAGGCCAGTTTAAGTTCCAAATGTGCTTTTGCCTCCCTAATTTTCCTCCTACATGCCCTAGCAACCTCTTTAAACATCCCATGGGTTGCCTCACCTTTCTTCCAAAGATTATACACCCTCTTTTTTTCCCTTAGTTCTATTAAAAGTTCATTACACAGCCAGGCTGGCCGTCTGCCCCGGCGGCTCCTCTTCCGGCACACTGGCACAGCCTGCTCCTGAGCCTTCATCAGTTCCTCCTTGAAGCAGGTCCAGCCCTCCTGGACCCCTTTATTTTTAAGGGCTTTCTCCCAAGGAACCCTCTGAATTAGTTCCTTGAGCAACCTGAAGTCTGCCCTCCGGAAGTCCAGAGTGGAGGTCTTCTTGCTGCCCCTCTTAGTTTGACCAAATACCGAAAATTCAATTATTTCATGGTCGCTGGCCCCTAAACAGCCTCCGACCACCACATCACCCACCAGCCCTTCCCTGCTGGTGAAGAGGAGGTCAAGCATAGCCTTGCCCCTGGTAGGCTCACGCAGCACCTGGGATAAGAAGCTGTCCTCCATGCAGTCTAAGAACCTCCTAGACTGTCTCCTCTCTGCTGTGTTGAGATCCCAGCAGATGTCAGGCAGGTTGAAGTCGCCCATAAGGACAAGGTCAGGAGATCTTGAGATCATCAGGTCCAACCCCCCTGCCAAAGCAGGAATGCATCCAGACAGGTTTTGAATGTGTCCAGAGAAGGAGACTCCACAACCTCTCTGGGCAGCCTGTTCCAATGCTCTGTCACCCTCACTGTAAAGAAGATTCTTCTCATGTTGAGATGAAATCTTCTATGTTCAAGCTTGTACCTGTTGGGTTTTGTCTTATTATTGTGCACCACCGAAAAGAGATTGGCCTCCTCCACCCCTCGATTATTTATACACATTGATGAGATCCTGTGGCAGTAGGTGGACACAGGAAAAAAGGTATTTCTACCCATAAATCCTGCACCCTATAAATCTGCAAAGTCATTCTCTTTCTTTTTCTTCCCTCTCTACTCCCATGGGAAATGCTTCCCTATCAGTTAAACAGTGGGGGAGTATCTAAGGGCTCTTAGGCCTGTTTAGGCCTAATGCCAGGATAAGAAGACTCTGCATTAGATTCTCTCCACCAGGTCCCTGTCTCTCTTGAACTGGGGAGCCCAAAACTGGACACAGTATTCCAGGTGTGGTCTCACCAGGGCAAAGTAGAGGGGGAGAAGAACCTCCTAAAACCTGCTTGCCCTGTAATGAATATGGTTATTAATGTATTCATTATGAAAATATTTTTAATATTCAAACTTTATTAATAACCAATTATCACTATTTATATGCAGATTCTAGTGCATGGTTGTGAGATATATCCCATAAACTGGCATAATATAACATTTGAACCCAATTAGAAAAATACAAAATAGTTATTCAATTAAGAACCAAGGTTGCAATTCCACCACTTGTCCACCAGATGGCAACTTGACAAGATGCTTGGCAGCTGCTCATACAGCTAAAGAGACAGAATGTCAGACATGTATAATTAAGGAGACTTAAATCAAGAGACTTAAATAAATTATGATCATGAATTATGACTCAGCATGGCCGGGGAAGCTGCTTGTAAATCATAGATTGTAATACCACATGAGCTAAGGCATGGAAATTTTAAAAAGAACCATATCTGGTGTTAAATGTGAACACTGAAAAGATACACAGTTTCTTTTGTAGCTGTTTGTTGCTAAGCTACTGCTACACTGGCTGCCTGCCGTGGCTGGCTTTGGGACCCGGGTGGGCTGTGGCTGCCATGGCTGGTGCCATGGCCAGCTCCTGGGGGCGGTCCTTTCTGTGTGGTGGCAGTGGGGGCAGCTTTCTCCTCCTGCAGTTGTAGGGGCTGTAGCTGGAAGCTACTGTGGCATAGACTTCTACTGATCGAGCAGGTTCCCCTGGTGTCTCGGTCCGGAGAGGGAAGGAGACTAGTTCTTTTGAATATTCCCGTGCTGTGAAATTAATCGGCACAAACGAGGCCAAAATATCAACAGCTAGACTATTTATTACATAGAGAAAATGGAAATAAGAAGGGGAGAGCGAGAAGATAGAGAGGGAAAGAGAGAAGAGAGAGAGAGAAGAGGAAAGGAGTTATATTACCACACCCCTCACCCACCCCAAGACAGTTTGAGTCTGTGGAGGAGAGGTGCTGCATGAGGTGCTGGGTTTGTGCTGAGGCTTTGGCTGGAGATGCGATGTGATCCCTCTGGGCAGCCTGGGTCTGTAGAGAAAGGGTGCTGAGGCTTTGGCTGGAGAACAGATGAGGTCCCTCTGGGCAGCATGGGTCAGCTCCATGAGTAGAGGACATGGAGAGAGGGTTCAGTCTGCTTCCTTCCTTCTCAGCGGCATGGTCCTCCTTCAGCGTTTTTCTCTCTGCGTTTTTCTTCCCTCCATTGCGGTTTTCTTCCTCTGCGGTTTTCTTCCCCCTGAGCCAGTAGTGGTCAAGTCTTTTATACAGTTTTTAGTCCTTAGGTATGTGTCCGAGCATTGTCCCTCAGGAATTCAGGAGCCAGGAAATCATAAGTATCCAGGTATCATTCCCCAGGAAGTCTTTCAGTGTATTCATGTGAGTTTGGACAGTGGTCTGGATGGAGTGGGGGGGGGCCTCCGCCTCCTTCCTCTCCATCTCCCTGCCTACCCACTTATCACACATCAGGAAACAGGTGGAGAGTCCATTGACTCATCACCCTCCCTTCCTGGGGGTATCTGATAGCTGTCTTGAAGGCGTGATGGCTGGGTCCTTGGGTCATTGTTATAGGCCAGCTGCAGTCCAGTGTTATCACGATGCAATCACAAGGTGATTTGCATCCAGGATTGGTACTGTCTGGGCAAGCAGCAAGTGATTTTATCTTTGTTGAGTCACACCAGGAGTAGACTCTTACACCTGGAATGGGCTTAGGCGGCTCCCTCAGTGCGGCGATCCCTTCAGGGGTGGCAGGGCACTGTGGGGAAGGGCTGCTGGGGGGGGAGGGGGGTGGCAGTGAGCAGCTTTTCCTGTGACTCAGCTTGAAATGAGTTAGTGGCCAATTCTTCTCAGTGGCAACTGCTTTGCCATTTATAGGGTGTGACCGTTTGAGGCTGTGCCTTTAAGAACAAACAGTGCTGTGACACTCTGGCTAAATGTTTTCGGTACTAGAACCAAAACATTCTGATATTCTAAACGAATTTCATTGGTGCATGGATAAAATGCAACTTTAGATTGTGGAGCAGTTGGAAATTTTTTTTTTCTCTCAGTTCAGTTTGGTTTGGGAGTCGGGGGAGTTTGGGTTTCAGCCTGTTCTCCCTGACTGCTCTCTAGGCAAACTGCTGGAGTTGGCCTTCAGATAAGCAAAAACTAATCCTGCATGGGCTTTTGAAGCTTACTAACAACTCTTTCCCTTAATAACTTGCCTTTCTTTCTCTCTAACCCCTTTTTGGGGAAAAAAGGAGGTAGGGGATCCCTCCCTCGGGGAGGGATTTTTGTTGTGTTATTTCTCTTTGCTGTATATTTCTGTGTATATATTGTAAATACCTGTATATATTGTGTTATATATAACCTGCTTTCCATATATGCTTGTAAATATATAGCTTTGCTCTTTGACTGGGTTAGCTGTGGTTTCTTACTCTGTGGAGGAGGGAGAGCTAAGCCCTCTCTCAACCTACCACATTATTGGCTGCCCAAGTCAGGGCTTGGTGATAAATTAGTTTGATTTATTGCTGGCTTGAGTCGGATGAGCAAACATGAAGGTGTTTTGGCTTTTAGAGCATCTGTTGTTCTCAGTCTTTGGTGTGTTGATCTACAAGTATTGCCTGGGTATGATTATCGATCAGATAGGTAAATATATAATGCAAAAATTATATTTGTGGTTTAAGTACAAAATTCAGCTCCTATATGATCGGTGCCTGGAATTCTTTTGGGTTAGGAGATACAGGAATATTACATCTAGCACTCTCCCTATTGAGATAAAGGAGTTTAAGATTCCAGTCGGTGAAAGGGTAATTTTAAGTGATGGCTGGGATCCAAATCTGATTTTCTCGATGTGTGTAGTCCTGCTATCGGTGATGATTAATGTGTATTTGTTAGTAGCACTGTACCGGGAGAAAAAAGTGTCTAAGGCATGTTTTCTTATAAGACAGAAGGCAAAGAAAAGAAAACACCACCCTGGCTCTGTTTCAC
The DNA here is from genome assembly GCF_014839835.1 of Dryobates pubescens. Taxonomy (NCBI): domain Eukaryota; kingdom Metazoa; phylum Chordata; class Aves; order Piciformes; family Picidae; genus Dryobates; species Dryobates pubescens. The sequence continues at coordinate 1,002,497 of NC_071656.1, read as the reverse complement.
AAACATCCAGTGATGATGATAATGGAGAATCTGTGTCAGTTAAAGATAAAGCTAAAAAGTCAATCGGGAAGGCAGCTCTGAACAGCAGTGTTGATGATTCTGGCGAGCAGCCAGAGGCTGCAGCAGCCCCAAACATGGCTGCACCCACGTCACCAACTCCCACCATTAACAAGGCAAAGTCATTTCCCCCTTCTTCCATGGCAGGAGCGGAAGCGTCCTCCAGAGCAGCTAATCTGTCTCAAAGCCTATCAGCTTCTGATAAGGCAGCTGGAAACCCAAACACAGCTCCAGTCAAGCAAGTAGCAGTTTTAACAACAAGGACTGGAAAGGCCAAAGCCGATTCAGGGGCTGATGGGGGTGCACAGCAAGGTTCTTCTGCTGGGGAGGAAGAGAAAATTTGTCTTAAAAGTATAGCTGAGCTATTGAGATCATCAGAGGATCGAGATGCAGCTCTTGGTAGGACAGCAGCTAGTGGTGGTGCTTCTCAGCTTAAAGGGATCCTTGAGAGAGTGACAGAAAGGTTGTTTGGACAACAAGTTGAGGAAGAGGAGGCAAAGGAAGAGGAGCAAGATGATATATCTGACTGTTCTTCACCACGTGAGGAATTGAGAAATGTGCGCAAAGATTATCTCAGAGCAGATAAGGAGCCAGTTCTAGATTGGCTTGGTAGATGTTATGATATAGGTGCTCCAGCTCTAATGGTTGGAGACAAGACAGCAGCTCAGCTAGGAACTCTCTTGAAGGGTAATGGAATAGATAGACATCTATGCAAGGCTCTCGGTAAGGTTAATCTGTGGATATGCCTTTTAATGGCGATTCTCATGAGATACCCTTCCCGAGATGATCTTCCATGGAATCCTAAGCCCTGGACTACCATAAATGAGGGAATCAAGCGTCTGAGAGAATTTGCTGTTAATGAGATACTCTATGGTGAACATGAATCTCTGAATCCTGATGATGTTCCTGTAGGAAATGGTCTTGCTAAAAAGCTTATCAAACTTGCTCCTTCCAATTATGGAAACATTCTGGCAAGCAGAATTGTAGCAAGAAATTATGGTGGAGCTCCACCTACAGTTGGCCAATTCACTGATCAATTGAGACAATTGGATGATAGCATGACACGTGTTTCTTTGGTTTGAGCCATTGAAATTCTGTCTGGAAAACTGGAGAATTGCATGAAAGAGCTGAAGGATGAATTTAAAAACACCATATCCCAGTTGGCACCAAGAGATAATTCCAATTCTTCCTCCAGGTGGATACAGGTTTCATCTGTGAGGAACAGACGTCCTCCAAGGAGGTCATTCCAAAACAGGCCAAACCAAAACAGACCACCAAGGCAATCACGTAGGACCATTTGGATAACTCTGCGTGATCAGTTTGGTGAGAACATGAACAGATGGGATGGTCAACCAACTTCTAATCTTTTCAGGAGACTGAGAGAACTGCAAAATGGCAGAACCCGAGGTAGCAATACCAGAAGGGTAGCTGTTACTTCCACAGTTCCCCAGGACAACTCTAGTAGCTCCAACAGTGGCTCCAGTGTGCTCGTTGCACCTGTGGACATGTTCCCCATAACTAGGGGTGCCCTGCCTCCCGCCAGGGGGAGGAGAGGTGTAATAGAGATAACAGAATCTATTGGGATATGTACATCCAGCGGGCTGGCACTTCACAATTTCAGAAGTACAGGGCCTTGGTTGACACCATAATGCCATCAAATTATCAGGGATCAGAGTCTATAACTATTCTGGGAGTCACTGGTGGATCTCAAGAGTTAAGTAAGGTGGAGGTTAATATAAGTCTAACTGGTAAGCAGTGGAAGAAGCATACAGTTGTGACTGGACCTGATGCACCTTGTATTTTGGGAATTGATTTTCTGAGAGAAGGGCATTTCAAAGACCCTAAAGGTTACAAATGGGCTTTTGGAGTAGGTTCTGTAGAAATTGAGGGACAAAAGCTGAAGCTGTCTGCTGGACCTGAACTTTCTGATGAATCTGCAGTTGTGGGACAACACAAGATTCAGGACATTAAATTGCCGGTTGCTTCTCAGACTCTGCATCACAGACAATACAGAACCAACCGTGACTCTTTGTTGCCCATTCAGAATCTGATTGGTCAGTTGGAGAGTCAAAAAGTCATCAGCAAAACTCATTCACCTTTCAACAGTCCAGTGTGGCCTGTGCGAAAGCCGAATGGAGACTGGCGTCTGACAGTGGACTACCGAGCCCTGAATGAAGTAACACCGCCTATGAGTGCAGCAGTACCAGACATGATGGAGCTCCAGTATGAGCTAGAATCCAAAGAGGCCAAATGGTATGCTACTATAGACATTGCTAATGCCTTCTTCTCTATTCCCATAGCAGAGGAATGCAGGCCTCAGTTTGCTTTCACCTGGAGAGGAATCCAGTACACTTTCAACAGACTGCCGATGGGCTGGATCCACAGCTCCAGCATCTGTCATGCAGTAATCCACGATGCTCTGGAGGAAGGTGGTGCTCCAGAACACATCCAGTTCATCGATGATATCATCGTCTGGGGTAAAACTGCTGAAGAAGTCTTCAAGAAAGGTAACAAAATCATGGACATTCTTCTGAATGCAGGTTATGCCATCAAGAGAGGCAAGGTGAAAGGTCCTACCACAGAGATCCAGTTTCTGGGTGTGCAGTGGCAGGATGGATGCCGACACATTCCAGTGGATGTGGTAAATAGAGTCTCTACCATGGCAAATCCCACAAACAAGCAAGAAACTCTGCGTTTCCTAGGAATAGTGGGATTTTGGAGACTACACATCCCTGGATACAGCCAGATTGTGAAACCTCTGTATGATGTGACTCGAAAGAGGAACAGTTTCCACTGGGGACCTGAACAACAAGCAGCCTTTGACCAGATAAAGCAAGAGGTAGTTCAAGCAGTGGGTCTGGGACCTGTGCGAGATGGTCCAGACATCAAGAACATTTTGTATACGGCTGCAGGTGACAATGGTCCAACCTGGTGCTTGTGGCAAAAAGCTCCAAGTGAGACACGTGGACGACCTCTTGGCTTCTGGAGTCGAGGTTACAGAGGTTCAGAGGCTAATTATACTCCAACAGAGAAAGAGATTCTAGCTGTCTATGTAGGCGTAAAAGCAGCTTCTGAAGTAACTGGAACTGGATCACAACTTCTTTTAGCTCCCAGATTACCAGTTTTGAATTGGATGTTCAAAGGCAAAGGTTGCACACCACATCATCCCACAGATTCCACCTGGTCCAAGTGGATGGCTCTGATAACACAGAGAGCTCGAATGGGAAATCTTGAAAGACCTGGTCTGGTGGTGGTGATCTCAAATTGGCCTGAAGATACCAACTGTACAAAACTTCCAGAGGTGAGAGTAACTCGTGCTGAGGAAGCTCCTCCTTACAATGACCTTTGTGATGATGAAAAGAAATATGCTTTGTTCACAGACAGTTCCTGTCGTCTCGTTGGGTTAGATGTTTGGGTGGTGTTGGATTGGTTGATGGGTTGGACGCGATGATCTTGAAGGTCTCTTCCAACCTGGTTTATTCTATGTATGTATTCTATGTATGTATTCAATCTGGCTGTATAAGCTTAGAGCCTGACATGGTGGTAGGCCATGCTCAGCGCAAGTGCAGAAGTAACTAGCAATTTAGCTAAACAGTGCTTAGAATAGAATAGAATAGACCAGGTTGGAAGACACCTTCAAGATCATTGTGTCCAACCTATCATCCAACAACACCCAACCAACTAAACCATGCAACCAAGCACCCTATCAAGTCTCCTCCTGAACACCTCCAGTGATGGTGACTCCACCACCTCCCCAGGCAGCCCATTCCAATGGGCAATCAATCTCTCTGTGTAAAACTTCCTCCTAACCTCCAGCCTAAACCTCCCCTGGCACAGCCTGAGACTGTGTCTTCTTGTTCTGGTACTGGTTGCCTGGGAGAAGAGACCAACATCCGTCTGTCTACAACCTCCCTTCAGGCAGTTGTAGAGAGGAATAAGGTCACCCCTGAGTCTCCTCCTCTCCAGGCTAAGCAACCCCAGCTCCCTCAGACTCTCCTCATAGGGCTTGTGTTCCAAGCCCCTCACCAACTTTGCTGCCCTTCTCTGGACACGCTCCAGCAAGTCAACATCCTTCCTAAACTGAGGGGCCCAGAACTGGACACAGTACTCGAGGTGCGGCCTAACCAGTGCAGTGTACAGGGGCAGAATGACCTCCCTGCTCCTGCTGGCCACACTGTTCCTGATGCAGGCCAGGATGCCATTGGCCCTCCTGGCTGCCTGGGCACACTGCAGGCTCATGTTCAGCCTACCATCAACCAGCACCCCTAGGTCCCTCTCAGCCTGACTGCTCTCCAGCCACTCTGACCCCAGCCTGTAGCTCTGCATGGGGTTGTTGTGGCCAATGTGCAGAACCCGGCACTTGGATGTGTTCAATCTCATGCCGTTGGACTCTGCCCATCTGTCCAGCCTGTCGAGGTCCCTGTGCAGAGCCTCTCGACCCTCCAGCAGATCAACACCTGCCCCCAGCTTGGTGTCGTCAGCAAATTTACTGATGATGGACTCAATGTCCACGTCCAGATCATCAATAAAGATGTTAAAGAGCATGGGGCCCAGTACTGATCCCTGGGGCACACCACTGGTGACTGGCCGCCAGCTGGATGTGGCACCATTCACCACCACTCTCTGGGCTCGGCCCTCCAGCCAGTTCCTAACCCATCAAAGTGTGCTCCCATCCAAGCCATGGGCTGACAGCTTGGCCAGGAGTTTGCTATGGGGAATGGTGTCAAAGGCCTTGCTGAGGTCCAGGTAGACTACATCCACAGGCCTCCCCACATCCACCAGGCGGGTCACCTGATCATAGAAGGAGATCAGGTTGGTCAGGCAGGACCTGCCCTTCCTAAACCCATGCTGGCTGGGCCTGATCCCTTGGCCATCCTCTAAGTGCTGTGTGATTGCACTCAGGATGACCTGTTCCATCATCTTGCCTGGCACTGAGGTCAGGCTGACAGGCCTATAATTCCCTGGCTCATCCAACCAGCCCTTCTTGTGGATGGGTACCACGTTGGCCAGCTTCCAGTCCTCTGGGACCTCTCCAGTGAGCCAGGACTGCTGAAAAGTGATGGATAGTGGCTTGGCCAGCTCATCTGCCAGCTCTCTCAGCACCCTAGGATGCATCCCATCTGGTCCCATGGACTTGTGGGCATCCAAGTGGTTAAGCAGATCACCAACTACCCCATTCTGGAACAGAGGAAAACTATGCTGCTCCCTGGCTCCTTCTGCCAGCTCTGCAGGCCAGCTGTCTGGAAGACATTCTGTCCTGCTAGTAAAATTTGAGGCAAAGAAGGTGTTAAGTAACTCTGCCTTTTCCTCATCCTTTGTTACAATGTTCCCCTCCATGTCCACCAAGGAGTGGAGGTTGTCCTTGCCCTTCCTCTTGCTATTAATGTATTTATAGAAGGATTTTTTGTTGTCCTTCACGGCAGAGGCCAGTTGTGGTAGGTTGAGAGAGGGCTTAGCTCTCCCTCCTCCACAGAGTAAGAAACCACAGCTAACTCAGTCGAAGAGCAAGCTATATATTTACAAGCATATATGGAAAGCAAGTTATATATAACACAATATATACAGGTATTTACAATATATACACAGAAATACACAGCAAAGACAAATAACACAACAAAAATCCCTCCCCGAGGGAGGGATCCCCTCCTTGGAACCCCCTCTCTCCCCCCCCCTACCTCCCTTTTTCCCCAAAAAGGGGTTAGAGAGAGAGAAAGGCAAGTTACTAAGGAGAAGAGTTGTTAGCAAGCTTCAAAAGCCCATGCAGGATTAGTGTTTGCTTATCTGAAGGCCAACTCCAGCAGTTCGCAGAAGAAGCAGGCAGGGAGACAAGGCTGAAACACCAAACTCCCCCAACTCCCAAACCGAACTCAACTGAGGAAAAAAAAAATTTCCAACTGCTTCACAATCTAAAGTTGAATTTTTGTTTATCAACCAATGAAATTCGTTTAGAATATCAGAATGTTTTGGTTCTAGTACCGAAAACATTAGCCAGTGTGTTCCAGCAGTGTTTCTTCTTAAAGGCACAGCTCCAAATGTGCTTTTGCTTGCAGCATCTAACTAAAGCAGGGCACTGGTAGCTATAAATACAGAAAGTTATCTGGGAATAATAGGACACGCACCTGCATCAACAACCTTGCGTGTTATTAGCAGTTTGACCAATAATCTATAATAGTATGATGTGTGGTCACTCATGGGGAACCAATGAAGCTATGCCAACTGTGGTGGTGAGAGAAAATTCAGTTCTCCCCCCCACACAGAGAGACCATGGCTAACTCAGTCAGAGGAGCAGATGGAAAAGAGCTATATTTTACAAGCAGGATGAAATGCAATGAATATATACACAATATACGGTATTTACAACATATACAAAAATATACAGGAAAGAGCGTAACACAGGAAATCTGCCTTCCTCCAGCGAGGAGGGTCCCCACAAAACCCCCTTCTCCCTCTTCCTCCCTTATTTCCCAAAAAGGGTTAGAGAGAGAGAAGTAATTATTAAGGAGGAAATTCTGTTAGTTAAAAGCATATGTTAAGGAAAGGAAAAAAAAAATTAGCTTCTTAACTCATTAGTTGAAGGTCAGTAGCCAAGCTCAGAGAGAGAAACAGCAGCTGTTCAGACTCAGACTCCAAACAGACAGACTGACTGACTGAGATTCAAACTGAACTAAAACTAAAATTTAAAGTTGCATTCTACCAATGAAATTCGTTTAGAATTATCTTTGTTTTCCTTTTCACACCAAAACATTCAGCCAGAGTGTTCCAGTAATTGTCACTTTCTTAAAGGTGTAGCCTTAAAGTGTCACAGCCAACAATGCTCTCCGAGTCTATATAAGCTGTAAAGGTTCCCTTAATACGCACTATACTCGCACTATACTCGCACAACATTCGTGCAATAAAGGAACAATACTCGATCATATTGGTCGTCTGTATTGACTCCATTCTCCGTCACCATCATCTGACGCCCGAACTCATGATGGGATCCTTGGACTTCGATGCTGCTTGACTCAGCATAAGAGGTGCGCTTCGAGAGATTCAGAAAGCTGTCGATCCCGCACTGCCCCGGTGCTGACAAAATACGCGGTGCACGCTCAGAAAAGGAAGCAAATCTCACCAGGATCAGGTGAGCGATGGGGGAGGAGCATAGGGGAAGCACTCCGCAAAAAAGAAGAGGCAGTGCTAAACGCCCTCCAAACTATCCTCTCCATGAGAGGTATTACTGACGATTCTGGGATTTTAAAAGGGCTATCAGCCTCGGCCCAGAATCATGATTTTATCTCCACAGCAAATGAAGCTTTTACTTCCAAAGCATGGGACAAAATTGGAGCCCACCTGTGGGATGAGGTGCTTAACGGCTCAAAAAGAAGCAAACACGCAGACACTACTGCTGCCGCTCGCACCAAGCAGAGAAAAAGATGTAAAAAGGCAGCGAAACCTGTGGTTCAGCATGTTTGATCCCGTTCGTCAACATCGTCCTCTAATACCGGCAGCGACGGCTCGGATTCGGAAGACAACGCTGATGCCAAGAAATCAAAACAGCGCCGACTTTGTTTTACAGCTCCTCTTAGAAAAAATGGAGCACTTCGAGGCTCGCAGTTACGGCATTTTTACGACCGCACCCCTCCCGCGAGCCCCGACGGCCCCGACCGAGGCGGCACCGACCGATGCATCACCAACACCGGCAGCACCAACCGTAGCGGTGGCCCCTGCGGCGGGCCCCACAGCAGCAGCCACAGCAGCGGCCCGGGTGGCTGTCCCCATGGCGGCAGTCCGGCAGCGGCCCCAGCAGTGGCCCCCCCCCAGCGGTGGCCGCCCCCCCCAGTGGCAGGCCCCCCCCCCAGCAGCTCCATCTGTGCTACCCCACCGCCTCTCAGATCCCAGGTATTATCAGTAGACGATATCACTTCAACGGAGGCTACAATCAAATTCTGAAGGGACGATAGTGTAAGGGATCAGGAGGTGGGAAGGACGGGGAACTGCTCCGCTGCACTGGTGGAAAGGTATTGTGAGAAATACAGTAATAGATGGAGAATCCGTAGATTCTCCTGTACATATATTTCCTGTGATATTAGAAGGTCAACAAAGAATATGGCAACCTCTGGACCAGAAAATGTTAAAAGAAGCTAGACAAGCCATAGCTACCTATGGGTTAAAGTCAGGATACACAACTGCTAGCAGTTGTTTTCAAGACACTTGTTAACCCCCTTTGACACACGTATGTTGGCAAATGGCGTTTACTACATGATCTGAGAGCAATCAACTCAATCATGGAGGAGATGGGTGCCTTACAACCTGGCCTCCCGACTCCTATTATGATACCCCAAAATTGGGATCTGATTATTATTGATTTGAAGGACTGTTTCTTTACAACTTACTTACATCTGGAGGACTCAGAAAAGTTTGCATTTACTGGGCCATCAAGGCATGCAGAATTCTCCCACCCTTGCCAAATGTATGTGGCTTGGGCTTTGTCCCCATTTAGACAGACTCGTTATGACTTCCTCATATATAATTATATGGATGATATTCTAATTGCAAAAAAAGTTAGATCCTAAGACAATACTATCTGAGCTTCAACCCATGTTAGAAAGCAGAGGTTTGAAAATAACACCACATCAGAGCTTGCAATTTCTCAATAAGTGGCAATTCACTTGTAATGCTGTGGAAGCCATGCCCCAGCAGACAGCAGACTCTTTACATGGTGTCAAGGCTGACCACCTCGTTGGGGCAGGACTTTTGCTAGATCATATCAGCAAATGCAACTTCCTGATGAGGCTTTACAATTAAGTCAGGATATAGTGATCAAAGAGAGGTTGAGAATCCAGGACAATAAATCTGATCCCATGCTTATCACTACTCATCAGGGTCTAACAGGGCCATTTGGTTCCTTTGTTGATAGCATACATACGGCATTAAATACTAATCCAGATTTTACTCACGATATGAAGGTAAAAATGCTGGATATTCTAGCATTTGACAATGCTAACAACAAAACTAAACAGGGTCTGAGCAACCTATCTAGCCACGGCCATACAAGCAGTCGTGAAACCACCAGTACAACCACCACAAAAGGGAAACAACCTGGGTAGAAAACATCGTACGTCTGGGAAACCTGGGCACCTTAACTCAAATTGCCTGATTGCTGCACTGACTCGAAAGTGATGTGCTCACTATTAAAGACCTAATCATTTTTACTCAAGATTGTCATTAGGCAGGGAAACTGCTCCTGCAGCGCAAGTACACCCTGCACGATGACACCAAACCAGGGTGCTTGGATCACCCCCCCCTCGCAGACACCTCTGGCAGCACAGAACAGACCTGGCAACAGCAGTGGATATCACTCTTGAGTCCACAAAATGTTGCTGTCGAGTCCAATCAGCACGGTCCTCTGGGTCACAGACCCTGTGCTCTGTTAATTGGCAGATCGTCTACCTCTAGACAGGGCATCTTTATAATTCCTGGTTCAATCGATTCTGATTATGACTGGGCTATGAAAATTATGCTCTATACCATTACCCCTCCTGTTAGCACTCCTGGTGGGACAGAAATTGCTCAGCTAATACCATTTGAGTCCCAAGTGCCTAAAACTTCTAACAGGATTCGAGGGCGAGAAGGCTTTGGTTCCACCAGTATGCCTAATATCTCATTGGCCCTAGAAATCCAGAAGGGAAAACCAGAAGAGATTGTAACTATCAGTCACTCTTGTGGACAAACTATACAACTTTCAATGATTGTGGATACTGGAGCTGATGTCACTATTATACCTTGCCATAAATGGAATGGTCACTAGCCATTGCTGATGGAAAATTCTGGAGTCATGGGTTTAAAAGGTATGCAAACAACCTGGGTCAGCAAAGAGCCAGTGCAATTAGCTTTTAAAGATGGCAAATCAGTCACTGTAAGACTGTGCATGTTAACCCTTCCAGTTGCTCTATTGGGCTGAGATGCCTCAAGTTAGCTAGGAGCAAAACTCATTACTGTTCCTTTTCTGTAGCGGCTACTAGTCAGCAACCAACCCTCAAATTAAAATGGAAAACAGATAATCCAGTATGGGTGGAACAGTGGTCGCTCAGACACGATAGGCTGCAAATTGTTAAGACCCTAATACGGAAACAATTGCAACTAGGACACACCTTGCTAGCTCCCCCCCCCCCCCCCCCTTTCTGGTACGACTCTAGTCTATCAAAGCTCTGCTCTGATTTAAAGCAACAGTGCTAATTTCATCATTTCTGATTGTAATGTCTTTCAGAGATTTGTTATTTAGAGCTTTGCTAAGTTTTCCTAGGAAGCATAATGAATAGTAAGCATTTGGTATTTACAGGTACTTAGTACATAGTAATTGCAGTAAGGTATACCGACTTAGTAATGAGTTCACATTGTAAGATTTTCTTTTGGTTCAAACCTTCTTAGTTGTGTGCCTCAGCATTTCAAAGGAGCTCCATGTAATATAGTTAAGGTTTGTAGTAAATAGGTATTCATTTTTAAAAGTATTCCTTAGCTAATGTAACATCTTTCTATCTCCTTCTTGGACGCTGACTTGAAAAAATACAAATAATACAAAAAAATAGTGAAAAAGAAAACAAGTAGAAAAGAAATTTTAAAATACAAATATATATAACAAAACAATAACAAAACAACAAAAAATTTAGATACAAAAAATAAAGTACAAAATAACAAAATAATAACAAAAAATAATGTTAGAGAACAAATTAAAAACAAACAAAAATTTAAAATAAAAACAATTTAACAAAATAATAATAATAAAAAAGAAGAGCAACAATAAAAAATACAATAAAAACAAAAATTAACAAACTAAAAAATCATATGGATTACTAACAAAACCCAGCTATTCACAAAAAACATAAAGATTATTAGCAAAAAACAAATAAGAATTATCAAGACTACTAGATTAAAACAAACAAACAAAAATCTATAAAAAACTTTCAAGAAAATTAAAATGAAAAATAATAAAAAATAATTAATTGAAAAGAAGGTTAAAAATAATAAAAAGGCAAAAATTAAAATTAAAATGGATTACATAAAAGAAAAATTTAAATAAAATAAAATTAAAATTAAAAAATAGATTAAATAAAACAAACATGCAAATAATAAAACATTAATTAAAATAAAGAATATAAGATAAAAAAATAAAATATTAAAAAGTAGATTAAAAAACAAAAAAATAGAATAAAAATTAAAATAAAAAATTACAATAACAAAATAATATTTTTTAATTTTTAAAAATTAATTAAATTTTTAAAAAACATTAAATTAAAAATACTAACAAAAATAATTAAAAAATACAAAAATAACAAAAAATTAATTTGGAAAAATTATATAAAATTAGATTAAAATTTAAAAAAAAAAATTTAAAGTATGGATAAAAAAATACAATGGGGAAAAAATAAAATGGTATAAAAATAATTTAAAAACAAAAATAAAAATGAATTAAAATTTAAACAAAAACCCTAGATTAAAAACAAAAATTATATAAGAAAAATTAATAAATTCAAAACAAAATAAAAATTAAACCAACTCAAATTAGAAAAATTTGAACAAATAATACAAAATAAAATTAGAAAATATGAGAAAAATATATATAGATTAGGAAAAAAAATAAAAAATACATTAAAGGAAATAGAAAAAAATAATAAAAATTTACCTAAAAATTAAAATGAAAAAAAAATTAAACTTACAAAAAAGTATAATAAAATCATAACAAAATTACACACATTTATTAAAAATACATTTTTTAAATTATAAAAATGAAATTTAAAAAATTGATTACATTGAAAGCAAACAAACAAAAAAATCAAAATTAATTTTTAAAAAATATGGAATCATAGACTCGTAGAATCAGTCAGGGTTGGAAGGGACCACAAGGATCATCTAGTTCCAACCCCCCTGCCATGGGCAGGGCCACCTCACACTAGATCAGGCTGGCCAGAGCCTCATCCAGCCTGGTCTTAAACACCTCCAGGGACGGTGCCCCAACCACCTCCCTGGACAACCCATTCCAGGGCTTCACCACTTGCATGGTGAAGATCTTCCTCCCCACATCCAGCCTGAGTCTCCCCACCTCCAGCTCCATTCCATTCTCCCTAGTCCTATCACTTCCTGACCCCCTAGGAAGTCTCTCCCCAGCATTCTTGTAGGCTCTCTTCAGATACTGGATGGCCACAATTAGGTCACCTCGAGCCTTCTTTTCTGTCAACTGCAATCATACATAGAAAAATAGTTATACATACATATACATACATAGAATAAACCAGGTTGGAAGAGACCTTCAAGATCATCGCGTCCAACCCATCAACCAATCCAATACCACCCAAACAACTAACCCACGGCACCAAGCACCCCATCAAGTCTTCTCCTGAAAACCTCCAGTGATGGCGACTCCACCACCTCCCCAGGCAGCCCATTCCAATGTGCAATCACTCTTTCTGTATAGAACTTTTTCCTAACATCTAGCCTGAACCTCCCCTGGCACAGCCTGAGACTGTGTCCTCTTGTTCTGGTGCTGGCCGCCTGGGATAAGAGACCAACATCCGTCTGTCTACAACCTCCCTTCAGGTAGTTGTAGAGAGGAATAAGGTCACCCCTCTTCTCCAGGCTAAGCAACCCCAGCTCCCTCAGCCTCTCCTCGTAGGGCTTATGTTCCAAACCCCTCACCAACTTTGTTGCTCTTCTCTGGACTCGCTCCAGCAAGTCAACATCCTTCCTAAACTGAGGGGCCCAGAACTGGACACAGTACTCGAGGTGCGGCCTAACCAGTACAGTGCACAGGGGCAGAATGACCTCCCTGCTCCTGCTGGCCACAGTGTTCCTGATGCAGGCCAGGATGCCATTGGCCCTCTTAGCTGCCTGGGCACACTGCAGGCTCATGTTCAGTCTACCGTCAACCAGCACCCCTAGGTCCCTCTCAGCCTGATTGCTCTCCAGCCACTCTGACCCCAGCCTGTAGCTCTGCATGGGGTTGTTGTGGCCAATGTGCAGAACCCGGCACTTGGCTGTGTTAAATCTCATGCTGTTGGATTCTGCCCATCTGTCCAGCCTGTCGAGGTCCCTCTGCAGAGCCTCTCTACCCTCCAGCAGATCAACTCCTGTCCCCAGCTTGGTGTCGTCAGCAAATTTACTGATGATGGACTCAATGTCCTCATCCAGATCATCAATAAAGATATACCCTAAAGCGGATCCATGGGCCAAAAGCCCAGGAATTACTTTGGGTGATATCTGCACCTTACGCTTTTCTAAAAAGCATTGAAATAAGGAGAGCGCTGCCTCTTGTTCCATATTCACCGACGTCCGCGAACTTCACTGCCGCGATCCGTTACCCGCCGGTGTCTGCTGCTCCTTTCCTCAGGCCTGCCGCTGCCGGCCCACCCGAGTTTGCCGTCGGCCTGCCGACTCTGCCCCTTGCTCCTCTTCCCCATTTGGTTGTAATTTTTGCCGTGCCTGAATAGCAGCTTTTTGTTCTGCAGCATGCTGATCGAGTGTTACCATAACCGCTCTCCATGGCTTACTATTCTTCTTAGCAACCTTATCATCATCTATACTTTTCATCCATAAATCTTGTCCTAATTCCTTCCACAGTGTTCTATCAAAAACATCGTTGGGATCTTTAAAATATCCCAACTTCTCAGCATATTCTAACAAAGGCTCTAATTCTTCCTTTAAATCAATGCCTTAATATTTCCACTTTTTCTAAAAAGCACATAAACAAATAATACGCTGCCTGCCTGCCCATATTAGCGTTAGTACCTGTGTGCACAGTCTCTATATCAGCAGTTCCAGGTCTACAGTGTCTTCGGCTCCCAGGCTGTCCTCCTTCTCTTTGTCCGAGTGATCAGCCTCCGGTACTGCGGCAATACAGACTCTTTTTTTTCCCCTTAATTCCTTCAACAGATGCTTGCTCATCCAGGCTGGTCACCTTCCATGGTGGCTCATCTTTTGGCACATGGGCACAGCCTGTTCCTGTGCCTTCAAGAGTTCCTGTTCGAAGTAGGTCCAACCATCCTGGATGCCTTCATTCTTAAGGGCTGCTACCCAGGGTACTCTCCGAATTAGTTGCTTAAACAAGCTGAAGTTTGCCCTCTGGAAGCCCAAATTAAGGGTTCTGTTATTGCTCCTCTCTATTTCCCTGAATATTGAAAAATCCATTATCTCATGGTAGCTGCACCCTTGACAGCCTCCTACCATCACATCTCCCACCAGTCCTTCTCTATTTGAGAACAGCAGGTCAAACAGGGCCTGACCCCTGGTAGGCTCACATAACAGCTGCGTCAAGATGCTGTCCTCCATACACTCTAAGAACCTTCTGGACTGCCTCCTCTCTGCTGAGTTAAGTTCACAGCAGATGTCTGGTGCCCTGCCTCCGGCCAGGGGGAGGAGAGGGATAATGGAGATAACAGAATCTATTGGGATGTGTACATCCAGTGGCCTGGCACTTCACAATTTCAGAAGTACAGGGCCTTGGTTGACACAGGAGCTCAGTGCACCATAATGCCATCAAATTATTAGGGATCAGAGCCTATAATTATTCTGGGAGTCACTGGTGGATCTCAAGAGTTAACTAAGGTAGAAGTTGATATAAGTTTAACTGGTAAACAATGGAAGAAGCATACTGTTGTGACAGGACTTCATGCACCTTGTATTTTGGGAATTGATTTTCTGAGAGAAGGGCGTTTCAAGGACCCTAAAGGTTACAAATGGGCTTTTGGAGTAGCATCTGTAGAATTTGATGGACAAAAATTGAAGCTGTCTGTTAGACCTGAGTGCCGCGATTAAGAGACGGGACGCAGCCTGATGCAGGCCAGGTGTCCACTTTATTATGCGAAATTCTTCTTTATAAAACTAATACAACACAAAAGCAGTTTACAACAGGACCAGGGACTCTGTTATATGAATCTGCTATATGCCTGAAGTCTTACACTCTCAGGTCATAACAACCACTCGTAATCAAATATCTGCCCTCCTCCAACAGCACTGCTGCACTGTATTCCCATAATTCACAAGCCATCAAGGCCAACACTGTCTCCTTCTTATCAGTCCAGCAGTGCTTGGAGCTCGGCTCTCCAAGATTTAACCCTTCATTTCCCCCTTCTGTTATATAACAAGAATCCCCTTAACAAAGCAATTAATCACTCTATAAGCATTACAATAAACAAGGTAAAAAAGGTAGCAAAAGAATAAAGCAGTAAAAGCATACATAATTGTTCTAAGAAAACTACAAATCCAGAGAGAAAGTCCCCAATTACCAAGCAATTTAAAAGATGAAGGAACAGCATGAAGTGTTTTCACATGTACATTGATTTGTAAAGACTGTGGAACAATTGTTTAGGTCCGAATCCTCCACCCTAAATATTTCCAAGGTGGTACATTCTGAATTTTCTCAGGTGCTACACAAAGCCCACTTGAGTCACAGTGGATACAGTAAGGACTATGGCTTTCTCCATGAGCTCGTGGCTTTGTGCTGCCACTAGAATGTCATCCATGTAATGATATATCAGAACATCAGGAAATGCCTCTCGAACAGGACTAAGAATTTTTGCTACATACCACTGACAAATTGTAGGACTATTTTTCATTCCTTGTGGAAGCACAACCCAATGATATCTCTGCAAAGATTGTTGCATGTTGATGTTTGGAACTGAAAAAGCAAATTTAAGAGCATCATTTGGATGTAAAGAAATGCTAAAGAATCAATCTTTTAGGTCAATAACAGTTAAATGCCAATATCGTGGTATCAATGTGGGTGAGGGTAGCCCTGG
Source organism: Dryobates pubescens (assembly GCF_014839835.1). Classification (NCBI taxonomy): domain Eukaryota; kingdom Metazoa; phylum Chordata; class Aves; order Piciformes; family Picidae; genus Dryobates; species Dryobates pubescens. Next base: position 986,673 of record NC_071656.1, on the reverse strand, counting down.
TTGAAGGCTCCCCATGTCTTCCATAATGTCATTAATCTTTCTGAGATCATGGAGCAAGCGCCACTTGCCTGTTTGGTTTTTGATGACAAAAATAGGAGAGTTCCATGGACTCGTGGAGGGTACAATATGCCCTTTCCCCAATTGCTCTGTGACTAGTTCTTGGAGAGCGCAAAGCTTTTCCAATGGTAGGGGCCACTGATCCACCCAGACAGGGGGATTTGTTTTCCATGTTAACTGAAGGGTGTCATGCACCGCAATGGTTCCCTCTAAAAATGGGTGTTCATGGTCATCCCCCACTGTGAAAGCACATCACGACCCCATAGCACCATAGGCACAGATAAAACAAAAGGTTTCACAGAAGCTATATGTCCTTCTGGTCCCTCAATCTGAATGAAATTCAGGCTCTGATGACTTTCTCCAGCTCCCCCTATGCCTGCCAGCACCTGAGATGCACTAGCTACAGGCCAGCGGGGGGGCCATTTAGCTTTAGAAATCACTGTGACGTCTGCTCCAGTATCAGTAATACCACTAAGCACTATACCATACATCAAGACACACTGACCATATGTGATCATTTGAGGCTGTGCCTTTAAGGAAGGGGCACACTGGCTAAATGTTTATAAAATATTTTGGTAGTCTAAACGAATTTCATTGGTAGGATTGTGGGAGGTGAGATTGGACCCAGCGCGGCTGGGACTTTCAGTTTCTTTTCCTTCTCTGTTCCTTTCGGCTGGACTGCTTCTGGGCTTCTGGCCAACTAAGAGATAAGAACTAACTCCTATACCAGGCCTCTCCTTTTTTTTCCTCCCCTGCTAACTGCCCTTGTCTCTTTTTTCTACCTCTTTGGGGGGCGAAGGGAGGTAGGGGGGTGAAGGGGGCACAGGGGGAAGCCCCCTGTTGGGGGTCTGGTTTCTAGTTGAGTTCATTTGCTGTATATTCCTGTATATATTGTAAAATACCTGTATTTGTGGTGTTACATATAATCTGCTTCCTATATATGCTTGTAAATATAGAGTCTGCTTTTTCTCCAACAGAGTTTTAGCCGCGGTTTCTTTCTCAGTGGGGGAGGGAAAGCAGAGCCTTTCCTTTCAACCCATCCCACTATACATCAAGACACATTGACAGATAGGACATTTTTGAGAGATAGTCTGTACCCACAGAATCTGTGGATCCCCAGTAGACCCGAATCCTCCTTTATTTCTTAAAGGTCCCTTTGCAGGGGGACATTCCGATCCCAAGGGAAGCAATAATAGCTGTGCAATATGACTTCCCTTCGGTACCGTGCAGGGAGGAAACGGAGTCCATGTCATGATCTGAATTTTTTCTGTGCTGTCAGAATCAACAACCCCAGGAAGCACACAAAGTCCTGATATCGTTGTTGATGATCTACCTAATATTAATGCCTGAGTTTTTACTGGAAGAGGACCTGACACACCTGTTGGCAATAAATGTACCGTGGTATCAAGTAAAATTACTGTGTTGGAGGTTGCCAGGTGCAGTCCTGCTCTGCCTGCTGTTGCTGGGTGGAGGTCAGAGACGCGCGTGCTGCCGGCATCTGGCTGGCCGGTGGTGGCTGGATGATTTGTGTCTGTGCACGGCACCATCCCGTGCTCTGCATCCAGTTTCCCTGCGCAACAGGCTGCCCTTGAGAATTAGATCAACATTGGTTAGCATAATGCCTCCCCTTCTGGCACCTAGGGCAAATCCCGGGTGCCTTAGGTTTGGCTCCAGTATTAGCTACCAAACAATTCTTTCTGAGATGACCCAGTTTCCCACAGCCATAACAAACTCCTGTATTCTTTGGACCATTCATAGCTGCAAAAGCTGCAGCCATGGCTTCATACTTATGTTCCATCGTACCTATCTTATTACATGCTTCAATCATTTCTGGCAAAGTGGGGTTTTGATTAGGCAAAGATTTTAACAGCTTCTTACAATCTGCATTTGCATTTTCCACAGCTAATTTCAACAGTAATATTTCCCTTGCCTCCCCATTATCGATTTGGCATTCTAAGGCCAGTTTAAGCCTGTCTATGAATTGCATATAAGGTTCCGGAACGATATTCATAAAAGCTTTTTGTGGCTTTTGAGAGTCTGGGAATTTAAGAAAAGCCTTTCGTGCCTCATCTTGCGATGCTTCCAGGGCCTCCCGTGGGCAGTCGCAGGCTTGCGCTGCCGGGTCGGTGTGTTGACCTGTGCCCATGAGGTGATTGTGGTGGGTTGAAAGGAAAGGCCCAGCTTTCCCTCCCCCACCACGGGCAGGAATAAAACACTCAGACAAACGGATTGCAAAAGTGATGAAAGTTTAAATAGAAAGCAGTGAAATGTTACAGAAAACCCAAAGCGCAGTGACAAAGAAAGATCCCAAAGCAGACCCAGAGGCATCCCATTCCCACCTGAGGGTACACCCAAGACCCTCAGGGCTCCTTCTTCCCCCTCCCTCTGCTGGGCTAGTCTCAGCTGGCCAGGCCTGAGACTGCCCATCCCCCTCCGGCCTTGGGCCTAGCCAGGCCCAAAGCCAGCAGACATCTACCCCAGTTACCGTCTGAAGGAGGAGGAAGAAAAAGAGAAAGTGCTAGACCCCGCATTGGATCTTATAATGGTGCAAAGAATTATGGTAGGAAATACACAATTTCCTGTGTCCATCCCTCTGGGCTGGACATCTGGACACAGTAAGTGAACACACCAGGGGGGCACCCAGCTCAAACTGCAACAACGAGTTACTCTCTCCTCTGGAGCTTTAGTACATTTGGCATCTTCAGGCCAACTTGAGATCACCTCCACCAGACCAGGTCTTTCAAGATTTCCCATTCGAGCTCTCTGTGTTATCAGAGCCATCCACTTAGACCAGGTGGAATTTGTGGCATGATGTGGTGTGGAACCCTTGCCTTTGAACATCCAATTCAAAACTGGCAATCTGGGAGCTAGGAGAAGTTGTGATTCACTTCCAATTACTTCAGAAGCTGCTTTCACTCCTTCATAGGCAGCTAGAATCTCTTTCTCTGTTGGAGTGTAATTAGCCTCTGAACCTCTGTAACCTCGACTCCAGAAACCAAGAGGTCGTCCACGTGTCTCACCTGGAGCTTTTTGCCACAAGCACCAGGTTGGACCATTGTCACCTGCAGCCATGTACAAAATGTTCTTGATGTCTGGACCATCTCGCACAGGTCCCAGTCCCACTGCTTGAACTACCTCTTGCTTTATCTGGTCAAAGGCTGCTTGTTGTTCAGGTCCCCAGTGGAAACTGTTCCTCTTTCGAGTCACATCATACAGAGGTTTCACAATCTGACTGTATCCAGGAATGTGTAGTCTCCAGAATCCCACTATCCCCAGGGAACGTAGAGTTTCTTGCTTGTTCGTGGGATTTGCCATGGTAGAGACTCTATTTACCACATCAACTGGAATGTGTCGGTGTCCATCCTGCCACTGCACTCCCAGAAACTGGATCTCTGTGGTAGGACCTTTCACCTTGTCTCTCTTGATGGCAAAACCTGCATTCAGAAGAATGTCCATGATTTTGTTTACCTATCTTGAAGACTTCCTCAGCAGTTTTACCCCAGACGATGATATCATCGATGAACTGGATGTGTTCTGGAGCACCACCTTCCTCCAGAGCATCGTGGATTACTGCATGACAGATGCTGGAGCTGTGGATCCAGCCCATTGACAGTCTGCTGAAAGTGTACTGGATTCCTCTCCAGGTGAAAGCAAACTGAGGCCTGCATTCCTCTGCTATGGGAATAGAGAAGAAGGCATTAGCAATGTCTATGGTAGCATACCATTTGGCCTCTTTGGATTCCAGCTCATACTGGAGTTCCATCATATCTGGTACTGCTGCACTCATAGGCGGAGTTACTTCATTCAGGGCTCGGTAGTCCACTGTCAGACGCCAGTCTCCATTCGGCTTTCGCACAGGCCACACTGGACTGTTGAAAGGTGAATGAGTTTTGCTGATGACTTTCTGACTCCCTAATTGACGAATCAGATTCTGAATGGGCAACAGAGTGTCATGGTTGGTTCTGTATTTTCTGTGATGCACAGTCTGAGAAGCAACCGGCAATTTAATGTCCTGAATCTTGAGTTGTCCCACAACTGCAGATTCATCAGAAAGTTCAGGTCTAGCAGACAGCTTCAGCTTTTGTCCATCAATTTCTACAGAAGCTATTCCAAAAGCCCATTTGTAACCTTTAGGGTCCTTGAAACGCCCTTCTCTCAGAAAATCAATTCCCAAAATACAAGGTGCATCAGGTCCAGTCACAACTGTATGCTTCTTCCACTGTTTACCAGTTAAACTTATATTAACCTCTACTTTACTCAACTCTTGAGATCCACCAGTGACTCCCAGAATAGTTATAGACTCTGATCCCTGATAATTTGATGGCAATATGGTGCACTGAGCTCCTGTGTCAACCAAGGCCCTGTACTTCTGAAATTGTGAAGTGCCAGGCCACTGGATGTCCACATCCCAATAGATTCTGTTATCTCCATTATCCCTCTCCTCCCCCTGGTGGGAGGCAGGGCACCCCTAATTATGGGGAACATTTCCACAGGTGCAACGAGCACACTGTGCAGTGTTAGAACTGGAGCCACTGTTGGAGCTGTCATTGTTGTCCTGGGGAACTGTGGAAGTAACAGCTACCCTTCTGGTATTGCTACCCTGGGTTCTGCCACTTTGCAGTTCCCTCAGCCTCCTGAAGAGATTAGAAGTTGGTTGACCATCCCATCTGTTCATGTTCTCACCAAACTGATCACATAGAGTTATCCAAATGATCCTACGTGACTGCCTTGGTGGTCTGTTTTGGTTTGGCCTGTTTTGGAATGACCTCCTTGGAGGAAGCCTATTCCTCACAGCTGAAACCTGCACCCACCTGGAGGAAGAATTGGAATTATCTCTTTGTGCCAATTGGTATATGGAATCTTTGATTTCATCCTTCAGCTCTCTCATGCAATCCTTTATCTCACTAGACAGAGCTTTAATGGCTGAAACCAAAGAAACACGTGTCATGCTATCATCCAATTGTCTTAGTTGATCAGTGAATTGGCCAACTGTAGGAGGATCTCCACCATAATTTCTTGCCACAATCCTGCTTGCCAAAATGTTTGCATAATTGGAAGGAGCAGGCTTGATGAGCTTTTTAGCAAGACCAGCTGCCACAGGAATGTTGTCAGGATTCAGAGTGTCATGGTCACCATAGAGTATCTCTCTAATGACAAACTCTCTCAGACGCTTAATTCCCTCATCTATGGTAGTCCAGGTCTTAGGATTCCATGGAAGGTCATCTCGGGAAGGGTATCTCAGGGAAACCACCATTAAAAGGCGTATCCACAGATTAACCTTACCGAGAATCTTGGCTAGATGTCTATCTATTCCATTATCCTTTGAGAGCGTTCCTAGCTGAGCTGCTGACTTGTCTCCAACTATTAGAGCTGGAGCACCTGTATCATGACACCTAGCAAGCCAAGATAGGATGGGTTCCTTGGCACAAAGAGATAATTCCAATTCTTCCTCCAGGTGGGTGCAGGTTTCAGCTGTGAGGAATAGGCTTCCTCCAAGGAGGTCATTCCAAAACAGGCCAAACCAAAACAGACCACCAAGGCAATCACGTAGGACCATTCGGATATCTCTACGTGATCAATTTGGTGAGAACATGAACAGGTGGGGTGGTCAACCAACTTCTAATCTTTTCAGGAGACTGAGGGAACTGCAAAGTGGCAGAACCCAGGGTAGCAATACCAGAAGGGTAGCTGTTACTTCCACAGTTCCCCAGGACAACTATGACAGCTCCAACAGTGGCTCCAGTTCTAACACTGCACAGTGTGCTTGTTGCACCTGTGGAAATGTTCCCCATAATTAGGGGTGCCCTGCCTCCCACCAGGGGGAGGAGAGGGATAATGGAGATAACAGAATCTATTGGGATGTGGACATCCAGTGGCCTGGCACTTCACACTTTCGGAAGTACAGGGCCTTGGAATAGAGGGAGAGGGAGAGGACACCTGTGTCAGGTGTGAACAGGTGAACTTTCTCCTCAGCCTGGTGGCTGAGCTGAAGGATGAAGTGGCCGAGCTGAAGGAGTAGGTGTCTAGGCTGAGGTCAATAAGGGAAAGCGAAAGGGAGTTAGACTTGTGGGAGAAGGCTCTGCAGATCTCCCCTGCTGAGGGACGGGCCCCTGAAAACGGAGAGGGATGGACACAGGTCCCTGCCAAGGGTGGCAAGAGAAATCCACCCCGGCCCTCTCCTCCTCCTCCGCTGCCCTTGCATAATAAGTATGAGGCCCTGCAGGCTGAGGGCGGTGGGGATGAGAGGGCTGAGGAGCAGCCATCCAGAGGGGAGATCAAGGCCAAGCGGTCCCCGCAAGCTGTAACAACCAGCTCCAGGGAGCAGCCTAAGGCCAAGCCGAAGGCCAAGCGGCCACCACCAGCTATAACGACCGGCTCCACAAAGCAAAGGAGGAGGGTTATAGTTGTTGGGGACTCTCCCCTGGGGGGTACTGAGGGACCCATATGTCGTCCCGACCCATCCCACAGGGTGGTCTGCTCTCTACCTGGGGCGCAGGTAAGGGACATTGCAAGGGGAATCCCCAAGCTCATCAGTCCCTCTGACTATTACCCTCTGCTGGTAATACAGGCTGGGAGTGATGAGATCGACAGGAAGGGCACCAGGGCAATTAAGAAGGAGTTCAGGGCCCTTGGACAATTGATTGATGGGGCAGGCGCACAAGTGGTGTTCTGCTCAGTTCCCTCAGTGGCAGGGGAGTACACTGAGAGGAACAGGAGAACCCACACCATCAACAAGTGGCTCAGGGAATGGTGCCAGCGGAGGAACTTTGGTTTCTTTGATCATGGGGCTACTTTTACGGCACCCGACCTGCTGGGTCCTGATGGGGTGCATTTATCTAGAAGGGGCAAGAGAGTCCTAGCACTAGTGTTGGCAGGGCTCATTAGGAGGGCTTTAAACTAGGTCTGAAGGGGGTGGGTGAAGACATCGGTCCCTCTGCAGAGGTAAGAGTAGGGCACAAGGTAGGGTCAATTGAGAGGTCGGGAGCCCAGCTGCAGTGCATGTACACCAATGCACGCAGCCTAGGCAATAAGCAAGAGGAGCTGGAGGTCCTAATCCACCAGGGCAACTATGATATAGTTGCCATCTCAGAAACATGGTGGGACAACAGGCACGATTGGAGTGCTACACTGGGGGGCTACAGGCTCTTTAGGAGGGATAGGCGAGGGAGGAGAGGAGGAGGGGTGGCTTTGTATATTAGGGAGACACTTTCTGCCTCAGAACTTGAGGTGGCAGATGAGGGAATTGAGAGCCTGTGGGTTAAAATCAGAGGACAGCCCAACAAATCTGACATCCTGGTTGGAGTCTGTTATAGACCACCCAACCAGGATGAGGAGGTTGATGAATTATTCTACAAACAACTGGAGGCTGTTTCAAGATCATAAGATCTTGTCCTCGTGGGGGACTTCAACCTGCCGGATATCTGCTGGGAACTTAATTCAGCAGAGAGAAGGCAGTCCAGAAGATTCCTGGAGCGGATAGAGGATTGCTTCCTGACGCAGCTGTTAAGCGAGCCTACCAGGGGACAGGCTCTGCTTGACTTGCTGCTCTCCAATAGGGAAGGGCTAGTGGGAGATGTGACTGTGGGAGGCTGCCTAGGCTGCAGTGACCACAAGATAGTGAAGTTTTCAATATGCAGGGAGATAGGGAGGAGCACCAACAGAACCTTCACCTTGGACTTCCGGAAGGCAAACTTCAGCCTCTTTAAGAAACTTATTTGTAAATTTCCCTGGGTACCAACCCTCATGAACCGAGGGGTCCAGGAGGGTTGGACCTACTTCAAAAAGGAGCTCTTGAAGGCACAGGAACTGGCGGTCCCCATGTGCCGAAAGATGAGCCGGCGGGGAAGGCGACCGGCCTGGATGAACATGCAGCTCCTGAAAGATTTAAGGGGAAAAAAAGAGGCTGTATCACCTTTGGAAGGAGGGGAAGGCTTCTTGAGGTATGTTTAAGGAAGTGGTTAGATTATGTAGGAACAAAATTAGAGAGGCAAAGGCCCAGTTGGAACTGAAACTGGCCACCTCTGTGAAAGATAATAAAAAGCAATTTTACAAATATATCAACGCTAAAAAGAAGGGCAAGAAGAACCTCCACTCCTTACTGGACCTGGAGGGGAACATGGTGACCGAAGATGAGGAAAAGGCTGAGGTCCTGAATGCCTTCTTTGCCTCGATGTTTAACAGCAAGGTAGGAGTCCAGGATGAGTGGCCTCCTGAGCTGGGTAATAGGGTCGGGGAGCAGTGTAATGCCCCAGAAATCCATGAGGAATTAGTTCGGGACCTGCTGAGCCACTTGGACACCCATAAGTCCATGGGACCGGATGGGATCCATCCTAGGGTGCTAAGAGAGCTGGCAGATGAGCTGGCCAAGCCGCTCTCCATCATTGTCCTCCAGTCCTGGCTCACTGGAGAGGTCCCAGATGACTGGAAACTGGCCAATGTGGTCCCCATCCACAAGAAGGGACGGATGGAGGAACCTGGAAACTACAGACCAGTCAGCCTGACCTCAGGGCCAGGGAAGAGATTATCCTGGCGGCAATAACTGCGCACCTGAAGGATGGCCAAGGGCTCAGGTCCAGCCAACATGGATTTAGGAAGGGCAGGTCCTGCCTTTCCAACCTGATCTCCTTCTATGATCAGGTGACCCGTCTGGTGGATGTGGGGAGGCCTGTGGATGTAGTCTATCTGGACTTCAGCAAGGCCTTTGACACCGTCCCCCACAGTAAGCTGCTGGCTAAGCTGTCAGCTCGTGGTTTGGACCGCAACACTCTGTGCTGGGTTAGGAACTGGCTGGAGGGCCGAGCCCAGAGAGTGGTGGTGAATGGTGCCACATCCGGCTGGCGGCCAGTCACCAGTGGCGTCCCCCAGGGATCAGTGCTGGGCCCCATCCTCTTTAACATCTTCATTGATGATATGGATGAGGGGGTTGAGTCAGTCATCAGCAAGTTTGCAGATGACACCAAGTTGGGAACAGATGTTAGTCAGTTAGAGGGTAGAAAGGCTCTGCAGAGGGACCTTGACTGACTGGACAGATGGGCAGAGTCCAATGGGATGGCATTTAATAAGTCCAAGTGCCGGGTGCTGCACTTTGGCCACGGCAACCCCATGCAGAGCTACAGGCTGGGGTCAGAGTGGCTGGAGAGCTGCCAAACAGAGAGGGACCTGGGGGTGCTGATTGACACCCGCCTAAACATGAGCCAGCAGTGTGCCCAGGTGGCCAAGAGGGCCAATGGCATCCTGGCCTGTATTAGGAATAGTGTGGCCAGCAGGAGCAGGGAGGTCATTGTGCCCCTGTACTCCACATTGGTTAGGCCACACCTTGAGTACTGTGTCCAGTTCTGTGCCCCTCAGTTTAGGAAGGACATCGAGACACTTGAACTTGCCCAGAGAAGGGCAACAAGGCTGGTGAGAGGCCTTGAGTACAAGCCCTATGAGGAGAGGCTGAGGGAGCTGGGATTGTTTAGGCTGGAGAAGAGAAGGATCAGAGGTGACCTCATTGCCCTCTACAACTACCTGAAAGGTGGTTGTAGACAGGAGGGGGTTGGTCTCTTCTCCCAGGCAACCAGCACCAGAACAAGGGGACACAGTCTCAAGCTGTGCCAGGGGAGGTTTAGACTCGAGGTGAGGAAAAAGTTCTTCACTGAGCGAGTCGTTTGTCATTGGAATGGGCTGCCCAGGGAGGTGGTGGAGTCGCCGTCCCTGGAAGTGATCAAGGGGAGATTGGACATGGCACTTGGTGCCATGGTCTAGTTGTGAGGTCTGTTGGAACAGGTTGGACTTGATGATCCTTGGGGTCTCTTCCAACCTTAGTTACTGTGATACTGTGATACTGTGACACAGGAGCTCAGTGCACCATATTGCCATCAAATTATCAGGGATCAGAGTCTATAACTATTCTGGGAGTCACTGGTGGATCTCAAGAGTTAAGTACGGTGGAGGTTAATATAAGCTTAACTGGTAAACAGTGGAAGAAGCATACAGTTGTGACTGGACCTGATGCACCTTGTATTTTGGGAATTGATTTTCTGAGAGAAGGGCGTTTTTAGGACCCTAAAGGTTACAAATGGGTTTTTGGAGTAGCTTCTGTAGAAATTGATGGACAAAAGCTGAAGTTGTCTGCCAGACCTGAACTTTCTGATGAATCTGCAGTTGTGGGACAACACAAGATTCAGGACATTAAATTGCCGGTTGCTTCTCAGACTGTGCATCACAGGCAATACAGAACCAACCGTGACTCTTTGTTGCCCATTCAGAATCTGATTCGTCAATTAGGGAGTCAGAAAGTCATCAGCAAAACTCATTCACCTTTCAACAGTCCAGTGTGGCCTGTGCGAAAGCCGAATGGAGACTGGCGTCTGACAGTGGACTACCGAGCCCTGAATGAAGTAACTCCGCCTATGAGTGCAGCAGTACCAGACATGATGGAACTCCAGTATGAGCTGGAATCCAAAGAGGCCAAATGGTATGCTACTATAGACATTGCTAATGCATTTTTCTCTATTCCCATAGCAGAGGAATGCAGGCCTCAGTTTGCTTTCACCTGGAGAGGAATCCAGTACACTTTCAGCAGACTGTCAATGGGCTGGATCCACAGCTCAAGCATCTGTCATGCAGTAATCCACGATGCTCTGGAGGAAGGTGGTGCTCCAGAACACATCCAGTTCATCGATGATATCATCGTCTGGGGTAAAACTGCTGAGGAAGTCTCAAGATAGGTAAACAAAAATCATGGACATTCTTCTGAATGCAGGTTTTGCCATCAAGAGAGACAAGGTGAAAGGTCCTACCACAGAGATCCAGTTTCTGGGAGTGCAGTGGCAGGATGGACGCCGACACATTCCAGTGGATGTGGCAAACAGAGTCTCTACCATGGCAAATCCCACGAACAAGCAAGAAACTCTATGTTCCCTGGGGATAGTGGGATTTTGGAGACTGCACATTCCTGGATACAGTCAGATTGTGAAACCTCTGTATGATGTGACTCGAAAGAGGAACAGTTTCCACTGGGGACCTGAACAACAAGCAGCCTTTGACCAGATAAAGCAAGAGGTAGTTCAAGCAGTGGGACTGGGACCTGTGCGAGATGGTCCAGACATCAAGAACATTTTGTATACGGCTGCAGGTGACAATGGTCCAACCTGGTGCTTGTGGCAAAAAGCTCCAAGTGAGACACGTGGACGACCTCTTGGCTTCTGGAGTCTTGGTTACAGAGGTTCAGAGGCTAATTACACTCCAACAGAGAAAGAGATTCTAGCTGCCTATGAAGGAGTGAAAGCAGCTTCTGAAGTAATTGGAACTAAATCGCAACTTCTCTTAGCTCCCAGACTGCAAGTTTTGAATTGGATGTTCAAAGGCAAGGGTTCCACACCACATCATGCCACAGATTCCACCTGGTCCAAGTGGATGGCTCTGATAACACAGAGAGCTCGTAATGGGAAATCTTGAAAGACCTGGTCTGGTGGAGGTGATCTCAAGTTGGCCTGAAGGTACCAACTGTGCTAAACCTCCAGAGGAGAGAGTAACTCGTGCTGAGGAAGCTCCTCCTTACAATGGCCTTTCTGATGATAAAAAGAAGTATGCTTTGTTCACAGACGGTTCCTGTCGTCTCGTCGGGAACAAGCGAAGGTGGAAGTCTGCAGTGTGGAGTTCAACACGCCGAGTTGCAGAGGCGAAGGATGGAGAAGGAGAGTCCAGTCAGTTTGCAGAGGTAAAAGCTGTCCAGCTAGCTCTCGACATAGCTGAACGTGAGAGATGGCTAAAGCTTTATCTCTACACCGATTCATGGATGGTAGCCAATGCTCTATGGGGTTGGCTAAAGAACTGGAAGAAGAATGGCTGGCAGAGGAAAGGAAAACCCACCTGGGCAGCCGACCTGTGGCAAGACATTGCTGATCGAATCGAGAGAATTCCAGTGAAAGTGAGACACATTGATGCTCACATTCCTAAGAGCAAAGCTACTGAGGAACAGCAACACAACCATCAGGCAGACCTAGCTGCAAGATTTTCTCAAGTAGAGAAGGACTCTGAACTTGATCTTGACTGGAAACAGCGAGGTGAGATATTCTTGGCTCGGTGGGCTCACGATTCATCAGGACATCAAGGCAGAGATGCAACATACCAGTGGGCTCGTGATAGATCCATAGACATTTCCATGCATGCTATCACACAAGTCATCCATGACTGTGACATTTGTGCTGCTATTAAGCAGGCAAAGCGAATTAAGCCCTTGTGGTATGGTGACAGATGGTCCAAGTACAGGTATGGTGAAGCTTGGCAGATTGACTACATCACTCTACCATGTTCTCGTTCTGGTAAGCAATACGTGCTTACTATGGTAGAGGCAAACACTGGATGGCTGGAAACTTATGCAGTTCCACATGCAACTGGACGTGTTGCAGTTTGAGCTGGGTGCCCCCCGGTGTATTCATTTCCTGTGTCCAGAAGTCCAGCCCAGAGGGATGGACACAGGAAATTGTGTGTATTTCCTACCATAATTCTTTGCACCACTATAAGATCCAGTGCGTAGTCTAGCACTGTCTCTTTTCTTCCTCCTCCGCCAGCCGGTAACTGGGGGAGATGTCTGCTGGCTTTGGGCCTGGCTAGGCCCAAGGCCACGGGGGGATGGGCAGTCTCAGGCCTGGCCAGCTGAGACTTGCCCAGCAGAGGGAGGGGGAAGAAGGAGCCCTGAGGGTCTTGGGTGTACCCTCAGGTGGGAATGGGATGCCTCTGGGTTTGCTTTGGGATCTTTCTTTGTCACTGCGCTTTGGGTTTTCTGTAACATTTCACTGCTTTCTATTTAAACTTTCATCACTTTTGCAATCCGTTTGTCTGAGTGTTTTATTCCTGCCCGTGGTGGGGAGAGAGGGGGCTGCCTCAACCCAGCACAAGATCATCAATAAAGATGTTAAAGAGCATGGGGCCCAGTACTGATCCCTGGGGCACACCACTAGTGACTGGCTGCCAGCTGGATGTGGCACCATTCACCACCACTCTCTGGGCTCGGCCCTCCAGCCAGTTCCTAACCCATCGCAATGTGCTCCCATCCAAGCCATGGGCTGACAGCTTGGCCAGGAGTTTGCTGTGGGGGACGGTGTCAAAGGCCTTGCTGAGGTCCAGGTAGACTACATCCACAGGCCTCCCCACATCCACCAGGTGGGTCACCTGATCATAGAAGGAGATCAGGTTGGTCAGGCAGGACCTGCCCTTCCTAAACCCATGCTGGCTGGGCCTGATCCCTTGGCCATCCTCTAAGTGTTGTGTGATTGCACTCAGGATGACCTGTTCCATAGTCTTTCCTGGTGTGTTTATAGCTACCAGTGTCCTGCTTTAGTTACATGCTGCAGGCACAGCACTGTTTTGGTACACTGCTAGCCACTTCTGCACTTATGCTGAGCATGGCCTACCACCATGTCAGGCTCTAGGCCTACACTGCCAGATTGCTCACACTGCTCGTTGCTGGCATTGCCACAATAAAGTTGCTGGTTGCTTCTCAGACTGTGCATCACAGACAGTACAGAACCAACTGTGACTCTTTGTTGCCCATTCAGAATCTGATTCGTCAGCTGCAGAGTCAGAAAGTCATCAGCAAAACTCATTCACCTTTCAACAGTCCAGTGTGGCCTGTGCGAAAGCCGAATGGAGACTGGCGTCTGACAGTGGACTACCGAGCCCTGAATGAAGTAACTCCGCCTATGAGTGCAGCAGTACCAGACATGATGGAACTCCAGTATGAGCTGGAATCCAAAGAGGCCAAATGGTATGCTACCATAGACATTGCTAATGCTTTCATCTCTATTCCCATAGCAGAGGAATGCAGGCCTCAGTTTGCTTTCACCTGGAGAGGAATCCAGTACACTTTCAACAGATTGCCAATGGGTTGGATCCACAGCTCAACCATCTCTCATGCAGTGATCCACAATGCTCTGGAGAAAGGTGGTGCTCCCGAACACATCCAGTTCATTGATGATGATATTGTCTGGGGTAAAACTGCTGAGGAAGCCTTCGAGAAAGGGAACAAAATCATTGACATTCTCCTGAACGCAGTTGTCGCCATCAAGCGAAACAAGGTGAAAGGTCCTACCACAGAGATTCACATTCGGGGAGTGTGGTGGCTGGACAGTTCCTGACACGTTCCAGTGGATGTGGTAAACAGAGTCTCCACCAATGGCAATCCCATGAGCAAGCAAAATCCTCCACATTTCCTGGGATAGTGGGATTTTGGAGACTGCACATTCCTGGATACAGTCAGATTGTGAAACCTCTGTATGATGTGTGTGGTAGGTTGAGAGAGGGCTTAGCTCTCCCTCCTCCACAGAGTAAGAAACCACAGCTAAACACAGTAGGAGGAGCAAAGCTATATATTCACAAGCATACATGGAAAGCAGGTTATATATAACACAATATATACAGGTATTTACAATATATACACAGAAATCTACAGCAAAGAGAAATAACACAACAAAAATCCCTCCCCCAGGAGGGATCCCCTCCCTGTAACCCCCCCTCCCTCCCCCTCCCTCCCTATTTTTCCCAAAAAGGGGTTAGAGAGAAAGAAAGGCAAGTTATTAAGGGAAAGAGTTGTTAGTAAGCTTCAAAAGCCTGCAGTGTGCCCAGGCAGCTAAGAGGGCCAATGGCATCCTGGCCTGCATCAGGAACAGTGTGGCCAGCAGGAGCAGGGAGGTCATTCTGCCCCTGTACACTGCACTGGTTAGGCCGCACCTCGAGTACTGTGTCCAGTTTCTGGGCCCCTCAGTTAGGAAGGATGTTGACTTGCTGGAACGAGTCCAGAGAAGAGCAACAAAGTTGGTGAGGGGTTTGGGAACATAAGCCCTAAGAGGAGAGGCTGAGGGAGCTGGGGTTGCTTAGCCTGGAGAAGAGGAGACTGAGGGGTGACTTTATAACTCTCTACAACTACCTGAAGGGAGGTTGTAGACAGACGGATGTTGGTCTCTTCTCCCAGGCAGCCAGTACCAGAACAAGAGGACACAGTCTCAGGCTGCACCAGGGGAGGTTCAGGCTAGATGTTAGGAAAAAGTTCTATACAGAAAGAGTGATTGCCCATTGGAATGGGCTGCCTGGGGAGGTGGTGGAGTCGCCATCACTGGAGGTTTTCAGGAGACTTGATGGGGTGCTTGGTGCTGTGGGTTAGTTGTTTGGGTGGTGTTGGATTGGTTGATGGGTTGGACGCGGTGATCTTGAAGGTCTCTTCCAACCTGGTTTATTCTATGTATTCTATGTATTCTATGATCCAAGTGGATGGCTCTGATAACACAGAGAGGTCGAATGGGAAATCTTGAAAGACCTGGTCTGGTGGAGGTGATCACAAGTTGGCCTGAAGGCACCAACTGTACTAAAGTTCCAGAGGAAAGAGTAACTCGTGCTGAGGAAGCTCCTCCTTACAATGACCTTTCTGATGATGAAAAGAGATATGCTTTGTTCACAGACGGTTCCTGTCGTCTCGTTGGAAACAAGCAAAGGTGGAAGTCTGCAATGTGGGGCCCAACACACCGAGTTGCAGAAGCAATAGATGGAGAAGGAGAATCCACTCAATTTGCAGAGGTAAAAAGCTGTCCAGCTAGCCCTCGATGCAGCTGAAAGTGAGAGATGACCAAAGCTTTATCTCTACACTGACTCATGGATGGTAGCCAATGCTCTGTGGGGTTGGCTAAAGAACTGGAAAAAGAATGGTTGGCAGAGAAAAGGAAAGCCTATCTGGGCAGCTGACCTGTGGCAGGACATTGCTGATCGAATCGAGAGAATTCCAGTGAATGTGAGACACATTGATGCTCACATCCGACGAGCAAAGCTACTGAGGAACAGCAACACCAACAGAACCTTCACCTTGGACTTCAGCCTGTTTAAGAAACTTATTTGTAAAGTTCCCTGGGTACCAACCCTCATGAACCCAGGGGTCCAGAAGGGTTGGAGCTACTTCAAACAGGAGCTCTTGAAGGCACAGGAACTGGCAGCTCCTACATGCCGAAAGATGAGCCGGCTAGGAAGGCGACCAGCCTGGATGAGCAAGCAGCTCCTGGAGGAATTAAGGGAAAAAAAGAGGCTGTATCACCTTTGGAAGGAGGGGAAGGCTTCTCGAGGTATGTTCAAGGAAGTGGTTAGATTATAGAATAGAATAGAATTAACCAGGTTGGAAGAGACCTTCGAGATCATCATGTCCAACCCATCATCCGACACCACCCAATCAACTAAACCATACAACCAAGCATCCTGTCAAGCCTCGCCCTGAACACCCCCAGCGACGGCGACCCCACCACCTCCTCAGGCAGCCCATTCCAGTGGGCAATCACTCTCTCTCTGTAAAACTTCCTCCTAACCTCCAGCCTAAACCTCCCCTGACGCAGCCTGAGACTGTGTCCTCTTGTTCTGGTACTGGTTGCCTGGGAGAAGAGACCAACCTCCGCCTCACTACAACCCCCCTTCAGGTAGTTGTAGAGAGCAATAAGGTCACCCCTGAGTCTCCTCCAGGCTAAGCAACCCCAGCTCCCTCAGCCTCTCCTCATAGGGCTTGTGCTCCAAGCCCCTCACCAACCTTGTTGCCCTTTTCTGGACACGCTCCAGCAAGTCAACATCCTTCCTAAACTGAGGGGCCCAGAACTGGACACAGTACTCAAGGTGCGGCCTAACCAGTGCAGTGTACAGGGGCAGAATGACCTCCCTGCTCCTGCTGGCCGCACTGTTCCTGATGTAGGCCAGGATGCCACTGGCCCTCCTGGCTGCCTGGGCGCACTGCAGGTTCATGTTCAGTCTACCATCAACCAGCACCCCCAGGACTCTCTCAGCCTGACTGCTCTCCAGCCACTCTGACCCCAGCTTGTAGCACTGCATGGGGTTGCTGTAGCCAATGTGCAGAACCCGGCACTTGGATGTGTTAAATCTCATGCCGTTGGACTCTGCCCATCTGCCCAGCCTGTCGAGGTCCCTCTGCAGAGCCTCTCTACCCTCCAGCAGATCAACTCCTGCCCCCAGCTTGGTATCATCAGCAAATTTACTGATGATGGACTCGATGCCCTCATCCAGATCATCAATAAAGATGTTAAAGAGCATGGGGCCCAGCACTGATCCTTGGGGCACACCACTGGTGACTGGCTGCCAGCTGGATGTGGCACCATTCACCACCACTTTCTGGGCTCGGCCCTCCAGCCAGTTCCTAACCCATCGCAGTGTGCTCCCATCCAAGCCATGGGCTGACAGTTTGGCCAGGAGTTTGCTGTGGGGGACGGTGTCAAAGGCCTTGCTGAGGTCCAGGTAGACTACATCCACAGCCTGCCCCGCATCCACCAGGCGGGTCACCTGATCATAGAAGGAGATCAGGTTGGTCAGGCAGGACCTGCCCTTCCTAAACCCATGCTGGCTGGACCTGATCCCTTGGCCATCCTCTAAGTTCTGTGTGACTGCACTCAAGATGACCTGTTCCATAATCTTGCCTGGCACTGAGGTCAGGCTGACAGGTCTATAATTCCCTGGCTCATCCAACCGGCCCTTCTTGTGGATGGGTACCACGTTGGCCAGCCTCCAGTCATCTGGGATCTCTCCAGTGAGCCAGGACTGCTGAAAAATGATGGAGAGCGGCTTGGCCAGCACATCTGCCAGCTCTCTCAGCACACTGGGATGGATGCCATCTGGTCCCATGGACATGTGGGGATCCAAGTGGCTAAGCAGATCACCAACTACCCCATTCTGGAACAGAGGAAGACTATGCTGCTCCCTAACTCCTTCTGCCAGCTCTGCCGGCCTGCTGTTTGGAAGACATTCTGTCCTGCTAGAAAAAATTGAGGCAAAGAAGTTGTTAAGTATCTCTGCCTTCTCCTCATCCTTTGTTACAACATTCCCCTCCGTGTCCACCAAGGAGTGGAGGTTGTCCTTGCCCTTCCTCTTGCTATTCATGTATTTATAGAAGGACTTTTTGTTGTCCTTCACAGCAGAAGCCAGTCTAAGCTCCAAATGTGCTTTTGCCTCCCTAATTTTCTTCCTACAAGACCTAGCAACATCCTTAAACTTTTCATGGGTTGCCTCACCTTTCTTCCAAAGATGGTACACCCTCTTTTTTTCCCTTAGTTCTTTTAGAAGCTCATCACCCATCCAGGCTGGCCGTCTGCCCCGGCTGCTCCTCTTCCGGCGCATTGGCACAGCCTGATCCTGTGCCTTCAAGAGTTCCTCCTTGAAGTAGTCCCAGCTCTCCTGGACCCCTTTGTTTCTAAGGGCTGTCTCCCAAGGAACCTTCTGAGTTAGTTCCTTGAGCAACCTGAAGTCCGCCCTCCGGAAGTCCAGAGTGGAGGTCTTCTTGCTGCCCCTCTTAACTTGACCAAATACTGAAAATTCAATTATCTCGTGGTCGCTGGCCTCTAAACAGCCTCCGACCACCACATCAACCACCAGCCCTTCCCTGTTGGTGAAGAGGAGGTCTAGCATAGCCTTACCCCTGGTAGGCTCACTCAGCACCTGGTATAAGAAGCTGTCCTCCATGCAACAAAGTTGGTGAGGGGTTTGGAACACAAGCCCTAAGAGGAGAGGCTGAGGGAGCTGAGGTTGCTTAGCCTGGAGAAGAGGAGACTGAGGGGTGACCTTATTACTCTCTACAGCTACCTGAAGGGAGGTTGTAGAGAGACAGATGTTGGTCTCTTCTCCCAGGCAGCCAGTACCAGAACAAGAGGACACAGTCTCAGGCTGCGCCAGGGGAGGTTCAGGCTAGATGTTAGGAAAAAGTTCTATACAGAAAGAGTGATTGCCCATTGGAATGGGCTGCCTGGGGAGGTGGTGGAGTCGCCATCACTGGAGGTTTTCAGGAGGAGACTTGATGGGGTGCTTGGTGCCGTGGGTTAGTTGTTTGGGTGGTGTTTGATTGGTTGATGGGTTGAACACGGTGATCTTGAAGGTCTCTTCCAACCTGGTTTATTCTATGTATTCTATGTATTCTATGTAACTATCACAATGGGATTGGCTAAGAATTCTGGAAAAGAATGAGTGAGGCAAGTAAGCTTATCATGTCCTCTCCATGTTTTAAGTTTGTCTGCAGGAAACCTATTCTTTTGCAGATATTAGAATGAAATAGTGAATTTTGTTTGTTGTCTTGTCATGCTGTTGATATTACGAGTTTACTTGCTTTCACCAGTAATGGTGACTTCATTCTGTGCTCAAGAACATGTCTCCAGTGAGTACTTGGGGAAAAAAATAAAAAGTGATGCCCAGAGTAAACTAACTTCACAGGAAGCAACTTAATAAATTACAGACAATGAACACTTTATTCATATTTCTGCCTCACCCCCTTTAGGCCTTTGATACTGTTCCCCACAGCAAACTCCTGGCCAAGCTGTCAGCCCGTGGCTTGGACAGCAGCACTCTGCGCTGGAGCAGGCTGGAGGGCCAAGCCCAGAGAATGGTGGTGAATGATGCCACATGCTGCTGGCAGCCAGTCACTAGTGGTGTCCCCCAGGGATCAGTGCTGGGCCCCATCCTGTTTAATATCTTCATTGATGATCTGATGGGAAGTTGTAGCCAGGTGGGGGTTGGTCTCCTCCCAGGCAACCAGCACCAGAGGAAGTTTAGGCTCCAGGTGAGGAGAAAGTTCTTTACTGAGAGAGTTAGCCATTGGAATGGGCTGCCCAGGGAGGTGGTGGAGTTGCCATCCCTGGAGGTGTTCAAGAGCGGATTGGATGTGGCACTTGGTGCCATGGTCTAGTAGGCATGAGGTCTTGGGTGACAGGTTGGACTTCATGATCTTTGAGGTCTATTCCAACTTTGTTGATTCTATGCATTCCAAAAACCTCCTGGACTGTCTCCTCTCTGCTGTGTTGAGTTCCCAGCAGATGTCAGGCAGGTTGAAGTCACCCATGAGAACAAGGTCAGGCGATCTTGAGACAGCCTTAAGTTGCCTAAAAAATGCTTCATCAACTTTTTCTTCCTGGTTGGGTGGCCTATAACAGACTCCAACCAGGATGTCAGCCCTATTAGACTTCCCTCTAATTCTCACCCATAGGCACTCAACCTGATGATCCCTAATCTCCATCTCAATGGCATCTAGTGCCTCCCTGATGTACAGGGCCACCCCTCCACCCCTTCTTCCCTGCCTGTCTCTCCTGAAGAGCCTGTAGCCATCAATTGCAGCGCTCCAGTCATGTGAGTCGTCCCACCACGTCTCTGCGATGGCAACTGCATCATAACTTTCCTGCTGCAGCAAGGCTTCCAGCTCCTCTTGTTTGTTACCCAAGCTTCGT
This sequence comes from Dryobates pubescens, assembly GCF_014839835.1. Lineage (NCBI taxonomy): Eukaryota > Metazoa > Chordata > Aves > Piciformes > Picidae > Dryobates > Dryobates pubescens. The sequence continues at coordinate 966,391 of NC_071656.1, read as the reverse complement.
GCATTAGTGTACATGCACTTCAGCCGGGCTGCTGGTTTCACCTCTGGCTCAAGCTTATCACCCCCAGACTCCTGCCTGGGGGGACTGGTTTCAGCCCCTTCCCCCTTCGAATCTAGTTTAAAGCCCTATCTATGAGACCTGCCAATTGCCTTCCTAGAATCTTTTTCCCTTTGAGGGATAGGCCATTTTCATACACTCTGATCTTTCCCCTCCTCTGGGACAGATGTGCTTCATCTGTTGCCAGCTGACCTGGTGCATTAGACAGTTTTTCAATATTGAAAACCCCAAAATTCTTTTGACTACACCAGCCTCTAAGCCACTTGTTGACTATGGCTGCTGTCCTGTTCCTTATGGTATTCCCTCCTGTAACTAAGGGTATAGATGAGAAAATTATTTGAGCACCTGACCCCTCAATGAGATCCCCCAGGGCCCTGAAGTCGTTCTTGATAGCCCTGGAAGTTCTGGTTGCAACATCATCATTCCCTAACTGCATAACTAGTAATGGGTAGTAGTCAGAGGGCTGCACCAAACTGGGCATCCTTCTGGTAACATCCTTGACCATAGCTCCTGGGAGGCAACAGACTTCCCTGTGTGTAGGGTCTGGCCGACATATGGGGCCTTCTGTTCCCCTCAGGAGAGAATCACCAATGACAATTACCCTCCTCTTTTTTTTAAGGGAGCAGGTCCTGATACCAGGGGAAGGCTGGTTAGCCTTGGGCTGCTTGGCCTTGGGCTGCTTGGCCTTAGGCTGCTTGGCCTCAGGCAAAAACCCAGATGGTGTGTCCTCCATCAGAATCACCTCACCCTCGACCTCCAATGCCCTGTACTTGTTTTCCAAGGGCAGTGAGGAAGGTGTTGGGAGACAAGGAGGTTTAACTTTACTTCTTTTGAGAGGAATTTGTGTCCATTCCCCTCTGCTCTTTGAATAACCAGCCTCTGCCTGGGAGGCCTGCAGAGCCTGGTTACTCAGGTCTGTTACCCTTCTACAATCTCTTACATCTCTAAGTCTAGCAACCTCGTCCTTCAGGCTGGCCACTAAGTTAAGTAAATAGTCTATCTGCTCACATGTTATGCAGGAGTTGTCCCCAGTACCTTGCATCTCAAGCGCCAGGCTCCAGCACTGTCTGCAGCCAGATGCCTGGACACCTACCTCTTGCTTATGACACTTACCTACCTTCTTATATTCCCTCTCAGTCTGAGTCGAGACTGATTTCTTAAAGGCATTATTGCGGCGAGTTACCACCATGGCCAGCCCTGCCCGCGGCACCTGCTGGGCAAGTTTTAGAAAAAGCACAGCGGCACACGCATCTGAGCAAGAGGGCGGCTGAAATGGACCAGCCGCGTGGTGCCTGCGGCTTTTAAACTGCCGCGGCAACGCAGGGGACCGAGGTGAACCCGAGCACGTGGAGATTCAGCAGGAGCCGGTCTCAGTCGAGTGCTGAGCCAGCCGCGGGTCCTGCCGGATTCAAAAGGGGCAGTTAGTGGCTTATCTGGGGAGTCCTGGCAGCAGTGTGCTCCTGAGGCGGGTTACCGCCTATGTAGGAATAAAATTAGAGAGGCAAAGGCCCAGTTGGAACTGAAGCTGAACACCTCTGTTAAAGACAATAAAAAGCATTTTTACAAATATATCAACACTAAAAAGAAGGGCAAGAAGAACCTGCACTCCTTACTGGACCTGGAGGGGACCACGGTGACCGAAGACAAGGAAAAGGCTGAGGTCCTGAACACCTTCTTTGCCTCGATGTTTAACAGCAAGGTAGGAGTCCAGGATGAGTGGCCTCCTGAGCTGGGCAATAGGGTCGGGGAGCAGTGTGGTACCCTGGAAATCCATGAGGAATTAGTTCAGGACCTGCTGAGCCACTTGGACACTCACAAGTCCATGGGACTGGATGGGATCCATCCTAGGGTGCTAAGAGAGCTGGCAGATGAGCTGGCCAAGCCGCTCTCCATCATTTTCCTCCAGTCCTGGCTGACTGGAGAGGTCCCAGATGACTGGATACTGGCCAATGTGGTCCCCATCCACAAGAAGGGTCAGATGGAGGAACCTGGAAACTACAGGCCAGTCAGCCTGACCTCAGTGCCAGGGGAAGTGATGGAACAGATTATCCTGGCAGCAAAAACTGTCCACCTGAAGGATGGCCAAGGGCTCATAGAATACACAGAATACATAGAATAAACCAGGTTGGAAGAGACCTTCAAGATCACCACGTCCAACCCATCAACCAATCAAACACCACCCAAACAACTAACCCACGGCACCAAGCACCCCATCAAGTCTCCTCCTGAAAACCTCCAGTGATGGCGACTCCACCACCTCCCCAGGCAGCCCATTCCAATGTGCAATCACTCTTTCTGTATAGAACTTTTTCCTAACATCTAGCCTGAACCTCCCCTGGCGCAGCCTGAGACTGTGTCCTCTTGTTCTGGTACTGGCTGCCTGGGAGAAGAGACCAACATCCGTCTGTCTACAACCTCCCTTCAGGTAGTTGTAGAGAGTAATAAGGTCACCCCTCAGTCTCCTCTTCTCCAGGCTAAGCAACCCCAGCTCCCTCAGCCTCTCCTCGTAGGGCTTGTGTTCCAAACCCCTCACCAACTTTGTTGCTCTTCTCTGGACTCGTTCCAGCAAGTCAACATCCTTCCTAAACTGAGGGGCCCAGAACTGGACACAGTACTCGAGGTGCGGCCTAATCAGTGCAGTGTACAGGGGCAGAATGACCTCCCTGCTCCTGCTGGCCACACTGTTCCTGATGCAGGCCAGGATGCCATTGGCCCTCTTAGCTGCCTGGGCACACTGGAGGCTCATGTTCAGTCTACCATCAACCAGCACCCCTAGGTCCCTCTCAGCCTGACTGCTCTCCAGCCACTCTGACCCCAGCTTGTAACTCAGCATGGGGTTGTTGTGGCCAATGTGCAGAACCCGGCACTTGGATGTGTTAAATCTCATGCGTTTGGACTCTGCCCATCTGTCCAGCCTGTCGAGGTCCCTCTGCAGAGCCTCTCTACCCTCCAGCAGATCAACTCCTGCCCCCAGCTTGGTGTCATCAGCAAATTTACTGATGATGGACTCAATGCCCTCGTCCAGATCACCAATAAAGATGTTAAAGAGCATGGGGCCCAGCACTGATCCCTGGGGCACACCACTAGTGACTGGCTGCCCGCTGGATGTGGCACCATTCTCTACCACTCTATGGGCTCGACCCTCCAGCCAGTTCCTAACCCATCGCAGTGTGCTCCCATCCAAGCCATGGGCTGACAGCTTGGCCAGGAGTTTGCTATGGGGAACGGTGTCAAAGGCCTTGCTGAAGTCCAGGTAGACTACATCCACAGGCCTCCCCACATCCACCAGGCGGGTCACCTGATCATAGAAGGAGGTCAGGTTGGTCAGGCAGGACCTGCCCTTCCTAAACCCATGCTGGCTGGGCCTGATCCCTTGGCCATCCTCTAAGTGCTGTGTGATTGCACTCAGGATGACCTGTTCCATAATCTTGCCTGGCACTGAGGTCAGGCTGACAGGCCTGTAATTCCCTGGCTCATCCAACCGGCCCTTCTTGTGGATGGGTACCACGTTGGCCAGCCTCCAGTCATCTGGGATCTCTCCAGTGAGCCAGGACTGATGAAAAATAATGGAGAGTGGCTTGGCCAGCTCATCTGCCAGCTCTCTCAGCACCCTAGGATGGATCCCATCTGGTCCCATGGACTTGTGGGGGTCTAAGCTGCTGAGGAGAGCTCCTATCACTTGCTCTTGGAACACAGGGAAAGTATGCAACTCCCTAGCTCCTTCTGCCAGCTCTGCAGGCCAGCTGTCTGGTAGACGTTCTTTCCCGCTAGTAAAAATTGAGGTAACGAAGGTGTTAAGTACCTCTGCCTTTTCCTCATCCTTTGATACAATATTTCCCTCCATGTCAACCAAGGAGTGGAGGTTGTCCCTGCCTTCCTCTTGCTATTAATATATTTATAGAAGGACTTTTTGTTGTCCTTCACATCAGAGGCCAGTTTGAGTTCCAAATGTGCTTTTGCCTCTCTAATTTTCCTTCTACATGCCCTAGCAACCTCTTTAAACATCCCATGGGTTGCCTCACCTTTCTTCCAAAGATGATATACCCTCTTTTTTTCCCTTAGTTCTGTTAAAAGTTCATTACACAACCAGGCTGGCCATCTGCCTCGGCGGCTCCTCTTCCGGCACATTGGCACAGCCTGTTCCTGAGCCTTCATCAGTTCTTTGTTGAAGTAGGTCCAGCCCTCCTGGACCCCTTTATTTTTAAGGGCTTTCTCCCAAGGAACCCTGTGGTCGTTTGAGGCTGTGCCTTTAAGAACAAACACTGCTGGAACACACTGGCTAATGTTTTTGGTACTAGAACCAAAACATTCTGATATTCTAAACGAATTTCATTGGTTGATAAACAAAAATTCAGCTTTAGATTGTGAAGCGGTTGGAAAATTTTTTCCTCAGTTCTGTTCGGTTTGGGAGTTGGGGGAGTTGGGTGTTTCAGCCTGTTCTCCCTGCCTGCTTCTTCTGCGAACTGCTGGACTTGGCCTTCAGATAAGCAAACACTAATCCTGCATGGGCTTTTGAAGCTTGCTAACAACTCTTTTCCTTAGTAACTTGCCTTTCTCTCTCTCTAACCCCTTTTTGGGGAAAAAGGGAGGTAAGGGGGGGAGAGAGGGGGTTCCAAAGAGGGGATCCCTCCCTGAGGGAGGGATTTTTGTTGTGTTATTTGTCTTTGCTGTGTATTTCTGTGTATATATTGTAAATACCTGTATATATTGTGTTATATATAACCTGCTTTCCATATATGCTTGTAAATATATAGCTTTTGCTCTTCGACTGAGTTAGCTGTGGTTTCTTACTCTGTGGAGGAGGGAGAGCTAAGCCCTCTCTCAACCTACCACAAACCCTCTGAATTATTTCCTTGAGCAACCTGAAGTCCGCCCCCCGGAAGTCCAGAGTGGAGGTCTTCTTGCTGCTCAGGTCCAGCCAACATGGATTTAGTAAGGGCAGGTCCTGCCTGACCAACCTGATCTCCTTCTATGATCAGGTGACCCGTCTGGTGGACGTGGGGAGGCCTGTAGATGTGGTCTACCTGGACTTCAGCAAGGCCTTTGACACCGTCCCCCACAGTAAACTGCTGGCTAAGCTGTCAGCTCGTGGTTTGGACAGCAACACTCTGTGCTGGGTTAGGAACTGGCTGGAGGGCCGAGCCCAGAGAGTGGTGGTGAATGGTGCCACATCCAGCTGGCGGCCAGCCACCAGTAGTGTCCCCCAGGGATCAGTGCTGGGCCCCATTCACTTGAACATCTTCATTGATGATCTGGATGAGGGGGTTGAGTCAGTCATCAGCAAGTTTGCAGATGACACCAAGTTGGGAACAGATGTTAGTCAGTTAGAGGTTAGAAAGGCTCTGTAGAGCGATGTCGACTGACTGGACAAGTGGCAGAGTCCAATGGCATGGCATTTAACAAGTCCAAGTGCCAGGTGCTGCACTTTGGCCACGGCAACCCCATGCAGAGCTACAGGCTGGGGTCAGAGTGGCTGGAGAGCTGCCAAACAGAGAGGGACCTGGGACTACTGATTGAGAGCTGCCTAATCATGAGCCAGCAGTGTGCCCAGGTGGCCAAGAGGGCCAATGGCATCCTGGCCTGTATTAGGAATAGTGTGGCCAGCAGGAGCAGGGAGGTCATTGTGCCCCTGTACTCTGCATTGGTTAGGCCACACCTTGAGTACTGTGTCCAGTTCTGGGCCCCTCAGTTTAAGAAGGACATCGAGACACTTGAGCATGTCCAGAGAAGGGCAAGAAGGCTGGTGAGAGGCCTTGAGCACAAGCCCTATGAGGAGAGGCTGAGGGAGCTGGGATTGTTTAGCCTGGAGAAGAGAAGGATCAGGGGTGACCTCATTGCCCTCTACAACTACCTGAAGGGTGGTTGTAGCCAGGAAGGGGTTGGTCTCTTCTCCCAGGCAACCAGTGACAGAATGAGTGGACAGTCTGAAGCTGTGCCAGGGGAGGTTTAGACTCGAGGTGAGGAGAAAGTTCTTCACTGAGCGAGTTGTTCTTAATTGGAATGGGCTGCCTGGGGAGGTGGTGGAGTCACCGTCCCTGGAGGTGTTCAAGAGGAGATTGGACGTGGCACTTGGTGCCATGGTCCAGTTGTGAGGTCTGTGGAGACAGGTTGGCCTCGATGATCCTTGGGGTCTCTTCCAACCTTAGTTATACTGTGATACTGTGATACAACCATAAGGCAGATTTAGCTGCAAGAGTTTCTCAAGTAGACAAGGACTCTGAACTTGATCTTGACTGGAAACAGCGAGGTGAGATATTCTTGGCTCGGTGGGCTCACGATTCATCAGGACATCAAGGCAGAGATGCAACATACCAATGGGCTCGTGACAGATCCATAGACATTTCCATGGATGCCATCACACAAGTCATCCATGACTGTGACATTTGTGCTGCTATTAAGCAGGCAAAGCGAATTAAGCCCTTGTGGTATGGTGACAGATGGTCCAAGTACAGGTATGGTGAAGCTTGGCAGATTGACTACATCACTCTACCACGTTCTCGTTCTGGTAAGCAATACGTGCTTACTATGGTAGAGGCAAACACTGGATGGCTGGAAACTTATGCAGTTCCACATGCAACTGCATGCAACACCATTCCTGTTGTGAAGAGGCAAATCCTGTGGAGATACGGAACTCCAGAGAGGATTGAGTCAGACAACGGAACTCACTTCAAAAACAATCTTGTAAAAAACTGGGCCAAAGAGCACGGCATTGAGTGGATAGTCCATATCCCCTACTATGCACCAGCTGCAGGGAAGATTGAAAGCTACAACGGTTTGCTGAAGACCACTCTTAAAGCCATGGGGGGTGTATCTTTGAAAAACTGGGAAAAACATTTAGCATAAGCAACCTGGCTGGTGAATAGTAGAGGTTCAGTGAACTGAGCTGGACCGGCACATTCAGATCTGCTACAGAAAGTAGAAGGTGATAGAGTTCCTGTTGTTAGAGAAAAGAATCTGTTAGGTAAAACTGTTTGGGTACTTTCGCCCTCAGGAGAGGCTAAACCTGTCCGAGGGGTGGTTTCAGCTGAAGGTCCTGGTCACACTTTTTGGGTAATGCAAGAGAATGCTTAGCCACTTGGATCCCCACAAGTCCATGGGACCAGATGGGATCCATCCCAGGGTGCTGAGAGAGCTGGCAGATGTGCTGGCCAAGCCGCTCTCCATCATTTTTCAGCAGTCCTGGCTCACTGGAGACATCCCAGACGACTGGAAGCTGGCCAACGTGGTGCCCATCCACAAGAAGGGCCGGTTGGATGAGCCAGGGAATTATAGACCTGTCAGCCTGACCTCAGTGCCAGGCAAGATTATGGAACAGGTCATCTTGAGTGCAGTCACACAGAACTTGGAGGATGGCCAAGGGATCAGGTCCAGCCAGCATGGGTTTAGGAAGGGCAGGTCCTGCCTGACCAACCTGATCTCCTTCTATGATCAGGTGACCTGCCTGGTGGATGCAGGGCAGGCTGTGGATGTAGTCTACCTGGACCTCAGCAAGGCCTTTGACACCGTCCCCCACAGCAAACTCCTGGCCAAACTGTCAGCCCATGGCTTGGATGGGAACACACTGCGATGGGTTAGGAACTGGCTGGAGGGCCGAGCCCAGAGAGTGGTGGTGAATGGTGCCACATCCAGCTGGCAGCCAGTCACCAGTGGTGTGCCCCAAGGATCAGTGCTGGGCCCCATGCTCTTTAACATCTTTATTGATGATCTGGATGAGGGCATCGAGTCCATCATCAGTAAATTTGCTGATGATACCAAGCTGGGGGCAGGAGTTGATCTGCTGGAGGGCAGAGAGGCTCTGCAGAGGGACCTCGACAGGCTGGGCAGATGGGCAGAGTCCAACGGCATGAGATTTAACACATCCAAGTGCCGGGTTCTGCACATTGGCCACAGCAACCCCATGCAGTGCTACAAGCTGGGGTCAGAGTGGTTGGAGAGCAGTCAGGCTGAGAGGGACCTGGGGGTGCTGGTCGACGGTAGACTGAACATGAGCCTGCAGTGCGCCCAGGCAGCCAGGAGGGCCAATGGCATCCTGGCCTGCATCAGGAACAGTGTGGCCAGCAGGAGCAGGGAGGTCATTCTGCCCCTGTACACTGCACTGGTTAGGCCGCACCTTGAGTACTGTGTCCAGTTCTGGGCCCCTCAGTTTAGGAAGGATGTTGACTTGCTGGAGCGTGTCCAGAAAAGGGCAACAAGGTTGGTGAGGGGCTTGGAGCACAAGCCCTATGAGGAGAGATTGAGGGAGCTGGGGTTGCTTAGTCTGGAGAAGAGGAGACTCAGGGGTGACCTTATTGCTCTCTACAACTACCTGAAGGGGGGTTGTAGTGAGGCGGAGGTTGGTCTCTTCTCCCAGGCAAGCAGTACCAGAACAAGAGGACACAGTCTCAGGCTGCATCAGGGGAGGTTTAGGCTAGAGGTTAGGAGGAAGTTTTACACAGAGAGAGTGATTGCCCACTGGAATGGGCTGCCTGAGGAGGTGGTGGGGTCGCCATCGCTGGGGGTGTTCAGGGCGAGGCTTGACAGGATGCTTGGTTGTATGGTTTAGTTGATTAGGTGGTGTCGGATGATAGGTTCGACATGATGATCTCGAAGGTCTCTTCCAACCTGGTTAATTCTATTCTAAATTCTAAATTAATGGTGAAATTCAGTGTATTCCACAAAGAAATTTAAATTTAGCTGAAAGAGTTTAATTTCAGACTGTTGTACAGATGCATCACGCCCAAAGGAAGAATCCCTGAGGAATCTACGGTGCACGAACCCTGAGAACCCTGAAAGCCCTGAGTCAACTGAGAGTCCCTGATTCCCTTTCTTCTCTTCATCTGCAAAGAAGCAAACTGTTTTCCATTTTCTTGTTTCCTGATTTTCTTGGACTTCTGAATCATCTACATCTGAGGATAGCCGGAATGGACTATGTATTTTACTTACAATATTGTTTTAGATTGGATGGACAGTATGAACAGCCAATTAAATTGTTTAGAAGGGGTGGATTGTGACAGTTTTTGTCTGTGCCTTTAAGAAAAGCACAGCTACAGAATTCTCTAGCTGAATGTTTGGGTGTAGAAAGGAAAACAAAGATCATTCTAAACAAATTTCATTGGTAGATCAGTAGAAATGTGGCTTTAAGAACTCAGTCTGAGTTCAATTGGTTCGTCTTTTTCTCTTCTGTTCCTGGCAGCTTGCATGCAACTGACCTTGAGCTTATGAGATAAGAAAACTAACTTTTTCTTAACAACTGCTTTGAGCTAATGAAATTTCCCTTAATATCCATTTCTCTCTTTAATCCTACTTCTCTCAGTTACCTACTTAGGGGAACGGGGAGGAAGGGGGAAAAGGGGCTTTGGGGGAACCCCAGAGGGATTCTCCTCTGGAGGGTGTTTCTGTGTCCCATTCTTTCCTGTATATTTTTGTATATACTGTAGATACTGCTCTCCATCTGGACTTCAAGCCATTGAGCACCACCCTCTGGATGTGACCATTCAGCCAATTCCTTATCCACTGAACAGTCCACCCATTAAATCCTATTCCTCCAGTTTGGAGCAGGATGTTGTGGGGGACCATGTCAAAGGCCTTACAGAAGTCCAGACAGATCACATCCATAGGTCATCCCTTATCTACTGACATAGTCACTCTATCGTAGCAGGCCACTAGGTTAGTCAGGCAGGACATGCCCCTAGTAAAACCATGCTGGGTATCCTGAATCATCTCCCTGTTGTCCTCCATGTGAATTCAGTGTGTTCCACAAAGGAATCTAACTTTACCTGAGAGAATTTAAATTCAGAGTGCATAATACAAACTGTTAGGTGTTTCTGTTTCAAATACTATGTGGCACACAAAAGAAGAATCTATGAGGAATATATGGTACATGAGCACGAACACCGAGTCACCAGAGGCACCCTGGTTTTTGTCTCATATGCAGAGAAACAAACTGTTTTCCTGTTTCCTGTTTTTTGAACTTTCAAATCACTTACATCTAAGATAGCCAGAATGGGGGATGATCTGAAAAAAAAGATTAACTTTACTACTTATTATTATGGATATTGTTTTAGAGTAGATGGATAGCATTAGGAAACACTGGAATTATATAGAAGGTATGGATTGTTACAGTTTAAAGCTAAGTGGCTTAGCTTGGTGTCCCAACTGTAAACAAAGAATAGGAACTTTCTAGACATCTTTGAGTAAAATGTAAATAAAACTGGACATTGGATACAGAGGAAAAATAATGATAAGTCTATATAATCCCATTGGTTTGCTAATGAGGATAAAATTTAGTTGCATAAACTATTCTCTCCTTTTTCACTCCTCCTCTCTGTGATCTCTGCTTTTGCATTTCTGGCAGTTTAGGCTGGGTGCTTCCTGTTACTGCCACATAAGTTACAACTCCGGTGTCCCAAGTGTCCAACCCAGTAGGTGGACACAGGAAACAGTGTATTTCTACCCATAAATCCTGCACTCTATAAATTCATCTGCAAAGTCATTCTCTTCTTTCTTCCCCCTCTGCTCCAGTGGGAGATGCTCCCTATTGGGTAACAGTAGGGGAGTATCTCAAGGCCTCTTAGGCCTGTCTAGGCCTAATGCCAGGAGGAGAAGGGTGGGGACAGTATCAGACCTGGCCAGCCTGAGACTAGCCTAGCAGTGGGGGGGGAAGAAAGAGCCCTGGGGATCTTGGGTACACCCTCAGGCGGGGAAAAGGGAAGTGTTGGGGGTCCTTTGGGTGTGCTGTAAGGGCTCTGTACATTTTGGGATATCTTTGCTACTATGCCATGCAATTTCTGTAAAACACCAATTGCTTTTCCATTTAAACTTTCCATCACTTTGCAATCCATTTGTGTGAGTGTCATTCTTTTGTCCCTCTCAGGGCAATAGAGGATTTGTCCAGCCTCAAACCAGGACAGCATTGCTCCCTTATCTCTTTCCTGACCTTCTGCCAGCGTATATTCTGTCTGCAAGGTACTGGGAAAGGAAAACAGGGGGAGAGGGGAGGTTGTGAGCAGCCCCCTGGACTGTCCAGTTTAGCCAGATATGGCAACGACGGAGGTTCTTGGAATCAATACAGCTGACCAATATGATCGGGTATTGATCCTTTATTGTTCCAGTATTGCAGGCCTATGGCTCAGGCCTATGGTGAAAGCATGGCACAGTAAAGCATGGAAGGAGAGGAGACAGGACAGGCAGGAAAAGAAGTAGTGCGTAGCAAGGAAACTGCTACAATTTATATAACCTTGGTATGCCTTGTTGGCATGGACTCTGTGCTGGGTTGAGGCAGCCCCCTCTCCCCACCACGGGCAGGAATAAAACACTCAGACAAACGGATTGCAAAAGTGATGAAAGTTTAAATAGACAGCAGTGAAATGTTACAGAAAACCCAAAGCGCAGTGACAAAGAAAGATCCCAAAGCAATCACAGAGCCATCCCATTCCCACCTGAGGGTACACCCGAGACCTTCAGGGCTCCTTCTTCCCCCTCCCTCCTCTGGGCTAGTCTCAGCTGGCCAGGTCTGAGACTGCCCATCCCCCTGTGGCCTTGGGCCTAGCCAGGCCCAAAGCCAGGAGACATCTCCCCCAGTTACCGGCTGGCGGAGGAGAAAGAAAAGAGAAAGTGCCAGACCCCGCACTGGATCTTATAGTGGTGCAAAGAATTATGGTAGGAAATACACACAATTTCCTGTGTCCATCCCTCTGGGCTGGACTTCTGGACACAGGAAGTGAACACATCAGGGGGCACCCAGCTCAAACTGCAACAGACTCATTGGTCCCCTATGAGTGACCACACATCACGCTATTGTAGATTATTGGTCCAACTATGGATGACACGTGAGGTTTGTTGATGCAGGTGCATGTCCTGTTGTCCTGAGATAACTCACTATGTTTCTAGCTACCAGCGTCTTGTTTTAGTTACAGTGCTGCAGGCACAGCACTGTTTTGGCATACTGGTAGCTGGCTCTGCACTTCTGCTGAGCATGGCCTACCACCATGTCAGGCTCTTAGGCCTGAACTGCCAGATTGCTCACACCGCTTGTAACTGGTGTTCCCACAAATCCCCCTTTTGTTTTTGTGAGCAATCTGGTCAACGGAGTTATTCTCATCCCATACAGGACAGTACTTGCATACACAGAAGCAAGCAAGGTAAAGCTAAGCTGTATAGCAAAAGCAAGAGTTCTGCAGTGCAGCATGTCCAACAGACTGATGTAACCTGTACAAGGCACAAAGCTTAAGTTGAACTGGTTACAACGTTCTAACAGAGCTGGCATAATCCATGGTCAACGATAACAGACATTGTAAAGAAGAACTTAGATCTTAATAGTTCCGATCTTTACATTTCACTCCTCTTATTGACAGAGAAGATTATGCCTGAACACATTGCATACAGAGATTGAGGCACAAATGTAATCCTTAGCACTGTCTTTTACAATCTGCCTTAGGGTTATGTTGCATCTTTATTTTCTCTAGGATGGTCAAAAATCATGAATTGTTTAATGGTAGCAAGATTTCTTTGATCTGTAAAGGTAGATCTGGCCAGGCTCTAGCTTCACAGACAGAAAACTTGCAGACAAATAGCAAGAGCAAAAAGAGCTTCATTGCATTGCCCAATACAAAATTACACAAAATAACGTGGTTTTGCTCATCCTAGTAATTCTAATCTCTTAACATTCACACAACAGTTAAGCAGTCACGACACTCGGTTATAAGTTAGATGCTTTCTGTTGACATCTTGGATCATCATGACAGTCGTTGAGGTCAGTGCTAGGCAGGTTTGCTGATTGTGATTTTCATGACAGTTGTGCCGTGTTTGTGTGTCTTGAAGTGAGAGGGTTACAGCACTTCTAGGGTTGATGTTTCTAGGGTTACAGCATCTCTAGGGTTATCATGAGCTAATTTTTTCTGCTATGGGGTATTCTCTCTTTTCCCCCCCCCCTTTTTTTTTTTTTTTTAATTTTGTTTTGGTTCGGTTTTTGTTTGGCGAAATGTAAAGATGAAACTTTATCACCTAGGATGTCTGCATTCAAAGGCACACTTAGTTAACAAGAGAGAAGACAAAGTTATCAAACCACCATAATATTCAGTCCTAATTTACATGGTGCCATGGTACATTCTTCTGAGTGATGTTTGTGATCCCAAATGATCGATGTTCAGCTTCATGGGCAATGCTCATGGTCTTGATTCTTCTGCCGTTGTTTGTTGCGATGATCGCAGGGAGCAGGAAAGAAGGCTCGAGGTGACCTAATTGTGGCCATCCAGTATCTGAGGAGAGCCTACAAGAAAGCTGGGGAGGGACATCCTAGCATGTCAGGAAATGACAGGACTAGGGAGAATGGAATAAGGCTGGGGATGGGAAGAGTCAGGCTGGATGTGAGGAAGAAATTCTTCGCTGTGAGTGTGGTGAAGCCCTGGAATGGGTTGTCCAGGGAGGTGGCCGAGGCCCCATGCCTGGAAGTATTCGAGACCAGGCTGGATGAGGCTCTAGCCTGCCTGACCCAGTATAAGGAGTCCCTGCCCATGGCAGTGTGGTTGGAATTAAATGATCCTTGTGGTCCTTTCCAACCCTGACTCATTCTACGAGTCTATGATTCTACATATTTTGTAGCTAATTATTTGTTTTTAATGTGAGCTACTGCCAAATTTTGAATTAATTTTCTGTTTCTTTTTTTTTTGTTTGAATGTGTGATGAATATACTGGTGATTTATGTTAAAATTATAAGACTTAGAGTGCACTGAGATTAAGGGTCAGGATCTTGTGAGGCCTGTTTTGAGGGTAAAGGGAAAGAAACATATCTTGCAGACTTGCAAGGATACTGTCTGGCTTAATTGGAGACAGAAGGGCTGAGCAGAAGCTGTCTTAAAGATAAACATTCAGAACTAGGAATTTGTTTTCTTCAGATAAGAAGCCTGGATAACTGAGCATGCGTGAAAGCGGATACTTTGACCCTTACCACACCGAAAGTAGGCAGAAGGGATTTGACCACCTATGCCTGCCTTCTATTTAGCATAAGTTTGCTTATGTAGATGATGTAACTATATAAGATGAAAAAGCTATTGTAAGGTGGTCCTGTGGAGGTGGACTGCTGTCCCCTCTCAGGCCCAGCGCGCTGCTTTGCTTGCTTTTATTGCTTTTATTGCCTTTTATTACCTTTTAGTGCCAATAAAACTGTTACCAAAAACTTTTACCAGGAGTCATCTATAACAAATGGTGCATTGGCCGGGAAATTGTCTGAACCTTCACGTCTTTTGAACTTCAAATGAAGAGGCGCCCCACTTCATTTGCGGTGGCTTCATTGTAGTCAGAAGACGGAGAGGTCAGCACGATCAGAACTAAATAAAAGCAAGCAAAGGAATTTTTTTTTCCTTTCTTTTTTCTTTTTTTTCTTTTTTTTTCTCTTTTTTCTTTTCTTCATTTTTGTTGTTGTGGTTCTGTTGTTTGTTGTCCAATTGGAGTATGTGGACCCCGTAAGACTTCGTATACGAGATCCAAGTGACGGCGATCACGGTGGTGAGAATACCGCGGGGGGGGGAGGATTCGGCTACATTGGGATTCGGCTACCTTAGTTTGAGTGTTTGAGTCTGCTGTTTCAGGTTCCTCAAGGGGGGAGGTACGGTGGAGCTGACACGGTAGATCTGGCTGGTAAAGAAGAGGGGTATTTGCGAGTAGGAATTATTTCGATTATTCCGCTTGCATGATTATTTGTGGTATTATTCCACTTGGATGAGTATTTGTGGTTTATTCCACTTGCATAAGTATTTGTGGTAGCCAGGAATAGTATTCGTGAGTAGGAATTGTTTAGACTGTTCCACTTGCATGAGTATTTGTAGTAGCCAGGGATAGCATTCCTGAATAGGAATTGTTTGGAGTACTCCACTTGCATAAATATTTGTGGTAGTCAGGAGAAAATGGGACAAAAGAAGAGTAAGTCATCAAAGCAGGACGGAGAGAAGGCTTTACCTTCTATTCCTCCAGAGAGTCCGTTAGGACTGCTCATTCAATATTGGGAGAATGATGAACAGAGAAAAGAGAAATCAAAGGAAAGAACGATTCATTACTGTATGGAGGTATGGCCAAAAGAACCATTAAGACCACATGTACTTTGGCCTGTTTTTGGATCCTTTGAGGACTGGATTTGTCAAGCCTTAAACTTATATGTGAATTCTAAAAAGCCTTTTAATCAAGAAGAGAGTGAGTATGCTGACATTTGGATTAGGACTTCACGGCCTTCTGTTCCAATACTGGCTTTAAAAACTGAGGATAAGGATAAAGAAAAGGAGAAGGAAAAGTGGGAACCCTTGGACAACTTACCACCACCCTCTCACCAGAATAGGGGTTGTCGGGATCCCCCAAATCCTCCTCCTCCCCCTCCTTCACCTCCCCGAACAAGAGGTAGGGCTAGGAATGAAGAGAACGAGGATGAAGCAGGGCTACATCCACTACGAGAAGTGCCAATGGGAGGAAATCAGGGAGGAATAGGGTTTGTGACAGTACCTCTCAGTACATCAGATGTTCGTAGTTTCAAGAAAGAGATGGATACCTTATTAGATGATCCCTTAGGTGTAGCTGAGAGGCTGGATCAATTTTTGGGCCCCAATACATATACTTGGAAAGAGATACAGTCTATTTTAAGTATTCTATTCACTGCAGAGGAAAGAAACATGATTAGACAGGCTGGTATGAGAATATGGGAGAGGCAGAATCAGGGGGGGCCACCAGGAGATCAGAAGTGGCCTAATCAAGACCCTGGGTGGGATCATCAGCAGCCCCAGGGGAGACAGAATATGAGTGACCTGAGAACTATAATAATACAAGGAATTAGGGAAGCTGTTCCTAGAGGACAGAATTTTGATAGAGCCTTTAGTGACCAACAGAGGAAAGACGAATCTCCTACTGAGTGGATGGAAAGATTGAAGAAAAGCTTGCAGATGTATTCTGGAATAGACCCCAATTCTGCAGTTGGAGTGACCCTTATCAGGACGCAGTTTGTAGCAAAATCATGGGGAGATATTAGGAAGAAGTTGGAAAAAATCGAAGACTGGCAAGACAGGGGATTAGAAGAGTTACTACGGGAAGCTCAGAAGGTATATGTAAGGAGAGATGAAGTTAAACAAAAAACAAAAGCTAAATTGTTTGTAACTGCTGTAAGAGAAAGTCAGAAACCACAGGAAACAACACAGGAGTGGAAATGGGATGACAGGGTTCAGAAAAATGGAGTCCCCGTTTGTTATTACTGCAATAAAAAGGGACATATCCAGAGGAAATGCAGACAAAGGGAGAAAGATGAGAAAATGTTTAAGGAAGATTAGGGGTGTCAGGGGCTGTATATTTTGGGGACAAGAACATCAAACGAGCCCTTGATAAAGTTACTGGTAGGTCCCCAGAAGGAGGAGGTGACCTTTTTGGTAGATACAGGAGCAGAAAAATCAACTATACTGAAAATTCCTAAGGGGGTTGAGGAAGGAAAAAAGACAACAACAGTAATTGGAGCTAAAGGGGAACCTTTTAAGGTGTCACTACTTGAAAATATAGAAATAGAATCGGAAAAAAGGATTTGTCTAAATGATTTGTTACTTGTTCCAGAAGCTGAATACATTCTCTTGGGAAGAGATTTAATTATAAAATTAAAATTGAATTTAGAGAGTCAGGGAGATGGTTTGAACGTTCGATTATGTAGGTTAACTGAAAAAGATGAAAAAGGTATAAGTCCAGAAGTTTGGTATAAATATGGCAGTAGAGGAAAAATTGATATGGATCCAATAAAAATTCAAATAACAGACCCAGGTAATCCTATACGTATAAAGCAATATCCCATACCATTAGAAGGGAGAAAGGGTCTGAAACCTATCATAGATGAATTAATAAACAAAGGAATATTAGAACCCTGTATGTCTCCTCATAATACCCCAATCTTACCAATAAAGAAATCAGATGGAACTTATCGGTTAGTACAGGATTTAAGAGCAATAAATCAGAGAACATTAACTAAATTCCCTGTAGTAGCAAACCCGTATACATTGTTGAGTCATTTGACCCCAGAATACACTTGGTACAGTGTGATAGATTTGAAGGATGCTTTTTGGGCTTGCCCCTTAGACAAGGACTCAAGGGATTTATTTGCCTTTCAGTGGGAAGATCCTGAAACGGGAAGAAAACAGCAGTTAAGGTGGACTGTGTTGCCTCAGGGGTTCACAGAATCACCAAATTTATTTGGACAAACTTTAGAAAAAGTGTTACAAGGTTGGGAAATGCCAGCAAATATTAAACTTTTGCAGTATGTGGATGATGTGTTGATAGCAGGAAGAGACGAGGAAGAAACTCGGTCAGCCACAATACAGCTGCTAAACTTTTTGGGGGACAATGGGCTTAAGGTTTCAAAATCAAAACTGCAGTTCGTAGAGCAAGAGGTGAAATATCTTGGACACTGGTTAAGTAAGGGTAAAAAGAAGTTGGACCCTGATAGAGTGTCAGGAATATTGGCTTTAAGAGCTCCTCAGTGTAAAAAGGAAATCAGGCAGCTGCTTGGACTTCTGGGGTACTGTCGGTCATGGATAGAGGGGTACAGTGAAAAGGTGAAATTTCTATATGAGAAATTGACCCTTAATAATATTAAGTGGAGTCCAGAGGATGATGAGAGATTGGATAGAATAAAAAGAATGTTGATTGAAGCCCCTGTTTTAAATCTGCCTGATGTGGAGAAGCCATTTGAACTTTTTGTAAGCACATCTAACCACACAGCATATGGAGTGTTAACCCAGGACTGGGCCGGAAGTAAGAAACCTGTAGGGTATTGTTCCAAGTTATTAGATCCTGTAAGTAGGGGATGGCCAGGTTGTTTACAAGCCTTAGTGGCGATGGCATTATTAGTGGAAGAAGCACAGAAAATAACTTTTTATGCTCCCTTGAGAGTATACACTCCACATAACATAAGGGGGGTGTTGCAACAAAAGGCAGAAAAATGGCTAACAGATAGCAGAATTTTGAAATATGAGGCTATTTTAATGGAATCACCAGAACTCGAGCTTAGGATTACCAAAGCTCAGAATCCTTCACAGTTCCTGTTTGGAGAACCACCAGAAGATCTACAGCACGACTGTATAGAGATTATTGAGCTACAAACTAAAATAAGACCAGATTTAAAGGACTTAGAGCTGGATGATGGAGAGCGATTATTTATAGATGGGTCTTCCAGGATAGTGGAGGGGAAAAGAAAATCAGGATATGCCATCGTAGATGGAGAAATGAGAATAGTTGAATCAGGTCCTTTGAGTGCCAGCTGGTCAGCCCAAGCTTGTGAACTGTATGCTCTACTCCGAGCATTGGAATTGTTAAAGAACAAATCAGGGACTATCTATACTGACTCTAAATATGCATATGGGGTAGTGCATAGCTTTGGAAAAATTTGGGAGGAAAGAGGACTAATAAATACTCAGGGAAAGGGGCTTATACATCAGGAGTTAGTGGTAAAAGTCCTTGAAGCCTTAAGGGGTCCTAAAAATATTGCAGTGGTTCACATAAAGGGACATCAAAGGGGATTAGAATATCACCTTCGTGGAAACAATGCTGCAGACAGTGAAGCGAGGAGTGCTGCCTTAAGGAAGCAGGGAAGAGATCTGAAGATTTTACACTTGGAGCAAGAAAACCCTAAAAAAGTTGAATTAAAAGTTTATCAAGAGGAAGAATTAAACAAAATAAAAGAAATGGGGGCCATCCTGAGAGAGGGAAGTTGGAAACTTCCAGATGGAAGAGAAGTGTTACCCAAAGCCTATGCTAGGGGAATTATGGATAGGCTGCATGCTTGTACTCATTGGGGTTCTAAGGCTTTGGGAGAGGCATTCCTTAAGCAGTATGCCTGCATCGGAGTATATGAGATAGCGAGACAAGTAACACGGGGGTGCTTAACATGTCAGAAGATAAACAGAAAGGCATTCAGACAGGCAGCAATGGGAGGAAGACAAGTGGCTGTGAGACCCTTTGAAAAGATACAGGTAGATTTTACTGAATTACCCAAAGTAGGAAGAATTAAGTATTTGTTAATAATAATAGATCACCTCACCCGGTGGGTGGAGGCTTTTCCTGCAGCAAGAGCTACAGCACAGACTGTAGCGAGAGTGTTATTAGAAGAAGTGATTCCAAGATACGGAATAATCCAAGTAATTGACTCAGATCAAGGGACACACTTTACTTCTAAGGTTATGAAATTATTAATGCAAGCCTTGGGAACTAGGTGGGACTACCATACTCCATGGCACCCTCAGAGTTCCGGACGGGTGGAGAGGATGAATCAGACTATAAAACAGCAGTTAATGAAACTGATGGTGGAGACACGAATGTCTTGGATTAAATGTTTACCATTGGCATTGTTGAATATTCGAACCAAACCCCATGGGGATATGGGTCTTTCCCCCTATGAACTATTGTATGGAATGCCTTATATACAAGGGATGCCCCTTAAAGATAATTTAATTGAAGATTGGAATATAAAGCAATATATCATCCAAATTGGAAAAAGACTGAATGAGTTACGGAAAATGAGTATATTGTCTCAGACCCCACCTTTGGGATTTGCCATACATAATATTAAGGCTGGGGATAAAGTGTTGATAAAATCATGGAAAGAGAAACCATTGTTTCCCCTTTGGGAGGGACCTTTTCTTGTTTTGTTAACCACAGATACGGCTGTTCGGACTGCGGAGAAAGGGTGGACGCATGTTTCGAGAGTAAAGGGACCAGTTCAGGAATAAACGGATGAACAGTAACCTCTGAGCCCGGAGAAACGATAGCGACTCGTCGGAGAAAGTGAAACTGGCAAGAGTACGAGTCACACGCCACCTATTACAAATGGTTTGAAGTACCTCCAGGACTGCGGTCAGTGCTGACAGATCAGATAAACATTCGGATAGACGTAGCATCACAATCTGAAGGCTCTGGAGCATACGAGACCAACCCACCTTCTACAGTATATGTAATAGTGTGTGATATTGGATCTGCACAGCACAAGAACATTGAAGAATATCCTCAATTCATTCCGTGTATAAAATATCACAGAACTTATGAGGGATGGGTAACTTGTAAATGTTTTAATTGTTATAAGAAATGGTCCTGTATTTCTCATAATCAAGGAATATTTAGTCTTGAGTGCCAGGAGGATTGCAGGACTAGACCTGAAAATAGGCAGTTTGGATTGGTAAATATAGAAACCCTATTTTGTGGTGAGGAAAAGGATTTAAAGCTCCCTAGAAGATTCTTGAAGGGGATTGGCATAAGTGGGAAGCAAAGGCTAGAAAATTTTAATTGGGGTTAGTAAAAAGGAAAAGTAGGAGAGACATAAGAAAGATTATTGTGGAGGATTTTAAGGAATTGAAATAACAAAAGCATAATGGGAAATGGTAAACGAATCAACCAAGGAAGTAGAGAAGAGACTCCGAATGAAAGTTTGATGAGGGTTAAGGAATTAAAAGCAACAGGGCTCCTGAAGAATGTAACTGCTGCCGAGAAGAAAATACACCTGGCTACTGGTTGCATCCCAGCAGGCCAAGGAGGCAGAGTTAACATATACTGGTGGAGCCTATTCTTGATTCTAACCCTATTTTCATATAAGGAGTCCAATCAAAATCAAGGACCATGTTCCCATGTGTGGATGAATTCTCTTTCAATATTAATAATGATATACAGATTAAGAGGAACTAAGATCCTAACCCCATTAATCATACTGATGATAACACCATTTGAAGTAAGAGCATGGGAACAGAACACTTATCTGCATTTATTGAAGGGGATAGTGAACAGTTATAATTTGACTGACTGCTGGATTTGTTCCCGGCTACCTAAAAATTCAGCCCATGGGCTTCCTTTAATAGGGACAGCCTTTCATAATGTAACAGAAATACAAAAAGTATTCCAAAATCACAAGCATGAGAATCATATGGAGATTCCACAATTTCAGTTGAGGTGGAAATTACAATTTGAAGAACCTTTAAATGTGAATATGCCAGTACCTTGTATCCAGCGATGTTGGGAGACAGCTATAGAGGGGAATAAAGGGGGAAATAAGACTGACCCCGGATGTGGAGATGTAATTTTTGTAGGGCAGTATTCAAAGTGTTCACAATTTATTAGTTATGGAGAAGCCAATATGTGGAATCTTGACCAGACCGGAAAGAAAGAACCCATACCTAAAGGATGGCCGATACCTATTGGATCAGGATGGTATTGGATATGTGGTAAAAATGCTTATAAGGTATTACCCTTAGGATGGCAAGGAAGATGTGCTATAGGACCGGTCTATCCTCATATTTTTATAGTAAATCAACCACAGGGATTACTTAGGAGCTTTGCAAGAAGAACTAAGAGGTGCAAATCCACTAGTAACCAGGCATAGCAAGTTCCATAGCTTTGCTAGGTGGTTTCTGCCTTGGTTAGGAGTTAGTGAACTTGAAAAAGCAATGGTGAATTTCTCTGCTACAGTGTGGCCGTTTGACGCTGTGCCTTTAAGGAAGGGGCACACTGGCTAAATGTTTGTAAAATATTTTGGTATTCTAAACGAATTTCATTGGTAGGATTGTGGGAGGAGAGATTGGACCCAGGGGAGTTGGGAACTTTCTCTCAGTCTTCCTTCCTTCACTGTCCCTCTCAGCTGGATCTGCTTCTGGGCTTCTTGCCAAAAGATAAGAACTAACTCCCTGTGCATAGGCCTCCGCTTGCTGTACTAACTCCCTTTTCGTCTCTTCTTCTACCTCTTTTGGGGGAGAAGGGAGGTAGGGGGGTGAAGGGGGCACAGGGGGAAGCCCCCTCTGTGGGGGGTCAGGTTTCTGGTTGAGTTCATTTGCTGTATATTCCTGTATATACTGTAAAATACCTGTATTTGTTGTGTTGCATCTAATCTGTTTCCTTGTAAAATATAATCTCATTTCTCCGACTGGGTTTAGCCGTGGTCTCTTTCTCAGTGGGGGAGGGAAAGCAGAGCCTTTCCTTTCGAACCACCACATACAGTTGAAATTATGATGAATGCAAGTATGGATGCAATAAAAGCTCAGCAAATTGAAGTCAATAGTCTCTCGAAAATATCTACTCAGAATAGGTTAGCTTTGGATTTCTTATATGTTAAAGAAGGGGGGGTATGTGTAGTCATAAATGTAAGCTGTTGTAGTTATGTTAATCTGGATAAGCGGGTAGAAACAGATTTACAGGCGATTGTAGACCACAATCGAATATTACATCAGATTTCGTTAGATGATACTTCTTGTGGATTTAAAGAGATATGGGACAAATTAACTTTCTGGCTACCGAATATAAATTGGCTTAAACATTTGTTTGTAATATTCATTGGAATAATTGTAATACTGATATGCATAATACTTTGTAATTGCTGTTTTAAAATAATAAGACCTTTGAGTAAAATTGCCCATGTTTATAAGACACAAATAGATGGTTATGATCTGAAGATGATCAAAACAGATGAACCTAACCATGATCCAATTAAGGAAGTCTTGAGAAATTTAGAAATTTTAACAAAAATCAATGGTGACAAAAAAGAAATGGGGGAATTGTGATGAATATACTGGTGATTTATGTTAAAATTATAAGACTTAGAGTGCACTGAGATTAAGGGTCAGGATCTTGTGAGGCCTGTTTTGAGGGTAAAGGGAAAGAAACATATCTTGCAGACTTGCAAGGATACTGTCTGGCTTAATTGGAGACAGAAGGGCTGAGCAGAAGCTGTCTTAAAGATAAACATTCAGAACTAGGAATTTGTTTTCTTCAGATAAGAAGCCTGGATAACTGAGCATGCGTGAAAGCGGATACTTTGACCCTTACCACACCGAAAGTAGGCAGAAGGGATTTGACCACCTATGCCTGCCTTCTATTTAGCATAAGTTTGCTTATGTAGATGATGTAACTATATAAGATGAAAAAGCTATTGTAAGGTGGTCCTGTGGAGGTGGACTGCTGTCCCCTCTCAGGCCCAGCGCGCTGCTTTGCTTGCTTTTATTGCTTTTATTGCCTTTTATTACCTTTTAGTGCCAATAAAACTGTTACCAAAAACTTTTACCAGGAGTCATCTATAACAGTATGTTTTTTTGGTATATTTTTAAATCTATTTTAAATAAACCTGTTTAATTTTGTTTTGATTTCATTATGTATAGTATTTTTGTTTTCTAAGTTTAATTTGAATGTCTTTTCCACTATTTTTACATAGTTTTAATTGTTTTGTTCAATTTTCAGCTTCTTTTTATTTCAATTTATTTTTTGCAAATTATTTTTATGTGTTGTCTGTTTGATTCTAATTTTGTTAATTTTATTTTCTATTGTATTTTTAATGTATTTCTCTTATTATGTATTATTTTTTCTTGTTTTTTGTCATTTTTAGTTACCATTTTCTATACTGAATTTATTTTTTTTTATATGTTTAATACTTTTATTTTTAATCTAATTCCTTTGTTTAATCTTTAATTAATTTTGGTTTCTGTTTTTTGTTTATCATTATTTTTATAGCTAATTTTGTAATTTTGTAAAACTTAATTTTGGGGTTTTTTTGTTTTTTTTTTTTTTTAATTTTGTATAGCTAATTTTGTAATTTTAAATGTGGGTTTTTTAAAATTTTGTTTATTATTTTTTATACCATTTTAATGTATTTTTATTTTTTCCATTGTATTTCATTTTTCATCTATACTGTTTAATTATTTGTTGTTAATTTGTGTTGTTAATTGTAACCTAATTTTGACATATATTTATTTTTTATTCTATTTTTTTTGTTTCTTACTAACTCTAATCTAACTTTATATACTTTTTCTAATTATTTTTTGTTATTTTTGTATTTTATTCTAAATTTTGTTGTTGTTGTTGTTCTCTAAATTTTTATTTTTATTTGTAACTTACTACTCGTCATTTATTATTATTTTTAACTCACTACTTGTCATTAGTTTTTAAAATTTATTTCTTGTTTACTTTCCTAATTATTATTGTTTGTATTTTGTTGTTGTAATTTTTAATCTGTATTTCAATTTGTTATTCTAATCAATTTTTTATTTTTAATTTTTTAATGTATTTTTTTATCTAGTATTTAATCTTTTGTTTGATGTTATATTCTTTAATTATATTTTTTTTATTTGCATGTTTAGTTCATTTAATCTATTTTCTATTTCAATTTGTATTGTTGCTTTTTTATTATATTTTGTAACCTTCTGCTTTTCTATTAATTCTTTTTTTTATTATTGTGCATTTTAACTTTCTTGATGTCTTCTTTTTATAGAGTTTTTATTTTAATCTAATGTCTTGATAATCCTTATTTTTTATTTATTGCTAACAATTCTTATGTTTTTGTCAACAGCTATTTTTGTCAGTAATCCTTATGATTTTTTAGTCTGTCATATTTTGGTTTTAATATTTTTTACTTTTATTGCTGCTCTTCTTGTTTATTATTCTGTTATTTAGTACTCTATTCTGGTATTTAGTACCCTACTTTTTGTATCCAGAGTTTTTGGACTTTTGTTATATTTCGGTATGTTTACATTTTTTCTTTGCACTTGTCACCTTTTTGTTTACCATTTTAAAATTTTTGTTCTTTGCACTTGTTACCTTTTTTGTTCACCTTTTTTTTGGGGGGGGTATTTTTTGTATTTTTTGTAGTCCATGTCTAAGAAGGAAATCTAAAGACGTTACATTAGCTAAATGAAAATGAAAATGAATACCTATTCACTACAGACCTTAACATTATTACAATATTACATGGAGCTCCTTTGAAATGCCTAGGCACACAACTAAGAAGGTTCGAACCAAAAGAAAATCTTACAAGGTGAACTCATTACTAAGTACTTACACCTTAGTACAATTACTATGTATTAACTACCTATAAGTACCAAATGCGTACCATTCATTATGCTGACCAGGAAAACTTAGCAAAACTCTAAATAACAAATCTCTTGAGGACATTGCAATCAGAAATGAAGAAATGAAGAAATTAGTACTGGAACTTTAAATCAAAGCAGAGCTGTTGTCGACAAGAGTCGTACCAGAAAATTCTCCTTTGTCCAGGGGTGGAGGTAGGGGTGGGGGTGGCTAGCAAGGTGTGCCCTAGTTGCTATTGTTTGTCTGTATTAGGGTCTTAACGACTTGCAGCCTATTTTGTCTGAGCAATCATTGTCCCACCCAAACTGAATTACCTGTTTTCCAGTTTTAATTTGCTGACCAGTAGCTGCTACAGAAAAGGAAGAAAAATAAATTTTTTACTCCTAGCTGACTTAAGGCATGTCAGCCCATTAGAGCAGCTGGAAGGGTTAACACAGACGGTGTTACAGTGACTGATTTGCAGTTGCTAAAGCTAATTGCTCTAGATCTTTGCTAACCCAGGTCGTGTGGATACCTTTTAATCCTATAACTTCAGCATTTGCCATGAGCAATGGCTAGTGACCATTCCATTTATGACGAGGCATAATGATGACATCGTCTCCAGTATCCACAATCATTGAAATTTGTATAATTTGTCCACAAGGGTATCTGACAGATACAATCTGTTCCGGTTTTCCCTTCTGGATTTTTAGGGCCAATGAGACATCAGGCATATCGGTGGAACCCGAGCCTTCTTTGCTCTAGGGATCCTTTTAGAAGTTTAGGCACTCGGGACTCAAATGATATTAGCTGAACAACTTCTGTCCCAACAAGAGTGCTACCAGGAGAGGTAATGGTATAGAACATAATTTTCATAGCCCAGTCATAATCAGAATGTATTGAACCAGGAATTGTAAGGATGCCCTGCCTAGAGGTAGACAACCTGCCAAATAAGAGAGCACAGGGTCTGTGACCCAAAGGACCGTATCAATTGAACTTGACAACGCTTTGTGGAATCAAAGGTGGTATGCTGCTGTTGGTAGTTCCGCTAGACGCTGTCAGAGGATGGCTGCGAGGGGGAGGCGCGGTCCAAGCATCCTGGTTTGGGGTCGACGCGGGGTATCTTCGTGCTGCGGGAGCAATCTCCCTACATATGACAATCTAGAGTAAAATGATTAGATCTGTGACAGTGGACACTTTCGAGACTGTCCAGCAGTCAGGCAATTTTGATTTAAAGTACCTAAGTTTCCCAGAAACACGATGAGTTCCACTCAGGTTGTTTCCCTTGTGCGGTGGTCGTGCTGGTGGTTTCAGGACTGCTTCTATGGCCGTGGTGAGATACATTGCTGTTTGTCGGTGCTTCCTTCGTTGCTGCATTCTTCGTTGTTGTGTCCAGCAATCATGAGACAGTGGCACCTGTTGATACAATGCTGAAAACCTGTTCAGTTTTCTCATTGGCATTGTCAAATGCCAAAATATCCAGCATTTTTCCCTTCGTATCATGAGTCAGATCTGAGTGACTTATGTAAGATATCAACAAAGGAGCCAAATGGCCCTGTTAGACCCTGCTGAGCAGTGAAAAGCACAAGGGTCAGAGTTATTGTCCTGGAGTCTGGACCACTCTTTGATGGCTAAGTCCTGACTTAATTACAAAGCCTTATAAGGAAGCTGCAGTTGCTGATATGGTCTAACAAAAAGGCTCACCCCATCGAGGTGGGTAGCAGGGACACCTTGTAAAAGATCTGCTAGCTGCTGGGGAGTGGCTTCCGAGGCATTTGCAAGTGAATTACCACTTAATTGAGAAGTTGCAAGGCATAGTGGTGTTTGTGACGCTCTTGCGTCGAGTCGATCGGTCTCAGAGCATGTAATAAACACCATTCGCTAACAGAAGTGACAAAAGGGATTAACAAATGTGTTGAAAACAACTGATTGATTACAGCAGTTGTGTATCCTGACTGTAACCCATAGGGAGCTATGGCTTGTCTAGCTTTCATTAGCATTTGTCAGTTCAGAGATTGTTAGATTCGTTGTTGACCACGGGAAACGCATACACAGACTGTGACTACATTTCCCATAATACCTTTTCACCAATGCAATGGGACAGTTCCTGTCCCTCCCGATCGATTTATCGGAACGCGATTGAAGCCACCGTCGTTGGAGTGCCATACTGTGTTGATAACTCCTGGAGTGTAGGGAGCGAGGGAGCGGGTATCGTCGCTGTAGCCACGGGGGTGGGAACCCGCACCGGAGCCGCCGGGGCCACCGGCATGGGGCGGAACGCCAGGAGAGTTGACGAAGCGGACGCGGCCACCGGGGCCACCGCCAAGGGGACGGCCGCGGGGATGGGGACTATCGCCGGAACCGCCGGGACGGGAACCCGCAGCGGAGCCGCCGGGGCTACAGGCATAGAGCGGAACGCCAGGAGAGTTGACCGGGTGGGAGATGCTGCCGGGGCGGGCGCCGCTGCTGCTGGAATAAGCGCCGTCGCTGTGGTGGGAGCCACAACCGGGGTGGCTGAGGCCCGTGGGTGGGGTATAGCCGCGAAAATGCCGTAGTCGGGTATCTGCAAACGCTCCATCTTTCCCAAGAGGAGTTGTAGAGCAGAATCAGTAGTATCGGGTCTCTCAGTATCGGGCTTCCCGCCTTCCAAATCCAGGCCATCGCTAGAGGTATCAGAAGATGATGTTGATGAAGAGGGTCGAAAACGCCGAGCCACAGGCTTCGCTGTCTTTTTGCGGCTTTTTCTCTGCTTGGGGCGGGTGGCAGCGGTGGCGTCTAATAAAGATGGTGTGGTCGCCAAGATGGCGGGCGTGGCGTCTCCTTTCTCTAATTCCTCCTGCGTAGTGACCTCCATTTTGATTTCGTGCGCCTTATCAGCTTGATCAGGATTCGCTTCTGCCGCTATTGACGTGGCAGGAGCAGATTTTTCCGCGCAAAAGAACGGTAATAGGAGAGCCGCAATTCGTGTATTGTGTAGAGTAGCGGGCGATTGAAATTGTGCGGATGCTGGCGGGCAGTATGCAGGGAGAGAGGAGGGGGGCGGAGGGCGGGGGATGCCTTCCGAATCTCCCGTGTTCGTCTCGGTTAGAAATAAATGCCGCAGCCGAGTCAAAGTAAACTGCTCTGCTGTTATCGATTGCAATGTACGTGACAGTCCGTCACACGGTGCTAGTGCGAAGAGCTTCTGTTTAAGTATTTAAGCACCTCATCCCACAGCTGGGCTGCAATCTCGTCCCGCGCTTCGGAAGTAAAAGCGCAATTGCCGCGGGGTTGATTCCGGGCGCAGGCTAATAGCCCGTTTAAGATCCCAGAATTGCCAGTAATGCCTCTTACAGAGAGAATAAGTTGGAGGGCGTTATTGCACAGCCTCTTCTGTTTCGCGGCGTGCTTCCCCTTGCCCTCCCCGGCCGCTCGCCGGATCCAAGGCGAGATTCACTTCCTTTGGGAGCGCGCGCTGCTATTTTTAGCACCGGGGCAGTGCTGTGTGCGGCCGGCTCTCCGTAATCACTCGGACGTACCTCTTTATGCTGAATCGTGCAGCATCGTCAGGGCCGAGGACTCCCAATCCACGTTGGGCGCCAGATTTAGCCAGATATGGCGACGACGGAGGTTCTTGGAATCAATACGGCTGACCAATATGATCGGGTATTGATCCTTTATTGTTCCAGTATTGCAGGCCTATGGCTCAGGCCTATGGTGAAAGCATGGAAGGAGAGGAGACAGGACAGGCAGGAAAAGAAAGAAGAAGTGCGTAGCAAGGAAACTGCTACAATTTATATAACCTTGGTATGCCTTGTTGGCATGGACTCACTGGTCTTCTATGAGTGACCACACATCAACATTATTGTAGATTATTGGTCCAACTATGGATGACACGTGAGGTTTGTTGATGCAGGTGCATGTCCTGTTGTCCCGAGATAACTCACTATGTTTCTAGCTACCAGCGTCTTGTTTTAGTAACAGTGCTGCAGGCACAGCACTGTTTTGGCATACTGGTAGCTGGCTCTGCACTTCTGCTGAGCATGGCCTACCACCATGTCAGGCTCTTAGGCCTGAACTGCCAGATTGCTCACACCACTCATAACTGGTGTTCCCACACCCATCCACAAGATGGGTTGGATGAGCCAGGGAATTACAGGCCTATCAGCCTGACCTCAGTGCCAGGAAAGATTATGGAACAGGTCATCTTGAGTGCAATCACACAGCACTTAGAGGATGGCCAAGGGATCAGGCCCAGCCAGCATGGGTTTAGGAAGGGCAGGTCCTGCCTGACCAATCTGATCTCCTTCTATGATCAGGTGACCCGCCTGGTGGATGTGGGGAGGCCTGTGGATGTAGTCTACCTGGACCTCAGCAAGGCCTTTGACACCGTTCCCCATAGCAAACTCCTGGCCAAGCTGTCAGCCCATGGCTTGGATGGGAACACACTGCGATGGGTTAGGAACTGGCTGGAGGGCCGAGCCCAGAGAGTGGTGGTGAATGGTGCCACATCCAGCTGGCAGCCAGTCACTAGTGGTGTGCCCCAGGGATCAGTGCTGGGCCCCATGCTCTTTAACATCTTTATTGATGATCTGGACGAGGGCATTGACTCCATCATCAGTAAATTTGCTGATGACACCAAGCTGGGGGCAGGAGTTGATCTGCTGGAGGGTAGAGAGGCTCTGCAGAGGGACCTCGACAGGCTGGACAGATGGGCAGAGTCCAAAGGCATGAGATTTAACACATCCAAGTGCCGGGTTCTGCACATTGGCCACAACAACCCCATGCAGAGCTACAGGCTGGGGTCAGAGTGGCTGGAGAGCAGTCAGGTGGAAAGGTACCTGGGGGTGCTGGTTGATGGTAGGGTGAACATGAGCCTGCAGTGTGCCCAGGCAGCCAGGAGGGCCAATGGCATCCTGGCCTGCATCAGGAACAGTGTGGCCAGGAGGAGCAGGGAGGTCATTCTGCCCCTGTACACTGCACTGGTTAGGTCGCACCTCGAGTACTGTGTCCAGTTCTGGGCCCCTCAGTTTAGGAAGGATGTTGACTTGCTGGAATGAGTCCAGAGAAGAGCAAGAAAGTTGGTGAGGGGCTTGGAACACAAGCCCTATGAGGAGAGGCTAAGGGAGCTGGGGTTGCTTAGCCTGGAGAAGAGGAGACTCAGGGGTGACCTCCTTACTCTCTACAACTACCTGAAGGGAGGTTGTAGACAGATGGATGTTGGTCTCTTCTCCCAGGCAGCCAGTACCAGAACAAGAGGACACAATCTCAGGCTGTGCCAAGGGAGGTTCAGGTTGGATGTTAGGAAAAAGTTCTATACAGATCGAGTGATTGCCCATTGGGATGGTGTGGTGGTTTGAAAGGAAAGGCTCTGCTTTCCCTCCCCCACTGAGAAAGAGACCACGGCTAAACCCAGTCGGAGAAATGAGATTATATTTTACAAGGTAACAGATTACATGTAACACAACAAATACAGGGATTTTAGAATATATACAGGAATATACAGCAAATTAACTCAACCAGAAACCAGACCCCCCACAGAGGGGGCTTCCCCCTGTGCCCCCTTCACCCCCCTACCTCCCTTCTCCCCCAAAAGAGGTAGAAGAAGAGACGAGGATGGTTAGCAGGACAGGGAAAGAAGCGGACAGGCCTGTTATAGGAAGTTAGTTAGTTCTTATCTCTTGGCAGGAAGCCCAGAAGCAGATCCAGCCGAAAGGAACAGCGAAGAAAGGAAGACTGAGAGAAAGTTTCCAGCTCCCCTGGGTCCAATCTCACCTTCCACAATTCTACCAATGAAATTCGTTTAGAATACCAAAATATTTTATAAACATTTAGCCAGTGTGCCCCTTTCTTAAAGGCACAGCGTCAAACGGTCACAGATGGGCTGCCTGGGGAGGTGGTGGAGTCACCATCATTGGAGGTGTTCAGGAGGAGACTTGATGGGGTGCTTGGTACCATGGGTTAGTTGTTTAGGTGGTGTTGGATTGGTTGATGGGTTGGACGCGATGATCTTGAAGGTCTCTTCCAACCTGGTTTATTCTATGTATGTATTCTATGTAAAACTGTGGCAATGCCAGCGACGAGCAGTGTGAGCTATCTGGTAGTGCAGGCCTAGAGCCTGACATGGTGGTAGGCCATGCTCAGCCTAAGTGCAGAGCCAGCTATCAGTGTACCAAACAGTGCTGTCTTGCAGCATGTAACTAAAACAAGGCACTGGTAGCTATAAACATAGCAAGTTATCTTGGGACAACAGGACATGCGCCTGCATCAATAAATCTCCTGTGTCATCAGTAGTTGGACCAATAATCTATAATAGTGTGATGTGTGGTCACTCATAGGGAACCAATGAGTCCATGCCAATAAGGCACTCTGAGTTTATGTAAGTTGTGGAAGTTCCCTTGCTAGGCACTTCTGTCTGTTCTATCCCTTCTCCTTCCATGCTTTACTGTGCTATACTCTCACCTTAGGTCTGCGCCATAGGCCTGCAATACTGGAACAATAAAGGATCAATACCCAATCATATTGGTCAGCTGTATTGACTCCAATCTCCGTCCCAAAGAAAAGGGGATCTGTATCAGCTGTGCAGTATTATTTGTTCCGAGGAAAATTCAAATTGGCATTTTTGTTTTCACACAAACCCCATGTGTTGGGTTGAAATCACCTCCAACAAATTGGAGATTTATCCCCAAAATAAATCATTAGACTAGCTCAGTTGGTTTGGAAGTGCAATGAAGTTATACTTACAAAGCAAGCAAAATTGAGAAATATAAAATGCAATGAATATGTACAAAATATATATACATATATTTACAATTAAGAAACAACACTAGGACTCTCTTGCATTGTTCCCAGACCCCTCTGGACTGTGGGAACACCAGTTACGAGCGGTGTGAGCAATCTGGCAGTTCAGGCCTAAGAGCCTGACATGGTGGTAGGCCATGCTCAGCAGAAGTGCAGAGCCAGCTACCAGTATGCCAAAACAGTGATGTGCCTGCAGCACTGTAACTAAAACAAGACGCTGGTAGCTAGAAACATAGTGAGTTATCTCAGGACAACAGGACATGCACCTGCATCAACAAAACTCGCGTGTCATCCATAGTTGGACCAATAATCTACAATAGTGTGATGTGTGGTCACTCATAGGGGACCAATGAGTCCATGCCAACAAGGCATACCAAGGTTATATAAATTGTAGCAGTTTCCTTGCTATGCACTTCTTCTTTTCCTGCCTGTCCTATCTCTCCTCCTTCCATGCTTTACTGTGCCATGCTTTCACCATAGGCCTGAGCCATAGGCCTGCAATACTGGATCAATACCCGATCATATTGGTCAGCCGTATTGATTCCAAGAACCTCCGTCGTCGCCATATCTGGCTAAATCTGGCGCCCAACGTGGATTGGGGTCCTCGGCCCTGACGATGCTGCACGACTCAGCATAAAGAGGTACGTCCGAGTGTAATGGGTTGGGGCAGATCCCCTCCCCACCACAGGCAGAAATAACGACTCAGACAAACGGATTGCAAAAGTGATGAAAGTTTAAATAGAAAGCAGTGAATGTTACAGAACACCCAAAGCGCAGTGACAAAGAAAGATCCCATCCCCACCTGAGGGTGCATCCAAAACCCCCAGGGCTCCTTCTTCCCCCTCCCTCTGCTGGGCTAGTCTCAGCTGGCCAGGCCTGAGACTGCCCATCCCCCTGTGGCCTTGGGCCTAATCAGGCCCATGGCCGGGAGATCTCTCCCCCAGTTACCAAGTCTTGGAGAGGGAAGGAAAGAGGAAGTGCCAGACTCCGCACTGGATCTTATAGTGGTGCAAAGAATTATGGTAGGAAATACACAATTTCCTGTGTCCATCCCTCTGGGCTGGACTTCTGGACACAGGAAGTGAATGCACCAGGGGGGCACCCAGCTCAAACTACAACACCGAGTGACACGGAAGGCCGGCCGAAGGCACTGCCCCGGTGCTAAAAAATAGCAGCGCGCGCTTCCAAAGGAAGTGAATCTCGCCTTGGATCCGGCAAGCGGCCGGGGAGGGCAAGGGGAAGCACGCCGTGAAACAGAAGAGGCTGTGCAAAAACGCCTTCCAACTTATTCTCTCTGTGAGAGGCATTACTGTCCCATTGCGTTGGTGGAAAGGTATTATGGGAAATGTAGTCACAGTCTGTGTATGCATTTCCTGTGGTCAATAACGGATCTAACAATCTCTGGACTGACAAATGCCTAATGGAAGTTAGACAAGCCATAGCTCCCTATGGGTTACAGTCAGGATACACAACTGCTGTAATCAATCAGTTGTTTTCAACACATTTGTTAATCCCTTTTGTCACTTCTGTTAGCGAATGGTATTTATTACATGGTCTGAGACCAATCAACTCGATCCTGGAGGAGATGGGTGCCTTGCAACCTGGCCCCCCAACTCCCAGTCCCCTCAAATTGGGACCTGATTATTATTCATCTGAAGGATTGTTTCTTTTACAATTCACTTACATCCGGAGGTCTCGACAGAGCCTACGCCTACTGAGTCATCGATTAAGGCAGACTCCACCCACCGGTATCAATGCATGGCCCCAGGCATGCCAGAATTCTCTGGTTTGGCCTTTGCTCTCATTCAGATAGCCTTATTGTGACTTTCTCACCTGTAAGTCTATGGATGATCTCCTGATTTCGAAAAAGCTACATCCTAAGACAGTGCCCTCTGACTTCCAACTCATGTCAGCACGCAAGTGGGTCACAAACACCACTATGCCTTGCAACTTCTCAATTAAGTGGCAATTCACTTGCAAATGCCTGGGAAGCCACGCCCCGGCAGCCAGCAGACCTTTTACAAGGTGTCACTGCTACCCACCTCGATGGGGCAAGCCCTTTTGTTAGACCATATCAGCAACTGCAGCTTCCTGATAAGGCTTTGTAATAAAGTCAGGACTTAGCGATCAAAAAGAGTGGTCAAGAATTCAGGACAATAACTCTGACCCTTGTGCTTTTCACTGCTCAGCAGGGTCTAACAGGGACATTTGGTTCCTTTGTTGATACCTTACATAAGTCACTCAGATCTGACTCATGATATGAAGGCAAAAATGCTGGATATTTTGGCATTTGACAATGCCAATGAAAAAACTGAACAGGTTTTCAGCATTATATCAACAGGTGCTACTGCCTCGTGATTGCTGGATAACAACGAAGGACGCAGCAACGAAGGAAACACCGACAAACAGCAATGTATCTCACCACGGCCATAGAAGCAGCCCTGAAACCACCAGCACGACCACTGCACAAGGGAAACAACCTGAGTGGAAATCAACGTGTTCCTGGAAACTTAGGTACTTTAAATCAAAATTGCCTGACTGCTGGACAGTCTCGAAAGTGTCCACTGTCACAGATCTAATCATTTTACTCTAGATTGTCATAGATAGGGAGATTGCTCCCGCAGCGCGAAGATACCCCGTGACGACCCCAAACCAGGATGCTTGGACCGCGCCTCCCCCTCGCAGCCATCCTCTGACAGCGTCTAGCGGAACTACCAACACCCGCATACCACCTTTGATTCCACAAAGCGTTGTCAAGTTCAATTGATACGGTCCTTTGGGTCACAGACCCTGTGCTCTCTTATTTGGCAGGTTGTCTACCTCTAGGCAGGGCATCCTTACAATTCCTGGTTCAATACATTCTGATTATGACTGGGCTATGAAAATTATGCTCTATACCATTACCTCTCCTGGTAGCACTCTTGTTGGGACAGAAATTGTTCAGCTAATATCATTTGAGTCCCGAGTGCCTAAAACTTCTAACAGGATTCCTAGAGCAAAGAAGGCTCGGGTTCCACCGATATGCCTGATGTCTCATTGGCCCTAAAAATCCAGAAGGGAAAACCGGAACAGATTGTATCTGTCAGATACCCTTGTGGACAAATTATACAAATTTCAATGATTGTGGATACTGGAGACGATGTCATCATTATGCCTCGTCATAAATGGAATGGTCACTAGCCATTGCTCATGGCAAATGCTGAAGTTATAGGATTAAAAGGTATCCACACGACCTGGGTTAGCAAAGATCTAGAGCAATTAGCTTTAACAACTGCAAATCAGTCACTGTAAGACCATCTGTGTTAACCCTTCCAGTTGCTCTAATGGGCTGACATGCCTTAAGTCAGCCTCTGACTTAAATCAGAGTACAAATTTATTTTTCTTCTTTTTCTGGAGCAGCTACTGGTCAGCAAATTAAAATGGAAAACAGATAATTCAGTTTGGGTGGGACAATGTTTGCTCAGACAAAATAGGCTGCAAGTCGTTAAGACCCTAATACAGAAAAACAATAGTAACTAGGGTACACCTTGCTAGCCACCCCCACACCCCTGTCCAGCCCTGGACAAAGGAGAATTTTCTGGTACGACTCTTGTCGACAACAGCTCTGCTCTGATTTAAAGTTCCAGTACTAATTTCTTCATTTCTGATTGCAATGTCCTCAAGAGATTTGTTATTTAGAGTTTTGCTAAGTTTTCCTGGTAAGCATAATGAATGGTACGCATTTGGTACTTATAGGTAGTTAATACATGGTAATTGTACTAAGGTGTAAGGACTTAGTGATGAGTTCACCTTGTAAGATTTTCTTTTGGTTCGAACCTTCTTAGTTGTGTGCCTAGGCATTTCAAAGGAGCTCCATGTAATATTGTAATAATGTTAAGGTTTGTAGTGAATAGGTATTCATTTTCTAAGGTATTCTTTAGCTAATGTAATGTCTTTAGATTTCCTTCTTAGGCATAGGCTATAAAAAATACAAAAAATACAAAAAAATGGTGAATAAAAAAGGTAACAAGTGCAAAGAACAAGAAATTTTTAAATGGTAAACAAAAAGGTGACAAGTGCAAAGGAAAAGTTTAAACAAACCAAAATATAACAAAAGTCCAAAAACTCTGGATATAAAAAATAGAGTACTGAAAACAGAATAGAGTACTAAATACCAAAAAAGAATAGAGTACTAAATAACAGAATAATAAACAAGAAGAGCAACAATAAAAGTAAAAAATATTAAAAACAAAATATGACAAATGAAAAAATCATAAGGATTACTGACAAAAATAGCTGTTAACAAAAACATAAGAATTGTTAGCAATAAATAAATAAAATAAGGATTATCAAGACTATTAGATTAAAACAAAAACTCTATAAAAAGAAGACATCAAGGCAGTTAAAATGCACAATAATAATAAAAAGTATTAATAGAAAAGCAGAAGGTTACTAAATATAATAAAAGGCAACAATACAAATTAAAATAGAAAATAGGTTAAATGAACTAAACATGCAAAATACAAAATAATTACAATAAAGAATATAAGATCAAGCAAAATAAAAGATTAAATTCTAGATAAAAAAATACATTAAAAAATTAAAAAATAAAAATTGATTAGAATAACAAATTAGAATACAGATTAAAAATTACAACAACAAAATACAAACAATAATAAAGTAAACAAGAAATAAAATTTAAAGAACAACAAAAATTTAGCCTAAAATACAAAACAACAAAAAATAATTAGAAATAATAAATATTTAAAGAATAACAACAACAACAACAAAAATTAGAGTAAAATATAAAATAACAAAAATTAGAAAAACTGTATAAAAGTTGGATTAGAGTTAGAAAAAAAAATAGAATAAAAAATGAATATGTCAAAATTAGGTTACAATTAACAACACAAATTAACAAAGAATAATTAAACAGTATAGATGAAAAATGAAATACAATGGAAAAACCAAAAATACATCAAAATGGTATAAAAATAATAAAACAAGCAAAATACAAAACTAAAAAACCCCAAACATTAAAAATTACAAAATTAGCTATACACATAATAAAAAATAAATACAAAATTAGCTATAAAAATAATGAAAAGCAAAAAACAAAATGGTAACTAAAAATGACAAATAACAAGAAAAAATGAAATACATGATACAATAAATACATTAAAAATACAATAGAAAATAAAATGAACCAGATTAGAATTAAACAGACAACAGATAAAAATAATTTACAAAAAATAAATTGGAATAAAAAGAAGCTGAAAATTGAACAAAATAATGAAAACTATGTAAAAATAGTGGAAAAGACATATTCAAATTAAGCTTAGTAAACAATAATACTATACATAATGAAATCAAAACAACATTAAACAGGTTTATTAAAAATAGATTTTAAAATATACAAAAAACCCCAACCAAAAAAAAAAAACCCACACAAAATTAATTAAAAAATTTGACAATAGCTCACATTAAAAACAAACAAATAATTAGCTACAAAATATGTAGAATCGTAGACTCGTAGAATGAGTCAGGGTTGGAAGAGACCACAAGGATCATTTAGTTCCAACCACACTGCCATGGGCAGGGACTCCTCACACTTGGTCAGGCAGGCTAGAGCCTCGTCCAGCCTGGTCTCGAATACTTCCAGGCATGGGGCCTCGGCCACCTCCCTGGACAACCCATTCCAGGGCTTCACCACGCTCACGGTGAAGAATTTCTTCCTCACATCCAGCCTGACTCTTCCCATCCCCAGCCTTGTTCCATTCTCCCTAGTCCTGTCATTTCCTGACATGCTAGGATGTCCCTCCCCAGCATTCTTGTAGGCTCTCTTCAGATACTGGATGGCCACAATTAGGTCACCTCGAGCCTTCTTTCCTACTACCTGCGATCATCGCAATGAACAATGGCAGAAGAATCAAGACCATGAGGAAACAGCATTGCCCATGAAGCTGAACATTGATCATCTGGGATCACAAACATCACTCAGAAGAATGTACCATGGCACCATGTGAATTAGGACTGAATATTATGGTTGTTTGATAACTTTGTCTTCTCTCTTGTTAACTAAGTGTGCCTCTGAATGCAGACATCCTAGGGGATAAAGTTTCATCTTTACATTTCGCCAAACAAAAACTGAACCAAATAAAAAACAAAACAAAACAAAACAAACAAAAAAAAAAAAGGGGGGGGGGGGAAGAGAGAATACCCCATAGCAGAAAAAATTAGCTCATGATAACCCTAGAGATGCTGTAACCCTAGAAACATCAACCCTAGAAGTGCTGTAACCCTCTCACCACAAGACACACAGCACAACTGTCATGAAAATGACAACCAGCAAACCTGCTTAGCACTGATCTCAACGACTGTCACGATGATCCAAGATGTCAACAGAAAGTATCTAACTTCTAACCGAGTGTCGTGACTGCTTCACTGTTGTGTGAACGTTAAGAGATTAGAATTACTAGGATGAGCAAAAACACGTTATTATGTGTAATTTTTGGGCAAAGCAATGAAGCTCTTTTTGCTCTTGCTATTTGTCTGCAAGTTTTCTGTCTGTGAAGCTAGAGCCTGGCCAGATCTACCTTTACAGATCAAAGAAATCTTGCTACCATTAAACAATTCATGATTTTTGACCATCCTAGATGTTGTAGTTTGAGATGGGTGCCCCCCTGGTGCATTCACTTCCTGTGTCCAGAAGTCCAGCCCAGAGGGATCTCTCTCAGGCCTGGCCAGCTGAGACTAGCCCAGCAGAGGGAGGGGGAAGAAGGAGCCCTGGGGGTTTTGCATGCACCCTCAGGTGGGGATGGGATCTTTCTTTGTCACTGCGCTTTGAGTTTTCTGTAACATTCACTGCTTTCTATTTAAACTTTCCATCACTTTTTGCAATCCGTTTGTCTGAGTCGTTATTTCTGCCTGTGGTGGGGAGGGGACCTGCCCCAACCCATTACATTTTGGCGCACCAACGCGGGGCCAACTGCGGCTCGGATTGCAAAAGATGGAGAGTTTAAATTTAGTTCTGGGCGTCGGTTTGGGTTTGGAAAGTTGGGGCTCAGGTTTTGTGTTACCGGGGCGACTGTGTGAACTCCTGTGGACTGCAGAAGGATAGCTGGTGCGTGGCTGATGGCATGGAAGTCCCTCCTGTTGCTCGGGAACAGCGAGGGGTGGTTCTTTCTGTGACATTCTGCCCAGGGTAGCTTAAGAATGCTCGAGTAGCCTAAGAAGGCGAGACCTGCCTTCTCCTCGTTCTCTGCGGAGCGGCGGGGAGCGGAGGAGGGGCAGCGGCAAGCAGAGCGTGGTCGGCCCGCGGCCGCTGCGGGGAGCGGACACCCGCGGCGAGCGGGCAAGCGACTGCTGGAGGTGACTCGGACTCTGCATCGCGGCGACAGAGACGGCGGGGGCCGGGCCGGGCCACGTTCAGGCGGCGGCGGCGGCACCGCCCGAGCCGGGCTGCGTTCAGGCGGCGGCGGCAGCTGTAAATCTTTCCCTGGTGTTTTCGGACGTGTTCCGAAAATGGCGCCGAGCACCTGGCTCCGCCTCCCTGCTTCTTCAGTGGGCTGTGGCGCAGCTCCTCCCTCTTCCGGGGGTGGAGGTTGTGCAGCCGGATGCTGTCCTGCCTCGGTACGCGAGCGCCCAGCCGGGGGGTGCGGAGTGCCTCTGACATGCATCCGTGTAGCTTTGGTCCGCGTGAAAGCGGTTGGCTGCGGCACCCTGGATGGATTGAAAAAGGCAGTCGTGGAGCCGGATTGTTCCGACTGGCCTGCCCCAGGGGTGGAGAATTTGCCGCTGAATATGAGAGTAAAGGCTTGGCTGAGAAGTTGTGAGGTATTTCCAGGTGACCAGGATGTCCCAAGGAGTCCACAAGGAATTCACGCTGCAGGAGAAGGATTGCGTCGCTGGGAGGTTCCATCACATGAGGAAGAACAACTGGAATGGACTGATGCTTGAGCCTGAATGAGAGACTGTTTGAGTGGACGCCCAGATGAAGATATGGACTCTGCCGGACATGTCATCAGAAGTTTTCTGATCTGATGATGTGTTTGGGTGCAAGGATTATGGTATGAAATACAGGGGTGGCATGTTGTAGTTTGAGCTGGGTGCACCCCTGGTGCATTCACTTCCTGTGTCCAGAAGTCCAGCCCAGAGGGATGGACACAGGAAATTGTGTATTTCCTACCATAATTCTTTGCACCACTATAAGATCCAGTGCGGAGTCTGGCACTTCCTCTTTCCTTCCCTCTCCGAGACTTGGTAACTGGGGGAGAGATCTCCCGGCCATGGGCCTGATTGGGCCCAAGGCCACAGGGGGATGGGCAGTCTCAGGCCTGGCCAGCTGAGACTAGCCCAGCAGAGGGAGGGGGAAGAAGGAGCCCTGGGGGTTTTGCATGCACCCTCAGGTGGGGATGGGATCTTTCTTTGTCACTGCGCTTTGAGTTTTCTGTAACATTCACTGCTTTCTATTTAAACTTTCCATCACTTTTTGCAATCCGTTTGTCTGAGTCGTTATTTCTGCCTGTGGTGGGGAGGGGACCTGCCCCAACCCATTACACTAGAGAAAATAAAGATGCAACATAACCCTAAGGCAGATTGTAAAAGACAGTGCTAAGGATTACATTTGTGCCTCAATCTCTGTATGCAATGTGTTCAGGCATAATCAAGTCTTCTCTGTCTACAAGAGGAGTGAAATGTAAAGATCGGAACTATCAAGATCTAAGTTCTTCTTTACAATGTCTGTTATCTTTGACCATGGATTATGCCAGCTCTGTTAGAATGATGTAACTAGCTCAACTTAAGCTTTGTGCCTTGTACAGGTTACATCAGTCTTTTAGACATGCTGCACTGCAGAACTCTTGCTTTTGCTCTACCGCTTAGCTTTACCTTGCTTGCTTCTGTGTATGCAAGTAATGTCCTGTATGGGATGAGAATAACTCCGTTGACCAGATTGCTCACAAAAACAAAAGGGGGATTTGTGGGAACACCAGTTACAAGCGGTGTGAGCAATCTGGCAGTTCAGGCCTAAGAGCCTGACATGGTGGTAGGCCATGCTCAGCAGAAGTGCAGAGCCAGCTACCAGTACGCCAAAACAGTGCCGTGCCTGCAGCACTGTAACTAAAACAAGACACTGGTAGCTAGAAACACAGTGAGTTATCTCGGGACAACAGGACATGCACCTGCATCAACAAACCTCACGTGTCATCCATAGTTACATACATAGAATACATAGAATAAACCAGGTTGGAAGAGACCTTCAAGATCACCGCGTCCAACCCATCAACCAATCCAACACCACCCAAACAACTAGCCCACGGCACCAAGCACCCCATCAAGTCTCCTCCTGAAAACCTCCAGTGATGGCGACTCCACCACCTCCCCAGGCAGCCCATTCCAATGTGCAATCACTCTTTCTGTATAGAACTTTTTCCTAACATCTAGCCTGAACCTCCCCTGGCGCAGCCTGAGACTGTGACCTCTTGTTCTGGTACTGGCTGCCTGGGAGAAGAGACTAACATCCATCTGTCTACAACCTCCCTTCAGGTAGTTGTAGAGAGTAATAAAATAAAAAATAAAATAAAATAGTTGGACCAATAATCTACAATAATGTTGATGTGTGGTCACTCATAGAAGACCAATGAGTCCATGCCAACAAGGCATACCAAGGTTATATAAATTGTAGCAGTTTCCTTGCTACGCACTTCTTCTTTCTTTTCCTGCCTGTCCTGTCTCCTCTCCTTCCATGCTTTCACCATAGGCCTGAGCCATAGGCCTGCAATACTGGAACAATAAAGGATCAATACCCGATCATATTGGTCAGCCGTATTGATTCCAAGAACCTCCGTCGTCGCCATATCTGGCTATAGATGGGTACCACGTTGGCCAGCTTCCAGTCCTCTGGGACCTCTCCAGTGAGCCAGGACTGATGAAAAATGATGGAGAGTAGCTTGGCTAGCTCATCTGCCAGCTCTCTCAGCACCCTAGGATGGATCCCATCTGGTCCCATGGACTTGTGGGGATCCAAGCTGCTGAGGAGAGCTCCAATCTCCTGCTCATGGAACACAGGGAAATTATGCAGCTCCCTGGCTCCTTCTACCAGCTCTGCAGGCCAGCTGTCTGGTAGACGTTCTGTCCTGCTAGTAAAAATTGAGCAAAGAAGGTGTTAAGTACCTGTGCCTTTTCCTCATCCTGTGATACAACATTTCCCTCCATGTCAACCAAGGAGTGGAGGTTGTCCCTGCCCTTCCTCTTGCTATTAATATATTTGTAGAAGGACTTTTTGTTGTCCTTCACAGCAGAGGCCAGTTTAAGCTCCAAATGTGCTTTTGCCTCCCTAATTTTCTTCCTGCATGACATGACTTGACTACATCCAGGAGTTGATCTGCTGGAGGGTAGAGAGGCTCTGCAGAGGGACCTCGACAGGCTGGACAGATGGGCAGAGTCCAACGGCATGAGATTGAACACATCCAAGTGCCGGGTTCTGCACATTGGCCACAGCAACCCCATGCAGAGCTACAGGCTGGGGTCAGAGTGGCTGGAGAGCAGTCAGGTGGAAAGGTACCTGGGGGTGCTGGTTGATGGTAGGGTGAACATGAGCCTGCAGTGTGCCCAGGCAGCCAGGAGGGCCAAAGGCATCCTGGCCTGCATCAGGAACAGTGTGGCCAGCAGGAGCAGGGAGGTCATTCTGCCCCTGTACACTGCACTGGTTAGGCCGCACCTTGAGTACTGTGTCCAGTTCTGGGCCCCTCAGTTTAGGAAGGATGTTGACTTGCTGGAATGAGTCCAGAAAAGGGCAACAAGGTTGGTGAGGGGCTTGGAGCACAAGCCCTATGAGGAGAGATTGAGGGAGCTGGGTGTGGTAGGTTGAGAGAGGGCTTAGAATACATAGAATACATAGAATAAACCAGGTTGGAAGAGACCTTCAAGATCACCGCGTCCAACCCATCAACCAATCCAACACCACCTAAACAACTAACCCATGGCACCAAGCACCCCATCAAATCTCTTCCTGAACACCTCCAATGATGGTGACTCCACCACCTCCCCGGGCAGCCCATCCCAATGGGCAATCACTCTCTCTGCACAGAAGTTTTTCCTAACATCCAAGCAGAACCTCCTCTGGTGCAGCCTGAGACTATGTCCTCTTGTTCTGGTACTGGCTGCCTGGAAGAAGAGACCAACATCCGTCTGTCTACAACCTCCCTTCAGGTAGTTGTAGAGAGCAATAAGGTCACCCCTGAGTCTCCTCTTCT
This sequence comes from Dryobates pubescens, assembly GCF_014839835.1. Lineage (NCBI taxonomy): Eukaryota > Metazoa > Chordata > Aves > Piciformes > Picidae > Dryobates > Dryobates pubescens. The sequence continues at coordinate 923,522 of NC_071656.1, read as the reverse complement.
CCAGGCTAAGCAACCCCAGCTCCCTCAGCCTCTCCTTGTAGGGATTGTGTTCCAAACCCCTCACCAACTTTGTTGCTCTTCTCTGGACTCATTCCAGCAAGTCAACATCCTTTCTAAACTGAGGGGCCCAGAACTGGACACAGTACTCGAGGTGCGGCCTAACCAGTGCAGTGTACAGGGGCAGAATGACCTCCCTGCTCCTGCTGGCCACACTGTTCCTGATGTAGGCCAGGATGCCATTGGCCCTCCTGGCTGCCTGGGCACACTGCAGGCTCATGTTCATTCTACCGTCAACCAGCACCCCCAGGTCCCTCTCCGCCTGGCTCTTCTCCAGCCACTGTGACCCCAGCCTGTAGCACTGCATGGGGTTGTTGTGGCCAATGTGCAGAACCCAGCACTTGGATGTGTTAAATCTCATGCTGTTGGATTCTGCCCATCTGTCCAGCCTGTCGAGGTCCCTCTGCAGAGCCTCTCTACCCTCCAGCAGATCAACTCCTGCCCCCAGCTTGGTCTTGTCTGCGACTTTACTAATGATGGACTCAATGCCCTCATCCAGATCATCAATAAAGATGTTAAAGAACATGGGGCCCAGCACTGATCCCTGGGGCACACCACTAGTGACTGGCCGCCAGCTGGATGTGGCACCATTCACCACCACTCTCTGGGCTCGGCCCTCCAGCCAGTTCCTAACCCATCAAAGTGTGCTCCCATCCAAGCCATGGGCTGACAGCTTGGCCAGGAGTTTGCTGTGGGGGACAGTGTCAAAGGCCTTGCTGAGGTCCAGGTAGACTACATCCACAGGCCTCCCCACATCCACCAGGCGGGTCACCTGATCATAGAAGGAGATCAGGTTGGTCAGGCAGGACCTGCCCTTCCTAAACCCATGCTGGCTGGGTCTGATCCCTTGGCCATCCTCTAAGTGCTGTGTGACTGCACTCAAGATGACCTGTTCCATAATCTTGCCTGGCACTGAGGTCAGGCTGACAGGTCTATAATTCCCTGGCTCATCCAACCGGCCCTTCTTGTGGATGGGCACCACGTTGGCCAGCTTCCAGTCCTCTGGGACGTCTCCAGTGAGTCAGGACTGATGAAAAATGATGGAGAGCGGCTTGGCTAGCTCATCTGCCGGCTCTCTCAGCACCCTAGGATGGATGCCATCTGGTCCCATGGACTTGTGGGGATCCAAGTGGCTAAGCAGATCACCAACTACCCCATTCTGGAACAGAGGAAAACTATGCTGCTCCCTGGCTCCTTCTGCCAGCTCTGCAGGCCAGCTGTCTGGAAGACATTCTGTCCTGCTAGTAAAAATTGAGGCAAAGAAGGTGTTAAGTAACTCTGCCTTCTCCTCATCCTTTGTTACAGCATTCCCCTCCGTGTCCACCAAGGAGTGGAGGTTGTCCTTGCCCTTCCTCTTGCTATTAATGTATTTATAGAAGGACTTTTTGTTGTCCTTCACGGCAGAGGCCAGTCTAAGCTCCAAATGTGATTTTGGCTCCCTAATTTTCTTCCTACAAGACCTAGCAACATCCTTAAACTTTTCATGGGTTGCCTCACCTTTTGTTCCAAAGATGATACAGCTTCTTTTTTTTTTCTTAGTTCTTTTAGAATTTCATTACCCATTCATGGTCATCTTTCTGTCCACCAGGACACCCAGGTCCCTTTCCCCTATGCTGTCCTCCATCAGGTCAGTCCCGAACCTATACTGATACATGGGGTTGTTCTTTCCCAGATGCAAGACTCTACACTTGCCCTTGTATTTAATTAAATTTATCCCTGCCCAACTCTCCAGCCTGTCTATATCTCGCTGAATGCCAGCACAGCCTGAGGGGGTGTCAGCAGCAAATTTGCTAACAGTGCACTCTGTTCCTTCATCCAGGTAGGAGATGAATATATTGAATAGTACTGGTCCCAGTAGCAACCCCTGAGAGACTCCACTATATACAGGCCTCCAACTACATTCTGTGCCATTGACCACAACTCTGACTTCTTCCTTTCAACCATTGCACAATTCACATCACTGCCCAATCATCCAGACCACACTTCCTCAGTTTAGTGAAACTAAACTGAAATCAAGATAAACCACATCCAGTGCACTACCATCATCTATCCACCTGTTTATGTCCTCATAAAAGGCTACCGGGTTGGTTAAATGTGACTTCCCCTTGGTAAAATCATGTTGAATGCCCCTAATGACCCTCTTATCCCTGATATGCCTAGAGACAGAGCCGAGGATAAGTTGCTCCATCACCTTTCCAGATATCTTCATGCATTCACCCGAGTTCCATTTTTGGAGCATATTCGCAATCCCAATCCCTTCCTCCTCCCCACACGCCGCCCGATGCGAACCACAATAATAAACGCGGAATGCACTCGTCCACGCAGTTCTCCGCCTGTCAGCAGCCGCGCAAGCGCGGCGCCGGCGCTGTTACCCGGATGTCGCGCATGTGCAGTGGTGGCTGGACGTGTCGGTAGCGGCCGCGGCGGCAACAACAACAAGGTGTTGACGACGGTGACGGTTGTGATAAGGTGGCTGAATTTCTCCTTTCCCTGTGCCGCGGGCCTGTGAGAGCCCCTCTGTTCAGCCACAGCTCGTGGAGGAAGGGAAAACGGGCGGTGGAGGCCTGGCCCTCTCCGCCGCACCGGGGCCGACTGAGGCGAGCGAAGGTTTCCCCACTGCCGCCCCTGCCGCCGCCCCTCACCACAGCCGCAGGCCGCCCAGGTAACATCCGCTCTCGGCTCCCGCCCTCCTCCCCTACCTCCTCGGGGGTGTGCCGTCTGTCGCTTCGCGGAGCCAGGATAGCAGCCCCTCTCCATCCGCCCCCCAGGGACTTCTCCTCGCTTCCTTCCCCACTTACCTCGCTTTCCCTCAGCGAGAAAAAAAATCGATCCTTTCCCTCACTATGCTCCAAACTTGTAGTATATTTTTTAAATCGTGTTCTCTTTAAAGGTTCTTTAGTTGGCCTGTCCCCAGTTAAACTTTTCTCTGTTGCCATTCGGGCAGCCCGTTCTCTTCGTGCTGCAAAATACCCTGGCTGGTTTTGTGTGAGGTGTTTCACCTTTAGTTCTTTGAAACCTGCCATCTTTGCAAATACCGTAAAACGGGGCTATTAGCTTTATTTCAGACAGTGGAGCTGCTCAGTATAAGGGGTGTTGATTAAAGATTAGTTCGTCTATAGTGTTTTTCTTTCCCATCCCTGCTTTTGGGGAGGTTGGTGACTTGCTGGGTTGTTGAGTCTCAAAGGTTTTATCAAAGAAGGCTGGTTAATTTATGAGGTGATCTATCTGTGGGTTAGATGTATTATGGCCTTGAGCCCTTAATTGTGCTCCTGAAAACCAATTACTGTCAAATGTCCATGGTTAGAGGTAGGTTCATGGTGTCTTCTGCTACTACTCAAATGATGTTTGTTTAAGAATAAGTGTGCCACTGTCAACAGGCAGGAGCAATTTCAGACCCTGTGATTAGCTCTTCTCTTTTAATCTGTGAGCCTTTTGTATCGTTACATCTTTCAGTAATAGAATTAATTCCATACCAGGTTATTGAAATAAATCTACTGCCTTATAAAACGAAACCTGCTTTTGTATTCCAGCCACATGATAAGTAGACAGCTTGTCCTTCTGGCCCTCCTCTTACCTTGGCCTTATTGCTATGAGGAGTTTCTTCTCTCTTTGCATTCATGAATGTATTTTGATTTGCTTGTTGCATAAACGTGCACTTCTGCCTGAGCAAGGTTTGATTCTTCTTTATATTGCTTGGCCTGGCTGCAGTTGTTTCCTCTGTTTGTGAGGTTTTGGCAAATTACTCTTTGTCCTCGTTGAAGCCTTCTGTGAGAAGATGGGTCTTGCAGGGTCTGAGGAAAAGCTCAGCTTTGCTCTGGTGCTCTATGGTGAGGATTTCTACCACCTTCTGCTTTCTTACTCAAATCTCTCCTGCTGTTCCCAGTTTTTCATCCCAGGTGCTGGGATGAGGTGGGGATGATTTCTTCTTCCAGAGACATCAAGAGTGACTTTTCAGAAGTGAGGTAGCACAAGGTGGCTAGATCTGTGTTATGGAACAAGGTCCAGTTGTAGAGGAATTTATTGCCCTTCACACTCCCATGGGTGTGATATCCTTCCTCCAGTGATGATCTTTTTGTGGCCATACAGAGGCCTGTGCTGAAAAGAGGAGATTTTTTCAACTGTCTGCTTTCTTGCAAATAAAAAGTAGAGAGAAGTGGAACCATAGTGCATCTTTTAAGGATTTAAAACCTGTGCCTGTCTAGTGATATCACAGTAGTGCCACCTCTTCCACTATTTCCTAGTCCCCATGCATTCAAAGCTAAGCATTTGGATGTGTTTATTACTGTGGTATTACTTTCTTGAAGGAGATTAACAAACCTGCAGCAGATTGCCACCCTGGATTTCTGCAGGGCAGAGTTTGGCCTGCTTAGAAGGCTGGTTGACAGAGTCCTTTGGGAGGCAGTCCTGAAACACAAAGAAATACTGGAGACATAAGAACAGGCCATCCTCATGTATCGGAAGATGAGCCAGCGGGGAAGAAAATCAGTCTGGCTGAACAGAGAATTTTGTTTAGATCTTGAGAAAGAGGAAAGTCTATGGGCTTTGGAAGAAGGGGCAGGCAACTTGGGAGGACCATAAGGAAGAAGAGAGGTCATGCAGGCAGAAAATTAGAAAGGCTAAACCCCAACTAGAACTTAATTTGGCTGATTCTGTGAGATATTTATAGAAACATTTTTTAATTATCTATCAACAGCAAAAGGAGGGCCAAGGAGAGCCTCTACTCTTTACTGAATTCAGGGGAAACCTTAGTGACAAAGGGTGAGGATAAGGCTGAGGTTCTTAACACCTTCTTTGCCTCAGTCTTTAATAGTAAGATCAGCTGTTCCCTGCATACCCAGCCCTCTGTGTCAGAAGATGGAGATGGGGAGCAGAATGAAGCTCCCATGAGCCAAAAGGAAATGTTTTGGGACCTGTTCTGCCACTTACACAAATTCATGGGGCTGGCTGGGATCCACCCAGAAGTGCTGAGTGAGCTGGCAGGGGTGATCTCCAAGCCCCCTTTCCATCATCTATCAGCAGTCCTGGATGACTGAGGAAGTTCCACTTGACTCGAAGTTGGTGAATGTGATGCCCATTGTTGTAGTTTGAGTTGGGTGCCCCCCTGGTGCATTCACTTCCTGTGTCCAGAAGTCCAGCCCAGAGGGATGAACACAGGAAATTGTGTATTTCCTTCCATAATTCTTTGCACCACTATAAGATCCAGTGCGGAGTCTAGCACTGTCTCTTTCCTTCCCTCTCCGAGACTTGGTAACTGGGGGAGAGATCTCCCGGCCATGGGCCTGATTGGGCCCAAGGCCACAGGGGGATGGGCAGTCTCAGGCCTGGCCAGCTGAGACTAGCCCAGCAGAGGGAGGGGGAAGAAGGAGCCCTGGGGGTTTTGCATGCACCCTCAGGTGGGGATGGGATCTTTCTTTGTCACTGCGCTTTGAGTTTTCTGTAACATTCACTGCTTTCTATTTAAACTTTCATCACTTTTGCAATCCGTTTGTCTGAGTCGTTATTTCTGCCTGTGGTGGGGAGGGGGTCTGCCCCAACCCATTACACCCATTTACAAGAAAGGCCATAGGGAGGATCTGGGAAACTGTAGACCTATCAGTCTGACATCTGTGCTGGGGAAGGCCATGGAGCAGACCATCTTGAGGGCCATCACACAGGACAACCAGGGGATCAGGCCCAGTCAGCATGGGTTTATGAAAGGCAGGTTATGCTTGATGAACCTGATCTCCTCCTATGACAAATGACCCACTTAGTGGATGAGTGAAAGGCTGTGGATGTCATGTACCTGGACTTCAGTAAAGCCTTTGACATGCTTCTCTACAGCTGCTTCTTAGAGAAACTGGCTGCCCATGTTTGGACAGGCACACTCTTTGCCAGCTTAAAAACTGGCTGGATGGTCAGGCCCAAAGAGTGTTGGTGAATGAAGTTAAATCTAGTTAGTGGCTGGTCACTAGTGGTATTCCAAAGGGCTTGGTATTGGGGCCAGTTCTATTTAACAGTAAGTTTGCAGATGACATCCACCTGGGCAGGAGCGTCCATCTGCTGGAGACAAAGAAGGCTCTGCAGAGGGATCTGAACAGGTTGGATCACTGGGCTCAGGCCAAGTGTATGACATTCAACAAGGCCAAGTGCTGGGTTCTGCACTTCAGTCACAAAACCACCATGCAACACTACATCCTTGGGGAAGAGTGGATTGAAAGTCGTTTGACAGAGAGGGATCTGGAGATACTGCTCAACAGCTGACTGAATATGAGCCATCAGTGTACTCAGGTGGCCAAGGCAGCAAACAGCATCCTGGCCTGTATCAGGAATAGTGTAGCCAGCAGGAGTAGGGAAGTGACCATGCCCTTGTATTCAGCACTGGTGAGACCACACCTCAAACACCATGTTCAGTTTTGGGCCCCTCACTACAAAAAAAATATTGAGTTTCTGGAACGTGTCCAGAGAAGGGCAATAAAGCTGGTGAAGGGTCTAGAAAATAAGTCTTACGAGGAACAGCTTAGTGAGCTGGGATTGTTTAGTTGGGAGAAGAGGAGGTTGAGGGGAGACCTCATTTCTCTCTACAACTCCCTGAAAGGAGGTTGTAGTGAGGTGGATATTGGTCTCTTCTCTCTAGTATCAGGTGATAGGTTGAGAAGAAATGGCCTGAAATTGTGCCAGGGGAGGTTTAGATTGGATATTAGGAAAAATGTCTTTATGAAAGAGTGGTCAGGCATTGGAATAGGTTGCCCAGGGAAGTGGGGGTCACCATACCTGGTGTTTGTATGAGGTGCTTAATGACATGATCTAACAGTTGTGTACAGGGAGATCTTAAGTTATGGTTGGACTTGATGATCTTGAGGTCTTTTCCAACCTGGCAATTCTGTGATGTCATAGAAAGTGTTTTTTTTTTTTCCATTTCCAGGATCATTTGTGAAGCACTTTTGAACATGGTTGAAGTACACAGGTGGAACCTTAGAGAAACAAAGTTGCTGAGAGGTGCTGTCAGGCATCTACAGCAGATCAGTTTCTTCCATCAAGAATTGGCTGCTTGTAATTTTAACCATGGACTTTTGTCAAGATGAAAGAGTTGCCACTTGGTGTTGTCTTAAAACTCTTCTCCAGTTCCTCTCGTGTCTTGTCATGCATCTTGTATTTTGATAGCTACTGACAGAGCAATGAGCAGAATTGATACTAATGATTCAAATCCACACGCAAGAATAATGTTCTGGGGAACATTACCTATTGCTGTACAGAACAGTGGTATGTGGTACCTTCTTGGTTCTCTTTCTCCTATTTAATGCTAATTGTTCTGTCTACAAGCATTTTGTTCCTCTTCAACTTTTGGTCAAGTAGACAATAGTCTATCATGCTAGAAAGTATCTGCAGTTGAATCACTTCTCCATCTTTACTTCAAATTATGAGCTGCCTTTTGTTTTATTTGGTTATGGATTTTTCTTTATAATATTTATCATAAAACTTTTGCCACTGCATTATTAAACAGCAGAACTCTATGGTAAGGTTTTGGTTGTTAAAAGCTCTCAAATGTAAGTGCTGCTTCTCTGCTGTCTCTGAGTTTGCCTAATATGGGAGGCAACAGCTTATGCAAGAGCCTTTCATGTCCTTCAGTGGTATGAAATGTTTTAGCAAGGTGTCAGTTTGTGCATTGTTCTAATTGACTACTTCATTAGTATTGCCTTACTGCCTGCTATCAACATGCTGAAAATCTGTGACTGAGGTGGTTGTTACTGGTAAATTGTTGTGGTAGGTTGAGAGAGGGCTTAGCTCTCCCTCCTCCACAAAGTAAGAAACCACAGCTAACTCAGTCGAAGAGCAAGCTATATATTTACAAGCATATATGGAAAGCAGGTTATATATAACACAATATATATAGGTATTTACAATATATACACAGAAATACACAGCAAAGACAAATAACACAACAAAAATCCCTCCCCGAGGGAGGGATCCCCTCCTTGGAACCCCCTCTCTCCCCCCCCTACCTCCCTTTTTCCCCAAAAAGGGGTTAGAGAGAGAGAAAGGCAAGTTACTAAGGAGAAGAGTTGTTAGCAAGCTTCAAAAGCCCATGCAGGATTAGTGTTTGCTTATCTGAAGGCCAACTCCAGCAGTTCGTGAAGAAGCAGGCAGGGAGAACAGGCTGAAACCTCCAACTCCCCCTAACTCCCCAACCGAACTCAACTGAGGAAAAAAAAATTTCCAACTGCTTCACAATCTAAAGCTGTATTTTTGTTTATCAACCAATGAAATTCGTTTAGAATATCAGAATGTTTTGGTTCTAGTACCGAAAACATTAGCCAGTGTGTTCCAGCAGTGTTTGTTCTTAAAGGCACAGCCTCAAACGACCACAATTGTGCTTCCAGATCATCAGGGACAGCTTTAAACAAACAATTTTTCTTAGATAAATTACCTTTATTTTAGCAACTTTGAAATAGGTTTTTGGCTATTAGGATATTAATTTCCCTCCTTGCCCCACTATATTCACTCCCCAGAACTGCAGGCTGTACATCTTTCCCTGTGACATCATATAGAATCATATGATTGTTTTGGTTGGAAAAGACCTGTAAGTTCATTGAGTCCAACCATCAACCTAATGCCAAGGCCATTAAACCACATCCCAAAGTGCCATCTCCACACATTTTTTGAACTCCTCCAGGGATGGTGACTCCACCACCTCCCTGGGCAGCCTGTTTCAATGCCTGATCACTCTTTCATAAAGAATTTTTTCTTGATATCTAACATAAACTTCTCCTGGCACAATTTCAGGTCATTTCTTCTCAACCTATCACCTGATACTAGAGAGAAGAGACCAACACCCACGTCATTACAACCTCCTTTCAGGGAGTTGTAGAGAGAAATGAGGTCTCCCCTCAGCCTCCTCTTCTCCCAGCTAAACAATCCCAGCTCACTTAGCTGCTCCTCATAAGACTCGTTCTCTAGATCCTTCACCAGCTTTATTGCCCTTCTCTGGACACATTCCAGTAACTCAATATCTTTTTTGTAGTGAGTGGCCCAAAATTGAACATGATGTTTGAGGTGTAGCCTCACCAATGCTGAGTATAGGGGCATGGTCACTTCCCTACTCCTGCTGGCTACACTATTCCTGATACAGGCCAGGATGCTGTTTGCCTTCTTGGCCACCTGAGCACACTGATGGCTCATATTCAGTCAGCTGTTGAGCAGTGTCCCTAGGTCCTTTTCAGCTAGGCAACTTTCCAGTCACTGCCCCAAGCCTGTAGTGTCACATGGTGTTGGTGTGACCCAGGTGCAGCACTTGGCCTTGTTGAATGTCATACACTTGGCCTGAGCCCATTGATCCAGCCTGTCCAGATCTCTTTGCAGAGCCTTCCTACTCTCAAGCAGATCAACACTACCACCCAATTTAGTGTCATTTGCAAACTTACTGAGGGTGCCCTCAATTCCCTGGTTCAGATCACTGATAAAGATGTTAAAGTGAACTGACCCCACACTAAATGCTTTTACTTGTGAAACTTGGGACAATATTGGTGTCCGGCTGTGGGATGAGGTGTCTAAAGGCTCAAAAGGAGCTTTTTGCTATAGCAGCTTGTAGCAACTTATCACAGATACACTGAAATCTGTGAAAGCAGAAAAGTCTGCTCTTGATTCAGCTGCTGCAGCATTTGTTGTAACCAAGACGAAAAAGGGAGATTTGGAAGGCTCTGCACCCTCCCCTCCGCATCATCTGCCGCTTTGTCAGCATCCTCGTCACAATTCCTATTTCAATTACCCACCATCCCCCTTCCTACACAAATTGCAGCTCTGTTATTACCATCCTTTTCCAAGAAAAAATCTGCCGCTACGTCAGTAGCGACAGAAGCAAATTCTGATCTGACTGAAGAGACGCGCACAAGCAAAATGGATGACGAAACAGATAAACATTCACCACACAAAGAAGTGACACCTGCCATTTTGGCGAACACACCACGTTCACCAGACACCACCGCTGCCATTCGTCCTAAGCAGAGAAAAAGCGATAAAAAGGCATCAAAACCTGCGGTTCAGTGTATTCGATCCATCTCATCGACATCTTCCTCTAATAACGACAGTGACGGCTTGGATTCGGAAGACGAGAAGATCGATGTTAAGAAATAGAGCAGCGACAACTCTGTTTTGAAGCTCATCTTAGAAAAAATGGAGCGCTTGGAGGCTCACGATTACAGCACTTTTACAACCAGACTCCTCCCGTGAGCCCCGGCAGCCCCAACACTGGTAGCCTCAACAACGGCAGCCCCAACAGCAGCTCCGGCTACACCACCCTCTTTGCCCTTTAGATCCCAGACATTATCAGCAGACAATACCATTGCAACGGAGAATAAAATCGAATTAAGAGGGGACGATAGTGTAAGGGATCGGGAGGGGGAAGGAGGGGGAAGTGATCCGGTGTGCCGGTGGAGAGGTATTGTGAGAGAGGCAGTAATAGATGGGGAATTTGTAGATTTTCCTGTGCATGCATTTCCTGTGGTATTACAAGGTTGACAAAGAATGTGGCAATCTCTGGATTGGAAAATGTTAAAAGAAGCTAAAAAAGCAATAATTACCTATGGGTTAAAGTCAGGATACACAACTGTTGCAGTTTGAGCTGGGTGCCCCCTGATGTGTTCACTTCCTGTGTCCAGAAGTCCAGCCCAGAGGGATGGACACAGGAAATTGTGTGTATTTCCTACCATAATTCTTTGCACCACTATAAGATCCAGTGCGGGGTCTAGCACTTTCTCTTTTCTTCCTCCTCCGCCAGCCGGTAACTGGGGGAGATGTCTCCTGGCTTTGGGCCTGGCTAGGCCCAAGGCCACAGGGGGATGGGCAGTCTCAGGCCTGGCCAGCTGAGACTAGCCCAGCAGAGGGAGGGGGAAGAAGGAGCCCTGAGGGTCTCGGGTGTACCCTCAGGTGGGAATGGGATGCCTCTGGGTTTGCTTTGGGATCTTTCTTTGTCACTGTGCTTTGGGTTTTCTGTAACATTTCACTGCTTTCTATTTAAACTTTCATCACTTTTGCAATCCGTTTGTCTGAGTGTTTTATTCCTGCCCGTGGTGGGGAGAGGGGGCTGCCTCAACCCAGCACATTCTTGGTAGCAGAGGATGGTTGTAGTGGGGAGGGGGTCTGCCTCTAAACCCACCACATTCTTGGCGAGCCAGGCAGGAGGCGAGTTTGTTATTGTGCATTCTGCAGATCGGATTGCAAAAGATAAGAGAGTTTAAATTTAGTTCTGGGCGTCGTTTTGGTTTTCTGGCAGTTGGGGCTCAAAGTGTTGTTGTTGGGGCGATTGTGTGAGTTCCTGTGGATTGCAGGGGGACACCTGGTGCGTGGCCGGTGGCACGGGGCCCCTCCTGCTATTTCAAGCGGGGGTGGCTCTTAACCATCGGAACTGGGGCATCGCTTGAGAATGCGGGACCTGCCCTCCTCCACCTTTACTCTCTGCGGAGCAGCAGAAGCGGCGGGGGGTGAAGTGGGGGAAGGGGCAGCGGCGAGCAGATCAAAGTCGGGTCCGTTCTCGCTGCGGGGTAGGGCCAGCCGCGGCGGAGCTGGCAAGCCCGGTTCCCGATACCCAAGAAGGGCGAACGGGAACTCAGTTCGAAAGCTGTTCTCAAGGGTCCTGGGGACGCGTTTATGGCTTTCTCTGGAGGAGCCGTTTGAATGCCCGAGGGGTGGAGGCGATTTTGATTCTGTACCGCGGCGGTAGAGGTGGCTCGAGCCTTGCTGTATGATCAGGCTGCGGCGCCGGAGGGCCGGGCCGTGCGCTCGGAGCGGCGATGGCGGCTCGGGCCGTCCTGCTCGGACTGTGGCGATGGCGGGTTTGGCCGTTGGCCCGGGGTGGCGACGGCGGCCCGGCCATGCACTCGGGCTGCGGCGGCTGAGGGCCGAGCCGTGCGCTCGGAGCTGCGGCTGCCGCCCGGGCCGTGCACTCGGGCTGCGGCAGGGACTGGCCCTACTCTCTTCCCTGACGTTTTCGGACGAGTTCTGAAAATGGCGCCTAGCACCTGGCTTCACCTTCCTTCTTCTCAGCAGTTTGTGGAGCATCCCCTCCCTCTCCCGGGGTGGGGCTGTGTAGTTGGATGCTGCCACTTCTGCGGTACGCGAACGCCCAGTGGAGGGGCGGTGTACCTGTGGCATGCATCTGTGTAGCCTCGGGCCGCGGCTGAAAGCGGTCAGCACTGGGCTTGGGATAGGTCCGTGCAGTGTTGAGAGAGGCTCAGCGTGCTATTTTCCTGGAGGGGTGGAGAAGCAGCAGAGCTTGATTGTTCTGACTGGCTTGCCCCAGGGGTGGAAATATGCCGCTGAGTAAATACAGATGGGAATGAAGGTTTGGTTGAGAGGTTGTGAGGTTCTTTCCAGGTTATCAGGATGTCCAACGGATTCATGAAGAGCTTGCACTGCAGAAGAGTGAACTCTGCATCGCGGGAGGTTCCATTAGATGAGAGGAGAAGGACTGGAATGGACTGACACTTGAGCCTGAATGAGAGACTGGTTGAGTGGACGCCCAGATGAAGATGTGGACTTCGCCGGACATGTCATCAGGAGATTTCTGATTTGATGATGTATTTAGGTGCAAAGATTATGGTATGAAATAAGGGGTGGCATGTTGCAGTTTGAGCTGGGTGCCCCCTGATGTGTTCACTTCCTGTGTCCAGAAGTCCAGCCCAGAGGGATGGACACAGGAAATTGTGTGTATTTCCTACCATAATTCTTTGCACCACTATAAGATCCAGTGCGGGGTCTAGCACTTTCTCTTTTCTTCCTCCTCCGCCAGCCGGTAACTGGGGGAGATGTCTCCTGGCTTTGGGCCTGGCTAGGCCCAAGGCCACAGGGGGATGGGCAGTCTCAGGCCTGGCCAGCTGAGACTAGCCCAGCAGAGGGAGGGGGAAGAAGGAGCCCTGAGGGTCTCGGGTGTACCCTCAGGTGGGAATGGGATGTCTCTGGGTTTGCTTTGGGATCTTTCTTTGTCATTTTACTTTGGGTTTTCTGTAACATTCACTGCTTTCTATTTAAACTTTCATCACTTTTGCAATCCGTTTGTCCTGAGTGTTTTATTCCTGCCCGTGGTGGGGAGAGGGGGCTGCCTCAACCCAGCACAACAACTGCTGTAATTGATCATTTGTTTTCAGCGCAACTGTTAACCCCATATGACATACATATGATGGTAAATACTCTGTTAACACCACATCAGCAACTGCAATTTTTCGATAGACCAACTCATTGGGTCTGGACCTTTTGCTAGCTCAGATCAGCAAACACAATTTCCTGATGAGGTTTTACAATTGAGTCAGACTTTAGTTATCAAAGCAGGGTTGGGAATTCAGGGCAATAAATCTGGTCCTGCATTTGTTACTACTCGGCAAGGCCCCACAGAGCCATTTCGTTCCTTTGTGGATAGGCTGCACATGGTGTTAAATACTAATCCAGATTTGAATCACAATATGAAGGTAAAAATGCTGGATGTTCTGGCATTTGACAGTGCTAACAAAAAACCTAAACAGGTTCTGAGTATTTTACGGAGAGAGGTATGTACTGCACAAATCTTAGAAGCAACAGAAAGAATGACCCCAAAACAAAAGGCAGCTTATGTAGCCACTGCTGTAGAAGCAGCTGTGAAACCACTAGTACTACAAACAAAATAAGAGAAAACAATACTGGTAGTCAGTACAGAGTTTGGGAGGCAATGAAAGTAAGCAAAATTGCTACATCTTCCTTTACAATGTGGAGATTAGTTAAAAATTCTTTAAAGCAACTAGAAAAAGATTGCAAGGCAGCTTCAGCAGTAATTAACAGCACTTTGCTAAGCCCGCCTTTCCTCCCCCGTTCTGTGGCTGCGTTGGCTTTCTTGAGCCATCCAACTGCCCCTCCCGCCTTCCCCCCCCTCCTAGGGAAATGCCTAGGCATTTCAAAGGAGCTTCATGTAATATAGTTAAGGACTGTAGTAAATAGGTTTTCATTTTCAAAAGTATTCTTTAGTTAATGTAACATCTTTTTTATTTCCTTTTTAGACATTGATTTTGATAATTTAATTTTAACATAGTTCTTTAAATTTTTAAGAATTTTTGGTACTAGCATAAGTTAAGAGTTTGATATAGGTATGTTATAGAATGGGTTTTTGATCTATTTTTCTATTCATAATATCTTTAAGATAAGGCTTATATATATATATAGGAAAAAACGCAGGATGTATATTTTATAACTAAGATTTTAGTGATACCAGCAAGAAATAGCTAACCCATGTCAACACCTGGAAACACCAGTTTTGCAACACAGTACTGCAATCATCTCAACAAACAACAGCACAAGAATCAACAAGATAAAAAAACAGCTTTTCCCATGAAGTTGAAACTCATCAGACCCACCTAGAATCGATCACAATAACTGTTATGATAATCTGAGATCAAAAGCATCAATCAGAAGAATGTACCAAAAAACATCTGAATTAGGACATAGGACAGAGAGGGACCTGGGGGTACTGGTCAATGGTAGGCTGAACATGAGCCTGCAGTGTGCCCAGGTGGCCAAGAAGGCCAATGGCATCCTGGCCTGGATCAGGAACAGTGTGGCCAGCAGGAGCAGGGAGGTCATTGTGCCTCTGTACACTGCACTGGTTAGGCCGCACCTTGAGTACTGTGTCTAGTTCTGGGCCCCTCAGTTTAGGAAGGATATTGACTTGCTGGAATGTGTCCAGAGAAGAGCAACAAAGTTGGTGAGGGGTTTGGAACACAAGCCCTATGAGGAGAGGCTGAGGGAGCTGGGGGTTGCTTAGTCTGGAGAAGAGGAGACTCAGGGGTGACCTTATTGCTCTCTACAACTACCTGAAGGGAGATTGTAGACAGACGGATGTTGGTCTCTTCTCCCAGGCAGCCAGCACCAGAACAAGAAGACACAGTCTCAGGCTGCGCCAAGGGAGGTTCAGACTGGATGTTAGGAGGAAATTCTACACAGAGAGAGTGATTGCCCATTGGAATGGGCTGCCTGGGGAGGTGGTGGGGTCACCATCATTGGGGGTGTTTAGGAGGAGACTGGATGGGGTGCTTAGTTGCCTGGTTTAGTTGATTAGGTGGTGTTGGATGATAGGTTGGACACGATGATCTTGAAGGTCGCTTCCTACACGGTTTATTCTATTCTGTTCTATTATGATTGTTTAATTCTTGTGTGATTAGAGAAAATGTTCATATGGATTTATATGTTAACTCACCAGTTTGTCATAATTTTAAATAGTTAAAGGAAAAGTCAAAATTAATTATAACAGAACATACATTTTCATTTTAGGTTATAAAAAAAAAATAAGGGGGAATTTAGGTATGTCATACAAAAAAGAATGGTTAAAGCATATTATGTTCTCAAATTGTCATTTTTTATGTGGTTTCAAATGCGATCTCACAAACGTATTTGCAAAGTTTAAAAAACGTATTTGCAAAGTTCCCTGGGTACCAACCCTCAAGAACCGAGGGGTCCTGAACACCTTCTTTGCCTCAATTTTTAACAGCAAGGCAGGAGGAGTTCAGGAAAAATGGCCTCCTGAGCTGGGCGATGGGGTCAGGGAGCTGTGTGATGCCCCGGAAATCCATGAGGAATTAGTTTGGGACCTGCTGAGCCACTTGGACACTCCCAAGTCCATGGGACCGGATGGGATCCATCCTAGGGTGCTGAGAGAGCTGGCAGATGAGCTGACCAAGCCGCTCTCCATCATTTTCCTCCAGTCCTGGCTCACCGGTGAGGTCCCAGATGACTGGAAATTGGCCCATGTGGTCCCCATCCACAAGAAGGGTCGGATGGAGGAACCTGGAAACTACAGGCCAGTCAGCCTGACCTCAGTGCCAGGGAAAATTATGGTGTCTGTGACCGTTTGAGGCTGTGCCTTTAAGGAACAGACAGTACTGGGACACTGGCTAAATGTTTTCGGTACTAGAACAAAAACATTCTGATATTCTAAACGAATTTCATTGGTGGATGGACAAAATGCAACTTTAAATTGTAGAGCAGTTGGAATTTTCCTGAGTTTGGTTTGGGAGTTTGGGAGTTTGGGTTTCAGCCTGTTCTCCCTGCCTGCTTCTCTGCAAACTAGCTGGAGTCGGCCTTCAGATAAGCAAAAACTAATCCTGCATGGGCTTTTGAAAGCTTTATACCAACTCTTTTCCTTAATAACTTGCCTGCCTTTCTCTCTAACCCCTTTTTGGGGAAAAAGGGAGGTAGGGGGGGAGAGAGGGGGTTACAGGGAGGGAATCCCTCCTCGGGGAGGGATTTTTGTTGTGTTATTTCTCTTTGCTGTATATTTCTGTGTATATATTGTAAATACCTGTATATATTGTGTTATATATAACCTGCTTTCCATATATGCTTGTAAATATAGTCTGCTTTTTCTCCGACTGAGTTAGCTGTGGTTTCTCACTCTGTGGGGGAGAGGGAGCTAGGCCCTCTCTCAACCTACCACATTATTGGTACCCAACGTGGGCGTCAGTCACGGACTGAATTTAGGGAGTAGAACCTCAAGCAATGCTCAGCTGATAGAAGGAAATGTTTTAGCTGTTGTGGGCCACAAACCTTGGGAAAAAACTGCAACTATGTAGTGAGAAAAAAGCATTTAGCTGATTACCAATGACCATTGTGACTCAGGGAAGCCATACAAGGACCTGAGAATAAGAGCTGGTAAACATTGCAAGAGAGTCCTTTGTCTTCTCTCTGAACTTAGATAAGAGATGTGTGATTGTTTGTCTTTTGTCTAACACCTGTCTGAGCCTTGCCAAGGGATGTGTGTTCCCTGGCATTTTCTCGGCAGCCAATCATGAGTATGTAACTGTCGCACGGACACATCTAATTACCAATCACAAGTTGCTTTTGATTATGTTAGCCTATATAAAGAAAAGACTTTGTACAATAAAGTAGACACTTTGCTTGCATCAAGCTTTATCTCCATCTCTCAATCACGGTATTATGGAAAATTATGGAACAGATCATCTTGGCGGCAATAACTGCGCACCTGAAGGATGACCAAGCGCTCAGGTACAGCCAGCATGGATTTAGGAAGGGCAGGTCCTGCCTCTCCAACCTTATCTCCTTCTATGATCAGGTGACCCGCCTAGTGGATGTGGGGAGGCCTGTGGATGTGGTCTACCTGGACCTCAGCAAGGCCTTTGACACCGTCCCCCACAGCAAGCTGTCAGCTCATGGCTTGGACAGCAACACTCTGTGCTGGGTTAGGAACTGGCTGGAGGGCCGAGCCCAGAGTGTGGTGGTGAATGGTGCCACATCCACCTGGCGGCCAGTCACCAGTGGCGTCCCCCAGGGATGAGTACTGGGCCCCATCCTCTTTAATATCTTCATTGATGATCTGGATGAGGGGATTGAGTCAGTCAGCAAATTTGCAGATGACACCAAGTTGGGAACAGATGTTGGTCAGTTAGAGGGCAGAAGGGCTCTGCAGAGAGACCTCGACCAACTGGACAGATGGGTGAAGTCCAATGGGATAGCATTCAACAAGTCCAAGTGCCGGGTGCTGCACTTTGGCCACGGCAACCCCATGCAGAGCTACAGGCTGAGGTCAGAGTGGTTGGAGAGCTGCCAAACAGAGAGGGACCTGGGGGTGCTGGTTGACAGCCGCCTGGAGAAGAGGAGACTCAGGGGTGACCTTATTACTCTCTACAACTACCTGAAG
Organism: Dryobates pubescens; assembly: GCF_014839835.1. Taxonomy (NCBI): domain Eukaryota; kingdom Metazoa; phylum Chordata; class Aves; order Piciformes; family Picidae; genus Dryobates; species Dryobates pubescens. Next base: position 905,821 of record NC_071656.1, on the reverse strand, counting down.
GGAGGTTGTAGACAGACGGATGTTGGTCTCTTCTCCCAGGCAGCCAATACCAGGACAAGAGGACACAGTCTCAGGCTGCGCCAGGGGAGGTTTAGGTTGGATATTAGGAAAAAGTTCTATACAGAAAGAGTGATTGCCCATTGGAATGGGCTGCCTGGGGAGGTGGTGGAGTCACCATCATTGGAGGTGTTCAGGAGGAGACTTGATGGGGTGCTTGGTGCCATGGGTTAGTTGTTTAGGTGGTGTTGGATTGGTTGATGGGTTGGACGCAATGATCTTGAAGGTCTCTTCCAACCTGCTTTATTCTATGTATTCTATGTATTCTAAGCAGTGTGCCCAGGCAGCCAAGAAGGCCAACGGCATCCTGGCCTGCATTAGGAATAGTGTGGCCAGCAGGAGCAGGGAAGTCATTGTGCCCCTGTACTCTGCACTGGTTAGGCCGCACCTTGAGTACTGTGTCCAGTTCTGGGCCCCTCAGTTGAAGAAGGACATCGAGACACTTGAACGTGTCCAGAGAAGGGCAACAAGGCTGGTGAGAGGCCTTGAGCACAAGCCCTATGAGGAGAGGCTGAGGGAGCTGGGATTGTTTAGCCTGGAGGAGACTCAGGGGTGACCTCATTGCCCTCTACAACTACCTGAAAGGTGGTTGTAGCCAGGAAGGGGTTGGTCTCTTCTCCCAGGCAACCAGCCCCAGAACAAGGGGACACAGTCTCAAGCTGCGCCAGGGGAAGTTTAGGCTAGAGGTGAGGAGAAAGTTCTTCACTGAGCGAGTCATTCGCTATTGGAATGGGCTGCCCAGGGAGGTGGTGGAGTCACCGTCCCTGGAGGTGTTCAAGGGGAGATTGGACATGGCACTTGGTGCCATGGTCTAGTTGTGAGGTCTGTTGGGACAGGTTGGACTCGATGATCCTTGGGGTCTCTTCCAACCTTGGTTATACTGTGATACTGTGATACTGTGATACAGAGAGTGTCATTCGTCATTGGAATGGGCTGCCCAGGGAGGTGGTGGAGTCACTATCCCTGGAGGTGTTCAAGAGGGGATTGGATGTGGCACTTGGTGCCATGGTTTAGTCATGGGGTCTGTGGAGACAGGTTGGACTCAATGATCTTTGAGGTCTCTTCCAACCTTGGTGATACTGTGATACTACATAATTGCAGAATCCCAGCATGGTGGGGGTTGGATGTGACCTGTGGAGATCATCTAGTTCAACACTCCCACTAACAGAGAAGGAGACTCCACAACCTCTCTGGGAAACCTATTCTAGTGCTCCGTCACCTTCACAGGAAAGTTTTTCCTTGTGGTCAGATGGAACCTCCGGGGTTCCAGTTTGTGCCCCTTGCCCCTTGTTCTATCACTTGGCACCACTGAAAAAAGTCAGGTCCAATAAGAATTGGTCCAAAGAACATTATCTTTCTCGTCATTGTCACAGAAACTTGGACAATACGGGACACCCAAAACTTAGGCTAACATCCTGACATGAGTTTGCAGCGGCCTGCCTGATAATAAGTTACTGATGAAGTTACTGATCCTCTTCAATGGAATGCAGTCTCCATGGATACACACATCACAGGAAGGGAACTGCATGGTATTAGGAGCATCAAGCCACTTCCCATTGCCTAGTGAGAGTCAGAATGACTGATTGCACCACTGTCCCAGCTCATTCTACTGGAGTGAAACCTGTAACAGCTTTCAAAAAAGGATTGATGTCTCGGCATTGATGGGATTACCTCTTTGGGTGGGAGACATGATAAGGAAGGGATTTGATGTTTCATGCTTGCATCAAGTAAATGTGAAATCACACAAGTGTACTGTTGTTTTGTAAAACATTCAGTACTCCATGTCTGGAACCTCATGTTCAAGGGCTATCTTCTAAAATTATCACACATAAAGATTGCAGTGAGGGTCCTGACATTCTGTCACCAGCTGTATGTAACAGTATTCAAAATCCTAAACAAGTGGCCTGGCTTTCAAAAGTGCTGACCAGTCAGAAGCTTCTCTTGAGTGCAGTGGTATCTGAGGGCTGACTCAACAAGCAAGCAAAGCTCTCATTTATGGGTTTAGGGGTGTAGTAGATCTGTGTATCTAATTTTAAGCATCTTTATTTAAAGCTCTTTTGACTAATAGCTTTATCAAATCCCTTATTTATGATTATGTATATCTCTCTGTCATGCTGGTTTATATTTAAGGAAAATTATGTTATCTTCTGTTTTAGCTGGCAAACTCTTAGAGATTTATGCGAGTCTCCATGGAGAATAACTGGCAGGTTAAGGTTGACTTTTAGAAGAGGCTTATTGAGTTGATTTGTCCAGAAGAAGCTAGATACAAACAAGTAAAGACAAATGTGCCAGTTGGGATGTTCCTATATCCCATGTCGTTGGCTACATGGACAGTAGCATTGAGTGCACCCTTAGCAAGTTCACCGATGGCACCAAGCTGTGTGGTGCGGCTGACACGCTGGAGGGAAGGGATGCTATCCAGAGGGACCTCGACAGGCTGGAGAGGTGGGCCCATGACAACCTCATGAGGTTTAAGACCAAGTGCAGGGTCCTGCATCTGGGTCGGGGCAATCCCAGGTACCGATATAGGCTGGGCAGTGAGTGACCAGAGAGCAGCCCTGAAGAAAAGGACTTGGGGGTGCTGGTGGATGAGAAGCTCAACATGAGCCACCAGTGTGCACTTGCAGCCCAGAAAGCCAATTGTATCCTGGGCTGCATCAAGAGAAGTGTGGCCAGCAGGTTGAGAGAGGTGATTCTCCCCCTCTACTCAGCTCTGGTGAGAACCCACCTGGAGTACTGCATCCAGTTCTGGAGCCCTGTGGTGGTGAGAGAAAGTTCAGTTCTCACACACACACAAAGAAACCACATCTAACTCAGTCAGAGAAGCAGAGATGAATTAAAGCTATATTTACAAGCAGGATGAAATGCAGTGAATATATACACAATATACAATATTTACAATATATACAGAAATATACAGCAAAGAATGTAATACAGAACAAAACTCCCTCCTCCAGCCAGAGGAGGGTCCCTCCCCTGTACCCCCTCTCTCCCCCTACCTCCCTTTTTTCCCAAAAGGGTTAGAGAGAGAAAAGGTAATTATTAAGGAGGAAAATAATGTTAGCTCAAAGCGCATGCAAGAATTATTTTTCTTCTCTGTTATTCAAGGTTAACTCCCACAGCTGTTGCTCAGAAGCAGACAGAAGCAGACAGGCAGAACTGAAAGAAAAGAACTAGCTGAGACTCAGACTGAACTAAAACTTAAAGTTGCATTCTACCAATCTACCAATGAAATTCGTTTAGACTTTATCTTTGTTTTCATTCTACACCAAAACATTCATCCAGAGTGTTCCAGCAACTGTCCCTTCCTTAAAGGCACAGCCTAAAACGGTCACAAGCCCCTATTACAAGAAAGATATGGATGTGCTGGAATGTGTCCAGAGAAGGGCCATGAGGATGATCAGAGGGCTGGAGCACCTCTCCTATGAGGAAAGGCTGAGAGAGTTGGAATTGTTCAGTTTGGAGAAGAGAAGGCTCTGAAGAGACCTTATTGTGGCCTTGCAATATCTGAAGGGGGCCTACAAGAAAGCTGGTGAAGGACCTTTTAGGGTGTTGGGTAGTGATAGGACTAGGGGGAATGGATCCAAGCTAGAGGAGGGTAGATCTGGATTAGACATCAGGAAGTTATTCACCATAAGGGTGGTGAGACACTGGAACAGGTTTCCCTGAGGAAGCCTCATCCCTGGATGTTTTTAAGGACAGGCTGGATGTAGCTCTGGGCAACTTGATCTAGTGCACGGTGTCCCCCTGTCCATGACACGGGGGTTTGAACTAGATGATCCTTGGGGTCTCTTCCAACCCTAACGATTCTGTGATAAAAAAATCCACACAAGAAGAATTTCCATGAATGTTGTCATGACCTGACCTGTGAAGGGAGGATTCGTGGGAGGTTCTTTAGTGATACCTGAGGGGTGAGGTGTGAGACAAACTGACACTGAAATGACTGGAATAACTGTAGATTTATTAATTACACATTTGTGCAGATCGCTCTGATTCTACAACTGCTCTTAAGGCCGGCGAGGCAATTATCTATTATGTGCCTTAGAGATAAAGGAGTGGAGAGGGAAGTGACATGAGGCCAGAGGCAAGAGGAGAAAAGCGTCACCACTCTGAGTTCCAGTGGTATCCTGTGTGGTTGATGCCTTCTTGGTGGTGTGTGCACATCAGACAGTTCATGGTGCTGCCTTTAATCCATAAGTTCCTCTTCATTCCCCTGCTTGGTGGAGGGGCAGTTGTTAGAGATGTTCCCATAGCGGGGTGGATCCCACACTGCTTGTGCAATGGTGCAGATGCATTAGGGCTCCCATTTTGCTGAGTCATTCTAGGGGCACCTGTGCATGGCATTGTGGTGGTTGCAAGACAGTGAGCGCTCTCAGTATTCCAGGTGACCGCTGCTTTGCCCTTGTTTGCACAGGCTCAGTTGTATTGTAAGGTGGGTGTGACTGCCTTGAGCTCACACAGTGTTTGAACTGCAACATCCTGTTCCAGGAACAAACCACTGGGCTGTAACGATTGCTTGAATACAAAGAAAAGAAAGCAGAGCAGCAGTCTAAGACAAATATCTATGGCAACGCAGCTTCCACAAATGTCTGTTAAGCTAATGGCCAGGTACAATTTTTGCCTAAGTAGCAAAGAGAAATAAGAGTTAGTCTGAGGTCAGGATATAGCTGAACTACTTGAGTGCAACTATTAAATAAAGATGACAGATGATTCTGGTGTGCAGTCATGCTTCTTGACTGTTCAAATTTTGTTTAAATTAATGCTCTTTTTATTCCCAGTCAGTATTTTCCCTTAGTTTCATCCTACCACTATAAAACCTGGGAAATCATTGTCACCTTTCTCCTATTCCTGGTTCAGAGACTGTCTATCTTAATGATCTCTACTTTCCTATACGTACATGCTCTGTGTGCATGTATATAAACTATATTCTTGATTGAAATACTGTTACTAGGGAAAAAAAGAAATTATCTTTTATCTCAACCTGTGCAAGCAGTGTCTTAAGCATGTTTAAGTAATGCATTTTTCATCTTTTTATACCCTGCACTTAGCTTGAAATTAAAAAGAAGCAAAAAAGCCACAGACTTCCTCAGAAACATGATCTGCAACTTGTTAAAAAACAATTCTAATGTAGATATTTTTTCCTCCTAGGTTTTACCAAGAGACAATACATCTAACACTTAACTTGGATCATCTCTTGTTCATCAGCTTGAAAATCATAACAACCCCCAAAAACTGGCACTTGATCTGAAAGGAAAAAAAACAAAAGCTGTGACAAATATGTCTATTACTAACACACCAACAAGTAATGATGCTTGTCTGAGCATTGTCCACAGCTTGATGTGCCATCGTCAAGGTGGAGAAAGTGAAACTTTTGCCAAACGTGCAATAGAAAGTTTAGTTAAAAAGCTAAAGGAGAAAAAAGATGAATTGGATTCTTTGATTACAGCTATAACCACAAATGGAGCTCATCCTAGCAAGTGTGTTACGATACAGAGAACACTGGATGGGAGGCTTCAGGTTAGTACCAGTGAAAATCAGATGTTTTCCTCCTAGTGAAGCTGGAGCAGAAGTGAGTGATGCAGGATCCTTAGGCTGTTGAGGAAGTGTAGCTCTTCTTTTGCATCTTCCCCCTTGCCTCTGTTTGTAGGCATGTTTTGTGGCTGGAGCTCTGGACTGTTGCAGGTAGTTAATGATTTTTATTTTTTTTTCAGAAGGGTTGGATCAGCCATTATAAACAAACATGTGTTTGACAGTAAAAAGTAGGTTCATGTACCAAATTCAACTGCTTGTCCTGGTATTTTCACTACAAGCTTCTGTTTAGCTCTGTCTTGGTCAGCAATATGAAGAAAGACCTATGATCCTTTGCTAAGGTACCCTGAGGAGTCTGCACTGAGGATTTATGTTAGCCTTACACCATCAATATTCAGTACTGCATAGATTGGGTCATGATTTCCTTGTTCCAGGACAGATGATCTGTTTGCTGGCTAATTTCCTGTCTACCCTAAAAACATGGAATTTTTTTTTTGAGGATCTTGGTGGGTTTTTTTTCATTATAATGGATTGGAATTCTTCTACTTGTAAATTCCTTATAGCATAGCTTAATGCCTCATTCCTCTTCTTTTGGGGCAAAGCTTCATCATCCATGATGGGGAAGGTGACCATACATACTACATTAAGCAAAAATTCTGCTGCTCCTATTTTGTATCCAGGATTTTTTCTGAAGAATCATGGTGTTGACTTAACCCTAGCAAAACCCTTCTAGAAATGTATTCCTGCTAAGTACAGAATTTGGGTAAACTTTGCACCACCTGTGGTAATGCAGTTTACCATCACTAGTGCAGTTCACTGTCCTAAAGGGTATGAGGCAGATGAGAAGCATAGACAGGGCTCTAAATTTTAGGAAAGCAAACTTCCAGCTTTACAAGGAGTTAGTAAGTAGGACCCCATGGGAAACAGCCCTCAGAGATAAGGGATCTGAACAGAGCTGGCAGATCTTTAAGGATGCTTTCCATAGAGTGCAAGAGATCTCAATCCCCAGGTGTAGGAAATCAGGGATGAGACCAGCATGGCTGAGCTGGTCAAACTAAAAGGCAAAAAGGAGCTGTAACAGGCAGTGGAAGCAGGGACAGGTATCCTGGGAAGAGTATAGGGATGCTGCCCAATTGTGTAGGGATGAGGTCAGGGAGGCCAGGGCATGGTTGGAGCTGAACCTGACAAAAGATGCAAAGAATAATAAGGCCTACAGGTACATCAATGAAAAAAGGAAGGTAAAAGAAAACATGTGTCCCCAGAAGAGCAAGAACGGTCAGTTAGTAACAACATATAGGAAGAAAGCTGAGGTCCTCAACAACTTTTTTCCTCAGTCTTCACTGGCAATCTCTCTCCCAACACCTCCCAAGTTAAAAAATCACAAGGTGGGGACCAGTGTGATGAAGTCCCTCCCACTGTATGTGAAAATCAGGTTCAAGACCTCCTGAGGAACCTGAACAAACATAAGTCTGTGGGACCTGATGAGATGCATCCCAGAGTCCTGAGAGAACTGGCTGATGTAGCCACCAAGCCACTCTCCATCATATTTGAAAATTTCTGGCAGTCAGGTGAAGACCCTGGTGACTGGAAGAAGGGACAAATTACACCCATTTTTAAAAAGGGCAGAAAGGAGGACCCTGGGAAATACCGACCTGTCAGCCTCACCTCTGTGCCTGGGAAGATCATGGAGCAGGTTCTCCTAGAAAGTCTGATAAGACACATGGAGGACAGGGAGGTGATTAAAGACAGCCAGCATGGCTTCACTAAGGGCAAATGCTGCCTGACCAACCTAGTGGCTTTCTGTGACAGAACAACTGCATCAGTGGACAAGGGATTGATGGGTGGACTGTGGATAAGGAATTGGCTGGATGGTCGCATCCATAGGGTAGTGGTCAATGGCTCAAAGTCCAGATGGAGAGGAGTGACAAGTCGTGTCCCTCAGGGGTCTGTACTGGGACCTGTACTGTTTAATATTTTTATCAATTGATATAGACAGCTGGGTAGAGGGCACTATCGGCAAGTTTGTAGATGATACCAAGCTGAGTGGTGCTGTCGATAAGCCGGAGGGAAGGGATGTCATCCAGAAGGACCTGGACAAGCTGGAGAGATGGGCCCAGGTGAACTTCATGAGGTTCAACAAGACCAAATGCAGGGTCCTGCACCTGGGTGGGATCAGCCCTCGCTATCAATACATGCTGGAGGAAAAGGTGATAGAAAGCATAGAATAGAATAGAATTAACCAGGTTGGAAAAGACCTTTGAGATCATCAAGTCCAACCTATCATCCAACACCATCTAATGAACTAAATCATGGCACCAAGCACCCCATCAAGTCTCCTCCTAAATAACCTCCAGTGATGGTGACTCCACCACCTCCCTGGGCAGCACATTCCAATGGCCAGTCACTCATTATATGAAGAACTTCTTCCTAACATCCAGCCTAAACCTCCCCTGGCACAGCTTGAGACTGTGTCCTCTTGTTCTGGTGCTGGTTGCCTGGGAGAAGAGACCAACCCCCACCTGGCTACAACCTGCCTTCAGGTAGTTGTAGCCAGCAAGAAGATCTCCCCTGAGCCTCCTCTTCTCCAGGCTAAGCAATCCCAGTATCGACTCTGCCCATCTGTCCAGTCAGTCGAGGTCCCTCTGCAAAAGCAACCCTGAGGAAAAGGACTTGCAGGTGCTGATGGACGAGAAGCTGGATGTGAGCAAACAGTGTGCGCTTGCAGCCCAGAAGGCCAGTCGCATCCTGGGCTGCATCAAAAGAAGCATGGCCAGCAGATCCAGAGAGGTGATTCTGCCAGTCTACTCTGCTCTGGTAAGGCTGCACCTGGACTACTGCATCCAGCTCAGGAGCCCTCAATCCAGGAAGGACATGGACCTGATGGAGCGGGTCCACAGGAGGGCCACAAAAATGATCAGGGGGCTGGAACACCTCTGCTACGAGGACAGGTTGAGGGAGCTGGGATTGTTCAGCCTGGAGGAGAGAAGGCTCTGGGGAGACCTAATTACCACCTTCCAGTACCTGAAGGGGGCCTGCAAGAAGGCTGGAGATAGATGGTTTACAAAGGCCTGCAGCGATAGCATGAGGGGCAATAGGTTTAAATCAGAGAAGAGCAGATTTAGATTGGATGTTAGGAAAAAGTTCTTTACAATGAGGGTGGTTGAGCACTGGAACATCTTGTTCAGCAAGATGGTTGATGTCCCATCCCTGTGGAGATATTCAAGGTGAGGCTCGATGGGGTTCTGGGCAACCTGATCTAGTTGAAGATGTCCCTGCTCACTGCAGGGGGGTTGGACTAGATGACCTTTAGAGGTCCCTTCCAACCCAGGTGATTCTATGATTTTATTTTTCTTGTTGTTCATATTTTGATAATGGAGAAAGGTTGTGGTGGTGGTTGTCCTCTTCCAGCTTTGCTCCTCACTAAGGAAAGCAAAACCTCTTGTTACCTTCCCAATCAACTTTTGTGTTTAACTTTTCAGGTGGCTGGCCGCAAGGGGTTCCCTCATGTAATTTACGCTCGTCTTTGGAGGTGGCCTGATCTTCATAAAAATGAACTCAAGCATGTTAAATATTGTCAGTATGCTTTTGACTTAAAATGCGACAGTGTCTGTGTAAATCCTTACCATTATGAGCGTGTAGTATCACCTGGCATTGGTAAGTTGACTCTTGATTTAAGACGGAACTGTAGGAATAGAATGTAAAATGTTTTCTTGTTGAGTGCAGAAAATACAGGTCTGAATTAGAAACATTAATGATCTTTATTATCAGTTACTCTCGTATGCTCTTGTCCATCTTTTTAATGGAATTACTCTTTTACCTTTATTCCAAATGTGAAAGAATAGTTTGTGGCTTTGGTTTAAGCCTTTCTGTGTAATACAGTTAATTTTTATACTATGAGTAATTTAACATGGAGACTTGTGTTGTGATGGAGAGGATGTAATACGTAGAGTCTGTAGAATGAATTCATAAAGACTTATAAACTTAATGTTCAAACCTTGTTGAAGATCTCTGTGTGTATCATCCTCCACACACCCTTTTCTTTTTCTTCTTTGTAAAGATCTCTCAGGACTGACACTACAGAGTTCTGGTAAGTAGTTCTGGTTGCTATTACATTTACTAAACCCTGACCCAAAAGAAAAACAAAACCCTCACCATTGAATGGTCTCCTGGTGTGCATTAAGAGTGTAGCCAACAGGTCAGCAGAGGTTCTCCTACTCCTCTACTGTGCCCTAGTAAACCCACATCTGGAGTACTGGATCCAGTTCTGGGCTCCTCAGTTCAAGAGAGACAAAGAACTACTGGAGGGAGTCCAGTGGAGGCTATGAAGATGCTGAGGGGCCTGGAGCATCTCTCCGATGAGGAAAGGCTGAGTGATTTGGAGAAGAGAAGACAGAGGGGATCTTCTCAATTCTGATCAATATCTAAAGGATGGAGGTCAGGAAGATGGGACCAAATTCTTTTTAGTGGTGCCCAATGACAGGACAAGGGTCAACAGGGAACCCAGGAAGTATCCATCTGTAGGGGAGGAAAAACTTTTTTCTGTGAGGGTGCTGGAGTTCTGGACCAGGCTGCCCAGAGAGGTTCTGGAGTCTCCTTTGGAGAGATTCCAAACCCACCTGGACATGATCCTGAGTAACCTGCTGTGGGTGACCCTGCTTTATCAGGGAGGTTGGACTAGATGATCTCCAGAGGTCCCTTCCAACCCCCACCACACTGGCATTCTGTGAATAGAATAGAATAGAATTAACCAGGTTGGAAAAGACCTTTGATATCATCAAGTCCAACCTATCATCCAACACTATCTAATCAACTAAACCATGGCTGCTAAAAAAAAATAACTTGACACCCAGGAACATGTGCCATATGATATACTACTTAATTGAATTGAGAATAATAGATGCTTATGATTTAATAAGTAGCTTAACGAGAAAAATAATAGGAATCCTGTAATTATTATACAATTGAATGAAACATGTTCTTGCTCTCCCTGAAACATGTCACTAAATGTCCAATTAACATCATTCAGAAATCTCAGATTGTGCAGCTGGTAATGACTTTATTTTAAACCTAATTTTTTTTTTCTTCCACAAGAAACTCATAGAGAAGGAAATTTGGATAATCCCCTGTTTTTGGCATATTATTAGAAGCATTCAAGCAAAAATTACTTTAAACACCCCCAACAAACTACCCAATGAACTGTTACAAGATATAACTTATGTGCTCATCTCTGCTGATTTGCATCATTACCCATATCTTCTGAAAAAAAAATATCTTTTTGTACCCACTCAAAGCTCAGTAGACAGCAGTTAAATACATACTAAGTGGTTCCTTGTCATGCTGCTATTTTTTTTCCCCAGCAGGAAACAGAATTACTGTCAGATTTTAATATATTTAATGCCAGTTTAAATGTGAGCATGTGATATAAGAGTTTTATTTGAACATACTCAGAAATAAATTCTTCTAGTGGTGATGGTGGTAATTTCCTTACATTGTAAGTGGAGTATAGAATCATAGAATTTTCTTGGTTGGAAAAGACCTTTAAGATAATCAGGTCCAACCATTATCTAACTCTATCAAGTCTGATGCTAAACCATGTCCATCAGCATCACATCTGTGTCTTTTAAACACCTCCAAGGATGGTGATTTATCTTCTTCCCTGGGGAGCCTTTTCAGTGAAGAAGTTTCTTCTAATGTCCAATCTAAACCTCCCCTGGTGCAACTCGAGGCCATTTCCTCTTATCCTATCACATGTTACTGGGAGAAGAGACTGACCCCCACCTCACTACAACCTCCTTTCAGGGAGTTTTAGAGAGTGAGGTTCCCCCTCAGCCTCCTTGTCTCCAGACTAAATGTGCCCAGGTCCCTCTGCTGCTCCTCACAAGACCTGTTCTCCAGACCCTTCATCAGCTTCCTTGCCCTTCTCTGGACCTGCTCCAGCACCTCAGTGTCCTTCTTGGATTAAGGAGCCTAAAACTGAACCTAGTACTCAAGATGTGACCTCACCAGTCCTGTGTACAGGGGGACAATCACTTCCCTGAATCTACTGAATTAGTGGCTGCATTTTTAAGTATAGAGTAGTGCCATATTGTCTTTGAATGTAAATTTGATGTTTCTGGGCTATTTGGATGGGAGTTGCTTCAAATTCCTTAAGGGATGCATTGTTTATGTGCTGTGTTCATGAATTAAATTTTTTCATTGGAGCTTTATGTTCTTACTTGAAGACTAGGAATTGGTTTGTTAGCTGCTGCTTTAACATATAGTTAGGTGCTTGACAAAAAGCATATTTTTCCCTTTTATTAACCAAATCAAATCACACAGTGATGGACTAGAGAAAAAAATGGTATTCGAGTCCGCTGTGGGACTAAACTACTTGTTTGAGAGCAGTAAGCCAAATAAAGGGTTTGCTTTTCCATCTAGTTACTCTTCAAAATTTCCTGCTTGCAGACTTCAGATGTTTATTTGTAATTTAGAGGAGTGCTCTAGCAATGTTTATAGAGATTAAATCCTCCTCCTGAAAGCTGCAGTGCAATTTGTAGTTAAATCCTGAGAAGAGATTTGCTTGTTTAACTGGTTTGCTTCTTCACAGCTCCATCAAGCATGTTGGTGAAAGACGAATACGTTCATGACTATGAGGGGCAGCCATCGTTGTCTTCTGCTGAAGGCCATTCAGTCCAAACCATCCAACACCCACCCAGTAACAGGGCATCTACAGAGCCTTATAGCACCCCAGCTTTGTTAGCTCCTACTGAGGCTAGCACTACCAGCACCACTAATTTTCCCAACATTCCTGTGGCTTCAACAAGTAAGATCATAGAGATTATACAAAATGCTAAACTGAAAGTGTAAATGCTCAAAGATGGCCACTGCATTTTGGCAAAGTAAATCATGCTGCTACCACGTGATGCTGATTAAAGCATGTGGGAGCACAATCTAGGCAGTCTTCTAAGTGTTAACATCTAGATCTAGGCATCTAATTAAGTGTTAACACTCCAGGAGTGTTACAAGACTGTTTTGGATATGCCAAAGTGAGTGGTGAAGTTTTTCTTTTCTGTGTGTATTTGGTATAAGTGGAAGACTAACATCACTACCAATGTCAAACCTCACACCACTCCAGCAGGACAGTAAGGCAGTGTCCTGCAGCCCTAATGTGGGGAAACCATGAGATATGGAGGGGTTTCATGTACTCTTTGTCACTTTAATATCCAAAATGTTTGAATATAATGGATTTAATTTATCAAATGTGAATTACAGTGGTGTGGTGTTTCAATAATGTTCTTTAATTTCAGCTGACAGCTTTTTTGCTAAAGCTAATGATGTTTTTGCCAAGCTGAGATACAATGCCTATATTTGTGTTCAGCAGAGAAAAAAGCATAGGCAGCACAACAGTTTATAGTCAATAACGTTTTCCTCATCAATGCTATAATTGTTGGAGCCAAGTGAACAGGAAAAAAGAAAGCTTGTTTTAGGTTATAGTTCAAGTGTTCAATGTGTTTTATTCTTCTAGCCAAACCAGTTTGAGAGTGCAAGTGTGAAACTGCTGATCAGTTTAGTGTTAATGGCTGAGCTGAAGCCTTGTAAAATCAAATTCTGTTAACCTGTTCTGAAATATCTGGTGTTTTTACTTCAAAGCTTAGATAATTATTGAAATATTATTGAAATATTGAAATATTATTGAAATATTTCTTTGTGAGAAAAAAACCCAGCAACTTTCTCAGGAAGGAGTCCAGTGATGTATGCAGCTCTATTTTATTTAAATCTAAAATAATGTTCAGTATGTTTTGGAGGAGCCTAAATTTGAGTGTCCTCCTTGGGAACAGAAGTTATGCCATAAATAAGCAACTTAATGGACCTGCTGTTGGCCTGTTTGGATTCATACCAAATCTACTCTAATTAAAACCTGTGACATCTCTTCTTGTTTTTCAAACTGAAAAATAATTTGTGAACCAAAGCAAGGTGTGGTTGATAAACAGAGTTCTCTGCATACTTCTAAAACATTAAGGGGTGTCAGAGCCACAACTATCCTATGGAGATTCAGGTGGGTGGTAAGGAAAAAAAAAAGCTGAAAGCAAACTTGTAGGAACTGTGTATTGCAGTGCCCTTAGTTGGGTGTCTTCCTACCAAGTAGTGCTAAGCTCTTCATTACAATTTTGGAACGTTCATGAATAGGTAGTATGTTCTTTTACCAGGTCAACCTACCAGTATATTGACAGGTAGCCATAGTGATGGACTCTTACAGATTGCTTCAGGGCCTCAGCCAGGAACTCAGCAGAATGGGTTTACAGCTCAGCCAGCTACTTACCATCACAGTGAGTATATACATATGTGTACTACTCTTAGTTTTTCTAAAACCAGTTTCCAAATGCTTAGGAGGAATAGAGGATTAGAAGCGAAAAGAGGGAAAACTCCCTTAAAAAACAATCACTCCCTTCTTGTTCTAGATAGTACTACAACTTGGACTGGAAGTCGGACAGCAGCCTACACACCTACCATACCTCACCACCAGAACGGCCATCTTCAGCATCACCCACCTATGCATCCTGGACATTACTGTGAGTAGTGCGGAGTTCCAAATCAATGTTATTGAATAATGAGGGCTCATTTTTTATTATTCTTTACAGAATCCCACAGAATAGTGAGGGGTTGGAAAGGTCTTTTGGAGATCATCTAGTCCACTTTTCCCTGCTAAAGCAGGGTCACCCAGAGCAGGTTGCCCAGGATCACATCCAGTCAGGTTTTCATCTTTCCAGAGGAGATACTTCACCAGCAAGTTCCTGGCTGTTTTTATTTTCTCAAAATTTTGAAGTAATTTCTTAATGATGTAACAATCTACACTAAGCTTTGGAAGACATCTGTCTGTGTACATTAGCCAGGTATAAGAACTTTGTGAAAGCTTCTGCATTAAAGTTCTTGTCAATAAAGTTGTGTCACAGCCTGTTTTGTAAGTACATTGGACACACAAAATTGAAAAATCCTACAAAAGAAGTCTACAACCTCTTGTTTTAAGGTACAGGAGATGAGAAGAACAAAAAATTGGCCAAACTTTGAGTGTGTCTTGCACAGTATATTCATTATAAGAGTATAATGTAAACCACCCCTACCCAAATTAATGTTTTCCTAAATTTTGTGGTAAATAGCTGGATCCAATTTTTTTTTTAAATTTAGTGCTTAACCAGATCACCTGTTTGCTGCAGCCATTGGTGGTGGAGGGGAAAATATACTGTGAGGTAATGTTAGAATGACTTTTCAGCTTGTCTCTATCAAGAAAATTGTGGTTTAGATAGTTATTAAGTTTCATTCTTTTATCCTGTTAGAATCCCACTTCATTTATCACCTTACTTTTCAGAAATACCAAGGTGTAAAACCTTCATTGGTGCAGTAGTTCCTCTATAAATGTTTCTCTGTGATACCACACAGAGCTGTTCTTGGACACTGCCATTTATCATTTCAGAAAGCCGCCTGTTTTGACATTTTATTGCAAAAACTGCTATTACTCATAATACTCTATACAGTGATTCTTTCCTTGCCCAACTTGGGGGCAGATGTGAAGCCTAAGTCCTGTTTCTGTTACATCTCTATGCTCCATCTGATTTCTGTTCTCTCCTGGAGCTGAGTCTATCTTGAGAAGCATGCAGCTTTTCCTCCTGGGATATAAACAAAGCTCTTTGCTCCACTCAATTTCTGAATTTTCAGGAGAGTATAATTCTTCTGTGGGCATTTTTCTCCCCTATCAGATTTGGCCAATTGATTCAGAAATTACTGGGATTTATAACATCTGGCATTCTCACAAGTCCGTTTTCATAGGAAAACAAGAATGTAAAGCTTGTTTTACCTCATGTAAAACAAATTGTGTGTTTTCTTTTAAAGGGTCAGTTCACAATGAACTTGCATTCCAGCCACCTATATCAAACCATCCTGGTGAGTAAAGTCTAACATGTAATTCTAAATATGGTGGAAGAGAATAACTTTCTGGTTTGAGTCAGATTTTTTTTGTTTCATTTTGGTTTTGTATTAAGCATTCTGAAATTTGTGTTACACATTTAAAAGGGGAGGAAAGAGAGGAATCATTTTGCAATAAGTTTAGTTTTGAATTCTGTTTTGAACTAATCATGTACTCTGGGAACTGAATTCGATTTACATACCCAAGTCCAAAATTGCAATCCTTAACCTCACACTAAGCTGATTCCAACCCTGGAGGTGTCTGAACTCTCAGTGTCCTCCATCCTAAACTTAACAGGGTGCCTGAAGTTATATTTTTTGCCTGCTTAAAAACATCATGGCATTTAGCCCATGCCAAAGCTCTCTTAAATCCACCATCTAGAAATCCAGCATCACAGCCAGATGAAATGTAAGTGTTGACCATAGCATTTTGGTGCTAACGTTTCTCTTTGGACCTTTACATTGAAGCTTGCTCTTTCCAAGAGTCTTCATTTATGATCACAAGGAACCAACAAGGTCTTGTCTTGTGGTACAGGCTAGCTCTAGTGCAAAGTGCTTTTCTGGTTTCAGCAACAGTGAAGGAAGAGCTGCGTAGCTGAAAAGCCTAAAAATTTAACGCATGTATTCATTGACCAGTGACTAAATCAGTACTAGAAATAAAATGGTTGATATTTGCTGGTTGAAATTAACTGTAGCTAAATTGTATTTCTTATTATTTAGTATGTCTTTTAAACCTTATCACAGAATGATAGGGGTTGGAAGGGACCTCTGGAGATCCATCTAGTTCAACCCCCCTACCAGAGCAGGTTTCACAGGATGGTGTCCAGGCAGGTTTTGAATGACTCCAGAGATGGAGATTCCACCAACTCTCTAGGCAGCCTGTTCCAGTGCTTTACCACTCTCAAAATAAAGAACTTCCTCCTCATGATTAGATGGAACTTCCTGCGTTCAAGTTTCTGCCTCTTGCCTCTTGTCCTGTCACTGGGCATCACTAAAAAAAGAATGGCCCCATCCTCCTGACAACCCCCCTTTAAGTATTTATAAGCATTGATAAGATAAGATTCCCCCTCAGTTGTCTTTAAGCTAAACCTCCCAAGTCTCTCAGCATTTCTTCATAAGAGAGATGTTCTAGCCCCCTCATCATCTTTATAGCCTATTGCTGTACCCTGTTGTCCAGGGTTCGGCTGGGAGGGAACACCAACCAAAACAGCCAGCTGACCCAGCTAATGGGTATTCGATACCATGCTGCTGTCATGCCTGCTGTATAAGGAAAGGGCTGACTGGGGCAAAGGATGATGGGGCTTGGAGTTTGGACTGTGACATGAGATGCTTCATGTTTCCCGGTTTTGCGCTCTCTTCTGCTTCTGAGTTTTGCACCCTCTCACTTTGCCTCGCTTTGCTCTCTGACAAAAAAAGCCAGGGATTTGGAACACAAGCCTTATGAGGAAAGACTGAGGGACCTGGGGTTGCTTAGCCTGGAGAGAAGGAGACTCAGGGGTGACCTCCTTACTCTCTACAACTACCTGAAAGGAGGTTGTAGACAGACGGATGTTGGTCTCTTCTCCCAGGCAGCCAGTACCAGAACAAGAGGACACAGTCTCAGGCTGTGCCAGGGGAGGTTTAGGTTGGATGTGAGGAAGAAGTTCTATACAGAGAGAGTGATTACCCATTGGAATGGGCTGCCTGGGGAGGTGGTGGAGTCGCCATCATTGGAGGTTTTCAGGAGGAGACTTCATGGGGTGCTTGGTGCCATGGGTTAGTTGTTTAAGTGGGTTGGATTGGTTGATGGGTTGGACGTGGGCCCAGAACTGGACACAGTACTCGAGGTGTGACCTAACCAGTGCAGTGTACAGGGGCAGAATGACCTCCCTGCTCCTGCTGGCCATACTGTTCCTGATGCTGGCCAGGATGCCATTGGCCCTCCTGGCTGCCTGGGCACACTGCAGGCTCATGTTCAGCCTACCATCAACCAGCACCCCCAGGTGCCTCTCTACCTGCCTGCTCTCCAGCCACTCTGACCCCAGCCTGTAGCTCTGCATGGGGTTGTTGTGGCCAATGTGCAGAACCCGGCACTTGGATGTGTTCAATCTCATGCCGTTGGACTCTGCCCATCTGTCCAGCCTGTCGAGGTCCCTCTGCGAAGCCTCTCTACCCTCCAGCAGATCAACTCCTGCCCCCAGCTTGGTGTCGTCAGCAAATTTACTGATGATGGACTCAATGCCCTCATCCAGATCATCAATAAAGATGTTAAAGAGCATGGGGCACACCACTAGTGCCTGGCCGCCAGCTGGATGTGGCACCATTCACCACCACTCTCTGGGCTCGGCCCTCCAGCCAGTTCCTAACCCATCAAAGTGTGCTCCCATCCAAGCCATGGGCTGACAGCTTGGCCAGGAGTTTGCTATGGGGAACGGTGTCAAAGGCCTTGCTGAGGTCCAGGTAGACTACATCCACAGGCCTCCCCACATCCACCAGGCGGGTCACCTGATCATAGAAGGAGATCAGGTTGGTCAGGCAGGACCTGCCCTTCCTAAACCCATGCTGGCTGGGCCTGATCCCTTGGCCATCCTTTAAGTGCTGTGTGATTGCACTCAATATGGACCTGTTCCATAATCTTGCCTGGCACTGAGGTCAGGCTGACAGGCCTATAATTCCCTGGCTCATCCACCTGGCCCTTCTTGTGCATGGGCACCACATCGGCCAGCTTCCAGTCCTCTGGGACCTCTCCAGTGAGCCAGGACTGTTGAAAAATGGTGGAGAGTGGCTTGGCCAGCTCATCTGCCAGCTCTCTCAGCACCCTAGGATGGATCCCATCTGGTCCCATGGACTTGTGAGGATCCAAGCGGCTGAGGAGATCTCTAACTACCCCCTCCTCCTGGAACATAGGCAGACTGTGCAGCTCCCTGGCTCCTTCTGCTAGCTCTGCAGGCCAGCTGTCTGGAAGACATTCTGTCTTGCTAGTAAAAATTGAGGCAAAGAACGTGTTAAGTACCTCTGCCTTCTCATCCTTTGATACAACATTACCCTCCATGTCAACCAAGGAGTGGAGCTTGTCCTTGCCCTTCCTCTTGCTATTCATGTATTTATATAAGGACTTTTTGTTGTCCTTCACAGCAGAGGCCAGTTAAAGCTCCAAATGTGCTTTTGCCTCCCTAATTTTCTTTTTACGTGACCTAGCAACATCCTCAAACATTCCATGGGTTGCCTCACCTTTCTTCCAAAGATGATACACCCTCTTTTTTTCCCTTAGTTCTTTTAGAATTTCATTACCCATCCAGGCTGGCCGTCTGCCCTGGCGGCTCATCTTCCGGCACACTGGGACAGCCTGTTCCTGAGCCTTCAAGAGTTCCTCCTTGAAGCAGGTCCAGCTCTCCTGGACCCCTTTGTTTTTAAGGGCTGTATCCCAAGGAACCTTCTGAGTTAGTTCCTTGAGTAGCCTGAAGTCTGCCCTCTGGCAGTCCAGAGTGGAGGTCTTCTTGCTGCCCCTCTTAGCTTGACCGAATACTGAAAACTCAATTCTCTCGTGGTCTCTGGCCCCTAAACACCCTCCGACCACCACATCACCCACCAGCCCTTCCCTATTGGTGAAGAGGAGGTCAAGCATAGCTTTACCCCTGGTAGGCTCATGCAGCACCTGGGATAAGAAGCTGTCCTCCATGCACTCTAAGAACCTCCTAGACTGTCTCCTCTCTGCTGTGTTGAGATCCCAGCAGATTTCAGGCAGGTTGAAGTCGCCCATGAGAACAAGGTCAGGAGATCTTGAGACAGCCTTAAGCTGCCTATAGAATGCTTCATCAACATCTTCCTCCTGGTTGGGTGGTCTATAACAGACTCCAACCAGGATGTCTGCCCTGTTGGCCTTCCCTCTAATTCTCACCCACAGGCACTCAACCCGATCATCCCTAATCTCTGTCTCAATGGCATCTAGTGCCTCCCTGATGTACAGGGCCACCCCTCCACCCCTTCTTCCTTGCCTGTCTCTCCTGAAGAGCCTGTAGCCATCAATTGCAGTGCTCCAGTCATGTGAGTCGTCCCACTACATCATAACTTTCCTGCTGCAGCAAGGCTTCCAGCTCCTCTTGTTTGTTACCCATGCTTCATGCATTAGTGTACATGCACCTCAGCTGGGCTGCTGGTTTCACCTCTGACTCTAGCTTATCACCCCCAGACTCCTGCCTGAGGGGACTGGTTTCAGCCCCTTCCCCCTTCGAAACTAGTTTAAAGCCTTGTCTGTGGGTTGTCTCAACCCACAGAGCTGTTGTTTATTCTTTTGCTCCTGATCTTCCTTGATGTCTGTCATGGGTTAAGTTGAATATCTGCTGCTGTTATTCATCCCATGCTGCCATCAGGCCAGCTTCAAAATGAAAATGCCAACTGGAGCAAAATATTATGGGGCTTGAAGTTCAGATTGCAACATGAGAGGCTTCCTGTTCTGGTTGCTGCTTTTGGGTTCTGGGTTTTTTGGGTGTTAGCTCCTTCCCACGGGAATGGTGGTGATATGGGAGGGAGTTGGTTAGCACACTGGTTTTCTGCTTTCTGCTGTTGGGGTTTTTTTCCTGCATTTCACTGTGCTTTTTCTGCAAATAGTCTAAGATAAGGTAATTGCACATTGTATTATTAGGCATTCATGTTATTTTATATTGAACTCTTATCTCAACTCTTTTTATCTCAACCCAGAGTTTTTCTGTGTTACTTTTCCCTCACTTCTCTGTTGCGGGGTGAAACAGGCAGGCTAACCTGTTCTCAGCATTTAACTTTTTACATCTTTTGGCACCCGGAACATGTGGTTCAAAAGCAGCTGTCTTAACTAAGGCAATTGGATTTTGGCAGGAGACTAAAGGGTTGACATAATGAGAAGCAAGATAATGAAAGGATTCAATTAAGGCTTGAGGCTTGTTAAGAGAGTTTTATGTACATTTTTTTTTTTTGTGGTGTGTTCACGATGTTGATGTATTAGATTTCTGGGGGCGGCTGGCACTGATGTATGGGGTCCTGTATGTGCCTGCAGTGGTGCTGGATATCACCTTAGGGGAATGGCTTAGAGCTGTGCTGTGGGTGTGCTCTTTACTGGTGGGCCAGTTTGCTCTGGGTTTGTTCAGAGCAAGAATAGCACTAAGAGATCTGCACCAATGCTAGATAATTATGTGTGTTTGAGTAAATTCTTAGGGCAGTAGTCTCCTCTGGTGGTTTGGAATTTTACCCTTGAGCAAGTGCAAAATCCTGACAAGCTGGTGAAATGTTTGGGAAAAGCTGGTAGTCAGCCTGGGAATTGCTAAGAGACAGAAATCACTGCTGTGTTGAGGCCTGGCTCATGCCTATTGAGCTGTTCTCATCAGTATTCAGAGTGTTCAGGAGCAAAAGAAGATCTCTGGGACTACAGACAGACCAGCAGACATGACACCTGCATCAGAGAACCAGCCTGTGCCAGTATCAGCTACCCCTATACAGAAAAAGAAGCATATGAGCAAAGCAGCTCATCCTGCAAAAGATAAGGACGATCCAGGGCCATCATGGGAACAAAGACAAAGAGTCAGGGCTGCTCGCTCGGCTTCTATCTCTGGTTTTAGAAGATGGCCAAGGACAAACAGCAGATGAAACAAGCAGAAGACCTCAGCAATGTGAGGAAAATCTCTCCTCCTCTGTCAAGGCCAGTGTTTCAGCTGTGAAGGAACTATCCCAGGAGGTCCATCAACTCAAGAAAAACATGTTCTACTCTCCACCTGTACAGTCCTGTGTTTCAGCCATGAGGAGCAGGTGCTCCGTAGTCCAAGGGCGTGAATCTGGAAGACACACACCATGACGTGCCTTGTGGTTATATTTATGTGACCATGGGGAGAACATGAGGAAGTGGGATGGAAATCCCACTTCAGTCCTGGCTGCATGAGTACATGAATTACAGGGGAATTCTCCTCCAAAGAATGCTGCCTCAGTTTCCAGTGGAAAGTCACCCAAAAAGAGCAGACAAGCTGATACCACTTCTGATCCTCCTGAAGGGACTCCCAAAGCATCTTCACAAGATGCAAGTGGTCCCAGTCAGAATTAGAGAGGCCCTGCCTCCAAACAGATGGAAGAGAGGGACAGCTGGGTTTATTTGACTGTATAGAACTGATGGTTTGGCAAGTTGAAGGGGTGTAACCCATCTGTATTTCTGGTGTGACAGGGAGATCTCCACTCCTAGATGTGTTGGAAGCTGAGCACTGTCATGCAAGCCACAATTTGATTTCACTTGGAGGAGTGGAAGGAGTCACTGGAATCGACTGCCCCAGAGGTAGAAACACAACCCCACCATTTGGACTGATCATGGACTGTTCAGACTGTACTGGAACAAGGTGGAGCTCCAGAGAATCTACAGTGAGAAGTATTCTGTGTACTGCAAAGTGATCTCATATTGAGAATGGACAGTGACTGATGTATGATGTATATTGTTTTATGTTAATTGCTACTGGGCATGATGCAGATGGTATAGAATAAGGGGCGGAGAATGTCATGGGTTAAGTTGAATATTTGCTGCTGTTATTCATCCCATGCTGCCATCAGGCCAGCTTCAAAATGAAAATGCCAACTGGAGCAAAGTATTATGGGGCTTGAAGTTCAGATTGCAACATGAGAGGCTTCCTGTTCTGGTTGCTGCTTTTGGGTTCTGGGTTTTTTGGGTGTTAGCTCCTTCCCACAGGAATGGTAGTGATATGGGAGGGATTTGGTTAGCACACTGGTTTTCTGCTTTCTGCTGTTGGGGTTTTTTCCTGCATTTCACTGTGCTTTTTCTGCAAACAGTCTAAGATAAGGTAATTGTGCATTTTATTATTAGGCATTCATGTGGTTTCATTTTATATTAAACTCTTATCTCAACTCTTTATCTCAACCCAGAGTTTTTGTGTGTTACTTTTCCCTCACTTCTCTGTTGCGGGGTGAAACAGGCAGGTTAACCCATTCTCAGAGTTTAACCTGTTACACTGTCCCACTGGGAGGGTGGTGTGTGGGAGTTTTGTCTGAGCAGCTGTGTGTGAACTCAGCTTTTGTCTGAGTCAGAACCATAACAGTCCTTTTTGGCACCCAACATGGGGCATGACAGGGTTGAGATAACGAGAAAATTCATCTAAAGTTTGTTGAAATAATTTTGTATACCTTTTTTTCTCCTCAGTATGGTCACCATATTAATGCATTTGCTTTCCTGGTTACTTTATATAAATCCTTATGTACTTTATGTGCTCCCTGTGGTGGTGTTTAGCAGCTCAGGGAAACAGATTAGAACTGCTATGTTACTATACTGGCTGTGGACAAATTATGATATGATTAGTCCTTGGTCACTCGATTAAGCTGGTATTTCTATGTGGTCATTTATTAGTAATCTCATTCAATCAAGGGGTGGAACAGTGGAGAACACTTTTTCATTTTTTGAGAATTTCTAATATCTGTGGGTCACCCAGACCAGCCTTCTTTTGTTGCTTTGTCTACTAAATGTGTCCCAGGTCTTGTGCAAGGCAACACAAATCTTTCCCAAGAATACTACCTGGACATCTGTCCCGAGGCTGGATAATTATGAGTGGCAGGGTGGTATAGGGGAGAATATGGGCAAGTGCCTAGGACAGTGATCACTTCTGATGTTTTGGAATTTCACCCCCCAACAAGTGCAAAATCTTGACAAACTAGTAAAATATTTGGGAGAAGTCTATTGTTAGCCTGGAAATTCCCAAGAAACACAAATCGCCACAATGCATTGGGGCACAGCCCATGCCTATGGAGCCCTTCTCATTACTATTCAGTGCCCTCAGGGGTAAGAGAAGGCACTGCAGCTACTCAAACCCCAACAACAGGCAATGCAGCTGCATCAGAGAACCACCCTGTGCAGGTATCAATTGTCCCTATACAGAAAAAGAAATCTATTAAAAAATCAGTTCATCTTTCAAAGGGTGAGGATGAATCAGTGCCATCACGGGAACAAGAGAAAGAGACAGAAGTGATCACAGTATCACCAAGGTTGGAAGAGACCTCAAAGATCATTGGAAGAGACCTCAAAGA
Source organism: Dryobates pubescens (assembly GCF_014839835.1). NCBI lineage: Eukaryota > Metazoa > Chordata > Aves > Piciformes > Picidae > Dryobates > Dryobates pubescens. The sequence continues at coordinate 882,280 of NC_071656.1, read as the reverse complement.
TCACTTGGTCTTTATCCTTGGGTGAGCTGTGGGAAATGCAAAAGGATTTCGGCTGCCATCCAGGCAAGCACATTATTATCTGGCTGCCCTGAAACTGGGATAATGGGGCCATTGGTTTGGAATTACAGGGTAGGGAAACAAAGCAGTTGGCTTCATTGTCTAGGGAAGGGGGCATTGACAAGGTGATTAGAAAACAGACAGTTTGCATCTGGAGACAACTTCTATCAGACATGAAGGATAGGTACCCTTTCAAGGAAGATATTATATGTTAACCAGGGAAGTGGATCACCAGGGAGAAAGGTATCCAGTACTTGAAGGAACTAGCTGTGCTGGAAATGCTCTATAATAACACAGAGGGAAGCCTGGCAAATTGATTACATCACACTGCCACAAACCCCCCAAGACAAACAACATATACTTAGAATGGTTGAAGCAACCACTGGAGGGCTGGAAACATTCAGTGCCCCATGACACCACCCTGAACACTATCCTGGGCCTTGAAAAACAAATCTTTTATTGTCATGGCACCCCAAAAAGAATTGAGTCAGATAATGGGATTTACGACATTGTAGACACTTGGGCCAAGGAACATGACATTGTGTGGGTGTATCACATTCCTTGTCACACACTAGCTGCTGGGAAGATCAACCATAACAGACTGCTGAAAATCACCCTGAGAGCAATGGGAAGAGGAACCCTTATATGGTGGTTCAAGCATGTCCCAAAAGGGTCCAGCCCAGTGGGTGGGCACAGGAAGCCAGGTATTTCATCCCATAATGCCCTGCTCCCCTATAAAACATCAGCAGGGGGTCCTCTCTGCTCTCTTTCTTCCCTCACCGCTACCTGGTAAATGAGGTAAGCTGCCTCATGGCCCCTCTTGGGCCTGACTAGGCCCAAGGCTGGGGAGGGGGAGGGAGAAAGGTTTTGGGTGTACCCCCAGGTGGGGGTGGGATGCTTTTGGGTATGTTCTGGCATTTCTCTATTTTGTCATGGTGTTTGTGGTTCTCTGTAAAAACTTTCATTCTTTTTTCCATTTAAACTTTCCACCATTTTTTACAATCCATTTGTCTATTCTTTTGCCCGTGGTGGGAGAATTGGTCTCTCAACCTACTACACCTTAAAAATTGGGATGCACATCTAAGCACAAGTCACCTGGTTAACACCAGAGGATCTAGCAATCGCACTGGCCCTGCCCAATCCAAACTCCCATGTGCTGTAGAACGAGATAAAATCCTTGTAGTGCATATGACCAATGTATTAGGGAAGATGGTCTGGGTTAGTCCTGCTTCAGGCAAAGGCAAACCCATCCATGGGATTGCTTTTGTCCAGGGACCTGAGTGCACCTGGTGGGAGGCTGGAGATGTCCACTGTGTACCACAAGGTGATCTCATTTTCTGTGAGAATAGGCAGTGAATCTTACACATGGTATGGGTTGTGTTGAATGTTGTATAAGTTGTGTTGCATTATGTTAATTGCTGCTGGGCATGACGTAGATGGTATAGAATAAGGGGTGTATAACGTCCAGGTTTCAGCTGGAAGGGAACACCAATCAAGGCAGCCAGCTGAACCAGCTAATAGGTATTCAATACCATGCTGACATCATGCCTGCTGTATAAGGAAAAGGCTGGCTGGGGCAAAGGATGATGGGGCTTGGAGTTTGGACTATAACATGAGATGATTTTCCTGTTTCCAGGTTTCACTTTCTTTTCTTCCACTTCTGGGTTTTGCACCCTCTCTTGTCTGTCTTTGCTTTGCTTCACTTTGCCTTGCTTTGCTCTCTTCCAAGAAAGAAATCTGGTATTTTTTGTATTATTCCATCAAACTCTCTGTCAACCCACAGGGCTTTTGTTTATTCTTTTGCTCCCAATCTTCCTTCCCATTCCACTGGGAGGGTGGTGTGGGGGAGTTTTGTGTGAGCAGCTATATGTGAACTCAGCTACTGACTGGAAAAGTCCCGTGCCTTACAAAAATCAAGTTGCAGGAATGAAGATGGCTTACAAAATCCAACTGGAATTATAAGTTGTATAAAAGGCTTGGAAGATCTTAACTACAAAACCATCTAGCATTGATGTGTGCTCAATTAAAATTGACAAGCCTATGCTCATTGCAGTATGTAGTATTTTTTTGTGCTACTAAACACACCTTTGTCTCTCTGAACTTGCTTATGCGGGTGTGTATGTTGCTCTGAATAATGAATGTGATTTCAGAAGGCTTACTTGATTGTCTGGAGTGGGTTTATAGGGGGGTTTTGTGCTTTTCAGTCAGTTAATTGTATATATATTATTCAGCTCCAGAATACTGGTGTTCAATCGCATACTTTGAAATGGATGTGCAAGTTGGGGAAACGTTTAAGGTCCCTTCAAGCTGTCCCATTGTCACTGTTGATGGATACGTGGATCCTTCTGGAGGAGACCGGTTTTGCTTGGGTCAGCTTTCCAATGTGCATAGAACAGAAGCCATCGAGAGAGCAAGGTACTCTGCAGATCCAGAAATCTTCATCTATCTGTGGCATTTGATAATATTTGAGTGTACCTCCAGTCTGTACTTTACAGACTTTGTGTAACTATTAACAAATTTATATCCAAGATAATATCTACAATTTTAAGTCCTTTTATGAGTGGAGTATAAGTTATGGTATAACAGTTTACTGTAGAATCATGGAATGCTTTGAGTTGGAAGGGCTGGAGTAGAGCTGGAGAACTGTTTGTGGCTTATTTAGTAAAAATCTGATTTATATTACAGATACACTGGTGCATTGGAACTGTTTTTCAGGTTGCACATAGGTAAAGGGGTGCAGTTGGAATGCAAAGGAGAAGGTGACGTGTGGGTTAGGTGCCTCAGTGACCATGCAGTCTTTGTTCAGAGTTACTACCTGGACAGAGAAGCAGGACGTGCACCAGGGGATGCCGTTCACAAGATTTACCCAAGTGCATACATAAAGGTTGGTTTGGTGGTCCTTGATGAAAATTGGGGTGAGAAATAGCAATTGTTTGGTTCTTATAAATGTTAGGGAAGCTCTGAGACACTGAAATAAATGGAACTTAGATTCTTCTTCAGAAAAGCCTAGCCTGTTCCATTCAACAAGTCACTTAAGATAATGTTTCTTTACTCCCCAAACCAAGAGAACTCTGCCAGGCTTAAAAATTTATTTAAGACACTTGTGAAAACTCTATCTTGAATTAGAGATAAACTGCTTGAAGTTTGCAGTGATTTTTTTTGTTGTCATTTTTAATCCTCAGTTGTGCAGGCAGGTTATGTAACAAATGTGAAAGAAACCTCACCCGCCTCTTTGTACAAGCTTTCTAGTGTGAGAACAGAGTTCCTGTGTATATTAATGCCAAAGCCTGATCACAAAGATCAAAAATGGCACCCACCTGAAACCTCACTGCTAAAACTTCAGGCCTAGAAATTATTGGTGTTTCTTTTAAATAGACTGATGCATTTCAATAAAGCAGTGAAGATGAATGAAGTTTGACAAAGTTAAACAGAACTCATTGGCTTCCATTTTTAATTCTATGCCTGTTTTCTGGAAATGGTGGTATTTAACACAAAAGTCAGAATATTTTCAGCTCGTAGTATCCTTCAGATTGTGATCCTGCAGTTGGTTCTGCACAGGGTACTGCTCAGCTCAGATAGGTTCTGATATTGCCAGCAGTGGTAATGTCATATGAGAAGAGTCTCTAAGAATTAGATTTAGTGGATTATTTCTGTTAGAAATTGAACTAGTCAGGGAAGATTTCCTTTTACCCACCTGTGTGGTGGGACTGTAGAAGTTTGGTCCAGATTATCAGGCATGGGAGCTGAGGAATTATTTCCTTCATTGATTTCAATAAGTCTTCGTATTTGAGTATTTATTTTGTTTTTTAAAGGTGTTTGATTTGCGCCAATGTCATCGTCAGATGCAACAACAGGCTGCCACTGCCCAAGCTGCTGCTGCTGCTCAAGCTGCAGCAGTAGCTGGAAACATCCCTGGACCAGGATCAGTAGGTGGAATAGCCCCAGCCATTAGTAAGTACATGAACACCTTGATCTCCTTCTTTCCTTACCTGAAAAAAACCCACAGCTCTCCCTCACAACAGCACACACCCACCATCCACCTACTGCCTCTGTGACTACAAATGGACTTAGAATGAGGTAGCAGGATTGGGATGAGGTGGAGCTGGGGTGTCATCATGGTAAGTCTGTGTTCATTCACTCTCTACTTGCTCCACACACCAATTTTCATTCTGTGGTCTTCAGGGAATGTTGGGTATGGAAGCAGCTACTTATTGTACTGCAAGAAGTGGTGCAGTAGAGCAGAAAACATGTCAAATGGTATAACAAGAAAACAAGGTCAAATGGCATAAACCTGTAACTTTAAACAGATACTTTTGGCTGCTGAGACATGATCTTGAAAAATGAACTTTTGGATCTAAGATCATAAAATTGTTACAACGGTGAGAATTACTGGATGACAAAGTCCTGGCCTAAGTTTAGGGAAACTAGGGATTCTTAAGAAGAGGAAGGAGAAAACATGAGGATGTTTTTCTCTTTCTTTTATTTGTGAAGTTATTCTGGGCTAGATTTTTCTTAGTTACTGAATTCTAGATCCTTTAAATTGTACCTAAGTACTTTTAAAACTAAGTACTTGCATGACTCAAGCTGATTTCTGTGCCATAGTGTTTCCTGAATTTCTTGTATTGCCATGTGGCTCTTTCCAGCCATCCTACAAATTGCTGAAGGCATTTTTGGGAATGTATTTAGCTTTTGTCTTAGTCATACTTGTGATTGAAATTTTTCCAGTTGTACTCATCATCTTATTTTATGAGTTATAAGTAGTATAATTTGTTCATCCACCTTCTTGAAAGTGGTTAGTCTGAGTTCTTAGGCTGAGAATGCAGCATTTGACAAACTTCAAGAATAAATATTTTTTGACTGTATTTCCTAAGTAAGGTTTTACAAGTATTGTATTATAGAACTATAGAATGCTTTAGGTTGGAAGGGACCTTTAAATGTCATCTAGTCCAACCCCCTGCAGTGAGAAGAGACGTTGTCAACTAAAGCAGCTTGTTCAGAGCCCTGTCTAACCTGACCTGGAATGTTGCCAGGCACGAGGCATCTACCACCTCTCTGGGCAACCTGGCTCAGTGTTTTATCACCCTCAGTGTAAAAAAATTCTTCCTTCTCTCTAGTTTAAATCTCCCCTCTTTTAGTTTAAAAGCATCAGCTGTTGTCCTGTTGCAACAGGCCCTGCTAAAAGGTCCGTCCCCATCTTTCTCATAGGACCACTTTAAGTACTAAAAGGCCACAAGAAAGTCTCACTGAAGCCTTCTCTTCTCCAGGCTAAACAACTCCAACTCTGTCAGCCTGTCCTCACAGCAGAGGGGTTCTAGCCCTCGTATCATTTTTGTGGCCTCCTCTGGACCCACTACAACAGGTCCATGTCTCTGCTGTACTGAGGACTCCAGGGTTGGATACAGCACTGCAGATGGGGTCTCACCATAGCAGAGCAGAGGGGCAGAATTTGCTCCCTCGACCTGCTGGCCACACTGCTTTGGATGCAGCCCAAGGATACGGTTGGCTTTCTGGACTGCGAATGCATATTGCCAGCTCATTTCCAGTTTTTCATCTACCAGTACCCCCAAGTCCTTCTCTGTAGGGCTGCTCTCCATCCCTTCATCCTCCAGCTTGTATTGGTACTGGGGGTTGCCCCAACCCAGGTGCAGGACTTTGCACGTGTCCTTGTTGAATGAACTTAATGAGGTTCACACAGGCCCACTCCTCAAGCTTGCACAGGTCACATATGGCATTTGGTTTCATCATGTCTGCTTCAGTATAAGGAACATCCTTTCAAGATTGCAGAATTATTTTTAAAAAATGAATGGGAAGAAAGGCAAAATAGTTGCTGTGTTCATTATAGCATCAATTTAATAATGTCACTTGGCCTTGGCTGTGGTGAGAGGGAACTGAATGTGAGGAAAGAGCTGAGCAAACGAGACTGGCTCAACAAACACCTGATCAAAGAATGTGTCTGTGAATGCTTACTGGAAACCTCTCCTGTTTAGGTTTGTCAGCTGCTGCTGGAATTGGTGTAGATGACCTTCGCCGTTTGTGCATACTCAGGATGAGCTTTGTAAAAGGTTGGGGACCTGATTACCCAAGACAGAGCATCAAAGAGACACCATGCTGGATTGAGATCCACTTACACCGTGCCCTCCAGCTCCTAGATGAAGTACTTCATACCATGCCGATTGCAGACCCACAACCTTTAGACTGAGACCCTTCTCCTACACTGCTGTGGGCTGTAATGTTGTGAGGATGGTGGATTGTAAAATAAGATTCTGTTTATAACCTGAAGTTATATTATTCTTTTGTTCTGCTTAATCTTCTAAACCCAGGTTTTAAAAATGTGTTTGCCACCTTGCTCTTAGCAGAAAGAAACTGAACATGCAGAATTTTAATTTTTGGTTATTTTCAGATCTTAATTGTCTCATAACACGTGGCTCAGGGCTTGAAGTGAACAGTAAATGCCTTATAGAGACTTCACAGCACTGGGTTTGTTCCTTTTGAAACTTCCCTTCTCTATGATGGCATCTTGGTTATAAGCCTCACAGAAGCCTTTTATATGCAGAATATATATATATTTATATCTGACAATTCCTTTGAATAGTGATAAACATTTACCTTACTCCAACTGATTTGTGATGTTCTTTTTAGGGAGCAATTGTTACCAGAAGGCTTTTTTATTTTCTTGACCTAAACTTATGATTTTTCCAGATCAAAATGTAGAAGATGCCAAAAAGTGACAGGTGAGACAGGATTCTGTTGGCATTGATGAGAAATAGCAAGAAAAAAGAACTTTTCCCTCACTAGATTTGAAAGCAGATCTTAGATTTTTTTTTTTTAATTTATATAGATAGGTGAGTTTTAAAACACTAAAGGAAATGGATACTTTCAGTGCTGGAATTCAAATTTAAACACACCATGAAATTCCCAGTCTGCAAAGTTGCCACTGAAATTGTGGCTCAAGAACTGAAGCAGAAGCATATTTTCCTAACTCTGATTTTACTCAAGTAAAACTTGGTAGGTCTTTAAAAAAAAGCCACACTACTCTTTATTCATGTCTACCATGAAATCATGTAGAATCCAACCTTGATATTTAGCATAGGCTTTTTGTATCTGTTCACTATTTCCACTCAGGGCAAGATGGCAAACTTATTTTTATATCTTTTGGTTATTTTAAAGCCCTTATGCCATCAAGGACCTTATCAACTGGTAATGACTTCGTATAAAGAATTTCTAGTAGGAAACAAGGCAAAATGTATTGACTTTGTGACAGATACAATATGTATGCTTTTCTCTCTAGTTACTAGTATAAATAAAGTTATTAAATCCCTGAATTTTATAAATTTAGTTTGCTTCTATTATGTAATTCCACACCTCAAAGTCATTGATTCCAAGTAATGGGAAGACCAGCAGCAGCCAATAGTGGCAGAAATTCTTTTGTTGGTTCAAAATTGCCAGGAAGCAAGTCCAGTTTCTCCTCCTCTCAGAATGTCCTGAGGATCTCTCTTGGCTATTTGATGGTGTATCAGGAAGAAGGAATTATTTATTTTCTAGCATGTGTGTAGGGAGTCAGAGCTTAAATAGGCTTAGAAGTATGTAGGCTCCAACTTGAGTCCTTCGAGAGCTGCCAGGTTGGTCTCCAGGTTGAGACAACCTGGTGAACATGTGTAGAAGTCTAGGAAGAACTCATTCAGGAGCTTTTTGCCAAGTTTCTGGCTTAATTTCAGGAATCTAGAGGGCTGTGACACACAGAGTTTAGGTATTGCTTCCTACGTACACTGAAATCCTCACATAACTCAGTAGCTGTTTCTGTCTGAGGTGTGGAAGCACTGAAGACTTCAGAGTGATAACCAGAAATTGATGAATTTTCTCCCTATTTTCATTAACAGTGTTGCCTTCTTCAGACTGATTCCTCATGACATAACTTTTTATTCCTCTAATGTGATAACTTCTTGATGCTTGGAGAAAACAGTGTTTGCTCTTCTCAAGGTCTTTAGTTTAAAACCTTTGTCACTTTCTTTTCTCTCCTAATGATCCAGTTTGTTCCTCAGATTCTCGAGGAACACTTTCAGCACAGGATTCCAACTCCATCCTTAGAGAAGCTCCATCCAAAACAGAAAATTGATTTGGAGGAAGAAATGCAAAACCTGACTGCATGTTCTTCTTGCCAACCTCCTTTTTGAGTTGCCTGCCCTGCTCTCACTTCTGGATTTGAGGTGCTTCAGCTTTGGGGAAGAATTCAGCCTTCTGATGGATGAATTGTTTATAACAACAGAGTGTTTGTTTGATGAGGAGCCCATGAGATTACTCTTTATTTAACACTGTGTTTTTGTACGTTGCTTGTCTTGCTGGATGACTGATCTGGTCATGGCTGCTTCACAGAAAACCCTCTGTACCAGTCACTTATGTTTTGATTGTGCCAAACTTGGATAAAAGAATTAAATATTCCTTCTGCCTGTTGGTTTTCTTGCCTGTACAACAGTCTTAAAGAATTCAACTTCTAATATGAAGGGATTTTGCAGATGTTTGGCAGATGTCTCCTTAAGTGTCTACCTACAGCATAGTACTTAGATGGCCAAAAATGTTCAGAATACAAGAACAAAATCATGTCAGATGAGTTTTATCAGAACCAAGAAATCACAGGCTCTATATCAGGAGAAATTAGAACATATCATGAGGCAGTAGAAGTACTGAAATAACATTAATCTTGTCCACCAGACTGTGACTATTAAGATGCAGTTGTTAAAGGGAAAAATGAATCACATTTTTAATATGCCTTTAACTTAATTTTTGTGCTTCTGTTTCATATGGTAAAGCATAAAATGCAGCATCCTTCAGCAGCAGCACATTGAATCTTTGGCAGTCTTTGCTGTTACATCGTCATCTGAGATTCAAAAAAAAAAAAAAGACCTACAGCTACTTGGCAGCTGTGACAATCCCCAGGATGTCCAGAGTGCCAAAATCATGGCTCCTTTTCACCTCCAACTGCCTCAAATTCAGTGAATCCAAGAAGTTGGTTTTTTTTCACCAGGCAATCTCTTGCTAAAGATCCTGTTCCTATAGCTGATCTGCTTCATTCTGTTGATAAAGTCATTACCCCTGCATTTCTCAACCTCAAAAAAAAAGTCTTGTGCTGGAGTACTGTGTGATTTCACTGCCTGTACTGGGAAGCCAGGATTAGCACTGGAAAGTTTAGCCAGATTTAGCCACATTATTGTTTGTTCTGAAAGCGAGGACATTTAAAGTTAACGTGGGGAGATGTAGGAGAGTAAACATTTTCTCTGGAATGGGTTAAAAATACTTCAAATGATTCTAACAGGGATCTTTTTGGAAGGAGCTGTAATCACTAAACAGTGCTGGTTAGAAACGGTTCTTCCCACATAAAGAAAAACTCCTTTCATGTGAGGGTGCCAGAGTACTGAACCAGGCTGCCCAGAGAGGTTGTGGAGTCTCCTTCTCTGGAGAGATTCCAAACCCACCTGGACATTGCAATGCTGGGCAACCTGCTCTGGGTAACCCTGCTTTAGCAAGGGAGTTGTACTAGGTGATCTCCAGAGGGCACTTCCAACCCCCACCATTCTGTGATTTTGTGATCACATTACTGGGCTGCATGAGAGTGATGTTCTGTGATATAAATCACTTCTTTAATGGCTCCAGCTCAGTGAAGACCTGGGAAAATCTGGCTACTTTATAGAGATGGACCCTGTTGTGGTTTTGATTCAGCCAGCAGCTGAGTTCCAACAGTACTCTCACGAGTACCAAGGAGACGAAGATCACTCCTAGTCATGAAACAAATCTGTAGCAGCAGTAGTCATTGAAGCTGTGTCTGAATCCTGTGCCTTACCTTTGAGACCATCTTCCTTCTTGTGACACTTCTGATGACAGTGTCCTCTGTGCATAGCTCAGGAACAACTGCCTCAATTCTTTGTCTAGGAACCATGATAAAATTCTTATGCCAATGTATATGGGGATAGGGGGCTTTCTGCCTCAGCACCCTTCACATGTTTACATCTTGATGTTAGTTTTTATTAAGACATCTTTAATCTCTTCTTGGAAAAATAAGCGCTTTAGAAAGGACTGTCTCCTTGATTGGCATTTTTACACTGCTGCTGATGCTGCTGAAGTCCCCAATAACTGACTTGCCTTCTCAGTGTTGCAGAAGTTCCACTTGGAGAGCAGAACTCATTAACAAAATCTCAAAAGGTTTTGGGCTCTGTTGACTGCTGTTGTGCCTTGTGAATGATGCATCACTCCTAAATTTAGAGGCCTTAATTCTTTGGAGCTTACCACAATAACCTAGCACTTTCTTGCTCCAGTACCTTTTTTTTGTGGCTTTCTGGTAAAATTTGGTGTCACTGTCAAGTTGTGGTTCAGCTGGACTGAGTGCTGTGAAGCACCCATAAACCCCAAACTCACCATGAGAGAGGGTTCTTTTGAGCATGAAAGCCTAGTTAAACGTTTCTTCTTTCAGTCATTGCCTTTTGATAAGTGATCAACAGAATTCCCAGTATTTCCTTTGTAGCTTTACTCTATGTTTTTCATTAGACCTAGTTTGTGGATAATCTGTAGTTAACTTTCCTGAAATTCTGTAACAGAGTATGTTTTTGATTAAAAAAAGTAAAGATTCAAGTCTGTGGCTGCTTGATTTCATTCAGTGGACAGCTTTCACCATGTTTCTAGCTGGCTATACATAGAATACATAGAATACATAGAATAAACCAGGTTGGAAGAGACCTTCAAGATCATCGCGTCCAACCCATCAACCAATCCAACACCGCCCAAACAACTAACCCACGGCACCAAGCACCCCATCAAGTCTCCTCCTGAACACCTCTAATGAGGTGTAACTCTCTACAACTACCTTCAGGTAGTTGTAGAGAGTTATAAGGTCACCCCTCAGTCTCCTCTTCTCCAGGCTAAGCAACCCCAGCTCCCCCAGCCTCTCCTCGTAGGGCTTATGTTCCAAACCCCTCACCAACTTTGTTGCTCTTCTCTGGACTCGTTCCAGCAAGTCAACATCCTTCCTAAACTGAGGGGCCCAGAACTGGACACAGTACTTGAGGTGCGGCCTAACCAGTGCAGTGTACAGGGGCAGAATGACCTCCCTGCTCCTGCTGGCCACACTGTTCCTGATGCAGGCCAGAATGCCATTGGCCCTCTTAGCTGCCTGGGCACACTGCAGGCTCATGTTCAGTCTACCGTCGACCAGCACCCCCAGGTCCCTCTCAGCCTGACTGCTCTCCAGCCACTCTGACCCCAGCCTGTAGCTCTGCATGGGGTTGCTGTGGCCAATGTGCAGAACCCGGCACTTGGATGTGTTAAATCTCATGCCGCTGGACTCTGCCCATCTGCCCAGCCTGTCGAGGTCCCTCTGCAGAGCCTCTCTACCCTCCAGCAGATCAACTCCTGCCCCCAGCTTGGTGTCGTCAGCAAATTTACTGATGATGGACTCGATGCCCTCGTCCAGATCATCAATAAAGATGTTAAAGAGCATGGGGCCCAGTACTGATCCCTGGGGCACACCACTGGTGACTGGCTGCCAGCTGGATGTGGCACCATTCACCACCACTCTCTGGGCTCGGCCCTCCAGCCAGTTCCTAACCCATCGCAGTGTGCTCCCATCCAAGCCATGGGCTGACAGCTTGGCCAGGAGTTTGCTATGGGGAACGGTGTCAAAGGCCTTGCTGAGGTCCAGGTAGACTACATCCACAGGCCTCCCCACATCCACCAGGCGGGTCACCTGATCATAGAAGGAGATCAGGTTGGTCAGGCAGGACCTGCCCTTCCTAAACCCATGCTGGCTGGGCCTGATCCCTTGGCCATCCTCTAAGTGTTGTGTGATTGCACTCAGGATGACCTGCTCCATAACCTTTCCTGGCACTGAGGTCAGGCTGACAGGCCTGTAATTCCCTGGCTCATCCAACCGGCCCTTCTTGTGGATGGGCATCACGTTGGCCAGCTTCCAGTCATCTGGGATCTCTCCAGTGAGCCAGGACTGATGAAAAATAATGGAGAGTGGCTTGGCCAGCTCATCTGCCAGCTCTCTCAGCACCCTAGGATGGATCCCATCTGGTCCCATGGACTTGTGGGGGTCTAAGCTGCTGAGGAGAGCTCCTATCACTTGCACATGGAACACAGGGAAACTATGCAGCTCCCTGGCTCCTTCTGCCAGCTCTGCAGGCCAGCTGTCTGGTAGACGTTCTTTCCAGCTAGTAAAAATTGAGGTAAAGAAGGTGTTAAGTACCTCTGCTTTTTCCTCATCCTGTGTTACAACATTTCCCTCCATGTCAACCAAGGAGTGGAGGTTGTCCTTGCCCTTCCTCTTGCTATTAATATATTTATAGAAGGACTTTTTGTTGTCCTTCACATCAGAGGCCAGTTTAAGTTCCAAATGTGCTTTTGCCTCCCTAATTTTCCTCCTACATGCCCTAGCAACCTCTTTAAACATTCCATGGGTTGCCTCACCTTTCTTCCAAAGATTATACACCCTCTTTTTTTCCCTTAGTTCTATTAAAAGTTCATTACACAGCCAGGCTGGCCGTCTGCCCCGGCGGCTCCTCTTCCGGCACACTGGCACAGCCTGCTCCTGAGCCTTCATCAGTTCTTTCTTGAAGCAGGTCCAGCCCTCCTGGGCCCCTTTATTTTTAAGGGCTTTCTCCCAAGGAACCCTCTGAATTAGTTCCTTGAGCAACCTGAAGTCCGCCCTCCGGAAGTCCAGAGTGGAGGTCTTCTTGCTGCCCCTCTTAGTTTGACCAAATACCGAAAATTCAATTCTCTCGTGGTCGCTGGCCCCTAAACACCCTCCGACCACCACATCACCCACCAGCCCTTCCCTGCTGGTGAAGAGGAGGTCAAGCATAGCCTTGCCCCTGGTAGGCTCATGCAGCACCTGGGATAAGAAGCTGTCCTCCATTCAGTCTAAGAACCTCCTAGACTGTCTCCTCTCTGCTGTGTTGAGATCCCAGCAGATGTCAGGCAGGTTGAAGTCGCCCATAAGGACAAGGTCAGGAGATCTTGAGACAGCCTTAAGCTGTCTATAGAATGCTTCGTCGACATCATCCTCCTGGTTGGGTGGTCTATAACAGACTCCAACCAGGATGCCTGCCCTACCGGTTTTCCCTCTAATTCTTGCCCACAAGCATTCAACCTGATTGTCCCTAATCTCTAGTTCAATGGCATCTAGTGCCTCCCTGATGTACAGGGCCACCCCTCCACCCCTTCTTCCTTGTCTATCTCTCCTGAAAAGCCTGTAGCCATCAATTGCAGCACTCCAGTCATGTGAGCTATCCCACCACGTCTCCGTGATGGCAACTACGTCATAACTTTCCTGCTGCAACAAGGCTTCCGGCTCCTCTTGTTTGTTTCCCATGCTTCGTGCATTAGTGTACAAGCACCTCAGCTGGGCTGCTGGTTTGGCCTCTGACCCTAGCTTACTACCCCCAGACTCTTGCCTGAGGGGACTAGTTTCAGCCCCTCCCCCCTTCGAAACTAGTTTAAAGCCCTGTCAATGAGAGCTGCCAGTTCCCTCCCCAGAATCTTTTTTCCTTTGGGGGACAGGCCATTCTCATACACAAAACATTCTCATATATAAAACAGCTCACTGCAATCAAACTGTTCCATGGCTGGGAATGCTCTCAGGGGCAGGGTTGTGTTTTCAGAGTCTTCAAAGAGTCCCATGTGTCAAATACATGGGAATTAGAATTACAGAATGCTTAAAATTACAGAATGCTTTGGGATGGAAGGGACCTGTTGTCTACAACTACCTGAAGGGAGGTTATAACCAGGTGAGGGTTGGTCTGCTCTCCCAGGCAACCAGCAACAGAACGAAGGGACACAGTCTCAAGCTGTGCCAGGGGAGGTTCAGGATGGATATTAGGGAGAAGTTCTTCACAGAGAGAGTGATTTGCCATTAGAATGGGCCAGCAGTGTGCCCAGGTGGCCAAGAAGGCCAATGGCATCCTGGCCTGTATCAGGAATAGTGTGGCCAGCAGGAGCAGGGAAGTCATTCTGCCCTTGTACTCAGCACTGATTAGGCCACACCTTGAGTACTGTGTCCAGTTCTGGGCCCCTCAGTTTAGGAAAGATGTTGAGTTGCTGGAACGTGTCCAAAGAAGGGCAACAAAGCTGGTGAGGGGCCTATGAGGAGCAACTGAGGGAGCTGGGGTTGTTTAGCCTGGGGAAGAAGAGGCTCAGAGGAGACCTTATTGCCATCTACAACTACTTGAAGGATGGTTGTAGCCAGGTGGGGGTTGATCTCTTCTCCTGGGGAACCAGCAACAGAACAAGAGGACACAGTCTCAAGCTGTGCAAGCAGAAGTTTAGGCTTGATCTTAGAAAGAAGTTCTTCACAGAAAGAGTAATTGGCCATTGGAATGGGCTGCCCAGGGAGGTGGTGGAGTCACTGTCCCTGGAAGTGTTTAAAATAAGATTGGATTAGGCACCTAGTGCCATGGTTTAGTTGATTAGATGGTGTTGGGCGATAGGTTGGACTTGATCTTGTAGGTCTCTTCCAACCTGTTTGATTCTGTGATTCTGTAATTCCTTATCCACCAAGTGGTCCATCCATCAAATCTCTGTCCTTCCAGTTTAGAGACCAGAATGTCATGCAGATGATTCTATATGACTCAGTAGTCAAGGCTGGCATTTGGAGTTGGAATGGAGAGTTTGGGGGAAAACTTACCTGTGGATGAGTTTGCTCCCAAGAAAGAGCTCCCTCTGCCACTGGACACTTCCTGATCCTCATCCTGCAACATTTCTGCCTGTACAACAAGCAGGGCCCAGGCTGGTGGGATCCCATTACTGTGCCACAGGGCTCCACTCCACTACCATAACTGGTATAAACAGAAAAATTAGGGGGGCGTTCAGGGTTGGGTTTATTTTTCCCCCCAAAGTATCCTTGGCCCAATCTTTTCCAAAGTTGTGGGAGCTGTTTGGGTAAAGTTTAAATTAAATACATTCAAAAGAAGCTGAAGGACCCAGGGGTGTAGGTTGTTGCAAAGAAAATACATGTTCTTTGGGCAAATGAACTGCACCAAGGGGCTGTAGAACATTCCAGCAGGAGACTTCTCCATGGCATGGAATACAGCATGGGAGCATTAGGTATGAGGAGCAGGACAAATCTGCTGAAGGGAAATCTAAGTTTTGCTCTCTGAATGCAATGCATTGAGAAGGAGCAACATGCAGGTGGAGGCTGAAGCCATGGTTCAGCTAGAAGGGCAGGTCAGGCTTCATGAATTCTGGGGAAGAGTGAAATTGAGTCATCAACCAATTGTGTGCCCATAACTCAAGGAAAAAAATAATTATATATGGATCAATTTGTTTGTGGTGGCTGCCCAGGAACACCCAGGGAGGAGCATAAAATCATAGAATTGTTTAGCACTCCAATCGTGTGTGTTGTCCCACCATGTTTCTGAGATCGCGACTATATCATAGTCGCCCTGGTGGACCAGGACCTCCAGCTCCTCTTGCTTATTGCCCAGGCTGTGTGCATTGGTGTACATGCACTGCAGCTGGGCTCCCGACCTCTCAGTTGACCCTACCTTGTGCCCTACTCGTTCCTCTGCAGAAGGACCGATTTCCTCACCCACCCCATTCAGACCTAGTTTAAAGCCCTCCTAATGAGCCCTGCCAACTCTAGTGTTAGGACTTTCTTACCCTTTCTAGATAAATGCGCCCCATCAGGACCCAGCAGGTCAGGTGCAGTAAAAGTTGTCCCATGATTGAAGAAACCAAAGTTCCCCTGCTGACACCATCCCTTGAGTCAATTGTTGATGGTATGGGTTCTCCCGTTCCTCTCAGTGTACTCCCCTGCCACTGAGGGAACTGAGCAGAACACTTGAGCTCCTGCCCCATCAATCAATTGTCCATGGGCCTTGAATTCTTTTTTAATTGCCCTGGTGCCTTTCTTGTCAATTTCATCATTCCCAGCTTATATTACCAGCAGAGGGTAATAGTCAGTGGGCTGGATTAATTTAGGGAGTCTCCTTGCAATGTCCCTAACCCGCGCCCCGGGTAGGGAGCAGACCTCCCTGTGGGATGGGTCGGGATGACATATGGGTCCCTCAGTACCCCCCAGGAGAGAGTCCCCAACAACTATAACCCTTCTCCTTTTCTTTGTGGTGCTGGTCGTTATAGTTGTTGGGGACTGCTTTTTAGCCATATTTGGTGACGACGGAGGTTCTTGGAATCAATACGGCTGACCAGTATGATCGGTATTGATCCTTTATTGTTCCAGCATTGCAGGCCTATGGCTCAGGCCTATGGTGAAAGCATGGCACAGTAAAGCTTGGAAGGAAGAGAGACAGGACAGGCAGAAAAAGAAGTGCGTAGCAAGGAAACTGCTACAATTTATATAACCTTGGTATGCCTTGTTGGCATGGACTCATTGGTTCCCTATGAGTGACCACACATCACACTATTGTAGATTATTGGTCCAACTATGGATGACAGGCGAGGTTTTTTGATGCAGGTCCATGTCCTGTTGTCCCAAGATAACTCACTATGTTTCTAGCTACCAGTGTCTTGTTTTAGTTACAGTGCTGCAAGCACAGCACTGTTTTGGCGTACTGGTAGCTGGCTCTGCACTTCTGCTGAGCATGGCCTACCACCATGTCAGGCTCTAGGCCTGCACTACCAGATTGCTCACACCACTCATCGCTGGTGTTCCCACACCGCTTGGCCTTAGGCTCCTCTCCGGAGCTGGTCGTTATAGCTGGTGGGGACCGCTTGGCCTTAGGCTCTCCTCTGGATGGCTGCTCCTCAGCCCTCTCATCCCCACTGCCCTCGGCCTGCAGGGCCTCATACTTATTATGCAAGGGCACCGGAAGAGGAGGAGAGGGCCGGGGTGGATTTCTCTTGCCACCCCTGGCAGGGACCTGTATCCATCCCTCTCCGTTTCCAGGGACCCTTCCGTCAGTAGGGGAGATCTGCAGAGCCTTCTCCCACAAATCCAACTCCCTTTCGCTTTCCCTTACTGTCCTCAGCCTAGATACCTCCTTCTTCAGCTCAGCCACTTCATTTAGCGACGACGGAGGTTGGAATCAATACGGCTGACCAATATGATCGGGTATTGATCCTTTATTGTTTCAGTATTGCAGGCCTATGGCGCAGGCCTATGGTGAGAGTATAGCACAGTATAGCATGGAAAGAGAAGGGATAGGACAGGCAGAAGTGCATAGCAAGGGAACTGCTACAACTTATATAAACTCGGAGTGCCTTGTTGGCATGGACTCATTGGTCCCTTATGAGTGACCACACATCACACTATTATAGATTATTGGTCCAACTACTGATGACACGCGAGGTTTGTTGATGCAGGTGTGTGACCGTTTGAGGCTGTGCCTTTAAAACAGTGAGGGGACACTCTAGCTGAATGTTTTCGGTACTAGAACAAAAACACTCTGATATTCTAAACTAATTTCATTGGTGGATGGGCAAAATGCAACTTTAAATTGTAGGGCAGTTGGAATTTTTTCTCAGTTTGGGTTTCAGCCTGTCCTCCGTGCCAGCCTGAACTGCTTCTCTCTGCCTGCCTGCTTCTCAGCAAACTAAGCGGAACTGACCTTGAGATAAGCAAACTAATCCTGCATGGGCGTTTGAAGCTTAACAACTCTTTTCCTTAATAACTTGCCTTTCTTTCTCTCTCTAAACCCCTTTTTGGGAAAAAAGGGAGGGGAGAGAGGGGGTTACAGGGAGGGAAACCCTCCCTAAGGAGGGGATTTTGTTGTGTTATTTTTCTTTGCTGTATATTTCTGTATATATTTTGTAAATACCTGTATATGTGTTATATATAACCTGCTTTCCATATATGCTTGTAAATATAGCTTGTTTCTCCAACTGAGCTAGCTGTGGTTTTCTTTTCTCTGTGGGGGAGGGAGAGCTAGGCCCTCTCTCAACCTACCACACATTCACTGCTTTCTATTTAAACTTTCCATCACTTTTGCAATCTGTTTGTCTTGAGTGTTTATTTCTGCCCGTGGTGGGGAGAAGGGGCTGCCTCAACCCAGCACAACTATGAACTTTACTTACGAACTGTAAATATTGTTTTAGATTGGATGGACAGTACGAACAGCCAATGAAATTGTTTAGAAGGGGTGGACTGTGACAGTTTGAGGCTGTGCCTTTAAGAAAGGGACAGTGCTGGGACACTCTGGCTGAATATTTTGTAAATATTGATATTCTAAACAAATTTCATTGGTAGATTGGTAGAATGCAGCTTTAAGTTTTAGTGCAGTTAGAATTTTGTTCAGTGTGTGTGTGTGTGCTCCTCTTTGCTCTCCCTTCCAGCCTGTCTGCTTCTGGGCATCTAGCCAAGAATGACTGCAGATAACAGATAAGCATTAATCCTGTACTCATAAGCCTACTAAAATTCTTCTTTCTTAATAACTGCCCTTTTCTCTCTCTGACCCTCTTTGGGGAAAAAGGGAGGTAGGGGGGGAGAAGGGGGTACAGGGGGGAACTACCCTCTGTCCAGGGGATTTGTTCCTGCATCTTTCTTTGCTGTATATTTCTGTATATATATTGTAAATACTGTATATATTGTGTGTACATACCCTGCGTTTCCATATTGCTTGTAAAATACAGCATTCCCTTTGCTTTTCCGGCTGAGTTAGCTGGCTCACTGGAGAGATCCCAGATGACTGGAAGCTGGCCAACGTGGTACCCATCCACAAGAAGGGCCGGTTGGATGAGCCAGGGAATTACAGGCCTGTCAGCCTGACCTCAGTGCCAGGCAAGATTATGGAACAGGTCATCCTGAGTGCAATCACACAGCACTTACAGGATGGCCAAGGGATCAGGCCCAGCCAGCATGGATTTAGGAAAGGCAGGTCGTGCCTGACCCACCTGATCTCCTTCTATGATCAGGTGACCCGCCTGGTGGATGTGGGGAGGCCTGTGGATGTAGTCTACCTGGACCTCAGCAAGGCCTTTGACACCATTCCCCATAGCAAACTCCTGGCCAAGCTGTCAGCCCATGGCTTGGATGGGAGCACACTGCGATGGGTTAGGAACTGGCTGGAGGGCCGAGCCCAGAGAGTGGTGGTGAACGGTGCCACATCCAGCTGGCGGCCAGTCACTAGTGGTGTGCCCCAAGGATCAGTGCTGGGCCCTGTGCTCTTTAACATCTTTATTGATGATCTGGACGAGGACATTGAGTCCATCATCAGTAAATTTGCTGACGACACCAAGCTGGGGGCAGGAGTTGATCTGCTGGAGGGTAGAGCGGCTCTGCAGAGGGACCATTTTGGCTCGATAGCCGGTCAGCACCGCTGCTCGGGACAGCACCGCTTGTTTTGTGAGTTTCTGCTTGGCTTTTCGCCTTGCTTTCGGGGTTTTGTGGGTCGGGAGAACTCCTGGGGTGCAGGGATCGAGGTGGCATCGTGCTCTCGCGAGCGTGCACGGGAACAAGAGCCTGACGTCAGTGGCAGGAGCTTTAAATCCCAGCCGGGCTGTGCACACGGCGCTATTTTGGCTTGATAGCCAATAGCCTTTCGGCTGCTTGCAAAAAAAAAATTAAAAAAAAAATAAATTTCTTTTTTTTGTTTTTGTTTTCACTCATACGCTGCACCATGGTCGTCACCCAGACCAAGGGTAGAAAAACAACATCTACCCAGACAGAGTTGTTTCTCCAGCATGCTGGAGTCCAGGCTGCCAGCTGCAGAGAGTGCTTCAGCCTGGCACTTGGAATAGAGGGAGAGGGAGAGGACACCTGTGTCAGGTGTGACCAGGTGAACTTTCTCCTCAGCCTGGTGGCTGAGCTGAAGGACAAAGTGGCCGAGCTGAAGGAGGAGGTGTCTAGGCTCAGGTCAATAAGGGAAAGCGAAAGGGAGTTAGATTTGTGGGAGAAGGCTCTGCAGATCTCCCCTGCTGAGGGAAGGGCCCCTGGAAACGGAGAGGGATGGACACAGGTCCCTGCCAAGGGTGCCAAGAGAAATCCACCCCGGCCCTCTCCTCCTCCTCTGCCGCCCTTGCATAATAAGTATGAGGCCCTGCAGGCCGAGGGCAGTGGGGATGAGAGGGCTGAGGAGCAGCCATCCAGAGGGGAGACCAAGGCCAAGCGGTCCCCACCGGCTGTAACGACTGGCTCCACAAAGAAAAGGAGAAGGGTTATAGTTGTTGGGGACTCTCTCCTGGGGGGTACTGAGGGACCCATATGTCGTCCCGACCCATCCCACAGGGAGCTCTGCTCCCTACCCGGGGCGCAGGGAAGGGACATTGCAAGGGGAATCCCCAAGCTGATCCATCCCTCTGACTATTACCCTCTACTGGTAATACAGGCTGGGAGTGATGAGATTGACAGGAAGGGCACCAGGGCGATTAAGAAGGAGTACAGGGCCCTTAGACACATGATTGATGGGGCAGGAGCGCAAGTGGTGTTCTGCTCAGTTCCCTCAGTGGCAGGGGAGTACACTGAGAGGAACGGGAGAACCCACACCATCAACAAATGGCTCAGGGGATGGTGCCAGCGGCGGAACTTTGGTTTCTTCGATCATGGGACAACTTTTACTGCACCCGACCTGCTGGGTCCTGATGGGGTGCATTTACCTAGAAGGGGCAAGAGAGTCCTAGCACTAGAGTTGGCAGGGCTCATTAGGAGGGCTTTAAACTAGGTCTGAAGGGGGTGGGTGAGGAGATCGGTCCCTCTGCAGAGGTAAGAGTAGGGCACAAGGTAGGGTCAACTGAGAGGTCGGGAGCTCAGCTGCAGTGCATGTACACCAATGCACACAGCCTGGGCAATAAGCAAGAGGAGCTGGAGGTCCTGGTCCACCAGGGCAACTATGATATAGTTGCCATCTCAGAAACATGGTGGGACAACTGTCTCGGTCTGGAGAGGGAAAGAGACTAGTTCTTTTGAATATTCTTGTGTTGTGAAATTAATAGGCACAAACGAGGCCAAAATATCAACAGCTAGACTATTTATTACATAGAGAAAATGGAAATAAGAAGGGGAGAGGGAGAAGATAGAGAGGGAGAGAGAGAAGAGAGAGAGAGAAGAGGAAAGGAATCATATTACCACACCCCTCACCCACCCCAAGACAGTTTGAGTCTGTGGAGGAAAGATGCTGGGTTTGTGCTGAGGCTTTGGCTGGAGAATAGATGAGGTCCCTCTGGGCAGCGTGGGTCAGCTCCATGAGTGGCAGCAAGCGGGACTTAGGACACGGAGGGAGGGTGCAGTCTGCTTCCTTCCTTCTCAGCGGCATGGTCCTCCTTCAGCGTTTTTCTCCCTGCGTTTTTCTTCCCCTGCGTTTTTCTTCCCTGCATTTTTCTTCCTGCTAAGCCAGTAGTGGTCAAGGCTTTTATACAGTTTTTAGTCCTTAGGTATGTGTCTGAGCATTGTCCCGCAGGAATTCAGGAGCCAGAAAGTCCACCTTAGGTAAATATCCAGGTATCGTTCCCCAGGAAATCTTTCCGTGTAATCCTGTGTGTTTAGGCAGGGGTCTAGATGGAGGGGGGGGGAGGCCTCCGCCTTCCCCTTTCTCCATCTACCCTGCCCACACACCCATTCCACATGAGGAAACAGGTGGTGAGTCCATTGTCTCGCCACCCTCCCTTCCTGGGGGTATCTGATAGCTAGGAAATGATAGGCGTGATGGCTGGGTCCTTGGGTCATTGTTACAGGCCAGCTGCAGTCCAGTGTTATCATGATGCAATCGCAAGGTGATTTGCATCCAGGATTGGTACTGTCTGGGCAAGCAGCAAGTGATTTTATCTTTGTTGATGAATTATTCTACAAACAACTGGAGGCTGTCTCAAGATCATCAGATCTTGTCCTTGTGGGTGACTTCAACCTGCCAGATATCTGCTGGGAAGTTAATTCAGCAGAGAAGAGGCAGTCCAGAAGATTCCTGGAGTGCATGGAGGACAGCTTCCTGATGCAGCTGTTAAGCAAGCCTACCAGGGGACAGGCTCTGCTTGACCTGCTGTTCTCCAATAGGGAAGGGCTGGTGGGAGATGTGATGGTGGGAGGCTGCCTAGGGTGCAGTGACCACGAGGTAGTGAAGTTTTCAATAGGCAGGGAGATAGGGAGGAGCACCAACAGAACCTTCACCTTGGACTTCCAGAGGGCAAACTTCAGCCTCTTTAAGAAACTTATTTGTAAAATTCCCTGGGTACCAACCCTCATGAACCGAGGGGTCCAGGAGGGTTGGAGCTACTTCAAACAGGAGCTCTTGAAGGCACAGGAACTGGCAGTTCCCATGTGCCGAAAGACGAGCCGGCGGGGAAGGCGACCGGCCTGGATGGACAAGCAGCTCCTGGAGGATTTAAGGGGAAAAAAGAGGCTGTATCACCTTTGGAAGGAGGGGAAGGCTTCTCGAGGTATGTTCAAGGAAGTGGTTAGATTATGTAGGAATAAAATTAGAGAGGCAAAGGCCCAGTTGGAACTGAAGCTGAACACCTCTGTGAAAGACAATAAAAAGCATTTTTACAAATATACCAACACTAAAAAGATGGGCAAGAAGAACCTCCACTCCTTAATGGACCTGGAGGGGAACATGGTGACTGAAGACGAGGAAAAGGCTGAGGTCCTGAACACCGCCTTTGCCTCAATGTTTAACAGCAAGGCAGGAGTTCAGGACGAGTGGCCTCCTGACCCGGGCGATAGGGTCGGGGAGCAGTGTAATGCCCTGGTAATCCATGAGGAATTAGTTCGGGACCTGCTGAGCCACTTGGACACTCACAAGTCCATGGGACCGGATGGGATAAATCCTAGCGTGCTGAGAGAGCTGGCAGATGAGCTGGCCAAGCCGCTCTCCATCATTTTCCTCCAATCCTGGCTCACTGGAGAGGTCCCAGATGACTGGAAACTGGTAAATGTGGTCCCCATCCACAAGAAGGGACGGATGGAGGAACCTGGAACCTCAGTGCCGGGGAAAGTGATGGAACAGATTATCCTGGCGGCAGTAACTGAACCTGAAGGATGGCCAAGGGCTCAGGTCCAGCCAACATGGATTTAGGAGGGGCAGGTCCTGCCTCTCCAACCTGATCTCCTTCTATGATCAGGTGACCTGTCTGGTGGACGTGGAAAGGCCTGTGGATGTGGTCTACTTGGACTTCAGCAGGGCCTTTGATACTGTCCCCCACAGTAAACTGCTGACTAAGCTGTCAGCTCGTGGCTTGGACCACAACACTGTGCTGGGTTAGGAACTGGGTGGAGGGCCGAGCCCAGAGAGTGGTGGTGAATGGTGCCACATCCAGCTGGCGGCCAGTCACCAGTGGAGTCCCCCAGGTATCAGTACTGGGCCCCATCCTCTTTAACATCTTCATTGATGATCTGGATGAGGGGATTGAGGCAGTCATCAGCAAATTTGCAGATGACACCAAGTTAGGAACAGATGTTAGTCAGTTAGGGCGTGGAAGGGCTCTGCAGAGGGACCTTGACTGGACAGATGGGCAGAGTCTAATGGCATGGCATTTAATAAGTCCAAGTGCCGGGTGCTGCACTTTGGCCACGGCAACCCCATGCAGAGCTATAGGCTGGGGTCAGAGTGGCTGGAGAGCGGCCAGGCAGAGAGGGACCTGGGGTGCTGATCGACAGCTGCCTAAACATGAGCCAGCAGTGTGCCCAGGTGGCCAAGAGGGCCAATGGCATCCTGGCCTGCATTGGGAATAGTGTGGCCAGCAGGAGCAGGGAGGTTATTGTGCCCCTGTACTCTGCATTGGTCAGGCCGCACCTTGAGTACTGTGTCCTGTTCTGGGCCCCTCAGTTTAAGAAGGACATTAAGACTCTTGAATGTGCCCAGAGAAGGGCAACAAGGCTGGTGAGAGGCCTTGAGCACAAGCCCTATGAGGAGAGGCTGAGGGAGCTGGGATTGTTTAGGCTGGAGAAGAGGAGGCTAAGGGGTGACCTCATTGCTCTCTACAACTACCTGAAAGGTGGTTGTAGCCAGGAAGGGGTTGGTCTCTTCTCCTAGGCCACCAGCACCAGAACAAGGGGACACAGACTCAAGCTGCACCAGGGGAAGTTTAGGCTCAAGGTGAGGAGAAAGTTCTTCACGGATAGACTCATTCATCATTGGAATGGGCTGCCCAGGGAGGTGGTGGAGTCACCATCCGTGGAGGTGTTCAAGAGGGGATTGGACGCAGCACTTGGTGCCATGGTCTAGTCATGGGTTTTGTGGTGTCAGGTTGGACTCGATGATCCTCAAGGTCTCTTCCAACCTTGGCGATACTGTGATCTCCCACGGTAGCGGTGAGGGAAGAAAGAGGAACTGTAAGACCTTGCTGATAGATTTATAGGGAGCAGGAAGGACATTATGGGAATGAAATATGCTATTTCCTGTGTTCACCCACTGGGCTGGACACCCGGGGCACCAAAGGTGTATTTTGTGTGGTAGCAGCAGAAGGCACCCCTTATTTCATACCATAATTCCTGAACCCAAAACATATTATCAAATTAGAAATCTTCTGATGACATGTCTAGCAAAATCCAAATCTTCATCTGGGCGTCCTTCTAACAGTCTCTCATTCAGGCTCAGGTATTAGTCCATTCCAGTTCTTCTGACTCATCTGATGGAGCCTCCCAGCAGCCCAGAATCATTATTCTGCAGTGCAAGCTCCTCATGGATCCGATGGACATCCTGGACACCTGGAAAAACCTCACAACTTCTCAACCAAACCTTTATTTCCATCTTCATCTACTCAGCAGCATATTTCTACCCCTGGGGCAAGCAAGTCGGTCACAAGTGATGAGGAAAAGGCTGAGGTACTCAATAACTTCTTCACCTCAGTCTTCACTGAAAGGGCCTCTAGCCACACTCCTGGTGTCATGGAAGACAATGCCAGGGACGGGGAGGAAGAACTGCCCATCATAAGTGAAGATCAGGTTCGTGATCACCTGAAGAACCTGAAAGTGTTCAAGTCCATGGGACCCGACGGGATACACCCATGGGTACCGAGAGAACTGGCAGATGAGGTTGCTAAACCCCTCTCTATTATATTCCAAAAGTCATGGCAGTCTGGGGAAGTCCCCACAGACTGGAAAAGGGGAAACATTATCCCTATTTTCAAAATGGGTAAGAAGGAGGAACCAGGGAACTACAGGCCAGTCAGTCTCACCTCTGTGCCTGGAAAGATCATGGAGCAGATCCTCCTGGAGGCACTACTGACTCAGAAGAATAGTGAAGAGGTGATTGGGAAGAGTCAGCATGGCTTCACCAAGGGCAAATCCTGCCTGACCAAACTGGTGGCCTTCTATGACAAGGTCACAACATTAATAGATGAGGGGCGAGCAACTGATGTCATTTACCTGGACCTGAGTAAAGCCTTCGACACTGTCCCGCACCACATCCTGGTCTCCAAACTGGTGACACATGGGTTTGATGGGTGGACCACTAGATGGATAAAGAACTGGCTTGATGGCCCCACCCAAAGAGTGGCTGTGAATGGGTCCGTGTCCCAGTGGAGGCCAGGGACAAGCGGAGTCCCTCAGGGATCAGTCCTGGGACCAGTCTTGTCCAACATCTTTGTGGGTGACATGGACAGTGGCATTGAGTGCACCCTCAGCAAGTTTGCTGATGACACCAAGCTGTGTGGTGCAGCAGACACGCTGGAGGGAAGGGATGCCATCCAGAGGGACCTTGACAGGCTGGAGAGGTGGGCACAAGCCAACCTCATGAGGTTCAACAAGACCAAGTGCAGGGTCCTGCATCTGGGTTGAGGCAATCCCAGGCACAAATCCAGGCTGGGCAGTGACTGGCTGGAAAGCAGCCCTGAGGAGAGAGACTTGGGGGTGCTGGTGGACGAGAAGCTCAACATGAGCTCTCAGTGTGCACTTGCAGCCTGGAAAGCCAATCAGATCCTGGGCTGCATCAAGTGAAGTGTGGCCAGCAGGTCAAGGGAGGTGATTCTCCCCCTCTCCTCAGCTCTGGTGAGACCCCCACCTGGAGTACTGTGTCCAGTTCTGGAGCCCCTCTTACAAGAGGGATATGGAGGTGATGGAAGGTGTCCAGAGAAGGGCCACAAGGATGATCAGAGGGCTGGAGCACCTCTCCTATGAGGACAGACTGAAGGAGTTGAGGCTGTTCAGTCTGGAGAAGAGAAGGCTCCGAGGTGACCTAATTGTGGCCTTCCTGTATCTGAAGGGGGCCTGCAAGAAGGCTGGGGAGGGACTTTTTAGGGTGTCAGGTAGTGATAGGACTAGGGGGAATGGAATGAAGCTGGAGATGGGGAGATTCAGGCTGGATGTGAGGAGGAAGTTCTTCACCATGAGAGTGGTGAAGCGCTGGAATGGGTTGTCCAGGGAGGTGGTTGGGGCACCATCCCTGGAGGTGTTTAAGACCAGGCTGGATGAGGCTCTGGCCAGGCTGATCTAGTGTGGGGTGGCCCTGCCCATGGCAGGGGGGTTGGAACTAGATGATCCTTGTGGTCACTTCCAACATTGACTGATACTATGATACTATGAATCAGGCTCTTCGACTGCTTTTCCACCCCTCCAGGAAACAGCACACTGAGCCTCTCATAAACTGAACGGACCTATCCCAAGCCCAGTGCTGACCGCTTGCAGCCACAGCCCAAGTCTACACGGGTGCACACCACGCACAGGCACACCATTTCCCCACTGAGCGTTCGCATGCCAGGCATGACAGCTTCCAACTACACAGCCCTCCACCAGGAGAGGGAGTGGCTGCACCACAACCCACTGAGAAGAGAGGTGGAGCCAGGTGCTAGGCACCATTTTTGGAACACGTCCGAAAATCAGGGAAGAGATTACAGCTGCCGCCGTCACCCTAACACAGCACGGCAGGGCTACTGCCATCTCTAACACTGGGGTACAGGATGAAAGTCACCTCCACCCCTCAGGCACACAAGCAGCTTTTTGCAGCCAAAGCCACAAACACATTCCCCAGCCTTTGAGAACGGCTTTCAGCTGAAGCCACCACTCACCTTCTCAGGTTTCGGGAGCTATCACTCGCTCACCTGCCATGGCTAGCCCTCCCCCGCAAGAAGATGGGCTTGACTCTGATCTGCTTGCTGCTGTCCCTCCCCCCACTTTGCTCCCTGTTGCTTGCCGCTCCACAGAGAGCAAAGGGGGAAAGGGGCAGGTCCTGCATTCCTAAACGTTGCCCCATGCCAACAGCTGCAGAAAACACCCCCACTGCCTAAAACAACAGGAAAGATTTCGCGCCATCAGCTACTCACCAGGTGTCTGCCACAAGCACCAGGTTGGACCATTGTCACCTGCAGCCGTGTACAAAATGTTCTTTATGTCTGGACCATCTCGCACAGGTCCCAGACCCACTGCTTGAACTACCTCTTGCTTTATCTGGTAAAAGGCAGCTTGTTGTTCAGGTCCCCAGTGGAAACTGTTCCTTTTTCGAGTCACATCATACAGAGGTTTCACAATCTGACTGTATCCAGGAATGTGTACTCTCCAAAATCCCACTATCCCCAAGAAACGTAGAGTTTCTTGCTTGTTCGTGGGATTTGCCATGGTAGAGACTCTGTTTACCACATCCACTGGAATGTGTCAGCGTCCGTCCTGCCACTGCACTCCCAGAAACTGGATCTCTGTGGTAGGACCTTTTACTTTGTCTCTCTTGATGGCAAAACCTGCATTCAGAAGAATGTCCATGATTTTGTTACCTTTCTCGAAGACTTCCTCAGCAGTTTTACCCCAGACGATGATATCATCGATGAACTGGATGTGTTCTGGAGCACCACCTTCCTCCAGAGCATCGTGGATCACTGCATGACAGATGCTGGAGCTGTGGATCCAGCCCATCGGCAGTCTGTTGAAAGTGTACTGGATTCCTCTCCAGGTGAAAGCAAACTGAGGCCTGCATTCCTCTGCTATGGGAATAGAGAAGAATGCATTAGCAATGTCTATGGTAGCATACCATTTGGCCTCTTTGGATTCCAGCTCATACTGGAGTTCCATCATGTCTGGTACTGCTGCACTCATAGGTGGAGTTACTTCATTCAGGGCTCGGTAGTCCACTGTCAGACGCCAGTCTCCATTCGGCTTTCGCACAGGCCACACTGGACTGTTGAATGGTGAATGAGTTTTGCTGATGACTTTCTGACTCTCCAACTGACGAATCAGATTCTGAATGGGCAACAAAGAGTCACGGTTGGTTCTGTATTGCCTGTGATGCACAGTCTGAGAAGCAACTGGCAATTTAATGTCCTGAATCTTGTGTTGTCCCACAACTGCAGATTCATCAGAAAGTTCAGGTCTAGCAGACTGTTTCAGCTTCTGTCCATCAATTTCTACAGAAGCTACTCCAAAAGCCCATTTGTAACCCTTAGGGTCCTTGAAACGCTCTTCTTTCAGAAAATCAATTCCCAAAATACAAGGTGCATCAGGTCCGGTCACAACTGTATGCTTCTTCCACTGTTTACCAGTTAAACTTATATTTACCTCTACCTTACTTAACTCTTGAGATCCACCAGTGACTCCCAGAATAGTTATAGACTCTGATCCCTGATAATTTGATGGCAATATGGTGCACTGAGCTCCTGTGTTAACCAAGGCCCTGTACTTCCGAAAGTGTGAAGTGCCAGGCCACTGGATGCACACATCCCAATAGGTTCTGTTATCTCTATTACCCCTCTCCTCCCCCTGGCGGGAGGCAGGGCACCCCTAATTATGGGGAACATGTCCACAGGTGCAACGAGCACACTGTGCAGTGTTAGAACTGGAGCCACTGTTGGAGCTGTCATAGTTGTCCTGGGGAACTGTAGAAGTAACAGCTACCCTTCTGGTATTGCTACCCTGGGTTCTGCCACTTTGCAGTTCCCTCAGTCTCCTGAAAAGTTTAGAAGTTGGTTGACCATCCCACCTGTTCATGTTCTCACCAAACTGATCACGCAGGGTAATCCAAATAGTCCTACGTGACTGCCTTGGTGGTCTGTAAGGTAGAGGTAAATATAAGGTAAATATAAGTTTAACTGGTAAACTGTGGAAGAAGCATACAGTTGTGACCGGACCTGATGCACCTTTTATTATACTATATATGAACTCAACCAGAAACCAGACCCTCCACAGAGGGGGCTTCCCCCTGAGCCCCCTTCACCCCCCTACCTCCCTTCTCCCCCAAAAGAGGTAGAAAAGAGATGTGGACGGTTAACAGGGCAGGGAAGGAAGAAAGGCCTGGCACAGGAGTTAGTATCTTATCTTAGTTGGCCAGAATCCCAGAAGCAGAATCCAGCCAAAAGGGACAGCGAAGGAAGGAAGACAGAGAAAGTTCCAGCTGCACTGGGACTAACCTCGCCTCCCACAATTCTACCAATGAAATTCGTTTAGAATACCAAAATATTTTATAAACATTTAGCCACTGTGCCCCTTCCTTAAAGGCACAGCGTCAAACGGTCACAAAGGAGAAGGAGAATCCAGTCAGTTTGCAGAGGTAAAAGCTGTCCAGCTAGCTCTCGACTTAGCTGAACGTGAGAGGTGGCCAAAGCTTTATCTCTACACCGACTCATGGATGGTAGCCAATGCTCTATGGGGTTGGCTAAAGAACTGGAAAAAGAATGGCTGGCAGAGGAAAGGAAAACCCATCTGGGCAGCCGACCTGTGGCAAGACATTGCTGATCGAGTCGAGAGAATTCCAGTGAAGGTGAGACACATTGATGCTCACATTCCTAAGAGCAAAGCTACTGAGGAACAGCAACACAACCATCAGGCAGATTTCGCTGCAAGAGTTTCTCAAGTAGACAAGGACTCTGAACTTGATCTCGACTGGAAACACCGAGGTGAGATATTCTTAGCTCGGTGGGCTCACGATTCATCAGGACATCAAGGCAGAGATGCAACCTACCAGTGGGCTTGTGACAGATCCATAGACATTTCCATGGATGCTATCACACAAGTCATCCATGACTGTGACATTTGTGCTGCTATTAAGCAGGCAAAGCGAATTAAGCCCTTGTGGTATGGTGACAGATGGTCCAAGTACAGATATGGTGAAGCCTGGCAGATTGACTACATCACTCTACCACGTTCTCGTTCTGGTAAGCAATACGTGCTTACTATGGTAGAGGCAAACACCGGATGGCTGGAAACTTATGCAGTTCCACATGCAACTGCACGCAACACCATTCTCGGTCTGAAGAGACTGATCCTGTGGAGACAGAGAACTCCAGAGAGGATTGAGTCAGACAAAGGAACTCACTTCAAGAACAACCTTGTAAAGAGCTGGGCAAAAGAGCACGGTATTGAGTGGATTTTCCATATTCCTTACTATGCACCAGCTGCAGGGACGATTGAACGCTACAACGGTTTGTTGAAGACCACTCTCAAAGCCATGGGAGGTGGATCTTGGAAAAACATTTAGCACAAGCAACCTGGCTGGTGAATAGTAGGGGTTCAGTGAACCGAGCTGGACCGGCACATTCAGATCTGCTACGGAAAGTAGAGGATGATAGAGTTCCCGTTATTAGAGAAAAGAATCTGTTAGGTAAAACTGTTTGGGTATTTTCACCCTCCGGAGAGGCTTGACCTGTCCGAGGGGTGGTTTCAGCAGAAGGTCCGGGTCACACTTATTGGGTAATGCAAGAGAATGGTGAGATTCAGTGTATTCCACAAAGAGATTTAACTTTAGCTGAGAGAGTTTAATTTCAGACTGTTGTACAGCTACAGTGCGTCCAAAGGAAGAATCCCTGAGGAATCTACGGTGCACGAACCCTGAGAACCCTGAGAGCCCCGAGTCAACTGAGAGTCCCTGTTTCCCTGTTTCCCTTTTCTTCGCTTCGTCTGCAGAGAGACAAACTGTTTTCCATTTTCTTGATTTTTTATTTTCTTGGACTTCTGAATCATCTGCATCTGAGTATAGCTAGAATGGACTATGAACTTGACTTACAAACTGTAAATATTGTTCTGGATTGGATGGACAGTATGAACAGCCAATGAAATTGTTTAGAAAGGGGTGGACTGTGCCCGTTTGACACTGTGCCTTTAAGAACAAGCAGTGCTGAGACACACTGGCTAAATGTTTTCGGTACTAGAAGCAAAACATTCTGATATTCTAAACGAATTTCATTGGTGGATAAACAAAAATCCAGCTTTAGATTGTGAAGCAGTTGGAATTTTTTTTTTCCTCAGTTCAGTTTCGTTTGGGAGTTGGGGGAGTTTGGTATCAGCCTGTTCTCCCTGCCTGCTTCTTCACGAACTGCTGGAGTTGGCCTTCAGATAAGCAAAAACTAATCCTGCATGGGCTTTTGAAGCTTACTAACAACTCTTTTCCTTAGTAACTTGCCTTTCTCTCTCTCTAACCCCTTTTTGGGGAAAAAGGGAGGTAGGGGGGGAGAGAGGGGGTTCCAAGGAGGGGATCCCTCCCTCGGGGAGGGATTTTTGTTGTGTTATTTGTCTTTGCTGTGTATTTCTGTGTATATATTGTAAATACCTGTATATATTGTGTTATATATAACCTGCTTTCCATATATGCTTGTAAATATATAGCTTTTGCTCTTCGACTGAGTTAGCTGTGGTTTCTTACTCTGTGGAGGAGAGAGAGCTAAGCCCTCTCTCAACCTACCACAACAGGACAAGGGATGGTGGCTTTAAACTAAAAGAGAGGAGATTCAGACTAAGAAGAAATTGTTTGTAGTGAGGGTGGCGAGGGACTGGCCCAGGTTGCCCAGAGAGGTGGTAGAAGCCCCATCTCTGGAAACATTTCAGGTCAGGTTGGATGGGGCTCTGAGCAACCTGCTGTAGTTGAAGATGTCCCTGCTGACTTCAGGGGGGTTGGGCTAGATGACATTTAAAGGTCCTTTCCAACCTAAACCATTCTGCTCACAAACACCAGCACAGGGAGTTCATTTTGCAGCTGCACCAAAATAACTCTGAAATGCAAGTTCTTGAGCGTTGCAGGAAGCTGCAGCTGTGCTCTCTGGAAGACCACAAGTTGCTTTTTAAAGGCAGGGTGTAAAGCCAGAAATTAATGGAAAACAACATTCTTCACATATGAAGTCACCCAGCCACATCTGTGGTGTGTTAGGCACTGGGAAACCCTCTGTGAGAATGAGTGGGAAGAAAGGGAGGAAAGGAGAGAGGGAAGAAAGGCAAGGAGGGAGGTCAGCTAGTTCTAGCCTTTACGAGCTTCTCCAAGAGACAACCATGAAGACAGCAAACCATTCAAGTTAATGGAAACAAGTCTTTATTAAGTAAGGTTTAATATCAGAAAAATAAAACTCTTATAATTCTCTTTACCACAAATATATAATATCAGTGCTTTGGCCATCATAAGTTAAAGGCCCTTTATCATAAAATATATAGTTTGTTGGCTTGTTGGGTTTTTTTAACTTTACTCAAATTGAATTTTTAATCCTTATGACCTCCCTACATATACATAAGAAAAAGTGTAGTAAAATTAGCAAATACTAAACTAGGTCAATTTTCTCATCTGTACTTGGTGGCTGATAGA
This sequence comes from Dryobates pubescens, assembly GCF_014839835.1. Lineage (NCBI taxonomy): Eukaryota > Metazoa > Chordata > Aves > Piciformes > Picidae > Dryobates > Dryobates pubescens. The sequence goes on along the minus strand of NC_071656.1, from coordinate 849,872 downwards.
AATGGGTACACGCACCTAAATGAAAGATGTGGAGGAAGATTCTCTTTCCCTCCTGCCTCATATGAACATCATCCATTTTAATCCAACTATTCTTCAAAAAACTCCAAACATGAACAAACAAAAAAATTGGTTTTAATACTGAAGAATTAGGTGTAAGTCATCACGTACAACAAACACATATTTCCCCAAACCTGTTGTTTTATTTCATTTCAGAACTGGCAGTGTAAAAAAGGCAGCATTGGAAGTGTCATTTGATATAGTACTGATAATGCCACAAACCCTTCCAGGGCAAGAGCAGGCAACAAGGCTGTGGTACAGCCAGGACACAGAAGTTGAACACTTCACAGAGATCCTTTAAAACAACTTGTAAAATTTGTTGCATGTTGGGATTTTTTCCTGTTGTGTCATCAATGAGAACTTCCCCTTGATGTGCCATGACAAGGCAGCAGATGTAGCTCTGCTGAAGATTCTATCTGCTTACACTGAACCAGAGACCATCTTGGTTTAGTGCTATCATAGCAGCCTCATCCCAAGAAAGCACAACAGTCAAGAATTCATTAGGAAGTTTACTAGAGGGTACCATTACACCCCCCCCGCCTTTAAGAGTTTTTAAAAGTTCATTATATAATAATGTCATATATATATATATTTAAGAGTGAATTTGGATCGCCTGAGTAACAGCTACCTGGCAAATGGGACACGCTGGTGTTTCCTTCTCACAGATTTTGTTGGCACACTCCATGCAGAAGAGATTGTGGCCACAAGGGACCAGGGCAGAAGTGACTTTCCTCTCAAAGCAGATGATGCAGTCATGTTTCCGTGTCAACTCCGGAGGGGAGCTGGAGGTAGAGCCACCATTGGAAGAGCAATAGCTGTTGGTACCATTGGAGAAAGCAGGGATGTAGATGGGAAGGCCGGCTTGGTGGGCAGTGCTAGATGGGTCGCTCCTCACTCTCCTGGCCAGTGGATGATCCAAGTTTTCTGGAAAAGTGGGTGACACGCAAGGAGTAGATGGTTGGCTCCCTTGATGCTGAAGATTGGCTTTACTAACAGGGTTGCTACTGAAGCCAGAGAGGGGGTTTACAGGTTCAAAAGGAGTCCAAATGGTTTGGGAAGGCATTGGCAAGGAGTCATATGTGGGAGAGTCAACTACAATGTCTTCTGTACCCACTGAAGGCAGCATTTCTCCAAACCAGAAGTTGCCTGTGCTGAATGGTCTCGTTGGGCTGAAGTCAGCCAATCTATTGCTTCCAAAATAGGAATCTGTAGAGCCACTTCCCAAGGAGCTGGAGCTGCCATTCCGATAATTGGAAATCATTCTGGTGTGGATAGGAGGGTTAGGATTAGAAGCAAGCCAGGTAGCGCTGAGAATGCCTCCTTCAAAGCTGACATCCGTCCCGTTGCAATGGAAGTCATTCTCCTTGTTGATCTCAATGTAGTTCCCGGTGCGCATGGCTATGTGCATCTCAATCTCCTTGCGTGCACGGTCAACGTTCTCAGGCATTCCCGTCACTTCGAAGACTGGCTCCTTGTCCCTGCTGGGCGTGACTATGTAGGTATGGGTCTGCTGCTGAATTCTTTTGACGGTAGCTCCTTTTGGTCCCACCACAAGCCCAACTACACGGTAAGGCACCCTGACTTGGACTGTTGTCTGCCCTGGCAGGTTAGGGGTACATGGCAAGTTTCCCAGGGCAGAACCGTTCTTGTTGCGTGATGCTCTGATCATGGAGAAGTGTTCAGCAGCTGAGAGAATTTCCCTTTTGGCCATGGCTACGTCCTCTTTCCGTCCAGTAATGACAAAGATGGACTCTTCTCCACGAATAGGGGTCTTAATGTAAGTATTTGTCTTGGCCCTTAGTGCTTTTATTTTGTAACCTGTTTAAAGGAAACACAGCAAATTTAGCAAGACACCTGAGTTTAGGAAGCCACAGCTTGAGAGCTCCTAGAACCCATTGGGTGAAACCAGAAGCAGTTGATTTCACAGAATTTCACAGAATCACAGAAACATTCAGATGGGAAAAGACTCTCAGGATCACCAAGTCCAACCGATAACCTCACTCTGCAAGGTTCACCCGTAAGCCATGTCCTCAAGCACCACATCCAAAAGACCTTTAAACACATCCAGGGTTGGTGACTCAACCACTTCCCTGAGCAGCTCATTGCAATGCCTGACCACTCTTTCCGTGAAAAATGTTTTCCTAATATCCAGTCTAAACCTACCCAGTCTCAGCTTGAGGCCATTCCCTCTTGTTCTATCACTAATTACCTGTGAGAAGAGACCAGCACACTGTGAGCCACATTAGAGAAAGCAGAAACAAATTCTGTTATTTTCCACACAGACCTTTGATACAGACAACCACAGCTCTTTTAAGCAATGTTTCTTGGACTGGCTTAGCCCATCAACCCCTCAATTGCTATTAGATGGTGAAAAAAACATGGATGGCTTTTTTTGACAAACTTGACCTAAGATCAAATGAAACACAAGTGAGAGAAGGGTCTGTTTAGGCTTATGAATAAAAATAATTGATTTGATGAGAACTCTCCATTTGATTCCTGTTATTGCAAGGTTTAAATAATGCTTATCTCTTCCCTGTGGGATGAAGGAGCTGCTCCTTGAACTGTCAAGTAGAAATTTGAGCAGTTTGTTGAATGCAAATAAAGCTTATCATATGCTTACACATGATTGCTCTCATTAACCAAGTAAATACAATCTGGAAGAGAAGTAAAAAGTTCATGGGACATTTGTCTTTGAGTTTTGGGGCTGAATTAGAAACTTTGCTAGGACACGGTGGTGAGAAGCTCCTTCCCAAGATGGTATTTAGGCATCCAGAAGCACCTTTTACCCACCAAAGGACTAGAAAAGGAGGCAGTGTGGAATGAAGAGACACCAGCAGGTCCATAACATGCAAGATAGTCTGCTGAATTTGTTCTCAACTAAATTTCACCTATATTAAACCAAATTCAAAAGCACATGCACTAAATGGCACTTTACAGCATACACTGAAACAACGATAAGCAACATTTGCAGATCAAGAATTTTAAGCATCATCTCACTTGCAGAGTGAAATTTGTTCATGTTTTCATTATTAACTAGCTGGATAGGCAAAATAGTCTCACCAAATGGTGTTTTGTCAGTCCCTTGCACCCAAGGTACCACTAGCAATAACAGTTTTACACTTGAAATCCCACTCAAAGATGCATTTTATTCTAGTAATTAAAAAAAAGGGAAATATGCAGATGCTGGTTAGAAGAGAGGGAAGGAAGAGATGCTTCTTGCAGGGCTCCTGCACCCAGCAAATGCTGAACATAAGCCTTTAGTTTCCAGGACAGATGAAGAGTAAGTTAATTATCTTCAACAGCTCATAGGGAGGGCTCTCAGAGGCCCTACCTCCACCAGAACCCCCACAGGAGGTCTCCCAACAAAGGCTTGATGGCTGCACTGTGATAGTTTTAAGCTATGCCTTTAAAATTTTTCACAGATCTTGAACAGAAAGTAGTAAAATGCAAATAAATCACTATTGGGCGTAAAAAGGAAAATTAAGATAATTCTAAACAACCCCATTGGTGAGATATCTACCATATGATTTAGTTCCCCAAACAATTTCTCTCTCTTCTCGCTTCTTTAACATCTTTATTGATGATCTGGATGAGGGCATTGAGTCCATCATCAGTAAATTTGCTGACGACACCAAGCTGGGGGCAGGAGTTGATCTGCTGGAGGGTAGAGAGGCTCTGCAGAGGGACCTTGACAGGCTGGACATATGGGTAGAGTCCAACGGCATGAGATTTAACACATCCAAGTGCCAGGTTCTGCACATTGGCCACAACAACCCCATGCAGAGCTACAGGCTGGGGTCAGAGTGGCAGGAGAGCAGCCAGGTGGAAAGGGACCTGGAGGTGCTGGTTGATGGTAGGCTGAACATGAGCCTGCAGTGTGCCCAGGCAGCCAGGAGGGCCAATGGCATCCTGGCCTGCATCAGGAACAGTGTGGCCAGCAGGAGCAGGGAGGTCATTCTGCCCCTGTACACTGCACTGGTTAGGCCGCACCTCGAGTACTGTGTCCAGTTCTGGGCCCCTCAGTTTAGGAAGGATGTTGACTTGCTGGAGTGTGTCCAGAGAAGGGCAACAAGGTTGGTGAGGGGCTTGGAACACAAGCCCTATGAGGAGATTGAGGGAGCTGGGGTTGCTTAGTCTGGAGAGGAGGAGACTCAGGGGTGACCTTATTGCTCTCTGTAGTGAGGCAGAGGTTGGTCTCTTCTCCCAGGCAACCAGTACCAGAACAAGAGGACACAGTCTCAGGCTGCACCAGGGGAGGTTTAGGCTGGAGGTTAGGAGGAAGTTTTACACAGAAAGAGTGATTGCCCATTGGAATGGGCTGCCTGAGGAGGTGGTGAGGTCGCCGTCGCTGGGGGTGTTCAGGGCGAGGCTTGACAGGATGCTTGGTTGCATGGTTTATTTGATTGGGTGGTGTTGGATGATAAGGTTGGACATGATGATCTCGAAGGTCTCTTCCCACCTGGTTTATTCTATTCTATTCTATTCTATTCTATTCTATTCTATTCTATTCTATTCCATTCCTCGGGCTGGAAGATACTAACTTGCTTCTGCTTGACCTTGGCTGCACTGCTTTTGTTGTGACTGGTATTAACTTCTCTGCTTCTCTCTCTTGTCCCTTTTGTACAGGGGCGTAAAGGGGAGGCAGGGAGGGAGAAGGTAGCAGCTTCCCCTGGTCCTTAGCCAGGGGGGGTTCTTGTGCTGTTTATTAATTGTAAATATCTGTAAATATTGTATATTTTGGACATATTCATTACATTCCATTGTAGACTGTCGTTTTGCTTGTAAATACAGCTTCCATGTGCCTCCAAATGAGTTGGTCTGGCAAATTTAATGTTGGGGTGGAAATTTTCAACCCACCACATTACAAAATTAATTGGCGCCTATTCAACGTGGGGCATTGCTTGATTGTTTAATTCCTGCTCAGATTAAGGAAGCCGAAATGAAGCTGTTTTGGGATTTGTGGTATTTGATATACTCTGTTCTAAGTGTGATGTTTTATAATGGTTTGTTTCTGCACTAATTGACCGAGTTGGCAGAGACACAGTATATAAGCTGTTCCTTTGGTTTAAATGCAAGTTAAAGAGGTTTGGTGATTACAGCCTTGGATTTGTTGGTTTGGGGGGATACAGCAATACAACTGTGAGTGTCCCTCCTGAGGTTTTTTAATTTAGTGTTCCTGTAACTGAGAGTTATCTTGGTGGTTTGAATCTTAAAATGGTCTGTTTGCTATGCCTAAATTTGCTGTTGGTGGTAATAATAGGTCTGTTAATAGCATTATACCGAAAGGGGTGTGCAGCTGATTGCTCTGTGTCTAAGCGGAGGAGATGTAAGAGGTCTGGCTCTAATGCAGAGAGTTCTAGTGCTGAGGAAGACGCAGAGAAAGGAGAAGCTGCAGCAACAGTCAGTAGCAGGCAGGCAGGAGTTAATGGGAACCACAGCAAACACCGTGGCAGAGCTGGCACTGAGCCAATGGGGGGGCGGCAGCTAGCTCCTGTACCAGCAGCAGCTAGCCCTGCTCAAGCAGCAGTGGCTGTGCCAGTGGCGGCTGCAACCCCAGTTGCGCCAGTAAAGGTGGCAGCACCATCAGTTTCGCCTGTGGCCCCTGTGCAAGCAGCAGTGGCAGCACCAGTGGCGGCAGACCTCTACCAGGGCCCATATATCGAGGCACAGAGACTTCCACCTGCTGTGGCTGGAACGGAAGCGAGTTCAGCAGCAGCAGCAGGGTCCCAAAGAGCACCTGGAGACACTGCTTCTGTGCAAGCCCCTTCTGCTTCTGCCAGTCCCATTGTGAAATTACAAGCAGCACTAGTAACATTGGTTGCTGCTCAGGACAAGAAGTCTAAGGTAAAGGATCCTTCTGATGAGGAAGAGAAAGTCTGTCTTAAAGATCTAGCTAGATTAGTGAAGCCACAAATGGATGATGGAGGTGCAGGACAGGATATGAGTCCTAGTAGATCAGGAACCCAGGGAGGTGCTTCTGAACTTAAGGAGCTCCTACAGAGGCTTTCAACAGGGGGACAGCAGGATGAGGAAGGTAATAGAATAGAATAGAATAGAACAGAATAGAATAGAATAGACCAGGTTGGAAGAGACCTTCAAGATCATCATGTCCAACCTATCATCCAACACCACCTAATCAACTAAACCATGCAACCACAAGAATGACATACAGTCAGCTAATGCACCCAGGCAGGAAATTAGGCATATAAGAAAGGATTATATTAGAGGAGACACTGAGCCAATAATGATCTGGTTGGGAAGATGCTATGACACAGGTGCTCCTGCTTTAGTGGTAGGTGACAAGTCAGCAGCTCAGCTAGGAACACTCGCGAAAGACTTGGGAATTGATAAGCATTTAGGCAGTTGCCTTGGTAAAGGTTCTCTGTGGGCATGCAACCTATTGGCTATCCTAATGAGCTACCTGTCCAGAGATGATTTACCATGGAAGCCTCAGAAATGGAACACGATATATAAGGGAATCAAACATTTGAGAGAGTTTGCATTGAGAGAACTAATTTATGGACATCATGGTACACTGAATCCTGATGAAATTCCTGTGGGAACAGGTCTTGCCAAGAAGCTCATCAAACATGCTCCTTCTGGCAAGCAGAATTGTGGCAAGAAATTATGGTGGAGTGCCTCTTACTGTTGGTCATTTTACTGACCAAATGAGGCAATTGGAGGACAGTCTCACACATTGTTTCTTTGGTCTCGGCCATTGAAACTCTGTCTGGAAACATGGAAAGTTGCATGAAAGAGCTGAAGGAGAAATTTAAAACCTCCATATCCAAATTGGAGAAGGGGGATTGTGATCATTTGAGGCTGTGCCTTTAAGGAAGGGGCACACTGGCTAAATGTTTATAAAATATTTTGGTATTCTAAACGAATTTCATTGGCTGGTTAAGGGGGGAGGTGAGATTGGACCCAGCGCAGCTGTGACTTTCTCTCAGTCTTCCTTTCTTCACTGTCCCTTTCGGCTGGACTGCTTCTGGGCTTCTTGCCAAGAGATAAGAACTAACTAACTCTCTGTGCTTAGGCCTCTGTCTGCTGTGCTAACTCCCCTTTTTTCTCTTTTTCTAGCTTTTTGGGGGAGAAGGGAGATAGGGGGGTGAAGGGGGCACAGGGGGAAGCCCCCTCTGTTGGGGGGCTGGTTTCTGACTGTGTTTATTTGCTGTATATTTCTGTATATATTGTAAAATCCCTGTATTTGTTGTGTTACATATAATCTGTTTTCTTGTAAAATACAGTCTCATTTCTCCGACTGGGTTTTAGCGGCGGTTTCTTTCTCAGTGGGGGAGGGAAAGTGGAGCTTTTCCTTTCAACCCACCACAGGGATGATCTCAGTTCTTCTTCCAAGTGGATACAAGTTTCAGCTGTTAGAAGAAGATGTCATCCAAGAAGGCCATTTCAAATTAGGCCAAACCAAAACAGACAATGGAGGCAATCATGTGGGAGTATTTGGATAACCCTGCATGATCCGTTTAGGGAAAACATGAATAGGTGGGATGGTCAACCAACTTCTAATCTTTTCAGGAGACTGAGGGAACTGCAGAGTGGCAGAGCCCAAGGTAGCAATACCAGAAGGGTAGCTGTCACTTCCTCAGTTTTCCAGAACAACTCTAATTGCTCCAACAGTGATTCTGACACTAACACTAGGCACTGTGTCAACTGTACATGTGATGTAATTCCCATAATGAGGGGTGCCCTGCCTCCGCCGGGGGAGGAAAGGGATAATGGAGATAACAGAATCTATTGTGATGAGTACATCCAGTGGCCTGGCACTTCAAAATTTCAGAAGTACAGGGCCTTGGTTGACACAGGAGCTCAGTGCACCATAATGCCATCAAATTATCAAGGTCAGAACCTATAACCATTATGGGAGTCATGGGTGGATCTAAGTTGCAGGTTGACATAAGTTTAACTGGGAAAGAGTGGAATAAACACACTACTGTAGCAGGACCAGACACACCTTGTATTTTGGGAATTGATCTTCTGAGAAAAGGGCATTTCAAAGACCTGAAGGGTTACAAATGTTCTTTTGGAATAGCAACTGTGGAAATTGATGGAGGAAAGTTGAAGTTGTCTATTAGACCTGAACCTGCAGTTGGGGGACAGCATGAGATAGAGGATGTGAAGCTGCTGGTTGTTTCTCAAACTGTGCATCACAGGCAATACAAACTGTGACTCTTTGGTGCCCATTCACAACTTGAATTGTCAGTTGGAAGGTCAGAATGTCATCAGCAAGACTCATACACCTATCAGCAGTCCAATTTGGCCTGTGCAAAAGCAGAATGGAGAATGGTGCCTGACAGCTGACTTCCATGCCCTCAATGAAGTAACTCCACCCATGAGTGCGTCTGTACCGGATATGATGGAACTCCAGTATGAGCTGGAATCCAAAGAGGCCAAGTGGTATGCTACCACAGACATTGCTAATGCTTTCTTCTCTATTCTCATAGCAGTGGAATGCAGGCCTCAGTTTGCCTTTACCTGGAGGAGCATACAGTACACATTCAATCGTTCGCCCCAGGGATGGATTCACGGCTCAACCATCTGTCATGCTGTAATCCATGATGCTTTGGAGAAAGGTGGAGCACCAGAACACAGCCAGTTCATTGATGACATCATCTTCTGGGGTAAAACTGCTGAAGAAGTCTTTGAGGAAGGTAACAAAATCATTGACATTCTCTTAAAAGCAGGTTTTGCCATTAAGCGAGACAAGGTGAAAGGACCTGCCAGAGAAATCCAGTTTCTGGGAGTGCCGTGGCAGGATGGTCACTGTCACATTCCAATGGATGTGATAAAGAGAATGTCTACCATGGCAAATCCCATCAATAAGAAGGAAACTCTACATTTCTTAGGTACAGTGGGATTTTGGAGACTGCATATCCCTGGATACAGTCAGATTGTGAAACCTCTTTATGATGTGACACGAAGGATAAATAATTTCCAGTGTGGTCCTGAGTAACAAGCAGTCTTTGACCAGATAAAGAGAGAAGTAGTCCATGCAATGGGTTTGGGACCTGTTCAAACTGGTCCAGACATTAAGAACATTCTGTATTTGGCTGCAAGTGACAATGGTTCAACCTGGTGCTCATGGCAGAGAGCTCCAGGTGAGACATGCGGATTGTGAGAGACTAAAATCTTGTCTCTTCTGATGTGACTCAACAAAGATAAAATCACCTTTTCTGCTTGCCCAGACAATAGATGGTGTGTATTGGGCAGAGCCACTGGAACAACTCTCAGGAAGGTGCAAGGATAAAAGATTGCTCACTGGACTACAGCTGGCCTGACAACAATGGACCGAGGCCACTGCTACCGATACCTTCGGGAATATGCATAAGACAAGATCATCTCCACCCATCAGGGACCCCGGAAAGGGAGGATGGTGAGACAATGGATTCACTACCTGGCCCCTGATGTGTATTGGGTGTGTGGGCAGGTAAATGGAGAAGGAGGAGGCGGAGGGTGCCCCTCCCCCCTTACTTCAGACCCCTGTCCAAACACAAAGGAATAAACAGGACGATTTCCTGGGGGACAATACCTGGACACTTACCTAAGGACAATTGTGGTAGGTTGAGAGAGGGCTTAGCTCTCCCTCCTCCACAGAGTAAGAAACCACAACTAGCCCAGTCGAAAGAGCAAGCTATATATTTACAAGCATATATGGAAAGCAGGTTATATATAACACAATATATACAGGTATTTACAATATATACACAGAAATACACAGCAAAGAGAAATAACACAACAAAAATCCCCCCCCGAGGGAGGGATCCCCTCCTTGGAACCCCCTCTCTCCCCCCCACCTCCCTTTTTCCCCAAAAAGGGGTTAGAGAGAGAGAAAGGCAAGTTACTAAGGAAAAGAGTTGTTAGTAAGCTTCAAAAGCCCATGCAGGATTAGTTTTTGCTTATCTGAAGGCCAACTCCAGCAGTTCGCAGAAGAAGCAGGCAGAGAGAACAGGCTGAAACCTCCAACTCCCCCAACTCCCAAACTGAACTGAACTGAGGAAAAAAAAAAATTCCAACTGCTTCACAATCTAAAGCTACATTTCTGTCTACCAACCAATGAAATTCGTTTAGAATATCAGAATGTTTTGGTTCTAGTACCGAAAACATTAGCCAGTGTGTTCCAGCAGTGTTTGTCCTTAAAGGCACAGCCTCAAACGACCACAACAATTTCCTGGGGGACAACATTTGGACACATACCTGAGGACTAAAAACTGTATAAAAGACTTGAGCAACTATGGGCTCAGTAGAAGGAAAACATGGGAGTAGGAAAACATGGGAGAAGGAAAACATGGGAGAAGGAAAACATGGGAGAAGGAAAAGACCTGGATAGTGCTGCGCTGAGAAGAAAAATGGAGAGAATACCAGGAGAGAAAAATGAGAGACATCACCATGTAGCCTGGAAGAAGCAGACCAAGAGGAACCCTCTCTCTGTGTCCTAAGTTCCGCCTGCTGCAACTCATGGAGCTGAAGAGGCTGCCCAGAGGACCACATCTCTTCTACAGCTAAAGCTACAGCACCCCTTCTCTACAGGCCCAACATCTCCTCTACATCCAAAGCTGCAGCACCTTTCCTCCACAGACTCAAACTGTCTTGGGGGGTGAGGGGTGTGGTAATATAATTCCTTTCCTCTTCTCTCTCTCTCTCCTCTCTCTTCCTCTCTATTTTCTCTCTCTCCCCTTCTGATCCATCCACTTTATTTGTGTAATAAATAGTCTAGCTGTTGATATTTTGGCCTTGTTTGTGCCTCTAATTTCATAACATGGGAATATTCAAAAGAACTGAGTCTTTTTCCCTCTCCGGACTGAGACACGGACATCCACTTAGTTTCTGGAGTCATGGCTACAAAGGCTCAGAAGCAAACTATACTCCAACAGAGAAAGAGATAGTAGATGCTTATGAAGGAGTAAAAGCTGCTTCTGAAGAAATTGGAACTGAGTCACAACTTCTTTTAGCTCCCAGACTGCCAGTTTTGAATTGGATGTTCTAAGACAAAGGTTCCTCACCACATCATGCAATAGATGCCACATGGTCTAAGTGGATGGCTCCGATAACACAGAGAGCTTGGATGGGAAATCACGAGAGACCTGGTCTTGTGGAAGTGATCACAAATTGGCCAGAAGGCAATGACTGCACAAAACCTCCAGAGGAGAGAGTAACTCGTGCTGAGGAAGCTCCTCCTTACAGTGATCTTTCTGATGATGAAAAGAAATATGCTTTGTTCACAGACAGTTCCTGTAGTCTTGTTGGAAACAAGCGGAGATGGAGGTCTGCAGTGTGGAGTCCAACACTGATGACTTGTCACACAAGTCATCCATGACTGTGACATTTGTGCTGCTATTAAGCAGGCAAAGCAAATCAAGCCCTTGTGGTATGGTAAACGATGGTCCAAGTATGGTGAAGCTTGGCAGATTGACTATATCACTCTACCTCGTTCTCGTTCTGCTAAGCAATATGTGCTAAGCAATAGAGGCAAACACTGGATGGATGGAAACTTATCCAGTTCCACATGCAACTGCACCATTCTTGGACTGGAGAGACAAATCCTGTGGAGACATAGAATTCCAGAGAGAATAGAGTCAGACAACGGAACTCACTTCAAAAACAATCTTGTAAAGAACTGGTCCAAAGAGCACGGCATTGAGTGGATATTCCGCATTCCCTACTATGCACCAGATGCAGGGAAGGTTGAACACTACAACGGTTTGCTGAAGACCACTCTCAAAGCCATGGGAGGTGGATCTTTGAAAAACTGGGAGCAACATTTAGCACAAGCAACCTGGCTGGTAAATAGTAGAGGTTCAGTAAATCGAGCTGGACCTGCACACTCAGATATGCTACAGAAAGTAGAAGGTGATTGTGACCGTTTGAGGCTGTGCCTTTAAGGGACAGTGCTGGAACACTCTGGCTGAATGATTTGGTGTAGAATGAAAACATTCAGATATTCTAAAAAAATTTCATTGGTAGATTGGTAGAATGCAACTTTAAGTTTTAGTGCAGTTGGAATTTTTCTCAGTTCCAGCCTGTTCTGCATTTCCAGCCTGTCTGCTTCTGAGCAAACTAGCTGGAATCTCCTTGAGATAAGCAAAACTAATCCCTGCATGTGCTTTGAAGCCTAATAAGAACTCTCTTCCTTAATAACTGCCTCTTTTTTCTCTCTAACCCGTTTTTGGGAAAAAAGGGAGGTAGGGGGAGAGAGGGGGTATGGGGGGGGGAACCCTCCTCTGTCCGGAGGAGGGAATTTTGTTGTGTTATTTTCCTTTGCTGTATATTTATATATATAGATATTGTAAATACTGTATATATTGTGTATATATGACCTGCATTCCATATTGCTTGTAAATATAGCTTTGCTTCTCCGACTGAGTTAGCTGTGGTTTCTTTCACTGTGGGGGAGGGAGAGCTACGCCTTCTCTCAATCCACCACATTATTGGCGGACCCAGCGTGTGGCCCGAGATTATTTAGCTTGATTTATTGCTTGCCTGAGTCGGAATAGCAAACATGAAGGTGTTTTGGATTTTAGAGCATCTAGCTTTTTCAGTTATGTTATGTCCTGATCTACAAATATTGTTTAGGTTTACTTCTGGATCAAATAGGGAAATATATAATGCAAAAATTATATTTATGGTTTAAATATATGATTCAGCTACTAGAATACATAGAATACATAGAATAGAATACATAGAATAAACCAGGTTGGAAGAGACCTTCAAGATCAGCGCGTCCAACCCATCAACCAATCCAACACCACCCAAACAACTAACCCACGGCACCAAGCACCCCATCAAGTCTTCTCCAGAAAACCTCCAGTGATGGCGACTCCACCACCTCCCCAGGCAGCCCATTCCAATGTGCAATCACTCTTTCTGTATAGAACTTTTTCCTAACATCCAGCCTGAACCTCCCCTGGCGCAGCCTGAGACTGTGTCCTCTTGTTCTGGTACTGCTTGCCTGGGAGAAGAGACCAACATCCATCTGTCCACAACCTCCCTTCAGGTAGTTGTAGAGAGTAATAAGGTCACCCCGAGTCTCCTCTTCTCCAGGCTAAGCAACCCCAGCTCCCTCAGCCTCTCCTCGTAGGGCTTATGTTCCAAACCCCTCACCAACTTTGTTGCTCTTCTCTGGACTCGTTCCAGCAAGTCAACATCCTTCCTAAACTGAGGAGCCCAGAACTGGACACAGTACTCGAGGTGCGGCCTAACCAGTGCAGTGTACAGGGGCAGAATGACCTCCCTGCTCCTGCTGGCCACACTGTTCCTGATGCAGGCCAGGATGCCATTGGCCCTCTTAGCTGCCTGGGCACACTGCAGGCTCATGTTCAGTCTACCGTCGACCAGCACCCCCAGGTCCCTCTCAGCCTGACTGCTCTCCAGCCACTCGGACCCCAGCCTGTAGCTCTGCATGGGGTTGCTGTGGCCAATGTGCAGAACCTGGCACTTGGATGTGTTAAATCTCATGCCGTTGGACTCTGCCCATCTGTCCAGCCTGGCGAGGTCCCTCTGCAGAGCCTCTCTACCCTCCAGCAGATCAACTCCGGCCCCCAGCTTGGTGTCGTCAGCAAATTTACTGATGATGGACTCGATGCCCTCGTCCAGATCAACAATAAAGATGTTAAAGAGCATGGGGCCCAGTACTGATCCCTGGGGCACACCACTGGTGACTGGCTGCCAGCTGGATGTGGCACCATTCACCACCACTCTCTGGGCTCGGCCCTCCAGCCAGTTCCTAACCCATCGCAGTGTGCTCCCATCCAAGGCATGGGCTGACAGCTTGGCCAGGAGTTTGCTATGGGGAACGGTGTCAAAGGCCTTGCTGAGGTCCAGGTAGACTACATCCACAGGCCTCCCCACATCCACCAGGCGGGTCACCTGATCATAGAAGGAGATCAGGTTGGTCAGGCAGGACCTGCCCTTCCTAAACCCATGCTGGCTGGGCCTGATCCCTTGGCCATCCTCTAAGTGTTGTGTGATTGCACTCAGGATGACCTGCTCCATAATCTTTCCTGGCACTGAGGTCAGGCTGACAGGCCTGTAATTCCCTGGCTCATCCAACTGGCCCTTCTTGTGGATGGGTACCACGTTGGCCAGCTTCCAATCATCTGGGATCTCTCCAGTGAGCCAGGACTGATGAAAAATAATGGAGAGTGGCTTGGCCAGCTCATCTGCCAGCTCTCTCAGCACCCTAGGATGGATCCCATCTGGTCCCATGGACTTGTGGGGGTCTAAGCTGCTGAGGAGAGCTCCTATCACTTGCTCATGGAACACAGGGAAACCATGCAGCTCCCTGGCTCCCTCTGCCAGCTCTGCAGGCCAGCTGTCTGGTAGACGTTCTTTCCAGCTAGTAAAAACTGAGGTAAAGAAGGTGTTAAGTACCTCTGCCTTTTCCTCATCCTGTGTTACAACATTTCCTTCCATGTCAACCAAGGAGTGGAGGTCCATGGGACCGGATGGGATCCATCCTAGGGTGCTGAGAGAGCTGGCAGTTGAGCTGGCCAAGCCGCTCTCCATCATTTTCCTCCAGTCCTGGCTCACTGGAGAGGTCCCAGATGACTGGAAACTGGCCAATGTGGTCCCCATCCACAAGAAGGGATGGATGGAGGAACCTGGAAACTACAGACCAGTCAGCCTCACCTCAGTGCCAGGGAAAGTGATGGAACAGATTATCCTGGCGGCAATAACTGCGCACCTGAAGGATGGCCAAGGGCTCAGGTCCAGCCAACATGGATTTAGGAAGGGCAGGTCCTGCCTCTCCAACCTGATCTCCTTCTATGATCAGGTGACCCGTCTGGTGGATGTGGGGAGGCCTGTGGATGTAGTCTATCTGGACTTCAGCAAGGCCTTTGACACCGTCCCCCACAGTAAACTGCTGGCTAAGCTGTCAGCTCGTGGTTTGGACTCACTCTGTGCTGGGTTAGGAACTGGCTGGAGGGCCGAGCCCAGAGAGTGGTGGTAAATGGTGCCACATCCGGCTGGCGGCCAGTCACCAGTGGCGTCCCCCAGGGATCAGTGCTGGGCCCCATCCTCTTTAACATCTTCATTGATGATCTGGATGAGGGGGTTGAGTCAGTCATCAGCAAGTTTGCAGATGACACCAAGTTGGGAACAGATGTTAGTCAGTTAGAGGGTAGAAAGGCTCTGCAGAGGGACCTCGACCGACTGGACAGATGGGCAGAGTCCAATGGGATGGCATTTAATAAGTCCAAGTGCCAGGTGCTGCACTTTGGCCACGGCAACCCCATGCAGAGCTACAGGCTGGGGTCAGAGTGGCTGGAGAGCTGCCAAACAGAGAGGGACCTGGGGGTGCTGATTGACACCCGCCTAAACATGAGCCAGCAGTGTGCCCAGGTGGCCAAGAAGGCCAATGGCATCCTGGCCTGTATTAGGAATAGTGTGGCCAGCAGGAGCAGGGAGGTCATTGTGCCCCTGTACTCTGCATTGGTTAGGCCACACCTTGAGTACTGTGTCCAGTTCTGTGCCCCTCAGTTTAGGAAGGACATCGAGACACTTGAACGTGTCCAGAGAAGGGCAACAAGGCTGGTGAGAGGCCTTGAGCACAAGCCCTATGAGGAGAGGCTGAGGGAGCTGGGATTGTTTAGCCTGGAAAAGAGAAGGATCAGAGGTGACCTCATTGCCCTCTACAACTACCTGAAAGGTGGTTGTAGACAGGAGGGGGTTGATCTCTTCTCCCAGGCAACCAGCACCAGAACAAGGGGACACAGTCTCAAGTTGTGTCAGGGGAGGTTTAGACTCGTGGTGAGGAAAAAGTTCTTCACTGAGCGAGTCATTCGTCATTGGAATGGGCTGCCCAGGGAGGTGGTGGAGTCGCCGTCCCTGGAGGTGTTCAAGGGGAGATTGGACGTGGCACTTGGTGCCATGATCTAGTTTTGAGGTCTGTTGGAACAGGTTGGACTTGATGATCCTTGGGGTCTCTTCCAACCTTAGTTACTGTGATACAGTGATACTGTGATCTGTCACGAGCCCACTGGTATGTTGCATCTCTGCCTTGATGTCCTGATGAATCGTGAGCCCACCGAGCTAAGAATATCTCACCTCAGTGTTTCCAGTCGAGATCAAGTTCAGAGTCCTTGTCTACTTGGGAAACTCTTGCAGCTAAATCTGCCTGATGGTTGTGTTGCTGTTCCTCAGTAGCTTTGCTCTTAGGAATGTGAGCATCAATGTGTCTCACTTTCACTGGAATTCTCTCTATTCAATCAGCAATGTCTTGCCACAGGTCGGCTGCCCAGATGGGTTTTCCTTTCCTCTGCCAGCCATTCTTCTTCCAGTTCTTTAGCCAACCCCATAGAGCATTGGCTACCATCCATGAGTCGGTGTAGAGATAAAGCTTTGGCCATCTCTCATGTTCAGCTACGTCGAGAGCTAGCTGGACAGCTTTTACCTCTGCAAACTGACTGGATTCTCCTTCTCCATCCTTCGCCTCTGCAACTCGGCATATTGGACTCCACACTGCAGACTTCCACCTTCGCTTGTTCCTGACGAGACGACAGGAACCGTCTGTGAACAAAGCATATTTCTTCTCATCATCAGAAAGGTCATTGTAAGGAGGAGCTTCCTCAGCACGAGTCACTCTCTCCTCTGGACGTTTGGTGCAGTTGGTATCTTCAGGTCAGCTTGAGATCACCTCCACCAGACCAGGTCTTTCAAGATTTCCCATTAGAGCTCTCTGTGTTATCAGAGCCATCCACTTGGACCAGGTGGAATCTGTGGCATGATGTGGTGTGGAACCCTTGCCTTTGAACATCCAATTCAAAACTGGCAATCTGGGAGCTAGGAGAAGTTGTGATTCAGTTCTAATCACTTCAGAAGCTGCTTTCACTCCTTCATAGGCAGCTAGAATTTCTTTCTCTGTTGGAGTATAATTAGCCTCTGAACCTCTGTAACCTTGACTCCAGAAACCAAGAGGTCGTCCACGTGTCTCACCTGGAGCTTTTTGCCACAAGCACCAGGTTGGACCATTGTCACCTGCAGCCGTGTACAAAATGTTCTTGATGTCTGGACCATCTCGGACAAGTCCCAGGCCCACTGCTTGTACCACTTCTTGCTTTATCTGGTCAAAGGCTGCTTGTTGTTCAGGTCCCCAGTGGAAACTGTTCCTCTTTCGAGTCACATCATACTGAGGTTTCACAATCTGACTGTATCCAGGAATGTGTAGTCTCCAAAATCCCACTATCCCCAGGAAACGTAGAGTTTCTTGCTTGTTGGTGGGATTTGCCATGGTAGAGACTCTATTTACCACATCCACTGGAATGTGTCGGCATCCATCCTGCCACTGCACTCCCAGAAACTGGATCTCTGTGGTAGGACCTTTCACTTTATCTCTCTTGAGGGCAAAACCAGCATTCAGAAGAATGTCCATGATTTTGTTACCTTTCTCGAAGACTTCCTCAGCAGTTTTACCCCAGACGATGATATCATCGATGAACTGGATGTGTTCTGGAGCACCACCTTCCTCCAGAGCATCGTGGATTACTGCATGACAGATGCTGGAGCTGTGGATCCAGCCCATCGGCAATCTGTTCAAAGTGTACTGGATTCCTCTCCAGGTGAAAGCAAACTGAGGCCTGCATTCCTCTGCTATGGGAATAGAGAAAAATGCATTAGCAATGTCTATGGTAGCAAACCATTTGGCCACTTTGGATTCCAGCTCATACTGGAGTTCCATCATGTCTGGTACTGCTGCACTCATAGGCGGAGTTACTTCATTCAGGGCTCGGTAGTCCACTGTCAGACGCCAGTCTCCATTCGGCTTTCGCACAGGCCACACTGGACTGTTGAAAGGTGAATGAGTTTTGCTGATGACTTTCTGACTCTCCAACTGACGAATCAGATTCTGAATGGGCAACAAAGAGTCACGGTTGGTTCTGTATTGTCTGTGATGCACAGTCTGAGAAGCAACCGGCAATTTAATGTCCTGAATCTTGTGTTGTCCCACAACTGCAGATTCATCAGAAAGTTCAGGTCTAGCAGGCAGCTTCAGCTTTTGTCCATGAGTTTCTACAGAAGCTACTCCAAAAGCCCATTTGTAACCTTTAGGGTCCTTGTGTGGCCGTTTGACGCTGTGCCTTTAAGGAAGGGGCACACTGGCTAAATGTTTGTAAAATATTTTGGTATTCTAAACGAATTTCATTGGTAGGATTGTGGGAGGTCAGATTGGACCCGGGGGAGCTGGGAACTTTCTCTCAGTCTTCTTTCCTTCGCTGTCCCTTTCGGCTGGATCTGCTTCTGGGATTCTGGCCAACTAAGATAAGATACTAACTCCTGTGCAAGGCCTTTCTTCCTTTCCTGCCCTGTTAACCGTCCTCGTCTCTTTTCTACCTCTTTTGGGGGAGAAGGGAGGTAGGGGGGTGAAGGGGGCACAGGGGGAAGCCCCCTCTGTGGGGGGTCTGGTTTCTGGTTGAGTTCATTTGCTGTATATTCCTGTATATATTGTAAAATACCTGTGTTTGTTGTGTTACATAGAATCTGTTTCCTTGTACAATATACTCTCATTTCTCCGACTGGGTTTAGCCGTGGTCTCTTTCTCAGTGGGGGAGGGAAAGCAGAGCCTTTCCTTTCAAACCACCACACACACTTTTTTATTGGCGCCCAACGTGGGGCCGGGTAATTAAGTAATTAAGTTGATTTATTGCTTGTCTCAGCCGGAGAAACGAAATGAAGGTGCTCTGGGTTTTAGAACGTTTATTCTTCTCGGTCTGTGGCATGTTGGTCTACCGGTACTGCATCGGGTTGATGTTAGACCAGATAGGTAAATATTTAATGCGTAAAATCTATTTGTGGTTTATGCATAGGATCCAGCTGTTGTATAAACACTGTTTGGGTTTTTTTTCGGCTCACTAATTACGGCAATAGAACGTCTTCCACTTTGCCGATCGAGATAAGGGAGTTTAACACTTCAGGAGGTCAAAGAGTAACTTTAAGTGCTGTCTGGGATCTTAAGGTGATTTATTTGACAGGTGTAATCCTGCTGTTGCTGATAATTATTGTGTGTCTGCTGTGGGCTCTATATATAGAGAAAAAGGTTTCTCGACCATGTTTTGTGATTAAGCAAAAAATCTAGGAAGCGTAGGCGTTCCTCTAAATCTGCCCCAGAGTCCTCGAGTGACGAGGAAGGGGCTGCGTCAGTTAGAAAAATAGCAAAACCTATTGGAAAAGCTGCGTTAAATGCTCCACTCTATGACTTTGGCAAGCAGCCAGGGGCGGCTCCCATTCCCAAGATGGCGACCGGTAGTGAGGCAAGGTCATTTCCGTCCGCCATGACAGGACCGGAAGGGGCCCCCACGGCGGCTGATTTAGATCAGGACCTGTCAGCTTCTATCAGGATGGCTGTAAATTCAAACACAGCTCCAGTTAAACAAGTAGCAGTCTTAAAGACCAGAGGTGGAAAGGCCAAAGCTGATCCAGGAGCTAGTGGAGCTAATGGAGGAGAAGAGCAGGAGACCGATCCTGGTGAGGGAACCTCTGCTAGGAAAGTGCCTGCTGAAGATGAGGAGAAGATTTGTCTTAGAGATATAGCTGAGTTATTGAGATCATCACAGGATGGAGATGCAGCTAAGACAGCAGCTGGCAGTGGCGCTTTTCAGCTTAAAGAGGTCCTTAGGAGAGTGACAGCAGGATTATGGGGACAAAAGGTTCAGGAAGATGTGATAGATGGAGAGCAAGATGACATCACCGAATGCTCGTCACCAAGGGAGGAGATTTGCAATGTCCGCAAAGATTACCTCAGAGCAGATAAGGAACCCATCCTATCTTGGCTTGCTAGGTGTTATGATACAGGTGCTCCAGCTCTAATAGTTGGAGACAAGTCAGCAGCTCAGCTAGGAACTCTCTCAAAGGATAATGGAATAGACAGACATCTAGCCAGGATTCTCGGTAAGGTTAATCTGTGGATACGCCTTTTAATGGCGGTTTCCCTGAGATACCCTTCCCGAGATGATCTTCCATGGAATCCTAAGCCCTGGACTACCATAGATGAGGGAATTAAGCGTCTGAGAGAGTTTGCCATTAGAGAGATACTCTATGGTGACCATGATACTCTGAATCCTGATGACATTCCTGTGGCAGCTGGTCTTGCTAAGAAGCTCATTAAGCTTGCTCCTTCCAATTATGCAAATATTTTGGCAAGTAGAATTGTGGCAAGAAATTATGGTGGAGATCCTCCTACGGTTGGCCAATTCACTGATCAACTAAGACAATTGGATGATAGCATGACACGTGTTTCTTTGGTTTCAGCCATTAAAGCTCTGTCTAGTGAGATAAAGGATTGCATGAGAGAGCTGAAGGATGAAATCAAAGATTCCATATGCCAATTGGCACAAAGAGATGATTCCAATTCTTCCTCCAGGTGGGTGCAGGTTTCAGCTGTGAGGAATAGACGTCCTCAAAGGGGGTCATTCCAAAACAGGCCAAACCAAAACAGACCACCAAGGCAATCACGTAGGACCATTTGGATAACTCTACGTGATCAGTTTGGTGAGAACATGAACAGGTGGGATGGCCAACCAACTTCTAATCTTTTCAGGAGACTGAGGGAACTGCAAAGTGGCAGAACCCAGGGTAGCAATACCAGAAGGGTAGCTGTTACTTCCACAGTTCCCCAGGACAACAATGACAGCTCCAACAGTGACTCCAGTTCTAACACTGCACAGTGTGCTCGTTGCACCTGTGGAAATGTTCCCCACAATTAGGGGTGCCCTGCCTCCCGCCAGGGGGAGGAAAGGGATAATGGAGATAACAGAATCTATTGGGATGTGTACATCCAGTGGCCTGGCACTTCACACTTTCAGAAGTACAGGGCCTTGGTTGACACAGGAGCTCAGTGCACCATATTGCCATCAAATTATCAGGGATCGGAGTCCATAACTATTCTGGGAGTCACTGGTGGATCTCAAGAGTTAAGTAAGGTAGAGGTTAATATAAGTCTAACTGGTAAACAATGGAAGAAGCACACAGTTGTGACCGGACCTGATGCACCTTGTATTTTGGGAATTGATTTTCTGAGAGAAGGGCGTTTCAAGGACCCTAAAGGTTACAAATGGGCTTTTGGAGTAGCTTCTGTAGAGATTGATGGACAAAAGCTGAAGCTGTCTGCTAGACCTGAACTTTCTGATGAATCTGCAGTTGTGGGACAACACAAGATTCAGGACATTAAGTTGCCGGTTGCTCCTCGGACTGTGCATCACAGACAATACAGAACCAACCGTGACTCTTTGTTGCCCATTCAGAATCTGATTCGTCAGTTGGAGAGTCAGAAAGTCATCAGCAAAACTCATTCACCTTTCAACAGTCCAGTGTGGCCTGTGCGAAAGCCGAATGGAGACTGGCGTCTGACAGTGGACTACCGAGCCCTGAATGAAGTAACTCCGCCTATGAGTGCAGCAGTACCAGACATGATGGAACTCCAGTATGAGCTGGAATCCAAAGAGGCCAAATGGTATGCTACCATAGACATTGCTAATGCCTTCTTCTCTATTCCCATAGCAGAGGAATGCAGGCCTCAGTTTGCTTTCACCTGGAGAGGAATCCAGTACACTTTCAACAGACTGCCAATGGGCTGGATCCACAGCTCCAGCATCTGTCATGCAGTAATCCATGATGCTCTGGAGGAAGGTGGTGCTCCAGAACACATCCAGTTCATCGATGATATCATCGTCTGGGGTAAAACTGCTGAGGAAGTCTTCGAGAAAGGTAACAAAATCATGGACATTCTCCTGAATGCAGGTTTTGCCATCAAGAGAGACAAAGTGAAAGGTCCTACCACAGAGATCCAGTTTCTGGGAGTGCAGTGGCAGGATGGACGCCGACACATTCCAGTGGATGTGGTAAACAGAGTCTCTACCATGGCAAATCCCACCAACAAGCAAGAAACTCTACGTTTCTTGGGGATAGTGGGATTTTGGAGACTACACATTCCTGGATACAGTCAGATTGTGAAACCTCTGTATGATGTGACTCGGAAGAGGAACAGTTTCCACTGGGGACCTGAACAGCAAGCAGCCTTTGACCAGATAAAGCAAGAAGTGGTACAAGCAGTGGGTCTGGGACCTGTCCGAGATGGTCCAGACATTAAGAACATTTTGTACACGGCTGCAGGTGACAATGGTCCAACCTGGTGCTTGTGGCAAAAAGCTCCAGGTGAGACACGTGGACGACCTCTTGGTTTCTGGAGTCGAGGTTACAGAGGTTCAGAGGCTAATTACACTCCAACAGAGAAAGAGATTCTAGCTGCCTATGAAGGAGTGAAAGCAGCTTCTGAAGTGATTGGAACTGAATCACAACTTCTTTTAGCTCCCAGATTACCAGTTTTGAATTGGATGTTCAAAGGCAAGGGTTCCACACCACATCATGCTACAGATTCCACCTGGTCTAAGTGGATGGCTCTGATAACACAGAGAGCTCGAATGGGAAATCTTGAAAGACCTGGTCTGGTGGAGGTGATCTCGAGTTGGCCTGAAGGTACCAACTGTGCTAAACCTCCAGAGGAGAGAGTAACTCGTGCTGAGGAAGCTCCTCCTTACAATGACCTTTCTGATGATGAGAAGAAATATGCTTTGTTCACAGATGGTTCCTGTCGTCTCGTCGGGAACAAACGAAGGTGGAAGTCTGCAGTGTGGAGTCCAACACGCCGAGTTGCAGAGGCGAAAGATGGAGAAGGAGAATCCAGTCAGTTTGCAGAGGTAAAAGCTGTCCAGCTAGCTCTCGACGTAGCTGAACGTGAGAAATGGCCAAAGCTTTATCTCTACACCGACTCATGGATGGTAGCCAATGCTCTATGGGGTTGGCTAAAGAACTGGAAGAAGAATGGCTGGCAGAGGAAAGGAAAACCCATCTGGGCAGCCGACCTGTGGCAAGACATTGCTGATCGAATCGAGAGGATTCCAGTGAAAGTGAGACACATTGATGCTCACATTCCTAAGAGCAAAGCTACTGAGGAACAGCAGCACAACCATCAGGCAGATCTAGCTGCAAGAGTTTCTCAAGTAGACAAGGACTCTGAACTTGATCTCGACTGGAAACACCGAGGTGAGATATTCTTAGCTCGGTGGGCTCACGATTCGTCAGGACATCAAGGCAGAGATGCAACATACCAATGGGCTCGTGACAGATGGTCCAAGTACAGGTATGGTGAAGCATGGCAGATTGACTACATCACTCTACCACGTTCCCGTTCTGGTAAGCAGTACGTGCTTACTATGGTAGAGGCGAACACTGGATGGCTGGAAACTTATGCAGTTCCACATGCAACTGCACGCAACACCATTCTCGGTTTGGAGAGACAGATCCTGTGGAGACACGGAACTCCAGAGAGGATTGAATCAGACAACGGAACTCATTTCAAGAACAACCTTGTAAAGAGCTGGGCAAAAGAGCACGGTATTGAGTGGATTTTCCACATTCCTTACTATGCACCGGCTGCAGGGAAGATTGAACGCTACAACGGTTTGTTGAAGACCACTCTCAAAGCCATGGGGGGTGGATCTTTGAAAAACTGGGAGAAACATTTAGCACAAGCAACCTGGCTGGTGAATAGTAGAGGTTCAGTGAACCGAGCTGGACCGGCACATTCAGATTTGCTACGGAGAGTAGAAGGTGATAGAGTTCCTGTTGTTAGAGAAAAGAATCTGTTAGGTAAAACTGTTTGGGTATTTTCACCCTCAGGAGAGGCTAAACCTGTCCGAGGGGTGGTTTCAGCAGAAGGTCCGGGTCACACTTATTGGGTAATGCAGGAGAATGGTCAAATTCAGTGTATTCCACAAAGAAATTTAACTTTAGCTGAAAGAGCTTAATTTCAGACTGTTGTACAGCTACAACGCGCCCAAAGGAAGAATCCCTGAGGAATCTACAGTGCACGAACCCTGAGAGCCCTGAGTCAACTGAGAGTCCCTGTGTTCCTGTTTGCTTTTTCTTCACTTCGTCTGCGGAGAGACAAGCTGGTTTCCATTTTCTTATTTCCTGACTTTTTGGACTTCTGAATCGTCTACATCTGAGTATAGCCGGAACGGACTATGAACTTTACTCACGAACTGTAAATATTGTTTCTGATTGGATGGACAGTGCGAACGACCAATGAAATTGTTTAGAAGGGGTGGATTGTGGCCGTTTGACGCTGTGCCTTTAAGGAAGGGGCACACTGGCTAAATGTTTGTAAAATATTTTGGTATTCTAAACGAATTTCATTGGTAGGATTGTGGGAGGTCAGATTGGACCCGGGGGAGCTGGGAACTTTCTCTCAGTCTTCTTTCCTTCGCTGTCCCTTTCGGCTGGATCTGCTTCTGGGATTCTGGCCAACTAAGATAAGATACTAACTCCTGTGCAAGGCCTTTCTTCCTTTCCTGCCCTGTTAACCGTCCTCGTCTCTTTTCTACCTCTTTTGGGGGAGAAGGGAGGTAGGGGGGTGAAGGGGGCACAGGGGGAAGCCCCCTCTGTGGGGGGTCTGGTTTCTGGTTGAGTTCATTTGCTGTATATTCCTGTATATATTGTAAAATACCTGTGTTTGTTGTGTTACATAGAATCTGTTTCCTTGTACAATATACTCTCATTTCTCCGACTGGGTTTAGCCGTGGTCTCTTTCTCAGTGGGGGAGGGAAAGCAGAGCCTTTCCTTTCAAACCACCACACCTTGAAACGCCCTTCTCTCAGAAAATCAATTCCCAAAATGCAAGGTGCATCAGGTCCGGTCACAACTGTATGCTTCTTCCACTGCTTACCAGTTAGGCTTATATTAACCTCTACCTTGCTTAACTCTTGAGATCCACCAGTGACTCCCAGAATAGTTATGGACTCCGATCCCTGATAATTTGATGGCAATATGGTGCACTGAGCTCCTGTGTCAACCAAGGCCCTGTACTTCCAAAAGTGTGAAGTGCCAGGCCACTGGATGTACACATCCCAATAGATTCTGTTATCTCTATTATCCCTCTCCTCCCCCTGGCAGGAGGCAGGGCACCCCTAATTATGGGGAACATTTCCACAGGTGCAACGAGCACACTGTGCAGTGTTAGAACTGGAGTCACTGTTGGAGCTGTCATTGTTGTCCTGGGGAACTGTGGAAGTAACAGCTACCCTTCTGGTATTGCTACCCTGGGTTCTGCCACTTTGCAGTTCCCTCAGTCTCCTGAAGAGATTAGAAGTTGGTTGACCATCCCACCTGTTCATGTTCTCACCAAACTGATCACGTAGAGTTATCCAAATGGTCCTACGTGATTGCCTTGGTGGTCTGGTTTGGTTTGGCCTGTTTTGGAATGACCTCCTTGGAGGATGTCTATTCCTCACAGCTGAAACCTGCACCCACCTGGAGGAAGAATTGGAATTATCTCTTTGTGCCAATTGGTATATGGAATCTTTCAGCTCTTTCATGCAATTCTCCAGCTTTCCAGAGTTTCAATGGCTGAAACCAAAGAAGCACGTGTCATGCTATCATCCAATTGTCTCAGTTGATCAGTGAATTGGCCAACCGTGGGAGGATCTCCACCATAATTTCTTGCTACAATTCTGCTTGCCAAAATGTTTGCATAATTGGAAGGAGCAAGCTTGATGAGCTTTTTAGCAAGACCAGCTGCCACAGGAATATCGTCAGGATTCAGAGTTTCATGTTCACCATAGAGTATCTCTCTAACAGCAAATTCTCTCAGACGCTTAATTCCCTCATCACTGGTAGTCCATGGCTTAGGCAGAAGGCTGCCCAGACTGGTACAGCCCTCTGACTATTATCCTTTACTATTTAGAATACATAGAATACATAGAATACATAGAATAAACCAGGTTGGAAGAGACCCTCAAGATCATCGCGTCCAACCCATCACCAATCCAACTCCGCCCAAGCAACTAACCCACAGCACCAAGCACCCTGTCAAGTCTTCTCCTAAAAACCTCCAGTGATGGCGACTCCACCACCTCCCCAGGCAGCCCATTCCAATGTGCAATCACTCTTTCTGTATAGAACTTTTTTCTAACATCCAGCCTGAACCTCCCCTGGCGCAGCCTGAGACTGTGTCCTCTTGTTCTGGTACTGCTTGCCTGGGAGAAGAGACCAACATCTGTCTGTCTACAACCTCCCTTCAGATAGTTGTAGAGAGTAATAAGGTCACCCCTGAGTCTCCTCTTCTCCAGGCTAAGCAACCCCAGCTCCCTCAGCCTCTCCTCGTAGGGCTTATGTTCCAAACCCCTCACCAACTTTGTTGCTCTTCTCTGGACTCGTTCCAGCAAGTCAACATCCTTCCTAAACTGAGGGGCCCAGAACTGGACACAGTACTCGAGGTGCGGCCTAACCAGTGCAGTGTACAGGGGCAGAATGACCTCCCTGCTCCTGCTGGCCACACTGTTCCTGATGCAGGCCAGGATGCCATTGGCCCTCTTAGCTGCCTGGGCACACTGCAGGCTCATGTTCAGTCTACCGTCGACCAGCACCCCCAGGTCCCTCTCAGCCTGACTGCTCTCCAGCCACTCTGACCCCAGCCTGTAGCTCTGCATGGGGTTGCTGTGGCCAATGTGCAGAACCCGGCACTTGGATGTGTTAAATCTCATGCCGTTGGACTCTGCCCAACTGCCCAGCCTGTCGAGGTCCCTCTGCAGAGCCTCTCTACCGTCCAGCAGATCAACTCCTGCCCCCAGCTTGGTGTCGTCAGCAAATTTACTGATGATGGACTCGATGCCCTCGTCCAGATCATCAATAAAGATGTTAAAGAGCATGGGGCCCAGTACTGATCCCTGGGGCACACCACTGGTGACTGGCTGCCAGCTGGATGTGGCACCATTCACTACCACTCTCTGGGCTCGGCCCTCCAGCCAGTTCCTAACCCATCGCAGTGTGGTCCCATCCAAGCCATGGGCTGACAGCTTGGCCAGGAGCTTGCTATGGGGAACGGTGTCAAAGGCCTTGCTGAGGTCCAGGTAGACTACATCCACAGGCCTCCCCACATCCACCAGGCGGGTCACCTGATCATAGAAGGAGATCAGGTTGGTCAGGCAGGACCTGCCCTTCCTAAACCCATGCTGGCTGGGCCTGATCCCTTGGCCATCCTCTAAGTGTTGTGTGATTGCACTCAGGATGACCTGCTCCATAATCTTTCCTGGTACTGAGGTCAGGCTGACAGGCCTGTAATTCCCTGGCTCATCCAACCGGCCCTTCTTGTGGATGGGTACCACGTTGGCCAGCTTCCAGTCAGCTGGGATCTCTCCAGTGAGCCAGGACTGATGAAAAATAATGGAGAGTGGTTTGGCCAGCTCATCTGCCAGCTCTCTCAGCACCCTAGGATGGATCCCATCTGGTCCCATGGACTTGTGGGGGTCCAAGCTGCTGAGGAGAGCTCCTATCACTTGCTCATGGAACAAAGGGAAACCATGCAGCTCCCTGGCTCCCTCTGCCAGTTCTGCAGGCCAGCTGTCTGGTAGACGTTCTTTCCAGGTAGTAAAAACTGAGGTAAAGAAGGTGTTAAGTACCTCTGCCTTTTCCTCATCCTGTGTTACAACATTTCCTTCTATGTCAACCAAGGAGTGGAGGTTGTCCCTGCCCTTCCTCTTGCTATTAATATATTTATAGAAGGACTTTTTGTTGTCCTTCACATCAGAGGCCAGTTTAAGTTCCAAATATGCTTTTGCCTCCCTAATTTTCCTCCTACATGCCCTAGCAACCTCTTTAAACATTCCATGGGTTGCCTCACCTTTCTTCCAAAGATGATACACCCTCTTTTTTTCCCTTAGTTCAATTAAAAGTTCATTACACAGCCAGGCTGGCCGTCTGCCCCGGCGGCTCCTCTTCCGGCACATTGGCACAGCCTGCTCCTGAGCCTTCATCAGCTCTTTCTTGAAGCAGGTCCAGCCCTCCTGGACCCCTTTATTTTTAAGGGCTTTCTCCCAAGGAACCCTCTGAATTGTTTCCTTGAGCAACCTGAAGTCCGCCCTCCGGAAGTCCAGAGTGGAGGTCTTCTTGCTGGCCCTCTTAGCTTGACTGAATACTGAAAATTCTATTATTTCATGGTCACTGGCCCCTAAACAGCCTCCGACCACCACATCACCCACCAGCCCTTCCCTGCTGGTGAAGAGGAGGTCAAGCAAAGCCTTGCCCCTGGTAGGCTCACGCAGCACCTGGGATAAGAAGCTGTCCTCCATGCAGTCTAAGAACCTCCTAGACTGCCTCCTCTCTGCTGTGTTGAGATCCCAGCAGATGTCAGGCAGGTTGAAGTCGCCCATAAGGACAAGGTCAGGAGATCTTGAGACAGCCTTAAGCTGTCTATAGAATGCTTCATCGACATCATCCTCCTGGTTGGGTGGTCTATAACAGACTCCAACCAGGATGTCTGCCCTACCGGTCTTCCCTCTAATTCTTGCCCACAAGCATTCAACCTGATTGTCCCTAATCTCTAGCTCAATGGCATCTAGTGCCTCCCTGATGTACATGGCCACCCCTCCACCCCTTCTTCCTTGTCTATCTCTCCTGAAAAGCCTGTAGCCATCAATTGCAGCACTCCAGTCATGTGAGCTATCCCACCACGTCTGCGTGATGGCAACTACGTCATAACTTTCCTGCTGCAACAAGGCTTCCAGCTCCTCTTGTTTGTTTCCCATGCTTCGTGCATTAGTGTACATGCACCTCAGCTGGGCTGCTGGTTTGGCCTCTGACCCTAGCTTACTGCCCCCAGACTCTTGCCTGAGGGGACTAGTTTCAGCCCCTCCCCCCTTCGAAAGTAGTTTAAAGCCCTGTCGATGAGAGCTGCCAGTTCCCTCCCCAGAATCTTTTTACCTTTGGGGGACAGGCCATTCTCATATACTGTGACCTTTCCCCTTCTTTGGGACAGATGTACTCCATCTGTTGCCAGGTGGCCTGGTGCAGTAGAAATTTTACCAAGATCAAAAAACCCAAAATTCTTTTGTCTGCACCAGCCTCTAAGCCACTTGTTGATTATGGCTGCTGTCCTGTTCCTTGTGGTATTCCCTCCTGCAACTAAGGGTATTGAGGAAAAAATTATTTGAGCACCTGTCCCCTCAACCAGATCTCCCAGGGCCCTGAAATCATTTTTGATAGCCCTGGGAGTTCTGACTACAACATCATCATTCCCTATCTGCATAAGTAGCAAAGGATAATAGTCAGAAGGCTGTACCAGCCTGGGTAGCCTTCTGGTAACATCATTAATTTGGGCTCCAGGGAGACAACAGAGTTCCCTATGAGATGGGTCTGGCCGACAAATGGGGCCCTCCATTCCCCTCAGAAGTGAGTCACCAATAACAATTACCCTCCTCTTTTTTTTGAGGGAGCAGGTCCTGATGCCAGGGGAGGGTTGTTTAACCTTAGGCTGTTTTGCCTTAGGCCGTTTAACCTTAGGTTGTTTACCCTTAGGCTCTTTAGCCTCAGGGAGAACCCCAGATGGTGTGTCCTCTGGTAACAGGACCACCTCACCCTCGATCTCCAGTGCCCCATACCTGTTTTTCAAGAGCAGCGGGGAAGGTGTGGGAAGGCAAGGAGGTTTAACCTTGTGCCTTTTGAGAGGAACCTGTGTCCATTCCCCTCTGCTTTTTGGGTAATCAGCCTCTGCTGTGGGAGCCTGCAGAGCCTGCTTACTCATGTTCATATCTTTCCCCCTCTGGTTTATCTCTTTCCTCTTCATGTTCATCTCTTCCCTACATTCCCTTACACTTTTAAGACTAGCAACCTCATCCTTTAGTCTGGCCACCAGATTAAGTAGGTAGTCAATCTGCTCACACCTTATGCAAGAGTTACCCCTACTACTCTGCATCTCAAGAGCCAGGCTCCAGCACTCTCTACAGCCAGATACCTGGACAGCTACCTGCTTGTGTTCTTCCTCAGTCTGGGTCGACACTGACTTTTTTAGGGAGTTTTTGCTACGAGTTACTACCATGATTGTCCCTTACCACAGAACCCACTAGGAAAGAAAAAAAAAAAAAAATTAAAAAAAAAAAAAAAAAAAGCAGATAGGGAATGATGATGTTGTAACCAGAACTCCCAGGGCTATCAAAAATGACTTCAGGGCCATGGGAGATCTGGTTGAGGGGTCAGGTGCTCAAATAATTTTTTCCTCAATACCCTTAGTTGCAGGAGGGTATACAAGAAGGAACAGGACAGCAACCATAGTCAACAAGTGGCTTAGAGGCTGGTGCAGCCAAAAGAATTTTGGGTTTTGGTAAACTTTCTACTGCACCAGGCCACCTGGCAACAGATGGAGTACATCTGTCCAAGAGAAGGGGAAAGGTCACAGGGGCCAGGAAGTCATCCTTAGGTAAGTATGCAGGTATCATTCCCCAGGAAATCTTTCTGTGTATTGCTGTGTGTTTGGGCAGGGGTCAGAATGGAGGGGGGGGGGGCAGACTCTGCCTCCTCCTTCTCCATCTCCTGCCCACACACTCATCCTTGGAGTGGCTGTGCCCAAGACTGGGTAAGCAGCAAATGATTAGGGAGTGGTGTGGCTCAGTTGGTAGCACATAAGACCTTTAATGGGGAAGGTCGTGAGTTCAAGCCTGCAGTGGGCACTAGTGTCCTCCCTACTCTAGTCATGAGGTCTGTGGTGACAGGTTGGACTCAATGATCTTTGAGGTCTCTTCCAACCTTAGTAATACTGAATTAATACTGAATTAATATGAGAATGGCCTGTCCCCCAAAGGTAAAAAGATTCTGGGGAGGGAACTGGCAGCTCTCATCGACAGGGCTTTAAACTAGTTTCAAAGGGGCTGAAACTAGTCCCCTCAGGCAAGAGTCTGGGGGCAATAAGCTAGAATCAGAGGCCAAACCAGCAGCCCAGCTGAGGCTCATGTACACTAATGCACAAAGCATGGGAAACAAACAAGAGGAGCTGGAAGCCTTGTTGCAGCAGGAAAGTTATGATGTAGTTGCCATCACAGAGACGTGGTGGGACGACTCACATGACTGGAGCACAGCAATTGACGACTACAGGCTCTTCAGGAGAGACAGGCAAGGAAGAAGGGGTGGAGGGGTGGCCCTGTACATCAGGGAGGCACTAGATGCCATTGAGCTGAAGATCAGGGACGTTCAGGTTGAATGCTTGTGGGCAAGAATTAGAGGGAAGACCGGTAGGGCAGACATCCTGGTTGGAGTATGTTATAGACCACCCAACCAGGATTAAGATGTTGATGAAGCATTCTATAGGCAGCTTCAGGCTGTCTCAAGATCTCCTGACCTTGTCCTCATGGGCGACTTCAACCTGCCTGACATCTGCTGGGATCTCAACACAGCAGAGAGGAGACAGTCTAGGAGGTTCTTAGAATGCATGGAGGACAGCTTCTTATCCCAGATGCTGCGTGAGCCTACCAGGGGCAAGGCTATGCCCGACCTCCTCTTCACCAAGAGGGAAGGGCTGGTGGGTGATGTGGTGGTCGGAGGCTGTTTAGGGGCCAGCGACCACGAGATAATTGAATTTTCAGTATTCGGGCAAGCTAAGAGGGGCAGCAAGGAGACCTCCACTCTGGACTTCCAGAGGGCAGACTTCAGGCTGCTCAAGGAAATAATTCAGAGAATTCCTTGGGAGAAAGCCCTTAAAAATAAAGGGGTCCAGGAGGGCTGGACCTGCTTCAAGAAAGAACTGATGAAGGCGCAGGAACAGGCTGTGCCAAGGTGCCGGAAGATGAGCCACCGGGGCAGATGGCCAGCCTGGATGGGTAATGAACTTTTAATAGAACTAAGGGAAAAAAAGAGGGTGTATCATCTTTGGAAGAAAGGTGAGGCAACCCATGGAATGTTTAAGGATGTAGACAAATCATGCAGGAAGAAAATTAGGGAGGCAAAAGCACATTTGGAGCTTAAACTGGCCTCTGCTATGAAGGACAACAAAAAGTCCTTCTATAAATATATTAATAGCAAGAGGAAGGGCAGGGACAACCTCCACTCCTTGGTTGACATGGAGGGTAATGTTGTATCACAGGATGAGGAAAAGGCAGAGGTACTTAACACCTTCTTTGCCTCAATTTTTACTAGCGGGAAAGAATGTCTACCAGACAGCTGGCCTGCAGAGCTGGCAGAAGGAGCCAGGGAGCAGCATAGTTTCCCTATGTTCCATGAGCAGGTGATTGGACCTCTCCTCAGCAGCTTGGACCCACACATGTCCATGGGACCAGATGGGATCCATCCTAGGGTGCTGAGAGAGCTGGCAGATGAGCTGGCCAAGCCACTCTCCATCATTTTTCATCAGTCCTGGCTCACTGGAGAGGTCCCAGCTGACAGGAAGCTGGCCAACGTGGTACCCATCCACAAGATGAGCCAGGGAATTACAGGCCTGTCAGCCTGACCTCAGTGCCAGGCAAGATTATGGAACAGGTCATCCTGAGTGCAATCACACAACACTTAGAGGATGGCCAAGGGATCAGGCCCAGCCAGCATGGGTTTAGGAAGGGCAGGTCCTGCCTGACCAACCTGATCTCCTTCTATGATCAGGTGACCCGCCTGGTGGATGTGGGGAGGCCTGGGGATGTAGTCTACCTGGACTTCAGCAAGGCCTTTGACACCATTCCCCATAGCAAACTCCTGGCCAAGCTGTCAGCCCATAGCTTGGATGGGAGCACACTGCGTTGGGTTAGGAACTGGCTGGAGGGCCGAGCCCAGAGAGTGGTGGTGAAGGGTGCCACATCCAGCTGGCGGCCAGTCACTAGTGGTGTGCCCCAAGGATCAGTGCTGGGCCCTGTGCTCTTTAACATCTTTATTGATGATCTGGACGAGGACATTGAGTCCATCATCAGTAAATTTGCTGACGACACCAAGCTGGGGGCAGGAGCTGATCTGCTGGAGGGTAGAGCGGCTCTGCAGAGGGACCATTTTGGCTCGATAGCCGGTCAGCACCGCTGCTCGGGACAGCACCGCTTGCTTTGTGAGTTTCTGCTTGGCTTTTCGCCTTGCTTTCGGGGTTTTGCGGGTCGGGAGAACTCCTGGGGTGCAGGGATCGAGGTGGCATCGTGCTCTCGTGAGCGTGCACGGGTACAAGAGCCTGACGTCAGTGGCAGGAGCTTTAAATCCCAGCCGGGCTGTGCACACGGCGCTATTTTGGCTTGATAGCCAATAGCCTTTCAGCTGCTTGAAAAAAAAAAAATTAAAAAAAATAATTCTTTTTTTTGTTTTTGTTTTTGTTTTCACTCATACGCTGCACCATGGTCGTCACCCAGACCAAGGGTAGAAAAACAACATCTACCCAGACAGAGTTGTTTCTCCAGCATGCTGGAGTCCAGGCTGCCAGCTGCAGAGAGTGCTTCAGCCTGGCACTTGGAATAGAGGGAGAGGGAGAGGACACCTGTGTCAGGTGTGACCAGGTGAACTTTCTCCTCAGCCTGGTGGCTGAGCTGAAGGACAAAGTGGCCGAGCTGAAGGAGGAGGTGTCTAGGCTCAGGTCAATAAGGGAAAGCGAAAGGGAGTTAAGATTTGTGGGAGAAGGCTCTGCAGATCTCAATTCAGGCTGGATGTTAGAAAAAAGTTCTGTACAGAAAGAGTGATTGCACATTGAAATGGGCTGCCTGGGGAGGTGGTGGAGTCACCATCACTGGAGGTTTTTAGGAGAAGACTTGATGGGGTGCTTGGTGCCGTGGGTTAGTTGTTTGGGCGGTGTTGGATTGGTTGATGGGTTGGACGCGATGATCTTGAAGGTCTCTTCCAACCTGGTTTATTCTATGTATTCTATTCTATGTATCTCCCCTGCTGAGGGAAGGGCCCCTGGAAACGGAGAGGGATGGACACAGGTCCCTGCCAAGGGTGCCAAGAGAAATCCACCCCGGCCCTCTCCTCCTCCTCTGCCGCCCTTGCATAATAAGTATGAGGCCCTGCAGGCCGAGGGCAGTGGGGATGAGAGGGCTGAGGAGCAGCCATCCAGAGGGGAGACCAAGGCCAAGCGGTCCCCACCGGCTGTAACGACCAGCTCCGGAGAGGAGCCTAAGGCCAAGCCTAAGGCCAAGCGGTCCCCACCAGCTATAACGACCAGCTCCACAAAGAAAAGGAGAAGGGTTATAGTTTTTGGGGACTCTCTCCTGGGGGGTACTGAGGGACCCATATGTCATCCCGACCCATCCCACAGGGAGCTCTGCTCCCTACCCGGGGCGCAGGGAAGGGACATTGCAAGGGGAATCCCCAAGCTGATCCATCCCTCTGACTATTACCCTCTACTGGTAATACAGGCTGGGAGTGATGAGATTGACAGGAAGGGCACCAGGGCGATTAAGAAGGAGTACAGGGCCCTTAGACACATGATTGATGGGGCAGGAACTCAAGTGGTGTTCTGCTCAGTTCCCTCAGTGGCAGGGGAGTACACTGAGAGGAACGGGAGAACCCACACCATCAACAAGTGGCTCAGGGGATGGTGCCAGCAGCGGAACTTTGGTTTCTTCGATCATGGGACAACTTTTACTGCACCCGACCTGCTGGGTCCTGATGGGGTGCATTTATCTAGAAGGGGTAAGAGAGTCCTAGCACTGGAGTTGGCAGGGCTCATTAGGAGGGCTTTAAACTAGGTCTGAAGGGGGTGGGTGAGGAGATCGGTCCCTCTGCAGAGGAAAGAGTGGGGCACAAGGTAGGGTCAACTGAGAGGTCGGGAGCCCAGCTGCAGTGCATGTACACCAATGCACACAGCCTGGGCAATAAGCAAGAGGAGCTGGAGGTCCTGGTCCGCCAGGGCAACTATGATATAGTTGCCATCTCAGAAACATGGTGGGACAACACACACGATTGGAGTGCTGCACTGGGGGGTTACAGGCTCTATAGAAGGGATAGGTGAGGGAGAAGAGGAGCAGGGGTGGCTTTGTATATTAGGGAGACACTTTCTGCCACACAAATTGAGGAGGTAGATGAGGGAATTGAGAGCCTGTGGGTTAAAATCAGAGGGCAGCCTAACAAATCTGACATCCTGGTTGGAGTCTGTTACAGACCACCCAACCAGGATGAGGAGGCTGATGAATTATTCTACAAACAACTGGAGGCTGTCTGAAGATCATCAGATCTTGTCCTTGTGGGTGACTTCAACCTGCCGGATATCTGCTGGGAAGTTAATTCAGCAG
The DNA here is from genome assembly GCF_014839835.1 of Dryobates pubescens. Classification (NCBI taxonomy): domain Eukaryota; kingdom Metazoa; phylum Chordata; class Aves; order Piciformes; family Picidae; genus Dryobates; species Dryobates pubescens. The sequence goes on along the minus strand of NC_071656.1, from coordinate 814,800 downwards.
AGAAGAGGCAGTCCAGAAGATTCCTGGAGTACATGGAGGACAGCTTCCTGATGCAGCTGTTAAGCGAGCCTACCAGGGGACAGGCTCTGCTTGACCTGCTGTTCTCCAATAGGGAAGGGCTGGTGGGAGATGTGATGGTGGAAGGCTGCCTAGGGCGCAGTGACCACGAGGTAGTGAAGTTTTCAATAGGCAGGGAGATAGGGAGGAGCACCAACAGAACCTTCACCTTGGACTTCCAGAGGGCAAACTTCAGCCTCTTTAAGAAACTTATTTGTAAAATTCCCTGGGTACCAATCCTCATGAACCGAGGGGTCCAGGAGGGTTGGACCTACTTCAAAAAGGAGCTCTTGAAGGCACAGGAACTGGCAGTTCCCATGTGCCGAAAGACGAGGAAGGCGACCGGCCTGGATGAGCAAGCAGCTCCTGGAGGATTTAAGGGGAAAAAAGAGGCTGTATCACCTTTGGAAGGAGGGGAAGGCTTCTCAAGGTATGTTCAAGGAAGTGGTTAGATTATTGTGCTGGGTTGAGGCAGCCCCCTCTCTCCCCACCTCGGGCAGGAATAAAAACACTCAGACAAACGGATTGCAAAAGTGATGAAAGTTTAAATAGAAAGCAGTGAATGTTACAGAAAACCCAAAGCGCAGTGACAAAGAAAGATCCCAAAGCAAACCCAGAGGCATCCCATCCCCACCTGAGGGTACACCCGAGACCCTCAGGGCTCCTTCTTCCCCCTCCCTCTGCTGGGCAAGTCTCAGCTGGCCAGGCCTGAGACTGCCCATCCCCCTGTGGCCTTGGGCCTAGCCAGGCCCAAAGCCAGCAGACATCTCCCCCAGTTACCGGCTGGCGGTGGAGGAGGAAGAAAAGAGAAAGTGCCAGACCCCGCACTGGATCTTATAGTGGTGCAAAGAATTATGGTAGGAAATACACACAATTTCCTGTGTCCATCCCTCTGGGCTGGACTTCTGGACACAGGAAGTGAACACACCAGGGGGGCACCCAGCTCAAACTGCAACAATTATGTAGGAATAAAATTAGAGAGGCAAAGGCCCAGTTGGAACTGAAGCTGAACACCTCTGTGAAAGACAATAAAAAGCATTTTTACAAATATAACAACACTAAAAAGACGGGCAAGAAGAACCTCCACTCCTTACTGGACCTGGAGGGGAACACAGCAACCGAAGAGGAGGAAAAGGCTGAGGTCCTGAACACCTTCTTTGCCTCTATGTTTAACAGCAAGGCAGGCGTTCAGGACGAGTGGCCTCTTGAGCTGGGTAATAGGGTCGGGGAGCAGTGTGACGCCCCGGAAATCCATGAGGAATTAGTTGGGGACCTGCTGAGCCACTTGGACACTCACAAGTCCATGGGACTGGATGGGATCCATCCTAGGGTGCTAAGAGAGCTGGCAGATGAGCTGGCTAAGCCGCTCTCCATCATTTTCCCCCAGTCCTGGCTCACTGGAGAGGTCCCAGATGACTGGAAACTGGCCAATGTGGTCCCCATCCACAAGAAGGGACGGATGGAGGAACCTGGAAACTCCAGGCCAGTCAGCCTGACCTCACTGCCAGGGAAAGTGATGGAACAGATTATCCTGGCGGCAATCACTGCGCACCTGAAGGATGGCCAAGGGCTCAGGTCCAGCCAACATGGATTTAGGAAGGGCAGGTCCTGCCTCTCCAACCTGATCTCCTTCTATGATCAGGTGACCCGTCTGGTGGACGTGGGGAGGCCTGTGGATGTAGTCTACCTGGACTTCAGCAAGGCCTTTGACACCGTCCCACACAGTGAACTGCTGGCTAAGCTGTCAGCTCGTGGCTTGGACCGCAACACTCTGTGCTGGGTTAGGAAATGGCTGGAGGGCGGAGCCCAGCGAGAGGTGGTGAATGGTGCCACATCCAGCTGGCGGCCAGTCACCAGTGGCGTCCCCCAGGGATCAGTGCTGGGCCCCATCCTGTTTAACATCTTCATTGATGATCTGGATAAGGGGGTTGCGTCAGTCATCAGCAAGTTTGCATATGACACCCGGTTGGGGACAGATGTTGGTCAGTTAGAGGGTAGAAAGGCTCTGCAGAGGGACCTCAACCAACTGGACAGATGGGCAGAGTCTAATGGCATGGCATTTAACAAGTCCAAGCGCGGGTGCTGCACTTTGGCCATGGCAACCCCATGCAGAGCTACAGGCTGGGGTCAGAGTGGCTGGAGAGCAGCCAGGCAGAGAGGGATCTGGGGGTGCTGATTGACAGCCGCCTAAACATGAGCCAGCAGTGTGCCCAGGTGGCCAAGAGGGCCAATGGCATCCTGGCCTGTATTAGGAATAGTGTGGCCAGCAGGAGCAGGGAGGGCATTGTGCCCCTGTACTCTGCATTGGTTAGGCCACACCTTGAGTACTGTGTCCAGTGCTGGGCCCCTCAGTTGAAGAAGGACATCGAGACACTTGAACGTGTCCAGAGAAGGGTAAGAAGGCTGGTGAGAGGCCTTGAGCACAAGCCCTATGAGGAGAGGCTGAGGGAGCTGGGATTGTTTAGCCTGGAGAAGAGAAAGATCAGGGGTGACCTCATTGCCCTCTACAACTACCTGAAGGGTGGTTGTAGCCAGGAAGGGGTTGGTCTCTTCTCCCAGGCAACCAGCACCAGAACAAGAGGACACAGTCTCAAGCTGCACCAGGGGAGGTTTAGTGTCAAAGTGAGGAAAAAGTTCTTCACTGAGTCATTCGTCATTGGAATGGGCTGCCCAGGGAGGTGGTGGAGTCGCCGTCCCTGGAGGTGTTCAAGAGGAGACTGGACGTGGCACTTGGTGCCATGGTCTAGTCGTGAGGTCTGTCGAGACAGGTTGGTCTTGATGATGCTTGGGGTCTCTTCCAACCTTAGTTATACTGTGATACTGTGATACCACAATAGGCTGGACAGATGGGCAGAGTCCAACAGCATGAGATTGAACACATCCAAGTGCCGGGTTCTGCACATTGGCCACAGCAACCCCATGCAGAGCTACAGGCTGGGGTCAGAGTGGCTGGAGAACAGCCAGGCAGAGAGGGACCGGGGGGTGCTGGTTGACGGTAGACTGAACATGAGCCTGCAGTGTACCCAGGCAGCTCAGAGGGCCAATGGCATCCTGGCCTGCATCAGGAACAGTGTGGCCAGCAGGAGCAGGGAGGTCATTCTGCCCCTGTACACTGCACTGGTTAGGCCGCACCTCGAGTACTGTGTCCAGTTCTGGGCCCCTCAGTTTAGGAAGGAGGTTGACTTGCTGGAACAAGTCCAGAGAAGAGCAACACACTTGGTGAGGGGTTTGGAACACAAGCCCTATGAGGAGAGGCTGAGGGAGCTGGGGTTGCTTAGCCTGGAGAAGGGGGGACTCAGGGGTGACCTTATTACTCTCTACAACTACCTGAAGGGTGGTTGTAGTCAGACGGATGTTGGTCTCTTCTCCCAGGCAGCCAGTACCAGAACAAGAGGACACAGTCTCAGGCTGCACCAGGGGAGGTTTAGGTTGGATGTTAGGAAAAAGTTCTATACAGAGAGAGTGATTGCCAATTGGAATGGGTTGGCTGGGGAGGTGGTGGAGTCGCCATCACTGGAGGTTTTCAGGAGAAGACTTGATGGGGTGCTTGGTGCCATGGTTTAGTTGTTTAGGTGGTGTTGGATTGGTTGATGGGTTGGACGCGATGATCTTGAAGGTCTCTTCCAACCTGGTTTATTCTATGTATTCTATGTATCCACAGATTAACCTTACCGAGAGCCTTGCCTAGACGTCTATCTATTCCGTTATCCTTTTTAGAGAGTTCCTAGCTGAGCTGCTGACTTGTCTCTAACTACTAGAGCTGGAGCACTTGTATCATAACATATAGCAAGCCAAGATAGGATTGGTTCCTTATCTGCTCTGAGGTAATCCTTACAGATGTTGCGAAGCTCCTCCCTAGGGGAGGAGCATTCCAAAATGTCATCTGTATCCTCCTCTGCTCCTTCCTCCTCAGCCTCTTGTCCCCATAATCCTGCTGTCACTTTCCTGAGGATCTCTTTAAGCTGGGAGGCACCACCACTAGCTGCTGCCCTAGCTGCATCTCCATCCTGTGGTGATCTCAGTAACTCAGCTATATCTCTAAGACGAACCTTCTCTTCCTCTCCTGCAGGCCCTTTTCTAGCAGAGGTTCCCTCACTGGGATCAGTCTCCTGCTTTTCTCCTCCATTAGCTCCTGGATCAGCTTTGGCCTTTCCACCTCTAGTTTTTAAAACTGCTACTTGCTTAATTGGAGCTGTGTTTGAATTTACAGCCACCTTAATAGAAGCTGACAGGTCTTGATCCAAATCAGCCGATGAGGGGGCCCCTTCCAGTCCTGTCATGGCGGATGGAAATGACCTCGCCTGGTTACTGGTGGCCGGCAACAGGGGAGTCGCCATGTTGGGAATGGGAGGCGCCACCCCTGGCCACTTGCCAGAATCATCAACCGTAGCATTTAAAGCAGATTTTCCAGTAGACTTTGCTTTCTTCCTAACTGACACAGATTCTTCCCCTTCCTCATCACTGGATGATTCTGGGGCAGACCTAGGGGCATGCCTGGGCTTCCTGGGCCTATGTCTAATGAGAAAACATGGCCTAGAGACCTTTCTCTCCCTGCGCAGAGCCCACAGCAGATAGACATTAATTATCACCAACAGCAGGATTACACACGTCAAATAAATCATCTTTGGATCTCAGCCATCACTTAAAGTTACTCTTTGACCTCCTGGAACCTTAAACTCCCTTATCTCGATCGGCAAAGTGGACGACGTTATATTGCCGTAATTACTGAGCCGGAAAAAACCCAAACAGCTTTCGTATAACAGTTGGATCCTATGCATAAACCATAAATAGATTTTACGCATTAAATATTTACCTAGATGGTCTAACATCAATCTGATGCAGTACCTGTAGACCAACACCCCAAAAACCGAGAAGAATAGACGCTCTAAAACCCACAGCACCTTCATGTTTGTTTCTCCAACTCAGGCAAGCAATAAATCAAGCTAATTTATCACCAAACCCCTAGTTGGGTGGCCAATAATGTGGTAGGTTGAGAGAGGGCCTAGCTGTCCCTCCCCCACAGAGTAAGAAACCACGGCTAAACTCAGTCAGAGAAAGCAGACTATATTTACAAGCATATATATAGGAAGCAGATTATATATAACACAATATATACAGGTATTTTACAATATATACAGAAATATACAGCAAAGAAACACAATCAGAAACCAGACCCCCAACAGAGGGGGCTTCCCCCTGTGCCCCCTTCAACCCCCTACCTCCCTTCTTCCCCAAAAAGGGTTAGAAAAAAGAGAAAAGGGTAGTTAGCAAGGCAGAACAAAGAAGGCCTGGTACAGGAGGATTAGTTCTTATCTGTTATTTGGCCAGAAGCCCAGAAGCAGTCCAGCTGAAAGGGAGAGAGAAGGGAAGAAAACTGAACGAAAGTTCCAGCTGCTCTGGGTCTAAGACCTCATCTCCCCCTTAATTCACCAATGAAATTCTTTTACAATGCAGAATATTTATAAACATCTAGCCAGAGTGCCCCTTCCTTAAAGGCACAGCCTCAAACGGTCACAATGGTATTCTAAACTAATTTCATTGGTAGATTGGTAGAATGCAGCTTTAAGTTTTAGTGCAGTTGGAATCTTGTTCAGTTCCTCATTGCTCACCCCTTCCAGCCTGTCTGGTTCTGGGCATCTAGCCAGAACGACCTTGGGTAAGATAAGCACTAATCCTCCTGCGTGTGCTTGAAGGCCTACTAAGACTTTTTCTTACTTAATAACTGCCTTTTTCTCTCTCTAACCCTCTTTGGGGAAAAAAAGGAGGTAGGGGGAGAGAAGGGGGTACAGGGGGGACCCCCCCTCTGTCCGGAGGAGGGGGTCTTAGAATAGAATAGAATAGAACAGAACAAACCAGGTAGGAAGAGACCTTCAAGATCCTCGTATCCAACCTATCATCCAACACCACCTAATCAACTAAACCATGGAACCAAGCATCCTGACAAGCCTCGACCTGAACACCCCCAGCGACGGCGACCCCACCACCTCCCTTGGCAGTGCATTCCAATGGGCAACCAGTCTCTCTGTGTAAAACTTCCTCCTAACCTCCAGCCGAAACCTCCCCTGACGCAGCCTGAGATTGTGTCCTCTTGTTCTGGTACTGGTTGCCTGGGAGAAGAGACCAACCTCTGCCTGACTACAACCCCCCTTCAGGTAGCTGTAGAGAGCAATAAGGTCACCCCTGAGTCTCCTCTTCTCCAGGCTAATCAACCCCAGCTGCCTCAGTCTCTCCTCATAGGGCTTGTGCTCAAAGCCCCTCAGAAACCTTGTCGCCCTTCTGTGGACTCGTTCCAGCAAGTCAACATCCTTCCTAAACTGAGGGGCCCAGAACTGGACACAGTACTCGAGGTGTGGCCTAACCAGTGCAGAGTACAGGGGCACAATGACCTCCCTGCTCCTGCTGGCCACACTATTCCTGATACAGGCCAGGATGCCATTGGCCCTCTTGGCCACCTCGGCACACTGCTGGCTCATGTTTCGGCAGCTGTCAATCAGCACCCCCCAGGTCCCTCTCTGCCTGGCCGCTCTCCAGCCACTCTGACCCCAGCCTGTAGCTCTGCATGGGGTTGCCGTGGCCAAAGTGCAGCACCCGGCACTTGGACTTGTTAAATGCCATGCCATTAGACTCTGCCCATCTGTCCAGTCGGTCGAAGTCCCTCTGCAGAGCCTTTCTACCCTCTTACTGACCAACATCTGCTCCTAACTTGGTGTCATCTGCAAATTTCCTGATGACTGACTCAACCCCCCTCATCCAGATCATCAATGAAGATGTTAAAGAGGACAGGGCCCAGCACTGATCCCTGGGGGACCCCACTGGGGACTAGCCGCCAGCTGGATGTGGCACCATTCACCACCACTCTCTGGGCTGCGCCTTCCAGCCAGTTCCAAACCCAGCACAGCTGACAGCTTAGCCAGCAGTTTACTGTGGGGGACGGTGTCAAAGGCCTTGCTGAAGTCCAGGTAGACCACATCCACAGGCCTCCCCACGTCCACCAGACGGGTCACCTGATCATAGAAGGAGATCAGGTTGGAGAGGCAGGACCTGCCCTTCCTAAATCCATGTTGGCTGGGCCTGAGCCCTTGGCCATCCTTCAGGTGCGCAGTGATTGCCGCCAGGATAATCTGTTCCATCACTTTCCCTGGCACTGAGGTCAGGCTGACTGGCCTGGAGTTTCCAGGTTCCTCCATCCGTCCCTTCTTGTGGATGGGGACCACATTTACCAGTTTCCAGTCATCTGGGACCTCTCCAGTGAGCCAGGACTGGAGGAAAATGATGGAGAGCGGCTTGGCCAGTTCATCTGCCAGCTCTCTCAGCACCCTAGGATGGATCCCATCCGGTCCCATGGACTTGTGAGTGTCCAAGTGGCTCAGCAGGTCCCCAACTAATTCCTCATGGATTTCCGGGGCGTCACACTGCTCCCCAACCCTATTACCCAGCTCAGGGAGCCACTCGTCCTGAACCTTGCTGCTAAACATTGAGGCAAAGAAGGTGTTCAGGACCTCAGCCTTTTCCTCGTCTTCAGTCACCGTGTTCCCCTCCAGATCCAGTAAGGAGTGGAGGTTCTTCTTGCCCTTCTTTTTAGTGTTTTTATATTTGTAAAAATGCTTTTTATTGTCTTTAACAGAGGTGTTCAGCTTCAGTTCCAACTGGGCCTTTGCCTCTCTAATTTTATTCCTACATAATCTAACCACTTCCTTGAACATACCTCGAGAAGCCTTCCCCTCCTTCCAAAGGTGATACAGCCTCTTTTTTTCCCTTAAATCCTCCAGGAGCTGCTTGCTCATCCAGGCCGGTCGCCTTCCCCGCCGGCTCATCTTTCGGCACATGGGGACCGCCAGTTCCTGTGCCTTCAAGAGCTCCTGTTTGAAGTAGCTCCAACCCTCCTGGACCCCTCGGTTCATGAGGGTTGGTACCCAGGGAATTTTACAAATAAGTTTCTTAAAGAGGCTGAAGTTTGCCCTCTGGAAGTCCAAGGTGAAGGTTCTGTTGGTGCTCCTCCCTATCTCCCTGCCTATTGAAAACTTCACTACCTCGTGGTCACTGCACCCTAGGCAACCTCCCACCGTCACATCTCCCACCAGCCCTTCCCTATTGGAGAACAGCAGGTCAAGCAGAGCCTGTCCCCTGGTAGGCTCGCTTAACAGCTACATCAGGAAGCAGTCCTCCATGCCCTCCAGGAATCTCCTGGACTGCCTCTTCTCTGCTGAATTAAGTTCCCAGCAGATATCTGGCAGGTCGAAGTCACCCACAAGGACAAGATCTGATGATCTTCAGACAGCCTCCAGTTGTTTGTAGAATAATTCATCAGCCTCCTCATCCTGGTTGGGTGACCAGGATGTCAGATTTGTTAGGCTGCCCTCTGATTTTAACCCACAGGCTCTCAATTCCCTCATCTGCCACCTCAAGTTGTGTGGCAGAAAGTGACTCCCTAATATACAAAGCCACCCCTCCTCCTCTTCTCCCTTGCCTGTCCCTTCTAAAGAGCCTGTAACCCCCCAGTGCAGCACTCCAATCGTGTGTGTTGTCCCACCATGTTTCTGAGATGGCGACTATATCATAGTCGCCCTGGTGGACCAGGACCTCCAGCTCCTCTTGCTTATTGCCCAGGCTGCATGCATTGGTGTACATGCACTGCAGCTGGGCTCCCGACCTCTCAGTTGACCCTACCTTGTGCCCTACTCTTTCCTCTGCAGAGGGACCGATATCCTCACCCACCCCCTTCAGACCTAGTTTAAAGCCCTCCTAATGAGCCCTGCCAACTCTAGTGCTAGGACTCTCTTACCCCTTCTAGAAAAATGCACCCCATCAGGACCCAGCAGGTCGGGTGCAGTAAAAGTTGTCCCATGATCAAAGAAACCAAAGTTCCGCTGCTGGCACCATCCCCTGAGCCACTTGTTGATGGTGTGGGTTCTCCCGTTCCTCTCAGTGTACTCCCCTGCCACTGAGGGAACTGAGCAGAACACCACTTGAGCTCCTGCCCCATCGATCAATTGTCCAAGGGCCCTGAACTCCTTCTTAATCACCCTGGTGCCCTTCTTGTCAATCTCATCACTCCCAGCCTGTATTACCAGCAGAGGGTGCCACATGTTGGAGGCTGCTCAGAGAAGTACTTGGACTTTGGGATCTCTCCCTCCCCTCCTCCAGGGAGGACAGCCCAAGCCAACAAGGATGACATCTCCTCCAAGCCAAACTGGCAGCACAGTTCCTCAGACCTCCTTCAGCCAAATGGTCTTGGCAGGGAGGAGTGTGGTTAATATAATTCCTTTCCTGCTTTCTCTCCTTCTCCATTTTCCCCCCTCTCTCTCCCCCTTCTTCGGTTTTGTCCACTTTATTCTGTTAATAAATACCCTTGGTTTTGATATTTGGCCTCATTTGTGCCTTTAATTTCACAACACAGGAATATTAAAAAATAATCATAGAATGGTCCAGGCTGGAAGGGACCTCCAAAGGTCATCTAGTCCAACCTCCTCACAGTCATCAGGGACATCCCCAACTAGACCAGGCTGCCCAGGGCCTCATCAAGCCTCACCTTGAATATCTCCAGGGAAGCGGCCTCAACCACCTCCCTGGGCAACCTGTTCCAGTATTCCACAACTCTCATAGTGAAGAACTTATTCCTGATATCCAATCTAAATCTGCCCTTCTCTAGTTTGAAGCCACTGCCCCTTGTCCTGTCACTGCAGGCCCTTGTAAACAGTCTCTCCCCATCCTTCCTGTAGGCCCCCTTCAGGTACTGGAAGGCTGCTATCAGGTCTCCCCGGAGGCTCCTCTTCTCCAGGCCGAACAACCCCAGCTCCTTTAGCCTGTCCTTGTAGCAGAGGTGCTGCAACCCTCTGATCATTTTTGTGGCCCTCCTCTGGACCCTCTCTATCAGGTCCATGTCCTTCCTATACTGAGGGCTCCAGACCTGTACACAGTACTCCAGGTGAGGTCTCACCAGAGCACAGTAAAGTGGCAGAATCATGTACCATCTTTTGAAGAAAGGTGAGGCAACCTATGGAATGTTTAAGGATGTTGCTAGGACATGTAGGAAGAAAATTAGGGAGGCAAAAGCACATTTGGAGCTTAGACTGGCCTCTGCTGTGAAGGACAACAAAAAATCCTTCTATAAATAAATTAATAGCAAGAGGAGGGGCAAGGACAACCTCCACTCCTTGGTGGACACGGAGGGGAATGTAACAAAAGATGAGGAAAAGGCAGAGGTACTTAACACCTTCTTTACCTCAAATTTTAATAGCAGGACAGATTGTCTTCCAGACAGATGGCTTCCTGAGCTGGAAGATGGAGCCAGGGAGCTGCATAGTTTTCCTGTGTTCCATGAGCAAGTGATTGGAGCTCTCCTCAGCAGCTTGGACCCCCACAAGTCCATGGGACCAGATGGGATTTGTCCTAGGGTGCTGAGAGAGCTGGCAGATGAGCTGGCCAAGCTGCTCTTCATCATTTTTCAGCAGTCCTGGCTCACTGGAGAGGTCCCAGAAGACTGGAAGCTGACCAACATGGTACCCATCCACAAGAAGGGCCGGTTGGATGAGCCAGGGAATTATAGGCCTGTCAGCCTGACCTCAGTGCCAGGCAAGATTATGGAACAGGGCATCTTGAGTGCAATCACACAGCACTTAGAGGATGGCCAAGGGATCAGGCCCAGCCAGCATGGGTTTAGGAAGGGCAGGTCGTGCCTGACCAACCTGATCTCCTTCTATGATCAGGTGACCCGCCTGGTGGATGTGGGGCAGGCTGTGGATGTAGTCTACCTGGACCTCAGCAAGGCCTTTGACGCTGTCCCCCACAGCAAACTCCTGGCCAAGCTGTCAGCCCATGGCTTGGATGGGAGCACACTGCGATGGGTTAGGAACTGGCTGGAGGGCCGAGCCCAGAGAGTGGTGGTGAATGGTGCCACATCCAGCTGGTGGCCAGTCACTAGTGGTGTGCCCCAGGGATCAGTGCTGGGCCCCGTCCTCTTTAACATCTTTATTGATGATCTGGATGAGGGCATTGAGTCCATCATCAGTAAATTTGCTGACGACACCAAGCTGGGGGCAGGAGTTGATCTGCTGGAGAGTAGAGAGGCTCTGCAGAGGGACCTCGACAGGCTGGACAGATGGGCAGAGTCCAACGGCATGAGATTTAACATATCCAAGTGCCGGGTTCTGCACATTGGCCACAGCAACCCCATGCAGTGCTACAGGCTGGGGTCAGAGTGGCTGCAGAGCGGACAGGCAGAGAGGGACCTGGGGGTGCTGGTGGATGGTGGGCTGAACATGAGCCTGCAGTGTGTCCAGGCGGCCAGAAGGGCCAATGGCATCCTGGCCTATCGGCGACAGAGACTGGAGTCAATACAGACGACCAATATGATTGAGTATTGTTCCTTTATTGTTCCAGTATTGTAGGACTATAGTGCAAGCATAGTGAGTATAGCACAGTGAAGTAAAGCAAAGAAGAAGAAGGGAAAGTGCATATCAAGGGAACTTCTACAACTTATATAAACTTGGAGAGCATCATTGGTTCCCACGAGTGACCACACATCGTACTATTATAGATTATTGGTCCAACTACTAATGACACACGAGGTTGTTGATGCAGGTGCGTGTCCTGTTGTTCCAAGATAACTTTCTGTGTTTATAGCTACCAGTGTCCTGCTTTAGTTACATGCTGCAGGAACAGCACTGTTTTGCTACACTGCTAACCACTTCTGCATTTATGCTGAGCATGGCCTACCACCATGTCAGGCTCTAAGCCTACACTGCCAGATTGCTGACACTGCCCGTCGCTGGCATTGCCACACTGGCCTGCATCAGGAACAGTGTGGCCAGCAGGAGCAGGGAGGTCATTGTGCCCCTGTACACTGCACTGGTTAGGCCACACCTTGAGTACTGTGTCCAGTTCTGGGCCCCTCAGTTTAGGAAGGATGTTGACTTGGTGGATCTGCAGGCAACGCATCTTTTGATGCAGCCCAGGATGTGACTGGCTTTCTGGGCTGCTGTGATCGTTTGAGGCTGTGCCTTTAAGAACAAACAGTGCTGGGACACTCTGGCTAAATGTTTTCGGTACTAGAACAAAAAGATTCTGATATTCTAAACGAATTTCATTGGTGGATGGATAAAATGCAACTTTAAATTGTTGAGCAGTTGGAATTTTTTTTCCCCCTCAGTTCAGTTTCGCTTGGGAGTTGGGGGAGTGTGGGTTTCAGCCTGTTCTCCCTGCCTGCTTCTTCGCAAACTGCTGGAGTTGGCCTTCAGATAAGCAAAAACTAATCCTGCATGGGCTTTTGAAGCTTACTAACAACTCTTTCCCTTAATAACTTGCCTTTCTTTCTCTATAACCCCTTTTTGGGAAAAAAGGGAGGTAGGGGGGGAGAGAGGGGGTTACAGGGAGGGGATCCCTCCTCGGGGAGGGATTTTTGTTGTGTTATTTCTCTTTGCTGTATATTTCTGTGTATATATTGTAAATACCTGTATATATTGTGTTATGTATAACCTGCTTTCCATATATGCTTGTAAATATATAGCTTTGCTCTTCGACTGGGTTAGCTGTGGTTTCTTACTCTGTGGAGGAGGGAGAGCTAAGCCCTCTCTCAACCTACCACAGCTGCAAGTGCACACTGCCTGCTCATGTCCATCTTCTTGTCCATCATCACCCCCTAATCCTTTTCCAGAGGGCTGCTTTCTAACACCTCATCCCCCAGTCTGTATTGACAGTGAGGATTGTTCCAGTCCAGGTGCAGAACCTTGCACTTGCTCTTGTTGAACTTTGTGAGGTTCACCTGAATCCACCTCTCCAGCTTGTCCGGGTCCCTCTGGATGCCATCATAGAATTATAGGCTGTTAGGGGTTGGAAAGGACCTCCGAAGATCATCAAGTCCAACCCCCCTGCTAGAGCAGGACCATAGAATCCAGCACAGGAACAAATCCAGATGGGTCTTGAAAGTCTCCAGAGAAGGAGACTCCGCAACCTCCCTGGGCAGCCCGTTCCAGTTCTCTGTGACCCTCACAGTGAAGTTTCTCCTCATGCTGAGGTGGAACTTCCTGTGCTGTAATTTATATCCATTACCCCTTGACCTATCACAGGGTGCAACAGAGAAGAGCCTGTCCCCTCCCTTTTGACACCCAGCCCTCAGAGCTTTATACACATTTATTAAATCCCCTCTCAGTCTTCTCTTCTCCAGACTAAAAAGCCCCAGGGCTCTCAGCCTCTCCTCATAGGGCACGTGCTCCAGTCCCTTAATCATCCTGGTAGCTCTCCATTGGACTCTCTCCAGCAGATCCTTGTCCCTCTTGAACTGGGGAACCCAAAACTGGACACAATATTCCAGGTGAAGTCTCACCAGGGTGGAGTAGAGGGGGAGAACCTCCCTCGATCTGCTGGACACACTCCTCTTAATGCACCCCAGGATACCATTGGCCTTGGCCACAAGGGCACATTGCTGACCCATGGATAACTTCTTGTCAACCAGGACTCCCCAGGTCCTTCTCCACAGGGCTGCTCTTTAGCAGATCACCTCCTAACCTGTACTGGTGCAGTTTATTATTCTTTCCCACATGTAGGACTCTGCACTTATCCTTGTTGAACCTCAATAGGTTCCTCTCTGCCCAGCTCTTCAGTCTGTCCAGGTCTCACTGAATGGCCACACAGCCTTCAGGTGATCAGCCTGTGGTGGTTTTAGGCTATGCCTTTAAAATTCAGTTACAGATTTTGAGCAGAAAAGTAGAAAAATATAAATAAATCACTATTGGGTGTTAAAAGGAAAACAAAAGATGCTTCTAAACAAATTCATTGGGTAAATATCTGGAATAATATTGTCGCAAGAAGGGGTCGCCAACGATCAATATGATCCACGAAATCCAACTTTATTGAGCATCAGACACTTCTTATATACAGTAGCCTAGCTGCCGGCCCCCACCTTCTGCGGTTAAACATCCTGCTTTCCCATCCTGATGAGATAATCACAAGAATTCTGTTTTACATTCTTCTTTACTTGTTATCGCCTGTAAGGGCGCAGTGACCTTGCTTTGGTGTCCTGTTATCCTTTGCAGGCAGCTGCAAGCACAGCTACAAGGTCATGGCGGCCTGGCTGCATCAACACACTGGCTTACTGTGAGCAGTAAACAACAAGATGGAGTCTGGCCTACATACTCTGTTCAAACCGTTGTTCCATAGAACCATGTCTTTGCAAGCCATTCCTCAACATAATATGAGCTGTATCATAACGATTCCTCTCTTTTCTCTTCTGATCTCAGCTGTTTTTGCTTTGCTTGGGAGAGAGAATCTGTGTGCTTTGGCTGGCCTTGGCTAAGGCTAACCCATTGCTTCTCTTTCCGCTCTTTCTCTCTTGGGACAGGGAGGTAGGGGGGAAGAAGTGGAACAGCTTCCCTGGTCTCTTGACCAGGGGAGTTCTCATGTTGTTCACTAATTGTAAATATCTGTAAATATTGCAAATGCTGTATATTTTGTACATATTAATTGCATTCCATTGTAGAGTGTAGATTTTGCTTGTTGTGACCGTTTTAGGCTGTGCCTTTAAGAAAGGGACAGTTGCTGGAACACTCTGGCTGAATATTTTGAAAACAAAGATAGGTCTCAACAAATTTCATTGGTAGATAGGTAAAATGCAACTTTAAGTTTTAGTTCAGTTTGAGTCTCTGTCTCAGTTCCAGTCTGTTCTGCCTTTTCAGCCTGTCTGCTTCTGAGCAACAGCTGCAGGAGCTGACCTTGATAACAGATAAGTGTTGCAGTTTGAGCTGGGTGCCCCCTGATGTGTTCACTTCCTGTGTCCAGAAGTCCAGCCCAGAGGGATGGACACAGGAAATTGTGTGTATTTCCTACCATAATTCTTTGCGCCACTATAAGATCCAGTGCGGGGTCTAGCACTTTCTCTTTTCTTCCTCCTCCGTCAGCCGGTAACTGGGGGAGATGTCTCCTGGCTTTGCGCCTGCTAGGCCCAAGGCCACGGGGAGATGGGCAGTCTCAGGCCTGGCCAGCTGAGATTAGCCCAGCAGAGGGAGGGGGAAGAAGGAGCCCTGGGGGTCTCGGGTGTACCCTCAGGTGGGAATGGGATGCCTCTGGGTTTGCTTTGGGATCTTTTTTTGTCACTGCGCTTTGGGTTTTCTGTAAACATTCACCGCTTTCTATTTAAACTTTCATCACTTTTGCAATCCGTTTGTCTTGAGTGTTTTTATTCCTGCCCGTGGTGGGGAGAGGGGGCTGCCTCAACCCAGCACATTCTTGGTAGCAGAGGATGGTTGTTTTGGGGAGGGGGTCTGCCTCTAAACCCACCACATTCTTGGCGAGCCAGGCAGGAGAGGAGTTTGTTATTGTGCATGCTGCAGATCGGATTGCAAAAGATAAGAGAGTTTAAATTTAGTTCTGGGCGTCGTTCTGGTTTTCTGGCAGTTGGGGCTCAAAGTGTTGTTGTTGGGGCGATTGTGTGAGTTCCTGTGGATTGCAGGGGGACACCTGGTGCGTGGCCGGTGGCACGGAGCCCCTCCTGCTATTTCAAGCAGGGGTGGCTCTTAACCATCGGAATTGGGGCTTCGCTTAAGAATGCGGGCCCTGCCCCTCCTCCACCTTTACTCTCTGCGGAGCGGCAGAAGCGGCGGGGAGTGAAGTGGGGGAAGGGGCAGCGGCGAGCAAATCAAAGTCAGGTCCGTTCTTGCTGCAGGGTAGGGCCAGCCGCGGCAGAGCGGGTGAGCCCGGCTCCCGATACCCAAGGAGGGCGAACGGGAACTCAGTTCGAAAGCTGTTCTCAAGGGCCCTGGGGACGCGTTTATGGCTTTCGCTGGAGGAGCCGTTTGAATGCCCGAGGGGTGGAGGCGATTTTGATTCTGTACCGCGGCGGTAGAGGTGGCTGGAGCCCTGCTGTATGCTCGGGTTGCGGCGGTGGCGGGTCCGGCCGTGCGCCAGGGGCAGAGACGGCGGCCCGGGCCGTGCACTCGGAGTGCGGCAGGGACCGGCCCTATTCTCTTCCCCGACTTTTCGGACGAGTTCTGAAAATGGCGCCTAGCACCTGGCTCCACCTCCCTTCTTCTCAGCAGGTTGTGGAGCAGCCCCTCCCTCTCCCGGGGTGGGGCTGTGTAGTTGGAGCTGCCACATCTGCGGTATGCGAACGCCCAGTGGGGGGGCGGTGTACCTGTGGCATGCATCTGTGGAGCCTCGGGCCGCGGCTGAAAGCGGTCAGCACTGGGCTTGGGATAGGTCCGTGCAGTGTTGAGAGAGGCTCAGCGTGCTATTTTCCTGGAGGGGTGGAGAAGCAGCAGAGCCTGATTGTTCTGACTGGCTTGCCCCAGGGGTGGAAATATGCCGCTGAGTAGATAGAGATGGGAATAAAGGTTTGGTTGAGAGGTTGTGAGGTTCTTTCCAGGTGACCAGGATGTCCAACGGATCCATGAAGACCTTGCACCGCAGAAGAGTGAACTCTGCATTGTGGGAGGTTCCATTAGATGAGAGAAGAAGAACTGGAATGGACTGACACTTGAGCTTGAATGAGAGACTGTTTGAGTGGACGCCCAGATGAAGAGATGGACTTCGCCGGACATGTCATCAGAAGATTTCTGATTTGATGATGTGTTTAGGTGCAAAGATTATGGTATGAAATAAGGGGTGGCGTGTTGCAGTTTGAGCTGGGTGCCCCCTGATGTGTTCACTTCCTGTGTCCAGAAGTCCAGCCCAGAGGGATGGACACAGGAAATTGTGTGTATTTCCTACCATAATTCTTTGCGCCACTATAAGATCCAGTGTGGGGTCTAGCACTTTCTCTTTTCTTCCTCCTCCGTCAGCTGGTAACTGGGGGAGATGTCTCCTGGCTTTGCGCCTGCTAGGCCCAAGGCCACGGGGAGATGGGCAGTCTCAGGCCTGGCCAGCTGTGATTAGCCCAGCAGAGGGAGGGGGAAGAAGGAGCCCTGGGGGTCTCGGGTGTACCCTCAGGTGGGAATGGGATGCCTCTGGGTTTGCTTTGGGATCTTTTTTTGTCACTGCGCTTTGGGTTTTCTGTAAACATTCACCGCTTTCTATTTAAACTTTCATCACTTTTGCAATCCGTTTGTCTTGAGTGTTTTTATTCCTGCCCGTGGTGGGGAGAGGGGGCTGCCTCAACCCAGCACAATAAGAAAAAAAAATAATTCTTGCATGCACTTTGAGCCTAACAGAATTTCTTCCTTAATAATTACTTTCTCTCTCTCTCTAACCCTTTTGGGAAAAAAGGGAGGTGGGGGGAGAGAGGGGGTACAGGGGGGGGAACCCTCCTCTTTCCGGAGGAGGGAGTTTTGTTCTGTATTACTTTCTTTGCTGTGTATTTCTGTATATATTGTAAATACTGTATATATTTTGTATACATTCACTGCATTTCATCCTGCTTGTAAATATAGCTTTAATTCATCTTGCTTCTCCGACTGAGTTAGCTGTGGTTTCTTTCTTTGTGGGGGAGGGAGAACTGAACCTTCTCTCACCACCACACTTGTAAATACAGCTTCATTTGCTTCTGAGTTGGTCTGGAAAAGTTAATGTTGGGGGGAAACTTCAACCCACCACACAGCCAAACCTCCCAGTTTGGTATCATCAGCAAACTTGCTGAGCAGACGCTCTGTCCCCTCATCAATGTCATTGATGAAGATGTTGAACAGCACTGGACCCAGCACTAATCCCTGGGGGGCTCCACTATTTACAGCTCTCTAGCTGGACTTGGCAGCATTGACCACCACTCTTTGGACTCTATTTTGTAACCAGTTCCTAATCCATCTCAGTGTGTGCTCTTCTATCCCACACTTCCTGAGCTTATTCACAAGGATGTTATAGGAGGCAGTGTCAAAAGCCTTACTAAGGTCAAGGTAGACTACATCCACTGGTCTCCCTGCATGCATCTACCCATTCTGTTACAGCATCCATGCTGACTACTCCTGATAACCACCTTCTCTTCTAAGTGCCTAGAGATGACCTCCAGAATGAGCTGCTCTATCATTTTTCCAGGGATGGAGGTGAGACTTACTGGTCTGTAGTTTCCTGGAACCTTTCTTGCTCTTTTTGAAGACTGGAGTGACATTGGCTTTCCTCCAGTCCTCAGATACCTCTCTTGTCTGCCAGGATTTTGCAAAAATGATGGAGAGTGGTAGAGCAACTACATCAGCCAGCTCTCTCAACACTCTTGGGTGCATCTCATGAGGCACCATGGACTTATGGATGTTCATTTTATGTAACTGATCCCTAACCCAGTCTTCACTGACTAGTGGGAGGTCCTCTTTCCTCTAGTCTTCTTCTTCATCCAGGGTCTGGACTTCATAGGGCAGTTCAGTCTTAGGAGTAAAAAATGAAGCAAAGAACGCATTCAGCAACTCTGCCTTCTCTGCATCCTCAATTATCAGGGCTGCCTCCTCATTCAACAGTGGGCCCACACCTTCCCTATTCTTCCTTTTCCTACTGATATATTTGAAGAAGCCCTTCTTATTCTCTTTTAATTCCTTTGCCAGTTTTAGTTCCAAGAGGTCTTTGGCCTTCCTTGTTGCCATCATAGTATCATAGTATCAGTCAATGTTGGAAGCGACCACAAGGATCATCTAGTTCCAACCCCCCTGCCATGGGCAGGGCCACCCCACACTAGATCAGCCTGGCCAGAGCCTCATCCAGCCTGGTCTTAAACACCTCCAGGGACGGCGCCCCAACCACCTCCCTGGACAACCCATTCCAGGGCTTCACCACTCTCATGGTGAAGAACTTCCTCCCCACCTCCAGCTTCATTCCATTCCCCCTAGTCCTATCACTACCTGACACCCTAAAAAGTCCCTCCCCAGCCTTCTTGCAGGCCCCCTTCAGATACAGGAAGGCCACAATTAGGTCACCTCGGAGCCTTCTCTTCTCCAGACTGAACAGCCTCAACTCCTTCAGTCTGTCCTCATAGGAGAGGTGCTCCAGCCCTCTGATCATCCTTGTGGCCCTTCTCTGGACACCTTCCAGTACCTCCATATCCCTCTTGTAAGAGGGGCTCCAGAACTGGATGCAGTACTCCAGGTGGGGGTCTCACCAGAGCTGAGGAGAGGGGGAGAATCACCTCCCTTGACCTGCTGGCCACACTTCTCCCGATGCAGCCCAGGATCTGATTGGCTTTCCGGGCTGCAAGTGCACACTGAGAGCTCATGTTGAGCTTCTCGTCCACCAGCACCCCCAAGTCTCTCTCCTCAGGCTTGCTTTCCAGCCAGTCACTGCCCAGCCTGGATTTGTGCCTGGGATTGCCTCGACCCAGATGCAGGACCCTGCACTTGGTCTTGTTGAACCTCATGAGGTTGGCTTGTGTCAAGGTCCCTCTGGATGGCATCCCTTCCCTCCAGCGTGTCTGCTGCACCACACAGCTTGGTGTCATCAGCAAACTTGCTGAGGGTGCACTCAATGCCACTGTCCATGTCACCCACAAAGATGTTGGACAAGACTGGTCCCAGGACTGATCCCTGAGGGACTCCGCTTGTCCCTGGCCTCCACTGGGACACGGACCCATTCACAGCCACTCTTTGGGTGCGGCCATCAAGCCAGTTCTTTATCCATCTAGTGGTCCACCCATCAAACCCATGTGTCACCAGTTTGGAGACCAGGATGTGGTGCGGGACAGTGTCGAAGGCTTTACTCAGGTCCAGGGAAACGACATCAGTTGCTCACCCCTCATCTATTAATGTTGTGACCTTGTCATAGAAGGCCACCAGGTTGGTCAGGCAGGATTTGCCCTTGGTGAAGCCATGCTGACTCTTCCCAATCACCTCTTCACTATTCTTCTGAGTCAGTAGTGCCTCCAGGAGGATCTGGTTCATGATCTTTCCGGGCACAGAGGTGAGACTGACTGGCCTGTAGTTCCCTGGTTCCTCCTTCTTACCCATTTTGAAAATAGGGATAATGTTTCCCCTTTTCCAGTCTGTGGGGACTTGCCCAGACTGCCATGACTTTTGGAATATAATAGAGAGGGGTTTAGCAACCTCATCTGCCAGTTCTCTCAGTACCCGTGGGTGTATCCCGTCGGGTCCCATGGACTTGAACACTTTCAGGTTCTTCAGGTGATCACGAACCTGATCTTCACTTATGATGGGCAGTTCTTCCTCCCCGTCCCTGGCATTGTCTCCCATAATATCAGGAGTGTGGCTGGAGGCCCTTGCAGTGAAGACTGAGGTAAAGAAGTTATTGAGTACCTCAGCCTTTTCCTCATCACTTGTGACCATTTCACCAGTTTCCTTTCTGAGAGGGCCCACACCTTCCCTAGTCATCTTCTTCCCATTAATATACCTGTAGAAGTTCTTAGTGTTCTCTTTAACCTCCCTGGCTAGATTCAATTCAAACTCTGCTTTGGCTTTCCTAACCAGGTCTCTTGCTGCTCGGGCAGCTTCCTTATATACCCCCTAGCTGTCCTTCCTTCCATTTCCTGTAGAGTTTCTTTTTAAGTAATAGTGTGTCCAGTAGCTCCTTGCTCATCCAGGCAGTCCTCCTAGCATTCTTTCCTGCTTTTCTCTTTGTTGGTATACATAGCTCCTGGACACAGAGGAGGTGGTCCTTGAATACTGACCAGCTGTCCTGGGTCCCTCTTCCCTCCAGGGCTTTGTCCCACGACACTTTGGCTATCAGATCCCTGAAGCGATCAAAGTCTGCACGCCTAAAGTCTAGGGTCGTAAGCTTAGAATACTTCCTTCTGATTGCCCTGAGGACATTAAATTCAACTGCTTCATGGTCACTGCAGCCAAGGCTGACTCTGAGCCTTACATTGGTTACCAGCCCTTCCCTGTTGGTGAGAACAAGGTCCAGCATAGCACCTTTTCTTGTTGGTTCCTGTGGTAGGTTGAGAGAGGGCCTAGCTCTCCCTCCCCCACAGAGTAAGTAACCATGGCTAAACTCAGTCGGAGAAAGCAGACTATATTTGCAAGCATATATGGAAAGCAGGTTATATATAACACAATATATACAGGTATTTACAATATATATATACAGAAATATACAGCAAAGGAAAATAACACAACAAAAATTCCCTCCTCAGGGAGGGTTTCCCTCCCTGTAACCCCCTCTCTCCCCCCCCACCTCCCTTTTTTCCCAAAAAGGGGTTAGAGAGAGAGGAAAAGGCAAGTTATTAAGGAAAAGAATAGTTATAAAGCTTTCAAAAGCACATGCAGGATTAGTTTGCTTATCTCAAGGTCAGCTCCGCTTAGTTTTCTGAGAAGCAGGCAGGGAGAGAAGCAGTTCAGGCTGGCACGGCAGAACAGGCTGAAACCCAAACTCCCAAACTGTGAAAAAATTCCAACTGCCCTACAATTTAAAGTTGCATTTTGCCCATCTACCAATGAAATTCATTTAGAATATCAGAGTGTTTTTGTTCTAGTACCAAAAACATTCAGCCAGTGTCCCAGTACTGTCTGTTTCTTAAAGGCACAGCCTCAAACGGTCACAGTTCCTCTACCATTTGGAGGAGGAAGTTGTCTTCTATGCAGTCCAGGAACATCCTGGTGCCTTGCTGTGTTGTCCCTCCAGCAGATGTCAGGGTGGTTGAAATCACCCATGAGGACCAGGGCTTGTGACCTGGAAGCCGCTTCTATTTGCCTGTGGAGGGCCTCATCTGCTTGGTTCTGCTGGTCAGGTGGCCTGTAGGAGATCCCCATAGTAATATCTCCTTCCCCTGTCTTGCCTTTAATTTTATCCCATACACTCTCAACCAGCTCATCATCCCTCCCCAGGTGGAGCTCCACTGATTCCAGCTGGTTATTGACATAGAGGGCAACACCTCCTCCTCTCCTTCCCTGCCTGTCCTTCCTAAAGAGCTTATACCCGTCTATCCCTACATTCCAGTCATGGGAATCATCCCACCGAGTTTCAGTAATAGCCACTATGTCATGGCATCCCAGCAGCACAGTGGCCCTTAATTCATCCTGTTTGTTGCCCAAGCTGCGTGCATTCGCATAGAAGCACTTCAGCTGGGCTGGCCCTGTCGTCCTCTTGTGCCAATTCCCCTCGGTTTCCACAGAATGTCCTGGTGCATCATTCGTGGCTTGCCTCAGGGCAGCAAGTTGAGAGCCCTTACCAGCTCTCCATCCCTCTGCCTCTGGTGAGCTGCCCCTCTGCTTGTCACAGGCCAGCAGACTATTAACCCCATGCCCTGGCAACTACTCTATAGTTCTCCCACGTGACAAGTCCTTTCCTCCATGAACTGTAAGTTTCTTCCTTCCATGAGATTTCCTTCAGAAGCTCCTTGTTCATCCATGCAGGTCTCCTGGCACGTCTCCCCCATTTTTTACTCAAGGGAACACACCTATCTTGGGCTTGGAGGAAGTGGCATTTAAAAATTGTCCAACTTTCTTGGGCTCCTTTACCCTCCAGAGTCTTAGCTCATGGGATTCCTACAAGTATATCTCTGAGGAGTGCAAAGTTAGCCCTGCAGAAGTCCAGGGTTGTAATCCTACATGCTGCTCTGCTGCTACTCTGTATAATACTAAACTCCACCATGTCATGATCACAGTTGCCAAGGCTGTTCCCGACCTTAATGTCCCTCTGTGTATCGATAACACCACACAGCTTGGTGTGATCTGCAAACTTGCTGATGGTACATTCAGTCTCACTATGTCATTGATAAAAATATTAAACCATGCAGGTCCCAGTACAGACCCCTGAGGGACACCACTTGTCACTGCTCTCCATCTGGACTTCAAGCCATTGAGCACCGCCCTCTGGATGCAACCATCCAGCCAATTCCTTATCCACTGAACAGTCCACCCATCAAATCCATATCTCTCCAACTTGCTGAGTAGGATGTTGTGGGGGACTGTGTCAAAGGCCTTGCAGATGTCCAGATAGATGACATCCACAGGTCGTCCCTTATCTACTAAAGTAGTCACTTCGTCATAGAAAGCCACAAGGTTAGTCAGGCAGGACCTGCCCCTAGTGAAGCCATGCTGGCTGTCTTGAATCACCTCCCTTTCCTCCATGTACCTCAGCATGGCATCTAGGAGGATCTGTTCCATGATCTTCCCAGGCACGGAGGTGAGGCTGACAGGTCGGTAGAATAGAATAGAATAAACCAGGTTGGAAGAGACCTTCAAGATCATCGCGTCCAACCTATTATCCAACCCACCTAATCAACTAAACCAGGCAACCAAGCACCCTATCAAGTCTCCTCCTTGTTGCAGTTTGGGCTGGGTGCCCTCTGCTACGTGAGGTGCTTCCTGTGTCCAGAGGTCCAGCCCAGTGGGCGGACACAGGAAACTAGGTATTTCCTACCATAATTCTTTGCACCGCTATAAAATCCAGTGCGGGGTCTGGCACTTCCTCTTTCTTCCTCGCTGTCACCCGGTAACTGGGGGAGATGTCTCCCGGCCATGGGCCTGGCTAGGCCCAAGGCCACGGGGGGATGGGCAGTCTCAGATCTGGCCAGCTGAGACTAGCCTAGCGGGGGGGGGGGGGGAAAGGAGCCCTGGGGGTCTTGGGTGTACCCTCAGGTGCTGGGTTGAGGCAGCCCCCTCTCTCCCCACCACGGGCAGGAATAAAACACTCAGGACAAATGGATTGCAAAAGTGATGAAAGTTTAAATAG
The DNA here is from genome assembly GCF_014839835.1 of Dryobates pubescens. Classification (NCBI taxonomy): domain Eukaryota; kingdom Metazoa; phylum Chordata; class Aves; order Piciformes; family Picidae; genus Dryobates; species Dryobates pubescens. The sequence goes on along the minus strand of NC_071656.1, from coordinate 791,217 downwards.
AAAGCAGTGAATGTTACAGAAAACCCAAAGTGCAGTGACAAAAAAGAGATCCCAAAGCAAACCCAGAGGCATCCCATTCCCACCTGAGGGTACACCTGAGACCCTCAGGGCTCCTTCTTCCCCCTCCCTCTGCTGGGCTAGTCTCAGCTGGCCAGGCCTGAGACTGCCCATCCCCCCATGGCCTTGGGCCTAGCCAGGCCCAAAGCCAGCAGACATCTCCCCCAGTTACCGGCTGACGGAGGAGGAAGAAAAGAGAAAGTGCTAGATCAACAATCTTCCAGACAGAGAACAACTGAGGTTACATCCTTTAATCCTGACGAGGGGACCTCTGGTTTGGCACCACCAAAGTCAGACAGTGAATACTTTGATGAAGACCAGGAGTAGAGGGTCCCTGCCTTTGGCCAGGAGGAGGAATACTGGACTGTGTGGTCTGGCACATCAAAGCCACATAGCTGCAAATTCTCTAGCTGAATAGTTGGGCGTAAAAAGGAAATCAAGAGAGATAATTCTAAACCAATTTCATTGGTCAGATGAGTGGGGATGTAGTTTTATGATCTTACATTTTTTTCTCTCACTCTCACTCCGTCTCTTTCTCTGGCATGCATGCTGCTCTTGGACAGAGACTGCTTATCATCTAACAACCTTGAGATAAGCATTACTAGCTTTCTAACAACGCTTTTGAACTAACTGAATTTTCCCCTAACATCTCTCCTTTTCTCTTTTCTTCTAATTATTCATTGCATTCCATTATTGCTTGTAAAATACAGCACTTTCATTTGCTTCTCCGACTGACTTCAGCCGAGCTTTTGTTTGATGTGGGTGGGTTAAACCATCACAAACACGCAGAGTTGCAGAGGCAAAAGATAGAGAAGAAGAATCCAGCCAGTTTGCAGAGGTAAAAGCTGTCCAGCTAGCTCCAGCTGAATGTGAGAGATGGCCAATGCTTTATCTCTACACTGATTCATGGATGGTAGCCAGTGCTCTGTGGGGTTGGCTAAAGGACTGGAAGAAGAATGGTTGGCAGAGGAAAGGAAGGCCTATTTGAGCAGCTGACCTGTGGCAGGACATTGCTGATCGCATTGAGAGAATTCCAGTGAAGGTGAGACACATTGATGCTCACGTGCCTAAGAGCAAAGCTACTGGGGAACAGCAACACAACCATCAGGCAGGTCTAGCTGCAAAAGTTTCTCAAGTAGTGTTGCAGTTTGAGCTGGGTGCCCCCCTGGTGTGTTCACTTCCTGTGTCCAGAAGTCCAGCCCAGAGGGATGGACACAGGAAATTGTGTATTTCCTACCATAATTCTTTGCACCACTATAAGATCCAGTGCGGAGTCTAGCACTTTCTCTTTTCTTCCTCCTCCGCCAGCCGGTAACTGGGGGAGATATCTCCTGGCTTTGGGCCTGGCTAGGCCCAAGGCCACGGGGGGATGGGCAGTCTCAGGCCTGGCCAGCTGAGACTAGCCCAGCAGAGGGAGGGGGAAGAAGGAGCCCTGAGGGTCTCGGGTGTACCCTCAGGTGGGAATGGGATGCCTCTGGGTTTGCTTTGGGATCTCTCTTTGTCACTGCGCTTTGGGTTCTCTGTAACATTCACTGCTTTCTATTTAAACTTTCATCACTTTTGCAATCCGTTTGTCTGAGTGTTTTATTCCTGCCTGTGGTGGGGAGAGAGGGGGCTGCCTCAACCCAGCACATTCAGCTGGCCAGGCCTGAGACTGCCCATCCCCCCGTGGCCTTGGGCCTAGCCAGGCCCAAAGCCAGGAGACATCTCCCCCAGTTACCGGCTGGCGGAGGAGGAAGAAAAGAGAGAGAGAGTGCCAGACCCCGCACTGGAAGTGAACACACCAGGGGGGCACCCAGCTCAAACTGCAACATGCCACCCCTGTATTTCATACCATAATCTCTGCACCTAAACACATCATCAAATCAGAAATCTCCTGATGATATGTCCAGCGAAGTCCATCTCTTCATCTGGGCGTCCACTCAACCAGTCTCTCATTCAGGCTCAAGTGTCAGTCCGTTCCAGTCCTTCTCCTCTCATCTAACGGAACCTCCCGCGATGCAGAGTTCACTCTTCTGCGGTGCAAGCTCTTCATGGATCCGTTGGACATCCTGGTCACCTGGAAAGAACCTCACAACTTCTCAAGCAAACCTTCATTCCCATCTCTATCTACTCAGCGGCATATTTCCACCCCTGGGGCAAGCCAGTCAGAACAATCAGGCCCTGCTGCTTTTCCACCCCTCCAGGAAATAGCACGCTGAGCCTGTCTCAACAGTGCACGGACCTATCCAAGCCCAGTGCTGACCGCTTTCAGCCGCGGCCCGAGGCTCCACAGACGCATGCCACAGGTACACCGCCCCTCCACTGGGCGTTCGCGTACCACAGATGTGGCAGCTCCAAGTACACAGCCCCACCCCGGGAGGGGAGGGGCTGCTCCACAACCTGCTGAGAAGAAGGGAGGTGGAGCCAGGTGCTAGGCGCCATTTTCGGAACTCGTCCGAAAACGTCGGGGAAGAGAACAGGGCTGGCCCCGCCGCCGCTCCGAGTGCACGGCCCGAGCCGCCGCCGCCGCTCCGAGCGCACGGCTCGGCCCTCAGCCGCCGCAACCCGAGCATACAGCAGGGCTCCAGCCACCTCTACCGCCGCGGTACAGAATCAAAATCGCCTCCACCCCTCGGGCATTCAAACGGCTCCTCCAGAGAAAGCCATAAACGCGTCCCCAGGGCCCTTGAGAACAGCTTTCGAACTGAGTTCCCGTTCGCCCTTCCTGGGTATCGGGAGCCGGGCTCGCCCGCTCCGCCGCGGCTGGCCCTACCCTGCAGCGAGAACGGACCTGACTTTGATCTGCTCGCCGCTGCCCCCTCCGCCACTTCACCCCCCGCCGCTTCTGCCGCTCCGCAGAGAGTAAAGGTGGAGGAGGGGCAGGTCCCGCATTCTTAAGCGATGCCCCAGTTCCGATGGTTAAGAGCCACCCCTGCTTGAAATAGCAGGAGGGGCTCCGTGCCACCGGCCACGCACCAAGTGTCCCCCGGCAATCCACGAGAACTCGCACAATCGCCCCAACAGCAACAACACTTGAGCCCCAACTGCCAGAGAACCAGAACGACGCCCAGAACTAAATTTAAACTCTCTTATCTTTTGCAATCCGATCTGCAGAATGCACACAATAAACTCCTCTCCTGGCTGGCTCGCCAAGAATGTGGTGGGTTTAGAGGCAGACCCCCTCCCCACAACAACCATCCTCTGCTACCAAGAATGTGCTGGGTTGAGGCAGCCCCCTCTCTCCCCACCACGGGCAGGAATAAAACACTCAGACAAACGGATTGCAAAAGTGATGAAAGCTTAAATGGAAAACAGTGAATGTTACAGAGAACCCAAAGCGCAGTGACAAAGAAAGATCCCAAAGCAAACCCAGAGGCATCCCATCCCCACCTGAGGGTACACCCGAGACCCTCAGGGCTCCTTCTTCCCCCTCCCTCTGCTGGGCTAGTCTCAGCTGGCCAGGCCTGAGACTGCCCATCCCCCTGTGGCCTTGGGCCTAGCCAGGCCCAAAGCCAGCAGACATCTCCCCCAGTTACCGGCTGGCGGAGGAGGAAGAAAAGAGAACGTGCTAGACTCCGCACTGGATCTTATAGTGGTGCAAAGAATTATGGTAGGAAATACACAATTTCCTGTGTCCATCCCTCTGGGCTGGACTTCTGGACACAGGAAGTGAACACCCCAGGGGGGCACCCAGCTCAAACTGCAACATGCCACCCCTGTATTTCATACCATAATCTCTGCACCTAAACACATCATCAAATCAGAAATCTTCTGATGACATGTCCGGCGAAGTCCACATCTTCATCTGGGCGTCCACTCAACCAGTCTCTCCTTCAGGCTCAAGTGTCAGTCCATTCCAGTCCTTCTCCTCTCATGTAACGGAGCCTCCCGCGATGCAGAGTTCACTCTTCTGCGGTGCAAGCTCTTCATGGATCCGTTGGACATCCTGGTCACCTGGAAAGAACCTCACAACTTCTCAACCAAACCATCATTCCCATTTCTATCCACTCAGCGGCATATTTCCACCCCTGGTGCAAGTCAGCCAGAACAATCAGGCTCTGCTGCTTTTCCACCCCTCCAGGAAATAGCACGCTGAGCCTCTCTCAACAGTGCACGGACCTATCTCAAGCCCAGTGCTGACCGCTTCCAGCCGCGGCCCGAGGCTCCACAGACGCATGCCACAGGTACACCGCCCCTCCACTGGGCGTTCGCGTACCGCAGATGTGGCAGCTCCAAGTACACAGCCCCACCCCGGGAGAGGAGGGGCTGCTCCACAACCTGCTGAGAAGAAGGAAGGTGGAGCCAGGTGCTAGGCGCCATTTTCGGAACTCGTCCGAAAACGTCGGGGAAGAGAACAGGGCTGGCCCCGCCGCTGCTCCGAGTGCACGGCCCTCGCCGCCGCCACCGCCGCCGCTCCGAGCGCACGGCTCGGCCCTCAGCCGCCGCAGCCCGAGCATACAGCAGGGCTCCAGCCACCTCTACCGCCGCGGTACAGAATCAAAATCGCCTCCACCCCTCGGGCATTCAAACGGCTCCTCCAGAGAAAGCCATAAACACGTCCCCAGGGCCCTTGAGAACAGCTTTCGAACTGAGTTCCCGTTCGCCCTTCCTGGGTATCGGGAGCCGGGCTCGCCCGCTCCGCCGCGGCTGGCCCTACCCCGCAGCGAGAACGGACCTGACTTTGATCTGCTCGCCGCTGCCCCCTCCGCCACTTCACCCCCCGCCGCTTCTGCCGCTCCGCAGAGAGTAAAGGTGGAGGAGGGGCAGGTCCCGCATTCTTAAGCGATGCCCCAGTTCCGATGGTTAAGAGCCACCCCTGCTTGAAATAGCAGGAGGGGCTCCGAGCCACCGGCCACGCACCAAGTGTCCCCCGGCAATCCACGAGAACTCGCACAATCGCCCCAACAACAACAACACTTGAGCCCCAACTGCCAGAGAACCAGAACGACGCCCAGAACTAAATTTAAACTTTCTTACCTTTTGCAATCCTATCTGCATAATGCACAATAACAAACTCCTTCTCCTGCCTGGCTCGCCAAGAATGTGGTGGGTTTAGAGGCAGACCCCCTCCCCACAACAACCATCCTCTGCTACCAAGAATGTGCTGGGTTGAGGCAGCCCCCTCTCTCCCCACCACAGGCACAGGAATAAGACACTCAAACAAACGGATTGCAAAAGTGATGAAAGTTTAAATAGAAAGCAGTGAATGTTACAGAGAACCCAAAGCGCAGTGACAAAGAAAGATCCCAAAGCAAACCCAGAGGCATCCCATTCCCACCTGAGGGTACACCCGAGACCCTCAGGGCTCCTTCTTCCCCCTCCCTCTGCTGGGCTAGTCTCAGCTGGCCAGGCCTGAGACTGCCCATCCCCCCGTGGCCTTGGGCCTAGCCAGGCCCAAAGCCAGGAGACATCTCCCCCAGTTACCGGCTGGCGGAGGAGGAAGAAAAGAGAGACATTGCTAGACTCCGCACTGGATCTTATAGTGGTGCAAAGAATTATGGTAGGAAATACACAATTTCCTGTGTCCATCCCTCTGGGCTGGACTTCTGGACACAGGAAGTGAACACACCAGGGGGGGGGCACCCAGCTCAAACTGCAACATGCCACCCCTGTATTTCATACCATAATCTCTGCACCTAAACACATCATCAAATCAGAAATCTCCTGATGACATGTCCGGCGAAGTCCACATCTTTATCTGGGCGTCCACTCAAACAGTCTCTCCTTCAGGCTCAAGTGTCAGTCCATTCCAGTCCTTCTCCTCTCATCTAATGGAACCTCCCGCGATGCAGAGTTCACTCTTCTGCGGTGCAAGCTCTTCATGAATCCGTTGGACATCCTGGTCACCTGGAAAGAACCTCACAACTTCTCAACCAAACCATCATTCCCATTTCTATCCACTCAGCGGCATATTTCCACCCCTGGGGCAAGTCAGCCAGAACAATCAGGCTCTGCTGCTTTTCCACCCCTCCAGGAAATAGCACGCTGAGCCTCTCTCAACAGTGCACGGACCTATCCAAGCCCAGTGCTGACCGCTTCCAGCCGCGGCCCGAGGGTCCACAGACGCATGCCACAGGTACACCGCCCCTCCACTGGGCGTTCGCGTACCGCAGATGTGGCAGCTCCAAGTACACAGCCCCACCCCGGGAGAGGAGGGGCTGCTCCACAACCTGCTGAGAAGAAGGAAGGTGGAGCCAGGTGCTAGGCGCCATTTTCGGAACTCGTCCGAAAACGTCGGGGAAGAGAACAGGGCTGGCCCCGCCGCCGCTCCGAGTCCACGGCCCGAGCCACCGCCGCCGCTCCGAGCGCACGGCTCGGCTCTCAGCCGCCACAACCCGAGCATACAGCAGGGCTCCAGCCACCTCTACCGCCGCGGTACAGAATCAAAATCGCCTCCACCCCTCGGGCATTCAAACGGCTCCTCCAGAGAAAGCCATAAACGCGTCCCCAGGGCCCTTGAGAACAGCTTTCGAACTGAGTTCCCGTTCGCCCTTCCTGGGTATCGGGAGCCGGGCTCGCCCGCTCCGCCGCGGCTGGCCCTACCCCGCAGCGAGAACGGACCTGACTTTGATCTGCTCGCCGCTGCCCCCTCCGCCACTTCACCCCCCGCCGCTTCTGCCGCTCCGCAGAGAGTAAAGGTGGAGGAGGGGCAGGTCCCGCATTCTTAAGCGATGCCCCAGTTCCGATGGTTAAGAGCCACCCCTGCTTGAAATAGCAGGAGGGGCTCCGTGCCACGGGCTACGCACCAGGTGCCCCCCGGCAATCCACGAGAACTCGCACAATCGCCCCAACAACAACAACACTTGAGCCCCAACTGCCAGAAAACCAGAATGACGCCCAGAACTAAATTTAAACTCTCTTATCTTTTGCAATCCGATCTGCAGAATGCACACAATAAACTCCTCTCCTGCCTGGCTCGCCAAGAATGTGGTGGGTTTGGAGGGAGACCCCCTCCCCACAACAACCATCCTCTGCTACCAAGAATGTGCTGGGTGGAGGCAGCCCCCTCTCTCCCCACCACGGGCAGGAATAAAACACTCAGACAAACGGATTGCAAAAGTGATGAAAGTTTAAATGGAAAGCAGTGAATGTTACAGAGAACCCAAAGCGCAGTGACAAAGAAAGATCCCAAAGCAAACCCAGAGGCATCCCATCCCCACCTGAGGGTACACCCGAGACCCTCAGGGCTCCTTCTTCCCCCTCCCTCTGCTGGGCTAGTCTCAGCTGGCCAGGCCTGAGACTGCCCATCCCCCTGTGGCCTTGGGCCTAGCCAGGCCCAAAGCCAGCAGACATCTCCCCCAGTTACCGGCTGGAGGAGGAGGAAGAAAAGAGAACGTGCTAGACTCCGCACTGGATCTTATAGTGGTGCAAAGAATTATGGTAGGAAATACACAATTTCCTGTGTCCATCCCTCTGGGCTGGACTTCTGGACACAGGAAGTGAACACCCCAGGGGGGCACCCAGCTCAAACTGCAACATGCCACCCCTGTATTTCATACCATAATCTCTGCACCTAAACACATCATCAAATCAGAAATCTTCTGATGACATGTCCGGCGAAGTCCACATCTTCATCTGGGCGTCCACTCAACCAGTCTCTCCTTCAGGCTCAAGTGTCAGTCCATTCCAGTCCTTCTCCTCTCATGTAACGGAGCCTCCCGCGATGCAGAGTTCACTCTTCTGCAGTGCAAGCTCTTCATGGATGCGTTGGACATCCTGGTCACCTGGAAAGAACCTCACAACTTCTCAACCAAACCATCATTCCCATTTCTATCCACTCAGCGGCATATTTCCACCCCTGGTGCAAGTCAGCCAGAACAATCAGGCTCTGCTGCTTTTCCACCCCTCCAGGAAATAGCACGCTGAGCCTCTCTCAACAGTGCACGGACCTATCTCAAGCCCAGTGCTGACCGCTTCCAGCCGCGGCCCGAGGCTCCACAGACGCATGCCACAGGTACACCGCCCCTCCACTGGGCGTTCGCGTACCGCAGATGTGGCAGCTCCAAGTACACAGCCCCACCCCGGGAGGGGAGGGGCTGCTCCACAACCTGCTGAGAAGAAGGAAGGTGGAGCCAGGTGCTAGGCGCCATTTTCGGAACTCGTCCGAAAACGTCGGGGAAGAGAACAGGGCTGGCCCCGCCGCCGCTCCGAGTGCACGGCCCGAGCCGCCGCCGCCGCTCCGAGCGCACGGCTCGGCCCTCAGCCGCCGCAACCCGAGCATACAGCAGGGCTCCAGCCACCTCTACCGCCGCGGTACAGAATCAAAATCGCCTCCACCCCTCGGGCATTCAAACGGCTCCTCCAGAGAAAGCCATAAACGCGTCCCCAGGGCCCTTGAGAACAGCTTTCGAACTGAGTTCCCGTTCGCCCTTCCTGGGTATCGGGAGCCGGGCTCGCCCGCTCCGCCGCGGCTGGCCCTACCCCGCAGCGAGAACGGACCTGACTTTGATCTGCTCGCCGCTGCCCCCTCCGCCACTTCACCCCCCGCCGCTTCTGACGCTCCGCAGAGAGTAAAGGTGGAGGAGGGGCAGGTCCCGCATTCTTAAGCGATGCCCCAGTTCCGATGGTTAAGAGCCACCCCTGCTTGAAATAGCAGGAGGGGCTCCGTGCCACCGGCCACGCACCAAGTGTCCCCCGGCAATCCACGAGAACTCGCACAATCGCCCCAACAACAACAACACTTGAGCCCCAACTGCCAGAGAAACCAGAACGACGCCCAGAACTAAATTTAAACTTTCTTACCTTTTGCAATCCTATCTGCAGAATGCAAACAATAACAAACTCCTTCTCCTGCCTGGCTCGCCAAGAATGTGGTGGGTTTAGAGGCAGAACCCCTCCCCACAACAACCATCCTCTGCTACCAAGAATGTGCCGGGTTGAGGCAGCCCCCTCTCTCCCCACCACGGGCAGGAATAAGACACTCAGACAAATGGATTGCAAAAGTGATGAAAGTTTAAATAGAAAGCGGTGAATGTTACAGAGAACCCAAAGCGCAGTGACAAAGAAAGATCCCAAAGCAAACCCAGAGGCATCCCATTCCCACCTGAGGGTACACCCGAGACCCTCAGGGCTCCTTCTTCCCCCTCCCTCTGCTGGGCTAGTCTCAGCTGGCCAGGCCTGAGACTGCCCATCCCCCCGTGGCCTTGGGCCTAGCCAGGCCCAAAGCCAGGAGACATCTCCCCCAGTTACCGGCTGGCGGAGGAGGAAGAAAAGAGAGAGAGAGTGCCAGACCCCGCACTGGAAGTGAACACACCAGGGGGGCACCCAGCTCAAACTGCAACATGCCACCCCTGTATTTCATACCATAATCTCTGCACCTAAACACATCATCAAATCAGAATCTCCTGATGATATGTCCGGCGAAGTCCACATCTTCATCTGGGCGTCCACTCAAACAGTCTTTCCTTTAAGCTCAAGTGTCAGTCCATCCCAGTCCTTCTCCTCTCATCTAATAGAACCTCCCAGCGATGCAGAGTTCTCTCTTCTGCGGTGCAAGCTCTTCATGGATCCGTTGGACATCCTGGTCACCTGGAAAGAACCTCACAACTTCTCAACCAAACCATCATTCCCATTTCTATCCACTCAGCGGCATTATTTCCACCCCTGGGGCAGCTGACCTGTGGCAGGACATTGCTGATCGCATTGAGAGAATTCCAGTGAAGGTGAGACACATTGATGCTCACGTGCCTAAGAGCAAAGCTACTGGGGAACAGCAACACAACCATCAGGCAGGTCTAGCTGCAAAAGTTTCTCAAGTAGATACAAACTGTGATCTCGATCTTGATTGGAAACACCGAGGTGAACTCTTTAGCTCGGTGGGCTTGCGATTCATCAAGACATCAAGGCAGAGATGCAACCTACCAGTGGGCTTGTGACAGATCCATAGACATTTCCATGGATGCTATCACGCAAGTCATCCATGACTGTGACATTTGTGCTGCTATTAAGTGAATCAAGCTGTTGTGGTATGGTGACCGATGGTCCAAGTGCAAGTATGGTGAGGCCTGGCAGATTGACTACATCACTCTACCTCGTTCTCAATCTGGTAAACAATTTGTGTTGACTATGGCAGAGGCAAGCACTGGATGGCTGGAAACGTATCCAGTTCCTCATGCAACTGCATGTAACACCATTCTTGGTCTGGAAAGATAAATCCTGTGGAGACACGGAACTCCAGAAAGAATTGAATCAGACAACGGAACTCATTTCAAAAACAATCTTGTAAAAGACTGGGCCAAAGAACACGGCATCGAGTGGATATACCACATTCCCTACTATGTACCAGCTTCAGGAAAGACTGAACGTTACAACAGTTTGCTGAAAAACCACTCTCAAAGCCATGGGGGGTGGATCTTTGAAAAACTGGGAGAAAAATCTGTAGCAGGGAAGAATTAATTGGAGTTTGATTAGAAGTACCCAGCTGCCAAGGACTGCCTGGGAATAATTGGTGTCTGTGCCCAGCTGCCTGGGGGTGTCTGGAAATGCCTGGTGTTTGATCAGAAGCTCCCAGGTGCACAATAAGAGTAGCGGATAACATGTATCTGTAGGCCCCTTTGTTTATGATTCTGAGCGGGGATGGGAACATGTTGACATCCTGAGCTGACCGCAAAAGATCTTCAAGCTCTCGCTTGACCGCTAATGGACCTGAGGGAGATGAAGATGAGGAAGGCTGTTGCTGGGCAGGGAGCGTACGACCCCCTGAGCGGGCTGTGTGCATGGGCAGTAGGGTGAGAAGTTACATAACATGATTGCAAAATATGGGTGGGGCTTTGGCTCCAAGACCCAGCCTCCTGTGATGTCTTGGCCTGACATCATGGGATGTGGGACCCTGGAACAACATCTAGCACAAGCAACCTGGTTGGTAAATAACAGAGGTTCATAAATCGAGCTGGACCTGCGCAATCAGATTTGTTACAAAAGATAGAAGGTGATAGAGCTCCTGTTATTAGAGAAAAGAATCTGTTAGGCAAAACTGGGTATTTTCTCCTTCAGGCAAGGCCAAGCTTGTCCAAGGGGTGGTTTCTGCTGAAGGCCCGGGTCACAATTACTGGGTAATGCAAGAGAATGGTGAAAGTCAGTGTATTTCACAAAGAAATCTAACTTTAGCTGAGAGAGTTTAAATTCAGAGTGTTGTACAGACATAACATCGTGCCCAGAGGAAGAATCCATGAGGAATCTATGGTGCATGAACCCTCAGAGCCCTGAGTCACCTGAGAGACCCTGTTCCTTTTCTTCGTCTCATCTGCAAAGAGACAAACTGTTTTTTTCTTATTTCCTGGTTTTTGAACTTCTGAATCATCTACATCTGAGATAGCCAGAATAGAAGATAATCTGAAGATATGGACTATGACCTCTGTTTACTCATTATTGTAGATATTGTTTTAGATTAGATGGATAGTATTAGCAGCCAATGGAATTGTTTAGAAGGGATGGATTGTGATAGTTTTAGGCTATGCCTTTAAAAATTTTTCACAGATCTCGAACAGAAAGTAGTAAAATGTAAATAAATCACTATTGGGTGCAAAAAGGAAAATAATGATAATTCTAAACAATCCCATTGGAAGGATGACCAACTTAAGCTAGTAATGTAAACAGTTTCTCTCTCTTCTCGATTCCTCCAGCTGGGAGATACTAACTGTAGAATAGAATAGAATAGAATAGAATAGACCAGGTTGGAAGAGACCTTCAAGATCATCGTGTCCAACCTATCAACTAATCCAACCCACCTAATCAACTACACCATGGCACCAAGCAGCCTATCAAGTCTCCTCCTGAACACCTCCAATGATAGTGACTCCACCACCTCCCTGGGGCAGCCCATTCCAATGGCAAATCACACTCTCTCTGTGTAGAATTTCTTCCTAACCTCCAGCCTAAACCTCCCCTGGCGCAGCCTGAGACTGTGTCCTCTTGTTCTGGTGCTGGCTGCCTGGGAGAAGAGACCAACCTCTGCCTGTCTACAACCTCCATTCAGGTAGTTGTAGAGAGCAATAAGGTCACCCCTGAGTCTCCTCTTCTCCAGACTAAGCAACCCCAGCTCCCCCAGCCTCTCCTCATAGGGCTTGTGTTCCAAACCCCTCACCAACTTTGTTGCCCTTCTCTGGACACGCTCCAGCAAGTCAACATCCTTCCTAAACTGAGGGGCCCAGAACTGGACACAGTACTCGAGGTGTGGCCGAAGCAGTGCAACGTACAGGGGCAGAATCCCCTCCCTGCTCCTGCTGGCCACACTGTTCCTGATGCAGGCCAGCATGCCATTGGCTCTCCTGGCCACCTGGCCACACTGCAGGCTCGTGTTCAGCCCACCATCGACCAGCACCCCCAGGTCCCTCTCCGCCTGCCTGCTCTCCAGCCACTCTGACCCCAGCCTGTAGCACTGCATGGGGTTGCTGTGGCCAATGTGCAGAACCCGGCACTTGGATGTGTTCAATCTCATGCCGTTAGATCCTGCCCATCTGTCCAGCCTGTCGAGGTCCCTCTGCGAAGCCTCTCTACCCTCCAGCAGATCAACACCTGCCCCCAGCTTGGTGTCATCTGCAAATTTACTGATGATGGACTCAATGCCCTCATCCAGATCATCAATAAAGATGTTAAAGAGCATGGGGCCCAGCACTGATCCCTGGGGCACACCACTAGTGACTGGCCACCAGCTGGATGTGGCACCATTCACCACCACTCTCTGGGCTCGGCCCTCCAGCCAGTTCCTAACCCATCGCAGAGTGCTCCCGTTCAAGCCATGGGCTGACAGCTTGGCCAGGAGTTTGCTGTGGGGGACAGCGTCAAAGGCCTTGCTGAAGTCCAGGTAGACTACATCCACAGGCCTCCCCACATCCACCAGGTGGGTCACCTGACCATAGGAGGAGATCCGGTTGGTCAGGCAGGACCTGCCCTTCCTAAACCCATGCTGGCTGGGCCTGATCCCTTGGCCATCCTTTAAGTGCTGTGTGATTGCACTCAGGATGCCCTGTTCCATAATCTTGCCTGGCACTGAGGTCAGGCTGACAGGCCTATAATTCCCTGGCTCATCCAACCGGCCCTTCTTGTGGATGGGCACCACGTTGGCCAGCTTCCAGTCTTCTCGATTCCTCCAGCTGGGAGATACTAACTTTGTGCTTCTGCTGGCTTCTGCTTCACCTTGGCTGCATTGTTTTGGTTAACTCTAACGCCTCTCTTCTCCTCTCTCTTGTCCCTTTTGTACAGGGGGGTAAGGGGGAGGCAGGGAGGGAGAAGCTAATAGCTTGCCCTGGTCCTTGGCCAGGGGGGTTCTTGTGCTGTTTATTAATTGTAAATACCTGCAAATATTATAAATACTGCATATTTAGTACATATTCATTGCATTTCATTGTAGATTGTAGTTTTGCTTGTAAATACAGCTTTCATTTGCTTCCAGCTGAGCTGGTCTGGCAAATTTAATGTTGGGGAGGAAATTTCAATGCACCACACCATCCTCCTCCATTAGTCGCTGAGGTGATGTGGTGGGTTGAGACTACCCCCCAACAAATTGGAGAATTACCCTCAAAATAAATTACCAGACTAGCTCAGTTGGTTTGAAAGCAGAATGAAGCTATATTTACAAAGCAAGCAAAATCGAGAAGTATAAAATGCAATAAATATGTACAAAATATATATACATATATTTACAATTTAGAAACAACACAAGGATCCCCTGGAATTGTTCCCAGACCCTTCTGGACAGTCCAGGGGGCTGCTTGCAACCTCCCTTCTCCCCTCCCCCGCCCCCTTCCCTTCTTGGTACCTCACAGACACAGTATACGACAGCTGAAGGTCAGGAAAGAGATAAGAGAGCAAGCCATGCAAGCCACAAAGAGAGAAGCAGCAAAAAGAGACAGAAATGTTTATGCAGCTAACTTTTATCCCTATTAGCAAAGCCAATGGAGTGATGTAGACATGTCAGTTGTTATTATTTTGCATCCAGTGGTAATCTATTTACCTTTTTACTCAAAGATGTCCAGAAAGTTCCTATTCTTGTTTCTGCAGTTAGGAACTAGGCAAAAGTTCCACCTTCAAACCATAACAGGTGATGATATGAAGCACAGCTGATCCCATCCCCTCTCAGACCATCCATGATGACATGAGGCCACAGTAGCGCAGTATGGTAGGGGTTGGAGGGGACCTCTGGAGATCATCTAATCTAATCTAACCCTCCTGCCAAAGCAGGATCATCTAGGGCAGGTCACACAGGAACATATCCGGACGGGTCTTGAAAGTCTCTAGAGAAGGAGACTCCACAACCTCTCTGGGCAGCCTGCTCCAGGGCTCCAGCACCCTCACACCAAAGAAGCTTTTCCTTCTCTTCAGATAGAACCCATTGCTTCATATCACAGGGCATCACTGAAAAGAGACTGGACCCGTCTTCTTGACACCCACCCTTAAGATATTTGTAATCACTGAGAAGACCCCCTCTCAGTCTTCTCCAGGCTAAACAGCCCTAGGTCTCAGCTCACACCTTGATTTAAATTCATGGACTGGGAAATTTTTCACATCATTTGTGTGGCCTTTATTTGTTCTCACACCGTTTCATCACAGTAGGTGAACTCAAATCCAAGACGACCAGGTCGGCTCTCCTCACAGATTCTCTACAAACCCCAAGATCCCTCCGAGGCCCCTTGTGCGGGGCAGGGAAAAGGCCTCAACCCCGCCGACTGTCCAACACTCTCCAGCCCCGCCCAGGAACCGGCTCCGCCGCCCAATAGTGCTGCACCGAACCTGGGGGCACCGTTTCTTCCCCGACGCCATGGGACAAAAGATTTGTTCATGAGCACGGTCCCACCGCAAAGGCCGTGCTCACCTCGCCATGGCAGCCCCACGCCGTTAGTCCTGCCCCCCCCCCCCCTTATGCCGAGCACTGCCGCAGCGGTTTCCTTCACTGCCGAGCCTCCGTGCTTCCCCCGCGCTTCCCATTCGCCGCTGTTCTAGCAGGAAGTGGTGGCGGGAGACAAGGGAGATCTGGAGGAGGAGCAGCTGGCGGGGGAGGACGAGGAGGACCCGGCCGCGCTGCTGCTGTTCTCCTCGTCCTCCTTGTCCTCCTCGCCCTCCCAACTGCTCCCGTTGCTGGGTTCCGTCCTGCTATCATACGCAAAGGCCGTGCCCACCACAACATGGTGGCCCCACGCCGTTAGTCCTGGCTCCCCCATCCTCCATTATGCTGAGCACTGCCGCAGTGCATGTGGGCCTGGTGTGTGTGCCTTTGGCCGTGTTTGGAGAAAACCTGATTCTGTAGGTTAAGGTATCAGGTTTCTATCGCTTAATCATTGTTGCCACTGGTTATCATTGCCACAGGAAATCTGTAATTACTTGTCCAAAGCGTGAGCAATTTGCCTTGTTTTACTGGAAGAAGCAACTAGAGCCCCTGCGGAGGTGTTGTGGGGGGGTCTATAAAAGGATATTTTAATGTTCAATAAGCGGGGGGATTAATTAAAATAGTAATAATTTATTAATCATAAAAATACCGCAAAAAAACCCCAAACAACTAATTAAAACCTATTTACAGGTTTGAGGTGTTCGGTTGTGGAACAGATACCTCACCAGCAGGAACAAGTAACAATTTAAACAATATGTACAAAAATCCAGAAACAAACAGCACTTTAAACTGCAAAGAAAAGGAACCTCGGCAATGAAGCCGGCGATTGCCCACAATGGGGGGGGGGAACTCCAGAATTCCCTAGGGCAACAGACCTTCAATAGATGCTTACAAAAACCAGATATTGTAATTACTCACTGATCCTGATACCTCCTGGCACACGTTAAGATCTGGACAAACCAAAATGGCGTCGACCATGTGGAAGCTACAGGGTCACCGTTTCACTTTCTGTTGGTGTCTGCAGCTTATTGCTGAGGCAGGCTTTATTCCCAAAAGATTTGTAGCTGAAACCTTTGTAGAGAGGAGGTTTCTCGGCTGTAATCCTTTGTAGCAGCGCTCGCTCCTTGCTCCAGTCAAACGAAACTGTCCCGGGGACTCAGCTCCTCTGGGGTTTCACCTCTCGGCCCGGCAAGACGCGTGTTTGTCCGCTGGGCTTTACAACGCTGAAGCAGCGAGGGGTCTTTGTTGTCCTGTCTGGGCAAAACTGAAACACAGTTCAGCTTCCAGGCGAAGCTCGTGCTTCCTTCCAGAGGGTGGACAAGTGCAAGAAAACCCTCTGGCTCTTTGGGCTGGTACTTATAGATGTTCCCGAGGCAATAATGGCCAGTAGCACCACAGATCTAGGGGTGAAACCCTGGTATTGCAACCTATAGAAAACCACCTTTTCAAACGTGGCCAAAGGCACACCCACCTGGCTCATTGTCTGACTCAGAGCCATTCAGGACAGGAGGTTGCAGCTAAAGAACCCATCCATAGAAGGCAAAGTTACAAAAGCTGCCAAGCTCAGAGCTGCTCAAAAGCCTGAGCACTGAAGATACCCCAAATCACAGCCCGCCCAGTCATGTGCATCATCTGCCTGCCTACATCATGCCAGGGACGCATCCTTCACAGAGAATCTTCTCCCCAGCATAGCAGCATCCAAGTGCAGATGCCACCGCCATTCAGCACAAATTCAAATGTGTCCCATATTCTTGGGATTACAAATGAAGTAACCAAATATACTGGACTAAACTGATTTGCAGTGAGTAACCCAGCAAATCTAATTTTTATGATCATCTGTTAAAAGGTTCTGTTGTCCTAGTCACTCTATTGGGTGAGTTTTAGAGTTCCCCTTTGTGGGCAAAGCCGGCATGTTGCCGAAGTTGTTTTTCTTTACAGTTTAAATTACTGTTTGTTGTTTCTGGGTTTTGCTAATATTGTTTAAATTGTTAAATGTTCCTGATTGTGAGATAGCTTTCCACAATCAAATATTTCAAATCAATAAATACGTTTCATTAATATTTTCTGTGGGATTTTTTATTAATGAAATTATTATTTTTTAATTAATTAGTCCACCAATTTTTAAATATTAAAAACCATAACACAAGGCAGATGGCAAAAGAACGTCTTACAAAGAGACATTATAGGCAAATGCTGATTACTCACAGAGCTGAATTTTATGGAGTTTACTGGGGCTGCAACTATAATCCTAAGAATACGGTACACACTGCACGCATTTAAACAAAGCAAAGATCACAGAATCACCAAGGTTGGAAGAGACCTCAAAGATCATCAAGTCCAACCTGTCACCACAGACCTCATGACTAAACCATGGCACCAAGTGCCACATACAATCCCCTCTTGAACACCTCCAGGGATGGTGACTCCACCACCTCCCTGGGTCCCTGGGTCCATTCGTTGGGAAGCCGAGCCGGGACCGCACCGGGACCTGCAGCCACCGGGGACCGTCCGATTCTCTCCTGTTGGGGCAGCGGGGGTCGCTGGAGCTGAGAACGTCCGTTGAACACGCCGCGAGGTTGGCGGGAATAGTCTCTTTGCGCCGCTGGGCTCGTGATCACTACGACACCCCCGGCTGATTTAAACGCGGTTTGCTGCCGCACACGAGGGGTCCATTCGTCGGGCAGCCCGTATTGTCACGGTTTCGCTACTTTTTTTTTTTTTCTTTTCTTTTTCTTTTTCTAGTGGGTGCTGTGGTCAAGGACAATCATGGTTGTAACTCGTAGCAAAACCTCCCTAAAAAAGTCAGTGTCAACCCAGACTGAGGAAGAACACAAGCAGGTAGCTGTCCAGGCATCTGGCTGTAGAGAGTGCTGGAGCCTGGCTCTTGAGATGCAGAGTAGTAGGGGTAACTCTTGCAAAAGGTGTGAGCATATTGACTACCTACTTAACCTGGTGGCCAGACTAAAGGATGAGGTTGCTAGTCTTAAAAGTGTAAGGGAATGTAGGGAAGAGATGAACCAGAAGAGGAAAGAGATAAACCAGAGGGGGAAAGATATGAACAAGAGTAAGCAGGCTCTGCAGGCTCCCACAGCAGAGGCTGGTTACCCAAAAAGCAGAGGGGAATGGACACAGGTTCCTCTCAAAAGACACAAGGTTAAACCTCCTTGCCTTCCCACACCTTCCCCGCTGCTCTTGAAAAACAGGTATGGGGCACTGGAGATCGAGGGTGAGGTGGTCCTGTTGCCAGAGGACACACCATCTGGGGTTCTCCCTGAGGCTAAAGAGCCTAAGGGTAAACAACCTAAGGTTGGACTTCCAGAGGGCAAACTTCAGCCTCTTTAAGAAACTTATTTGTAAAGTTCCCTGGGTACCAACCCTCATGAACCGAGGGGTCCAGGAGGGTTGGACCTACTTCAAACAGGAGCTCTTGAAGGCACAGGAACTGGCGGTCCCCATGTGCCGAAAGATGAGCCGGCAGGGAAGGCGACCGGCCTGGATGAGCAAGCAGCTCCTGAAGGATTTAAGGGAAAAAAAGAGGCTGTATCACCTTTGGAAGGAGGGGAAGGCTTCTCGAGGTATGTTTAAGGAAGTGGTTAGATTATGTAGGAATAAAATTAGAGAGGCAAAGGCCCAGTTGGAACTGAAGCTGAACACCTCTGTGAAAGATAATAAAAAGCAATTTTACAAATATATCAACGCTAAAAAGAAGGGCAAGAAGAACCTCCACTCCTTACTGGACCTGGAGGGGAACACGGTGACCAAAGATGAGGAAAAGGCTGAGGTCTTGAACGCCTTCTTTGCCTTGATGTTTAGCAGCAAGGTAGGAGTCCAGGATGAGTGGACTCCTGAGCTGGGTAATAGGGTCGGGGAGCAGTGTAATGCCCCAGAAATCCATGAGGAATTAGTCCGGGACCTGCTGAGCCACTTGGACACCCACAAGTCCATGGGACCGGATGGGATCCATCCTAGGGTGCTAAGAGAGCTGGCATATAAGCTGGCCAAGCCGCTCTCCATCATTTTCCTCCAGTCCTGGCTCACTGGAGAGGTCCCAGATGACTGGAAACTGGCCAATGTGGTCCCCATCCACAAGAAGGGACGGATGGAGGAACCTGGAAACTACAGACCAGTCAGCCTGACCTCAGGGCCAGGGAAAGTGATGGAACAGATTATCCTGGCGGCAATAACTGCGCACCTGAAGGATGGCCAAGGGCTCAGGTCCAGCCAACATGGATTTAGGAAGGGCAGGTCCTGCCTCTCCAACCTGATCTCCTTCTATGATCAGGTGACCCGTCTGGTGGACGTGGGGAGGCCTGTGGATGTGGTCTACCTGGACTTCAGCAAGGCCTTTGACACCGTCCCCCACAGTAAACTGCTGGCTAAGCTGTCAGCTCGTGGTTTGGACTGCAACATGTTGTAGTTTGAGCTGGGTGCCCCCCTGGTGCATTCACTTCCTGTGTCCAGAAGTCCAGCCCAGAGGGATGGACACAGGAAATTGTGTATTTCCTACCATAATTCTTTGCACCACTATAAGATCCAGTGCGGAGTCTGGCACTCTCTCTTTCCTTCCCTCTCCGAGACTTGGTAACTGGGGGAGAGATCTCCCGGCCATGGGCCTGACTGGGCCCAAGGCCACAGGGGGATGGGCAGTCTCAGGCCTGGCCAGCTGAGACTAGCCCAGCAGAGGGAGGGGGAAGAAGGAGCCCTGGGGGTTTTGGATGCACCCTCAGGTGGGGATGGGATCTTTCTTTGTCACTGCGCTTTGGGTTTTCTGTAACATACACTGCTTTCTATTCAAACTTTCATCACTTTTGCAATCCGTTTGTCTGAGTCGTTATTTCTGCCTGTGGTGGGGAGGGGATCTGCCCCAACCCATTACACAACACTCTGTGCTGGGTTAGGAACTGGCTGGAGGGCCGAGCCCAGAGAGTGGTGGTGAATGGTGCCACATCCGGCTGGCGGCAAGTCACCAGTGGCGTCCCCCAGGGATCAGTGCTGGGCCCCATCCTCTTTAACATCTTCATTGATGATCTGGATGAGGGGGTTGAGTCAGTCATCAGCAAGTTTGCAGATGACACCAAGTTGGGAACAGATGTTAGTCAGTTAGAGGGTAGAAAGGCTCTGCAGAGGGACCTTGACCGACTGGACAGATGGGCAGAGTCCAATGGGATGGCATTTAACAAGTCCAAGTGCCGGGTGCTGCACTTTGGCCACGGCAACCCCATGCAGACCTACAGGCTGGGGTCAGAGTGGCTGGAGAGCTGCCAAACAGAGAGGGATGTGGGGGTGCTGATTGACAGCCGCCTAAACATGAGCCAGCAGTGTGCCCAGGTGGCCAAGAGGGCCAATGGCATCCTGGCCTGTATTAGGAATAGTGTGGCCAGCAGGAGCAGGGAGGTCATTGTGCCCCTGTACTCTGCATTGGTTAGGCCACACCTTGAGTACTGTGTCCAGTTCTGGGCCCCTCAGTTTAGGAAGGACATCGAGACACTTGAATGTGTCCAGAGAAGGGCAACAAGGCTGGTGAGAGGCCTTGAGTACAAGCCCTATGAAGAGAGGCTGAGGGAGCTGGGATTGTTTAGCCTGGAGAAGAGAAGGATCAGAGGTGACCTCATTGCCCTCTACAACTACCTGAAAGGTGGTTGTAGACAGGAGGGGGTTGGTCTCTTCTCCCAGGCAACCAGCACCAGAACAAGAGGACACAGTCTCAAGCTGTGCCAGGGGAGGTTTAGACTCGTGGTGAGGAAGAAGTTCTTCACTGAGCGAGTCATTCGTCATTGGAATGGGCTACCCAGGGAGGTGGTGGAGTCACCGTCCCTGGAGGTGTTCAAGGGGAGATTGGACGTGGCACTTGGTGCCATGGTCTAGTTGTGAGGTCTGTTGGAACAGGTTGGACTTGATGATCCTTGGGGTCTCTTCCAACCTTAGTTACTGTGATACTGTGATACTGTGAAGGTTAAATGTCCTAAGGCAAAGCAGCCTAAGGTTAAACAACCCTCCCCTGGCATCAGGACCGGCTCCCTCAAAAAAAAGAGGAGGGTAATTGTTATTGGTGATTCAATTCTGAGGGGAATGGAGGGCCCCATTTGTCGGCCAGACCCATCTCATAGGGAACTCTGTTGTCTCCCTGGAGCCCAAATTAATGATGTTACCAGAAGGCTGCCCAGGCTGGTACAGCCTTCTGACTATTATCCTTTGCTACTTATGCAGATAGGGAATGATGATGTTGTAATCATAACCCCTAGGGCTATCAAAAATGATTTCAGGGCCCTGGGAGATCTGGTTGAGGGGTCAGGTGCTCAAATAATTTTTTCCTCAATACCCTTAGTTGCAGGAGGGAATACCACAAGGAACAGGACAGCAGCCATAATCAACAAGTGGCTTAGAGGCTGGTGCAGACAAAAGAATTTTGGGTTTTTTGATCTTGGTAAACTTTCTACTGCACCAGGCCACCTGGCAACAGATGGAGTACATCTGTCCCAAAGAAGGGGAAAGATCACAGTATATGAGAATGGCCTGTCCCCCAAAGTTAAAAAGATTCTGCGGAGGGAACTGGCAGCTCTCATTGACAGGGCTTTAAACCAGTTTCGAAGGGGGAAGGGGCTGAAACTAGTCCCCTCAGGCAAGAGTCTGGGGGCAGTAAGCTAGGGTCAGAGGCCAAACCAGCAGCCCAGCTGAGGTGCATGTACACTAATGCACGAAGCATGGGAAACAAACAAGAGGAGCTGGAAGCCTTGTTGCAGCAGGAAAGTTATGATGTAGTTGCCATCACAGAGACGTGGTGGGATAGCTCACATGACTGGAGTGCTGCAATTGATGGCTACAGGCTCTTCAGGAGAGACAGGCAAGGAAGAAGGGGTGGAGGGGTGGCCCTGTACATCAGGGAGGCACTAGATGCCATTGAACTAGAGATTAGGGACGATCAGGTTGAATGCTTGTGGGCAAGAATTAGAGGGAAGACCGGTAGGGCAGACATCCTGGTTGGAGTCTGTTATAGACCACCCAACCAGGAGGATGATGTCGACGAAGCATTCTATAGACAGCTTAAGGCTGTCTAAAGATCTCCTGACCTTGTCCTTATGGGCTACTTCAACCTGCCTGACATCTGCTGGGATCTCAACACAGCAGAGAGGAGACAGTCTAGGAGGTTCTTAGAATGCATGGAGGAAAGCTTCTTATCCCAGGTGCTGCGTGAGCCTACCAGGGGCAAGGCTATGCTTGACCTCCTCTTCACCAACAGGGAAGGGCTGGTGGGTGATGTGGTGGTCGGAGGCTGTTTAGGGGCCAGCGACCACGAGAGAATTGAATTTTTGGTATTTGGTCATACTCAGAGGGGCAGCAAGAAGACCTCCACTCTGGACTTCCGGAGGGCGGACATCAGGTTGCTCAAGGAACTAATTCAGAGGGTTCCTTGGGAGAAAGCCCTTAAAAATAAAGGGGTCCAGGAGGGCTGGACCTACTTCAAGAAAGAACTGATGAAGGCTCAGGAGCAGGCTGTGCCAATGTGCCGGAAGAGGAGCCGCCGGGGCAGACGGCCAGCCTGGTTGAGTAATGAACTTTTAATAGAACTAAGGGAAAAAAAGAGGGTGTATCATCTTTGGAAGAAAGGTGAGGCAACCCATAAAATGTTTAAAGATGTTGCTAGGGCATGTAGGAGGAAAATTAGGGAGGCAAAAGCACATTTGGAACTCAAACTGGCCTCTGATGTGAAGGACAACAAAAAGTCCTTCTATAAATATATTAATAGCAAGAGGAAGGGCAGGGACAACCTCCACTCCTTGGTTGACATGGAGGGAAATGTTGTATCACAGGATGAGGAAAAGGCAGAGGTACTTAACACCTTCTTTACCTCAATTTTTACAAGCGGGAAAAAATGTCTACCAGACAACTGGCCTGCAGAGCTGGCAGAAGGAGCCAGGGAGCTGCATAGTTTCCCTGTGTTCCATGAGCAAGTGATAGGAGCTCTCCTCAGCAGCTTAGACCCCCACAAGTCCATGGGACCAGATGGGATCCATCCTAGGGTACTGAGAGAGCTGGCAGATGAGCTGGCCAAGCCACTCTCCATCCTTTTTCATCAGTCCTGGCTCACTGGAGACATCCCAGATGACTGGAAGCTGGCCAACGTGGTGCCCATCCACAAGAAGGGCCGGTTGGATGAGCCAGGGAATTACAGGCCTGTCAGCCTGACCTCAGTGCCAGGAAAGATTATGGAACAGGTCATCCTGAGTGCAATCACACAACACTTAGAGGATGGCCAAGGGCTCAGGCCCAGCCAGCATGGATTTAGGAAGGGCAGGTCCTGCCTAACCAACCTGATCTCCTTCTATGATCAGGTGACCCGCCTGGTGGATGCGGGGAGGCCTGTGGATGTAGTCTACCTGGACCTCAGCAAGGCCTTTGACACCGTTCCCCATAGCAAACTCCTGGCCAAGCTGTCAGCCCATGGCATAGATGGGAGCACACTGCGATGGGTTAGGAACTGGCTGGAGGGCCGAGCCCAGAGAGTGGTTGTGAACGGTGCCACATCCAGCTGGCAGCCAGTCACTAGTGGTGTGCCCCAGGGATCAGTGCTGGGCCCCATGCTCTTTAACATCTTTATTGATGATCTGGACGAGGGCATCGAGTCCATCATCAGTAAATTTGCTGACGACACCAAGCTGGGGGCAGGAGTTGATCTGCTGGAGGGCAGAGAGGCTCTGCAGAGGGACCTCGACAGGCTGGGCAGATGGGCAGAATCCAACGGCATGAGATTTAACACATCCAAGTGCCGGGTTCTGCACATTGGCCACAACAACCCCATGCAGAGCTACAGGCTGGGGTCAGAGTGGCTGGAGAGCAGTCAGGCTGAGAGGGACCGGGGGGTGCTGGTCGATGGTAGACTGAACATGAGCCTGCAGTGTGGCCAGGCAGCTCAGAGGGCCAGTGGCATCCTGGCCTGCATCAGGAACAGTGTGGCCAGCAGGAGCAGGGAGGTCATTCTGCCCCTGTACACTGCACTGGTTAGGCCGCACCTCGAGTACTGTGTCCAGTTCTGGGCCCCTCAGTTTAGGAAGGATGTTGACTTGCTGGAGTGTGTCCAGAGAAGAGCAACAAAGTTGGTGAGGGATTTGGAACATAAGCCCTACGAGGAGAGGCTGAGGGAGCTGGGGTTGCTTAGCCTGGAGAAGAGGAGACTCAGGGGTGACCTTATTACTCTCTACAACTACCTGAAGGGAGGTTGTAGACAGACGGATGTTGGTCTCTTCTCCCAGGCGGCCAGTACCAGAACAAGAGGACACAGTCTCAGGCTGCGCCAGTGGAGGTTCAGGCTAGATGTTAGGAAAAAGTTCTATACAGAAAGAGTGATTGCCCATTGGAATGGGCTGCCTGGGGAGGTGGTGGAGTCGCCATCATTGGAGGTTTTCAGGAGAAGACTTGATGGGGTGCTTGGTGCCGTGGGTTAGTTGTTTGGGTGGTGTTGGATTGGTTGATGGGTTGGACGCGATGATCTTGAAGGTCTCTTCCAACCTGGTTTATTCTATGTAGTCTATGTATTCTATTCTATGTATTCTGGGCATCCAATTCCAATAGCTAATGACTCTCTCGGTGAAGAACTTTCTCCTTGCCTTGAGCCTGTGCCACGTGGTAAGCTTGCCAGAGTAAAACTTTCCAGAGTTTGCAGGTTTACTTTCCAGCAGTCTTACCTTGGTGTAGAGATGGGGAAGGGGCAAAGTGGCTTTTCCCCAGCTCTCAGGCTGTAGTTGGCTCTCAGGACTTTCCTAGTTCACGGTGCACTTCTCTCAAAGCTGCCATGGTTAGTGGGTCACTATGGTGACTTCTCTCAGGTCCTCTTGGGCTTTTCCAAGGGCTCAGCTATAGCTGGCATGGTTTCTCTCGCACACTCCAGCACTAGTCTCACGGGGCGGCACTTCGCTGCGGCTTAACAGTAGTTCCTTTCTGTAGGAGGGGGTTCTCAGGAGAGCAGCTTTGGCTCATGTGGCAGCAGCTGGTATTCAGGCACCCGGGGCTGCTGTGGCTTGATGCTATCATGGTGTGCTGGGTTGAGGCAGCCCCCTCTCCCCACCACTGGCAGGAATAAAACACTCAGACAAACGGATTGCAAAAGTGATGAAAGTTTAAATAGAAAGCAGTGAATGTTTACAGAAAACCCAAAGTGCAGTGACAAAGAAAGATCTCAAAGGAAACCCAGAGACATCCCATTCCCACCTGAGGGTACACCCACGACCCCCAGGGCTCCTTCTTCCCCCTCCCTCTGCTAGGGCAGTCTCAGCTGGCCAGGCCTGAGACTGCCCATCCCCCTGTGGCCTTGGGCCTAGCCAGGCCCAAAGCCAGCAGACATCTCCCCCAGTTACCGGCTGACGGAGGAGGAAGAAAAGAGAAAGTGCTAGACCCCGCACTGGATCTTATAGTGGTGCAAAGAATTATGGTAGGAAATACACACAATTTCCTGTGTCCAACCCCCTGGGCTGGACTTCTGGACACAGCAAGTGAATCCATCAGGGGGCACCCAGCTCAAACTGCAACACACGGTTTGCAGAAGGGAGCTCCCAGTTTGGAGCCAACAGCATGCTTTCACAGGGTACGTCAGTTTCTTTCATAGCATGGCAGTCAGTATGATTCACTGGCTAGGCTTTCTGCTGCAACTTGGCAGCCTCTCAGCATTTGGGTGCTCACAGGGCATGCGCATTTCCCAGTTCAGCAAGGTGACTGGTGCTGCTTGCCAGATCGGCTTTCTCATGGTTTCTCAGACCAGTCTTGCCACAGTTTTCGTGGCGGCATCTCTTCCGCTCTCAGGCAGATGGTTTTGGGCTCCGGCACTTAGCTCTTGGGAGTTTTCCAGACTTGCAGGCTGGTGAGGTCTTGATTCACAGAGCTGCAAGCTGCTGTGGTACAATTCTCCTGGGGCACTCAGCTCTCCCGGGGTGTCTTGGTCCGGAGAGGGAAAGAGATTCAGTTCTTTTGAATATTCCTGTGATGTGAAATTAGAGGCACAAACAAGGCCAAAATATCAACAGCTAGACTATTTATTACATAAATAAAGTGGATGGATCAGAAGGGGAGAAAGAGAAAATAGAGAGTGAGAGAGAGAAGAGGAAAGAAATTAT
The DNA here is from genome assembly GCF_014839835.1 of Dryobates pubescens. NCBI lineage: Eukaryota > Metazoa > Chordata > Aves > Piciformes > Picidae > Dryobates > Dryobates pubescens. Next base: position 765,255 of record NC_071656.1, on the reverse strand, counting down.
TTTACCACAGCCTTCACCCCCCAAGACAGTTGGAATCTGTGGAGGAAAGGTGCTGCAGGAGATGTTGGGTCTGTAGAGAAAGGGTGCTGAGGCTTTGGCTGTAGAAGAGATGTGGTCCTCTGGGCAGCCTCTTCAGCTCCATGAGTTGCAGCAGGCGGAACTTAGGACACGGAGAGAGGGTTCTGCTTCTTCCAGGCTCCATGGTGATGTCTCTGTCATTTTTTCTTTCTGTTTTTCTTCAGAGCAGCATTGCCCCAGGCTTCTCCTTCTCTCGTGTTTTCCTTCTCAGCAGCATTGTCCTTCTCCTGTGTTTTTCTTCATCTGTGTTTTCCTTCTATGTTTTTGGTTCTACTGAGCCAGTAGTTGCTCAAGTCTTTTATACAGTTTTTAGTCCTTAGGTATGTGTCCAAGTATTGTCACCCAGGAAATCAGGGGCCAGGTGGTGAATCCATTGTCTCACCATTCTCCCTTTCCAGGGTATCTGAAGGGTGGAGATTATCTTGTCTTATGCATATTCCCGAAGGTGGCTTTGGTCCATTGTTGTCAGGCCAGCTGTGGTCCAGTGAGCAATGTTATCCTTGCACCTTCCCAAGAGTTGTTCCACTGGCTCTGCCCAATACACATCAGCTATTGTCTGGGCAAGCAGCAAAGGTGATTTTATCTTTGTTGAGTCATACCAGGAGAGACAAGCTTTAGTCTTTCACATGGGGCGCTCGGCTCTCCCAGGCTTTTCCTTCTCTGCTTGGCAATGCAGCTTCTGCTTGCCAGTGGGGCTGTTCATGCTAAGGCTGTCGTAAATACAAACAGCTTCCACTGACTAGGCTTCAGCTATGGTGTAGTTCTGGTTTTGCAGCATCTTTAGCAACAACTAGGGCTTCTTGGTATACAAGGGTGATTTGTTCACCATCTCAGCTTGTATTTAACATTTCCCAAGAAACATGTTGGCCAAGAGCAAAAGAAATAAACAGACTGGTTTAACCTATAGTACTGAGTTTGACCAAATCCAGTAAGTGCATAAGCCTTAGCATAAGCAAGCATGGGTCCGGTGTGTGATTGTTTACAACAGATAAGGACATGTCCAAACATGTCCTTGTTTACCTAGACATACAGGTGCCTGACCTTTTGTCTGTTTCGTGTGGAAAATCTCAACTCCAGAGGGAGGGGGAGAAGAGGGGGGTTGAGTTTTGACTTGTTGGGACATTTTTGGGCTTATTTGCCCTTCCAGGACACCAGGGATGGTGATTCTGCCACCTCCCTGGCAAGTTTGTTCCAGTGCTTGATAACCCTTCCAGTGAAGAAGCTGTTTCTAATATCCAACCTAAACCTCCTCTGGTGCAACTTGAGACCCTTTCCTCTCATCATGTTGCTTGTTACCTGGGAAAAGATATTGATTCCCACTTTAACCTACTTTCAGGGAGTGAGGAAGTGTTGGCCTTCTTGGCCACCTGGCCACACTGCTGGCTCATCTTCATCCAGCTATCAACCAACACCCTCAGGTCCTTTTCCAACAGGCAGCCTTACAGCCACTCAGCCCCAAGCCTGGAATGTTGCAAGAGGTTGTTGTGATCCAAGTGCAGGACACAGCACTTGGCTTTGTTGAACCTCATCCCACTGGTCTTGGCCTATTGATCCAGCCATTCCAGATCCCTCTATAAAGCTCTCCTATCCTCAAGCAGATCAACACTCCATGCAACTGGGTGTCATCCACTGTGCTGGGTTGAGGCAGCCCCCTCTCTCCCCACCACGGGCAGGAATAAAACACTCAAACAAACGGATTGCAAAAGTGATGAAAGTTTAAATAGAAAGTGGTGAATGTTACAGAGAACCCAAAGCGCAGTGACAAAGAAAGATCCCAAAGCAGACCCAGAGGCATCCCATTCCCACCTGAGGGTACACCCGAGACCCTCAGGGCTCCTTCTTCCCCCTCCCTCTGCTGGGCTAGTCTCAGCTGGCCAGGCCTGAGACTGCCCATCCCCCCATGGCCTTGGGCCTAGCCAGGCCCAAAGCCAGGAGACATCTCCCCCAGTTACCGGCTGGCGGAGGAGGAAGAAAAGAGAGCGTGCTAGACCCCGCACTGGATCTTATAGTGGTGCAAAGAATTATGGTAGGAAATACAATTTCCTGTGTCAATCCCTCTGGGCTGGACTTCTGGACGCAGGAAGTGAACACACCAGGGGGGCACCCAGCTCAAACTGCAACACGCCACCCCTTATTTCATACCATAATCTTTGCACCTAAACACATCATCAAGTCAGAAATCTTCTAACGGAACCTCCCACGATGCAGAGTTCTCTCTTCTGCGGTGCAAGCTCTTCATGGATGCGTTGGACATCCTGGTCACCTGGAAAGAACCTCACAACCTCTCAACCAAACCTTCATTCCCATCTCTATCCACTCAGCGGCATATTTCCACCCCTGGGGCAAGCCAGTCAGAACAATCAGGTTCTGCTGCTTCTCCACCCCTCCAGGAAAACAGCACGCTGAGCCTCTCTCAACACTGCATGGACCTGTCCCAAGCCCAGTGCTGACCGCTTTCAGCCGCGGCCCAAGGCTCCACAGACGCATACCACAGGTACACCGCCCCTCCACTGGGCGTTCGCGTACCGCAGATGTGGCAGCTCCAAGTACACAGCCCCACCCCGGGAGAGGGAGGGGCTGCTCCACAACCTGCTGAGAAGAAGGGAGGTGGAGCCAGGTGCTAGGCGCCATTTTCGGAACTCGTCCGAAAACGTCGGGGAAGAGAATAGGGCCGGCCCCGCCGCCGCTCCGAGTCCACGGCCCGAGCCACCGCCGCCGCTCCGAGCGCACGTCTCGGCCCTCAGCCGCCGCAGCCCGAGTGCACAGCCGGGGCCGCCGTCGCTGACCCAGGCGCACGGCCGGACCCGCCACCGCCACAGCCCGAGTAGGACGGCCCGAGCCGCCATCGCTGCTCCGAGCGCACGGCCCGGCCCTCCGGCGCCGCAACCCGAGCATACAGCAGGGCTCCAGCCACCTCTACCGCCGCGGTACAGAATCAAAATCGCCTCCACCCCTCGGGCATTCAAACGGCTCCTCCAGCGAAAGCCATAAACGCATCCCCAGGGCCCTTGAGAACAGTTTTCGAACTGAGTTCCCGTTCGCCCTTCCTGGGTGTCAGGAGCCGGGCTCGCCCGCTCAGCCGCGGCTGGCCCTACCCCGCAGCGAGAACGGACCCGACTTTGATCTGCTCGCCGCTGCCCCTTCCCCCACTTCACCCCCCGCCGCTTCTGCCGCTCCGCAGAGAGTAAAGGTGGAGGAGGGGCAGGGCCCGCATTCTTAAGCGATGCCCCAATTCCGATGGTTAAGAGCCACCCCTGCTTGAAATAGCAGGAGGGGCTCCGTGCCACCGGCCACGCACCAAGTATCCCCCGGCAATCCACGAGAACTCACACAATCGCCCCAAAAACAACAACACTTTGAGCCCCAACTACCAGAAAACCAGAACGACGCCCAGAACTAAATTTAAACTCTCTTATCTTTTGCAATCCGATCTGAAGAATGCACACAATAGCAAACTCCTCTCCTGCCTGGCTCGCCAAGAATGTGGTGGGGTTAGAGGCAGACCCCCTCCCCACAACAACCATCCTCTGCTACCAAGAATGTGCTGGGTTGAGGCAGCCCCCTCTCTCCCCACCACGGGCAGGAATAAAACACTCAAACAAACGGATTGCAAAAGTGATGAAAGTTTAAATAGAAAGTGGTGAATGTTACAGAGAACCCAAAGCGCAGTGACAAAGAAAGATCCCAAAGCAGACCCAGAGGCATCCCATTCCCACCTGAGGGTACACCCGAGACCCTCAGGGCTCCTTCTTCCCCCTCCCTCTGCTGGGCTAGTCTCAGCTGGCCAGGCCTGAGACTGCCCATCCCCCCATGGCCTTGGGCCTAGCCAGGCCCAAAGCCAGGAGACATCTCCCCCAGTTACCGGCTGGCGGAGGAGGAAGAAAAGAGAGCATGCTAGACTCCGCACTGGATCTTATAGTGGTGCAAAGAATTATGGTAGGAAATACACAATTTCCTGTGTCCATCCCTCTGGGCTGGACTTCTGGACACAGGAAGTGAACACACCAGGGGGGCACCCAGCTCAAACTGCAACATCCACATACCTACTGATGATTGCCTCAATCCCCTCATCCAGGTCACTGATAAAGATTTTAAAGAGAACTGGCCTCAGTACTGAGCCCTGGAAAATGCTAGTGGACAGTTACCAAATGAATACAATAGAATACAATAGACCAGGTTGAAAGAGACCTTTGAGAGCATCGAGATCAAGTCCAACCTATTATCCAACATCATCTAATCAACTAAACAATGCAAACAAGCACCCTATCAAGACTCCTCCTAAACACCTCCAGCCAGTTCAGGCTGGCCAGACCAGAACTGCCCCCCACTTATTTCTCCCTCTTGAGGCCCAATAAGCCCACACTACTACCCCACCCCCCCCGCCTAGGCCATGATTGAGTAGTAAAACAAAATACAAGGAGATAAGAGAGGTGCCTCCCTGGGAGAAGAGAGGGAAGAAAGAAGAAGATCTGGCTTTGCTGGCAGCTTAAATAGAGTAAGCTAACAAAATTATGGGATGTTACAAACAAAAAAATTCATCATATCCTGGGTCCATCCCAGGACTCTCTACCCTTCCCTGTAGGACCCTTTTCTATGGTTAGACATACTGTCTAAACCCATTCCACCCCTTTATTCCATAATTCTTGGATCAAATGTATCATCAAACAAGAAAGTCTCTTTAGATTACATACAGCAAAGTCCAAGTAGGAGATGAATAGACCAGACCAGGTTGGAAAAGACCTTTGAGATTATCAAGTCCAACCTATCATCCAGCACCACCTAATCAACTAAACCATGGCACCAAGCACCCCATCAAGTCTATTCCTAAACACTTCCAGTGATGGTGACTCCACCACCTCCCTGGGGCAGCCCATTCCAATGGCAAATCACTCTTTCTATGAAGAACTTCTTCCTAATATCCAGCCTAAACCTCCCCTGGCACAGCCTGAGACTGTGTCCTCTTGTTCTGGTGCTGGCCACCCGGGAGAAGAGACCAACCTCTACCTGGCTACAACCCCCCTTCAGGTAGTTGTAGACATCAATAAGGTCTCCTCTGAACCTCCTCTTCTCCAGGCTAAGCAACCCCAGCTCCCTCAGCCTCTCCTCATAGGGCTTGTGCGCCAAACCCCTCCCCAGCTTTGCTGTCAACATCTTTCCTAAACTGAGGGGCCCAGAACATTCTTCATCTCAATGTTCTTCAGAACAGTTGATCACTCAGAAGCAGGAAACAGTTTTTTCTTATTATCAGATGAGACAAAACAGGACTTCCCAGGTGACCAGAAGAAACATGGACTCAGGGTGAGATCGCTTTGCAGTGGGTGCATCAGCTGGGAATCAAACACCAGGTCCCTCAAAGAGCAAGCGAGAATTCTAACACTGAACCATTAATGCACAGATTTGCAGTTGGTGCACCAGCTGGGAATCAAACCCAGGCCTCCCACATATCAGGCAAGTATTCTCCCACTAAACCACTAATGCACAGACAACCACTCACTGCAGAGTTGTCTATAGCTTCACTTTGTTCTGGTACAGTCTGGATCAGTCCATGACCAGTTCAAATGGTCCAGATGGTGTGTTTCCACCCCTGGGGCAATCGAGTGAGACAATTAAGTACAATCACTCACAGTATCACAGTATCACAGTATAACCAAGGTTGGAAGAGACCCCAAGGATCATCAAGTCCAACCTGTCCCAACAGACCCCACAACTAGACCATGGCACCAAGTGCCACGTCCAATCTCCCCTTGAACACCTCCAGGGATGGTGACTCCACCACCTCCCTGGGGAGCCCATTCCAATGACGAATGACTCGCTCGGTGAAGAACTTTTTCCTCACCTTGAGTCTAAACCTCCCCTGGCACAGCTTGAGACTGTGTCCCACCCCTCCAGGTGAAGACAAACTGTAGCTTCATTCAGATGCTCATCTTCCAACAGATGGAGGATTAAAGATCCCTCTGTCACATCAGAAATACAGATGGATTCCACTTCTTCAACCTGTCGAGCCATTTGTTCTGAACAATTTGAGAAGCAATTGGTAGTTTCACATCCTCTACCTCATGCTGTCCCACAACTGCAGGATCATCTGAAAGCTCAGGCTTAAGAGACAGTTGCTTTTTACTTTCAGTTTCCACAACTGCCATTCCAAGCACCCATTTGTAACCCTTAGGATCTTTGAAAGCATCAGACCCAGTTACAATATAATCTTTCTCCCAAACTTTCCCAGTCAGACTTATTTCAGCCTGCAACATAGTCAAGTTTTTAGACCCACCAGTAACTCCTGCTATAGTTATGGATTCCACCCCTACATATTTCAAGGGGATCAAAATAACCTGAGCTCAAATATTTATGAGAGCTCTGTATGTTTGCACTTCAATTGTGCCAGACTGTCCACCACTCCCGGTGGTGCCATCTTGCAGCTCTTTTATTGTGCCTGCAAAATCAGAGGCTTACTATGCCACTGGTTCATGTTCTTACCCTGGTCACAAAGGAGGTTCTTCACTGCCTCCTGTGACTGGTACGGCCCAGCTTGAGCTGGCCTTTTAGGAGCACATTTGGTTTTGATAGCTGAAACCTGGATCAATTCAGAAGAAGTATCATCTTTCTCCAACTTAGACACAAATGTCTCAAGCTTTTCAATTCCCCCATGCATCTGCCCAGCCAACTCCTTTATTGTTCCATTGAGCTTCTCATCCACCTGCTCAATGGCTTGCTGAACAGAAGGAGGTTCACGAAGAGGACAAGGAGAAGGAACAACTGGTTTAGCAGGAGGGACCACCACTGGTTGCCCAGCAGAAGGAACCACTGCATCCCAAGCTGCCTTGGGAGGAACCACTGCAGGGTCATTGCCACTCACAGGCACTGGTGGGCCAGGACTGTGCCTCGACACCGCTGCCTCATTGGCAAGAGTGTCTGATACCAACTGGGTACCTTCATGGCTAGGGTCTTTACTAGGCATAGGCTGCCTTGCTGGTGGTATGGGAGGAGGAGCAGGAGGAGCTGCTGGTTGTACAGGAGGGGGTACCACTGGCTGGGCAAGTGGAGTAACTGCTGCTGACTGGGCAGGAACGCCACCCAACGGGAGTTGTACATCAACACTGACTGTCAGTGCCTTTGCACCAACCAGTGGTGATGGCACAAGCCACCATTTTGGCTGAGTACAAGGGACATCCACAGGCAGTTGTGCACGCATACCCTCCATTGGTTGCTCCACTAGCTGCCATAGGCGTCCTTGGACCAACCCTACATCTATTTCTGCTTCTGCATCCTCCTCTTCTTCCTCATCAAACTCCTCTATCTCTCTGTTCTATGCCCTGTCCTTCCCCCCAGCAGCTGCAACACAGATTACCTCAGGAGAGGCTGGCACCGCTCTACCAGCAGGGCTTGCTGCTGGGTTGGAGCTACTTGCAAATGATGCTATTTGGCTGAGACCACTCAGTGGTATTGCTGCCTCATTGGTAGGGGTGTGTGCAGTACCATCAGGGTACCTTTGTGGCTTGCAGGCATTGCCATGCAAGTGTACATAGTACCATGGAGGGACTACAGCCGCTTGGGGGCACAGTCTATTGCTCTCTGGCTCGAAGGAGAGGCATAGCTTGGGATCAGTACTGGGCCCCATGCTCTTTAACATCTTTATTGATGATCTGGACGAGGACATTGAGTCCATCATCAGTAAATTTGCTGACGACACCAAGCTGGGGGCAGGAGTTGATCTACTGGAGGGTAGAGAGGCTCTGCAGAGGGACCTCGACAGGCTGGGCAGATGGGCAGAGTCCAATGGCATGAGATTGAACACATCCAAGTGTTGGGTTCTGCACATTGGCCACAACAACCCCATGCAGAGTTACAAGCTGGGGTCAGAGTGGCTGGAGAGCAGTCAGGCTGAGAGGGACCTAGGGGTGCTGGTTGACGGTAGACTGAACATGAGCCTGCAGTGTGCCCAGGCAGCTAAGAGGGCCAATGGCATCCTGGCCTGCATCAGGAACAGTGTGGCCAGCAGGAGCAGGGAGGTCATTCTGCCCCTGTACACTGCACTGGTTAGGCCGCACCTCAAGTACTGTGTCCAGTTCTGGGCCCCTCAGTTTAGGAAGGATGTTGACTTGCTGGAACGAGTCCAGAGAAGAGCAACAAAGTTGGTGAGGGGCTTGGAACATAAGCCCTACGAGGAGAGGCTGAGGGAGCTGGGGTTGCTTAGCCTGGAGAAGAGGAGACTCAGGGGTGACCTTATTACTCTCTACAACTACCTGAAGGGAGGTTGTAGACAGACGGATGTTGGTCTCTTCTCCCAGGCAGCCAGTACCAGAACAAGAGGACACAGTCTCAGGCTGCGCCAGGGGAGGTTCAGGCTAGATGTTAGGAAAAAGTTCTATACAGAAAGAGTGATTGCCCATTGGAATGGGCTGCCTGGGGAGGTGGTGGAGTCGCCATCACTGGAGGTTTTCAGGAGGAGACTTGATGGGGTGCTTGGTGCCAGGGGTTAGTTGTTTGGGTGGTGTTTGATTGGTTGATGGGTTGGACGCGGTGATCTTGAAGGTCTCTTCCAACCTGGTTTATTCTATGTATATTCTATTCTATGTATATATTCATGCTGGTGCCACCGCCAAGATGACAGGAGGGGACGCCACCATGAGGGAACCATCCCCCGGTTCCACGGGTGTGGTGTTGCTTGTGTTTGCCCCTGCCACTAGGTAGCCCACTTGACATGGCTGCCGTATCTGAAAAATCAGTGGGAACACACATGAAAGGAAGCAGACCTGTGCTGTCGCCCTTTGCCACTGTGGGATCGGCAACAAGCCAAGAGGCAGATGGAGCCCTGCTCCTGCTAGCTAGCTCCAATGCCACTATCACCACTGCCAGTTTCGGGATAAGGACTGGCCACTGCCAGGTTAACGGGACCTGTGCTGCCACTGGTACTTGCTGCGACAGTCGCCACTACAGCCTTTGCCTCTGCCACCCAGATGGCAGGAGTCTGTGGGCGATGGGGGGGGGGGGTGGATCTCCGCTGAGGCTTGCAGATGCCTCTGCAGCCCCAATGCTCACCACCGCTGCAGGATCATCAGGGCTGCTCTGGAAGGGAGCACTGCTTCCAGCCGCTGTAGATTCAGAAGCGACTTGCAGTGGGGGAAGTGGATCCCCACTGAGGCTTGCTGTGGGCACTCCCATGGCAGTGCTCAACTTGGGTCCAGGCTGGCTACCAAGGTTTACAGTAGGCACATGTGCGCTGTTTGTGGCTGCTGCCTGCACAAGCATGCCACCTACACTGAGGGGAGAGAGGTACCGAGGCATGGCCGCTTCCCGCTGCATCATCACTGCTGCACTGGAAAGGGCAGTGGCCATGCCAGGTGCAGGCACCCTGAGGTGGGTGCAAATTGCTTGTGTCACCAACTCACACAGAAGGGAGAGGTCACTTCCACCAGGCACCATTTTTGAAATGACAGCTGGGCTAGGGCCACTTATGGCATCCTGGGCTGGTGCCATGCCAGGAGTAGGGGGAGCTGCTGCCACCACCACTGCCATGGCATCCCGGACCATGCCAGGAGCAGTGGGGATGACCCTGCTGCCCTTAGCAGACCACACCACTCAAGCCAGCACCACCCACTTCTGCAGATGAAACTGCTAGAACCACATCAGGAGCTGTGGTAACAACACTGTTGCCTGAAATAGCCGGAACGACCGCCTCACCCCGTGCTGCATCCAGTTCCGCGGCAAAGCTGAGGGCAGCGGGAGCTGACAGAACATTAAGATGATAAATTGCTTCCCTACTTGTCATCAAGTTGGAACAGCAGAAGGGTTTTTAGATGAAGTGCTTTCAAGACCAGAGCTTCAAGCTTCGGTGAACCAGATGCTGGAGTGGCACAGGTATGGGCTTGTTGAGGTAGCAGGAAGGAGGACAACCTGGAATCGTAAAATGATACAGGTTGGAAGGGACCTTTAGAAGTCACCTAGTCCAACCCCCCCTGCAGTCAGCAGGGACATCTTCAACTACAGCAGGTTGCTCAGAGCCCCATCCAACCTGACCTGAAATGTTTCCAGAGATGGGGCTTCTACCACCTTTCTGGGCAATGTGTACCAGTGTTTCACCACCCTCAGTCTAAAATATTTTTGCATTCTATCTAGTCTGAATGTCCCCTCATTTAATTTAAAACCATCACCCCTTGTCCTGTCACAACATGCCCCAATAAAAAGTCTGTCGCCATCTTTCTTATAGGCCCCCTTTAAGTACTACTGAAAGGCCACAAGGATTCCTTTGAGCCTGCTGTTCTCCAGGCAGAAGCCACTGAACTGTCTCACTGTGTCCTCACAGCACAGGGGTTCCAGCTCTCGCATCATTTTTGTGGCCTACTTTGAACCTCCTCCAATGGAATATCACAAAAGAACCTCCTGATGTTGTTTCAGGGCGCTCCTGTTGGATTTACTCCCAGTCCAATGGAAGGGGCATCTACTACTCTCTGGGTAACCTGTGCCAGCATCTCACCACCCTCAGTGTAAAGAATTTCTTGATATCTAGTCTCAAGTACTTCAGCCAAAAGTCAAGGAATCATGGTCAACCACTCTGCTGTCCCAAACCACAGGGAACAGGACTACTGCTGCCAAGCTAATGGATGGGAAAAGAGCACTGGCAAAAGCTTCTCAAGGGAAGGCTGCTCACAAGCTCTAGGGACATTTCCCTCTTCTGGAAAACAAAAGTCTTGGTTCAAGAACTGTGTACTAACTCTTTAATAATGATTTCTTAGGTAGCAGTCAGCCTGCATACTGCTTCCTTCTGGATGTCAGGCTAGGACAATCAATCACAGGCAGAGGATTGCTCCAATTCCCAAGACAGATGGGAACTCAGTAAACAAGTTACAGGCAGCAATAGAGACAGAGGGCAACAACTGCAATATTAATTACTCACACTATTGCAGCACAAGGACTAAAGGAACAAATTTAGAACAATATAGTTGTAGAAAAGGAAGAGTTAAGAGAGGGAGTACATCCACCAAATAATAGCTACAGAAAGAGTTATTTTCATTAAAATATTGATCAAAGGAATTAAACAGATCATGGAACAGGCTGCCCAGAGAGGTTGTGGAATCTCCTTCTCTGAATACATTCAAAACCCACCTGGATGCATTCCTGTGTGACCTGCACTAGGTGAACCTGCTCTGGCAGGGAGGTTGAACTAGATGATCTTTCAAGGTCCCTTCCAGCCCCTAACATTCTGTGATGTGAGCAACAGTGTGGGGAAACCTGACCTGCACAAGGAGAATATTAAAAAGGACCATCACTCAACATGCTACACTTTATGCACATGTGGCCAGTAAAAAGAAATAAAAACAATGCAAATCTTCACCTACACCAAATCCCTGGCTCAAAAATGCTGCTAGAGCTGTGTTTTCATACACTAAATTCCACAGTATCCTGTCAAATGTAAAATTAACTAGAAAGTAAAAAGTAAGAGATGGTATGTCCCTGTTCAAAGGAGCAGCAAAGGATTACTGACTCACGGAGCTCAATTTCCCTCACTGGTATAAGACCTCATGAACTTAAAGAAATACCTGAAAGAGAAAAGGAAGACATTCTCAAAAAACAGCTGAAATCAGAAACAACTGCTTAATTTAGATATTTTTGGCCTTTTCATTTGATTCAATAAAAACATTCTACAGTTCAGATGTTTGGAGTGTTTGGTTTGTGGTGGGGTTTTTTGTGTTTGTTTGGAGTTTTTTTTTCAGTTTTCATAGAATCAGAGAATCATAGAATCACAGAATCAATAAGGTTGGAAGAGACCTCAAACATCATCAAGTCCAACCTGTCACCCAAGATCTCATGACTACTAAACCATGGCACCACGTGCCACATCCAATCCCCTCTCAAACACCTCAAGGGATGGTGACTCCACCACCTCCCTGGGGCAGCTCATTCCAACAGCTAACAGCTCTCTCTGTGAAGAGCTTTCTCCTCACCTCAAGCCTAAACTTCCCCTGGCACAGCTTGAAACTGTGTCCTCTTGTTCTGGTGCTGGTTGCCAGGGAGAAGAGAACACCACCCTCCTGGCTACAACCTCCCTTCAGGTAGTTGTAGACAGCAATAAGGTCTCCCCTAAGCCTACTCTTCTCCAGTCTAAACAATCCCAGCTCCCTAAGCCTGTCCTCGTAAAGCTTGTGCTCAAGGCCTCTCACCAGCCTTGTTGCCCTTCTCTGGACATGCTCCAGCAACTCAACATCTTTCCTAAACTGAGGGGCCCAGAACTGGACACAGTACTCAAGGTGCAGCCTAACCAGTGCTGACTACAAGGGCACAATGGCCTCCCTACTCCTGCTGGCCACACTATTCTTGATGCAGGTCAGGATGCCATTGGCCTTCTTGGCCACCTGGGCACACTGCTGGCTCATGTTCAGCCAGCTGTCAATCAGTACCCCCAGGTCCCTCTCTGTTTGTCTGCTCTCCAGCCACTCCGACCCCAGCCTGTAGCACTGCATGGGGTTGCTGTGGCCAAAGTGCAGCACCCGGCACTTGGATTTGTTGAATGCCACCATGTTGGACTGCCCATCTGTCCAGCCTGTCAAGGTCCCTCTGCAGAGATCTCCTACCCTCTAACTGATCAACATCTGCTCCCAACTTGGTGTCATCTACAAATTTACTGATGATGGACTCAATCCCCTCATCCAGATCATCAATAAAGATACTGAACAGGATGGGGCCCAGCACTGATCCCTGGGGGACACCACTAGTGCCTGGCCGCCAGCTGGATGTGGCACCATTCACCACCACTCTCTGGACACAGCCCTCCAGCCAGTTCCTAAACCAGCACAGAGTGCTGCTGTCCAAGCCACGGGCTGACAGCTTGGCCAAGAGTTTGCTGTGGGGAATGGTGTCAAAATTTTTAGCGACAATAGAGAATGGAATCAATACAGCTGATCAATATGATCTAGTATTGTCCATTTATTGCTTCCATATTATTTGATTATAATGCAAGCATAGTACAGAGCAGAAAGTAGAGCTGACAGGCTAGTAAGAAGTGCATAGAGGAAAGTGCACAGTAAGAAAACCTTTACAACTTATATCAACTTGGAGGGCATTGCTGGCATGGCTTCATTGGCCCCTCACGAGTGACCACACACTATTACTATAGATTATTGGTTAAACTAGTAATAACACGCAAGATTGTTGATGCAGGTGTGCGTCCTGTTATTCTGAGATAACTCTCTGTGTTTATAGCTACCGGTGTCCTGCTTTGGTTACATGGTGCAGGCACACCATTATTCTGCTATACTGCTAGCCACTTCTGCACCCATGCTGGACAAGGCCTACCACCATGTCAGGCTCTAGGCCTACACTGCCAGATTGCTCACACTGCTTATTGCAACCATTACCACAAAAGTTGCATTTTTTTGTTTGGTTGGTTCGTTTGTTGGAGGATTTTTTGGTAACAGCAAGTTTTCATCCATATCCCTGTTAAATTTTTTTGCCTACAATGAGGAACTGGCCTAATGGGATGGAGGTATTGCATCAAAACTGAATTTAAGACATTTGAGATATTCAACAATTTCATTAGAACAGAGTTTCTTTTCCAGAAATGCAGACCACAGTGTACTAGAAGATGATAACAGGTGCTAAGAGAGAGAAATGCACATCTGCTGACTTTTAAAAGCTTAAAAACAAAATCATCACCATTTTTTCATGTCACACTTTGGAAGCAGATTCATCAGGATTTCCTTTGTATGTGTATGAAAACCTCTCAGACGAGAATAGAATAGAATAGAATAGACCAGACCAGGTTGGAAGAGACCTTTGAGGTCATCAAGTCCAACCTATCATCCAACACTATCTAATCAACTAAACCACGGGACCAAACACCCCATCAAGTCTCTTCCTAAACACCTCCAGTGATAGTGACTCCACCACCTCCCTGGGGCAGCCCATTCCAATGGCAAATCACACTCTCTCTGTGTAGAATTTCTTCCTAACATCCAGCCTAAACCTCCCCTGGCGCAGCCTGAGACTGTGTCCTCTTGTTCTGGTGCTGGTTGCCTGGGAGAAGAGACCAACCTCTACCTGTCTACAACCTCCATTCAGGTAGTTGTAGAGAGCAATAAGGTCACCCCTGAGTCTCCTCCAGGCTAAGCAACCCCAGCTCCCTCAGCCTCTCCTCACACAGCTTGTGCTCCAAACCCCTCACCAACTTTGTTGCCCTTCTCTGGACTCGTTCCAGCAAGTCAACATCCTTCCTAAACTGAGGGGCCCAGAACTGGACACAGTACTCGAGGTGTGGCCTAAGCAGTGCAACGTACAGGGGCAGAATCCCCTCCCTGCTCCTGCTGGCCACACTGTTCCTGATGCAGGCCAGGATGACATTGGCCCTCCTGGCCGCCTGGCCACACTGCAGGTTCAGCCTACCATCGACCAGCACCCCCAGGTCCCTCTCTGCCTGACTGCTCTCCAGCCACTCTGACCCCAGCCTGTAGCACTGCATGGGGTTGCTGTGGCCAATGTGCAGAACCCGGCACTTGGATGTGTTCAATCTCATGCCGTTGGACTCTGCCCATCTGTCCAGCCTGTCGAGGTCCCTCTGCAAAGCCTCTCTACTCTCCAGCAGATCAACACCTGCCCCCAGCTTGGTGTCATCTGCAAATTTACTGATGATGGACTCGATGCCCTCATCCAGATCATTGATAAAGACATTAAAGAGCATGGGGCCCAGCACTGATCCCTGGGGCACACCACTAGTGACTGGCCGCCAGCTGGATGTGGCACCATTCACCACAACTCTCTGGGCTCGGCCCTCCAGCCAGTTCCTAACCCATCACAGAGTGCTCCTGTCCAAGCCATGAGCTGACATCTTGGCTAGGAGTTTGCTGTGGGGGGTGATGTCAAAGGCCTTGCTGAGGTCCAGGTAGACTACATCCACAAGCCTCCCCACATCCACCAGACGGGTCACCTGATCATAGAAGGAGATCAGGTTGGTCAGGCAGGACCTGCCCTTCCTAAATCCATGCTAGCTGGGCCTGAGCCCTTGGCCATCCTCTAAGTGTTGTGTGATTGCACTCAAGATGACCTCTTCCATAATCTTGCCTGGCACGGAGGTCAGGCTGACAGGCCTGGAATTCCCTGGCTCATCCAACCGGCCCTTCTTGTGGATGGGTACCACGTTGGCCAGCTTCCAGTCATCTGGGATCTCTCCAGTGAGCCAGGACTGATGAAAAATGATGGAGAGCGGCTTGGCCAGCTCTTCTGCCAGCTCTCTCAGCACCCTAGGATGGATCCCATCTGGTCCCATGGACTTGTGGGGATCCAAGTGGCTAAGCAGGTCTGTAACTGCTTCCTCCTGGAACAGAGGGGGACTATACTGCTCCCTGACTCCATCTGCCAGTTCTGGAGGCCAGTTGTCCAGAAGACAACCTATCTTGCTGCTAAAAATTGAGGGAAAGGTGGTGTTAAGTACCTCTGCCTTTTCCTCACCTTTAGTTACAATATTCCCCTCCATGTCCACTAAGGAGTGGAAGTTGTCCTTGCCCCTGCTCTTGCTATTAATATATTTATAGAAGGACTTTTTGTTGTCCTTCACAGCAGAGGCCAGTCTAAGCTCCAAATGTATTTTTGCCTCTCTATTTTTTTTCCTGCATGACCTAACAACATCCTTAAACATTCCATGGGTTGCCTCCCCTTTCTTCCAAAGATGATACACCCTCTTTTTTTCCCTTAGTTCTTTTAGAAGCTCATCAACCATCCAGGCTGGCCGTCTGCCCTGGCGCCTCATCTTCCAGCACACTGGCACAGCCTGTTCCTGCGCCTTCAAGAGTTCTTTCCTGAATGTGACCGTTTGACACTGTGCCTTTAAGAACAAACAGTGCTGAGACGCTGGCTAAATGTTTTCGGTACTAGAACCAAAACATTCTGATATTCTAAACAAATTTCATTGGTTGATAGACAAAAATTCAGCTTTAGATTGTGAAGCAGTTGGGATTTTTTTTTTCTCAGTTCAGTTTCGCTGGGGAGTTGGGGGAGTTTGGGTGATCAGCCTGTTCTCTCTGCCTGCTTCTTCTGCGAACTGCTGGAGTTGGCCTTCAGATAAGCAAAAACTAATCCTGCATGGGCTTTTGAAACTTACTAACAACTCTTTTCCTTAGTAACTTGCCTTTCTCTCTCTCTAACCCCTTTTTGGAGAAAAAGGGAGGTAGGGTGGGGAGAGAGGGGGTTCCAAGGAGGGGATCCCTCCCTCGGGGAGGGATTTTTTGTTGTGTTATTTCTCTTTGCTGTATATCTGTGTATATATTGTAAATACCTGTATATCTTGTGTTATATATAACCTGCTTTCCATATATGCTTGTAAATATATAGCTTGCTCTTTCGACTGGGCTAGTTGTGGTTTCTTACTCTGTGGAGGAGGGAGAGCTAAGCCCTCTCTCAACCTACCACACTGAAGTAGGCCCAGCTCTCCTGGACCCCTTTGTTTTTAAGAGCTGTTTCCCAAGGAACCTTCTGAGTTAGTTCCTTGAGTAACCTGTATTCCGCCCTCCAGAAGTCCAGAGTGAAGGTTTTCTTGCTGCCCCTCTTAGCTCGATTGTGTATTGAAAACTCAATTGTTTCACAGTCACTGGACCCCAGACAGCCTCCAACCACCACATCTCCCACCAGCCCTTCTCTGTTTGTGAAAAGAAGGTCAAGCAAAGCCTTACCCCTGGTAGGCTCACACAGCAACTGGGATAAGAAGCTGTCCTCCATAGACTCTAAGAACCTCCTAGACTGCCTCCTCTCTGCTGTCTTGAGATCCCAGCAGATATCAGGCCGGTTAAAATTGCCCATAAGAACAAGGTCAAGTGATCTTGAGACAGCCTCTAGCTGCCTATAGAATAATTCATCAACTTCTTCGTCCTGGCTGCGTGGTCTATAACAGACTCCAACCAGCATGTCAGCCTTGTTGGTCTTCCCTCTAATTCTCACCCACAGGCACTCAACCTGATCTTCCTTGATCTCTAGTTTCCTGGCATCTAGTGCCTCCCTGATGTACAGGGCCACCCCTCCTCCCCTTCTCCCTCACCTGTTTCTCCTGAAGAGCCTGTAGCCATCAATTACAGTGCTCCAGTCACGTGAGTCATCCTACCATGTTTCTGTGATGGCAACTACATCATAGCTTTCCTGCTGTAACAAAGCTTCCAGCTCCTCTCATTTGTTACCCAAGCTTCGTGCATTAGTGTACATGTACTTCAGCTAGGCTGCTGGTTTCACCCCTGACTCCAGCTTACCACCCCCAGACTCCTGTCTGGGAGGACTGGTTTCATCAGCCCCTTCCCCCTTCGAATCCCACCTAACAAGCCACACAAAAGCAGCATTTATGACTGAGGATTTATCATCCCAGCTGAAGAGCTTGCCCCATCCTGATACTTTGCAACTCAAGTTGGATCTTTTGCATAGCACAAATGACAAATAGCAGAACTGAAATGATGTTCGCAACATGGTACCAGAACAATAAGGCCTATGAAACTTCAGAAATGGTTTGAGCTGTGCCATGCCACAGTATGCTCATGTGTTTCAGTTCTTGGGATTCCAGGCTCTAACAGTGACAAGACTAACTTCTCAGTAAAATAGCTTTTATGTTGGATTTCAAAAAATGAGCTCAAGTCCAAATCAAACTCAGCATTCCTGGCATTTAAGAGCTGATCCTTCTTAACAGGTTAAAGCACTGTGAAAGGGTTAACCTGCCTGTTTCCCCCAACACATAAGTGAGGGAAAAGTAACACACAAAAACTCCCGATTGAGATAAAGAGCTGAGATAAGAATTTAATATAAATGAGATGATATAATGCACAATTACCTTAGCCTATTTGCAGAAAAAGCACAGTAGACAGCAGCAGCAAGCAGAAACTCAGCGAGCTAAACCTCTACATCCCTCCCTCTCACACCACCATCCCATCAGGGAAGAAGCCAACATCCAAAACCCTGGAAGTCAAAAGCAGCAATTGGAACAGGAAGCCTCTTGTGTTACAATCTGAACTTCAAGCCCCATAATACTTTGCTCCAGCCAGCAGTTTCATTTTGAAGCTGGCATGACAGAAGCATGGTTTTGAATAATAACAGCAAATTTAAACTCAACCCCATGATATGATTTCAGGCTGCAGACATTTCAAGTCCTTTTTATACTTCACAAAGACAGCGAGATAAAAGGACATAAGCTTAATCTTTGCACAAATCCAGCTGAAGAAACATTATAATTGCATAATTAGATATTAAAATATTACACCACAGAGGAGTCTGGCACAAAACTTAAACTGCTCAACCAGCTGGTTACAATGCGAGGAAGAGAACATGCAGCATCTTCATTTTAAGAGAGAGCAGAACCATCAGTGAAGGATCCAGCTCTGGCCAGCTCTGCTTGAGGCAGATTGAACTGCACTAGAGCACAGACAGAGGCAAAGCAGATGGATGAGATTACCTGTGCAGCAACCTGGCACAGGTCTGGACCATACAAGGAAAATGCAAGGACTAGGATTTCTAAGAAACTTCAAAAATATTTAGCAGAACTAATACCACTTATATAAGTCAGTCTCTAAGCTTAAGTCTCCCTTGAATGAGAATTCTGAAGGACCTCCTCACAACAAAGCTTTCATGCAAGTATATTTGTTCACAATTTGTTTTAGCTCTCTCTCCACTCCTTCTGCTTGCTTCTCTTTTGTAGCCCAAATACTTCTCATGGTACAATCCCTCCCCATCATGGTTCAAGATTTTATTGCAAGTCAAAGAGTGTGACATCAGACAAAGAATAAAAGGAGAAACTATGAACAAACTTAGTGACTCACAGTCCTGAAAAAAACACTAGAGAGATCTGGTGGAGAATAAACATGGCAGCATAATCAGCCCTTGAATCCCCATAATTCAGATTTCTCTTTCTCTTTTCCATCTTTACCCCCCTCCCCCATCTGCCATCCCCAATGACACGTGTAAAGTCTTAAGAGATTCAAACATCATTTTGTGGGGAAAATATATTTTTTTGCATGAACAGAACAGACTTGTCTGCATCAGAGGAAGCTACCTGACAATTTCCATAGGAAGGCCTTTGGTTCTCCTTTGACACACCCAAAAGATTCCTCACCCTTGACTGATAAAAAGCCTAAAATAACAGTAGGAAGAGCAAACAAAAGCCTACTAAGCATCACTGCTCAGCGGCTATTTCTTTAGTACTACATTGGTTTAGACACACTGATGCAGAAACCAGACAGCATAACTGCTCATTATCAGAGCCAATCAGCAAGTGGGACACACTACCCCCAAAATCAGTAAAGAACAACAAACACAGAAAAGATAGAGAATGGTAACTTGATTGCCTGCATTTCTACACCCACACTTGACATTGCTCTGCGCTTCTCTCGATATAAAAAGTGCTTTTAAAATTAGATTCACTACCAGAAAGCTGGTGAGGAACATCATCGTTCTAACTCCTCCAAGCCCTGCTCCCACTGACATCACAGATATCACCTTATCCCAATGCAACAGAGAGACATCCCACAGTACAGCGATATTGATCAACAGGAAGCCACAACCCTAGCGGAAAGACAAGGGCTTTCACGCACAAGAGGGCTGCACGTGGCTCCTTTCTCCATCTCACTGGCTCCCAGTCCTATTTTGTCTCGGTAAGCACCCTGGAAATCTGGAGGAACAGTCAGCCTGCTCTGAAAGGCAAATTCAAGTCCCTCATCCAAAAGTCTTTGTAAAAAATGGTTCTAAGTTGCTATAGTGAAACACAGGTTCTTATTGAAGACCACAAGTTGAGTGTCACCAAAGACCAAAACCTATTCCAACACCTACCTGTACACGGACAGACTATAAACCGGGTTTTATAGCCTAAATGAACAATAAATGAGGGTCTGAGCTAACCCAGGGCTCGTTCTCACCTCTTGGCTTCCCAGGCAGAGCTTGCCTGGTGCTGGCACCCTATGCCCTGTGCGGTTTGGGAGGCCCCAGGGACCATGAAGCTCCTACCGAAATAAGGGGGTCCTTCACCCGGGCTCATCTCCGGGGTGTGCGGGGAGAGGCCTGCCCCGAATCCCAGGGGAAGGACAGCAGACCCAGCCCAGGCCGCGGCTCACTTCCTCCAACCCCTCCAGCCCGGGGGTGTTTTCCCGTCCTTCCCGGTCCCCCCACTCACCCTGACGACCCACGATCTCGGCCACATGCTCGGAGCTGGGCACGGGCACGCACTCGGTGGTGTTAACGCTCTTTCGGCAGAGCAGCGCCGCTTGTTCGTCGTTCAGGCCTGCCGCCCCCGCGCCGTTGCAGCCGCCGCCCAGGCCTCCACCACCGCCGTAAGCCTGGGACAGTATCGCCGCCATCATGCCCTGAAGATCATCCGCTCCGCAGAGCGCTCCAGCCGCCGCCTCTTGCCCATCGAAGGAGGACGATAGCAGGACGGAACCCAGCAACGGGAGCAGTTGGGAGGGCGAGGAGGACGAGGAGGACGAGGAGAACAGCAGCAGCGCGGCCGGGTCCTCCTCGTCCTCCCCCGCCAGCTGCTCCTCCTCCAGATCTCCCTTGTCTCCCGCCACCACTTCCTGCTAGAACAGCGGCGAATGGGAAGCGCGGGGGAAGCACGGAGGCTCGGCAGTGAAGGAAACCGCTGCGGCAGTGCTCGGCATAAGGGGGGGGGGGGGGGGGGGGGGCAGGACTAACGGCGTGGGGCTGCCATGGCGCGGTGAGCACGGCCTTTGCGGTGGGACCGTGCTCATGAACAAATCTTTTGTCCCATGGCGTCGGGGAAGAAACGGTGCCCCCAGGTTCGGTGCAGCACTATTGGGCGGCGGAGCCGGTTCCTGGGCGGGGCTGGAGAGTGTTGGACAGTCGGCGGGGTTGAGGCCTTTTCCCTGCCCCGCACAAGGGGCCTCGGAGGGATCTTGGGGTTTGTAGAGAATCTGTGAGGAGAGCCGACCTGGTCGTCTTGGATTTGAGTTCACCTACTGTGATGAAACGGTGTGAGAACAAATAAAGGCCACAC
This sequence comes from Dryobates pubescens, assembly GCF_014839835.1. Classification (NCBI taxonomy): domain Eukaryota; kingdom Metazoa; phylum Chordata; class Aves; order Piciformes; family Picidae; genus Dryobates; species Dryobates pubescens. The sequence goes on along the minus strand of NC_071656.1, from coordinate 744,218 downwards.
AAATGATGTGAAAAATTTCCCAGTCCATGAATTTAAATCAAGGTGTGAGCTGAGACCTAGGGCTGTTTAGCCTGGAGAAGACTGAGAGGGGGTCTTCTCAGTGATTACAAATATCTTAAGGGTGGGTGTCAAGAAGACGGGTCCAGTCTCTTTTCAGTGATGCCCTGTGATATGAGGCAATGGGTTCTATCTGAAGAGAAGGAAAAGCTTCTTTGGTGTGAGGGTGCTGGAGCCCTGGAGCAGGCTGCCCAGAGAGGTTGTGGAGTCTCCTTCTCTAGAGACTTTCAAGACCCGTCCGGATATGTTCCTGTGTGACCTGCCCTAGATGATCCTGCTTTGGCAGGAGGGTTAGATTAGATTAGATGATCTCCAGAGGTCCCCTCCAACCCCTACCATACTGCGCTACTGTGGCCTCATGTCATCATGGATGGTCTGAGAGGGGATGGGATCAGCTGTGCTTCATATCATCACCTGTTATGGTTTGAAGGTGGAACTTTTGCCTAGTTCCTAACTGCAGAAACAAGAATAGGAACTTTCTGGACATCTTTGAGTAAAAAGGTAAATAGATTACCACTGGATGCAAAATAATAACAACTGACATGTCTACATCACTCCATTGGCTTTGCTAATAGGGATAAAAGTTAGCTGCATAAACATTTCTGTCTCTTTTTGCTGCTTCTCTCTTTGTGGCTTGCATGGCTTGCTCTCTTATCTCTTTCCTGACCTTCAGCTGTCGTATACTGTGTCTGTGAGGTACCAAGAAGGGAAGGGGGCGGGGGAGGGGAGAAGGGAGGTTGCAAGCAGCCCCCTGGACTGTCCAGAAGGGTCTGGGAACAATTCCAGGGGATCCTTGTGTTGTTTCTAAATTGTAAATATATGTATATATATTTTGTACATATTTATTGCATTTTATACTTCTCGATTTTGCTTGCTTTGTAAATATAGCTTCATTCTGCTTTCAAACCAACTGAGCTAGTCTGGTAATTTATTTTGAGGGTAATTCTCCAATTTGTTGGGGGGTAGTCTCAACCCACCACATCACCTCAGCGACTAATGGAGGAGGATGGTGTGGTGCATTGAAATTTCCTCCCCAACATTAAATTTGCCAGACCAGCTCAGCTGGAAGCAAATGAAAGCTGTATTTACAAGCAAAACTACAATCTACAATGAAATGCAATGAATATGTACTAAATATGCAGTATTTATAATATTTGCAGGTATTTACAATTAATAAACAGCACAAGAACCCCCCTGGCCAAGGACCAGGGCAAGCTATTAGCTTCTCCCTCCCTGCCTCCCCCTTACCCCCCTGTACAAAAGGGACAAGAGAGAGGAGAAGAGAGGCGTTAGAGTTAACCAAAACAATGCAGCCAAGGTGAAGCAGAAGCCAGCAGAAGCACAAAGTTAGTATCTCCCAGCTGGAGGAATCGAGAAGACTGGAAGCTGGCCAACGTGGTGCCCATCCACAAGAAGGGCCGGTTGGATGAGCCAGGGAATTATAGGCCTGTCAGCCTGACCTCAGTGCCAGGCAAGATTATGGAACAGGGCATCCTGAGTGCAATCACACAGCACTTAAAGGATGGCCAAGGGATCAGGCCCAGCCAGCATGGGTTTAGGAAGGGCAGGTCCTGCCTGACCAACCGGATCTCCTCCTATGGTCAGGTGACCCACCTGGTGGATGTGGGGAGGCCTGTGGATGTAGTCTACCTGGACTTCAGCAAGGCCTTTGACGCTGTCCCCCACAGCAAACTCCTGGCCAAGCTGTCAGCCCATGGCTTGAACGGGAGCACTCTGCGATGGGTTAGGAACTGGCTGGAGGGCCGAGCCCAGAGAGTGGTGGTGAATGGTGCCACATCCAGCTGGTGGCCAGTCACTAGTGGTGTGCCCCAGGGATCAGTGCTGGGCCCCATGCTCTTTAACATCTTTATTGATGATCTGGATGAGGGCATTGAGTCCATCATCAGTAAATTTGCAGATGACACCAAGCTGGGGGCAGGTGTTGATCTGCTGGAGGGTAGAGAGGCTTCGCAGAGGGACCTCGACAGGCTGGACAGATGGGCAGGATCTAACGGCATGAGATTGAACACATCCAAGTGCCGGGTTCTGCACATTGGCCACAGCAACCCCATGCAGTGCTACAGGCTGGGGTCAGAGTGGCTGGAGAGCAGGCAGGCGGAGAGGGACCTGGGGGTGCTGGTCGATGGTGGGCTGAACACGAGCCTGCAGTGTGGCCAGGTGGCCAGGAGAGCCAATGGCATGCTGGCCTGCATCAGGAACAGTGTGGCCAGCAGGAGCAGGGAGGGGATTCTGCCCCTGTACGTTGCACTGCTTCGGCCACACCTCGAGTACTGTGTCCAGTTCTGGGCCCCTCAGTTTAGGAAGGATGTTGACTTGCTGGAGCGTGTCCAGAGAAGGGCAACAAAGTTGGTGAGGGGTTTGGAACACAAGCCCTATGAGGAGAGGCTGGGGGAGCTGGGGTTGCTTAGCCTGGAGAAGAGGAGACTCAGGGGTGACCTTATTGCTCTCTACAACTACCTGAATGGAGGTTGTAGACAGGCAGAGGTTGGTCTCTTCTCCCAGGCAGCCAGCACCAGAACAAGAGGACACAGTCTCAGGCTGCGCCAGGGGAGGTTTAGGCTGGAGGTTAGGAAGAAATTCTACACAGAGAGAGTGTGATTTGCCATTGGAATGGGCTGCCCCAGGGAGGTGGTGGAGTCACTATCATTGGAGGTGTTCAGGAGGAGACTTGATAGGCTGCTTGGTGCCATGGTGTAGTTGATTAGGTGGGTTGGATTAGTTGATAGGTTGGACACGATGATCTTGAAGGTCTCTTCCAACCTGGTCTATTCTATTCTATTCTATTCTATTCTACAGTTAGTATCTCCCAGCTGGAGGAATCGAGAAGAGAGAGAAACTGTTTACATTACTAGCTTAAGTTGGTCATCCTTCCAATGGGATTGTTTAGAATTATCATTATTTTCCTTTTTGCACCCAATAGTGATTTATTTACATTTTACTACTTTCTGTTCGAGATCTGTGAAAAATTTTTAAAGGCATAGCCTAAAACTATCACAATCCATCCCTTCTAAACAATTCCATTGGCTGCTAATACTATCCATCTAATCTAAAACAATATCTACAATAATGAGTAAACAGAGGTCATAGTCCATATCTTCAGATTATCTTCTATTCTGGCTATCTCAGATGTAGATGATTCAGAAGTTCAAAAACCAGGAAATAAGAAAAAAACAGTTTGTCTCTTTGCAGATGAGACGAAGAAAAGGAACAGGGTCTCTCAGGTGACTCAGGGCTCTGAGGGTTCATGCACCATAGATTCCTCATGGATTCTTCCTCTGGGCACGATGTTATGTCTGTACAACACTCTGAATTTAAACTCTCTCAGCTAAAGTTAGATTTCTTTGTGAAATACACTGACTTTCACCATTCTCTTGCATTACCCAGTAATTGTGACCCGGGCCTTCAGCAGAAACCACCCCTTGGACAAGCTTGGCCTTGCCTGAAGGAGAAAATACCCAGTTTTGCCTAACAGATTCTTTTCTCTAATAACAGGAGCTCTATCACCTTCTACCTTTTGTAACAAATCTGATTGCGCAGGTCCAGCTCGATTTATGAACCTCTGTTATTTACCAACCAGGTTGCTTGTGCTAGATGTTGTTCCAGGGTCCCACATCCCATGATGTCAGGCCAAGACATCACAGGAGGCTGGGTCTTGGAGCCAAAGCCCCACCCATATTTTGCAATCATGTTATGTAACTTCTCACCCTACTGCCCATGCACACAGCCCGCTCAGGGGGTCGTACGCTCCCTGCCCAGCAACAGCCTTCCTCATCTTCATCTCCCTCAGGTCCATTAGCGGTCAAGCGAGAGCTTGAAGATCTTTTGCGGTCAGCTCAGGATGTCAACATGTTCCCATCCCCGCTCAGAATCATAAACAAAGGGGCCTACAGATACATGTTATCCGCTACTCTTATTGTGCACCTGGGAGCTTCTGATCAAACACCAGGCATTTCCAGACACCCCCAGGCAGCTGGGCACAGACACCAATTATTCCCAGGCAGTCCTTGGCAGCTGGGTACTTCTAATCAAACTCCAATTAATTCTTCCCTGCTACAGATTTTTCTCCCAGTTTTTCAAAGATCCACCCCCCATGGCTTTGAGAGTGGTTTTTCAGCAAACTGTTGTAACGTTCAGTCTTTCCTGAAGCTGGTACATAGTAGGGAATGTGGTATATCCACTCGATGCCGTGTTCTTTGGCCCAGTCTTTTACAAGATTGTTTTTGAAATGAGTTCCGTTGTCTGATTCAATTCTTTCTGGAGTTCCGTGTCTCCACAGGATTTATCTTTCCAGACCAAGAATGGTGTTACATGCAGTTGCATGAGGAACTGGATACGTTTCCAGCCATCCAGTGCTTGCCTCTGCCATAGTCAACACAAATTGTTTACCAGATTGAGAACGAGGTAGAGTGATGTAGTCAATCTGCCAGGCCTCACCATACTTGCACTTGGACCATCGGTCACCATACCACAACAGCTTGATTCACTTAATAGCAGCACAAATGTCACAGTCATGGATGACTTGCGTGATAGCATCCATGGAAATGTCTATGGATCTGTCACAAGCCCACTGGTAGGTTGCATCTCTGCCTTGATGTCCTGATGAATCGCAAGCCCACCGAGCTAAAGAGTTCACCTCGGTGTTTCCAATCAAGATCGAGATCACAGTTTGTATCTACTTGAGAAACTTTTGCAGCTAGACCTGCCTGATGGTTGTGTTGCTGTTCCCCAGTAGCTTTGCTCTTAGGCACGTGAGCATCAATGTGTCTCACCTTCACTGGAATTCTCTCAATGCGATCAGCAATGTCCTGCCACAGGTCAGCTGCCCAAATAGGCCTTCCTTTCCTCTGCCAACCATTCTTCTTCCAGTCCTTTAGCCAACCCCACAGAGCACTGGCTACCATCCATGAATCAGTGTAGAGATAAAGCATTGGCCATCTCTCACATTCAGCTGGAGCTAGCTGGACAGCTTTTACCTCTGCAAACTGGCTGGATTCTTCTTCTCTATCTTTTGCCTCTGCAACTCTGCGTGTTTGTGATGGTTTAACCCACCCACATCAAACAAAAGCTCGGCTGAAGTCAGTCGGAGAAGCAAATGAAAGTGCTGTATTTTACAAGCAATAATGGAATGCAATGAATAATTAGAAGAAAAGAGAAAAGGAGAGATGTTAGGGGAAAATTCAGTTAGTTCAAAAGCGTTGTTAGAAAGCTAGTAATGCTTATCTCAAGGTTGTTAGATGATAAGCAGTCTCTGTCCAAGAGCAGCATGCATGCCAGAGAAAGAGACGGAGTGAGAGTGAGAGAAAAAAATGTAAGATCATAAAACTACATCCCCACTCATCTGACCAATGAAATTGGTTTAGAATTATCTCTCTTGATTTCCTTTTTACGCCCAACTATTCAGCTAGAGAATTTGCAGCTACGTGGCTTTGATGTGCCAGACCACACAGTCCAGTATTCCTCCTCCTGGCCAAAGGCAGGGACCCTCTACTCCTGGTCTTCATCAAAGTATTCACTGTCTGACTTTGGTGGTGCCAAACCAGAGGTCCCCTCGTCAGGATTAAAGGATGTAACCTCAGTTGTTCTCTGTCTGGAAGATTGTTGATCTAGCACTTTCTCTTTTCTTCCTCCTCCGTCAGCCGGTAACTGGGGGAGATGTCTGCTGGCTTTGGGCCTGGCTAGGCCCAAGGCCATGGGGGGATGGGCAGTCTCAGGCCTGGCCAGCTGAGACTAGCCCAGCAGAGGGAGGGGGAAGAAGGAGCCCTGAGGGTCTCAGGTGTACCCTCAGGTGGGAATGGGATGCCTCTGGGTTTGCTTTGGGATCTCTTTTTTGTCACTGCACTTTGGGTTTTCTGTAACATTCACTGCTTTCTATTTAAACTTTCATCACTTTTGCAATCCATTTGTCCTGAGTGTTTTATTCCTGCCCGTGGTGGGGAGAGAGCACCCAGCACATGAGGGTACACCCAAGACCCCCAGGGCTCCTTTCCCCCCCCCCCCCCGCTAGGCTAGTCTCAGCTGGCCAGATCTGAGACTGCCCATCCCCCCGTGGCCTTGGGCCTAGCCAGGCCCATGGCCGGGAGACATCTCCCCCAGTTACCGGGTGACAGCGAGGAAGAAAGAGGAAGTGCCAGACCCCGCACTGGATTTTATAGCGGTGCAAAGAATTATGGTAGGAAATACCTAGTTTCCTGTGTCCGCCCACTGGGCTGGACCTCTGGACACAGGAAGCACCTCACGTAGCAGAGGGCACCCAGCCCAAACTGCAACAAGGAGGAGACTTGATAGGGTGCTTGGTTGCCTGGTTTAGTTGATTAGGTGGGTTGGATAATAGGTTGGACGCGATGATCTTGAAGGTCTCTTCCAACCTGGTTTATTCTATTCTATTCTACCGACCTGTCAGCCTCACCTCCGTGCCTGGGAAGATCATGGAACAGATCCTCCTAGATGCCATGCTGAGGTACATGGAGGAAAGGGAGGTGATTCAAGACAGCCAGCATGGCTTCACTAGGGGCAGGTCCTGCCTGACTAACCTTGTGGCTTTCTATGACGAAGTGACTACTTTAGTAGATAAGGGACGACCTGTGGATGTCATCTATCTGGACATCTGCAAGGCCTTTGACACAGTCCCCCACAACATCCTACTCAGCAAGTTGGAGAGATATGGATTTGATGGGTGGACTGTTCAGTGGATAAGGAATTGGCTGGATGGTTGCATCCAGAGGGCGGTGCTCAATGGCTTGAAGTCCAGATGGAGAGCAGTGACAAGTGGTGTCCCTCAGGGGTCTGTACTGGGACCTGCATGGTTTAATATTTTTATCAATGACATAGTGAGACTGAATGTACCATCAGCAAGTTTGCAGATCACACCAAGCTGTGTGGTGTTATCGATACACAGAGGGACATTAAGGTCGGGAACAGCCTTGGCAACTGTGATCATGACATGGTGGAGTTTAGTATTATACAGAGTAGCAGCAGAGCAGCATGTAGGATTACAACCCTGGACTTCTGCAGGGCTAACTTTGCACTCCTCAGAGATATACTTGTAGGAATCCCATGAGCTAAGACTCTGGAGGGTAAAGGAGCCCAAGAAAGTTGGACAATTTTTAAATGCCACTTCCTCCAAGCCCAAGATAGGTGTGTTCCCTTGAGTAAAAAATGGGGGAGACGTGCCAGGAGACCTGCATGGATGAACAAGGAGCTTCTGAAGGAAATCTCATGGAAGGAAGAAACTTACAGTTCATGGAGGAAAGGACTTGTCACGTGGGAGAACTATAGAGTAGTTGCCAGGGCATGGGGTTAATAGTCTGCTGGCCTGTGACAAGCAGAGGGGCAGCTCACCAGAGGCAGAGGGATGGAGAGCTGGTAAGGGCTCTCAACTTGCTGCCCTGAGGCAAGCCACGAATGATGCACCAGGACATTCTGTGGAAACCGAGGGGAATTGGCACAAGAGGACGACAGGGCCAGCCCAGCTGAAGTGCTTCTATGCGAATGCACGCAGCTTGGGCAACAAACAGGATGAATTAAGGGCCACTGTGCTGCTGGGATGCCATGACATAGTGGCTATTACTGAAACTCGGTGGGATGATTCCCATGACTGGAATGTAGGGATAGACGGGTATAAGCTCTTTAGGAAGGACAGGCAGGGAAGGAGAGGAGGAGGTGTTGCCCTCTATGTCAATAACCAGCTGGAATCAGTGGAGCTCCACCTGGGGAGGGATGATGAGCTGGTTGAGAGTGTATGGGATAAAATTAAAGGCAAGACAGGGGAAGGAGATATTACTATGGGGATCTCCTACAGGCCACCTGACCAGCAGAACCAAGCAGATGAGGCCCTCCACAGGCAAATAGAAGCGGCTTCCAGGTCACAAGCCCTGGTCCTCATGGGTGATTTCAACCACCCTGACATCTGCTGGAGGGACAACACAGCAAGGCACCAGGATGTTCCTGGACTGCATAGAAGACAACTTCCTCCTCCAAATGGTAGAGGAACTGTGACCGTTTGAGGCTGTGCCTTTAAGAAACAGACAGTACTGGGACACTGGCTGAATGTTTTTGGTACTAGAACAAAAACACTCTGATATTCTAAATGAATTTCATTGGTAGATGGGCAAAATGCAACTTTAAATTGTAGGGCAGTTGGAATTTTTTCACAGTTTGGGAGTTTGGGTTTCAGCCTGTTCTGCCGTGCCAGCCTGAACTGCTTCTCTCCCTGCCTGCTTCTCAGAAAACTAAGCGGAGCTGACCTTGAGATAAGCAAACTAATCCTGCATGTGCTTTTGAAAGCTTTATAACTATTCTTTTCCTTAATAACTTGCCTTTTCCTCTCTCTCTAACCCCTTTTTGGGAAAAAAGGGAGGTGGGGGGGGAGAGAGGGGGTTACAGGGAGGGAAACCCTCCCTGAGGAGGGAATTTTTGTTGTGTTATTTTCCTTTGCTGTATATTTCTGTATATATATATTGTAAATACCTGTATATATTGTGTTATATATAACCTGCTTTCCATATATGCTTGCAAATATAGTCTGCTTTCTCCGACTGAGTTTAGCCATGGTTACTTACTCTGTGGGGGAGGGAGAGCTAGGCCCTCTCTCAACCTACCACAGGAACCAACAAGAAAAGGTGCTATGCTGGACCTTGTTCTCACCAACAGGGAAGGGCTGGTAACCAATGTAAGGCTCAGAGTCAGCCTTGGCTGCAGTGACCATGAAGCAGTTGAATTTAATGTCCTCAGGGCAATCAGAAGGAAGTATTCTAAGCTTACGACCCTAGACTTTAGGCGTGCAGACTTTGATCGCTTCAGGGATCTGATAGCCAAAGTGTCATGGGACAAAGCCCTGGAGGGAAGAGGGACCCAGGACAGCTGGTCAGTATTCAAGGACCACCTCCTCTGTGTCCAGGAGCTATGTATACCAACAAAGAGAAAAGCAGGAAAGAATGCTAGGAGGACTGCCTGGATGAGCAAGGAGCTACTGGACACACTATTACTTAAAAAGAAACTCTACAGGAAATGGAAGGAAGGACAGCTAGGGGGTATATAAGGAAGCTGCCCGAGCAGCAAGAGACCTGGTTAGGAAAGCCAAAGCAGAGTTTGAATTGAATCTAGCCAGGGAGGTTAAAGAGAACACTAAGAACTTCTACAGGTATATTAATGGGAAGAAGATGACTAGGGAAGGTGTGGGCCCTCTCAGAAAGGAAACTGGTGAAATGGTCACAAGTGATGAGGAAAAGGCTGAGGTACTCAATAACTTCTTTACCTCAGTCTTCACTGCAAGGGCCTCCAGCCACACTCCTGATATTATGGGAGACAATGCCAGGGACGGGGAGGAAGAACTGCCCATCATAAGTGAAGATCAGGTTCGTGATCACCTGAAGAACCTGAAAGTGTTCAAGTCCATGGGACCCGACGGGATACACCCACGGGTACTGAGAGAACTGGCAGATGAGGTTGCTAAACCCCTCTCTATTATATTCCAAAAGTCATGGCAGTCTGGGCAAGTCCCCACAGACTGGAAAAGGGGAAACATTATCCCTATTTTCAAAATGGGTAAGAAGGAGGAACCAGGGAACTACAGGCCAGTCAGTCTCACCTCTGTGCCCGGAAAGATCATGAACCAGATCCTCCTGGAGGCACTACTGACTCAGAAGAATAGTGAAGAGGTGATTGGGAAGAGTCAGCATGGCTTCACCAAGGGCAAATCCTGCCTGACCAACCTGGTGGCCTTCTATGACAAGGTCACAACATTAATAGATGAGGGGTGAGCAACTGATGTCGTTTCCCTGGACCTGAGTAAAGCCTTCGACACTGTCCCGCACCACATCCTGGTCTCCAAACTGGTGACACATGGGTTTGATGGGTGGACCACTAGATGGATAAAGAACTGGCTTGATGGCCGCACCCAAAGAGTGGCTGTGAATGGGTCCGTGTCCCAGTGGAGGCCAGGGACAAGCGGAGTCCCTCAGGGATCAGTCCTGGGACCAGTCTTGTCCAACATCTTTGTGGGTGACATGGACAGTGGCATTGAGTGCACCCTCAGCAAGTTTGCTGATGACACCAAGCTGTGTGGTGCAGCAGACACGCTGGAGGGAAGGGATGCCATCCAGAGGGACCTTGACACAAGCCAACCTCATGAGGTTCAACAAGACCAAGTGCAGGGTCCTGCATCTGGGTCGAGGCAATCCCAGGCACAAATCCAGGCTGGGCAGTGACTGGCTGGAAAGCAAGCCTGAGGAGAGAGACTTGGGGGTGCTGGTGGACGAGAAGCTCAACATGAGCTCTCAGTGTGCACTTGCAGCCCGGAAAGCCAATCAGATCCTGGGCTGCATCGGGAGAAGTGTGGCCAGCAGGTCAAGGGAGGTGATTCTCCCCCTCTCCTCAGCTCTGGTGAGACCCCCACCTGGAGTACTGCATCCAGTTCTGGAGCCCCTCTTACAAGAGGGATATGGAGGTACTGGAAGGTGTCCAGAGAAGGGCCACAAGGATGATCAGAGGGCTGGAGCACCTCTCCTATGAGGACAGACTGAAGGAGTTGAGGCTGTTCAGTCTGGAGAAGAGAAGGCTCCGAGGTGACCTAATTGTGGCCTTCCTGTATCTGAAGGGGGCCTGCAAGAAGGCTGGGGAGGGACTTTTTAGGGTGTCAGGTAGTGATAGGACTAGGGGGAATGGAATGAAGCTGGAGGTGGGGAGGAAGTTCTTCACCATGAGAGTGGTGAAGCCCTGGAATGGGTTGTCCAGGGAGGTGGTTGGGGCGCCGTCCCTGGAGGTGTTTAAGACCAGGCTGGATGAGGCTCTGGCCAGGCTGATCTAGTGTGGGGTGGCCCTGCCCATGGCAGGGGGGTTGGAACTAGATGATCCTTGTGGTCGCTTCCAACATTGACTGATACTATGATACTATGATGGCAACAAGGAAGGCCAAAGACCTCTTGGAACTAAAACTGGCAAAGGAATTAAAAGAGAATAAGAAGGGCTTCTTCAAATATATCAGTAGGAAAAGGAAGAATAGGGAAGGTGTGGGCCCACTGTTGAATGAGGAGGCAGCCCTGATAATTGAGGATGCAGAGAAGGCAGAGTTGCTGAATGCGTTCTTTGCTTCATTTTTTACTCCTAAGACTGAACTGCCCTATGAAGTCCAGACCCTGGATGAAGAAGAAGACTAGAGGAAAGAGGACCTCCCACTAGTCAGTGAAGACTGGGTTAGGGATCAGTTACATAAAATGAACATCCATAAGTCCATGGTGCCTCATGAGATGCACCCAAGAGTGTTGAGAGAGCTGGCTGATGTAGTTGCTCTACCACTCTCCATCATTTTTGCAAAATCCTGGCAGACAAGAGAGGTATCTGAGGACTGGAGGAAAGCCAATGTCACTCCAGTCTTCAAAAAGAGCAAGAAAGGTTCCAGGAAACTACAGACCAGTAAGTCTCACCTCCATCCCTGGAAAAATGATAGAGCAGCTCATTCTGGAGGTCATCTCTAGGCACTTAGAAGAGAAGGTGGTTATCAGGAGTAGTCAGCATGGATGCTGTAACAGAATGGGTAGATGCATGCAGGGAGACCAGTGGATGTAGTCTACCTTGACCTTAGTAAGGCTTTTGACACTGCCTCCTATAACATCCTTGTGAATAAGCTCAGGAAGTGTGGGATAGAAGAGCACACACTGAGATGGATTAGGAACTGGTTACAAAATAGAGTCCAAAGAGTGGTGGTCAATGCTGCCAAGTCCAGCTAGAGAGCTGTAAATAGTGGAGCCCCCCAGGGATTAGTGCTGGGTCCAGTGCTGTTCAACATCTTCATCAATGACATTGATGAGGGGACAGAGCGTCTGCTCAGCAAGTTTGCTGATGATACCAAACTGGGAGGTTTGGCTGTGTGGTGGGTTGAAGTTTCCCCCCAACATTAACTTTTCCAGACCAACTCAGAAGCAAATGAAGCTGTATTTACAAGTGTGGTGGTGAGAGAAGGTTCAGTTCTCCCTCCCCCACAAAGAAAGAAACCACAGCTAACTCAGTCGGAGAAGCAAGATGAATTAAAGCTATATTTACAAGCAGGATGAAATGCAGTGAATGTATACAAAATATATACAGTATTTACAATATATACAGAAATACACAGCAAAGAAAGTAATACAGAACAAAACTCCCTCCTCCGGAAAGAGGAGGGTTCCCCCCCCTGTACCCCCTCTCTCCCCCCACCTCCCTTTTTTCCCAAAAGGGTTAGAGAGAGAGAGAAAGTAATTATTAAGGAAGAAATTCTGTTAGGCTCAAAGTGCATGCAAGAATTATTTTTTTTTCTTATTGTGCTGGGTTGAGGCAGCCCCCTCTCCCCACCACGGGCAGGAATAAAAACACTCAAGACAAACGGATTGCAAAAGTGATGAAAGTTTAAATAGAAAGCGGTGAATGTTTACAGAAAACCCAAAGCGCAGTGACAAAAAAAGATCCCAAAGCAAACCCAGAGGCATCCCATTCCCACCTGAGGGTACACCCGAGACCCCCAGGGCTCCTTCTTCCCCCTCCCTCTGCTGGGCTAATCACAGCTGGCCAGGCCTGAGACTGCCCATCTCCCCGTGGCCTTGGGCCTAGCAGGCGCAAAGCCAGGAGACATCTCCCCCAGTTACCAGCTGACGGAGGAGGAAGAAAAGAGAAAGTGCTAGACCCCACACTGGATCTTATAGTGGCGCAAAGAATTATGGTAGGAAATACACACAATTTCCTGTGTCCATCCCTCTGGGCTGGACTTCTGGACACAGGAAGTGAACACATCAGGGGGCACCCAGCTCAAACTGCAACACGCCACCCCTTATTTCATACCATAATCTTTGCACCTAAACACATCATCAAATCAGAAATCTTCTGATGACATGTCCGGCGAAGTCCATCTCTTCATCTGGGCGTCCACTCAAACAGTCTCTCATTCAAGCTCAAGTGTCAGTCCATTCCAGTTCTTCTTCTCTCATCTAATGGAACCTCCCACAATGCAGAGTTCACTCTTCTGCGGTGCAAGGTCTTCATGGATCCGTTGGACATCCTGGTCACCTGGAAAGAACCTCACAACCTCTCAACCAAACCTTTATTCCCATCTCTATCTACTCAGCGGCATATTTCCACCCCTGGGGCAAGCCAGTCAGAACAATCAGGCTCTGCTGCTTCTCCACCCCTCCAGGAAAATAGCACGCTGAGCCTCTCTCAACACTGCACGGACCTATCCCAAGCCCAGTGCTGACCGCTTTCAGCCGCGGCCCGAGGCTCCACAGATGCATGCCACAGGTACACCGCCCCCCCACTGGGCGTTCGCATACCGCAGATGTGGCAGCTCCAACTACACAGCCCCACCCCGGGAGAGGGAGGGGCTGCTCCACAACCTGCTGAGAAGAAGGGAGGTGGAGCCAGGTGCTAGGCGCCATTTTCAGAACTCGTCCGAAAAGTCGGGGAAGAGAATAGGGCCGGTCCCTGCCGCACTCCGAGTGCACGGCCCGGGCCGCCGTCTCTGCCCCTGGCGCACGGCCGGACCCGCCACCGCCGCAACCCGAGCATACAGCAGGGCTCCAGCCACCTCTACCGCCGCGGTACAGAATCAAAATCGCCTCCACCCCTCGGGCATTCAAACGGCTCCTCCAGCGAAAGCCATAAACGCGTCCCCAGGGCCCTTGAGAACAGCTTTCGAACTGAGTTCCCGTTCGCCCTCCTTGGGTATCGGGAGCCGGGCTCACCCGCTCTGCCGCGGCTGGCCCTACCCTGCAGCAAGAACGGACCTGACTTTGATTTGCTCGCCGCTGCCCCTTCCCCCACTTCACTCCCCGCCGCTTCTGCCGCTCCGCAGAGAGTAAAGGTGGAGGAGGGGCAGGGCCCGCATTCTTAAGCGAAGCCCCAATTCCGATGGTTAAGAGCCACCCCTGCTTGAAATAGCAGGAGGGGCTCCGTGCCACCGGCCACGCACCAGGTGTCCCCCTGCAATCCACAGGAACTCACACAATCGCCCCAACAACAACACTTTGAGCCCCAACTGCCAGAAAACCAGAACGACGCCCAGAACTAAATTTAAACTCTCTTATCTTTTGCAATCCGATCTGCAGCATGCACAATAACAAACTCCTCTCCTGCCTGGCTCGCCAAGAATGTGGTGGGTTTAGAGGCAGACCCCCTCCCCAAAACAACCATCCTCTGCTACCAAGAATGTGCTGGGTTGAGGCAGCCCCCTCTCCCCACCACGGGCAGGAATAAAAACACTCAAGACAAACGGATTGCAAAAGTGATGAAAGTTTAAATAGAAAGCGGTGAATGTTTACAGAAAACCCAAAGCGCAGTGACAAAAAAAGATCCCAAAGCAAACCCAGAGGCATCCCATTCCCACCTGAGGGTACACCCGAGACCCCCAGGGCTCCTTCTTCCCCCTCCCTCTGCTGGGCTAATCTCAGCTGGCCAGGCCTGAGACTGCCCATCTCCCCGTGGCCTTGGGCCTAGCAGGCGCAAAGCCAGGAGACATCTCCCCCAGTTACCGGCTGACGGAGGAGGAAGAAAAGAGAAAGTGCTAGACCCCGCACTGGATCTTATAGTGGCGCAAAGAATTATGGTAGGAAATACACACAATTTCCTGTGTCCATCCCTCTGGGCTGGACTTCTGGACACAGGAAGTGAACACATCAGGGGGCACCCAGCTCAAACTGCAACACTTATCTGTTATCAAGGTCAGCTCCTGCAGCTGTTGCTCAGAAGCAGACAGGCTGAAAAGGCAGAACAGACTGGAACTGAGACAGAGACTCAAACTGAACTAAAACTTAAAGTTGCATTTTACCTATCTACCAATGAAATTTGTTGAGACCTATCTTTGTTTTCAAAATATTCAGCCAGAGTGTTCCAGCAACTGTCCCTTTCTTAAAGGCACAGCCTAAAACGGTCACAACAAGCAAAATCTACACTCTACAATGGAATGCAATTAATATGTACAAAATATACAGCATTTGCAATATTTACAGATATTTACAATTAGTGAACAACATGAGAACTCCCCTGGTCAAGAGACCAGGGAAGCTGTTCCACTTCTTCCCCCCTACCTCCCTGTCCCAAGAGAGAAAGAGCGGAAAGAGAAGCAATGGGTTAGCCTTAGCCAAGGCCAGCCAAAGCACACAGATTCTCTCTCCCAAGCAAAGCAAAAACAGCTGAGATCAGAAGAGAAAAGAGAGGAATCGTTATGATACAGCTCATATTATGTTGAGGAATGGCTTGCAAAGACATGGTTCTATGGAACAACGGTTTGAACAGAGTATGTAGGCCAGACTCCATCTTGTTGTTTACTGCTCACAGTAAGCCAGTGTGTTGATGCAGCCAGGCCGCCATGACCTTGTAGCTGTGCTTGCAGCTGCCTGCAAAGGATAACAGGACACCAAAGCAAGGTCACTGCGCCCTTACAGGCGATAACAAGTAAAGAAGAATGTAAAACAGAATTCTTGTGATTATCTCATCAGGATGGGAAAGCAGGATGTTTAACCGCAGAAGGTGGGGGCCGGCAGCTAGGCTACTGTATATAAGAAGTGTCTGATGCTCAATAAAGTTGGATTTCGTGGATCATATTGATCGTTGGCGACCCCTTCTTGCGACAATATTATTCCAGATATTTACCCAATGAATTTGTTTAGAAGCATCTTTTGTTTTCCTTTTAACACCCAATAGTGATTTATTTATATTTTTCTACTTTTCTGCTCAAAATCTGTAACTGAATTTTAAAGGCATAGCCTAAAACCACCACAGGCTGATCACCTGAAGGCTGTGTGGCCATTCAGTGAGACCTGGACAGACTGAAGAGCTGGGCAGAGAGGAACCTATTGAGGTTCAACAAGGATAAGTGCAGAGTCCTACATGTGGGAAAGAATAATAAACTGCACCAGTACAGGTTAGGAGGTGATCTGCTAAAGAGCAGCCCTGTGGAGAAGGACCTGGGGAGTCCTGGTTGACAAGAAGTTATCCATGGGTCAGCAATGTGCCCTTGTGGCCAAGGCCAATGGTATCCTGGGGTGCATTAAGAGGAGTGTGTCCAGCAGATCGAGGGAGGTTCTCCCCCTCTACTCCACCCTGGTGAGACTTCACCTGGAATATTGTGTCCAGTTTTGGGTTCCCCAGTTCAAGAGGGACAAGGATCTGCTGGAGAGAGTCCAATGGAGAGCTACCAGGATGATTAAGGGACTGGAGCACGTGCCCTATGAGGAGAGGCTGAGAGCCCTGGGGCTTTTTAGTCTGGAGAAGAGAAGACTGAGAGGGGATTTAATAAATGTGTATAAAGCTCTGAGGGCTGGGTGTCAAAAGGGAGGGGACAGGCTCTTCTCTGTTGCACCCTGTGATAGGTCAAGGGGTAATGGATATAAATTACAGCACAGGAAGTTCCACCTCAGCATGAGGAGAAACTTCACTGTGAGGGTCACAGAGAACTGGAACGGGCTGCCCAGGGAGGTTGCGGAGTCTCCTTCTCTGGAGACTTTCAAGACCCATCTGGATTTGTTCCTGTGCTGGATTCTATGGTCCTGCTCTAGCAGGGGGGTTGGACTTGATGATCTTCGGAGGTCCTTTCCAACCCCTAACAGCCTATAATTCTATGATGGCATCCAGAGGGACCCGGACAAGCTGGAGAGGTGGATTCAGGTGAACCTCACAAAGTTCAACAAGAGCAAGTGCAAGGTTCTGCACCTGGACTGGAACAATCCTCACTGTCAATACAGACTGGGGGATGAGGTGTTAGAAAGCAGCCCTCTGGAAAAGGATTAGGGGGTGATGATGGACAAGAAGATGGACATGAGCAGGCAGTGTGCACTTGCAGCTGTGGTAGGTTGAGAGAGGGCTTAGCTCTCCCTCCTCCACAGAGTAAGAAACCACAGCTAACCCAGTCGAAGAGCAAAGCTATATATTTACAAGCATATATGGAAAGCAGGTTATACATAACACAATATATACAGGTATTTACAATATATACACAGAAATATACAGCAAAGAGAAATAACACAACAAAAATCCCTCCCCGAGGAGGGATCCCCTCCCTGTAACCCCCTCTCTCCCCCCCTACCTCCCTTTTTTCCCAAAAAGGGGTTATAGAGAAAGAAAGGCAAGTTATTAAGGGAAAGAGTTGTTAGTAAGCTTCAAAAGCCCATGCAGGATTAGTTTTTGCTTATCTGAAGGCCAACTCCAGCAGTTTGCGAAGAAGCAGGCAGGGAGAACAGGCTGAAACCCACACTCCCCCAACTCCCAAGCGAAACTGAACTGAGGGGGAAAAAAAATTCCAACTGCTCAACAATTTAAAGTTGCATTTTATCCATCCACCAATGAAATTCGTTTAGAATATCAGAATCTTTTTGTTCTAGTACCGAAAACATTTAGCCAGAGTGTCCCAGCACTGTTTGTTCTTAAAGGCACAGCCTCAAACGATCACAGCAGCCCAGAAAGCCAGTCACATCCTGGGCTGCATCAAAAGATGCGTTGCCTGCAGATCCACCAAGTCAACATCCTTCCTAAACTGAGGGGCCCAGAACTGGACACAGTACTCAAGGTGTGGCCTAACCAGTGCAGTGTACAGGGGCACAATGACCTCCCTGCTCCTGCTGGCCACACTGTTCCTGATGCAGGCCAGTGTGGCAATGCCAGCGACGGGCAGTGTCAGCAATCTGGCAGTGTAGGCTTAGAGCCTGACATGGTGGTAGGCCATGCTCAGCATAAATGCAGAAGTGGTTAGCAGTGTAGCAAAACAGTGCTGTTCCTGCAGCATGTAACTAAAGCAGGACACTGGTAGCTATAAACACAGAAAGTTATCTTGGAACAACAGGACACGCACCTGCATCAACAACCTCGTGTGTCATTAGTAGTTGGACCAATAATCTATAATAGTACGATGTGTGGTCACTCGTGGGAACCAATGATGCTCTCCAAGTTTATATAAGTTGTAGAAGTTCCCTTGATATGCACTTTCCCTTCTTCTTCTTTGCTTTACTTCACTGTGCTATACTCACTATGCTTGCACTATAGTCCTACAATACTGGAACAATAAAGGAACAATACTCAATCATATTGGTCGTCTGTATTGACTCCAGTCTCTGTCGCCGATAGGCCAGGATGCCATTGGCCCTTCTGGCCGCCTGGACACACTGCAGGCTCATGTTCAGCCCACCATCCACCAGCACCCCCAGGTCCCTCTCTGCCTGTCCGCTCTGCAGCCACTCTGACCCCAGCCTGTAGCACTGCATGGGGTTGCTGTGGCCAATGTGCAGAACCCGGCACTTGGATATGTTAAATCTCATGCCGTTGGACTCTGCCCATCTGTCCAGCCTGTCGAGGTCCCTCTGCAGAGCCTCTCTACTCTCCAGCAGATCAACTCCTGCCCCCAGCTTGGTGTCGTCAGCAAATTTACTGATGATGGACTCAATGCCCTCATCCAGATCATCAATAAAGATGTTAAAGAGGACGGGGCCCAGCACTGATCCCTGGGGCACACCACTAGTGACTGGCCACCAGCTGGATGTGGCACCATTCACCACCACTCTCTGGGCTCGGCCCTCCAGCCAGTTCCTAACCCATCGCAGTGTGCTCCCATCCAAGCCATGGGCTGACAGCTTGGCCAGGAGTTTGCTGTGGGGGACAGCGTCAAAGGCCTTGCTGAGGTCCAGGTAGACTACATCCACAGCCTGCCCCACATCCACCAGGCGGGTCACCTGATCATAGAAGGAGATCAGGTTGGTCAGGCACGACCTGCCCTTCCTAAACCCATGCTGGCTGGGCCTGATCCCTTGGCCATCCTCTAAGTGCTGTGTGATTGCACTCAAGATGCCCTGTTCCATAATCTTGCCTGGCACTGAGGTCAGGCTGACAGGCCTATAATTCCCTGGCTCATCCAACCGGCCCTTCTTGTGGATGGGTACCATGTTGGTCAGCTTCCAGTCTTCTGGGACCTCTCCAGTGAGCCAGGACTGCTGAAAAATGATGAAGAGCAGCTTGGCCAGCTCATCTGCCAGCTCTCTCAGCACCCTAGGACAAATCCCATCTGGTCCCATGGACTTGTGGGGGTCCAAGCTGCTGAGGAGAGCTCCAATCACTTGCTCATGGAACACAGGAAAACTATGCAGCTCCCTGGCTCCATCTTCCAGCTCAGGAAGCCATCTGTCTGGAAGACAATCTGTCCTGCTATTAAAATTTGAGGTAAAGAAGGTGTTAAGTACCTCTGCCTTTTCCTCATCTTTTGTTACATTCCCCTCCGTGTCCACCAAGGAGTGGAGGTTGTCCTTGCCCCTCCTCTTGCTATTAATTTATTTATAGAAGGATTTTTTGTTGTCCTTCACAGCAGAGGCCAGTCTAAGCTCCAAAT
This sequence comes from Dryobates pubescens, assembly GCF_014839835.1. Taxonomy (NCBI): domain Eukaryota; kingdom Metazoa; phylum Chordata; class Aves; order Piciformes; family Picidae; genus Dryobates; species Dryobates pubescens. Next base: position 724,813 of record NC_071656.1, on the reverse strand, counting down.
GTGCTTTTGCCTCCCTAATTTTCTTCCTACATGTCCTAGCAACATCCTTAAACATTCCATAGGTTGCCTCACCTTTCTTCAAAAGATGGTACATGATTCTGCCACTTTACTGTGCTCTGGTGAGACCTCACCTGGAGTACTGTGTACAGGTCTGGAGCCCTCAGTATAGGAAGGACATGGACCTGATAGAGAGGGTCCAGAGGAGGGCCACAAAAATGATCAGAGGGTTGCAGCACCTCTGCTACAAGGACAGGCTAAAGGAGCTGGGGTTGTTCGGCCTGGAGAAGAGGAGCCTCCGGGGAGACCTGATAGCAGCCTTCCAGTACCTGAAGGGGGCCTACAGGAAGGATGGGGAGAGACTGTTTACAAGGGCCTGCAGTGACAGGACAAGGGGCAGTGGCTTCAAACTAGAGAAGGGCAGATTTAGATTGGATATCAGGAATAAGTTCTTCACTATGAGAGTTGTGGAATACTGGAACAGGTTGCCCAGGGAGGTGGTTGAGGCCGCTTCCCTGGAGATATTCAAGGTGAGGCTTGATGAGGCCCTGGGCAGCCTGGTCTAGTTGGGGATGTCCCTGATGACTGTGAGGAGGTTGGACTAGATGACCTTTGGAGGTCCCTTCCAGCCTGGACCATTCTATGATTATTTTTTAATATTCCTGTGTTGTGAAATTAAAGGCACAAATGAGGCCAAATATCAAAACCAAGGGTATTTATTAACAGAATAAAGTGGACAAAACCGAAGAAGGGGGAGAGAGAGGGGGGAAAATGGAGAAGGAGAGAAAGCAGGAAAGGAATTATATTAACCACACTCCTCCCTGCCAAGACCATTTGGCTGAAGGAGGTCTGAGGAACTGTGCTGCCAGTTTGGCTTGGAGGAGATGTCATCCTTGTTGGCTTGGGCTGTCCTCCCTGGAGGAGGGGAGGGAGAGATCCCAAAGTCCAAGTACTTCTCTGAGCAGCCTCCAACATGTGGCACCCTCTGCTGGTAATACAGGCTGGGAGTGATGAGATTGACAAGAAGGGCACCAGGGTGATTAAGAAGGAGTTCAGGGCCCTTGGACAATTGATCGATGGGGCAGGAGCTCAAGTGGTGTTCTGCTCAGTTCCCTCAGTGGCAGGGGAGTACACTGAGAGGAACGGGAGAACCCACACCATCAACAAGTGGCTCAGGGGATGGTGCCAGCAGCGGAACTTTGGTTTCTTTGATCATGGGACAACTTTTACTGCACCCGACCTGCTGGGTCCTGATGGGGTGCATTTTTCTAGAAGGGGTAAGAGAGTCCTAGCACTAGAGTTGGCAGGGCTCATTAGGAGGGCTTTAAACTAGGTCTGAAGGGGGTGGGTGAGGATATCGGTCCCTCTGCAGAGGAAAGAGTAGGGCACAAGGTAGGGTCAACTGAGAGGTCGGGAGCCCAGCTGCAGTGCATGTACACCAATGCATGCAGCCTGGGCAATAAGCAAGAGGAGCTGGAGGTCCTGGTCCACCAGGGCGACTATGATATAGTCGCCATCTCAGAAACATGGTGGGACAACACACACGATTGGAGTGCTGCACTGGGGGGTTACAGGCTCTTTAGAAGGGACAGGCAAGGGAGAAGAGGAGGAGGGGTGGCTTTGTATATTAGGGAGTCACTTTCTGCCACACAACTTGAGGTGGCAGATGAGGGAATTGAGAGCCTGTGGGTTAAAATCAGAGGGCAGCCTAACAAATCTGACATCCTGGTCACCCAACCAGGATGAGGAGGCTGATGAATTATTCTACAAACAACTGGAGGCTGTCTGAAGATCATCAGATCTTGTCCTTGTGGGTGACTTCGACCTGCCAGATATCTGCTGGGAACTTAATTCAGCAGAGAAGAGGCAGTCCAGGAGATTCCTGGAGGGCATGGAGGACTGCTTCCTGATGTAGCTGTTAAGCGAGCCTACCAGGGGACAGGCTCTGCTTGACCTGCTGTTCTCCAATAGGGAAGGGCTGGTGGGAGATGTGACGGTGGGAGGTTGCCTAGGGTGCAGTGACCACGAGGTAGTGAAGTTTTCAATAGGCAGGGAGATAGGGAGGAGCACCAACAGAACCTTCACCTTGGACTTCCAGAGGGCAAACTTCAGCCTCTTTAAGAAACTTATTTGTAAAATTCCCTGGGTACCAACCCTCATGAACCGAGGGGTCCAGGAGGGTTGGAGCTACTTCAAACAGGAGCTCTTGAAGGCACAGGAACTGGCGGTCCCCATGTGCCGAAAGATGAGCCGGCGGGGAAGGCGACCGGCCTGGATGAGCAAGCAGCTCCTGGAGGATTTAAGGGAAAAAAAGAGGCTGTATCACCTTTGGAAGGAGGGGAAGGCTTCTCGAGGTATGTTCAAGGAAGTGGTTAGATTATGTAGGAATAAAATTAGAGAGGCAAAGGCCCAGTTGGAACTGAAGCTGAACACCTCTGTTAAAGACAATAAAAAGCATTTTTACAAATATAAAAACACTAAAAAGAAGGGCAAGAAGAACCTCCACTCCTTACTGGATCTGGAGGGGAACACGGTGACTGAAGACGAGGAAAAGGCTGAGGTCCTGAACACCTTCTTTGCCTCAATGTTTAGCAGCAAGGTTCAGGACGAGTGGCTCCCTGAGCTGGGTAATAGGGTTGGGGAGCAGTGTGACGCCCCGGAAATCCATGAGGAATTAGTTGGGGACCTGCTGAGCCACTTGGACACTCACAAGTCCATGGGACCGGATGGGATCCATCCTAGGGTGCTGAGAGAGCTGGCAGATGAACTGGCCAAGCCGCTCTCCATCATTTTCCTCCAGTCCTGGCTCACTGGAGAGGTCCCAGATGACTGGAAACTGGTAAATGTGGTCCCCATCCACAAGAAGGGACGGATGGAGGAACCTGGAAACTCCAGGCCAGTCAGCCTGACCTCAGTGCCAGGGAAAGTGATGGAACAGATTATCCTGGCGGCAATCACTGCGCACCTGAAGGATGGCCAAGGGCTCAGGCCCAGCCAACATGGATTTAGGAAGGGCAGGTCCTGCCTCTCCAACCTGATCTCCTTCTATGATCAGGTGACCCGTCTGGTGGACGTGGGGAGGCCTGTGGATGTGGTCTACCTGGACTTCAGCAAGGCCTTTGACACCGTCCCCCACAGTAAACTGCTGGCTAAGCTGTCAGCTGTGCTGGGTTTGGAACTGGCTGGAAGGCGCAGCCCAGAGAGTGGTGGTGAATGGTGCCACATCCAGCTGGCGGCTAGTCCCCAGTGGGGTCCCCCAGGGATCAGTGCTGGGCCCTGTCCTCTTTAACATCTTCATTGATGATCTGGATGAGGGGGGTTGAGTCAGTCATCAGGAAATTTGCAGATGACACCAAGTTAGGAGCAGATGTTGGTCAGTAAGAGGGTAGAAAGGCTCTGCAGAGGGACTTCGACCGACTGGACAGATGGGCAGAGTCTAATGGCATGGCATTTAACAAGTCCAAGTGCCGGGTGCTGCACTTTGGCCACGGCAACCCCATGCAGAGCTACAGGCTGGGGTCAGAGTGGCTGGAGAGCGGCCAGGCAGAGAGGGACCTGGGGGGTGCTGATTGACAGCTGCCGAAACATGAGCCAGCAGTGTGCCGAGGTGGCCAAGAGGGCCAATGGCATCCTGGCCTGTATCAGGAATAGTGTGGCCAGCAGGAGCAGGGAGGTCATTGTGCCCCTGTACTCTGCACTGGTTAGGCCACACCTCGAGTACTGTGTCCAGTTCTGGGCCCCTCAGTTTAGGAAGGATGTTGACTTGCTGGAACGAGTCCACAGAAGGGCGACAAGGTTTCTGAGGGGCTTTGAGCACAAGCCCTATGAGGAGAGACTGAGGCAGCTGGGGTTGATTAGCCTGGAGAAGAGGAGACTCAGGGGTGACCTTATTGCTCTCTACAGCTACCTGAAGGGGGGTTGTAGTCAGGCAGAGGTTGGTCTCTTCTCCCAGGCAACCAGTACCAGAACAAGAGGACACAATCTCAGGCTGCGTCAGGGGAGGTTTCGGCTGGAGGTTAGGAGGAAGTTTTACACAGAGAGACTGGTTGCCCATTGGAATGCACTGCCAAGGGAGGTGGTGGGGTCGCCGTCGCTGGGGGTGTTCAGGTCGAGGCTTGTCAGGATGCTTGGTTCCATGGTTTAGTTGATTAGGTGGTGTTGGATGATAGGTTGGATACGAGGATCTTGAAGGTCTCTTCCTACCTGGTTTGTTCTGTTCTATTCTATTCTATTCTAAGACCCCCTCCTCCGGACAGAGGGGGGGTCCCCCCTGTACCCCCTTCTCTCCCCCTACCTCCTTTTTTTCCCCAAAGAGGGTTAGAGAGAGAAAAAGGCAGTTATTAAGTAAGAAAAAGTCTTAGTAGGCCTTCAAGCACACGCAGGAGGATTAGTGCTTATCTTACCCAAGGTCGTTCTGGCTAGATGCCCAGAACCAGACAGGCTGGAAGGGGTGAGCAATGAGGAACTGAACAAGATTCCAACTGCACTAAAACTTAAAGCTGCATTCTACCAATCTACCAATGAAATTAGTTTAGAATACCATTGTGACCGTTTGAGGCTGTGCCTTTAAGGAAGGGGCACTCTGGCTAGATGTTTATAAATATTCTGCATTGTAAAAGAATTTCATTGGTGAATTAAGGGGGAGATGAGGTCTTAGACCCAGAGCAGCTGGAACTTTCGTTCAGTTTTCTTCCCTTCTCTCTCCCTTTCAGCTGGACTGCTTCTGGGCTTCTGGCCAAATAACAGATAAGAACTAATCCTCCTGTACCAGGCCTTCTTTGTTCTGCCTTGCTAACTACCCTTTTCTCTTTTTTCTAACCCTTTTTGGGGAAGAAGGGAGGTAGGGGGTTGAAGGGGGCACAGGGGGAAGCCCCCTCTGTTGGGGGTCTGGTTTCTGATTGTGTTTCTTTGCTGTATATTTCTGTATATATTGTAAAATACCTGTATATATTGTGTTATATATAATCTGCTTCCTATATATATGCTTGTAAATATAGTCTGCTTTCTCTGACTGAGTTTAGCCGTGGTTTCTTACTCTGTGGGGGAGGGACAGCTAGGCCCTCTCTCAACCTACCACATTATTGGCCACCCAACTAGGGGTTTGGTGATAAATTAGCTTGATTTATTGCTTGCCTGAGTTGGAGAAACAAACATGAAGGTGCTGTGGGTTTTAGAGCGTCTATTCTTCTCGGTTTTTGGGGTGTTGGTCTACAGGTACTGCATCAGATTGATGTTAGACCATCTAGGTAAATATTTAATGCGTAAAATCTATTTATGGTTTATGCATAGGATCCAACTGTTATACGAAAGCTGTTTGGGTTTTTTCCGGCTCAGTAATTACGGCAATATAACGTCGTCCACTTTGCCGATCGAGATAAGGGAGTTTAAGGTTCCAGGAGGTCAAAGAGTAACTTTAAGTGATGGCTGAGATCCAAAGATGATTTATTTGACGTGTGTAATCCTGCTGTTGGTGATAATTAATGTCTATCTGCTGTGGGCTCTGCGCAGGGAGAGAAAGGTCTCTAGGCCATGTTTTCTCATTAGACATAGGCCCAGGAAGCCCAGGCATGCCCCTAGGTCTGCCCCAGAATCATCCAGTGATGAGGAAGGGGAAGAATCTGTGTCAGTTAGGAAGAAAGCAAAGTCTACTGGAAAATCTGCTTTAAATGCTACGGTTGATGATTCTGGCAAGTGGCCAGGGGTGGCGCCTCCCATTCCCAACATGGCGACTCCCCTGTTGCCGGCCACCAGTAACCAGGCGAGGTCATTTCCATCCGCCATGACAGGACTGGAAGGGGCCCCCTCATCGGCTGATTTGGATCAAGACCTGTCAGCTTCTATTAAGGTGGCTGTAAATTCAAACACAGCTCCAATTAAGCAAGTAGCAGTTTTAAAAACTAGAGGTGGAAAGGCCAAAGCTGATCCAGGAGCTAATGGAGGAGAAAAGCAGGAGACTGATCCCGGTGAGGGAACCTCTGCTAGAAAAGGGCCTGCAGGAGAGGAAGAGAAGGTTCGTCTTAGAGATATAGCTGAGTTACTGAGATCACCACAGGATGGAGATGCAGCTAGGGCAGCAGCTAGTGGTGGTGCCTCCCAGCTTAAAGAGATCCTCAGGAAAGTGACAGCAGGATTATGGGGACAACAGGCTGAGGAGGAAGGAGCAGAGGAGGATACAGATGACATTTTGGAATGCTCCTCCCCTAGGGAGGAGCTTCGCAACGTCTGTAAGGATTACCTCAGAGCAGATAAGGAACCCTTCCTATCTTGGCTTGCTAGGTGTTATGATACAGGTGCTCCAGCTCTAATGATCGGAGACAAGTCAGCAGCTCAGCTAGGAACTCTCTCAAAGGATAATGGAATAGATAGACATCTAGGCAAGGCTCTCGGTAAGGTTAATCTGTGGATACACCTTTTAATGGCGGTTTCCCTGAGATACCCTTCCCGAGATGACCTTCCATGGAATCCTAAGCCCTGGACTACCATACATGAGGGAATTAGGCATCTGAGAGAATTTGCTGTTAGAGAGATACTCTATGGAGAACATGAATCTCTGAATCCTGACGATATTCCTGTGGCAGCTGGTCTTGCTAAAAAGCTCATCAAGCTTGCTCCTTCCAATTATGCAAACATTTTGGCAAGCAGAATTGTGGCAAGTAATTATGGTGGAGAACCTCCTACGGTTGGCCAATTCACTGATCAACTAAGACAACTGAATGATAGCATGACATGTGTTTCTTTGGTTTCAGCCATTAAAGCTCTGTCTAGAGAGATGAAGGATTGCATGAGAGAGCTGAAGGATGAAATCAAAGATTCCATATGCCAATAGGCACAAAGAGATAATTCCAATTCTTCCTCCAGGTGGGTGCAGGTTTCATCTGTGAGGAATAGACGTCCTCCAAGGAGGTCATTTCAAAACAGGCCAAAGCAAAACAGACCACCAAGGCAATCATGTAGGACCATTTGGATAACTCTGCGTGATCAGTTTGGTGAGAACATGAACAGGTGGGATGGTCAACCAACTTCTAATCTTTTCAGGAGACTGAGGGAACTGCAAAGTGGCAGAACCCAGGGTAGCAATACCAGAAGGGTAGCTGTTACTTCCACAGTTCCCCAGGACAACTATGACAGCTCCAACAGTGGCTCCAGTTCTAACACTGCACAGTGTGCTCGTTGCACGTGTGGAAATGTTCCCCATAATTAGGGGTGCCCTGCCTCCCGCCAGGGGGAGGAGAGGGATAATAGAGATAACAGAATGTATTGGGATGTGTACATCCAGTGGCCTGGCACTTCACACTTTTGGAAGTACAGGGCCTTGGTTGACACAGGAGCTCAGTGCACCATATTGCCATCAAATTATCAGGGATCAGAGTCTATAACTATTCTGGGAGTCACGGGTGGATCTCAAGAGTTAAGTAAGGTAGAGGTTAATATAAGTTTAACTGGTAAACAGTGGAGGAAGCATACAGTTGTGACTGGACCTGATGCACCTTGTATTTTGGGAATTGATTTTCTGAGAGAAGGGCTTTTGGAGTAGCTTCTGTAGAAATTGATGGACAAAAGCTGAAGCTGTCTGCTAGACCTGAGCTTTCTGATGAATCTGCAGTCGTGGGACAACACAAGATTCAGGACATTAAGTTGCCAGTTGCTTCTCAGACTGTGCATCACAGGCAATACAGAACCAACCGTGACTCTTTGTTGCCCATTCAGAATCTGATTGGTCAGTTGGAGAGTCAGAAAGTCATCAGCAAAACTCATTCACCTTTCAACAGTACAGTGCGGCCCGTGAGAAAGCCGAATGGAGACTGGCGTCTGACAGTGGACTACCGAGCCCTGAATGAAGTAACATCGCCTATGAGTGCAGCAGTACCAGACATGATGGAGCTCCTGTATGAGCTGGAATCCAAGGAGGCCAAATGGTATGCTACCATAGACATTGCTAATGCATTCTTCTCTATTCCCATAGCAGAGGAATGCAGGCCTCAGTTTGCTTTCACCTGGAGAGGAATCCAGTACACTTTCAACAGACTGCCAATGGGGTGGATCCACAGCTCAAGCATCTGTCATGCAGTAATCCACGATGCTCTGGAGGAAGGTGGTGCTCCAGAACACAGGCACAACTTGAGACTGTGTCCCCTTGTTCTGGTGCTGGTTGCCTGGGAGAAGAGACCAACCCCCTCCTGTCTACAACCACCTTTCAGGTAGTTGTAGAGGGCAATGAGGTCACCTCTGATCCTTCTCTTCTCCAGGCTAAACAATCCCAGCTCCCTCAGCCTCTCCTCATAAGGCTTGTGCTCAAGGCCTCTCACCAGCCTTGTTGCCCTTCTCTGGACACGTTCAAGTGTCTCGATGTCCTTCCTAAACTGAGGGGCCCAGAACTGGACACAGTACTCAAGGTGTGGCCTAACCAATGCAGAGTACAGGGGCACAATGACCTCCCTGCTCCTGCTGGCCACACTATTCCTAATACAGGCCAGGATGCCATTGGCCTTCTTGGCCCCCTCGGCACACTGCTGGCTCATGTTTAGGCGGGTGTCAATCAGCACCCCCAGGTCCCTCTCTGTTTGGCAGCTCTCCAGCCACTCTGACCCCAGCCTGTAGGTCTGCATGGGGTTGCCGTGGCCAAAGTGCAGCACCCGGCACTTGGACTTATTAAATGCCATCCCATTGGACTCTGCCCATCTGTCCAGTCGGTCGAGGTCCCTCTGCAGAGCCTTTCTACCCACTAACTGACTAACATTTGTTCCCAACTTGGTGTCATCTGCAAACTTGCTGATGACTGACTCAACCCCCTCATCCAGATCATCAATGAAGATGTTAAAGAGGATGGGGCCCAGCACTGATCCCTAGGGGACGCCACTGGTGACTGGCCGCCAGCCGGATGTGGCACCATTCACCACCACTCTCTGGGCTCGGCCCTCCAGCCAGTTCCTAACCCAGCACAGAGTGTTGTGGTCCAAACCACAAACTGACAGCTTAGCCAGCAGTTTACTGTGGGGGACGGTGTCAAAGGCCTTGCTGAAGTCCAGGTAGACCACATCCACAGGCCTCCCCACGTCCACCAGACGGGTCACCTGATCATAGAAGGAGATCAGGTTGGAGAGGCAGGACCTGCCCTTCCTAAATCCATGTTGGCTGGACCTGAGCCCTTGGCCATCCTTCAGGTGCGCAGTTATTGCCGCCAGGATAATCTGTTCCATCACTTTCCCTGGCCCTGAGGTCAGGCTGACTGGTCTGTAGTTTCCAGGTTCCTCCATCCGTCCCTTCTTGTGGATGGGGACCACATTGGCCAGTTTCCAGTCATCTGGGACCTCTCCAGTGAGCCAGGACTGGAGGAAAATGATGGAGAGCGGCTTGGCCAGCTCATCTGCCAGCTCTCTCAGCACCCTAGGATGGATCCCATCCGGTCCCATGGACTTATGGGTGTCCAAGTGGCTCAGCAGGTCCCGGACTAATTCCTCATGGATTTCTGGGGCATTACACTGCTCCCCGACCCTATTACCCAGCTCAGGAGGCCACTCATCCTGGACTCCTACCTTGCCGTTAAACATCGAGGGAAAGAAGGCGTTCAGGACCTCAGCCTTTTCCTCATCTTCGGTCACCATGTTCCCCTCCAGGTCCAGTAAGGAGTGGAGGTTCTTCTTGCCCTTCTTTTTAGTGTTGATATATTTGTAAAATTGCTTTTTATTATATTTCACAGAGGTGTTCAGCTTCAGTTCCAACTGGGCCTTTGCCTCTCTAATTTTATTCCTACATAATCTAGCCACTTCCTTAAACATACCTCGAGAAGCCTTCCCCTCCTTCCAAAGGTGATACAGCCTCTTTTTTTCCCTTAAATCCTTCAGGAGCTGCTTGTCCATCCAATTTCCTTCCAAGTCAACCAAGGAGTGGAGGTTGTCCCTGCCCTTCCTCTTGCTATTAATATATTTATAGAAGGACTTTTTGTTGTCCTTCACAGCAGAGCCCAGTTTAAGTTCCAAATGTGCTTTTGCCTCCCTAATTTTCTTCCTACATGCCCTAGCAACATTTTTAAACATCCCACCTTTCTTCCAAAGATGATACACCCTCTTTTTTTTCCTTAGTTCTATTAAAAGTTCATTACACAACCAGGCTGGCCATCTGCCCCGGCGGCTCCTCTTCCGGCACATTGGCACAGCCTGTTCCTGAGCCTTCATCAGTTCTTTCTTGAAGCAGGTCCAGCCCTCCTGGACCCCTTTATTTTTAAGGGCTTTCTCCCAAGGAACCCTCTGAATTATTTCCTTGAGCAACCTGAAGTCCGCCCTCCGGAAGTCCAGAGTGGAGGTCTTCTTGCTGCCCCTCTTAGTTTGACCAAATACCGAAAATTCAATTATCTCATGGTCGCTGGCCCCTAAACACCCTCCGACCACCACATCACCCACCAGCCCTTCCCTCTTGGTGAAGAGGAGGTCAAGCATAGCCTTGCCCCTGGTAGGCTCACGCAGCACCTGGGATAAGAAGCTGTCCTCCATGCAGTCTAAGAACCTCCTAGACTGTCTCCTCTCTGCTGTGTTGAGATCCCAGCAGATGTCAGGCAGGTTGAAGTCGCCCATAAGGACAAGGTTGGGAGATCTTGAGACAGCCTTAAGCTGTCTATAGAATGCTTCGTCAACATCATTCTCCTGGTTGGGTGGTCTATAACATACTCCAACCAGGATGTCTGCCCTACCGGTCTTCCCTCTAATTCTTGCCCACAAGCATTCAACCTGGTCGTCCCTAATCTCTAGCTCAATGGCATCTAGTGCCTCCCTGATGTCCAGGGCCACCCCTCCACCCCTTCTTCCTTGCCTGTCTTTCCTGAAGAGCCGGTAGCCATCAATTGCAGCACTCCAGTCATGTGAGCTATCCCACCACATCTCCGTGATGGCAACTACGTCATAACTTTCCTGCTGCAACAAGGCTTCCAGCTCCTCTTGTTTGTTTCCCATGCTTCGTGCATTAGTGTACATGCACCTCAGCTGGGCTGCTGGTTTGGCCTCTGACCCTAGCTTACTACCCCCAGACTCTTGCCTGAGGGGACTAGTTTCAGCCCCTTCCCCCTTCGAAACTAGTTTAAAGCCCTGTCGATGAGAGCTGCCAGTTCCCCCCCCCAGAATCTTTTTACCTTTGGGGGACAGGCCATTCTCATATACTGTGACCTTTCCCCTTCTCTGAGACAGATTCCCCTCAGAAGTGAATCGCCAATAACAATTACCCTCCTCTTTTTTTTGAGGGAGACAGTCCTGATGCCAGGGGAGGGTTGTTTAACCTTAGGCTGCTTTGCCTTAGGCCGTTTAACCTTAGGTTGTTTACCCTTAGGCTCTTTAGCCTCAGGGAGTTCAATTAGCCTCAGGGAGAACCCCTTTCTTCGCTGTCCCTTCCAAACTGGACTGCTTCTGGGCTTCTTGCCAAGAGATAAGAACTAACTCCCTGTGCTTAGGCCTCTGCTGTGCTAACTGTCCTCATCTCTTTTCTACCTCTTTTGGGGGAGAAGGGAGGTAGGGGGGTGAAGGGGGCACAGGGGGAAGCCCCCTCTGTTGGGGGGTCTGGTTTCTGACTGTGTTTATTTGCTGTATATTCCTGTATATATTGTAAAATACCTGTATTTGTTGTGTTACATATAATCTGTTTCCTTGTAAAATATGCTCTCATTTCTCCGACTGAGTTTTAGCCGCGGTTTCTTTCTCAGTGGGGGAGGGAAAGCAGAGCCTTTCCTCTCAACCCACCACAGGCTGCACCTCGAGTACTGTGTCCAGTTCTGGGCCCCTCAGTTTAGGAAGGATGTTGACTTGCTGGAACGAGTCCAGAGAAAAGCAACAAAGTTGGTGAGGGGTTTGGAACACAAGCCCTACGAGGAGAGGCTGAGGGAGCTGGGGTTGCTTAGCCTGGAGAAGAGGAGACTCAGGGGTGACCTTATCACTCTCTACAACTACCTGAAGGGAGGTTGTAGACAGACGGATGTTGGTCTCTTCTCCCAGGCGGCCAGTACCAGGACAAGAGGACACAGTCTCAGGCTGCACCAGGGGAGGTTCAGGCTAGATGTTAGGAAAAAGTTCTATACAGAAAGAGTGATTGCCCATTGGAATGGGCTGCCTGGGGAGGTGGTGGAGTCGCCATCATTGGAAGTTTTCAGGAGAAGACTTGATGGGGTGCTTGGTGCCATGGGTTAATTGTTTGGGTGGTGTTGGATTGGTTGATGGGTTGGACGCAATGATCTTGAAGGTCACACAGTATCACAGTATCACAGTAACTAAGGTTGGAAGAGACCCCAAGGATCATCAAGTCCAACCTGTTCCAACAGACCTCACAACTAGATCATGTCAGCAAGTGCCACGTCCAATATCCCCTTGAACACCTCCAGGGACGGCGACTCCACCACCTCCCTGGGCAGCCCATTCCAATGACAAACGACTCGCTCGGTGAAGAACTTTTTCCTCACCTCGAGTCTAAACCTCCCCTGGCACAACTTGAGACTGTGTCCCCTTGTTCTGGTGCTGGTTGCCTGGGAGAAGAGACCAACCCCCTCCTGTCTACAACCACCTTTCAGGTAGTTGTAGAGGGCAATGAGGTCGCCTCTGATCCTTCTCTTCTCCAGGCTAAACAATCCCAGCTCCCTCAGCGTCTCCTCATAGGGCTTGTGCTCAAGGCCTCTCACCAGCCTTGTTGCCCTTCTCTGGACACGTTCAAGTGTCTCGATGTCCTTCTTAAACTGAGGGGCCCAGAACTGGACACAGTACTCAAGGTGTGGCCTAACCAATGCAGAGTACAGGGGCACAATGACCTCCCTGCTCCTGCTGGCCACACTATTCCTAATACAGGCCAGGATGCCATTGGCCCTCTTGGCCACCTGGGCACACTGCTGGCTCATGTTTAGGCGGGTGTCAATCAGCACCCCCAGGTCCCTCTCTGTTTGGCAGCTCTCCAGCCACTCTGACCCCAGCCTGTAGGTCTGCATGGGGTTGCCGTGGCCAAAGTGCAGCACCCGGCACTTGGACTTATTAAATGCCATCCCATTGGACTCTGCCCATCTGTCCAGTCGGTCAAGGTCCCTCTGCAGAGCCTTTCTACCCTCTAACTGACTAACATCTGTTCCCAACTTGGTGTCATCTGCAAACTTGCTGATGACTGACTCAACCCCCTCATCCAGATCATCAATGAAGATGTTAAAGAGGATGGGGCTCAGCACTGATCCCTGGGGGACGCCACTGGTGACTGGCCGCCAGCCGGATGTGGCACCATTCACCACCACTCTCTGGGCTCGGCCCTCCAGCCAGTTCCTAATCCAGCACAGAGTGTTGTGGTCCAAACCACGAGCTGACAGCTTAGCCAGCAGTTTACTGTGGGGGACGGTGTCAAAGGCCTCTTCCAACCTGCTTTATTCTATGTATTCTATGTATTCTTTGGGTGCAGCCATCAATCCAGTTCTTTATCCACTGAATGGTCCATCCACCAAACCCTTACTGCACCAGTTTGGAGACCAGGATGTGGTACAGGACTGTGTTGAAGGCTTTGCTCAGGTCCAGGTAAAAGACATCTGTTGCTCGGCCTTCATCTGTTAATGTTGTGACCTTGTCACAGTCTCATAAGGCCACCAGGTATGTCAGGCAGGATTTGCCCCTGGTGAAGCTGTGCTGATTGTGCCCAATCACCTCTTCATTATTCTTCTGCCTCAGCAGTGCCTCCAGGAGGATCTGCTCCATGATCTTACTGGGCACAGTGGTGAGACTGACTAGCCTAGAGTTCCCTGGGTCATCCCTCTTTCCCTTCATGAAAATGGGAGTTATGTTTCCCCTTTTCCAGTCAATGGGGACCTCCCCAGACGGCCATGAGTTTCGGAACATGATGGAGAGTGCTTTAGCAACCTCATCCACCAGTTCCCTCAGCACCTGTGGGTGTATCCCATTGGGTCCCATGGACCTGAACACTTTCAGGTTCTTCACGTGGTCACGAACCTGATCCTCACCCACCATGGGTAGTTCCTTCTTCCAGTCCCTGCCATTATTTCCCATTATTCTGGGAGAGTGGCTGGAGCCCTTGCCAGTAAAGACAGAGATAAAAAGTCATTGAGAACCTCAGCCTTCTCCATGTCACTCGTCACCAGTTCACCTGTTACCTTTCTGAGGGGGCCCACACCTTCCCTCGTCTTCTTTTTGCCATACCTATAGAAATTTTCACTGTTCCCCTTGATCTCCCAGGCTAGATTTAATTCTAACTGAGATTTAGCTTTTCAAAATAGGTCTCCTGCTGCTCAGGCATTTTCCTTATATGCCCCCCATTCCAGCTATCCTTTCTTCCACTCCTTGTAGAGTTTCTTTTTGTGTGCCAGTGTGGTGGGTTGAGAGAGAAGGCCCAGCTTTCCCTCCTCCACTAAGAAGGAAAAAAAACCCATGGCTACCTCAGTTGGAAAAGCAGAGGAAATGCTATATTTACAAGCAATGGGAAAATGCAGGATATGTATATGTACAATATATACAGTATTTACAATATATAGAGAGAAATATACAGCAAAGAAAGATACAGGAACAAGACTACACAGACTGTACACTAATGCACGAAGCATGGAAAGTTACGATGTAGTTGCCATCACAGAGACGTGGTGGGACGACTCACATGACTGGAGAGCCGCAATTGATGGCTACAGGCTTTTCAGAAGATACAGGCAAGGAAGAATGGTTTAGTTGATTGGGTAGTGTTGGATGATAGGTTGGACATGATGATCTCGAAGGTCTCTTCCAACCTGGTTAATTCTATTCTATTCTATTCTATTCTATAAGAAGGGGTGGAGGGGTGGCCCTGTACATCAGGGAGGCACTAGATGCCATTGAGCTGGAGAGCAGGGATCATCAGGTTGAGTGCCTATGGGTAAGAATTAGAGGGAAGGCCAACAGGCCTGACATCCTGGTTGGAGTCTGTTATAGACCACCCAAACAGGAAGAAGAAGTTAATGAAGCATTCTATGGGAATGATAGTGACGAGCAGTGTGAGCAATCTGGCAGTGCAGGCCTAGAGCCTGACATGGTGGTAGGCCATGCTCAGCAGAAGACTGACTCAACCCCCTCATCCAGATCATCAATGAAGATGTTAAAGAGGATGGGGCTCAGCACTGATCCCTGGGGGACGCCACTGGTGACTGGCCGCCAGCCGGATGTGGCACCATTCACCACCGCTCTCTGGGCTCGGCCCTCCAGCCAGTTCCTAACCCAGCACAGAGTGTTGTGGTCCAAACCACGAGCTGACAGCTTAGCCAGCAGTTTACTGTGGGGGAAAGATGAGCTGCTGGGGCAGACAGCCAGCCTGGATGGGTGATGAGCTTCTAAAAGAACTAAGGGAAAAAAAGAGGGTGTATCATCTTTGGAAGAAAGGTGAGGCAACCCATGAAAAGTTTAAGGATGTTGCTAGGTCTTGTAGGAAGAAAATTAGGGAGGCAAAAGCACATTTGGAGCTTAGACTGGCCTCTGCTGTGAAGGACAACAAAAAGTCCATCTATAAATACATTAATAGCAAGACGAAGGGTAAGGACAACCTCCACTCCTTGGTGGACACGGAGGGGAATGTTGTAACAAAGGATGAGGAGAAGGCAGAGTTACTTAACAACTTCTTTGCCTCAATTTTTTCTAGCAGGACAGAATGTCTTCCAGACAGCTGGCCTGCAGAGCTGGCAGGAGGATTCAGGGAGCAGCATAGTCTTCCTCTGTTCCAGAAGGAGGGGGTAGTTGGTGATCTGCTTAGCCACTTGGATCCCCACAAGTCCATGGGACCAGATGGGATCCGTCCGAGGGTGCTGAGAGAGCTGGCAGATGAGCTGGCCAAGCCGCTCTCCATCATTTTTCAGCAGTCCTAGCTCACTGGAGAGGTCCCAGAAGACTGGAAGCTGGCCAACGTGGTACCCATCCACAAGAAGGGCCAGTTGGATTAGCCAGGGAATTAAAGACCTCTCAGGCTGACCTCAGTGCCTTGCAAGATTATGGAACAGGTCATCTTGAGTGTAATCACACAGCACTTACAGGATGGCCAAGGGATCAGGCCCAGCCAGCATGGGTTTAGGAAGATGTGGTGGTGAGAGAAGGTTCAGTTCTCCCTCCCCCACAAAGAAAGAAACCACAGCTAACTCAGTCAGAGAAGCAAGGTGAATTAAAGCTATATTTACAAGCAGGATGAAATGCAGTGAATATATACACAATATACAGTATTTACAATCTATACAGAAATACACAGCAAAGAAAGTAATACAGAATAAAACTCCCTCCTCTGGACAGAGGAGGGTTCTGCCCCTGTACCCCCTCTCTCCACACCTCCCTTTTTTCCTAAAAAGGGTTAGAGAGAGAGAAAAAGGTAATTATTAAGGAGGAAATTTTGTTAGGCTCAAAGCACATGGAAAGATTATTTCTCTTATCTGTTATTCAAGGTCAGCTCCGGCAAATTGCTCAGAGAGAGACAGAAGCAGACAGGCCGAACAGAACAGACCAGACTGGAACTGAGATTCAGACTGAACTAAAACTTAAAGTTGCATTTTATCGACCAATGAAATTCGTTTAGACCTACCTGTGTTTTCAAAATATTCAGCCAGAGTGTTCCAGCAACTGTCCCTTTCTTAAAGGCACAGCCTAAAACGGTCACAGAAAGGCAGGTCCTGCCTGACCAACCTGATCTCCTTCTATGACCAGGTGACCCGCCTGGTGGATGTGGGGCAGGCTGTGGATGTAGTCTACCTGGACTTCAGCAAGGCCTTTGACGCTGCCCCCCACAGCAAACTGCTGGCCAAGCTGTCAGCCCATGGATTGGATGGGAGCACACTGAAATGGGTTAGGCTGGAGGGCCGAGCCCAGAGAGTGGTGGTGAATGGTGCCACATCCAGCTGGCGGCCCAGACACTAGTGGTGTGCCCCAAGGATCAGTGCTGGGCCCCATGCTCTTTAACATCTTTATTGATGATCTGGATGAGAGCATTGAGTCCATCATCAGTAAATTTGCGGATGACACCAAGCTGGGGGCAGGAGTTGATCTGCTGGATAGTAGAGAGGCTCTGCAGAGGGACCTCGACAGGCTGGACAGATGGGCAGAATCCAACGGCATGAGATTGAACACATCCAAGTGCCGGGTTCTGCACATTGGCCACAGCAACCCCATGCAGTGCTACAGGCTGGGGTCAGAGTGGCTGGAGAACAGCCAGGCAGAGAGGGTCCTGGGGATGCTGGTCGACAGTAGACTGAACATGAGCCTGCAGTGTGCCCAGGCAGCCAGGAGGGCCAATGGCCCCTGTACACTGCACTGGTTAGGCCGCACCTCGAGTACTGTGTCCAGTTCTGGGCCCCTCAGTTTAGGAAGGATGTTGACTTGCTGGAGCGTATCCAGAGAAGGGCAACAAAGTTGGTGAGGGGCTTGGAGCACAAGCCCTATGAGGAGAGATTGAGGGAGCTGGGGTTGTTTAGCCTGGAGAAGAGGAGACTCAGGGGTGACCTTATCACTCTCTACAACTACCTGAAGGGAGGTTGTAGTCAGGCAGAGGTTGGTCTCTTCTCCCAGGCAACCAGCACCAGAACAAGAGGACACAGTCACAGGCTGTGCCAGGGGAGGTTTGGGCTGGAGGTTAGGAGGAAGTTTTACACAGAGAGAGTGATTGCCCATTGGAATGGGCTGCCCGAGGTGGTGGTGGAGTCACCATAACTGGAGGTGTTCAGGAGGAGACTTGATAGGGTGCTTGTTTGCATGGTTTAGTTGATTAGGTGGTCCCCAGCAGAAACTGTTCCTCTTTTGAGTCACATCATACAGAGGTTTCACAATCTGACTGTATTCAGGAATGTGCATTCTCCAAAATCCCACTGTCACCAAGAAACGTAGAGTTTCTTGCTTGCTCGTGGGATTTGCCATGGTGGAGATTCTATTTACCACATCCACTGGAATGTGTCAGCATCCATCCTGCCACTGCACTCCCAGAAACTGGATCTCTGTGGTACGTCCTTTCACCTTGTCTCGCTTGATGGTGAAACCTGCATTCAGAAGAATGTCAATGGGTTTGTTACCTTTCTCGAAGACTTCGTCAGCAGTTTTATGATGACGGAGATTGGAATCAATACAGCTGACCAATATGATCAAGTATCGATCTTTTATTGTTCCAGTATTGCAGGCTTATGGCGCAGGCCTATGGTGCGAGTATAGCACAGTAAAGTAAAGCATGGAAGAAGAAGGGATAGGAAAGGCAGAAGTGCATAGCAAGGGAACTTCTACAACTTATATAAACTCGGAGTGCCTTGTTGGCATGCACTCATTGGTTCCCTATGAGTGACCACACATCACACTATAATAGATTATTGGTCCAACTACTGATGACACGCAAGATTTGCAGATGCAGGTGCATGTCCTGTTGTCCCAAGATAACTTCCTGTGTTTATAGCTACCAGTGCCTTGTTTTAGTTACATACTGCAGGCACAGCACTGTTTGGTACACTGATAGCTGGCTCTGCACTTATGCTGAGCATGGCCTACCACCATGTCAGGCTCTAGGCCTGCACTGCCAGATTGCTCACACTGCTCGTCGCTGGCATTGCCACAGTTTTACCCCAGACGATGATATCATCGATGAACTGGATGTGTTCTGGAGCACCACCTTCCTCCAGAGCATCATGGATCACTGCATGACAGATGCTGGAGCTGTGGATCCGGCCCATTGTCAGTCTGTTGAAAGTGTACTGGATTCCTCTCCAGGTGAAAGCAAACTGAGGCCTGCATTCCTCTGCTATGGGAATAGAGAAGAATGCATTAGCAATGTCTATGGTAGTATACCATTTGGCCTCTTTGGATTCCAGCTCATACTGGAGCTCCATCATGTCTGGTACTGCAGCACTCATAGGCGGAGTTACTTCATTCAGGGCTTGGTAGTCCACTGTCAGATGCCAGTCTCCATTCGGCTTTCGCACAGGCCACACTGGACTGTTGAAAGGTGAATGCCGCAAGAAGGGGTCGCAAACGATCAATATGATCCACGAAATCCAACTTTATTGAGCATCAGACAGTCCTTATATACAGTAGCCTAGCTGACAACCCCACCTTCTGCGGTTAAACATCCTGCTTTCCCATCCTGATGAGATAATCACAAGAATTCTGTTTTACATTCTTCTTTACTTGTTATCGCCTGTAAGGGCATAGTGACCTTGCTTTGGTATCCTGTTATCCTTTGCAGGCAGCTGCAAGCACAGCTACAAGGCCATGGTGGCCTGGCTGCATCAACACACTAGCTTACTGTGAGCAGTAAATAACAAGATGGAGTGCGGCCTACATGCTCTTGTTCAAACCATAATTCCATAGAACCATGTCTTTACAAGCCATTCCTCAACAGGTGAATGAGTTTTGCTGATGACTTTCTGACTCTCCAACTGACGAATCAGATTCTGAATGGGCAACAAAGAGTCACGGTTGGTTCTGTATTGTCTGTGATGCACAGTCTGAGAAGCAACCAGCAATTTAATGTCCTGAATCTTGTGTTGTCTCACAACGGCAGATTCATCAGAAAGCTCTGGTCTAGCAGACAGCTTCAGCTTTTGTCCATCAATTTCTACAGAAGCTACTCCAAAAGCCCATTTGTAACCCTTAGGGTCCTTGAAACGCCCTTCTCTCAGAAAATCAATTCCCAAAATACAAGGTGTGTCAGGTCCGGTCACAACTGTATGCTTCTTCTACTGTTTACCAGTTAAACTTATATTAACCTCCACCTTACTTAACTCTTGAGATCCACCAGTGACTCCCAGAATAGTTATAGACTATGATCCCTGATAATTTGATGGCATTATGGTGCACTGAGCTCCTGTGTCAACCAAGGCCCTGTACTTCCAAAAGTGTGAAGTGCCAGGCCACTGGATGTACACATCCCAATAGATTCTGTTATCTCTATTATTGCTCTCATCCCCCTGGTGGGAGGCAGGGTTCCATTGTCTGATTCAATCCTCCCGGGGTTGTCGTGTCTCCATAGGATATGTCTCTCCAGGCCCAGGATGGTGTTGTAAGCACTGCATGAGGTACCGGGTAGGTTTCCAGCCACACTGTGCTTGCCTCCACCATGGTCAGTACGTACTGCTTGCCACTGTGAGACAAAGGAAGGGTGATGCAGTTGATCTGCCAGGCTTCTCTGTACTTGTATTTCGACCATCTCCCCCCGTACCACAGAGGCTTCATGCACTTGGCCTGCTTGATGGCAGCACAGATGTCACACTCATGAATAACCTATGAGATGGCCTCCACAGATATGTCCACTGATCTGTCTCAAGCCCACTGGTATGTGGCATCTCTCCCTTGGTGTCCAGAAGTGTCATGGGCCCTGTGGGCTAAGAACAGTTTGGCCTTGTGTTCCAAGTCTATTTGGGTTTTAGCAGCCAGGTCTGCTTGGTGGTTGTGCTTGTGTTCCTCTGTGGCTCTGCTCTTGGGGATGTGTGCATCGATGTGCCGTACCTTGGTTGGCAGCCTGTCCAGGCGGGCAGCGATGTCTTGCCACAGGTCAGCGGCCCAAAGAGGCTTCCCTTTTCTCTGCCACCCGTTCCTCCTCCATTCCTTCAGCCACCCCCACAAGGCATTGGCTACCATCCAGTAGTCAGTGTAGAGGTACAGCAATGGCCAGTTCTCTCGTTCTGCTATATCCAGGGCCAGCTGGACAGCTTTTCCCTCTGCGTACTGACTGGATTTGCCTTCTCCATCCCTTGCTTCTGCCACTTGCCTTTTTGGGCTCCAGACAGCTGCCTTCCATCTCCACTTGCTTCCTACAAGCTGGCAGGACCCATCTGTAAATAGAGCATAGCCCTTCTCATTGTCAGGGAGATCGTTGTATGGGGGAGCCTCCTCAGCACAGATCACTGTCTGCTCTAGTGGCATTCCAAAGTCAGCACCCTCTGGCCAGTTGGTGATCACTTCCACTATGCCAGGGCATTCGCAGCTCCTCATCGGAGCTCAGCTGGGTTATCAGGGCCATCCACTTACTCCAGGTGTCACCTGTGGCATAATGTGGGGTTGAGCCTCTTCCTTTGAAAATCCAGGTCAGGACTGGAAGCCTTGGAGCTAGAAATAGAGGTGACTCAGTCCCAATTACCTCAGAGGCAGCCCGGACACCCTCATAGGCAGATAGGATTTCCTTCTCTGTTACAGTGTAGTTGGCCTCAGACCCTACTCCAGAAACCTAGGGGCCTGCCCCTGGTTTCACCAGGAGCCTTCTGACACAAGCTCCACGTAGGACCATTCTCATCAGCCACAGTGTACAGCACATTAGAATACATAGAATACATAGAATAAACCAGGTTGGAAGAGACCTTCAAGATCATCGTGTCCAACCCATCAACCAATCCAACACCACCTAAACAATTAACCCATGGCACCAAGCACCCCATCAAGTCTTCTCCTGAAAACCTCCAATGATGGCGACTCCACCACCTCCCCAGGCAGCCCATTCCAATGGGCAATCACTCTTTCTGTATAGAACTTTTTCCTAACATCTAGCCTGAACCTCCCCTGGCGCAGCCTGAGACTGTGTCCTCTTGTCCTGGTACTGGCCGCCTGGGAGAAGAGACCAACACCCGTCTGTCTAAAACCTCCCTTCAGGTAGTTGTAGAGAGTGATAAGGTCACCCCTGAGTCTCCTCTTCTCCAGGCTAAGCAACCCCAGCTCCCTCAGCCTCTCCTCGTAGGGCTTGTGTTCCAAACCCCTCACCAACTTTGTTGCTCTTCTCTGGACTCGTTCCAGCAAGTCAACATCCTTCCTAAACTGAGGGCCCCAGAACTGGACACAGTACTCGAGGTGTGGCCTAACCAGTGCAGTGTACAGGGGCAGAGTGACCTCCCTGCTCCTGCTGGCCACACTGTTCCTGATGCAGGCCAGGATGCCATTGGCCCTCCTGGCTGCCTGGGCACACTGCAGGCTCATGTTCAGTCTACCATTGACCAGCACCCCCAGGTGCCCCTCTGCCTGGCTGTTCTCCAGCCACTCTGACCCCAGCCTGTAGCACTGCATGGGGTTGCTGTGGCCAATGTGCAGAACCCAGCACGTGGATGTGTTAAATCTCATGCTGCTGGATTCTGCCCATCTGTCCAGCCTGTCGAGGTCCCTCTGCAGAGCCTCTCTACTATCCAGCAGATCAATTCCTGCCCCCAGCTTGGTGTCGTCAGCAAATTTACTGATGATGGACTCAATGTCCTCGTCCAGATCATCAATAAAGATGTTAAAGAGCATGGGGCCCAGTACTGATCCCTGGGGCACACCACTAGTGACTGGCCGCCAGCTGGATGTGGCACCCTTCACCACCACTCTCTGGGCTCGGCTCTCCAGCCAGTTCCTCACCCATCGCAGTGTGCTCCCATCCAAGCCATGGGCTGACAGCTTGGCCAGGAATTTGCTATGGGGAACGGTGTCAAAGGCCTAGATTCTTGATCTCTGGTCCAGTTCAAACAGGCCCTTTGACCTTGCTTCTCTTGATGGCAAAGCCAGCCTCCAACAGGATATTGATTATCCTCTTACCCTTCTGGTAAACTTCCTCTGCTGTCTCACCCCATACAATGATGTCATCGATAAACTGCACATGCTCAGGGGCTCCACCTTTCTCTAAGGCAGTCTGGATCACCTCATGGCAGATGGTTGAGCTATGGACCCAGCCCTGAGGCAACTGATTCCATTGGTACTGTACTCTCCTCCTTGTGAAAGCAAACTGTGGCCTGCATTCTTCTGCAATGGGAATGGAGAAAAAGGCATTAGCAATGTCAATTGTGGCATACCACTTGGCTGCCTGTTGTGAATATGCCCTCAGAAAATGAGCGGCTGATATACCAACGAAAATATATGTCAAATTTATTTTATATATATATATACAAACTCTGTAACAGGGTATTTACAGTCACCCTTCACAGGTATCAATATCCGGTTAGTGAAACAATCTTTACAGAATGTTTATGTATGGGCCCTTGAATCAAACAATTCACAGAACTTAGAATCGAAACTAATTCAGAAAGCGGCGGGGGGAGGGGTTGGTCGGTGATCGGCAACCCTCCACTCAGGGCACTCTAAATGCTACCTTAACTGGAAACTCTATAAAGAAAGGTTTGACTTACAAGCTGAGAACTTCGTGAGGTCTCCCCTTAATAATATTTATAGTCCAGAAACGTGGCACGGATGTGCCGTAAGACGGAGACAGGAAATGGCGCTGGCCGCGTGGCTGCACTGCGTGGCTGCTGCTTCTCCCAGGACACAAAGGTCTCCCGCTCGAGGGGGGGGCTGTGGCAGGTCAGCGACGCTGGTTCACACGGGCTACTGGCATTCCTCCTGCAGCAATGGATCACGTCGTGGTTGATCCCACAGGATACTGTCCACGGCACCACACACAGCTGGGTGACAGTGGCAAAGGAGCGTGAGGTCTCTTGGGGCACTGGCTTGAGTCTCAAGCAAGGTAGACCACAGCAGCACTGGCACGCACACACTCACAGGCTCCAACACGATGTGGGGGGGGGCTCATTTACCAAACGACCCCTATTTACCATTTGCCCCAGTGAATACTGGCCCAATGAGCATTCTGTTGCTAACGTAAGATTAAGCAATGGACTAACACCTACCAAATATGGTGTAAGTATATGCTATACCCAGGCTGTTTACCTGGACTCAGTGGCACCAGGATCCCCCCTGCTGTCCCCCAGAAAGGAGGGGTAAAAAAAGGAGGGTTAACACTCAGAAGAGTATGTTCCAGAAATGTTTGGGGCACAATCCTGACCATAAGCATCCTTCACTACATCGCCTTCGATTCCAGCTCGTACTGGAGCTCCAGCATGTCTCGCACAGCAGCGCTGATCAGAGGAGTCACTTCATTCAGGCCATGGTAGTCCACGGTCAGTCTCTATTCCCCATTTGCCTTCTGCACTGGCCATATCGGGCTGATGAAGGGTGAGTGAGCCTTGCTGATCACCTTCTGGCTCTCCAGTTGTCAAATCAGTTGGTGTATGGGGCTGTGACCGTTTGACGCTGTGCCTTTAAGGAAGGGGCACAGTGGCTAAATGTCTATAAAATATTTTGGTATTCTAAACGAATTTCAGTGGCCAAGTAAGGTGGGAGGTGAGATTGGACCCAGCGTGGCTGGGACTTTCTATCAGCCTTCCTTTTTTCACTGTCCCTTTCAGCTGGACTGCTTCTGGGCTTCTTGCCAAGAGATAAGAACTAACTAACTCCTGTAACAGAATACAGAACCAACCGTGACTCTTTGTTGCCCATTCAGAATCTGATTCGTCAGTTGGAGAGTCAGAAAGTCATCAGCAAAACTCATTCACCTTTCAACAGTCCAGTGTGGCCTGTGTGAAAGCCGAATGGAGACTGGCGTCTGACAGTGGACTACCGAGCCCTGAATGAAGTAACACCGCCTATGAGTGCAGCAGTACCAGACATGATGGAACTCCAGTATGAGCTGGAAACCAAAGAGGCCAAATGGTATGCTACCATAGACATTGCTAATGCATTCTTCTCTATTCCCATAGCAGAGGAATGCAGGCCTCAGTTTGCTTTCACCTGGAGAGGAATCCAGTACACTTTCAACAGACTGCCAATGGGCTGGATCCACAGCTCAAGCATCTGTCATGCAGTAATCCACGATGCTCTGGAGGAAGGTGGTGCTCCAGAACACATCCAGTTCATCGATGATATCATTGTCTGGGGTAAAACTGCTGAGGAAGTCTTCGAGAAAGGTAACAAAATCATGGACATTCTTCTGAATGCTGGTTTTGCCATCAAGAGAGACAAGGTGAAAGGGCCTACCACAGAGATCCAGTTTAAGGGAGTGCAGTGGCAGGATGGATGCCGACACATTCCAGTGGATGTGGTAAATAGAGTCTCTACCATGGCAAATCCCACGAACAAGCAAGAAACTCTATGTTTCTTGGGGAGAGTGGGATTTTGGAGACTGCACATTCCTGGATACAGTCAGATTGTGAAACCTCTGTATGATGTGACTCGAAAGAGGAACAGTTTCCACTGGGGACCTGAACAACAGGAAGCCTTTGACCAGATAAAGCAAGAGGTAGTTCAAGCAGTGGGTCTGGGACCTGTCCGAGATGGTCCAGACATTAAGAACATTTTGTACACGGCTGCAGGTGACAATGGTCCAACCTGGTGCTTGTGGCAAAAAGCTCCAGGTGAGACATGTGGACGACCTCTTGGTTTCTGGAGTCGAGGTTACAGAGGTTCAGAGGCTAATTACACTCCAACAGAGAAAGAGATTCTAGCTGCCTATGAAGGAGTGAAAGCAGCTTCTGAAGTGATTGGAACTGAATCACAACTTCTCTTAGCTCCCAGATTACCAGTTTTGAATTGGATGTTCAAAAGAAAGGGTTCCACACCACATCATGCCACAGATTCCACCTGGTCCAAGTGGATGGCTCTGATAACACAGAGAGCTCAAATGGGAAATCTTGAAAGACCTGGTCTGGTGGAGGTGATCTCAAGTTGGCCTGAAGATACCAACTGTACTAAACCTCCAGAGGAGAGAGTAACTCATGCTGAGGAAGCTCCTCCTTACAATGACCTTTCAGATGATGAGAAAAAAATATGCTTTGTTCACAGACGGTTCCTGTCGTCTCGTCAGGAACAAGCAAAGGTGGAAGTCTGCAGTGTGGAGTCCAACACGCCGAGTTGCAGAGGCGAAGGATGGAGAAGGAGAATCCAGTCAGTTTGCAGAGTTAAA
The DNA here is from genome assembly GCF_014839835.1 of Dryobates pubescens. NCBI lineage: Eukaryota > Metazoa > Chordata > Aves > Piciformes > Picidae > Dryobates > Dryobates pubescens. Next base: position 699,139 of record NC_071656.1, on the reverse strand, counting down.
AGCTGTCCAGCTAGCTCTCGACGTAGCTGAACGTGAGAGATGGCCAAAGCTTTATCTCTACACTGACTCATGGATGGTAGACAATGCTCTATGGGGTTGGCTAAAGAACTGGAAAAAGAATGGCTGGCAGAGGAAAGCAAAACCCATCTGGGCAGCCGACCTGTGGCAAGACATTGCTGATTGAGTCGAGAGAATTCCAGTGAAGGTGAGACACATTGATGCTCACATTCCTAAGAGCAAAGCTACTGAGGAACAGCAACACAACCATCAGGCGGATTTAGCTGCAAGAGTTTCTCAAGTAGGCAAGGACTCTGAACTTGATCTCGACTGGAAACACCGAGGTGAGATATTCTTAGCTCGGTGGGCTCACGATTCATCAGGACATCAAGGCAGAGACGCAACATACCAATGGGCTCGTGACAGATCCATAGACATTTCCATGGATGCCATCACGCAAGTCATCCATGACTGTGACATTTGTGCTGCTATTAAGCAGGCAAAGCGAATTAAGCCCTTGTGGTATGGTGACAGATGGTCCAAGTACAGATATGGTGAAGCCTGGCAGATTGACTACATCACTCTACCACGTTCTCGTTCCGGTAAGCAATACGTGCTTACTATGGTAGAGGCAAACACTGGATGGCTGGAAACTTATGCAGTTCCACATGCAACTGCACGCAACACCATTCTCGGTCTGGAGAGACAGATCCTGTGGAGACACGGAACTCCGGAGAGGATTGAGTCAGACAACGGAACTCATTTCAAGAACAACCTTGTAAAGAGCTGGGCAAAAGAGCACGATATTGAGTGGATTTTCCATATTCCTTACTATGCACCAGCTGCAGGGAAGATTGAACGCTACAACGGTTTGTTGAAGACCACTCTTAAAGCCATGGGAGGTGAATCTTTGAAAAACTGGGAGAAGCATTTAGCACAAGCAACCTGGCTGGTGAATAGTAGAGGTTCAGTGAACCGAGCTGGACCAGCACATTCAGATCTGCCACGGAGAGTAGAAGGTGATAGAGTTCCTGTTGTTAGAGAAAAGAACCTTTTAGGTAAAACTGTTTGGGTATTTTCACCCTCAGGAGAGGCTAAACCTGTCCGAGGGGTGGTTTCAGCAGAAGGTCCGGGTCACACTTATTGGATAATGCAAGAGAATGGTGAAATTCAGTGTATTCCACAAAGAAATTTAACCTTAGCTGAAAGAGTTTAATTTCAGACTGTGGTACAACTACAACACACCCAAAGGAAGAACCCCTGAGGAGTCTACAGTGCACGAACCCTGAGAACCCTGAGAGCCCTGAGTCAACTGAGAGTCCCTGTGTTCCTGTTTCCCTTTTCTTCCTTTCATCTGCAGAGAGACAAACTGTTTTCCATTTTTTAATTTCCTGACTTTTTTTGAACTTCTGAATCATCTACATCTGAGTATAGCCGGAACGGACTATGAACTTCATTCATGAATTGTAAATATGTTTTCCGATAGGATGGACAGTATGAACAACCAATGAAATTGTTTAGAAGGGGTGGACTGTGACCGTTTGACGCTGTGCCTTTAAGAAAGGGGCACACTGGCTAAATGTCTATAAAATATTTTGGTATTCTAAACGAATTTCAGTGGCCAAGTAAGGTGGGAGGTGAGATTGGACCCAGCGTGGCTGGGACTTTCTCTCAGCCTTCCTTTCTTCACTGTCCCTTTCAGCTGGACTGCTTCTGGGCTTCTTGCCAAGAGATAAGAACTAACTAAATCCTATAACAGGCCTCTCTGTTTTTTTTTCCCTGCCCTGTTAACCGTCCTTGTCTCTTTTCTACCTCTTTTGGGGGAGAAGGGAGGTAGGGGGGTGAAGGGGGCACAGGGGGAAGCCCTCTCTGTGGGGGTTCTGGTTTCTGGTTGAGTTCATTTGCTGTATATTCCTGTATATATTGTAAAATACCTGTATTTGTTGTGTTACATATAATCTGTTTCCTTGTAAAATATACTCTCATTTCTCCGACTGGGTTTTAGCTGCGGTTTCTTTCTCAGTGGGGGAGGGAAAGCGGAGCCTTTCCTTTTCAACCCACCACAGGGGCGCAGAGAGTCTCTGTTGGTCCTGTATTGCCTGCGATGTACTATGCGAAAGGCAATGGGTAATTTCAAATCCTGCCTCTTATGGCTGCCCACTATGGAGGGGTCATCTGACAGCTCAGGCATGGGGGACAGCTGTTCTTTGCCTGCAGCCCTACAGCTGCTACCCCAAACACCCACTTGTGCCCCCTAGGGTCCTTGAAGCATCCCTCCCACAGAAAGTCAATGCCTAGAATGCAAGGTGCATCTGGACCAGTCACTATGTCATGCTTTCCCCATTCATTCCTGGTCAGGCTTATCTCAGCCTGCAGTACAGTCAGGTCTTGTGAGCCCCCTGTGTCTCCCTGAATGCTTATGGGCTCAGCCTCTTTGTACCTCGATGGTATCAGGGTGCATTGGGCCCCTGTGTCCACCAGAGCTCGGTATTTCAGGGCTTCTGAAATGCCAGACCATTTCGCATAGACATCCCAGTACACTCTGCTGTCCCTAGCCTCTACCTGGCTGGAGGTAGGGCACCTCTAATGCTGGCAGCAATGCCCACACTTGTCACAGGGTCCTGTGTTACTAGGGGAAGGGTCTCTTGAGCGAGAGGGACCACTCCGGGAAACTGGGGCAGCCCTTCTACTGGACAAGTTATTATCCCCATTCCAGAGGGCAGAGGTGGGTTGGCCATGCCAGGTGTCCATGTCCTCTCCATGGTCACAGAGGAACCTCCACAGAGACCCCCTTGACAGCCCCTGATTGGCTTGGGGTGATCTCCTGGGGGAAGGTCGCCTATTCCTGATTGCCAAAACATGGATCCATTCTGAGCAAGAAGGGGAAAAGGAGGCATCGCCCCCCTTTTTCAGTTCAGACATGGACGTCTTGATCTCTTTGACAATGTCTTTAGCCATAGTTTCTATGGCTGAGATTATGGGTTTCTGATTTACACTGTCCTCATATTCCCTTAAATCTTTGGCAATCTCAGACAGTTTTAGGACTTCCATCCTGTCCAGTCAGGAGTATCCCTCCTAATGTGTGAGCATATTTCTGAGGAGCACCCTAGATGAGTTTCTTTACAAAGGCCCATCTCATGGGCACCTCATCTGGGTCCGAAGGGAGCTGGCCATCCCCATAAATTATTTCCAGCACAGCCATCTGTCTCAGATACCGAATGCCCTGTTCCACAGTCGTCCATCTAACTGGTATCCAGGGCAGGTCATCTCTTGAGTGGTACTGGCTCTTTATGGCATTGAGGATCCGGGCCCAGAGAGTGTGTGTTCCATCAAGTTTGGCTAACTCTTTGTCCAGACCAGCATCACAAGTCAGGGAGCCTAAAAGCTTCGCCTCCCTCTTATCCAGGTCCACTGTGTCCACCCCCTCATCCCAGCATCTCAGGGCCCATCTTAGTATTGGCTCACCCTCCTTCCTTGCGTAATCCAGAACAGCCTGCCTTAGTTCCTTTCTGGGTAGAGATATAACAGTTATTTCCTGATCTGACTCATCTTCATATACCGCTGGGTTCTGTGAGGTGCTGGGCCCCGCTGAGGTGCCTTCCTCACCATCTGTGCTTGGGAATGATTTTTGCCTTCTTTTCCTGCGTGTGGTGACCGGTGCTAGAGAAACTGCATTGTCAGGAGCATCAGGGGTTAAGTGTGGAAATGCTGATGGTGGGACAAACCCTTGTGCCTGGGGCTCAGGCTGAGATCTGGCACACTCATTACAACCGGACCCTTCCCTCTTTATGTTTACAGAGTGCTAACAATGCCCACAGCAGACATGCCCCCAGTCGTTAAAGAGTGCAAAGGAGTGTGTTATCACCCTCCAAACAGCTCTTAATGGGTTAGCTCTTCCCCCAACCAACATGGTCACAGCAAATGCCCCTATAAGTATTATATTTAAGCATATGGAGCATATTGCAATGTAAGGCAATTTTCCATCACAGGCATTTTTATCTACACCATTGGTTTCATAGCTTGCTTCAGGAAAATTTCCTGTGTTACAGAAGTTACCACTGCCAGTAAAATTCAAAGAATTCAAGAGACGCATGCCCAACTTCATTGTTGAAGTTTTTATCCAGTTGAGCAGCATCTCTGTCATTAACCACACCACATGATAAGTTATTAATTTGTAGATATGGGTCCAAAAGATCCAGCCAAACACCCATGCAAAAGCTTGGACCATCAGATTCTTCAAAAATGCAATCCCTACTTCCAGTCCCTTTATTTCAGAACAAGTATTGCTTTCCAAATAAAATATTAATTTCCAAACCCCACATTGGAGGCACCAAAACCTGTAGTGGTTTGAGCCTTAACTGGGACTTAAGAGCTCAGATGGGGGCAAGGCTGAGAATCCCTTCCCTGCTCTCCCCTCCTCCCTCCCAACAGAGAGGAAAGAGAAAGGGAAGAAGCAAATTCACCAAGAAATAGAATAGAATAGAACAGAATAAACCAGTTTGGAAGAGACCTTCAAGATCATTGTGTCCAACCTATCATCCAACACCACCTAAGCAACTAAAGCATGGAACCAAGCATCCTGTCAAGCCTCGCCCTGAACACCCCCAGCGACGGCGACCCCACCACCTCCTCGGGCAGCCCATTCCAAAGGGCAATCACTCTCTCTGTGTAAAACTTCCTCCTAACCTCCAGCCTAAACCTCCCCTGACGCAGCCTGAGACTGTGTCCTCTTGTTCTGGTACTGGTTGCCTGGGAGAAGAGACCAACCTCTGCCTGACTACAACCCCCCTTCAGGTAGTTGTAGAGAGCAATAAGGTCACCCCTGAGTCTCCTCTTCTCCAGGCTAAGCAACCCCAGCTCCCTCAGCCTCTCCTCGTAGGGCTTGTGTTCCAAGCCCCTCACCAAACTTGTCGCCATTCTCTGGACATGCTCCAGCAAGTCAACATCCTTCCTAAACTGAGGGGCCCAGAACTGGACACAGTACTCAAGGTGCGGCCTAACCAGTGCAGTGTACAGGGGCAGAATGACCTCCCTGCTCCTGCTGGCCACACTGTTCCTGATGCAGGCCAGGATGCCATTGGCCCTCCTGGCTGCCTGGGCACACTGCAGGCTCATGTTCAGCCTACCATCAACCAGCACCCCCAGGTGCCCCTCTGCCTGGCTGTTCTCCAGCCACTCTGACCCCAGCCTGTAGCTCTGCATGGGGTTGCTGTGGCCAATGTGCAGAACCCGGCACTTGGATGTGTTCAATCTCATGCCGTTGGACTCTGCCCATCTGTCCAGCCTGTTGAGGTCCCTCTGCAGAGCCTCTCTACCCTCCAGCAGATCAACTCCTGCCCCCAGCTTGGTGTCGTCAGCAAATTTATTGATGATGGACTCGATGCCCTCGTCCAGATCATCAATAAAGATGTTAAAGACCAACCTGATCTCCTTCTATGATCAGGTGACCCACCTGGTGGATGTGGGGAGGCCTGTGGATGTAGTCTACCTGGACCTCAGCAAGGCCTTTGACACCATCCCCCACAGCAAACTGCTGGCCAAGCTGTCAGCCCATGGATTGGATGGGAGCACACTGTGATGGGTTAGGAACTGGCTGGAGGGCCGAGCCCAGAGAGTGGTGGTGAATGGTGCCACATCCAGCTGGCGGCCAGTCACTAGTGGTGTGCCCCAGGGATCAGTACTGGGCCCCATGCTCTTTAACATCTTCATTGATGATCTGGACGAGGGCATCGAGTCCATCATCAGTAAATTTGCTGACGACACCAAGCTGGGGGCAGGTGTTGATCTGCTGGAGGGTTGAGAGGCTCTGCAGAGGGACCTCGACAGGCTGGACAGATGGGCAGAGTCCAACGGCATGAGATTGAACACATCCAAGTGCCGGGTTCTGCACATTGGCCACAGCAACCCCATGCAGAGCTACAGGCTGGGGTCAGAGTGGCTGGAGAACAGCCAGGCAGAGAGGGACCTGGGGGTGCTGGTTGATGGTAGGCTGAACATGAGCCTGCAGTGTGCCCAGGCAGCCAGGAGGGCCAATGGCATCCTGGCCTGCATCAGGAACAGTGTGGCCAGCAGGAGCAGGGAGGTCATTCTGCCCCTGTACAATGCACTGGTTAGGCCGCACCTTGAGTACTGTGTCCAGTTCTGGGCCCCTCAGTTTAGGAAGGATGTTGACTTGCTGGAACAAGTCCAGAGAAGAGCAACAAAGTTGGTGAGGGGTTTGGAACACAAGCCCTACGAGGAGAGGCTGAGGGAGCTGGGGTTGCTTAGCCTGGAGAAGAGGAGACTCAGGGGTGACCTTATCACTCTCTACAACTACCTGAAGGGAGGTTGTAGACAGACGGATGTTGGTCTCTTCTCCCAGGCAGCCATTACCAGAACAAGAGGACACAGTCTCAGGCTGCGCCAGGGGAGGTTCAGGCTGGAGGTTAGGAAAAAGTTCTATACAGAAAGAGTGATTGCACATTGGAATGGGCTGCCTGGGGAGGTGGTGGAGTCGCCATCACTGGAGGTTTTCAGGAGGAGACTTGATGGGGTGCTTGGTGCCGTGGGTTAGTTGTTTGGGTGGTGTTTGATTGGTTGATGGGTTGGACGCGGTGATCTTGAAGGTCTCTTCCAACCTGGTTTATTCTATGTATTTCTATTTCTATGTATTTCAGGCAGGACCTGCCCTTCTTAAATCCATGCTGGCTGGGCCTGATCCCTTGGCCATCCTCTAAGTGCTGTGTGACTGCACTCAAGATGACCTGTTCTATAATCTTTCCTGGCACTGAGGTCTGGCTGACAGGCCTATAATTCCCTGGCTCATCCAACCGGCCCTTCTTGTGGATGGGCACCATGTTGGCCAGCTTCCATTCCTCTGGGATGTCTCCAGTGAGCCAGGACTGCTGAAAAATGATGGAGAGTGGCTTGGCCAGCACATCTGCCAGCTCTCTCAGCAACCTAGGATGGATCCCATCTGGTCCCATGGACTTGTGGGGATCCAAGTGGCTAAGCAGATCACCAACTACCCCATTCTGGAACAGAGGAAGACTATGCTGCTCCCTGACTCCTTCTGCCAGCTCTGCAGGCCAGCTGTCTGGAAGACATTCTGTCCTGCTATTAAAATTTGAGGTAAAGAAGGTGTTAAGTACCTCTGCCTTTTCCTTATCCTTTATTACAACATATCCCTCCCTGTCAACCAAGGAGTGGAGGTTATCCCTGCCCTTCCTCTTGCTATTAATATATTTATAGAAGGACTTTTTGTTGTCCTTCACAGCAGAGGCCAGTCTAAGCTCCAAATGTGCTTTTGCCTCCCTAATTTTCTTCCTACAAGACCTAGCAACATCCTTAAACTTTTCATGGGCTGCCTCTTGGAAGTAGAAATGTAAAGAGTTTTTCTTTAAACTATATATATATATATAAATAAAAACAATAAGAGATAAGGTTCACAAGGGCAAGGAACAAGGATGGATGGGAGAGGAAAAAAAATAAACAAGAATACAAAACCAGTCTCTCTGAAGAGGCGTGGAGGTAGCAGGGGGAAGGATCAGGCCCAACCACATGGTAGAGGAGCAGGAAGGCAGCTGCAGTAGTTATCATCCAGGAAGGCAGGAGCCAAAAAAAGAGCTAAGGGCTGCAATGTCCTCCCTTTTATACCCTAGCTGGGCAGGGAGGGGGGAGTGGAGTAGACTCAGTTTCCCAGGGAGAAAATGCCCTGCAGGGAGGGCAAAGCACCTTCAAGCCCTCCCCCCCCCTTTTTCTCAGGATGGGCATTACCCTATCACACCTGTGGGAAGGATCCGCCCAACAGATGGGGCCCTCTGTTCCCCTCAGGAGGGAATCACCAATAACAATTAACCTCCTCTTTTTTTTAAGGGAACAAGTCCTGATGTGGGGGGCAGGCTGTTTGGCTTTAGGCAACACCTCGGATGGTGTGTCTTCTGTCTTCTCATTCACCTCACCTTCAACTTCCAGTGCCCCATATTTGTTTTGCAAGGGCAGCTGGGAAGGTGAGTGGAGCCATGAGGGTTTTGCTTTGCGTCTCCTAACAAGGACCTCTATCTATTTCCTGCTGCATCTTGGGTCACCTCCCTCTACTAGGGGAGCCTGCAGAGCCTGGTTCTTCAAATCCAACTCTCTTTCACATTCCCTAACAGTCCTAAGTCTAGCAACTTCTTCCTTCAGTTCAGCCACTAGGTTAAGCAGATAATCAAGCTGCTCACACCTAATGCAGGTGTTATCTTCATTGCTCTCCATTTCAGGTGCCAGGGTCCAGCACTCTCTGCAGCCAGTTGCCTGGACACCTGCCTGCTTAAGTTTGACCTCAGTCTGGATCGACACAGATCTGTCCCTGGCCACATGACCTAACTGGATAACAATTCAGGAATGAGCCCACATGACTCAGCACCTTCCTCCCTCTGGTGAAAACACCCGCTGCTGCAGCAAGTCTCTACCCACACCGCACCAGCCTCTCAGGAAAGCAAAGCTGGCTCAGGGGGATGGGGGGGACGTGCTGTTCTGCAGGGGCTGGTGCCTGGGATCCTGCCTCTGATGCAAGAGAGGAGTGAAAGAAGGATTGATTGATTAGGGGCAGCTGAGTGGACAATACATGTCGCTTGACATTTATTGGTTGCAAAAAACAGGATGGAAAGACCTTGACATTTATTGCTCACAGAACAGAATGAAAGGATGCAAGATAGAAGGGTACATTGCTTAACTGCTTGCGAAAAAGGATTAGAAGATGCAAGGCTGTTGTGATAAGCGGTTTCCAAGGAGGCCAGGGAGCATGTGCAGAAGAAAGGTGAAAAGTTTATCTCTGAGGAAGACTACTCACTTCATCCTGTACGACCACCAGAGAATGCTGTGCAAGCACAAAAGGACTTCAAGCTCATTATAATATGAAGCAAGACTAGGTGGGGCCTGGAAATGAATATGTATAGAGGTATTGTGAAACTCAATGCATATGTAACATTTCAGGAAATAAATAGGGTAAATAGTGTTACTGAAGTTGCACATGCTTTGGAGGAGCTATCCCCATGCATCTCAGCACTGAATAAATACATACCTACTTTACAACTTTCGAGTTGTGGAGTTTTTTCCATGTATCATTTTGGTGAGCCAGTCAGGAAGATCTCTGTCCAGCTGCAGGATCAGCTGAGGGGCAGACTCCCTAGGTGCACTCCGGGATTTCCTTGGAGGGACTCCGAACCTCAGCTTGCTCACTGCAGGGGCAGACAACCACCTGCTGGCACTGCGGATAAATGGTATGTATCCAGTATAGAGAGCCTGTAAGTCATACGCATGGTCAGGGCTGCTGCTAAGTCACGCAGAGATGTCTGGTGCACAGCATAGGCCCTTTTGGTGAAGTTTTTGGTGAAGTTTTTGATGAAGTTTGGGAGCAGCCGCTAGCCACTATTAGAACTGTGACTATGTGATTGTGAGTCCAGACGTTTTGGGGTGTGTGTGAGTGAGTGAGGGGGGAGCACAAAGGAGGAGGGGAATTGCCTCAGGGTGCAGGGAAAACACAAGAGGTCATCAAATGCCTTTACACCAGGGTTGTAGGGTGTCGTAGTTTGGGCTGGGTGCCCTCTGCTACAGGGGTGTTTCCTGTGTCCAGAAGTCCATCCCAGTGGGTGGACTCAGGAAATTAGGTATTTCTACCATAATCCCTTGCACCACTATAAATTTTGCGGTGGGGTCTGGCACTTCTTCTTTCCTTCCCTCTCCAAGACTTGGTAACTGGGGGAGAGGTCTCCCAGCCATGGGCCTGATTGGGCCCAAGGCCACTGGGGGATGGGCAGTCTCAGATCTGGCCAGCTGAGACCAGCCTAATAGTAGGGGGGGGGGGGGAGGGAGGAGCCCTGGGGGTTTTGGATCCACCCTCAGGTGGGGTTTGGAGTCTTTCTGGGTTTACTTTGGTTCCTTTCTTGTTTCCTTTTGTTTTCTTGTTTCCTTTCTTGTTTCCTTTTGTGCACACTCACTGTTCTCTATTTAAACTCTCCACTACTTTTGCAATCCGTTTGCCTGAGTCGTTATTTCTGCGCGTGGTGGGGAGGGGGTTTGCCCCAACCCATTACATAGGGGCAGGATTGTAGGATCTGTTTGTAATTGTTTTACCATCTAGGATTTGTGGGAGTGCTAATTTATGGTATCAATAACAATGTCAGTTGTGTGCTAAGCATCACAGTTCTCAACAGGGTGCGTAAGAGCTGTCTTGTGAGGAAGGGGGTGTAAACTTTGCAGTTGATTAGGCAAAGGTCTTTGTTCAGGCACTTTAGCCTGAAAAGTAGCATATATGTATGCAGTGCTGTTAGAGTTCTAATGATGCTGGAATTTGTTTCTGGTAGCATTAAGCTATATCTCCCCAGAAAGAACATGAAATGATATTCTGATAAAGCTGATAAATTGGAGAGTCTAAAGAAGTACCAAAATTTAATTTTGTATGAAATGTAAATTGATGTGGAAAAATTGTTTTTTTGTTCTGGACTTGGAGGCCCCTGTTGGTCCTGAGAATCTGGATCCTTGATATTCTGGTTTTTGTTTATTGGAAAAAGATTATTGTCTGAGCGTATTAGTTAAATGTTAAATAAGCCCTACGAGGAGAGGCTGAGGGAGCTGGGGTTGCTTAGCCTGGAGAAGAGGAGACTCAGGGGTGACCTTATTACTCTCTACAACTACCTGAAGGGAGGTTGTAGACAGACAGATGTTGGTCTCTTCTCCCAGGCGGCCAGTACCAGGACAAGAGGACACAGTCTCAGGCTGCACCAGGGGAGGTTCAGGCTAGATGTTAGGAAAAAGTTCTATACAGAAAGAGTGATTGCCCATTGGAATGGGCTGCCTGGAGAGGTGGTGGAGTCGCCATCATTGGAAGTTTTCAGGAGAAGACTTGATGGGGTGCTTGGTGCCATGGGTTAGTTGTTTGGGTGGTGTTGGATTGGTTGATGGGTTGGACACGATGATCTTGAAGGTCTCTTCCAACCTGGTTTATTCTATGTATGTATTCTATGTATGTTAAAGTTATAACTATATGGAATTGGACAACACTCAGAATCTAAACCCAGCCCCTCTGATATCTGAGAGTACGCTGAAACACAAGGCAGTTTATTTTCTGCCAAATTGGTTAATGATTTGATTTAGGGGCAGGTCAATTTCAAGCAGAAATCTTGAAAAAGTGCCCCTTAGGTTTTATTTTAAAACACTGGAAAACAAACAGGGTAAAGTGTGTGTGAAAGTTTGTAGAGACAGACAGACAAAAGGAAAGAGATAAGGGGCAACTGGCCAATCTGAAAAAGCATATTTTTGTAAGCCATTAAAATACAAGCTTGGGAAGCTGGAACAATTACAAGCAACCATAACATTTAAAAATGGGGAAGTTACTCTGGAGGTAAATGACCAACCGTATATAGAAATGCTAAGCTTAATACTAACAACCACTGAAATTGAAGAAGGAATTAATGCAGAAATAACAGACCAAGTGTTTCCTGGAGTATGGGCTTCTAATGTACCAGGAAGGGTGAAAAATGCAACGCCTATACTGATTAAGCTCAAGGAAGGAAAACCAGTTAGGATAAAACAGTACCCCTTGAATAGGGAAGATATAGAAGGAATTAGTCTGGTAATTGAAAACCTTTTGCAGCTAGGGTTACTAAAAGAATGTCAATCTGATTTCAACACTCCTATTTTACCTGTTCGAAAATCAGATGGGTCATATGGTAGTGCAGGATCTACGAGCCAACAACAAAATAACTGAGGTTCTTTATCCCGTAGTGACAAACCCATACACTTTGTTAACATGTCTAAAACCAGACCTAACTTAGTTTACCGTTCTAGATCTGAGAGACCCTTCTTTTGCCTCCCTCTCCATGAAGCCAGCCAGAAAATTTTTGCATTTGAATGGGAAAGCCCTAAGAGGGTTGGGCTGTTACTGCAGGAGGGACAGAACAGAATGAAAGGATTTAAGTGGATTGGGTTGAACTGAGCTAGAATTAATTCTCCTCACAGCATCTTTCTAGTGCTGTGGTTTTTGCAGCAGTAGTTGATAACACAGCAGTGTTTTGGCTATGGCTGAATCCAGTATCCAGGCTGTGTCCTTTCAACATTTCCCTGCCCCAGAAGTACATTGAGGGGTGGGAAAAATCTTGGCAGGGGACATGGCTGAGCCAGCTGACTCAGACTGGCAAAAGAGGTATTCCATACCATATGATGTCAGCTCAGGTATAAGAATGAAGTAAAAGAAGGAAGTGTGGGGATTCGTCCATGGCATTTATCCTCCCAAGGAACCACCAAGCTTAGAGAGCCCTGCTTCCTGAGACTGACCACCATCCTGCTGATGGGAAGCAGACACTAACATCTCTCTCTCTGCTTTCTTATGCTTCTGTGCAGTCTATTGCTGTTTGCTTATTAGTGTTATTAAATTGCTCCTATCTTATTCCTGCCTTCTGTTATATTTTCTTTCCCTTCTTCCCCTGTTCACTTAGGAGGGGGAGTGATAGAGCAGCTTTGGTGGGCATCTGGCCTCCAGGCCAGAGTCAAACCACCACAGTCCTTTTTGGTTCCCTGACCGGGAAACAAAATATAATGAAACTAGCTGTAGTTTCTGCAGTTTTTTTCTATAAGCTTGCTTATGATCCAGGTTTCTGTGCTGGTCACGTGGCTTGCTGGTAACTTCTGCTTTGTTTTGGAAATACTTCATTTGTTTAGGAACATGCCAAAGCAGATAATGGCTATGTGTTTCTTTCTCCTGATTGTAGGGCTGCTGCTTTGTGGGAGCTATGCTAGAAAGGTCATCATTTGTGTCTCCCCACCTGAAATGAATGTAAATAATTTTATTATGCAGACCCCCAAGATTTTGATCCATCCTTACATGCACTCTCTAGTACAGCTAATCAACATTACTGGCATGTTGTGGGTTTTGTGGAGTTTGATTCCATCATGGCATGAAAGGAGACAGTCTTTGGGTGGGGATATATTGAAGTGTGCCTTGAAGCGGTCAGTCCCTGGGTGGCAGGGTGTGTGGAAGGACTTGGGCAGATTCCTAGGATGGTTATCACCTCCCATAGCCTGGGACTTTACCCCAGAAGAGGCGAGTGATCCCACTAAACTGACTCGCCATCTGATAGAAGGGTGCCTCGCTTATCCCAATGAGAACAAACAACTTCTTGCACTCTACTGGGGCCTGGCCTGTGCTTACTGAGCCACAGTTCAATACTCTATGAGGACTATGGCTGAGGCAGGCACCCAAACACTACCTGAGGATACCATGGTGGAGATGGGGACCCAAACAGCAACCAGAGAGATTGCCCCAGTCGTAAAAAAGAAGCAGTGGACAAGGAGGTCAACAGGTCCCTCTCATCAACTGGTAAGGGATGAGGAAGACTGATCAAGAGGCTGGTCCATCAAGTGGGAAATTAGAGGAAGTGAGTGAGATTAAACAAGAAGCAGAGACTACTCGGTCCTTAACCTCAGCAGAACTGAGAGACATACACAAGGATTATAGTCACCAGCCAGGAGAGCAGATTGCTGCTTGGCTGAAGTTGCACATGCTTTGGAGGAGTTATCCCCATGCATCTCTGCGCTGAATAAATACATACCTACTTTACAACTTTCGAGTTGTGGAGTTTTTTCCATATATCACCTCCGTGTGCTGCAGTTGAAGATCTGCTCTGACTTGTCTGCCTGGGATTTAAATGTGCTGCTGCAGCAAGTCTCCACCCATACTGCACCAGCCTCTCAGGAGAGCAAAGCTGGCTCGGGGGGATGGGGGGGATGTGCCGTTCTGCAGGGGCTGGTGCCTGGGGTCCTGCCTCAGTGTGCTGCAGTTGAAGATCTACTTTGTGGGTATACTTTGCTCCTGGGGATGGAGAAGGTGATCCTTGAATACTGACCAGCTGTCCTGGCCCCCTCTTCTCTTTAGGGCTTTGTCCCACAATACTTTAGCCAGCAGATCCCTGAAGTGATCAAAGTCTGGATGCCTAAAATCCAGGGTTTCAAGCTTGGGATATGTCCTCCTAGTTGCCCTGAAGATCTTAAATCCTATTGCTTTGTGGTCACTGCAGCCATGGTTATCCCTGAGCCTCACATTGGTCACCAGCCCTTCCTTATCGGTGAGAACAAGGCCCAGCATAGCACCTTTTCTTGTTGGTTCCTCTACCATTTGGAGGAGGAAGGTGTCATCTATGCATTCCAGCAACATCCCGTAATGCTTAGTTATACTGTGATACTGTGATAATGTGATCCTGAGAAGTCCCTCCGCAGCCTTCTTGTAGGCCCCCTTCAGATACTGGAAGGCCACAATTAGGTCATCTCGGAGCTTTCTCTTCTCCAGACTGAACAGCCCCAACTCCTTCAGTCTGTCACAGTATCACAAAGGTTGGAAAGGACCCCAATGATCATTGAGTCCAATCTGTCTCCACAGACCTCATGACTAGACGATGGCACCAAGTGCAACATCCAATCTCCTCTTGAACACCTCCAGGGATGGTGACTCCACCACCTCCCTGGGCAGCCCATTCCAATGACAAACAACTTGCTCGGTGAAGAACTTTCTCCTCACCTTGTGACGAGAACGGAGACAGGGATGACAGCACTCAATATGAGTGATAGTAATCATCCAACTTTATTGTTCCACACTTCATTATTTCACAGTATCACAGTATCACAGTATCACAGTAACTGAGGTTGGAAGAGACCCCAAGGATCATCAAGTCCAACCTGTTCCAACAGACCTCACAACTAGACCATGGCACCAAGTGCCACGTCCAATCTCCCCTTGAACACCTCCAGGGACGGCGACTCCACCACCTCCCTGGGCAGCCCATTCCAATGACGAATGACTCGCTCAGTGAAGAACTTTTTCCTCACCTCGAGTCTAAACCTCCCCTGGCACAGCTTGAGACTGTGTCCCCTTGTTCTGGTGCTGGTTGCCTGGGAGAAGAGACCAACCCCTTCCTGGCTACAACCACCTTTCAGGTAGTTGTAGAGGGCAATGAGGTCACCTCTGATCCTTCTCTTCTCCAGGCTAAACAATCCCAGCTCCCTCAGCCTCTCCTCATAGGGCTTGTGCTCAAGGCCTCTCACCAGCCTTGTTGCCCTTCTCTGGACACGTTCAAGTGTCTCGATGTCCTTCCTAAACTGAGGGGCCCAGAACTGGACACAGTACTCAAGGTGCGGCCTAACCAATGCAGAGTACAGGGGCACAATGACCTCCCTGCTCCTGCTGGCCACACTATTCCTAATACAGGCCAGGATGCCATTGGCCCTCTTGGCCACCTGGGCACACTGCTGGCTCATGTTTAGGCGGCTGTCAATCAGCACCCCCAGGTCCCTTTCTGTTTGGCAGCTCTCCAGCCACTCTGACCCCAGCCTGTAGCTCTGCATGGGGTTGCCGTGGCCAAAGTGCAGCACCCGGCACTTGGACTTATTAAATGCCATCCCATTGGACTCTGCCCATCTGTCCAGTCGGTCAAGGTCCCTCTGCAGAGCCTTTCTACCCTCTAACTGACTAACATCTGTTCCCAACTTGGTGTCATCTGCAAACTTGCTGATGACTGACTCAACCCCCTCATCCAGATCATCAATGAAGATGCTAAAGAGGATGGGGCCCAGCACTGATCCCTGGGGGACGCCACTGGTGACTGGCCGCCAGCCGGATGTGGCACCATTCACCACCGCTCTCTGGGCTTGGCCCTCCAGCCAGTTCCTAACCCAGCACAGAGTGTTGCGGTCCAAACCACGAGCTGACAGCTTAGCCAGCAGTTTACTGTGGGGGACGGTGTCAAAGGCCTTGCTGAAGTCCAGATAGACTACATCCACAGGCCTCCCCACATCCACCAGACGGGTCACCTGATCATAGAAGGAGATCAGGTTGGAGAGGCAGGACCTGCCCTTCCTAAATCCATGTTGGCTGGACCTGAGCCCTTGGCCATCCTTCAGGTACGCAGTTATTGCCACCAGGATAATCTGTTCCATCACTTTCCCTGGCACTGAGGTCAGGCTGACTGGTCTGTAGTTTCCAGGTTCCTCCATCCGTCCCTTCTTGTGGATGGGGACCACATTGGCCAGTTTCCAGTCATCTGGGACCTCTCCAGTGAGCCAGGACTGGAGGAAAATGATGGAGTGTGGCTTGGCCAGCTCATCTGCCAGCTCTGTTAGCACCCTAGGATGGATCCCATCCGGTCCCATGGACTTATGGGTGTCCAAGTGGCTCAGCAAGTACCTTGCCACAATTACTATGTACTAAGTACCTGTAAATACCAAATGCTTACTATTCATTATTCTTTTTAGAAAAACTTAGCAAAACTCTAAAGAGCAAATCTCTGAAAGACATTACAACCAGAAATGAGAAAATTAGCACTTTTGCTTTAAATCAGAGCAGAGTCACACCAGAAAAGGAAAGGGGGGGAGGGGGGGGTGTAGCGCAGCTGAAGCCGCTGGGGGGGGGGGGTTGTGGTCGTAAAGATGCCGTAACCGCCAATGGCCACAATTAAAAATGTTTTTCTGAAGTTAAGACCACACCCAATTGCTGCATCCTAGCTCGTCCCACCAGAGCATTGACTCCATTAGGTAATGGCATCGCGGTAACTGTGATTAAAGCTTGTTTTCCTTCAATCTTCACTACAAGTTTGTGACTACTTTGCATTACTGCTTGGGTTCCTCCAACACCTTCTACCTCTCCTACTGCTGGTGTTAAAGGCCAGTGTTCCGGCCAGTGTATATTACTCATGATTGTGATGTCAGCACCAGTATCTAGCAGACAGGTTAATTTCACATGCTGAGACCCATACCCAAACTCTACACTAGCAACTGGTCGTCTTCCCATTGGTATAGTTAAGAGAGCAAGTCCCCCTGTGGATCCAAAGCCCTTGTCACCTCGTACAGGCCGATCGTATGCCATTTCTGCAACTAAATTTGGAATGGGTACCAATTGAGCTACACGGCTGCCTTGCTGTACAAAAATTGGAGGATACATAGTCACATCACAACACAAATAACACCACTGTAATCCGCATCAATTACCCCTGGCAATATCATTACCCCTTTAACACCCATAGATGATTGACCCATCAACAATGCTCCTACAGGCTGACCAGTGATGTATATAGGCCCCTTTACATTTGTTTCCACTTTAATAGGCCGATTATCTATTAAGGTAACATCTACTGCTGTTGCCACGTCCAAGCCAATGCTCCCTCTGGTTGCTGGTTGTAAGGCTGAGGTGTCATTATCGTTCCTGCGTCCTGTTGGTAATACACTTGAGCTGCCACTTGTGTCCTGGCACGGCAGCTCTTCGTGCTGCTCCAGCCGTTTCCCGAACTTTTTTAATGCCTTTTGGGCACACTCCATCAATTCCTGAAAGACCGCAGGATCACTTCAAACTTGCCGTTCAACACCAAACCATTGTCCTGTTCCCATTAATTGTTGCGCCGTGACTCCAGCCAAAGGATCCCCCTGCTGCCGTTGTATACTCTCTGAGAGTTGACAAAATTGACCCCAAAACTTATCAAACATAATCATCTGAGAAGGAGTCAAGATCATTCTCATCAGTGCCTTAATATCCTCTGGAATCAACAAATCATTACCCCAAATATACTGCAACATTTGACGGGTAGGCTCGCTATGTAGCCCACTCTCGGCTACCATTGCTCTCAATTGCTGCAAAATCTTCCAGTCCAAAACCTGATAGAGGCCTTGATTGTTAGCATAATCATACATTACAGGAAAACACAGTACATCAGACAACTCAGCAGCCACATCATAACATCCAGTTTTCACAGCCTCCTGCACAATTGCTTTCCAGTTAATTCACACAACTGCTTTCGAGCTCGGTTTCTTCTCCGTTTTACCCCCTTTATCTTCTGATAGCATTTCTCTTCCCTGGGAACTTTCCAAAATCAGTTTTTGACACATACGCTCCACTAACTTTTCTAACTGATCTGGAGAAATAGATAACGGTGCCTCCCTCTGATTTACTGTCTCAGTTTGCAATTCTACGTTGTTGCTCAGTTCAGCCGAAGCTCCCGCTCCCTTAGCCAGGCAGGCTGCGCCTGGAGCTAGGTCATCAGGCGCCGCACTGAATTCCGTCGGTGTGGGTGGAGGTGAAAACTCAGGTCTTGCAGGGCACGGCAGCGGTATTGTGCACTGTGCCGGAGGTGGCATCGTTCGGTTGCAATTCAGATACAACTGCCACTGCATCTCGCTCTGACAAATTTGCTGTAACTGCAGCAGCCATTCGCTGTTCTAACTTATATTTTTTAATACAGTTTATGCATTCTCGCCATGGCTTTTGTAGCTTTATAGCAGTTTTATCACCATCTATCACCAAGTCCCACAGGTTGTTTCCATATTCTCTCCAACAAGTTTCATCAAAATAACTATCTCCGCTCGGGAAACACCCTAAAGCAGATCCATGGGCCACAAGCCCAGGAATTACTTTGGGCGATATCTGCGCCTTACGCTTTTCTAAAAAGCATTGAAATAAGGAGAGCGCTACCTCTTTTTCCATGTTCACCGACGTCTGCGAACTTCACTGCTGCGATCCGTTACCCGCCGGTGTCTGCTGCTCCTTTCCTCAGGCCCGCCGCTGCCGGCCCGCCCGAATTTACTGCCGGCCCGCCAAGTCTAGCCTGCCGATCCTTTCCTCGGGCCCGCCAATACTGGCCCATCCAAGCTGCCGTCAGCCCGCCGATTCTAGCCCGCCGACGCTTTCCACAGGCCTGCTAATATCGGCCCTCCAAGACTAGCCCGCCCGAGCCTTCCTCCGCGGTCGGCTCGCCCGTAATTCCCGGGTGCGGTCTCCACTGTTGTCCCCGTTGACACGGCTCAGAATACCCGCAGAATCAGGTCCCTGGTTCAGGCGCCACTTGACGAGAACGGAGACAGGGACGACAGCACTCAATATGAGTGATAGTAATCATCCAACTTTATTGTTCCACACTTCATTATTTATAGTCTTACATTATACATAGTGTGGTAGATTGAGAGAGGGCCTGGCTCTCTCTCCTCCACAGAGTAAGAAACCACAGCTAACCCAGTCGGAGGAGCAAAGCATATTCACAAGCATATATGGAAAGCAGGTTATATATAACACAATATATACAGGTATTTACAATATATACACAGAAATATACAGCAAAGAGAAATAACACAACAAAAATCCCTCCCCAAGGAGGGATTCCCTCCCTGTAACCCCCTCTCTCCCCCCCCCCCACCCTTTTTTTCCCAAAAAGGGGTTAGAGATAAAGAAAGGCAAGTTATTAAGGAAAAGAGTTGTTAGTAAGCTTCAAAAGCCCATGCAGGATTAGTTTTTGCTTATCTCAAGGCCAGCTCCAGCAGTTCACAGAGAAACAGGCAGGGAGAACAGGCTGAAACCCACACTCCCCCAACTCCCAAACCAAACTGAACTGAGAGAAAAAAAATTCCAACTGCTTTACAATTTAAAGTTGCATTTTATCCATCCACCAATGAAATTCATTTAGAATATCAGAATGTTTTTGTTCTAGTACCAAAAACATTTAGCCAGAGTGTCCCAGCACTGTTTGTTCTTAAAGGTACAGCCTCAAACAGTCACAACATAGTTAATTCTATTCTAATTTAACACACACTATTGGTTTCTCTCTAAAAGGTTACATCATTGTTTTCACTACTCTGTGGAAATTCTCTACTCAGTCTAATTGCTCTTTTTCCCAGCTCTTTGCCTACTCCTTATCTTGTTTGCCTCCCTTCCCAGGGGCAGCTTGACTTCAGCATACCAAGCAATCAGAACTTTTCCACAACTCCTACTCCATTGCTATATTAATAACAGAAAATCCTTCAAGGCCTAATTTGCACAGGTGTTCCTGGGACCCATCTGCCCGCTTGCTCAAACCAATCCCCAACAACCTTGAGTCTAAACCTCCCCTGGTGCAGCTTGAGACTGTGTCCCCTTGTTCTGGTGCTGGTTGCCTGGGAGAAGAGACCAACCCCTTCCTGGCTACAACCACCTTTCAGGTAGTTGTAGAGAGCAATGAGGTCACCCCTGAGCCTCCTCTTCTCCAGGCTAAACAATCCCAGCTCCCTCAGCCTCTCCTCATAGGGCTTGTGCTCAAGGCCTCTCACCAGGCTTGTTGCCCTTCTCTGGATATGTTCAAGTGTCTCGATGTCCTTCTTAAACTGAGGGGCCCAGAACTGGACACAGTACTCAAGGTGCGGCCTAACCAATGCGGAGTACAGGGGCACAATGACCTCCCTGCTCCTGCTGGCCACACTATTCCTAATGCAGGCCAGGATGCCATTGGCCCTCTTGGCCACCTGGGCACACTGCTGGCTCATGTTTAGGCGGCTGTCAATCAGCACCCCCAGGTCCCTCTCTGCCTGACCGCTCTCCAGCCACTCTGACCCCAGCCTGTAGCTCTGCATGGGGTTGCCGTGGCCAAAGTGCAGCACCCGGCACTTGGACTTATTGAATGCCATGCCATTGGACTCTGCCCATCTGTCCAGTTGGTCGCGGTCCCTCTGCATAGCCCTTCTACCTTCTAACTGACCAACATCTGCTCCCAACTTGGTGTCATCTGCAAATTTGCTGATGACTGACTCAATCCCCTCATCCAGATCATCAATGAAGATGTTAAAGAGGACGGGGCCCAGCACTGATCCCTGGGGGACGCCACTGGTGACTGGCCGCCAGCCGGATGTGGCACCATTCACCACCACTCTCTGGGCTCGGCCCTCCAGCCAGTTCCTAACCCAGCACAGTGTGTTGTGTTCCAAGCCATGCGCTGACAGCTTAGACAGCTGTCCTCATAGGAGAGGTGCTCCAGCCCTCTGATTATCCTCATGGCCCTTCTCCCTCTTGTAATAGGGGCTCCAGAACTGGATGCAGTACTCCAGGAGGGGTCTCACCAGATCTGAGTAGAGGGGGAGAATCACCTCCCTTGACCTGCTGGCCACACTTCTCCTGATGCAGCCCAGGATCTGATTGGCTTTCTGGGCTGCAAGTGCACACTGAGAGCTCATGTTGAGCTTCTCATCCACCAACACCTCCAAGTCTCTCTCCTCTGGGCTGCCTTCCAGCCAGTCACTGCCCAGCCTGTATTTGTGCCTGGGATTGCCTCGACCCAGATGCAGGACCCTGCACTTTGTCTTGTTGAACCTCATGAGGCTGGCTTGTGCCCACCTCTCCGGCTTTTCTTCCCTTAACAACGGCTTTGAACTAACAAAATTTCCCTTAATATCCATTTTCTCTCTAATCCTTTTTGGGAAAAAAGGAGGAAGGAGGAAAAGGAGTTTTGGGGGGGATCTCTCCTCTATTGGGGGGGAGTTTTCTGTGTTACATTCTTTCCTGTATATTTTTGTATATACTGTAAGTACTGTATATTGTGTATATATTCATTGCATTTCATTCCACTTGTAAATACAGCCCTTTTCCATTTTGCTTCTCCGACTGAGTTAGCTGTGGTTTGTGTGTGTGTAGAATCGAACTTTTCTCACCACCACAGGGGTTCTTTTTGTATTAGTAATAGTGCTTTAAGATAAGGAATATAAGAAATATACAAAATTATGGAAAAAAACATCCGATACATTATACAGAGAGGTTTACCCTAGGAAAATGCAAATAGCTTTGTTAGTGTAGGAAAGGGATGTATATTTTGTCACCTATAGGTGTTTAGTGACACCAACAAGGAAAAGTCAACCCATTTCTTGAGTTGGAGAGATCTGTTCTGCAACTCAGTTCTGCAAACATCTCAGCTGACAACACAGGAATCAATGCAGGGGTGAAACAGCAGTGCCCATGAAGCTGAGAGCCAGCAGGCTTGAGACTGATCACAATAACTGTCATGTTAAACTGAGACCGATGGCATCGATCCAAGGCTGATCACACAAGAACAACACCAAAAGATGTCTGAATTAGGACTGAATATCACGATTGCTTAATTGCTGTGTGATTAGGCAGCATGTCCACATGGGTTTGTATGTTAACTCACCAGAATGTCATAGTTAAGTAATAATCTCAAATGGTTAAAGGGATGGTTAAAATTGATTATAGGGCAAAAGACACTTTCATTTTTATGTTATAAATCAAAAAAAGGGAAATGCATGTATGACACCACAAGAAAGAATTGCTAAAGTATGTTATGTTCTTAATTTTGTTAATTGCTGGACAAAAGAAGGACCACCAATCAAGAGATTAGTCTGTTAGGATCAGTAAAAATTGATTATTGTGTTATGTTTAATTTTACATCGGACAGAACTATGTATATTCAGGATGTCACTCTGGCAGGGAGGGAATATAAAAACTATAGAGCATGGTGTAATCAAACTGAAAGCACACCTGTGGTGGGTTGAAAGGAAAGGCCCAGCTTTCCCTCCCCCACTAAGAAGTAAAGGGAAAAAAAACCACAACTAGCCCAGCTGGTGAAGCGAAGGGAATGCTGTATTTACAAAAGCAATTTTGGAACGCAGGGAACTTATGTACATAAATATACAGAATTTACAATATATACAGAAATATACAGCAAAGAAACAAAACAGGAATAGGACCCCCTAACAGAGGGGGCTTCCCCCTGCTCCCCCTTCACCCCCCTACCTCCCTTTTTCCCCAAAGAGGAGTAGAAAGATCAAAGGGGTGTTAACAAGACAGAATCGGCCTAAGTACGGGAGGGTTAGGCTTATTAATGCTTATCTGTTATTTGGCCAGAAGCCCAGAAGCGTTCAGCTAGAAGGGAGAGCGAAGGAAAGGAAACAAAAACTGACCAGAAGCTCCACCTGTACCAAATCTTAAGGTCTTACTCCCACAAATCCCACCAATGAAATTTGTTTAGGATACAGTATATTTACAAAATATTCAGCCAGAGTGTCCCTTCCTTAAAGGCACAGCCTCAAACGGTCACAACACCAGAGAAGAGGTTTACTCACCCTCGCTGTCTGCAGGTCTTTTTCCTTATCTGTGAGGATAGGGCCTGGCCAGCCTTACCCTCATGGATCAAGGGAGGACCCTGTAACCTTGGTCATATGACCCATGTTGATGCCAAACAATTCTATGATTTTGAACCATCTTAGGAAAAGCCAAAGGTGTAACATTCATGCTTTTGAAGCAAATTGTAAAGACAATGCTGAAGATTGGTTTGATGTGTCTGTGATATTGATGTGTGTATGTATCTTAATATGTGTTCCCTGTGTGTTCTGATGTGTGCAGGGTATGATAACTCATATGGTTAACCAGGTCTTTTTTATTAATAAAAAAGGGGGAGATGTAGGGATTGGACCAGCAGGATCTAAGTCCCCTTTAAGAGACCAGGCAGGTAACAAAGAAATGTTGTGCTTGTAAGTTCAAAAGTGTGGGATGAAAGCCTTCTGGTATCTAAAGGAGGCAGCTGTCCTGTGGCTGCCATGACGTTGTAGATGAGGAAATAGAGATGACCCTGAATAGTAAAAGAATGTGTGCTTGTTAAAATGATTTAATTAGCACAGCTGTAGTTTTTGTATCTTTGCCCATGTTACATCACCCATTTTGGGGATATATAAATACCCTCAGATGAGTTAATAAAGTGTCTTTGATGCATTCAATCACTACATTAGAGTCCATGACTAAATCTGCCAGTCAAGCAGCTGTTGTCTGGGTGAGGAGCAAAGGTGATTTTATCTCTGTTGATTCACATCAAGAGAGACAAGATTTAGTCTCTTACACTTCCCTAACATAGCTCCCACAGAACAGCAGGGCTACCAATACCAGGAAGAAACATGTAGCCATTATCTATCTTGAACTGTTCCAAAACAAAGGAAATATTCCAAAACAAAGCAGTGCTACCAGCAAGCTCTGTGACCAGCACAGGAGCTTATACCTTAACTAAAGCAAGCTTAAAGCAAAGCTGTAGTTATTTTCCCTCACCAATGCACCAAAAAGGACTTTGATAGTTTGACCTGACTGGGTGCAAAATGCCTACCCAAGCCACTCTATCACTCCCCTTCTTAGATGGACAGGGTAAAGGGGAAAATATAACAAAAGGCCAGTAATAAGATAGACACAATTTAATAATGCAAAGCACAAGCAAAAGCTGTGCACGGAAGCAAAAGCAAACAAAAGATGGTACTCTCTACTTCCCATCAGCAGATGGTGCTCAGTCACTCTGGAAGCAGTTGTTCTGGAGGACAGATGCCGTGGACAAATATCCCCCCACTTCCTTTTTTTACTTAGCTTATATATCTGAGCTGATGTCATACAGCATGGAATACCTTTTTGGTCAGTTTGGGTCAGCTGGCCCAGCTGTGTCCCCTCCCAAGATCTTGTCCACCCCTCAGCATACTCTTGGGGCAGGGAAGTATTGGAGAAGCACATCCTGGGTGCTCCTTCAGCAGTAGCCAAAAAAATGGTGTGTTATCAACACCCAGCTACAGCACCATCAAAACACAGAATTAGAAAGATGGTCTGAAAAGAATTAACTCCAGCTCAGCCAAACCCAAGACATTCCCTCCTAATTTGGTTCTATTCAAGCAACAAACTCCCTTTCCTGGGTATTGTATTCTCCATGGACCTCTCTCTTCTTCCCAAAGACCAGTCCCACCATGCACTATGCTTAAGTCAGTCATCCACCATTTTGGTTCAACTGGTTAAGACACCCATGGCCATTCTTCAAACCCTTTTGGTCCACCACATACCAAACAGTTACTGAGACTGAATATGTTGGCTATCTTTACTGCTAGAATTAAGCTTAACTGCCACTTTTCTCTGTACATTAAGTGTGACAGATGAATACACAGAAACAATTCAATATCAAGGCAACAATGACAGCGTGACTTAGCATCAGCCCAACAGTTACTGGAGATTAAAAAGGCGGGATGTCCTTACAGACCAATTTAGCAGAGGACCAGTGGGTAAACACCCAGGACTCCTCCCAATGTCAACCTGCTGATCACTGGTCTCTTCCACTTCTGCAAAGAGTTAACCGCAATCTCCCAACATAGAAGCCAAATATTCTGGGGCCTTTGAAAGCTTGGCTCAGTCCGAGTCCACACATGTTCAGCCATCTTGACTGCTGTTTGTGTGGCTAATGACACTTCACGGAATCCAAGAATCAACCAGGCTAGAAGAAACCTCCAAGATCAGCAAGTCCAACCGATCACCCAACCCTAGCTCATGAATTAGACCATGGCACTAAGTGCCTCATCCAGTCTTTTCTTAAACACCTACAGAGACATCAACCCCACCACCTCCCTGGGCAGCCTATTCCAATGGCCAATCACTCCTTCTGTGAAGAACTTCTTTCTACGATCAAGCCTAAACTTCCCCCTGCAAAGCTTGAGACTGTGTCCTCTTGTTCTAGTGCTGGTTGCTAGGGAGAAGAGACCAACCCCTACCTGAGTACAACCAACCTTCAGGTAGTTTGTAGACAGCAATAAGGTCTGCCCTGAGCCTCCTCTTCTCCAGGCTAAACAACCCCAGCTCCCACAGCCTTTCCTCATAGGGCTTGTGCTCGAGACCCCTCACCAGCTTTGTTGCCCTTCTCTGGACACATTCCAGTAACTCAACATCTTTCTTGCATTGAGGGGCCCAGAACTGGACACAGTACTCAAAGTGTGGCCTAACCAGTGCTGAGTACAGGGGGAGAATGACCTCCCTGCTCCTGCTGGCCACACTTGGCCACTTGGGCATACTACTGGCTCATGTTCAGCCTACTATCAACCAGTACCCCCAGGTCCCTTTCTGCCTGGCCACTCTCCAGCCACTCTGACCCCAGCCTGTAGCACTGCATGGGGCTGTTGTGGCCAATGTGTAGAACCCAGCACATAGATTAAATCTCATGTTAAATCTCATGCCATTGGACTCTGCCCATCTATCCAGCCTGGCAAGGTCCCTCTGCAGAGCCCTCCTACCCTCTAAAAGATCAACACCTGCCCCCACCTTAGTGTCATCTGCAAATTTACTGATGATGGACTCGATGCCCTCATCCAGATCATCAATAAAGATATTAAAGACAATGGGTCCCAGCACTGATCCCTGGAGGACACCACTAGTGACTGGCCACCAACTGGAAGTGGCACCATTCACCACCACTCTCTGGGCCTATCCCTCCAGCCAGTTCTTAACCCAGTGCAGAGTGCACCTGTCCAAGCTGTGGGCTGCCAGCTTTGCCAGGAGTTTGCTATGGGGGATGGTGTCAAAGGCCTTGCTGAGGTCCAGGTAGACTACATCCACAGCCTTCCCCACATCCACCAGGCGGGTCACCTGATCCATAGAAGGAGATCAGGTTGGTCAGGCAGGACCTGCCTTTCCTAAATCCATACTGACTGGGCCTGATCCCTTGGCCATCCTGTAAGTGCTGTGTGATTGCACTCAAGATGACCTGTTCCATAGTCTTGCCTGGCACTGAGGTCAGGCTGACAGGTCTGTAACTCCTCCTTCCAGCCCTTCTTGTGGATGGGCATTGCACTGGCCAGCTTCCAGTCATCTGGGACCTCTCCCGTGAGCCAGGACTGTTGAAAAATGATGGAGAGTGGCTTAGCCAGCTCATCTGCCAGCTCTCTTATTACCCTAGGATGGATCCCATCTGGTCCCATAGACTCGTGGGGATCCAAGTGGCTGAGCATGTCTCTAACTATTTCCAGGGGTACTGTACTGCTCCCTGACTTGGTATGGTTCACGCCACCTTGATACCAATGGTGCTTCCTTCCACTCCTTAACTAGGACCCAATCTCCTGGTTGGATGTTATGAACAGTAAAGTCTAAATGCTGGGTCTGTGCCAACTGATCTTCCTGTTGTAGAGCTTTAACAAGAGACAGTATCCTGGCCACATATTGGTTTGAATACCTATCACTTATTTCCATCTCCTCACTGGGTCAGAGTGTGTAGGGTAATGAAGTCCAAACACTAATTCAAAAGGGGAGACAGCAGAGTATGTCCCCTAGGTCTGGCCCACATTCTGACCAAAGCTAAGGGTAGAAGCCATATCCATGACATTTTGGCTTCTAAAATTATTTTTTAAAGATCCAGTAGTTGCTGAAACAACTGGGAAAGATTCTGGCCACCCTGTTAGTTGGCATACTATCACTAAAAGATATTTAAACCTTCCCACTCAGAGCATTTCAGTAAAATCCATCTGACATCATTGCAATGGGCGCACAGCCCAGGGTCACCTTTCCCTGGCAACTTCACTTGTAACCCAATTATTGACTTTGGCACAAATCAACCATCCTTCAATAGCTCTTTTTGCTATATCAGAAAAACCCATGGCAGCATACCCCTTGAGGAAAGCTTCTGCCAGTTCTTGAGAGCCCCAATGGCTCCCTTCATGGAGTTGCTTCAGTGTTTGTAGGGCCAAAGCCTTCAAGACCCATAGTTTACCATCCTTTGTAAACTAATTATCTCTTCTTTTTTCTGCCCCACTATCCTTAATTATCTCCAACTCCTCTGGCAGAAAAGGCACCTCCTGCAGTGGCTGAACCACTGGGAGCAAAGGGAGAATCTTAGATACTTCTGGCAGAAGTACTGCTTCCCAAGCTTCTTCATCTGCCAACTGATTGCCTCTTCTGAGTATCCTGCCTGATAGACCCTGACATGTATTATTACTACTGCCTTGGGTGAACAATTAAATCCTCACGATCTAACATATTTCCTCTGTTAGTAATTCTCTTTCCTCCCACAATTTCCCAAACATGAGCCACCCCATATTCATATCTTGAAACTGTAAATATGTTTACTATTTTCCTTTAATACAATTTGCAGGCTCTAATTAAAGCATACAATTCTGCTGTCTGTGCTGACCATGTAGAGGGTAGCTTCCCTCTCTCTTGCAGCTCCCTTCTCTTCATTACATCACATCCCATTTAACATCCACATATAATTCAAATTCTTTTTCCTCATCTGGAAAGGCAAGGGATGGAGCTTTGGTTATCCTGCCTTTTTTTTTTTTTTTACACTTTAAATCTCTGCCTCCCTTCTGGTGTCTGCAATATAACATCAGGGTTGCCTTGTGTCAAAAAGTCATACAGAGGTCTGGCTAGAATAGAAAAATCCTCAGTCCAGGTCCTGCAATATCTTATTAGTTCTAAAAATGGTAACAGCTCTCTTTTTTTTAGTTTTCTGAAACTCCTCAGGCCCTTTCCATATCAATACACTGCAAACCTTCAGTCAAAATATGTCCCAAATATTTAACTTTTTTCCTCCACCATTTGTTCCTTCTTTTAAGATACTCTAAGCCCCCCCCACCCTGCCTCAGTCCAGAGGGGGAAAGAGACTCAGTTCTTTTGAATATTCCCATTTTGTGAAATTAGAGGCACAAATGAGGCCAAAATATCAACAGCTAGACTATTTATTACATAAATAAAGTGAATGTATCAGAAGGGGAGAGAGAGAAAATAGAGAGAGAAGAGAGAGAGAGAGAGAAGAGGAATTATTACCACACCCCTCATCCCCCCAAGACAGTTTGAGTCTGTGGAGGAAAGGTGCTGCAGGAGATATTGGGTCTGTATTGGCCCCTGTACTCTGCATTGGTTAGGCCGCACCTTGAGTACTGTGTCCAGTTCTGGGCCCCTCAGTTGAAGAAGGACATCGAGACACTTGAATGTGTCCAGAGAAGGGCAACAAGCCTGGTGAGAGGCCTTGAGCACAAACCCTGTGAGGAGAGGCTGAGGGAGCTGGATTGTTTAGCCTGGAGAAGAGGAGGCTCAGGGGTGACCTCATTGCCCTCTACAACTACCTGAAAGGTGGTTGTAGCCAGGAAGGGGTTAGTCTCTTCTCCCAGGCAACCAGCACCAGAACAAGGGGACACAGTCTCAAGCTGTGACAGGGGAAATTTAGGATCGAGGTGAGGAGAAAGTTCTTCACCGAGCGAGTCATTCGTCATTGGAATGGGCTGCCCAGGGAGGTGGTGCAGTCACCATCCCTGGAGGTGTTCAAGAGGAGATTGGACATGGCACTTGGTGCCATGGTCTAGTCATGAGGTTTGTGGTGACAGGTTGGACTCGATGATCCTCGAGGTCTCTTCCAACCTTGGCGATACTGTGATACTGTGATACTGTGAAATGGTGCTGAGGCTTTGGCTGTAGAAGCGATGTGGTCCTCTGAGCAGCTTGTTCAGCTCCATGAGTTTCAGCAGGCGGAACTTAGGACACGGAGAGAGGGTTCAGTCTGCTTCTTCCAGGCTCCATGGCCTCTTTTATTCGGAGCAACATTGTCCTGGGCTTTTCCTTCTCTCGTGCTTTCTTTCTCAGCAGAATTGTCCTTCTCCTGTGTTTTCCTTCATCTGTGTTTTTGGTTCTCTGTTTTTCTTCTACTGAGCCAGTAGTTGCTCAAGTCTTTTATACAGTTTTTTTAGTCCTTAGCTTTGTGTCCAAGCATTGTCCCTCAGGAAATCCAGGGCCAGGAAATCATCCTTAGGTAAGTATCCAGGTATCATTCCCCAGGAAATCTTTCTGTGTATCCCTGTGTGTTCAGGCAGGGGTCTGGATGGAGGGGAGGGGGCCTCTGCCTCCTCCTCCATCTACCTGCCCACACACTCATTCCACATCAGGAAACAGGTGGTGAATCCATTGTCTCACCATCCTCCCTTTCCAGGGTACTTGATGGGTGGAGATTATCTTGTCTTATGCATATTCCCAAAGGTGGCCTTGGTCCATTGTTGTGAGGCCAGCTGTGATCCAGTGAGCAATGTTATCTTTGCACCTTCCAAGAGTCCTTCCAGTGGCTCTGCCCAACACACATCAACTATTGTCTGGGCAAGCAGCAAGTGATTTTATCTTTGTTGAGTCACACCTGGAGAGACAAGCTTTTAGTCTCTCACACCACCCCGTCAATCAAAGATGCGAGGTGAGGCGAGGCGAGGCGAGGCGTTTTAAACAATTTTTACAATAGACATAAATTTTGATTATCTAATGGCACTGTGACCGTTTGAGGCCGTGCCTTTAAGGAAGGGGCACTCTGGCTAAATGTTTGTAAATATTCTGTATTCTAAATGAATTTCATTGGTGAATTATGGGGGAGTGAGATCTTAAGACCCGGAGCAGCTGGAAATTTTGTTTAGTTTCGTTTCCTTTCACCTCCCTTCTAGCTGGATTGCTTCTGGGCTTCTGGCCAAATAACAGATAAGCTACTAACCCCCCTGTACTTAGGCCTTTGTCTGCCTTGCTAATACCTCTTTGCTCTTTCTACTCCTCTTTGGGGAAAAAGGGAGGTAGGGGGGTGAAGGGGGCACAGGGGGAAGCCCCCTCTGTCAGGGGTCTGGTTTCTGATTTTGCTTCTTTGCTGTATATTTCTGTAAATATTGTAAAATTCTGTATATTTGTGTACATAATTTCCCTGCTGAGCATTGCTTTGTAAATACAGCATTCCCTTCACTACACCGGCTGGGCTAGTTGTGGGTTTTTTTTTCGTTTACTTCTTCTTAGTGGGGGAGGGAAAGCTGGGCCTTTCCTTTCAACCCACCACAGGCACAAATCTGTTGTACACCATCATTAGACACAAATTGCATATTGGACACTACATGTTGAATCACTTTATACAACAGGGACTTACACAAGGTGAAAGAGTAACAATGCTAAGAAAATAGAACAAAATTAAAACAGGTAATTACAAAAGGTGAAAGCATCCTTCTCCCTCCTGGAAGCCAGGAGAACAAGCCCATACCCCCTGTGGTGGGTTGAAAGGAAAGGCCCCGCTTTCCCTCCCCCACTAAGAAGAAGTAAAGGGAAAAAACCACAAACTAGCCCAGCTAGTAAAAGCGAAGGGGATGCTGTATTTACAAAAGCAATGCTCAGCAGGGAATTTATGTACACAAATATACAGCATTTACAATATTTACAGAAATATACAGCAAAGAAACAAAATCAGAAACCAGACCCCTAACAGAGGGGGCTTCCTCCTGTGCCCCCTTCACCCCCCTACCTCCCTTCTTCCCCAAAAAGGAGTAGAAAGAGCTGAGGGGTGTTAGCAGGAGCCGAGAAGGCCTAGGTACAGGGGGGTTAGTAGCTTATTAATGCTTATCTGTTATTTGGCCAGAAGCCCAGAAGCAGTCCAGCTAGAAGGGAGAGCGAAGGAAGGAAACTAAATGAAAGTTCCAGCCGCTCTGGGTCTCAAGATCTCACTCCCGCAAAATTCACCAATGAAATTCGTTTAGAATACAGAATATTTACAAACATTTAGCCACAGTGCCCCTTCCTTAAAGGCACAGCCTCAAACGGTCACACACCCCCACCCCATCAGTCCTTCAGTTTGGAATTTAAGTGAGAGCTTCCTTCCAGATCTGAATGCATCTGCAGGGCTATGGAAAGTACAGTCCTTGAAGAGATGTCTTTTGTGATGCAAAACTTGAGAGGTCTATATTGTAACAAGACTCCACTCCTTGGTGGACACGGAGGGGAATGTTGTAACAAAGGCTGAGGAGAAGGCAGAGTTACTTAACAACTTCTTTGCCTCAATTTTTTCTAGCAGGACAGAATGTCTTCCAGACAGCTGGCCTGCAGAGCTGGCAGAAGGAGTTAGGGAGCAGCATAGTCTTCCTCTGTTCCAGAATGGGGTAGATGGTGATCTGCTTAGCCACTTGGATCCCCACAAGTCCATGGGACCATATGGGATCCATCCCAGGGTGCTGTGGGAGCTGGCAGATGAGCTGGCCAAGCCGCTCTCCATCATTTTTCAGCAGTCCTGGCTCACTGGAGACATCCCAGACGACTGGAAGCTGGCCAACGTGGTACCCATCCACAAGAAGGGCCGGTTGGATGAGCCAGGGAATTATAGACCTGTCAGCCTGACCTCAGTGCCTGGCAAGATTATGGAACAGGTCATCTTGAGTGCAGTCACACAGAACTTGGAAGATGGCCAAGGGATCAGGTCCAGCCAGCATGGGTTTAGGAAGGGCAGGTCCTGCCTGACCAACCTGATCTCCTTCTATGATCAGGTGACCCGCCTGGTGGATGCAGGGCAGGCTGTGGATGTAGTCTACCTGGACCTCAGCAAGGCCTTTGACACCGTCCCCCCACAGCAAACTCCTGGCCAAGCTGTCAGCCCATGGCATAGATGGGAGCACACTGCGATGGGTTAGGAACTGGCTGGAGGGCCGAGCCCAGAGAGTGGTGGTGAATGGTGCCACATCCAGCTGGCAGCCAGTCACCAGTGGTGTGCCCCAAGGATCAGTACTGGGCCCCATGCTCTTTAACATCTTTATTGATGATCTGGACGAGGACATTGAGTCCATCATCAGTAAATTTGCTGATGACACCAAGCTGGGGGCAGGAGTTGATCTGCTGGAGGGTAGAGAGGCTCTGCAGAGGGACCTCGACAGGCTGGGCAGATGGGCAGAGTCCAACGGCATGAGATTGAACACATCCAAGTGCCGGGTTCTGCACATTGGCCACAGCAACCCCATGCAGAGCTACAGGCTGGGGTCAGAGTGGCTGGAGAGCAGTCAGGCTGAGAGAGACCTGGGGGTGCTGGTTGACGGTAGACTGAACATGAGGCTGCAGTGTGCCCAGGCAGCCAGGAGGGCCAATGGCATCCTGGCCTGCATCAGGAACAGTGTGGCCAGCAGGAGCAGGGAGGTCATTCTGCCCCTGTACACTGCACTGGTTAGGCTGCACCTTGAGTACTGTGTCCAGTTCTGGGCCCCTCAAGTTTAGGAAGGATGTTGACTTGCTGGAGCGTGTCCAGAGAAGGGCAAGGAGGTTGGTGAGGGGCTTGGAGCACAAGCCCTATGAGGAGAGACTGAGGGAGCTGGGGTTGCTTAGCCTGGAGAGGAGGAGACTCAGGGGTGACCTTATTGCTCTCTACAACTACCTGAAGGGGGGTTGTAGTGAGGCGGAGGTTGGTCTCTTCTCCCAGGCAACCAGTACCAGAACAAGAGGACACAGTCTCAGGCTGTGTCAGGGGAGGTTTAGGCTGGAGGTTAGGAGGAAGTTTTACACAGAGAGAGTGATTGCCCAGTGGAATGGGCTGCCTGAGGAGGTGGTGGGGTCGCCGTCGCTGGGGGTGTTCAGGGCGAGGCTTGACAGGATGCTTGGTTGTATGGTTTAGTTGATTGGGTAGTGTTGGATGATAGGTTGGATATGATGATCTCGAAGGTCTCTTCCAACCTGGTTAATTCTATTCTATTCTATTCTAAGACAAGTCCTTCTGACAATACATCAGGTAATCTTCAGCGTTAGAACTTAAATAAGAAACACAACCTCAAAACATACAAAACTGGTATTTCAGGTTGCCATACAGAGGTTCTCTGAGCCACCCTCTCAATTGATGTCCCCGAAAGAGTTCGCTTAATTACTTTGAATGGGCCTGTAAGTATCGTTGATTGTTTCAGGTTCCCTCAAAGCCAAGCTAAACATAAACAAAAGCTTTTTCCCAAACCAAGTACATTTTTTTTTTGTGATCTCCTGAATCATGCTTCACCCCCCCACTCACCACTGAGAAGTGAAGCCCTTAGTTGCCCTGGGGGGCATACCCCTCCCCTCACCAAATGGTCCCACCAAGAGGGGAGCAGTGGCCTCAGCCCTCTTTTTAGGCTCAGGCCAGCATTTCACAATGATTTCTAATTGCCTCGTGGATACCACATCAATCACTTCTTTTGGAATACCTTTCTTCTGACCCTCCCCCACCAATATTGCCCGGTATTCAAGTGTTCCCTGCCCTTAGCCAGGTGCCTACTAGGAATACCGCACAACTGGCCCTGGGGGCTTGGTGGGTGAATAATTTTCACATGCCTCAAGCCTCTAGTTTGAGGTTTTTAAATTTCCTCAGGTATACTATACTGCCTGGCATAGTCTAGTAACTCCCTTCCCACTTGTTCCCATGTCCATGGCTTCAAGTCAGGCTGGCTCCCTCTGGGTGTTGAACTTTCCCTTAGGACAGCTTGCATCCTGGAAGAAAGTGGGGTATCATCTATTTCTTTTTGGAGCTGGATACCTGTGGGAATGCCAGCTACGAGCAGTGTGAGCAACCTGGCAGTGCAGGCCTAGAGCCTGACATGGTGGTAGGCCATGCTCAGCAGAAGTGCAGAGCCAGCTACCAGTATGCCAAAACAGTGCTGTGCCTGCAGCACTGTAACTAAAACAAGATGCTGGTAGCTAGAAACATAGTGAGTTATCTTGGGACAACAGGACATGCACCTGCATCAACAAACCTCACGTGCCATCAGTAGTTGGACCAATAATCTATAATAGTGTGATGTGTGGTCACTCATAGGGAACCAATGAGTCCATGCCAACAAGGCACACCAAGTTTATATAAATTGTAGCAGTTTCCTTGCTACGCACTTCTTTTTCTGCCTGTCCTATCTCTCCTCATTCCATGCTTTACTGTGCCATGCTTTCACCATAGGCCTGAGCCATAGGCCTGCAATGCTGGAACAATAAAGGATCAGTACCGATCATATTGATCAGCCGTATTGATTCCAAGGACCTCTGTCGCCACCAAGTCTGGCTAAATCTGGCCAAATCTGGCTAAAGATACCTCTTATTTTAAGCGAGTCAGGGAGACCCCTGACCAAAGGAGTCATTCTGTTTGCATCCACCAGGAGAGAAAGGGGGGATTCAAAATGATGTTTTAGTTCTCTTTCATATATCATTTGCAGGCATGCAGCCTTTTGCACATTCTCCATTATCTGATTCATTTAGTCTCTCACACCCCCCCCCTTTTTTTTTTTAGCAAGAAAATTAAGCAATTCCACCGTGGCTTCTTCCACTACCTCCTCCTGTTTCCCTGTCACACACTGCAGTAACCTGATCCCTGGAGGTGAAGCAAATTCTCAGAGTATCGCTTGAAAAGCTTGCCAGAACAGTAGCGGTGCCTCTGCATATCCCTGCAGAAGGGCCCGGCAGGAGTCGGCCCGGCTCGGCAGGTTCCCGGGCAGCGGCTTCTCGTTCGCTGGGCTTAAAGCAACAGCAGGCTACCCGGAGCAGTCCCAGGGTTCGGTGCAGTATAAGCACGAACACTGTTGAGTAGTCCCTGGAGTTTAACAGGATTCGGAGTGGCACGTAGTGCTCTTCTTTCCCACTACAGTGGGGTTAAGCAATTGTGCGGACGACCTGGCTCGGTCAAGTCCCTTCTTCCCTGGCAACTGGGCAGATCTTACCCTCGGGGGTTGGTCCAGTCCATACGGTGGCGACGGGGGTCTCTCTCCCGGTCGGTGTGACTGGCTATGACGACGCTGGCTCCTCAGTTCAGCGTGGTGTCCTTCCTCTTGTGGAAATAATTCCTCCAGTCGCTTCTCACATGCAGATGCTTTGATATGTGTGCATGTATGTAACAGAAGCTAGATGTGGTAGGTTGAGAGAGGGCTTAGCTCTCCCTCCTCTACAGAGTAAGAAACCACAGCTAACCCAGTCGAAGAGCAAAGTTATATATTTACAAGCATTTATGGAAAGCAGGTTATATATAAAACACAATATATACAGGTATTTACAATATATGCACAGAAATATACAGCAAAGAGAAATAACACAACAAATATCCCTCCCTCAGGGAGGGATCCCCTCCTTGGAACCCCTTCTCTCCCCCCCTACCTCCCTTTTTCCCCAAAAAGGGGTTAGAGAGAGAGAAAGGCAAGTTACTAAGGAAAAGAGTTGTTAGTAAGCTTCAAAAGCCCATGCAGGATTAGTTTTTGCTTATCTGAAGGCCAACTCCAGCAGTTTGCAGAGAGAGCAGGCAGGGAGAACAGGCTGAAAACCACACTCCCCCAACTCCCCAAACCGAACTGAACTGAAGAAAAAAAAAATTTCCAACTGCTCCACAATCTAAAGTTGCATTTTGTCTATCCACCAATGAAATTCATTTAGAATATCAGAATGTTTTGGTTCTAGTACCTAAAACATTTAGCCAGTGTGTTCCAGCAGTGTTTGTTTGCCGCAAGAAGGGGTCGCAAACGATCAATATGATCCACGAAATCCAACTTTATTGAGCATCAGACACTTCTTATATACAGTAGCCTAGCTGACAACCCCACCTTCTGCGGTTAAACATCCTGCTTTCCCATCCTGATGAGATAATCACAAGAATTCTGTTTTACATTCTTCTTTACTTGTTATCGCCTGTAAGGGCGTAGTGACCTTGCTTTGGTATCCTGTTATCCTTTGCAGGCAGCTGCAAGCACAGCTACAAGGCCACAGTGGCCTGGCTGCATCAACACACTAGCTTACTGTGAGCAGTAAATAACAAGATGGAGTCCGGCCTACATGCTCTTGTTCAAACCATAATTCCATAGAACCATGTCTTTACAAGCCATTCTTCAACAATTCCCCCGTTTTCTTTAATAGAAATAAGGCCTTATATAACTCTACACAATACATTCAGGCTTATCAATAATCAAAATTAATACAATGATACCTAAAAACCTTAAAACTTCTTCTATCAATTGTATAACCCACTGTCTACAAGCTCAAACAAAATTTGTTACTGCCTGTCACGTTGGCCCATGTCACCCATGCAAGGCACGGTGCTTAAGTTGAACTAGTTAGAATGTTCTAACAGCGTTGGCATAACACATGGTTAAAGATAACAGACATTGTAAAGAAGAACTTAGATCTTAATAGTTCCAATCTTTACATTTCACTTATTGACAGAGAAGACTTGATTATGCCTGAACACATTGCACACAGATTAAGACACAAATGCAATCCTTAGCACTATCTTTTACAATCTGCTTTAGGGGTATGTTGCATTTTTATTTTCTCTAGGATGGTCAAAAATCATCAACTGCTTAATGGCAGCAAGATTTCTTTAATCTGTAAAGGTAGATCTGGCCAGGCTCTAGCTTCACAGACAGAAATCTGCAGGAAAACAGCAAGAGCAAAAAGAGCTTCATTGCTTTGCCCAATATAAAATTACACAAAATAACGTGTTTTGCTCATCCTAGTAATTCTGATCTCTTAACATCCATGCAACAGTTAAGCAGTCACGACACTCAGTTAGAAGTTAGATGCTTTCTGTTGACATCTTGGGTCATCGTGAGTCATTGAGGTCAGCGCTAAGCAGGTTTGCTGATTGTCATTTTCATGACAGTTGTGCTGTGTGTCTTGTGGTGAGAGGGTTACAGCACTTCTAAGGTAACCATGAGCTAATTTTTTTTTACTATGGGGGTATTCTCTCTTTTCCCCCTTTTTTTTTGTTTTGATTTTGTTTTGGTTCAGTTTTTGTTTGGCAAAATGTAAAGATGAAACTTTATCCCTAGTTAACAAGAGAGAAGACAAAGTTATCAAACAACCATAATATTCAGTCCTAATTCACATGGTGCCATGGTACATTCTTCTGAATGGCGTTTGTGATCCCAGATGATCGATGTTCAGCTTCATGGGAAATGCAGTTTCCTCACGGTCTTGATTCTTCTGCCGTTGTTTATTGCGATGATCACAGGTAGCAGGAAAGAAGGCTTGAGGCGACCTACTTGTCATCTGTTTTTAAAATTTATTTCTTGTTTACTTTCCTAATTATTATTTGCATTTTGCTGCAGTTTTTAATCTGTATTTTAATTTGTTATTCTAATCACCTTTTATTTTTAACCCCTTTTTTTTTTCTAATCCAGTATTTAATCCTTTATTTTGTTTGATCTTATATTCTTCAATTGGTTTTTTTTTTGCATGTTTAGTTCATTTAATCTATTTTCTATTTTTATTTGTATTTTTGCCTTTTTATTATATTTTGTAACCTGCTTTTCTATTAATTCCTTTTATTATTATTGTGCATTTTAACTTCCTTGATGTCTTCTTCTTATAGAGTTTTTGTTTTAATCTAGTAGTCTTGATAATCCTTATTTTTTATTTATTACTAGCAATTCTTACATTTTTGTTAACAGCTATTTTGTCAGCAATCCTTATGATTTTTTAGTGTGTCATTTTGTTTTTAATATTTTAATTTTATTGTTGCTCTTCTTATTACTCTGTTATTTAATACTCTATTGTTTATTATTCTGTTATTTAGTACTCTATTTTTTGTATCCAAAGTTTTTATACCTTTGTTACATTTTGTATGTTTAAACTTTTTTCTTTGCACTTGTCACCTTTTTGTTTACCATTTTAAAATTTTTTGTTCTTTGCACTTGTTACCTTTGTTGTTCACACCCCCTTTTTTTTTTTTTTTTAAATTTTTTTAGTCTATGTCTAAGAAAGAAATCTAAAAACCTTACATTAGCTAAAGAATACCTTAGAAAATGAATACCTATTCACTACAAACCTTAACATTATTACAATATTACATGGAGCTCCTTTGAAATGCCTAGGCAGACACAAAAACAAAGACAAGAAGGTTCGAACCAAAAGAAAATCTCACAAGGTGAACTCATCACCAAGTACTCACACCTCAGTACAACCACCATGCATTAACTTCCCACAAGTACTAAATGCATACCATTCACTATGCTCACCAGGAAAACCCAGCAAAACTCTAAATAACAAATCTTCACACCTTAGCACAATGGCTATGTAATAACCACCCACAAGTGCCAAATGCGTACCAATCATCATTCTTATTACAAAAACTTAGCAAAACTCTAAATAGCAAATCTCTGAAAGACATTACAACCAGAAATGAGAAAATTAGCACTGTTGCTTTAAATCAGAGCAGAGTCGCGGCTAAAGCCACTGGGAAGGGGGGTCGCTGGTGCGAGCCTCTGCGGGGGAAAGAGTGGGGGCCGAGCAAGCGGCCGCCGCTGAGCTGCTGCTGCTGTCAGTGCTGCCGGTATCAGTGGTGCGTCAGCTGGTACTGCCTTTGTCGGAGCCGTCGGTATCCGCGGGGGCCGGCAGGGCTGGCGGGTAGGGTGCGGTGGTAAGAACACCGTCACCACGAGCCCCCAAGCGCTCCGCTGTTACTCAGAGGGGCCGTTAAGCAAAGTCGGCCCTGTTTGAATTCCTCGCTGTCGGTGTTGTGGTCCTCCGAGTCCGAGCCCTCGCTGGCGATATCAGAGAAAGGTGTTCATGAACGAGACCGAACGCACTGAGCTGCCTTTTCTCGGCTTTTTCCCGCTGGGTGCAGACAGTAGTGCTGGCTAGCAAAACGCGATGTGGCCGCCGTAAGATGTATCGGGGGCAGCCCCGGTCGATCGGTCGATACTTTGAAACACATCGTCCGGCTGCAACTCAGATAGAACTTTGCTGTAACTGCAGCAGCCATTCGGTGTTCTAGTTGATATTTCTTAATACAGTTTATGCATTCTCGCCACGGCTTTTGCAGCTTGGTAGTGACCCAGTCCCACAGTCTGTTTCCATAGTCTCTCCAAATAAGTTTCATCAGAATAACTATCTCCGCTAGCAAATTTTGTCTGTCCTCTCCCGTTGTAATATTACTATCCTGCTCTTTTGTTCCATAATGTAGTCCCAAGTTTCCTCCACTCTTCTCTTTCAAAACCTCATTAGGATCCTTAAAAAAACCCCGTTGATACGCTATACACAATAACCCTTCTAATTCCTTTTTCAGATCAATGCCTGATACTTTGCGTTTTTCTGAAAAACACTTAAATAAATCATACGCCGCCTGCCTTCCCATTTTGCATGGGTACCTGTGCGCACAGGCAGTCTCCCGGACTGTATGGCAGTCTCCCAGACTTTGCAGCGTCTTCAGCAATCAATCCCGCTCTGCGTTTGCCCGAGCTTCTTTGGTGATCGATCGGCTCCGCTCCCCGAGCGTGCTCCCCGAGCTCGCCGCCGGTGCTGCCAGAACCGGTGCCGGTAATCTTACGACTTGGGCTTCGGTGAACGCCGCTCTCTGTCTTCGGAAGTGTCGTTCCAAAGGAAGGTCCCTGTTCAAGGCGCCACTTGCCGCAAGAAGGGGTCGCAAACGATCAATATGATCCACGAAATCCAACTTTATTGAGCATCAGACACTTCTTATATACAGTAGCCTAGCTGACAACCCCACCTTCTGCGGTTAAACATCCTGCTTTCCCATCCTGATGAGATAATCACAAGAATTCTGTTTTACATTCTTCTTTACTTGTTATCGCCTGTAAGGGCGTAGTGACCTTGCTTTGGTATCCTGTTATCCTTTGCAGGCAGCTGCAAGCACAGCTACAAGGCCACAGTGGCCTGGCTGCATCAACACACTAGCTTACTGTGAGCAGTAAATAACAAGATGGAGTCCGGCCTACATGCTCTTGTTCAAACCATAATTCCATAGAACCATGTCTTTACAAGCCATTCCTCAACATTTGTTCTTAAAGGCACAGCCTCAAACAGTCACACTAGACAACAATAAACTCAATTGCAGAGGCTGCGGCTCGGACTTACACTCTCGAGCGAGCACAGAGACGGAATGGAGGAGGAAGGGACTTGTTTACTCACTGGGGTAATACTTATAGAATCCCTCGAGGCTAGGTTTGACCAGTGGGCATTCTCATAAACAACTGGTCTCAGCCTATGGGAAAGCATGAAGCTAGAATTCTTCCATATATGGCGAATGCACGAGCACAGCATGCACTAGATGCATGCCAGCCTGGCTTTTGTCTTGGCTTTTCTCTTCCTCCTGAACGAGGGGGAGCTCACCCACATGCTGGGGCAAGATTCAATATCTTGGCATAATGTGCCTTCACCACACCAGAGAAGGAGACTCCACAACCCTCCTGGGCAGCCTGTTCTTGGGTAGAAGCTGCCAGCAGCCGAAAGCATCCCTGCTTTGGCAAAACTACTGAATAATGGGATGGAGATTGGAGTCAATACAGCTGATCAATATGATCAAGTATTGTTCCTTTATTGTTCCAGTATAATGTGAGTATAGCACAGTAAAGTAAAGCAAAGAAGAAGAAGGGAAAGGAAAGGCAGAAGTGTGTAGCAAGGGAACTTCTACAACTTATATAAACTCGGAGAGCCTTGTTGGCATGGACTCATTGGTTCCCTATGAGTGACCACACATCACACTATTATAGATTATTGGTCCAACTACTACAGATCCGCGTGCCACTGCGTCCCCGGGCACGCCTGCTGGCGACCGTCGTCCCGCCCTGTGGTACAGGTCAACTCTGAGGGCCAGCCTGTCTCCGGGCCAGCCCTGCCAGCCCGCCCTTTCGTGCAAGCCAACTCCGCGAGGACTGAACCTCGAACCGGCCCCGCACAGAACTGAGCTTCGTCTCAGC
This sequence comes from Dryobates pubescens, assembly GCF_014839835.1. Classification (NCBI taxonomy): domain Eukaryota; kingdom Metazoa; phylum Chordata; class Aves; order Piciformes; family Picidae; genus Dryobates; species Dryobates pubescens. The sequence goes on along the minus strand of NC_071656.1, from coordinate 658,156 downwards.
TCGACCAGAAGCCGTGCACGTCCCGTCGAGTCGCCATCTAGTGGCCAAGCGGTGGAACTGCACCCTTCTTGCATATAAATACAGAAATAGTTTGTAATTAGTTCAAATAAGTTCTAATCATAATACTAAGCCAGTTATGGGATATATTTCATGAACGTGCACTAGAACATGTATATAAGTTGGTGATTCATCGGTTATTAACAATTTTATAATATTAATAAAAATAATATTTTCCATAATTCATATTTCATAATTCATAAATTAATAATCTCTTCACCACATCTGGAGATATTCAAAACTTGCCTGGATGCGTTTATGTGTGATCTACTCTAGGTGATCCCACTCTGGCGGGGGGGGTTGGACTAGATTCTTCGAGGTCCCTTCCAGCTCCTAACATTCTGTGATTCTGGGGGGATGGGGAGCATTTGTCAGTCCGGTGTTGAGAAGAACTTGGGAAAACTAGCGTATATGCATATTTAGTGCTGTTTGAGCTGTAATGATGATTTACAGTCCTAGCTGAGGAAATATACAGGCTCTGCTGGAATTTATTTCTGGGATAAGGCAGCAGAGAGAGTGGCTCAGAAACATTAGAATAGAATAGAATAGAATAGAATAGAATAGAATAGAATAGAATAGAATAGAATAGAATAGACCAGGTTGGAAGAGACCTTCAAGATTATCGCATCCAACCCATCAACCAATCCAACACCACCTAAACAACTAAACCATGGCACCAAGCACCCCATCAAGTCTCCTCCTGAACACCTCCAATGATGGTGACTCTACCACCTCCCCGTTATATCTCCCCAGAGAGGATATGAAATGGAATTCTGATAAAGCAAATGAATTGGAGAGTCTAAAGGAATATCAAGACTTAATTCTGTATGAAATCTAAATTGAGCTAGAAAAATAAGATTTGCAAAATGAAATTTTGCTTAAGCTGTATGAAGAAAGGCATTCTTCTGGTTCTGGGGTTAGAGGTCCCTTTTGGTTCTGATAATCTGGCTCTTTGATATCTTGTATTTTGTTTGTTGGAAAACTATTACTGTCTGAATGTATCAATTTTGTTTTGATTCTCATGTATATGAAAGCTAAGTAACTGTTAAAGTTACAACTATGTGGAATTGAACATCACTCAGAATCTAAGCCCAGCTGTCCCCAGCCCCTATGATATCTGAGGATAAACTGGAACGCAAGTGAGTTTATTTTCTGCCAAAATGGTTAACAATTTGATCCCATTTTAAATGGGGACAGGACAATCTCAAGGAGAAAGCTTGAAAAAGTACCCTTTAGGCTGTATTTTAAAACACTGTGAACAACTGGGTGGACCTGTAGGATGAAGTGTTTGAGAAAGTTTGAGAGGCAGAGCTAGAGGTCAGTGGGAATGTTGGTTGTGCTTACTGTTGAAAAGGAAGGGGGGAGGGTGAGCATTGGAAAAGCCTGTGGTTTTTTGTTGGACAAGGAAAGAGAACAAAGGAAGCAGTTGGAATGAAATTGTTTTAAATTGAAGTGGACCAGAAGACTTTGACGAAGTCTCCCAGCGTATGGTGCCTATTAAAGTAAAAGAGGAAATATTTTCAGGCAAGGAACATCAGTTGTTATCCCATTCCTTTTACCAGGAAGTTGAAATTGGAATCCTTTTGCTTGTTATGGAAGTTAGGTTATTATGGCTCAAGCCAAATGTAGTAGAAAGAAGGGGAGGGATTGTGAGAAATTGTTTTTAATATTTGGCTTTTGCAAGGGGAATTACTGGGGACTGTGGGGTTTGATTGTTGGGCTGATTGGTTGGTTATGGTCTGTATAGTGTGGGGTATTGGGAGAGAAAGGTGAGGCGCTAACAGGTCTAAAGACTGGCCAGGTCAAAAGTGCAGGTTTTGTCTCAGTCCTGATGGAGAGGGGTGGGAGCGTGCTGGGGAATATATGACTATGTACGTTTTAATATATTAATATGTATGTTTGCCGTCTATACGGCAACTCGTGTTGTTGTGGTGTGCCTCTAGCAAACTCGCTCTGCGCCCAGTGCTGCGTTGCCTTTATTTTATAATAAACTGGTTATAAATTTCAGCAGTGAGTTCATTCCTCACAGACAGATAGCATTTGCATAGATAATAAATAACAGGATTTTTCTGTAGTTTACGTCTGTTAGTCTTAGATAATCTTTTGTATAGATAGAAGACATCTGGACATTTTGTATACTTCTGTTGTTTTTAGATAGATAAACTTTGTATAGATAGAAAACATCTGGGCTTTTCCATGAAATATTAACATACCTCTGTCATTTTAGACAGATTACCTTTTGTATATATGCCTGCACAAAACTCTCTGAAGTCTTTTGGAGATATCCAACTTGTGTCGGGCGCTGAAAATAGAAGCATAATACAAGAAACTTACTGAGTCTCTTGTCTTTCTCTAAGTCAATTCCTCTGGGGAGCGGCTCCAGACCCACCGAGGCCCCAGTGGGCATGACTCCGGCTCTGGCAGCGCCACCGTTTCCCGCATGTTGTAGTTTGAGCTGGGTGCCCCCCTGGTGCATTCACTTCCTGTGTCCAGAAGTCCAGCCCAGAGGGATGGACACAGGAAATTGTGTATTTCCTACCATAATTCTTTGCACCACTATAAGATCCAGTGCGGAGTCTGGCACTTCCTCTTTCCTTCCCTCTCCGAGACTCGGTAACTGGGGGAGAGATCTCCCGGCCATGGGCCTGATTGGGCCCAAGGCCACAGGGGGATGGGCAGTCTCAGGCCTGGCCAGCTGAGACTAGCCCAGCAGAGGGAGGGGGAAGAAGGAGCCCTGGGGGTTTTGGATGCACCCTCAGGTGGGGATGGGATCTTTCTTTGTCACTGCGCTTTGGGTTTTCTGTAACATTCACCGCTTTCTATTTAAACTTTCATCACTTTTGCAATCCGTTTGCCTGAGTCGTTATTTCTGCCTGTGGTGGGGAGGGGATCTGCCTCAACCCATTACATTTTGGCGCCCAATGTGGGGCTGGCTGTTGTGCCCACTCTGCAGATCGATTGCAAAAGATGGAGAGTTTAAATTTAGTTCTGGGCGTCGGTTTGGGTTTGAGAAGTTGGGGCTCAAGTTTTGTGTTACCGGGGCAACTGTGTGAACTCCTGTGGACTGCAGAAGGATACCTGGTGCGTGGCTGATGGCATGGAAGTCCCTCCTGTTGCTTGGGAACAGCGAGGGGTGGTTCTTTCTGTGACTTTCTGCCCAGGGTGGCTTAAGATTGCTCGAGTAGCCTAAGAAGGCGAGACCTGCCTTCTCCTCGTTCCCTGCGGAGCGGCGGGGAGCGGAGGAGGGGCAGCGGCAAGCAGAGCGTGGTCGGCCCGCGGTCGCTGCGGGGGGTGGACACCCGCGGCGAGCGGGCAAGCGACTGCTGGAGGTGACTTGGACTCTGCATCGTGGCGACAGAGACGGCGGGGGCCGGGCTGGGCTGCGTTCAAGCGGCGGCGGCGGCACCGCCCGAGCCGGGCTGAGTTCAGGCGGCGGCGGCAGCTGTAAATCTTTCCCTGGTGTTTTTGGACGTGTTCCGAAAATGGCGCCGAGCACCTGGCTCCGCCTCCCTGCTTCTTCAGTGGGCTGTGGCGCAGCTCCTCCCTCTTCCGGGGGTGGAGGTTGTGCAGCCGGATGCTGTCCTGCCTCGGTACGCGAGCGCCCAGTGGGGGGTGCGGAGTGCCTCTGACATGCATCCGTGTAGTTTTGGTCCGCGTGAAAGCGGTTGGCTGCGGCACCCTGGATGGATTGAAAAAGGCAGTCGTGGAGCTAGATTGTTCCGACTGGCCTGCCCCAGGGGTGGAGAATTTGCCGCTGAATATGAGAGTAAAGGCTTAGCTGAGAAGTTGTGAGGTATTTCCAGGTGACCAGGATGTCCCAAGGAGTCCACAAGGAATTCACACTGCAGGAGAAGGACTGCGTCGCTGGGAGGTTCCATCATATGAGGAAGAACAACTGGAATGGACTGACACTTGAGCCTGAATGAGAGACTGTTTGAGTGGACGCCCAGATGAAGATGTGGACTTCGCCGGACATGTCATCAGAAGATTTCTGATTTGATGATGTGTTTGGGTGCAAAGATTATGGTATGAAATACAGGGGTGGCAATTTTTTTTTTTTTTTTTTCCCCCTGTGCCCCCTTCACCCCCCTACCTCCCTTCTCCCCCAAAAGAGGTAGAAAAGAGATGTGGACGGTTAACAGGGCAGGAAAGGAAGAAAGGCCTTGCACAGCACCATCCACAGCCCCAGCGGGGCCCCCAGCAGCAGCAGCCCCAGCACGGACAGGGGGCCCGGTGCAGCCTGCCTCGCCCTCCTAAGGCCTGCTCTGCACGTGTGGAGAGGACACTCTGCCTTAATCCCCACTAAAGCCCTGGGCAGGCACCCGCGGCTCCGCAAGCGGCAGCAGAGCATCCGCACACACAGCCGGCACACTGAACAGCTCAGCTTCTCGGGGCTCTGCGCTAATGCACTCACTGAGCTGCTGGCTCTTCACAGAAACCCAGAGCTACAGCCTCAGGAACACGTCCCCACTCCTGAGTGGACACATGCAGAGGCAGTGCAGGGGAGGCAGCATCACCTGGAGCCAGCACAGCAGGAGCTCTTTGCAAGCCAGAATTTAACGTGAAGACATCCACCATTAATGCTGTGGCTGCCAATGCTTGAATACACACCGACCAGCCTCAGGTGCTACTGACTTACATGACCCTCTCCATTCTTGAGTCAGCACTCCATAAACTACCCCTCCCTCCATGTACTCAGGGAAGGGAGGCTCAAAACTGGAGCAGTAATCCCTTGTCTTCCCCTGTCCAAATGAAGTCACCATCCCCCACTAATCCTTCATATAAAAACTTAACTGACTATATCCCTTGATCCACAATCTACAATATCCCAATAATCTTTGTTTTGGGGGCTTGAAGAGACACAATCCCCCTTCCTTCCAACTTCAATTGCCCCTTCTCCCGAGATCAACAGATTATCTACAACTAAACTCCCTCTATTTTCTTCACTGGCCCATACTTCTGGGTTAATCTCTGCCTCATCCTGAATGTTTAACTGTAATATTCTGACCGTCATCTGCGCCTCTTCCGGAACTACCCTTATGTCCAATTGAACTATCTCTCCCTAGTAAATTACATTACCCTAGCCCAATTCTAGCTTCAGTCTCCAATTTAACATCTTTAACTACCGGGACTTTAAACCCTTTCCCCTTTGCCCCTAAAACTTTGTGGTAGGTTGAGAGACCAATTCTCTCACCAAGGTTGGAAGAGACCTCAAAGATCAAGTCCAACCTGTCGCCACAGACCTCATGACTAGACCATGGCACCAAGAGCCATGTCCAATCCCCTCTTGAACCCCTCCAGGGACGGTGACTCCACCACCTCCCTGGGCAGCCCATTCCATACCCTTGTTGTTCCCATGTTTCCTGGGGCTGGTCTATTTACCTGACCCCTGCCCCATTTTCCTGAGGTCTGTTCTTCCCAACTGCTAACCAACCGCTTTGTCCCTTTAGCAGGACTCTACACTCGCTTCGTGAATCTGGCTCACGCACACATTCACCAACCTCAATTCCCGCCAAACCGAATAATACTTACAGTCCTGTTCTTGTCTGGATCTTGGTGCACTAGAATTACAGGCAACTGCTGCAACTGGGAGCTCCTTCCCTTGCCTTTATCTTATAATATTTGCTGAATCGTTTACCCGTGTTTTGAGAGGCTTACAGGATCGTCCTTCTGGGCCACTGAAATCAGTGGGGGTGCCCCCCCCTTCTGAAGGGTCCTGAAAGCCATTGCAGACAGGGTAATCATGTACGGGTTACCAAATTGTGAGAAACGAACTCACTGCAAAATTTTAAACACAAACAGTTTATTATAAAATAAAGGCAAAAGAGCACTGGGTGCATAGCAGGTTTGCTAGAGGCACACCATAACAACACGAGTTGAACTTATATAAATGTCAAACATACATATTCATATATTTCCCCAGCACGTTCCCACCCCTCTGCATCAGCCCTGGGACAAAACCTGCACTTTTGACCTGGCCAGTCTTCAGACATCTTGGCGCCTCTCCTTTCTCTCCCAGTACACAAGGATCGAACCCCACACAACACAGACTACACCAACCAATCAGCCCAAAGATCGAACCCCACAGTTCCCAGCAATTCCCCTTGCGAAAGCCAAATATTGCAATTTCTCACACTTTTAGGGGATGGTTCTTCAGTATTTGTAAAAGTGAGCAGACAATCTTTATATTTTCTCTTCCCTGTCCATCTGAGGAAGGGAGTGATAGAATGGCTTGCTGGACACCTGGCATTCGGCCAGGGTCAACACACCACATCTTGGCAAAGGCTATAAGACTGAGCTATGCAGGAAGAACACCAGAACTATAAAACTCAGCATCCATGGGTGTAAAGACGGGCAGTGGCTCAGTCTCAGCTTCCCACAGTGATCCACCAGTGGAGTCTGGCAAGGACCACCCTGGGGTTCTCAGCTGAGGCAGTGCCACCACTAGGGATCAGATCTCCGCCCGAGCATGGGGACACAGCCAGCTGCCACTGGAGGCCACAGTTGTACCCAAAAACTGTCTCCCTCCTACCACCTTCTTGAGGTCTATAAAAGGATATATTAATGTTCAATAAGCAGAGCAATTCATTAAAATATTAATAATTTTATTAATCACAAAAATCCCACCAAAAAAACCCTAATTAAAACCTATTTACAGATTCAAGGTGTTCAGTTGTGGAACAGATACCTCACCAGCAGGAACAAGTAACAATTTAAACAATATGTACAAAAATCCAGAAACAAACAGCACTTTAAACTGCAAAGAAAAGGAACTTCGGCAATGAAGCCGGCGATTGCCCACAATGGGGGGGGGGAACTCCAGAATTCCCTAGGGCAACAGACCTTCAATAGATGCTTACAAAAACCAGATATTGTAATTACTCACTGATCCTGATACCTCCTGGCACACGTTAAGATCTAGACAAACCAAAATGGCGTCGACCATGTGGAAGCTGCAGGAGCACTGTTTCACTTTCTGTTGGTGTCTGCAGCTTATTACTGAGGCAGGCTTTATTCCCAAAAGATTTGTAGCTGAAAGCTTTGTAGAGAGGAGGTTTCTCGGCTGTAATCCTTTTGTAGCAGTGCTCGCTCCTTGCTCCAGCCAAACGAAACTGTCCCGGGGACTCAGCTCCTCTGGGGTTTCGCCTCCCGGCCCGTCAAGACGCATGTTTGTCCTCTGGGCTTTACAACGCTGAAGCAGCGAGGGGTCTTTGTTGTCTTGTCTGGGTAAACTGAAATACAGTTCAGCTTCCAAGCGAAGCTTGTGGTTCCTTCCAGAGTGTGGACAATTGCAAGACAACCCTCTGGCTCTTTGGGCTGATACTTATAGATTTCCCGAGGCAATAATGGCCAGTAGCAACACAGATCTAGGGGTAAAGCCCTGGTATTGCAACCTATAGAAAGCCTTCTCCCCAAACGTGGCCAAAAGCACGCCCGCCTGGCTCATTCTGGCTCTGAAACATGTTCAGGCAAGCCTAAAGAACCAGATCTACTAACTTCTGCCTCATTGTCTGATTCAGGGCAATTTTGAGGCTTTTTTGTCCATTCGGGACACGCCTCCAGTCCCGGCTCCGCAGACCCTCGTTGCCCCTTCCCGGCTCCCAGCAGACAAACCCATGGGCAGAGGCAGTTTCCCACCAGATCACGGGCTTTAGCACTGCCGCAGCCCCTGCCAACCACCCACCATTTGCTGTTGTGATGCAGCCCATCATTTGCCCATCTCAAATCCCCTTATGTAACGGGGATGGACCTCCCTGCCTCACCCTGTTCCCTGCCTCCCCTCAGGAAGGTGGGGGCCCTGAGCAACTCCCGACGCTCCAGCTGAGAGGGTCTGGAGCCCGGGCTGATGGATCGCCACCGCCTTTGCTGCAAAACCTTCCTTGCTTATCTTTGCTGGACAGGCCTGGTGGCGGTGGGCTGTGATCCCACGCCTGGCTGTCATTTGCCAGGCACAGCTCCTAGCACCCCACTTATACTCTCTAGCTTCTCCCGTCCCTGCCTTTGAGACCTGCACTCTAGAAGCTACAGGCTACGCACCTTCTTCCTAGTTTCAGTTCTTTTAATGGTACAAATTACTGAAACTAGACTAGATGAGAGTTGGTGAGTCAGGAAAGGGCTCCAGCTTCTGTTTGACCTGCCCGAGCTGCCAAATGTTTGACAAGATACAAACGATTCACATTTTCATTATAAACAGCTTGCTTTGATTCTTAAATTATTTGCTATCTGCAAACACTATCATTTAAGAACAAAGTTGTTAGAAATAACAACAAAATGATCTGCATGTTACATGAACTAAGTTCTGAACATTCTAGGAGCTTTGTGACATTTTAACCAGACTGTTGAAAAGGCACAGGTTTTTTGTTCTCCAAGACCTCCAGCAACAGTTTTTTCCCCAGCCTGAAAGTTAGGTACCACTGATAGGAAACAGCAAACTGTCTGCTCAGAAAATTGGCAGGCATCTGATTGTCCACTTATATTAGAATCCACCTAATTTTACTGATTCTTCTGCCACAGATACCCTGTAAATATATAACAAGAGTTTGCTTCTATGGCAAGAGGAAAAGAGGTGAAGTTACTCTTACATGTACCCAGGAATGGTGTAACAGTGATACAAGCTACTCATCATTAAAATCTTCACAAAGCTGTCCAACTCCATGGTAGTTTCTGTTCCATGGTATTACATAAATGGGAAAGTTATTTTTCACACATGAGAGAAGTTTGGTTGTACATGAAGAAAGATAACTTTGGTCCATTTGTCCAGCTTCCTAAGGACAACATACTGGAAAGATGATCACTGACAGTTCAAAAACCAATTTAAAAGCAAACAAAAATAATCAGGTATTTTATTCCTAAACCTGCAGTGTGGTTATTTGTCCTAGTCATCCACCTTTTCATTCTGTGTGTCCACTAACTGTTGAGTTTAAGTCTTCAGCTTATTCATGATCTTCCTTATCTATATTATCTACTTGATCAATTTTATTTTCTTCTGCTTCTCCTTGATCAATACTTTCATATTCTACTTGTTCCAGGTCTGTTCCACCTACAAGTTCTGTCTGTACATCTTCCATCTGTATTTGATTTACATGCTGAACGTGTAATTGCTCCACGTGAACTTCAGCACCTTGTTCAGTCTGAATGTGTTCAACTTCCAAGTAACTAATTTGCACCTGTTCTTGCAGTTCCTCCATCTGTGTGTCTTTCACTTGACTGTTCTCCATGAGATCCTGATGCATCTGTTCCACAGTTACCTGTGCAGGATCCACTTGTACCTGAATTACTGGTAGGACATGGACTTGCTCCACTTGTTCTATTATAGTCATTGATGTTACTGGTTCAGCTTCCACTGGAAGAACCTGTTCTGTCACTATTTGTTCTGAAATATTGTGCATTTCTTTGAGATGCCTTCTCAGCTCACTACCTTGCATAAACCACAAATCACATAAGGTACAGTGGTTGGGTTTGTCACCGGTGTGTATTACTAAGTGATCTTTAAATTGATCCCAGCTGTTAAACACACTGTTACAAACCTGAAACAAAATATACAGTATGTCAAACAGTGTCAACAGAAACATGACAAAGTATAGTGCCTACTTCAGATCACAGATTTGTATAGTGTAGCTTATTGCTACTTGGATTTAAAAGTAAACAAACGACAACAACAACAAAAACAACCAACCAAACAATCCCCCCCAAAACCCAAACCACCCCCTCTCCCTCAAACAATAACAAAAACAACCCCCCCAAACCCCACATATGTTACAGATAAAACCTGAGAAGTCAGCTTCAGATGAACAAAAGACCTAATATTTATTTATTTTTAAGAATCACTGTGCCATTTGAGAGTTGTGCATACATAGGATAGCTACAAAATTTATGAGTCAGTACAGCATTTGAAAGTTTTCTTATTTTAACCTTATGTGAAATTTGCATACAGATTCATGCCCACATAGATGCCTGGTACTACAATTTTGTGTAAAAAACTATTTTTGCAATAATATTGTATGATGAAAGTGTAGTACAAACCACCCTTTTACTGAAGTTCTAGATGCAGTCCTACTAGCCAATGTTTTTCTTATCAGCTTTCATTTGTTCATGGCATTGTAAGATTTATCTGGCTATACTAAAGTCTCAATTTTGCCATTAAAAAAAAATACTTGAGTGGTTTCAGCAGATACAAATCTCTTAAAACTCCATCCCTTTTAAGTCTCTTCCAGATAAAAGTACTGCTTTCACTGCAGACATACTATTTTCACAAAGCACTTGAGTACACTGCCTTCCCTTCAGCTGACACTGAGGTAAGTAGTCTGAAAACAACACACAGAGGACTGCAGAAATGAATCAGATGCTGGGGTAGAAGAGAGAAAAGAGTAGAGTTAAGCTTGAAGTCAAGAAACAGGCTCAGGGGTCTTTGTCCATGCAAGTGTTCTTAGCTGCAGAAATAAGCATTTCACTGTTGGCAAATACTTTTGAAACATAACATTCCATCTCAATTTTCAGTAACAGAACAGAAGAATGATGTAGTATCTGGCAGGAAATAACTCTGTGTAACAGAGTTGAATATCCCCCATTTTGCTGTTGAAGTCTTAAAGCCACGTTTGTGATGCTAACAATGTGCTTTTTGTCTGCCCCCCCCGTGCTCATGATTTAGAAAGAAGTTACAACATACACTTCTTAAAATACTAACCTCATAGATAAGCACTCAAAATTACTTATTCATACATAAATTTAATGACGATCAGTAATGTCAAAGCACATAATTACTGTTCTTGCCACATATAGCCTAATCCAGTACTCAAGGCGTACAATGAAGAGCACCAAAAGTGCTCATCAAGCAAGTGCAGTTTTGTTTTCTTCTCTTTGTTCAGTGAGTCAAGATTTTATATATTCAACACTATTCAAATTTAGTTCTAAAGAGAAAAAAATTAAGAAAAAATTATCCAAGAGTTGTAGTAGGCTGAAATAACACTAACTCACATTCACAATATCTGTAACAAAGCTGTGGTGAGGTGAAGCAATTAAACCAAAGAGTTGCAAAGACAAAACAGTATCTTCAAATGAAGCTACTAGGGACAATTTTGTGTTATAGAGTAGTTCTCATGTTTAAAACTTATATTTAAGTTCAAGCTATGCTTCCAAGAATTAACTTCAGACTAGCATAACTGCTAAATGATGCAACAGCATCAGTGAAACTTCTGATTAAATTATTTGATTAGCAACACAGAATTCATTCATCTCCTGCTGTATTAATTGCTTCCTGTGAATATGATCACTGGGATTTTTTAACAAATAAAGCAAATATCCAGCAGTTTTTACTGCACAATTCAATTTAACCTTGAACCACAGCCATCCTGTGAACTGAATAAGGTGAAAGCCTTAAGAGAGGAAGAGTGTGAAGTGTGTTATTATTTATGACTATCACAGCAGTAGAGCAGCAAAATGACAAAAAAAAATGCTACAATCAACCTCAGCTCTCATATTTTCTAGCTTTTCAGAATCAACTTTTAAAATCTAAGGAACATTCTTCTGAATAGCTTTTCAAATGTCAGCTACATATAGTGACTAAGTATTCTAGCTATCCATCTACAGCATTTATATTTGCTTAAAAGACATTGCAGATTGTCATCATAAATTGGAATGACTTCCCAGACAAAGTCAATATTATTGGTATTAATCAGAAGTTCTTTGTATTTTGGACTTTAGTGAAGCATGCTCACAAGCACAAAAGGCCTAGGTCAGTGCATCAAGAACCTTGAAAAGGAAGCAGAAAGATCAGTAAGATGCAGATGAACACCTACCCAGAAGAATCTTTCTGATAAACAAGGTATTATGAAGTTCCATAGCAGTAATTCTATATTTTAAATAGAACTATTTAGATAAAATAATTTACCCTCATGTTGTGGTTGAATGCAATTTTTATAATTTATATTACTAAAAGTAGTTACTGGAGGTATAAGCCTACTCTCATTACATTTCCTTCTCAGTACTCCCTCAGCACAAGGAGGAGATATCTAGTCTCAGACTCTGCTACTTTCATTACCCACCTGACATTCGTACAGCTTCTTTCTTCCCTTTTTAGCTCCAGCTCCAGACTGACAGGCTGTTAGGTGACATTTGAGCGTGCTATTCCTAGCAAAACGTTCATGGCAGTTTGGACATTCAAATGGTTTTTCACCTGTTAAGACAGACACAGGGATTTGTGAGCATATAAAGCCAGTGAGTTTTTGGTCAGATCTCCCTTCTTCCCTTCTCCCTTTTGTGTAGGTTGATGATTATGCTGTAAAGGTAAGTCCAATTGGATTATTCTACAGAAGAGAAAGACATTCTATTTAAACTTTATTTATGTAAACAAAAGGGCAAAAACATAACGGGAAGCATGACTCTCTTTTATAAAAGACAAAACCCCATAAACAGACAACAATGTAATATAATTCCCAGTGCAACTTAAGGTACATTTAGGTTTTTATGGAAGTTAGATTACTATTCTGATGAAATATCTTAAAGAAATATCCATTATTTATCTTTTCACCTGATGATATTAACAATGAAAGACTCAACATTAGTATATACAAAGTGACACAGTAAAGAAGAAAGTATTTAAATAATAAAGTTTTATTTTCAAAAACAATAACAGCTTATGCTTGAGAGATGAAAATGAGCTCCAGAAAGTTTCCTTGACCATGAAGTAGCAATGCATTAGTGTTAAAAACAAACCTCAAAAATTTCATCTGAAGTAGTATATTTTTTATTTCCATCATCAAATAGTAACAAAAAGTAGCTAGGGTCTCTGTTTACTAATTTCATCATGCACAAACACAATGAAATGCAAGGAAATTAAAGAAATTGCAAATAGTGTGTTCCTTCTGAAATTCTGATAATTAATCTGTGGAGGTACCAATACCAACATAACTATTGAAACAAACTACTTAATGAACTCCAAAAGAGGCCGAGATATTTCTGTGAGTAACATAAGAATCTATTTTAGCTAGATTAAGAGCTTACATTTTCAAGAATGCAGCAGTTACTGACTCCTGAGATGGAAAGCAAATAAACCTGTATTTTCAGAAATAAAGAAACTGAGAAGTGCATAACTAGCTTAAAAAAGAAATCCACAAGTAGCCTATGATTCTCACATACACCTAAAGGCCACAGAAAAATGTTAAATGGCAGGAATATTTTCCTTAACTGTTATCAAAGTCTATGTTTTTGGAGACTCTCTGCTACAGGTAGGCCGCACCTTGAGTACTTGTGGTCGTTTGAGGCTGTGCCTTTAAGAACAAACACTGCTGGAACACACTGGCTAATGTTTTCGGTACTAGAACCAAAACATTCTGATATTCTAAGCGAATTTCATTGGTTGATAAACAAAAATGCAGCTTCAGATTGTAGAGCAGTTGGAATTTTTTTTTTCCTCAGTTCAGTTCGGTTTGGGAGTTGGGGGAGTGTGGTATCAGCCTGTTCTCCCTGCCTGCTGCTTCTGCGAACTGCTGGAGTTGGCCTTCAGATAAGCAAACACTAATCCTGCATGGGCTTTTGAAGCTTACTAACAACTCTTTTCCTTAGTAACTTGCCTTTCTCTCTCTCTAACCCTTTTTTGGGGAAAAAGGGAGGTAGGGGGGGAGAGAGGGGGTTCCAAGGAGGGGATCCCTCCCTCAGGGAGGGATTTTTGTTGTGTTATTTCTCTTTGCTGTGTATTTCTGTGTATATATTGTAAATACCTGTATATAACTGTATTTAAGTTTTCCCCTTCATTATTTAAAACACAGAATAGTGATTCATCTTTGCAGTGGCCTGTTCTGTGAACCACAGTAGTTTGGGTAGAACAAAGGAAAAAGGCAAAAAAGGGAAGGGAAAAAGAGAGAGGAGGGGAAAATAGAAGAAGAAAGGAAAGAGACAGTTCTGACATGCACTGGGATGGAATGAAGCCATCTTTTTATAATTTAGGTGGCAAACATCTGTCACTGATTCTATCAAACCTACTTTTAAAAAGATAATGTTTGTCCTCTATGTATTTTTAAAGGGCTGTGGTGCCCAATCAAAGTGAGAGAGCAGTGTTGGTGCAGAAATAGCTTGAATTCAAGCAGGCAGCACTTGTCCCTTTTAGTTTAATCTGAAATTTTAACATCATCCAGATGCTAGTCTGTTAAATAATAACAATTGTTACATAGCAGTAAACAGTTGAATGATGATATTGTTTTGGTTGTCCTTGTTCACAGAATGAGCTCTTCCATGCCCTGAAAAGTAGCTGTTACAATAAGCAGGTAGTATGGATGTATGTATAGAAGTAAACAGTTAGTTAACTGCTAGTTATATATGGGTATTTGCCTTTTCTCTGCCTGAAGCTTTTGTGCTCTGCCAGACAGAATACTGCTAAGTCAGAGCAACCAGTAAATGTCTATTGGATTATATTACAGGTTGGTCTAATAAAAGGTTAGAAGAATGAATGAGCAATTCTTGAAGCCACAGAAGCTGTAGTTGTGGCCAAAGAGCAGGCATTTTTGGCAGTGAACACTACGCAATTAGAATTTGAACTAAGGCTTGCAATGCTTGTTGCTAAGCAAGGTGTGCTGAGATAGGCTGGGCTCAAGAGCTGAGGGTCTGTGACTGGGACTAAGAGTCCCATGGCTCTGGCTGCCCCAGGGTGAGGGTGGTGATGCACAAGGGGATGAACAAGGATCTGGTGTAGTTCTATGATATTGTGTTATATATAACCTGCTTTCCATATATGCTTGTAAATACATAGCTTGCTCTTTCGACTGGGCTAGTTGTGGTTTCTTACTCTGTGGAGGAGGGAGAGCTAAGCCCTCTCTCAACCTACCACAGTACTGTGTCCAGTTCTGGGCCCCTCTCAGTTTAGGAAGGATGTTGACTTGCTGGAACGAGTCCAGAGAAGAGCAACAAAGTTGGTGAGGGGTTTGGAACACAAGTCCTACGAGGAGAGGCTGAAGGAGCTGGGGTTGCTTAGCCTGGAGGAGACTCAGGGGTGACCTTATTACTCTCTACAACTACCTGAAGGGAGGTTGTAGTCAGACGGATATTGGTCTCTTCTCCCAGGCAGTCAGTACCAGGACAAGAGGACACAGTCTCAGTGGATGAGGCCCTCTATAAACAGATAGGAGCATCTTTGTGTACAAAAGCCCTGTCCCTCATGGGAGATTTCAACCACCCAGATATCTTCTTGGAAGGACAACACAGCAGGGCACCAGCAATCTAAGAGGTTCCTGGAGTGTACTGATAACTTTCTCTTCCAAGAGGTAAAGGAATCCACAAGAAAAGGTACTATCCTGGACCTTGTCCTCACCAAAAAGGAGGGGCTAGTGAGTGATGTGAAACTTAAGGGCAACCTTGGCTGCAGTGACCATGAAATTGTAGAGTTTAAGATCCTCAAGGAATCAAAGTGGGTGCAAAGCAAGCTCACTATTCTGGACTTCAAGAGAGCAGACTTCATCCTCTTAAGGGATCTGCTTGACAGAGTACCATGGGATAAAGCCCTGGAGGGAAGAGAGGTCCAAGAAAACTGGTCAATATTCAAGGACCATCTCCTCCAAGCTCAGGAGCAGTGCATCTCAATCAAAAAGAATGCAGGCAAGAATGCTAGAAGGCCGGCATGGATGAACAAGGTGCTCCTGGACTTAACTTCGGCACAAAAAGAGAGTCTATAGGGAGTGGAAGCAAGAATGGGCCACATGGCAGAATTACAAAGTTGTTCTCCAAGCAGCCAGGGATCAGATTAGGGAAGCAAAAGCACAGAGATTCAAGTTTGACAAAGGGGAACATGAAGAATTTCTTCAGCAAAAGGAAGGCTAAGGAAGATGTGGGGCCTCTCTGGACTCAAAATGGAGACCTGATCATGAGGGATACAGAGAAGACTGAGGTACTCAGTTACTACTTTGCCTCAGTCTTCACCAGCAAGGGCTCTAGCCACACCGCCCAAGCTCCAGAAGGCAGATAGGGACTGGGAAATGAAAGATCCACCCACTATAAGCGAAGATCACGTTTGAGCCCATCTAAAGAACTGGAAGGTGCACAAGTCCATGAGGCCTTTATGAGATCCACCTGTGGGTCCTGAAGGAACTGGCAGATGAAGTTGCAAAGCCACTGTCCATCATATTTGAAAGGTTATGGCAGTCTGGTGACATTCCTGCTGACTGGAAAAGGGGAAATATAACCCCCATCTTCAAAAAGAGAAAAAAGGAAGATCCCAGAAACTATAGGCCAGTCGGTCCCACCTCTGCCTGTCAAGATCATGGAGCAGATCTTCCTGAAGGCTTTGCTAAGGCATATGGAAAATGAAGAAGAGGTGATTGGTGGTAACCAACTGTGACAGTTTTAGGCTGTGCCTTTAAGGAAAAGGACAGCTACTGAAACAATCTGGTTGAATGTTTTGGTGTAAAAAGGAAAACAAAGATAGTTCTAAACGAATTTCATTGGTAGATCAGTAGCAGTGTAACTTTAAGTTTAGTTTGTTTCTCAGTCTGTTTCTGTCTGAGTCCAGACAGCTGTTTCTCTTTCTGTGCTTGGTGCTGACCTTCAACTAATGAGATAAGAAACTAATTCCTTTCTTCCCTTAGCATACGCTTTAAAACTAACAGAATTGGTGCCATGGTCTAGTCATGAGGTTTGTGGTGACAGGTTGGACTTGATGATCCTCGAGGTCTCTTCCAACCTTGGCGATACTGTGATACTGCGAATTTCCCCTAACAATTACTTTTCTCTCTAACCCTTTTTGGGAAAAAAGGAGGAAGGGGGAAAAGGGGTTTTTGGGGGGACCCTCCTCTATTGAGGGGAGGGGCAGTTTTTCTGTGTTACATTCTTTGCTGTATATTTTTGTATATACTGAGCATTGATGCTCACATTCCTAAGAGCAAAGCTACTGAGGAACAGCAGCACAACCATCCTCTGCTACCAAGAATGTGCTGGGTTGAGGCAGCCCCCTCTCCCCACCACGGGCAGGAATAAAAACACTCAGACAAACGGATTGCAAAAGTGATGAAAGTTTAAATAGAAAGCGGTGAATGTTTACAGAAAACCCAAAGCGCAGTGACAAAGAAAGATCCCAAAAGCAAACCCAGAGGCATCCCATTCCCACCTGAGGGTACACCCGAGACCCTCAGGGCTCCTTCTTCCCCCTCCCTCTGCTGGGCTAGTCTCAGCTGGCCAGACCTGAGACTACCCATCCCCCCGTGGCCTTGGGCCTAGCCAGGCCCAAAGCCAGCAGACATCTCCCCCAGTTACCGGCTGACGGAGGAGGAAGAAAAGAGAAAGTGCTAGACCCCGCACTGGATCTTATAGTGGTGCAAAGAATTATGGTAGGAAATACACACAATTTCCTGCGTCCATCCCTCTGGGCTGGACTTCTGGACACATGAAATAAACACACCAGGGGGGCACCCAGCTCAAACTGCGACAACTGTATATTGTGTATATATCAGTTTAGGAAGAATGTTGACTTGCTGGAACGAGTCCAGAGAAGAGCAACAAAGTTGGTGAGGGGTTTGGAACATAAGCCCTACGAGGAGAGGCTGAGGGAGCTGGGGTTGCTTGGCCTGGAGAGAAGGAGACTCAGGGGTGACCTTATTACTCTCTACAACTACCTGAAGGGAGGTTGTAGACAGACAGATATTGGTCTCTTCTCCCAGGCAAGCAGTACCAGGACAAGAGGACACAGTCTCAGGCTGCGCCAGGGGAGGTTCAGGCTAGATGTTAGGAAAAAGTTCTATACAGAGAGAGTGATTGCCCATTGGAATGGGCTGCCTGGGGAGGTGGTGGAGTCGCCATCACTGGAGGTTTTCAGGAGAAGACTTGATGGGGTGCTTGGTGCGATGGGTTAGTTGTTTGGGTGGTGTTGGATTGGTTGATGTGTTGGATGCGATGATCTTGAAGGTCTCTTCCAACCTGGTTTATTCTATGTATTCTATGTATTCTATATTCATTGCATTTCATCCTGCTTGTAAAAATATAGCTTTTCCATCGGCTCCTCTGACTGAGTTAGCCGTGGTTTCTGGGGGGGGGGGGAAATTGAACTCTTCTCACTACCACACTGACATGGCTTCACCAAGGGCAAATCATGCCTGATGAACTTGGTGGCCTTTTATGATGGAGTTACAGCATCAGTAGATAAGGGAAGAGCAAATAGATTCGAAGGGGGAAGGGGCTGAAACCAATCCCCCCAGGCAGGAGTCTGGGGGTGATAAGCTAGAGCCAGAGGTGAAACCGGCAGCCTGGCTGAAGTGCATGTACACTAATGCACGAACTATGGGCAACAAACAAGAGGAGCTGGAAGCCTTGCTGCAGCAGGAAAGTTATGATGTAGTTGCCATCACAGAGATGTGGTGGGACAACTCACATGACTGGAGCACTGCAATTGATGGCCACAGGCTTTACAGGAGAGACAGGCAAGGAAGAAGGGGTGGAGGGGTGGCCTTGTACATCAGGGAGGCACTAGATGCCATTGAGCTGGAGATCAGGGATCATCAGGTTGAGTGCCTGTGGGTGAGAATTAGAGGGAAGGCCAACAGCGCTAACATCCTGGTTGGAGTCTGTTATAGACCACCCAACCAGGAAGAAGATGTTGATGAAGCATTCTATAGGCAGCTTAAGGCTGTCTCAAGATCGCCTGACCTTGTTCTCATGGGTGACTTCAACCTGCCTGACATCTGCTGGGATCTCCGCACAACAGAGAGGAGACAGTCTAGGAGGTTCTTAGAGTGCATGGAGGACAGCTTCTTATCCCAGGTGCTGCATGAGCCTACCGGGGTAAGGCTATGCTTGACCTCCTCTTCACCAAGAGGGAAGGGCTGGTGGGTGATGTGGTGGTGGGAGGCTGTTTAGGGGCCAGCGACCATGAGATAATTGAATTTTCAGTATTTGGTCAAGCTAAGAGAGGCAGCAAGAAGACCTCCACTCTGGAATTCTGTAGGGCAGACTTCAGGCTACTCAAGGAACTAACTCAGAAGGTTCCTTGGGAAACAGCCCTTAGAAACAAAGGGGTCCAGGAGAGCTGGGACTACTTCAAGGAAACTCTTGAAGGCGCAGGAACAGGCTGTGCCAGTGTGCCGGAAGATGAGCCACCAGGGCAGACGGCCAGCCTGGATGGGTAATGAACTTCTAAAAGAACTAAGGGAAAAAAGAGGGTGAATCATCTTTGGAAGAAAGGTGAGGCAACCCATGAAAAGTTTAAGGATGTTGCTAGGTCATGTAGGAAGAAAATTAGGGAGACAAAAGCACATTTGGAGCTTAGACTGGCCTCTGCTGTGAAGGACAACAAAAAGTCCTTCTATAAATACATTAATAGCAAGAGGAAGGGCAAGGACAACCTCCACTCCTTGGTGGACATGGAAGGGAACGTTGTAACAAAGGATGAGGAGAAGACAGAGTTACTTAACACCTTCTTTGCCTCAATTTTTTCTAGCAGGACAAAATGTTTTCCAGACAGCTGGCCTGCAGAGCTGGCAGAAGGAGTCAGGGAGCAGCATAGTCTTCCTCTGTTCCTGAAGGAGGGGGGAGTTGGTGATCTGCTTAGCCACTTGGATCCCCACAAGTCCATGGGACCAGATGGGATCCATCCTAGGGTGCTGAGAGAGCTGGCAGATGTGCTGGCCAAGCCACTCTCCATCATTTTTCAGCAGTCCTGGCTCACTGGAGACATCCCAGAGGAATGGAAGCTGGCCAAAGTGGTGCCCATCCACAAGAAGGGCCGGTTGGATGAGCCAGGGAATTATAGGCCTGTCAGCCTGACCTCAGTGCCAGGCAAGATTATGGAACAGGTCATCCTGAGTGCAATCACACAACACTTAGAGGATGGCCAAGGGATCAGGCCCAGCCAGCATGGGTTTAGGAAGGGCAGGTCCTGCCTGACCAACCTGATCTCCTTCTATGATCAGGTGACCCGCCTGGTGGATGTGGGGAGGCCTGTGGATGTAGTCTACCTGGACCTCAGCAAGGCCTTTGACACTGTCCTCCACAGCAAACTGCTGGCCAAGCTGTCAGCCCATGGCTTGGATGGGAGCACACTGCGATGGGTTAGGAACTGGCTGGAGGGCCGAGCCCAGAGAGTGGTGGTGAATGGTGCCACATCCAGCTGGCGGCCAGTCACTAGTGGTGTGCCCCAGGGATCAGTACTGGGCCCCATGCTCTTTAACATCTTTATTGATGATCTGGATGAGAGCATTGAGTCCATCATCAGTAAATTTGCTGACGACACCAAGCTTGGGGCAGCAGTTGATCTGCTGGAGGGTAGAGAGGCTCTGCAGAGGGACCTCGACAGGCTGGACAGATGGGCAGAGTCCAACGGCATGAGATTGAACACATCCAAGTGCCAGGTTCTGCACATTGGCCACAACAACCCCATGCAGAGCTACAGGCTGGGGTCAGAGTGGCTGGAGAGCAGCCAGGTAGAGAGGGACCTGGGGGTGCTGGTTGATGGTAGGCTGAACATGAGGCTGCAGTGTGCCCAGGCAGCCAGGAGGGCCAACGGCATCCTGGCCTGCATCAGGAACAGTGGGGCCAGCAGGAGCAGGGAGGTCATTCTGCCCCTGTACACTGCACTGGTTAGGCCGCACCTTGAGTCCTGTGTCCAGTTCTGGGCTCCTCAGTTTAGGAAGGATGTTGACTTGCTGGAGGGTGTCCAGAGAAGGGCAACAAAGTTGGTGAGGGGCTTGGAACACAAGCCCTATGAGGAGAGACTGAGGGAGCTGGGGTTGCTTAGCCTGGAGAAGAGGAGACTCAGGGGTGACCTTATTGCTCTCTACAGCTACCTGAAGGGGGGTTGTAGTCAGGCAGAGGTTGGTCTCTTCTCCCAGGCATCCTGTGACAGAACAAGAGGACACAGTCTCAGGCTGTGCCAGGGGAGGTTTAGGCTGGAGGTTAGGAGGAAGTTTTACACAGAGAGAGTGATTGCCCATTGGAATGGGCTGCCTGAGGAGGTGGTGGGGTCGCCATCGCTGGGGGTGTTCAGGGCGAGGCTTGACAGGATGCTTGGTTGCATGGTTTAGTTGATTAGGTGGTGTTGGATGATAGGTTGGACACGATGATCTTGAAGGTCTCTTCCAACCTGGTTTATTCTGTTCTATTCTATTCTAAATTATGTCATCTACTTGGACATGTGTAAAGCATTTGTCACTGTCCCACATGACATACTGGTCACTAAACTGGAAAAACATGGACTTGAGGGATGGACCACTCACTGGATAAGTAATTGGCTGAACGGTCAGAGAGCTGACATTAATGGCTCAATATCCAAATAGAGACCAGTGGCAAATGGCATCCCTCAGGGGTCAGTACTGGAACCAGTGCTGTTTAACATCTTTGTCAATGATGTGGACAGTAGAGCTGAATGCACCCTCAGCAAGTTTGCAGATGACACCAAGCTGTGTGGTCTGGTTGACATGCTGGAGGGAAGTGATGCCATCCAGAGGGACTTGGACAGGCTTGAGAGGTAGGCGCATGTGACCCTCATGAAGTTAGACAAGGCCAAGTACAAGGTGGGTTGGGGCAATCCCAAGCATAAATATAGGCTGGGCAACAAGTTGCTGGTTTCATTTTAAGCTTGAGATTTAACACATCTAAGTGCCGGGTTCTACATATTGGCCACAACAACCCCAGGCGGTGCTACAGGCTGGGGTCAGAGTGGCTGGAGAGTGGCCAGGTAGAAAAGGACATGGGAGTACTGGTTGATAGTAGGTGGAACATGAGCCAGCAGTGTGCCCAGGTGGCCAAGAAGGCCAATGGCATCCTGGCCTGGATCAGGAACAGTGGGGCCAGCAAGAGCAGGGAAGTCATTCTGCCTCTGTACTCAGCACTGGTTAGGCCACACCTTGAGTACTGTGTCCAGTTCTGGGCCCCTCAGTTTAGGAAAGATGTTGAGTTGCTGGAAGTTGTCCAGAGAAGGGCAACAAAGCTGGTGAGGGGTCTGGAGCACAGCTCTGTGAGGAGAAGCTGAGGGAGCTGGGGTTGCTTAGCCTGGAGAAGAGGAGGCTCAGAGGAGACCTTATTGCTCTCTACAACTACCTGAAGGGAGGTTGTAGACAGGTGGGGGTTGGTCTCTTCTCCCGGGTGGCCAGCACCAGAACAAGAGGACACAGTCTCAAGCTGCACCAGGGAGGTTTAGGCTGGATGTTAGGAAGAAGTTCTTCATAGAAAGAGTGATTGGCCATTGGAATGGGCTGCCCGAGGAGGTGGTGGAGTCACCATCACTGGAGGTGCTTAGGAAGAGACTGGATGAAGCACTTAGTGCCATGGTTTAGTTGATTAGATAGTGTTGGATGATAGGTTGGACTGGATGATCTCGAAGGTCTTTTCCAACCTGATTAATTCTATTCTATTCTATTCTATTCTAATATTAATAAATATTTAGAAATTATTTTGTATCTCCTGTGATGTGCTAGGTTGCTTCATCACCAAAATCCTTTGTCACAACAGCAACCAACATACTGTGATATTTGGGCTACTCTGTTAATCTGCCACAACCTTTTATCTCAAAATAAAAAGCTACTTCAAAAGAAAGCTACTTCTGTTAAATAGCTTGTATTTGGCTTCAGCATAATGGAGAAAAACTCCCTACTTCATAGGGAATAAGGATTTTCCAATGACTTTTTATAAATGCAACTTTTAAGGGGCTACTGGGAGTAGACTGGTTATGGTGTCATGTATCAATACTCAGCAGTCCCATACACAGTTGCAAAAAAGTTCCAATTAAAGGGCTTTAGCAAAACAACAAGCCACAAAAGAAATAGGACTGCTACACTCCATTAAATTCTTACTGATGACTCTCAACCAACATAAAAAAAAAAACATCTGAAAGATCAGGAAAATATATATTTTATATTCAGGGAGTTATCTATATAATTATCAGTACGTATTCAGATAGTACAGACTTTTCAGTGAGATGAAGAAATAGCATCTTAACTTCCCATATTATATAGAAGAAGGAGCATGAGTAATTTTGTATTCAAAAGAAGCTATCCAGATTTGAGGGGAAGAATTTACAGTAACAAAGCCTACTATAGTCACTAGAACTGTTTTGCTATGTTAATTAACAAAGAAAATGAAATCATAGATGAGATGTCAAAAGCAAGGATGAAACTTTCAAACAAGATGGTACAAGAGAGAGTTGTTAGGGGAGTATTTTATGCCTAATGCATTAATAGGTATTTGCTCAGAAGTTCTGTTAAAGGAACCCTTTGAACTGTGTATTCCACTGAGAATCTCACAGTTCAGATGATGTTTGAAAAGAAATATTTACTAGTAAAAATATGAAAATATAAGTAGCTCCTCAGTTTAGTACTTTCAAATAAACAATTTGGGAAAAAAAAATTAAAATTTAATAGACTTCAGAGAGAAGCTTCAGTAGTGCTTTCTGGGTTTAGATGGCTATTTTTAACTACCCCAATTCTTAAAGTATATATCAATGGGAAAAAAGTTAAACAAACCAACAAAACTCAATGAAACAAACAAACAAAACCCCCCAGCATTTTAGTTGTAACCAGAAGCCAAATATTCCTAGTACTTGTGTTTCCTTCAATATATTTTCTATTTTGTCAAACCATGCAAAACCCCAAAATGCTAGAGGCAAAGGCACAAGTACAGGACCATAGCAGTGCTCTTACCTGTGTGCTTCCGGAGGTGCTCTTTAAAATGTCCAAAGTGGTCAAACTGCTTATTACAATACTGGCATATATGTATCTTTTTGCCAGGTCTTTGCTTCTTGCTGGCACCACCTTCATCTAGATGGTAACTGGTAAGGTGCTGTTTCAAAGCACTCTCTCGTAGGTACCTTTTATTGCATATGTCACATTTGTAACTCTCAGTAGAGTGTGTTTTCATGTGTTCCTTAAAATGGTAAAACAATTTAAATGAACGGTTACATTTCTCACAGTGGAATAAATTCTTCATGTGTGACAGCTGAAGTTCCACAATTTCAATACCTTCTACCTGTTTGCATGAGGGATCAGTTGCACCGTCACCTTCTTGAATCTGGCATTTTGCCTCTCCCTGACGATACTTACTGGTGATATCTGCCAAAAGAGCCAAGGCAGATTCATCTGATGTACCTGTTGCCTGTAGGTACTTTATAGATTGCTCTGCAGAAGATACTTCAAGTGTTTCAGTGCTGTCATCTTCCACTTCAATTGTCCCCTCAGCAATCTCAACCTCAATTTCAACAGGCTCCGAATCTGCAGATGGCAGTGTTTCTGTGATAACATTAGAGGTCTCAGCTATCTTCCTCTTTTTTGGTTTATTTTTACCTTGCATTTGATTTGATTCTAAGGGTGATGAATTTTCTTTGTTCCTGCAAAGTATTTGCATAAACATATAAGTGTTTATAACAATTTCTGCCTGATACTGAGCTCCTGCCTTAAACACTTGCAGTTGTTTCTCAAAGAAGCTGAATGACCACATAACCTGCATGCATTTCAGAAGGTAATTTATCCTTAATCTATACTTCTTAGAGCTGTAAAATAGCATGGTTAAAATTGTGGAGCCTTTGAATTAAGGTTACTAAAGTGTTTTAAACAGCTCCACTTGAATGATATACACATCAAGAAGAAAGGCCAGTTAGCCTAATGATATAGGCTTAAGAAACTTGCAAAACTCTGTACTTGGAAAGAAAAATTCCCCAAAGGAAGTTCTTTGGACTGTCTACTCAGAAATAAGATTCATGTTCTTCCTATGCTTTTCACCTCTTAAGTTTTGGAGTATGTGCAATTGCCTGCAGTGCTTACAGCTTGTCAGAAAACACTACAGCTGTGACTTCACACAATGATTATTATAACATCTCCTTCTTCAAGTAAGCATACAGCTAACAGCTGAGGAAACAAAAAAAGCCACCAGGATGTGGAAAGAGTATTCTGGTTTAATTTTATGGGCAGATAAAAGGTGCCACAGCAACATTTTATTAAGTACTGATCCCATACAAAAAAGACTATAACAATTACATTTGTTTAAGAAGTTTAAGAGATTAATTTTGCACCAGGTTTTAAAATCACTGCTTATTCTCTTGAAAACAGAAAGCTGCATAAAATCAAAACACCAGCACAAACTTGTTAATGTGACATCATCACTGTACACTTAGCTCTCAATCAGGTGTGGGCAATCAGACAAAAGAGATGTAGCATTAGTTACTACAAAGTCACAGCCCTACAATGTCTGCAACATTTACCAACCATGTTACTTGTCATTGAGTTCCAGCCCAAAGAATGTGATACTCAATTTTTTTAGCCTTTATAATTCTGAGCCATATCTTATAGTAGAAGAGTACATGGTCCCACGCAAGTCTAGGAGGTTCCAGGATAAAGAACAGCACTGCAAAATACTGGCAGTCAGCTCTCATAAAAGGATTCTTAAAACTCTGTTTCAGCATTGGGAAGAAAAAGAGGCTTGTGCATTTACCTGATTTCAAGTGCTTTGATTGCTTCTAACATCTGTAGATATTCAGCTGCTTTCCAAACATCATTTGCTTCTTCCTCACCTTGGACCATTAGTTTTGCTGTATAGGTGAACTCAATTAGGTGACGAAAAGCCATGTTACTTACACCTGTTCACAAGCAAGAAAAACTGCTTTTTTAGCAATTCCTCAGTCTTGCACACTTGTCTGCTCATCATTTTGCTCACAATTCTTTTACAGCCAGTTTCATGAAGAGGTAGGCTCATACTGGAATTAAAAAAAATCTACTATAGAAGCATGTGAATCCAGAACAACTACAGAGTCATACCAATATATTTTTACAACTACATTAACAGCAAGAAGAGAGTCAAGGAGAATCTCCACCCTTTATTGGATGTGGGGAGGAACATGGCCATCATGGAGGAAAAGGTTGAGGTACTTAATGCCACCTTTGCCTCAGTCCTTAATAGTCAAACCAGTTATATCCTCAGGGCATCCAGCCCCCTGAGCTGGAAGACAGGGGCAGAGAGCAGAATAAATCCCCCATAATCCAGGAGGAAGCAGTTAACAACCTGATACACCACCTGGACACTTACAAGTCTATGGGGCTGGACGGGATCCACCCAAGAGTATTGAGGGATTGTGGTGGTTTGAAAGGAAAGGCTCTGCTTTCCCTCCCCCACTGAGAAAGAGACCACGGCTAAACCCAGTCGGAGAAATGAGATTATATTTTACAAGGAAACAGATTATATGTAACACAACAAATACAGGTATTTTACAATATGTACAGGAATATACAGCAAATGAACTCAACCAGAAACCAGACCCCCCACAGAGGGGGCTTCCCCCTGTGCCCCCCTTCACCCCCTACCTCCCTTCTCCCCCAAAGAGGTAGAAGAAGAGACGAGGATGGTTAGCAGGACAGGGGAAGAAGCGGACAGGTCTGTTACAGGGAGTGAGTTAGTTCTTATCTCTTGGCAAGAAGCCCAGAAGCAGATCCAGCCGAAAGGGACAGCGAAGGAAGGAAGACTGAGAGAAAGTTCCCAGCTCCCCTGGGTCCAATCTCACCTCCCACAATTCTACCAATGAAATTCGTTTAGACTACCAAAATATTTTATAAACATTTAGCCAGTGTGCCCCTTCCTTAAAGGCACAGCGTCAAATGGTCACAGGGATGCTGGCAGAGAAGGTTGCCAAGTCACTCTCCATCATTTATCATCAGTCCTGGTTAACATGGAATATGCCAGACAACTGGAGGCTTGCCAACGTGCTGGCCATCTACAAGAGCCAGGATGATCCAGAGAACTACAGGCCTGTCAACCTGACCTCAGTACAGGAGATTACAGAACAGTTCCTCTTCAGTGCACTGACATGGCACATGCAAGATAACCAGGGGATCAGACCCAGCCAGCACAGTTCATAAAAGGCAGGTTTTGCTTGACCAATGTGATCTCTTTTCATGACCAGGTGACTCACTTAGTGGATGAGGGAAAGGCTGTGGATATTGCCTACTTGGACTTCAGTAAACCCTTTGACACTGTCTCCCACAGCTGGCAGCTCATGGATTACAGGTGTATTTTTGCTGGGTAAAAAAAGTGACTGGACAGCCAAAATCAGAGAGTTCTAGTGAATGAAGCCCAGTTAGTGGCCAGTCACAAGTGGTGTTCTCCAGGGCTCACTTTTTGGGCCAATGTTGTTTAACATCTTTATCACTGATATGAACAGGGGGATTGAGTGCTCTCTCAGTAAGTCTGCAGGTGACACCAAGTTGGGTGGGAGTGTTGATCTGTTTGAAGGTAGGAAGGCTCCACAGAGGGATCTGGAGGGGCTGGCTCGATGGGTCAAAGTCAGTTTTATGACATTTAACAAGGCCAAGTGACAGGCCCTGCACTTGGGTCACAACAACCCCACACAATGCTATGAGCTTGGGGGAGAGTGGCTGGAAAGTGGTCCAGAAGAAAAGTACCTGGAGGCACTGGTTGACGACTGGCTGAACATGAGCCAGCAGTGTACCCAGGAGGCCAAGAAGACCTGTATCAAAAATAGTGTGGCCAGCAGTAGGGAAGTGATTCTGCTCCTCTGCTCAGCACTGCTGAGGCTGCACCTCAAATACTGTGTTCAGTTTTAGGCCCCTCACTACAAGGAGGACATTGAGGTGCTGGAGCATGTCCAGAGAATGGCAACGAAACTGGTGAAGAGCTTGGAGTACAAGCCTGATGAGGAATGGCTGAGGGAACTGGAGTTGTTTAGTCTGGAGAAGAGGAGGCTGAGGAGACCTCATTGCTCTCTACAACTACCTGAAAGGTTTTAATGAGGTGGGGGGTCAGTCTCTTCTCCCAAGTAACTAGCAATAGGACTAGAGGAAATGGCCTCAAGTTGCACCAGGGGAGGTTTAGATTAACTATTATGAAAAATTTCTTTACTGAGTGAGTGGTCACCCATTGGAACAGTCTGCCGAGGGAAGTGGTGGAGTCACCATCCATGGAAGTGATCAAAAAACATGTAGACATGGTATTTCAGGATGTGGTATTTCATGATGTTGCACTTGGGCAGGTGTTGATCTGCTGGAGGGGAGAGGAGCTTTGCAGAGGGACCTTGACAGGCTGGACAGATGGGCAGAGTCCAACGGCATGAGATTGAACACATCCAAGTGCCGGGTTCTGCACATTGGCCACAACAACCCCATGCAGAGCTACAGGCTGGGGTCAGAGTGGCTGGAGAGCAGCCAGGTGGAGAGGGACCTGGGGGTGCTGGTTGATGGTAGGCTGAACATGAGGCTGCAGTGTGCCCAGGCAGCCAGGAGGGCCAACGGCATCCTGGCCTGCATCAGGAACAGTGGGGCCAGCAGGAGCAGGGAGGTCATTCTGCCCCTGTACACTGCACTGGTTAGGCCGCACCTTGAGTCCTGTGTCCAGTTCTGGGCTCCTCAGTTTAGGAAGGATGTTGACTTGCTGGAGGGTGTCCAGAGAAGGGCAACAAAGTTGGTGAGGGGCTTGGAACACAAGCCCTATAAGGAGAGACTGAGGGAGCTGGGGTTGCTTAGCCTGGAGAAGAGGAGACTCAGGGGTGGCCTTATTGCTCTCTACAACTACCTGAAGGGGGGTTGTAGTCAGGCAGAGGTTGGTCTCTTCTCCCAGGCATCCTGTGACAGAACAAGAGGACACAGTCTCAGGCTGTGCCAGGGGAGGTTTAGGCTGGAGGTTAGGAGGAAGTTTTACACAGAGAGAGTGATTGCCCATTGGAATGGGCTGCCTGAGGAGGTGGTGGGGTCGCCGTCGCTGGGGGTGTTCAGGAGGAGACTTGATAGGGTGCTTGGTTGCATGGTTTAGTTGATTAGGTGGTGTTGGATGATAGGTTGGACACGATGATCTTGAAGGTCTGGTCCATTCCATTCCATTCCATTCCATTCCATTCGTGGACAGGGTGGTGGTGAGTTCACAGTTGGACTTGATGGTCTTAGAGGTCTTTCTCAACCTTAATGATTCTATGATTGTATTCTATGCCACAACAAAGATAAAAGGAAATATAAGATGGACAAAAAACTGTTTATATAGAAAAATAAAAACCCATAAATTTAAACATAAAAATGTGATCTCTCTCTCAAGAGACCTCTGAGCAGCAGGCTAGTGGAAGCTGAAGTATTGCTCCAGAAAATTGCTTCTCGACTAACAAGTAAGTATCCTGTTCTTGTACCCCAGCCAAGCCATGACCTTATTGCTCTCTACAACTATCTGAAGGGAGGTTGTAGACAGGCAGAGGTTGGTCTCTTCTCCCAGGCAGCCAGCACCAGAACAAGAGGACACAGTCTCAGGCTGCGCCAGGGGAGGTTTAGGCTGGAGGTTAGGAAGAAGTTCTACACAGAGAGAGTGATTGCCCATTGGAATGGGCTGCCGGGGAGGTGGTGGAGTCACCATCATTGGAGGTGTTCAGGAGGAGACTTGATGGGGTGCTTGGTGCCATGGGTTAGTTGATTAGGTGGGTTGGATTAGTTGATGGGTTGGACGCGATGATCTTGAAGGTCTCCTCCAACATGGTCTTTTCTTTTCTTTTCTTTTCTTTTCTTTTCTTTTCTTTTCTTTTCTTTTCTTTTCTTTTCTTTTCTTTTCTTTTCTTTTCTTTTCTTTTCTTTTCTTTTCTTTTCTTTTCTTTTCTTTTCTTTTCTTTTCTTTTTTTAATTTTTCTTCAGGAGAAGTTTCTTCCACTGACAATAGCTACCTGTATTGGTTTTGTCTGGGACAGAGTTAAGTTCTTCATGGTAGCTTGTATGGGGCTGTTTTGAATTTGTGCTGAAATAGTGTGAGCAATAACTAATACATCCCTGTATTGCCAAGCAGTGCTTACACAGAGTCAGGGGCTTTTTTGCTCCTCATGCTGCCCTGTCAGTGAATAGGTGAGAGGTGCAGAAGAAGTTGAGAGAGGACACAGCTGGAACAGTTGACCCCAACTGACCAAAGGCATATTCCATGTCATATGACATCATGCTCAGCAATAAAACTGGGGGACAGGTGTGGAGGTGAGCCAAGGGGCCATTGCTCAGGGACTGGCTGGGCATCAGTCAGTTGGCAACAGGCAACTGTTTTCATCTGCATTGCTTTTCTTTCTTGTTTTTTTTGTTATTTCTCTGTTATTTTTTTCTCTTTTCCTTACCATTACAATAATAATAAAAAACCATTTCTTTTTAATTTTTGAACTCTTTTAATCTCAACCCATGAGTTTCTTTCTCACTTTTACCCTTCAGATTCTCTCCCCATCCCACTGGTAGGGAAAGAATGAGCCTGGCTGCCTAGTTGCTGGCCAGGGTTAAACCATGACATTATCTCAGAACAACTCAAGAGCTGAGATGTAGAAAACTAATCAATATGACCAAGCATGCATTTAAACCCATACCAAGGCTACTACATTCATTTTGAGCTTGGGCACACAACTCTGAAGATTTCTATTTACATGAATTGGGCTACCTTCAATCTCCACCAAGGGCTCCTGGGTGAAATCTTGGAAGAATTTGTAGAAGAACTGGCTACAGGCAGCAAGAACAGCCTTATGAGCTTTGAAATGGTGACCTACAAAGAGGGAAAAAAATTGGCTTAGGATAACACCTTCCATACTCATAGTGCAGAATAAGTACAGATGCAGAGAACAGCTGCATAACCACCCAGTCTACAAATCTATTCCAGCAGCATATAGTCGCTTAGTATGTCTCTCTGTAACATGGGATACTACTTCAGCTAGCCTGTCCCCTCTCATGTAGACCCTTGCTGACATCACTGACCTTGCTGAAGCTCTGCAACTCAATCAGCTGGAGAACTCACTCCAGTGTATTTAACTTTTTGGATATTTATGTTATGGGAAGCTCCTCTGCAAACTTTTTCCTGCATGCCTTGGGCTCAGCTCTCAGGTTTTATCCAGGCTCTGTTTGGATTTGTGTTCTTACATACAGATGCATTTTATCATTACGTCTGTCAGCATAAAGACCCCCACAGAACAGAAGTAGATCTGCTCTGTTCCTCCTGTTTTTTAGACTATTTCCCATCATTGTGTTGGCTTCTCCCTGGTGTAGGCATGAATGTTCATAATGCGCCATGGAATAGAGGTAAGAGAAGCAACATGGATTAGAACTACATGGTTACACACACCAAAAAAAACCCACCCCCAAACAATCCAATTTTGAGCTCAACACGTGGATTCAGTAATACTAGAGCAGGAAAAAACATTCAGGATAAATTTTGTGCAAGTGTTGTCAGTGAAACTACCGTCAATTCCAGAAGAGTAATTTTTTTCTTAATTTGCGTAATTGTCTCTAATCCAGACTCTGTAAGACACTTTTCCTTCAAGTGAGTTCTTGCTATCCTTTTAAGGATCAGGTGGTACTCCATTAGCTAGGTCCATCCAATGAGACACTGCCTATCTTCCTTGAAGAGCTCATACGTTCTAAGACATGTTTGGGATAAGAAGCGATCTTAGGCGATCAATTAGACACTACCTCAATTTAAGAAGGATATTGAGACACTTGAACCTGTCCAGAGAAGCGCAACGAGGCTAGTGAGAGGTCTCGAGCACAAGCCCTATGAGGAGAGGCTAAGGGAGATGGGGTTGTTTAGCCTGGAGAAGAGAAGGCTCAAAGGAGACCTTATTGCTCTCTACAACTACCTGAAGGGAGGTTGTAGACAGGTGGGGGTTGGTCTCTTCTCCCAGGCAACCAGCACCAGAACAAGAGGACACAGTCTCAAGCTGCACCAGGGGAAGTTTAGGCTTGAGGTGAGGAGAAAGTTCTTTACATAAAGAGTTGCTGGCCATTGGAATGTCCTGCCCAGGGAGGTGGTGGAGTCACCATCCCTGGAGGTGTTCAAGAGAGGACTGGACATGGCAGTTGAAGCCATGGCTTAGTTAGTCATGAGGTGTTGGGTGACAGGTTGGACTCAATGATCTCTGAGGTATTTTCCAATCTTACTGATTCTATGATTTTCTAATGAAATAATAAACACTTATATCTCCATCTTCCATCTTTAGAGCACACAGAAAAAGGAAAATGTAAAAGAGAGAGAATAGCTCTACCCTGGTTTAAATAAATATTAAAATAGCAGGCAGATACCAGAGAAGTAAGAAGGTAATCTTATTTCAAGCTGAGTTTGGGTTTTTTTGGGGTCTTTTTTTGATTTTGTTTAAAAAAACCCAATCAAACGAAACAATCCATCAATATTTGTATAAGTTCACTGCATGCAAACAGTCAGCTCAAGTTAGGGAAAGATATATATTTTTACAATGTTTTGGAAATCCATAGACAACATGTTAAACATATACAACAGTTTCAAAGTGGGCTTCTACCTGAAAACATTTAGCCCTTTGTTTGGAAAAGCAGAAGCAAAATTATTAATCACTGCTGGAGACTCTGTTCAGCCCAAGATTTTAAATTAAACTCTGCAAGCAACTCACACACTAATACAGAACCAAGAATTTGTTAGCACCCCAGTTTGACAGCTGACCCATGACAAACTCAACAGCTTCCCAGCACAGCTTTCAGAATTCTCTGTATACCAACTGCTTCTCAGGCTTGCACATACCATCGACAATTAGAGTGATATCCGTAAACTGGTCCTGCTCACGTTGTTCATTCAGTCTATCCAAAATAACTTTATAGTGTTCAGGGAATTCCTGGATACATTCCATCATTTTCTCAGATTCCGTAGCAAAAGGACTACTCTGCAAAAGATGTGGTAGGACACTAAGAATATTGTACTACTCAGTAACATGTGCAGTCAGCATACGTGCAGTCAGGTTAGTACACAAACTAATTAGCACTTTTCAGGGACTATAAACCCAATAGAAATACCACACTGTCTTGGTAACAGGTTTACCCAATTTTAGCTGGCAGGTAAATGTTAGGGTTCATGAAGTGTGGCCTTATTCATACATATGGAAAAAAACAAATAGTCAAAGTGTGTAAGTGCATTTCTTTATTCTGCAGATTCAGCAGGGACCCACCTCCTTCAAAGCAAATACTGCAGGGATGTAACATCTCCATAGCTAACTATTCTACACCACCTCAGCAGCATAATCATAGAATACCAGGTTGGAATGGACCTCAAGGATCATCTGGTCCAACCTTTCTTGGAAAAAGCATGGTCTAGACAAGATGACCCAACACCCTGTCCAGCTGAATCTTAGAAGTGTCCAATGTTGGGGAATCCACCTGTAGGAAAATAATGGAAAAATGGTGAGGAAGATTGTAAACACACTGAAATGACTTGCACCTGGGATATTAAAACCCACATATACTAATTGTTGCTTAGTTTGTGTGCTTGACAAGTACATAAAACATCTATGTTTAGATAATATAGGTCTGTGAAGGACTTGGAGGCAGCTTATTGAACATGCTTGAGATTCCTACCCTGCTGTGGGGAAGATCTAAGCACAGTGGAAAACTATGCCTGCAAGAATCCTTGATATACAGAAGAAAGCAGAATGTTTGAAAGGGTTTTTGCTCTCTATCAAGGACTGAGCTCCACAATGCCTGTGTCCTTGTTTGTATACCTCCATCTGAACGTTGCTGTGGAGATCCCTCAGTTCATGAAGTAATGAGAATATCTACTCTTTGCATTTCATCTGTGGCTTTGCAGTTGTTCCTGCATCTTGCCTGTGCCAGCTCACATATCACCAGTTCCCTGGAGAGATTATTCCAGTATCTGGTTGTTCTCATTGTGAAAAATTTTCCTTGTGTGTGACTGTTTTAGGCTGTGCCTTTAAGAAAGGGACAGTTGCTGGAACAGTCTGGCTGAACATTTTGGTGAAATAATGAAAACAAGATATTATAAATGAATTTCATTGGTAGATAGGTAGAATGCAACTTTAAGTTTTAGTTCAGTTTGAGTCTCAGTCAGTTCTGTCTTTTTCAGCCTGTCTTTTTCAGTCTCTCTCTGAGCAACAGCTGTGCTGGATGGAGTTGACCTTGAACAGATAAGAAACTAATTCTTGCATATGCTTTGAGCTAACAAAATTTCCTCCTTAATAATTACCTTTTCTCTCTCTCTAACCCTTTTTGGGAAAAAAGGGAGGTAGGGGGAGAGAGGGGGTACGGGGGGGGGGGACCCTCCTGGATGGAGGAAGGAGTTTTGTTCTGTATTACATTCTTTGCTGTATATTTCTGTATATATTGTAAATACTGTATATTGTGTATATATCCATCTGCATTTCATCCTGCTTGTAAATATAACTCTTATCCATTTCTGCTCCTCCGACTGAGTTAGCCGTGGTTTCTTTGTGTGTGTGGGGAGAACTGAACTTACTCTCACCACCACATTTGTGTCTTATTGGAATCTTCTCAGGAGTAACTTGTATGCATTACTCCTTATCTTTTCTATATGACTCCTTGTAAAAAGTAGAAGCCACCCTTTAGATACTGGAACATGGTGAAAAGGTCTCCCCTAAGGTTTCTTTTCTCAAGGCTGAACAAACCCAGTTCTCTCAGCCTTTCCTCATATGGCAGGCTTCCAGTCCTTGGATCATCTTTGTGGCCCTTCTCTGGACCCTCTCCAGCCTGTCCACATCTTTTTTGTACAGTGGGGACCAAAACTGAACACAGTATTCCAAGTGTGGCCTGACAAGCACTGAGTCTTTGTCTCTACTGGTGATGTCCTTGTTGATGCAACCCAGCATCCTGTTGGCTTTCTTTACTGCAGCAGCAGCACACTGTTCACTCATATTGATCTTGTTATCCACCAGGAACCCCAGGTCCTACAGAGCTGCTTCCTAGCCAGGTAGATCCTGGTCTGTGCTGCACTCCTGGATTATGTTTTCCCAGTTGCAAGACCTTAAACCTGTCCTTGTTGAACTTCATAAAAGTTCTTGTTAGCCCACTCTTCCATCCTGCAAGGTGGCTCTCCCTTCTGAAGTGCCCACTTCCCCACTCAGTTTGATATCATCAGCAAACTTTGATCCCACCATACAGATCACTTATGAAGATATTAAACAGCATTGGGCCCAATAACAATCCCCAAGGGAACCCACTTGTGACAGGTTGCCAGTTTGAAAAAGAGCTATTTGCCATCCTCCTCTGGGTACAGCCTGTCAAACAGCTCCCCATCTACCACATATACCACTTGTCTAGAACTTTAAGATATAAGTTTCTCCAGGAGGAGGCTGTGAAAAAGCATACCAAAAGCCTTGAAGAAATTCAGGTAGAAAATGTCCACCACTCATCCTGCATCAACTGAGCAGGTTACTTTGTCATAGAATGCAGTTTTGCCAAGCATGATATGCCCTTGGTGAATCCAAGACAAATAATGTCAGTATCTTTATAAAGTTACCAATCCACTTGGTGAAAGAATGGTTTCAAAAAATTTCATGCTTAAGTCACATTTTGCATTTAGTGAACACAAAATGTTTAATTCCTTTAAATAAAGATGTAATAAAGCAGCATTTTTCAGCTTCTGAGTATATAAGAGTTTAATATGTTGTCACACTCAAGAGCAATGAGCTGCTTATGCACCCAGTCTTCTTAGACTTCTCCCCTCTTTGCCAACCTTTTGAAAGAGACATGTAGGCTTGTAATCTGATGGCTCTTCCACCCTTATTTATACAACAAACATAGCTAAGAGTAGGATTTGCAGAGGTTCTCAAACCTGAAGAGATTTAGCAGAATTCTGTGCCTGTGGACAAGACACAGATGTTAGTGTGCTGCTTATGTAAAAGAATCTCTGGAGAGTCCAAGTGCTTAAATGAAAACATTCCAGGCAAAACAATGTCAGATCTGTGCAGCAGCACTCATCTTCAATTCCCACATTAACATGGCTCTCACGATGAGAATGCCACAAAAAAAGCAAAGACATTTCAAAGTCACACTTACATTGAAACTTTTTTTCCTTTTCACAGTCTAACTCACTTTGAAGAGCATATGGTTTCTGAGAGAAGACAGTGATTAGGTTTGAATGAGTAGTAAAGGAATTGGAGACATATCCTTCATTATATTACTACACTTAGTATGGATGAAAGGAAGAAAGTCAAGAGAGCAGCTAGTATTGAATCAAACACTGAATATACAGATGGAAAATTCTGGTGTGGCAAATAAACAGTTATCTTCAGGGTGCTAGATGAAACTAGATAGCAGGTGCTATCTTCTGATGCAACATGTGCAATTGGAAAGTCCTGAGCACAAGCCTGTTGTTCCTTATGTGTACTAACCACATACTGACATCATGCCAGCTTTGAAATGAAAGTGCTAGCTGGAGCAAGGTATCATAGGGCTCAAAATTCAGACTGTAACATGAAAGGCTTCCTGTTTCCAGTTGCTGCTTCCAGTTTCTGGTTTTGGGATGTTGGGCTTTTCCACTGGGCTGGCTGAAGGTTGGGGGGTGGAAAGGGAGTTGCTGGCACCTGCTGCCGCCTCTACTTTTGGTGTTTTACTGAAAAACAGGCTAAGATAATTGTGTGTTACATCATCTCATTAAACTCCTTATCTCAACCCAGGGGGATTTTTGTGTGAGGGAGGGCTTATGGGAGTGGACTGTGTTAACTGAGAAAGGTCCATTTTTGGTGTCCCAACATGCAGCAAAAGGGTTAAGATAATGAGACTTGTTAACAAAAAGGGTTGAGATAACAAGAAGCAAGATAATGAGAGGGTTTAATTAAGGCTTGTTAAAAGAGTTTTCTGTATGTTTGTTTTTTTCCCCATGGTATGTTTGCTATGTTGATGCATTTGCTTACCAGGGGTTGGCTGGGGCCAATGTGCAGTTGTATTCTACGTGCACCCTGTGATGGTGCTTATCATGTCAAGGGAATGGATTAAAGCTATGCCATTGCTGTGTTGGTTACTGGCATGTTATAATATGGTTACTCCATGTGGTGGTTTTAGACTATGCCTTTAAACTTTAATTACAGATTTCGAGCAGAAAAGTAGAAAAATAGAAATAATTCACTATTGGGTGTAAAAAGGAAAATAAAAAGTTATTCTAAACAAATTCATTGGGTAAATATCTGGAATAAGACGAGCTGTACCATAACAATTCTTGCCTTTTTCTCTTCTCTTCTGATCTCGGCTGGTTTTGCTTTGCTCAGGAGATGTAACTTGTGTGCTTTGGCTGACCTTGGATAAGTCTAACCCACTGCTTCTCTCTCCACTCCTTTCTCTCTAAGGACAGGGGGTGGAGGGGCAGTGGAACGGCTTTGCCGGGGCTCTTGACCAGAGGAGTTTTCGTGTTGTTTTCTAATTGTAAATATTTCTATAATATTGTAAATACTGTATATTTTGTACATATTCATTGCATTACATTGTAAAGTGTAGATTTTCATAGTAGTATCATAGTATCAGTCAGGATTGGAAGGGACCACAAGGATCATGTAGTTCCAACCCCCCTGCGATGGGCAGGGATACCCCACACTAGATCAGGCTGGCCAGACCCTCGTCCAGCCTGGTCTTAAACACCTCCAGGGACGGGGCCCCAACCACCTCCCTGGACAACCCATTCCAGGGCTTCACCACTCTCATGGTGAAGAACTTCCTCCTCACATCCAGCCTGAATCTCCCCACCTCCAGCTTCATTCCATTCCCCCTAGTCCTATCACTACCTGACACCCTAAGAAGTCCCTCCCCAGCCTTCTTGTAGGCCCCTTGATTGGCTTTCCAGGCTGCAAGTGCACATTGAGAACTCATGTTGAGCTTCTCCTCCACCAGCACCCCCAAGTCTCTCTCCTCAGGGCTGCTTTCCAGCCAGTCACTGCCCAGCCTGGATTTGTGCCTGGGATTGCCTTGACCCAGCTGCAGGACCCTGCACTTGATCTTGTTGAACCTCATGAGGTTGGCTTGTGCCCACCTCTCCAGCCTGTCAAGGTCCCTCTGGATGGCATCCCTTCCCTCCAGCATGTCTGCTGCACCACACAGCTTGGTGTCTTAGTCTCTTCTCTCTAGCAACCAGCACCAGAACAAGAGGACACAGTCTCAAGCTGCGCCAGGGGAAGTTTAGGCTCGAGGTGAGGAGAAAGTTTTTCACTGAGAGAGTCGTTCTCCATTGGAATGTGCTGCCCAGGAAGGTGGTGGAGACACCATCCCTGGAGGTGTTCAAGAGGGGATTGGACGTGGCACTTGGTGCCATGGTCTAGTCATGAGGTCTGTGGTGACAGGTTGGACTCAATGATCTTTGAGGTCTCTTCCAACCTTGGTGATACTGTGATACTGTGATACTGTGATAGTGTGTCATCAGCAAACTTGCTGAGGGTGTGTGGTCGTTTGAGGCTGTGCCTTTAAGAACAAACACTGCTGGAACACACTGGCTAATGTTTTCGGTAATAGAACCAAAACATTCTGATATTCTAAATGAATTTCATTGGTTGATAAACAAAAATGCAGCTTTAGATTGTAGAGCAGTTGGAAATTTTTTTTCCTCAGTTCAGTTTGGTTTGGGAGTTGGGGGAGTTTGGTGTTTCAGCCTGTTCTCCCTGCCTGCTTCTTCTGCGAACTGCTGGAGTTGGCCTTCAAATAAGCAAACACTAATCCTGCATGGGCTTTTGAAGCTTGCTAACAACTCTTCTCCTTAGTAACTTGCCTTTCTCTCTCTCTAACCCCTTTTTGGGGAGAAAGGGAGGAAGGGGGGGGAGAGAGGGGGTTCCAAGGAGGGGATCCCTCCCTCGGGGAGGGATTTTCGTTGCGTTATTTGTCTTTGCTGTGTATTTCTGCGTATATATTGTAAATACCTGTATATATTGTGTTATATATAACCTGCTTTCCATATATGCTTGTAAATATATAGCTTGCTCTTCGATTGGGCTAGTTGTGGTTTCTTACTCTGAGGAGGAGGGAGAGCTAAGCCCTCTCTCAACCTACCACATTATTGGCTGCCCAACTCGGGGCTTGGTGACAAATTAGTT
This sequence comes from Dryobates pubescens, assembly GCF_014839835.1. Lineage (NCBI taxonomy): Eukaryota > Metazoa > Chordata > Aves > Piciformes > Picidae > Dryobates > Dryobates pubescens. The sequence goes on along the minus strand of NC_071656.1, from coordinate 619,365 downwards.
TGATTTATTGCTAGCTTGAGTCAGACGAGCAAACATGAAGGTATTTTGGCTTTTAGAGCGTCTGTTCTTCTCGGTCTTTGGTGTATTGATCTACAAGTATTGCCTGGGTATGATTATCGATCAGATAGGTAAATATATAATGCAAAAATTATATTTGTGGTTTAAGTACAAGATGCAACTCCTGTATGATCGGTGCCTGAAATTCTTTTGGGTGAAAAGATACAGGAATGTAACATCTAGAACACTCCCTATTGAGATAAAGGAGTTTAAGATTCCGCTCGGTGAAAGGGTAATTTTAAGTGATGGCTGGGATCCAAAGCTGATTTTCTCGATGTGTGTAATCCTGCTGCTGGTGATAAGTAATGTGTATTTGCTGGTAACACTGTACCGGGAGAGAAAAGTTTCTAAGGCATGTTTTGTTATTAAACGGAGGGCAAAGAGACGAAAACACCACCCTGGCTCTGTTTCAGGAACATCCAGTGAGGATGATAATGGGGAATCTGTGTCAGTTAAAGATAAAGCTAAAAAGTCAATCGGCAAGGCAGCTCTGAATGGCAGTGTTGATGATTCTGGCAAGCAGCCAGGGGCTGCAGTTGCCCCAAACATGGCGGCTCCCGTGTCCCCGGCAGCCACCATTAACGAGGCAAAGTCATTTCCTCCTTCTTCCATGGCAGGAGCAGAAGCGTCCTCCAAAGCAGCTAATCTGTCTCAAAGCTTATCAGCTTCTGATAATAAGGCAGCTGGAAACCCAAACACAGCTCCAGTAAAGCAAGTAGCAGTTTTAACAACAAGGAGGGGTAAGACTAAAGCTGATTCAGGAGTTGACGGGGATGCACAGCAAGGTTCTTCTGCTGGGGAGGAAGAGAAAATTTGTCTTAAAAATATAGCTGAGTTATTGAGATCATCAGAGGATCGAGATGCATCTCTTGGTAGGACAGCAGCTAGTGGTGGTGCTTCTCAGCTTAAAGGGATCCTTGAGAGAGTGACAGAAAGGTTGTTTGGACAACAAGTTGAGGAAGAGGAGGCAAAGGAAGAGGAGCAACAAGATGACATAACCGACTGCTCTTCACCACGTGAGGAATTACGAAATGTAAGAAAAGACTATCTCAGAGCAGATAAGGAGCCAGTTCTCGCTTGGCTTGGTAGATGTTATGATACAGGTGCTCCAGCTCTAATTGTTGGAGACAAGTCAGCAGCCCAGCTAGGAACTCTCTCGAAGGATAATGGAATAGATAGACATCTAGGCAAGGCTCTCAGTAAGGTTAATTGGTGGATACGCCTTCTAATGGCGGTTCTCATGAGATACCCTTCCCGAGATAATCTTCCCTGGAATCCTAAGCCCTGGACTACCATAGATGAGGGAATTAAGCGTCTGAGAGAATTTGCTGTTAGAGAGATACTCTATGGTGAACATGAATCTCTGAATCCTGTAGGAAATGGTCTTGCTAAAAAGCTCATCAAGCTTGCACCTTCTAATTATGCAAACATTCTGGCAAGCAGAATTGTAGCAAGAAATTATGGTGGAGCTCCTCCTACAGTTGGCCAATTCACTGATCAATTGAGACAATTGGATGATAGCATGACACGTGTTTCTTTGGTTTCAGCCATTGAAACTCTCTGGAAAACTGGAGAATTGCATGAAAGAGCTGAAGGATGAATTTAAAAATACCATATCCCAATTGGCACAAAGAGATAATTCCAATTCTTCCTCCAGGTGGGTGCAGGTTTCAGCTGTGAGGAATAGACGTCCTCCAAGGAGGTCATTCCAAAACAGGCCAAACCAAAACAGACCACCAAGGCAATCACGTAGGACTATTTGGATTACCCTGCGTGATCAGTTTGGTGAGAACATGAACAGGTGGGATGGTCAACCAACTTCTAATCTTTTCAGGAGACTGAGAGAACTGCAAAGTGGCAGAACCCGAGGTAGCAATACCAGAAGGGTAGCTGTTACTTCTACAGTTCCCCAGGACAACTCTAATAGCTCCAACAGTGGCTCCAGTTCTAACACTGCACAGTGTGCTCGTTGCACCTGTGGACATGTTCCCCATAACTAGGGGTGCCCTGCCTCCCGCCAGGGGGAGGAGAGGGGTAATACAGATAACAGAATCTATTGGGATGTGTACATCCAGTGGCCTGGCACTTCACACTTTCAGAAGTACAGGGCCTTGGTTGACACAGGAGCTCAGTGCACCATAATGCCATCAAATTATCAGGGATCAGAGTCTATAACTATTCTGGGAGTCACTGCTGGATCTCAAGAGTTAAGTAAGGTGGAGGTTAATATAAGTTTAACTGGTAAACAGTGGAAGAAGCATACAGTTGTGACCGGACCTGATGCACCTTGTATTTTGGGAATTGATTTTCTGAGAGAAGGGCGTTTCAAGGACCCTAAAGGTTACAAATGGGCTTTTGGAGTAGCTTCTGTAGAAATTGATGGACAAAAACTGAAACTGTCTGCTAGACCTGAGCTTTCTGATGAATCTGCAGTTGTGGGACAACACAAGATTCAGGACATTAAATTGCCGGTTGCTTCTCGGACTGTGCATCACAGACAATACAGAACCAACCGTGACTCTTTGTTGCCCATTCAGAATCTGATTCGTCAGTTGGAGAGTCAGGAAGTCATCAGCAAAACTCATTCACCTTTCAACAGTCCAGTGTGGCCTGTGCGAAAGCCGAATGGAGACTGGCGTCTGACAGTGGACTACCGAGCCCTGAATGAAGTAACTCCGCCTATGAGTGCAGCAGTACCAGACATGATGGAACCGCAATATGAGCTGGAATCCAAAGAGGCCAAATGGTATGCTACCATAGACATTGCTAATGCATTCTTCTCTATTCCCATAGCAGAGGAATGCAGGCCTCAGTTTGCTTTCACCTGGAGAGGAATCCAGTACACTTTCAACAGACTGCCAATGGGCTGGATCCACAGCTCCAGCATCTGTCATGCAGTAATCCATGATGCTCTGGAGGAAGGTGGTGCTCCAGAACACATCCAGTTCATCGATGATATCATCGTCTGGGGTAAAACTGCTGAGGAAGTCTTTGAGAAAGGTAACAAAATCATGGACATTCTTCTGAATGCAGGTTTTCCTATCAAGAGAGACAAAGTAAAAGGTCCTACCACAGAGATCCAGTTTCTGGGAGTGCAGTGGCAGGATGGACGCCGACACATTCCAGTGGATGTGGTAAATAGAGTCTCTACCATGGCAAATCCCACAAACAAGCAAGAAACTCTACGTTTCTTGGGGATAGTGGGATTTTGGAGACTACACATCCCTGGATACAGCCAGATTGTGAAACCTCTGTATGATGTGACTCGAAAGAGGAACAGTTTCCACTGGGGACCTGAACAGCAAGCAGCCTTTGACCAGATAAAGCAAGAGGTAGTTCAAGCAGTGGGTCTGGGACCTGTCCGAGATGGTCCAGACATTAAGAACATTTTGTACACGGCTGCAGGTGACAATGGTCCAACCTGGTGCTTGTGGCAAAAAGCTCCAGGTGAGACATGTGGATGACCTCTTGGCTTCTGGAGTCGAGGTTACAGAGGTTCAGAGGCTAATTATACTCCAACAGAGAAAGAGATTCTAGCTGCCTGTGAAGGAGTGAAAGCAGCTTCTGAAGTAATTGGAACTGAATCACAACTTCTCTTAGCTCCCAGATTACCAGTTTTGAATTGGATGTTCAAAGGCAAAGGTTCCACACCACATCATGCCACAGATTCCACCTGGTCCAAGTGGATGGCTCTGATAACACAGAGAGCTCGAATGGGAAATCTTGAAAGACCTGTTCTGGTGGAGGTGATCTCAAGTTGGCCTGAAGATACCAACTGTGCTAAACCTCCAGAGGAGAGAGTAACTCGTGCTGAGGAAGCTCCTGCTTACAATGACCTTTCTGATGATGAAAAGAAATATGCTTTGTTCATAGACGGTTCCTGTCGTCTCGTCGGGAACAAGCGAAGGTGGAAGTCTGCAGTGTGGAGTCCAACACGCCGAGTTGCAGAGGCGAAGGATGGAGAAGGAGAATCCAGTCAGTTTGCAGAGGTAAAAGCTGTCCAGCTGGCTCTTGATGTAGCTGAACGTGAGAGATGGCCAAAGCTTTATCTCTACACCGACTCATGGATGGTAGCCAATGCTCTATGGGGTTGGCTAAAGAACTGGAAGAAGAATGGCTGGCAGAGGAAAGGAAAACCCATCTGGGTAGCCGACCTGTGGCAAGACATTGCTGATCGAGTCGAGAGAATTCCAGTGAAGGTGAGACACATTGATGCTCACATTCCTAAGAGCAAAGCTACTGAGGAACAGCAGCACAACCATCAGGCAGATCTAGCTGCAAGAGTTTCTCAAGTAGACAAGGACTCTGATCTTGATCTTGACTGGAAACACCAGGTGAGATGTTCTTAGCTCGGTGGGCTCACGATTCATCAGGACATCAAGGCAGAGATGCAACATACCAATGGGCTCGTGACAGATCCATAGACATTTCCATGGATGCGATCACACAAGTCATCCATGACTGTGACATTTGTGCTGCTATTAAGCAGGCAAAGCGAATTAAACCCTTGTGGTATGGTGACAGATGGTCCAAGTACAGGTATGGTAAAGCCTGGCAGATTGACTACATCATTCTACCACGTTCTCATTCTGGTAAGCAGTACGTGCTTACTATGGTAGAGGCGAACACTGGATGGCTGGAAACTTATGCAGTTCCACATGCAATTGCACGCAACACCATTCTCAGTCTGGAGAGACAGATCCTGTGGAGACACGGAACTCCAGAGAGGATTGAGTCAGACAACGGAACTCACTTCAAGAACAACCTTGTAAAGAGCTGGGCAAAAGAGCACGGTATTGAGTGGATTTTCCATATTCCTTACTATGCACCAGCTGCAGGGAAGATTGAACGCTACAACGGTTTGTTGAAGACCACTCTCAAAGCCATGGGAGGTGGATCTTTGAAAAACTGGGAGAAACATTTAGCACAAGCAACCTGGCTGGTGAATAGTAGAGGTTCAGTGAACCGAGCTGGACCGGCACATTCAGATCTGCTACAGAAAGTAGAAGGTGATAGAGTTCCTGTTGTTAGAGAAAAGAATCTGTTAGGGAAAACTGTTTGGGTATTTACATAGAATACATAGAATAAACCAGGTTGGAAGAGACCTTCAAGATCATCGCGTCCAACCCATCAATCAATCCAACACCACCCAAACAACTAACCCACAGCACCAAGCACCCCATCAAGTCTTCTCCTGAAAACCTCCAGTGATGGCGACTCCACCACCTCCCCAGGCAGCCCATTCCAATGGGCAATCACTCTTTCTGTATAGAACTTTTTCTAACATCCACCCTGAACCTCCCCTGGCGCAGCCTGAGACTGTGTCCTCTTGTTCTGGTACTGGTTGCCTGGGAGAAGAGACCAACATCCGTCTGTCTACAACCTCCCTTCAGGTAGTTGTAGAGAGTAATAAGGTCACCCCTGAGTCTCCTCTTCTCCAGGCTAAGCAACCCCAGCTCCCTCAGCCTCTCCTCATAGGGCTTATATTCCAAACCCCTCACCAACTTTGTTGTTCTTCTCTGGACTCGTTCCAGCAAGTCAACCTCCTTCCTAAACTGAGGGGCCCAGAACTGGACACAGTACTCGAGGTGCGGCCTAACCAGTGCAGTGTACAGGGGCAGAATGACCTCCCTGCTCCTGCTGGCCACACTGTTCCTGATGCAGGCCAGGATGCCATTGGCCCTCTTAGCTGCCTGGGCACACTGCAGCCTCATGTTCAGTCTACCGTCGACCAGCACCCCCAGGTCCCTCTCAGCCTGACTGCTCTCCAGCCACTCTGACCCCAGCCTGTAGCTCTGCATGGGGTTGCTGTGGCCAATGTGCAGAACCCAGCACTTGGATGTGTTAAATCTCATGCTGTTGGACTCTGCCCATCTGCCCAGCCTGTCGAGGTCCCTCTGCAGAGCCTCTCTACCCTCCAGCAGATCAACTCCTGCCCCCAGCTTGGTGTCGTCAGCAAATTTACTGATGATGGACTCGATGCCCTCGTCCAGATCATCAATAAAGATGTTAAAGAGCATGGGGCCCAGTACTGATCCTTGGGGCACACCACTAGTGACTGGCCGCCAGCTGGATGTGGCACCATTCACCACCACTCTCTGGGCTCGGCCCTCCAGCCAGTTCCTAACCCATCGCAGTGTGCTCCCATCCAAGCCATGGGCTGACACCTTGGCCAGGAGTTTGCTATGGGGAACGGTGTCAAAGGCCTTGCTGATGTCCAGGTAGACTACATCCACAGGCCTCCCCACATCCACCAGGTGGGTCACCTGATCATAGAAGGAGATCAGGTTGGTCAGGCAGGACCTGCCCTTCCTAATCCCATGCTGGCTGGGCCTGATCCCTTGGCCATCCTCTAAGTGTTGTGTGATTGCACTCAGGATGACCTGCTCCATAATCTTTCCTGGCACTGAGGTCAGGCTGACAGGCCTGTAATTCCCTGGCTCATCCAACCGGCCCTTCTTGTGGATGGGTACCACGTTGGCCAGCTTCCAGTCATCTGGGATTTCTCCAGTGAGCCAGGACTGATGAAAAATCATGGAGATCATCATTTTCGCCCTCAGGAGAGGCTAAACCTGTCCGAGGGGTGGTTTCAGCAGAAGGTCCGGGTCACACTTATTGGGTAATGCAAGAGAATGGTGAAATTCAGTGTATTCCACAAAGAGATTTAACTTTAGCTGAGAGTTTAATTTCAGACTGTTGTACAGCTACAGCGCGTCCAAAGGAAGAATCCCTGAGGAATCTACGGTGCACGAACCCTGAGAACCCCGAGAGCCCTGAGTCAGCTGAGAGTCCCTGAGTCCCTGTTTCCCTTTTCTTCGCTTCGTCGGCAGAGAGACAAACTGTTTTCCATTTTCTTGATTTTGGATTTTCTTGGACTTCTGAATCATCTACATCTGAGTATAGCCGGAATGGACTATGAACTTGACTTTCACACTGTAAATATTGTTCTGGATTAGATGGACAGTACGAACAGCCAATGAAATTGTTTAGAAAGGGGTGGACTGTGGTCATTTGAGGCTGTGCCTTTAAGAACAAACACTGCTGGAACACACTGGCTAATGTTTTCGGTACTACAACCAAAACATTCTGATATTCTAAACGAATTTCATTGATTGATAAACAAAAATGCAGCTTTAGATTGTAGAGCAGTTGGAAATTTTTTTTCCTCAGTTCAGTTCGGTTTGGGAGTTGGGGGAGTTGGAGTTTCAGCCTGTTCTCCCTGCCTGCTTCTTCTGCGAACTGCTGGAGTTGGCCTTCAGATAAGCAAACACTAATCCTGCATGGGCTTTTGAAGCTTACTAACAACTCTTTTCCTTAGTAACTTGCCTTTCTCTCTCTCTAACCCCTTTTTGGGGAGAAAGGGAGGTGGGGGGGGGAGAGAGGGGGTTCCAAGGAGGGGATCCCTCCCTCGGGGAGGGATTTTCGTTGTGTTATTTGTCTTTGCTGTGTATTTCTGTGTATATATTGTAAATACCTGTATATCTGGTGTTATATATAACCTTTCCATATATGCTTGTAAATATATAGCTTGCTCTTCGATTGGGCTAGTTGTGGTTTCTTACTCTGAGGAGGAGGGAGAGCGAAGCCCTCTCTCAACCTACCACAGGGTGCACTCAATGCCACTGTCCATGTCACCCACAAAGATGTTGAACAAGACTGGTCCCAGGACTGATCCCTGAGGGACTCTGCTTGTCACTGGCCTCCACTGGGACATGGACCCATTCACAGCCACTCTTTGGGTGCGCCCATCAAGCCAGTTCTTTATCCATCTAGTGGTCCACCCATCAAACCCATGTTTCACCAGCTTGGAGACCAGGATGTGGTGCAGGACAGTGTCGAAGGCTTTGCTCAGGTCCAGGTAAACGACATCAGTTGCTTGCCCCTCATCTATTAATGTTGTGACCTTGTCATAGAAGGCCACCAGGTTGGTCAGGCAGGATTTGCCCTTGGTGAAGCCATGCTGACTCTTCCCAATCACCTCTTCACTATTCTTCTGAGTCAGTAGTGCCTCCAGGAGGATACATACATAGAATACATAGAATACATAGAATAAACCAGGTTGGAAGAGACCTTCAAGATCATCGCGTCCAACCCATCAACCAATCCAACACCGCCCAAGCAACTAACCCACGGCACCAAGCACCCCGTCAAGTCTTCTCCTAAAAACCTCCAGTGATGGCGACTCCACCACCTCCCCAGGCAGCCCACACCAACATCTGCTCCATGATCTTTCCAGGCACAGAGGCGAGACTGACTGGCCTTCTGAGTTGGTCTGTCAAAGTTAATTCTGGGGGGAAACTTTAACCCACCACATTAGACTAGCCAATTGGTTTAGATATAATCTCACCCAATTTATACCTTTTCAATGAATTAAGGAAAAAAAAGAGGGTGTATCATTTTTGGAAAAAAGCAGAGGTGACCCAGGAAATGTTTAAGGATGTTGCTAAGTCATGTAGGATAATAATTAGAGAGGCAAAAGCCCATTTAGAACTTAGACTGGCCTCTATTGCGAAAGTCAACAAAAAATGCTTTTAGGAATATATTAACAGCAAGGAGGGGCAAGGACAACCTCCACTCCTTAGTGCACATTGTGGTGGGTTGAAAGGAAAGGCCCAGCTTTCCCTCCCCCACTAAGAAGAAGTAAAGGAAAAAAAACCAACCACAACTAGCCCAGCTGGTGAAGCGAAGGGAATGCTGTATTTACAAAAGCAATTTTGGAACACAGGGAACTTATGTACACAAATATACAGAATTTACAATATATACAGAAATATACAGCAAAGAAAGAAAAACAGAAACCAAACCCCGGACAGAGGGGGCTCCCCCCCTGCGCCCCCTTCACCCCCCTACCTCCCTTCTTCCCCAAAGAGGAGTTGAAAGAGCAAAGGGGTGTTAACAAGGCAGAAAAAGGCCTAAGTACAGGGGGGTTAGTAGCTTATCTGTTATTTGGCCAGAAGCCCAGAAGCGGTCAGCTAGAAGGGAGGTGAAAGGAAGCAAAACTAAACTGAAGCTCCAGCCACTCCGTGTCTTAAGATCTTACTCCCCCATAATCCACCAATGAAATTCATTTAGAATACAATATATTTACAAACATTTAGCCAGAGTGCCCCTTCCTTAAAGGCACATCCTCAAACGGTCACACACATGGAGGCGAATATTGTAACAAAATTGGGTAGTGTTGGATGATAGGTTGGACATGATGATCTTGAAGGTCTCTTCCAACCTGGTCTATTCTATTCTATTCTATTCTATTCTATTCTAAAAGATGAGGAAAAGGCAGAGGTACTTAACACCTATTTTGCCTCAATTTTTAATAGCAGGATAGATTGTCTTCCTGACACCTGGCGTCCTGAGCTGGCAGATGGAGGCAGGGAACAATATAGTTCCCCTGTAACCCAGGAGGAAGCAGTTAGAGACCTGCTCAGCCACTTGGATCCCCACAAGTCTATGGAACTGGATGGGATCCATCCTAGGATGCTGATTGAACTGGCAGATGAGCTCACCAAGCTGCTCTCCATCATTTCATCATTTTTCAACAGTCCTGGCTCACCAGAGAGGTCCCAGAAGACTGGAAGCTGGCCAACGTGATGCCCATCCACATGAAGGGCCAGAAGGAGGAGTCAGGGAATTAAAGGCCTGTCAGTCTGACCTCAGTGCCAGGCCAGATTATGGAACAGGTCATCTTGAGTGCAATCACGCAGCACTTAGAGGATGGCCAAGGGCTCAGGTCCAGCCAACATGGATTTAGGAAGGGCAGGTCCTGCCTCTCCAACCTGATCTCCTTCTATGATCAGGTGACCCGTCTGGTGGACGTGGGGAGGCCTGTGGATGTAGTCTACCTGGACTTCAGCAAGGCCTTTGACGCTGTCCCCCACAGTAAACTGTTGGATAAGCTGTCAGCTCATGGCTTGGACCGCAACACTCTGTGCTGGGTCAGGAACCAGCTGGAGGGTGGAGCCCAGAGAGTGGTGGTGAATGGTGCCACATCCAGCTGGCGGCCAGTCACCAGTGGCATCCCCCAGGGATCAGTGCTGGGCCCCATCCTCTTTAACATCTTCATTGATGATCTGGATGAGGGGGTTGAGTCAGTCATCAGCAAATTTGCAGATGACACCAAGTTAGGAACAGATGTTGGTCAGTTAGAGGGTAGAAAGGCTCTGCAGAGGGACCTCGACCGACTGGACAGATGGGCAGAGTCTAATGGCATGGCATTTAACAAGTCCAAGTGCCGGGTGCTGCACTTTGGCCACGGCAACCCCATGCAGAGCTACAGGCTGGGGTCAGAGTGGCTGGAGAACTCCCAAACAGAGAGGGACCTGGGGGTACTGATTGACAGCTTATATTTTCCTCGGTCATCATTGCTACTGCTCACACAGGAGAGACTGCCAAAGATGTTATTCATCATTGGCAGCGAGCTTTTTCTACTGCTGGAGTTCCTCTTCAGATAAAAACAGACAATGGTCCAGCGTACGTGTCTGCAAAGGTTAACTCATGTTTGCAATCATGGGGTATAACTCATATTACAGGTATCCCTCATTCTCCCACTGGACAAGGCATTGTTGAACACGCACATGGCACATTAAAACAACTGTTGCAAAAATAAAAAGGGGGAATGGCAGGGGATCCTCCAGAAGCTCAATTCAACAAAGCTATGTACGTTCTAAATTGTTTGCAGATTTCTGGTGATTCTCGGGAACCCGATACTGCATCATTTTGGCTCCTTGGCTACCACCAGTGGGGTGTCCTCAGGAGCTAAAGTCAGGGTTCGGGATCTGCAAACAGGTCAGTGGTCTGATCTTTGTAAAATAGGGGTGTGATAGAATTTTTGCTATTAGTTCAGGATCATGATTGTCAAGGATTTGAAGGATTGTTTAAAGGATGGGGATTTTCTGGCTGGTTTCTTTCAATTGTTAAGACTGAGTTATTGTAATTGTGATTGTAATGTTACTGATGTTCCCCTGTTTGATTAATCTGTTGCAAAGGGCCCTGCAGCAGATGATCAAAGCAACATTTCTAACAGAAAAACAAAAAGGGGGAATTGTGGGGGACTGTGATATATCTGTGAACCCTCGGAAGAGCTCTGGTGAGAAAACATCACTGTGCTCCCATGAGAATCTGGAAACTCCCTGGACAGACTGAGTGGGAATGAGAAACCACAAGATGAGATGGGAGGCCACCTGGACTAGCTTAACAAGTAACTATAGCAATGCTATCGCTAACCCATGAGAATCTTGAGAAAAGTTCATTAACCAATTGCAGGCAGCCACACTAACGATACACACAATATAAGAGTTGTGTGCTGGAATAAATCTCGGGCTTTTTGGCCTTCTGTATGCTCTGCTTGTGTTTGATTCTTGTCGCACGGACCATCACCTTATCCCTACCTCGACTTCTATACAACGACAAAACTAGGCATCCACAAATCCATGGGCCCCAATGGGATGCTGAATGCTGAGGGAAGTGGCAGAAATCATTGCTATACCATTCTCCATCACCTTTGAAAAGTCTTGGAGAACAAGAGAGGTGTCTGAGGACTGGAGGAAAGCCATTGTCACGCTAGTCTTCATAAAGGGCAAAAAGGAGGACCCAGGTGTTGCAGTTTGGGCTGGGTGCCCTCTGCTACAGGGGTGTTTCCTGTGTCCAGAAGTCCAGCCCAGAGGGGTAGGCACAGGAAATTATGTATTTCTGCCATAATCCCTTGCATCATTATAAATTTTGCGGCGGGGTCTGGCACTTTCTCTTTTTTTCTCCTCCGTCAGCCGGTAACTGGGGGAGATGTCTGCTGGCTTTGGGCCTGCTAGGCCCAAGGCCACAGGGGGATGGGCAGTCTCAGACCTGGCCAGCTGAGACTAGCCCAGCAGAGGGAGGGGGAAGAAGGAGCCCTGGGGGTCTTGGGTGTACCCTCAGGTGGGAACGGGATGCCTCTGGGTTTGTTTTGAGATCTTTCTTTGTCACTGCGCTTTTGCTTTTCTGTAACATTCACTGCTTTCTATTTAAACTTTCATCACTTTTGCAATCCGTTTGTCTGAGTGTTTTGTTCCTGCCCATGGTGGGGAGAGGGGGCTGCCCTCTACCCAGCACATTCTTGGTAGCAGAGGATGGTTGTTGTGGGGAGGGGGTCTGCCTCTAATCCCACTACATTCTTGGCGAGCCAGGCAGGAGAAAGAGTTTGCTATTGTGTGCATTCTACAGATCAGATTGCAAAAGATAAGAGAGTTTAAATTTAGTTCTGGGCGTCGTTTTGGTTTTCTGACAGTTGGGGCTCAAAGTGTTGTTGTTGGGGCGATTGTGTGAGTTCTTGTGGATTGCAGGGGGACACCTGGTGCGTGGCCAGTGGCACGGAGCCCCTCCTGCTATTTCAAACAGGGGTGGCTCTTAACCATCGGAATTGGGGCATCGCTTGAGAATGCGGGACCTGCCCCTCCTCCACCTTTACTCTCTGCGGAGCGGCAGAAGCAGCGGGGGTGAAATGGGGGAAGGGGCAGCGGCGAGCAGATCAAAGTCAGGTCCGTTCTCGCTGCGGGGTAGGGCCAGCCGCGGCGGAGCGGGCAAGCCCGGCTCCCGATACCCAAGAAGGGCGAACGGGAACTCAGTTCGAAAGCTGTTCTCAAGGGCCCTGGGGACGCGTTTATGGCTTTCTCTGGAGGAGCCGTTTGAATGCCCGAGGGGTGGAGGCGATTTTGATTCTGTACCGCGGCGGTAGAGGTGGCTGGAGCCCTGCTGTATGCTCGGGTTGCGGTGGCGGCGGGCCGGGCCGTGCACGCGGGCTGCGGTGGCGGTGGGCCTGGCCGTGTGCTCGGAGCGGCAACGGCGGCCCAGGCTGTGCATTCGGGCCGCAGCGGGGCCGGCCCTATTCTCTTCCCCCGACTTTTCGGACGAGTTCCGAAAATGGTGTCTAGCAACTGGCTCTACCTCCCTTCTTCTCAGTAGGTTGTGGAGCAGCCCCTCCCTCTCCCGGGGTGGGGCTGTGTAGTTGGAGCTGCCACATCTGCGGTATGCGAATGCCCAGTGGGGGGGCGGTGTACCTGTGGCATGCATCTGCGTAGCCTCGGGCCGCGGCTGGAAGTGGTCAGCACTGGGCTTGGGATAGGTCCGTGCAGTGTTGAGAGAGGCTCAGCGTGCTATTTTCCTGGAGGGGTGGAGAAGCAGTTAGAGCCTGATTGTTCTGACTGGCTAGCCCCAGGGGTGGAAATATGCCGCTGAGTAAATACAGATGGGAATAAAGGTTTGGTTGAGAAGTTGTGAGGCTTTTCCAGGTGACCAGGATGTCCAACGGATCCATGAAGAGCTTGCACCGCAGAAGAGTGAACTCTGCATCGCGGGAGGTTCCATTAGATGAGAGGAGAAGAACTGGAATGGACTGACACTTGAGCCTGAATGAGAGACTGAGTGGACGCCCAGATGAAGATATTGACTCTGCCGGACATGTCATCAGAAGATTTCTGATTTGATGATGTGTTTAGGTGCAAAGATTATGGTATGAAATAAGGGGTGGCGTGTTGCAGTTTGGGCTGGGTGCCCTCTGCTACAGGGGTGTTTCCTGTGTCCAGAAGTCCAGCCCAGTGGGTGGGCACAGGAAATTAGGTATTTCTGCCATAATCCCTTGCACCATTAGAAATTTTGTGGCAGGGTCTGGCACTTTCTCTTTCTTCCTCCTCTGTCAGCCGGTAACTGGGGGAGATGTCTGCTGGCTTTGGGCCTGCTAGGCCCCAGGCCACGGGGGGATGGGCACTCTCAGACCTGGCCAGCTGAGACTAGCCCAGCAGAGGGAGGGGGAAGAAGGAGCCCTGGGGGTCTTGGGTGTACCCTCAGGTGGGAACGGGATGCCTCTGGGTTTGTTTTGAGATCTTTGTCATTCTGCTTTTGCTTTTCTGTAAACATTCACTGCTTTCTATTTAAACTTTCATCACTTTTGCAATCCGTTTTGTCTTGAGTGTTTATTCCTGCCTGTGGTGGGGGGATGGGGCTGCCTCCACCCAGCACACCAAGGCAGGTTGAAAACTGGGGGAAGGACATAGCTCAGGGTTGTGGTAAGTGAGGCAGAGTCTAGTTGGAGTCTTGTGGCTAGTGGTGTTCCCCAGGGATCAGTACTGGGTCCAGTTCTGTTCAACATCACAGAATGTTAGGGGTTGGAAGGGACTTCAAAATATCATTTAGTCCAACCTCCCTGGCAGAGTGGGATCACCTATATCAGATCATCGTAATAAATGACCTGGATGAAGGGACAGATTGAAACCTCTGCAAGTTTGCCAACAATACCAAACCGGGAGGAGTGGCTGATATGCAAGAAGGCTGTGCTGCAATTCAGCATGACCTGGGCAAGCTGGAGAGTTGGGCAGGAAAAGAACCTAATGAAATTCAACAAGGGCAAGTATACAGTACTGCACCTGGGGAAGAACAATCCCATGTATCAAGACAAGTTAGTATGGTATCAGTCAGGGTTGGAAGGGACCACAAGGATCATGTAGTTCCAACCCCCTTGCCATGGGCAGGGACACCCCACACTAGATCAGGCTGGGCAGAGCCTCATCCAGCCTGGTCTTAAACACCTCCAGGGACGGGGCCTCAATCACCTCCCTGGGCAACCCATTCCAGGACTTAACCACACTCGTGGTGAAGAACTTCCTCCTCACGTCCAGCCTGAATAGAATAGAATAGCATAAACCAGGTTGGAAGAGACCTTCAAGATAATCGTGTCCAACCTATCATCCAACACCACCTAATCAACTAAACCATGCAACCAAGCATCCTGTCAAGTCTCCTCCTGAACACCCCCAGCGATGGCAACCCCACCACCTCCTCAGGCAGCCCATTCCAGTGGGCAATCACACTCTCTCTGTAAAACTTCTTCCTAACCTCCAGCCTAAACCTCTCCTGGCACAGCCTGAGACTGTGTCCTCTTGTTCGGGTACTGGTTGCCTGGGAGAAGAGACCAACCTCTGCCTGACTACAACCTCCTGTAATGGGTTGGGGCAGATCCCCTCCCCACCACAGGCAGAAATAACGACTCAGGCAAACGGATTGCAAAAGTGATGAAAGTTTAAATAGAAAGCGGTGAATGTTACAGAAAACCCAAAGTGCAGTGACAAAGAAAGATCCCATCCCCACCTGAGGGTGCATCCAAAACCCCCAGGGCTCCTTCTTCCCCCTCCCTCTGCTGGGCTAGTCTCAGCTGGCCAGGCCTGAGACTGCCCATCCCCCTGTGGCCTTGGGCCCAGTCAGGCCCATGGCCGGGAGATCTCTCCCCCAGTTACCAAGTCTCGGAGAGGGAAGGAAAGAGGAAGTGCCAGACTCCGCACTGGATCTTATAGTGGTGCAAAGAATTATGGTAGGAAATACACAATTTCCTGTGTCCATCCCTCTGGGCTGGACTTCTGGACACAGGAAGTGAATGCACCAGGGGGGCACCCAGCTCAAACTACAACACCTCCCTTCAGGTAGTTGTAGACAGCAATAAGGTCACCCCTGTGTCTCCTCTTCTCCAGGCTAAGCAACCTCAGCTCCCTCAGTCTCTCCTCATAGGGCTTGTGTTCCAAGCCCCTCACCAACTTTGTTGCCCTTCTCTGGATACCCTTCAGCAAGTCAACATCCTTCCTAAACTGAGGGGCCCAGAACTGGACACAGTACTCGAGGTGCGGCCTAACCAGTGCAGTGTACAGGGGCAGAATGACCTCCCTGCTGTTGGGAAATGGTTTGAACATCTGTGCAAATTAGGCCTTGAAGGACTTTGTTATTAATATAGCAATGGAGTAGGAGTTGTGGAAAAGTTCTGATGCTTGGTATGCTGAAGTCAAGCTGCCCCTTAGAAGGGAGGCAAACAAGATAAGGAGCTGAGAAAAGGAGCAATTAGACTGAGCTAGAAATTCCACAGAGTAGTGCAAACAATGATGTAACCCTTTTAGAAAGTAACCAATAGTGTGTGTTAAATTAGAATGGAATTAACTATGTATAAGATAAGACCATAAATAAGGAAGTGTGGAACAATAAAGTTGGGTTTCGTTGATCATATTGATAGGTGTCGACCCCTTCTTGCGGCTAGTGGCGCCTTGAACAGGGACATTCCTTTGGAACAACACTTCCGAAGACAGAGAACGGCGTAACACTGAGGCCGCAAGTCGTAAGTTTTCCAGCCCGGTTCAGGCAGCACCGGCGGCGAGCTCGGACCAACAGGGGGGAGCGAGGCCGATCGATCACCAAAGAAGCTCGGGCAAACGCAGAGCGGGATCGATTGCTGAAGATGCTGCGAAGCCTGGGAGACTGCCAAAAAAGTCTGGGAGACTGCCTGTGCGCACAGGTACCAATGCAAAATGGAAAGGCAGGCAGCGTATGATTTATTTAAGTGTTTTTTAGAAAAACGCAAAGTATCAGGCATTGATCTGAAAAAGGAATTAGAAGGCTTATTATGTATAGCATACTAATGGGTTGTTGGGGTTTTTTTAAGGATCCTAATGAGGTTTTTGAAAGAGAAGAGTGGAGGAAACTTGGGACTACATTATGGAACAAAAAGCAGGATAGTAATATCACAACGGGAGAGGACAGACAAAATTTGCTAGCAGAGATCGTTATTTTGATGAAACTTGTTTGGAGAGACTATGGAAACAGACTGTGGGACTGGGTCACTATCAAGCTGCAAAAGCCGTGGCGAGAATGCATAAACTGTATTAAAAAATATAAACTAGAACAGCGAATGGCTGCTGCAGTTACAGCAAAGTTGTCAGGACAAGTTGCAGCCGGACGATGTGTTTCAAAGTATCGACCGATCGACCGGGGCCGCCCCCGATACATCTCGCGGCGGCCACACCGCGTTTTACCAGCCACGGCCACTGCCGTTTGCACCCAGCGAGGAATTCAAACAGCGCCGACTTTGCTTTACGGCCCCTCTGAGAAACAGCGGAGCGCTTGGGGGCTCGCGGTGACGGCGTTCTTACCACCGCACCCCACCCGCCAGCCCTGCCGGCCCCCGCGGATACCGACGGCTCCGACCAAGGCAGTACCAGCTGACGCACCACTGATACCGGCAGCACTGACAGCAGCAGCAGCCCAGCGGCGGCCGCTTGCCCGGCCCCCGCCCCTTTCCCCCGCAGAGGCTCGCACCAGCGACCCCCCTTCCCAGTGGCTTTAGCCGCAACTCTGCTCTGATTTAAAGCAACAGTGCTAATTTTCTCATTTCTGGTTGTAATGTCTTTCAGAGATTTGCTATTTAGAGTTTTGCTAAGCTTTTGTAATAAGAATGATGAATGGTATGCATTTAGTACTTGTGGGTAATTAATGCATAGTGGTTGTACTGAGGTGTGAGTACTTAGTGATGAGTTCACCTTGTGAGATTTTCTTTTGGTTCGAACCTTCTTGTCTTTGTTTTTTGTGTCTGCCTAGGCATTTCAAAGGAGCTCCATGTAATATTGTAATAATGTTAAGGTTTGTAGTGAATAGGTATTAATTTTCAACGGTATTTTTTAGCTAATGTAATGTCTTTAGATTTCCTTCTTAGACATAGACTACAAAAAACACAAAAAATTTTTTAAAATGGTGAACAAAAAAAGGTAACAAGTGCAAAGAACAATTTTTAAATGGTAAACAAAAGGTGACAAGTGCAAAGAAAAGGTTTAAACATACCAAAATATAACAAAAGTACAAAAACTCTGGTTATAAAAATAGAGTACTAAATACCAAAATGGAGTACTAAATAACAGAATAGAGTACTGAATAACAGAGTAATAAACAAGAAGAGCAACAATAAAAATAAAAATGTTAAAACCAAAATATGACAAACTAAAAAATCATAAGAATTACTGACAAACATAGCTGTTAACAAAAACATAAGACTTGTTAGCAATAAAAAAAAAGGATTATCAAGACTACTAGATTAAAACAAAAACTCTATAGAGAAAGAAGACATCAAGAAAGTTAAAATGCACAATAATAATAAAAAGAATTAATAGAAAAGCAGGTTACAAAATATAATAAAAAAGCAAAAATACAAAATAAAAGTAGAAAATAGATTAAACTAATTAAACATGCAAAAAAAAATTGAAGAATATAAGATCAAACTAAATAAAAGATTCAATACAAGATAAAAAAAACATTAAAGTTAAAAATAAAAAGGTGATTAGTATAACAAATTAAAATACAGATTAAAAATTACAACAACAAAATACAAATAATAATTAGGAAAGTAAACAAGAAATAAATTTTTAAAAACAAATGACAAGTAGGTCACCTCGAGCCTTCATTCCTGCTACCTGCGATCATCGCAATAAACAACAGCAGAAGAATAAAGACCATGAGGAAACAGCATTTCCTATGAAGCTGAACATCGATCATCTGGGATCACAAACATGATTCAGAAGAATGTACCATGGCACCATGTGAATTAGGACTGAATATTATGGTTGTTTGATAACTTTGTCTTCTCTCTTGTTAACTAAGTGTGCCTCTGAATGCAGACATCCTAGGGGGTAAAGTTTCATCTTTACATTTTGCCAAACAAAAACTGAACCAAAACAAAATCAAAATTTAAAAAAGGGGGGGAAAAGAGAGAATACCCCCATAGTAGAAAAAAGAAATTAGCTCATGGTAACCCTAGAAATGCTGTAACCCTAGAAACATCAACCCTAGAAGTGCTGTAACCCTCTCACCTCAAGACACGCAGCACAACTGTCATGAAAATGACAATCAGCAAACCTGCTTAGCACTGACCTCAATGACCGTCACAATGATCCAAGATGTCAACAGAAAGCATCTAACTTCTGAGTGTCATGACTGCTTAACTGTTGCGTGAACATTAAGAGATTAGAATTACTAGGATGAGCAAAAACATGTTATTATGTGTAATTTTTGGGCAAAGCAATGAAGCTCTTTTTGCTCTTGCTGTTTGTCTGCAAGCTTTCTGTCTGTGAAGCTAGAGCCTGGCCAGATCTACCTTTACAGATTAAAGAAATCTTGCTGCCATTAAACAATTGATGATTTTTGACCATCCTAGAGAAAATAAAAATGCAACATACCCCTAAAGCAGATTGTAAAGGATAGTGCTAAGGATTGCATTTGTGTCTTAATCTCTGTGTGCAATGTGTTCAGGCATAATCAAGTCTTCTCTATCAATAAGTGAAATGTAAAGATCGGAACTATTAAGATCTAAGTTCTTCTTTACAATGTCTGTTATTTTTGACTGTGTATTATGCCAACGCTGTTAGAACATTCTAACCAGTTCAACTTAAGCACCGTGCCCTGTATGGGTGACATGGGCCAACATGATAGGCAATAACGAATTTTGTTTGAGCTTGCAGACAGTGGGTTATAAAAGAAGTTTTAAGGTTTTTAGGTATTATTGTACTAATTTTGATTATTGTTAAGCTTGTTTATAATTGTATTATGCAAAGTGTTCAAAGAATAACCTCCAAGGCTTTACTTGCACAAAAGAAAAATGGGGGAATTGTTGGGAAATGGTTTGAACATCTGTGCAAATTAGGCCTTGAAGGACTTCCTGTTATTAATATAGCAATGGAGTAGGAGTTGTGGAAAAGTTCTGATGCTTGGTATGCTGAAGTCAAGCTGCCCCTTAGAAGGGAGGCAAACAAGATAAGGAGCTGAGAAAAGGAGCAATTAGACTGAGCTAGAAATTCCACAGAGTAGTGCAAACAATGATGTAACCCTTTTAGAAAGTAACCAATAGTGTGTGTTAAATTAGAATAGAATTAACTATGTATAAGATAAGACTATAAATAAAGTTGGGTTTCGTTGATCATATTGATCAGTGTCGACCCCTTCTTGCGGCACCCTGCTCCTGCTGGCCACACTGTTCCTGATGCAGGCCAGGATGCCATTGGCCCTCTTGGCTGCCTGGGCACACTGCAGGCTCATGTTCAGCCTACCATCAACCAGCACCCCCAGGTCCCTCTCCACCTGGCTGCTCTCCAGCCACTCTGACCCCAGCCTGTAGCTCTGCATGGGGTTGTTGTGGCCAATGTGCAGAACCTGGCACTTGGATGTGTTCAATCTCATGCCGTTGGACTCTGCCCATCTGTCCAGCCTGTCGAGGTCCCTCTGCAGAGCCTCTCTACCCTCCGGCAGATCAACTCCTGCCCCCAGCTTGGTGTCGTCAGCAAATTTACTGATGATGGACTCGATGCCCTCATCCAGATCATCAATAAAGATGTTAAAGAGCATGGGGCCCAGCACTGATCCTTGGGGCACACCACTAGTAACTGGCCGCCAGCTGGATGTGGCACCATTCACTACCACTCTCTGGGCTCGGCCCTCCAGCCAGTTCCTAACCCATCGCAGTGTGCTCCCATCCAAGCCATGGGCTGACAGCTTGGCCAGGAGTCTGCCATGGGGGACAGTGTCAAAGGCCTTGCTGAGGTCCAGGTAGACTACATCCACAGGCCTCCCCACATCCACCAGGCGGGTCACCTGACCATAGAAGGAGATCAGGTTGGTCAGGCAGGACCTGCCCTTCCTAAATCCATGCTGGCTGGGCCTGATCCCTTGGCCATCCTATAAGTGCTGTGTGATTGCACTCAAGATGACCTGTTCTATAATCTTGCCTGGCACTGAGGTCAGGCTGACAGGCCTATAATTCCCTGGCTCATCCAACCGGCCCTTCTTGTGAATGGGCACCACGTTGGCCAGCTTCCATTCCTCTGGGATGTCTCCAGTGAGCCAGGACTGCTGAAAAATGATGGAGAGCGGCATGGTCAGCACATCTGCCAGCTCTCTCAGCACCCTAGGATGGATCCCATATGGTCCCATGGACTTGTGGGGATCCAAGTGGCTAAGCAGATCACCAACTACCCCATTCTGGAACAGAGGAAGACTATGCTGCTCCCTGACTCCTTCTGCCAGCTCTGCAGGCCAGCTGTCTGGAAGACATTCTGTCCTGCTATTAAAATTTGAGGTAAAGAAGGTGTTAAGTACCTCTGCCTTTTCCTTATCCTTTATTACAACATATCCCTCCCTGTCAACCAAGGAGTGGAGGTTGTCCTTGCCCCTGCTCTTGCTATTAATATATTTATAGAAGGACTTTTTGTTGTCCTTCACAGCAGAGGCCAGTCTAAGCTCCAAATGTGCTTTTGCCTCCCTAATTTTCTTCCTACAGGACCTAGCAACATCCTTAAACTTATCACGGGTTGCCTCACCTTTCTTTCCTTAGTTCTTTTAGAAGTTCATTACCCATCCAGGCTGGCCGTCTGCCCCGGCGGCTCATCTTCCGGCACATTGGCACAGGCTGTTCCTGCACCTTCAAGAGTTCTTCCTTGAAGTAGGTCCAGCTCTCCTGGACCCCTTTATTTTTAAGGGCTGTTTCCCAAAGAACCCTCTGAGTTAGTTCCTTGAGTAACCTGAAGTCCACCCTCCGGAAGTCCAGAGTGGAGGTCTTCTTGCTGCCCCTCTTAGCTTGCCCGAATACTGAAAATTCAATTATGTCGTGGTCTCTGGCCCCTAAACACCCTTCGACCACCACATCACCCACCAGCCCTTCCCTCTTGGTGAAGAGGAGGTCAAGCATAGCCTTACCCCTGGTAGGCTCATGCAGCATGTGGGACAACAAGCTGTCCTCCATGCATTCCAAGAACCTCCTAGACTGCCTCCTCTCTGCTGTGTTGAGATCCCAGCAGATATCAGACAGGTTGAAGTCGCCCATGAGAACAAGGTCAGGCAATCTTGAGACAGCCTTAAGCTGACTATAGAATGACTCATCAACATCTTCATCCTGGTTGGGTGGTCTATAACAGACTCCAACCAGGATGTCTGCCCTGCTGGTCTTCCCTCTAATTCTCACCCACAAACACTCAACCCTATTGTCCCTGATCTCCAGCTCAATGGCTTCTAGTGCCTCCCTGATGTACAGGGCCACCCCTCCACCCCTTCTTCCTTGCCTGTCTCTCCTGAAGAGCCTGTAGCCATCAATTGCAGTGCTCCAGTCATGAGAGTCATCCCACCCCGTCTCTGTGATGGCAACTACATCATAACTGTCCTGCTGCAACAAGGCTTCCAGCTCCTCTTGTTTGTTACCCATGCTTCGTGCATTAGTGTACATGCACTGCAGCTGGGCTGCTGGTTTCACCTCTGGCTCTAGCTTATCACCCCCAGACTCCTGCCTAAGCGGACTGGTTTCAGCCCCTTCCCCCTTTGAATCTAGTTTAAAGCCCTATCTATGAGACCTGCCAATTCTCTTCCTGGAATATTTTTACCTTTGGGGGACAGGCCATTCTCGTATACTGTGACCTTTCCCCTCCTCTGGGACAGATGTACTCCATCTGTTGCCAGCTGACCTGGTGCAGTAGAAAGTTCTCTTAGATTAGGGGACTGGAACATCTACCTTACAAAGGAAAGGTCAAGAGAGCTGGGTCTACTTAGCCTGAGAAAGCAGAGACTGAGATCTAATTTACACTTATAAATATGTAAAGGAAAAGTGTCAGGAGAAGGGAGCAAAAACTTTTCAGTGGTGTCCAGTGATGAGACAAAGGGCAATGGACATAAACTGGAACACAGGAGGTCCCACACAAAGCAGGGAAAAAAAAATCTTCACTTTGAGGGTGGCAGAGCACTGGAACAGGCTGCCCAGAGAGGTTGTGGAGTCTCGCTCTCTGGAGGCATTCAAAACCCACCTGTATGTTGTTCCTGCGTGATCTACTCTGGGTGATCCTGCTCTAGCAGGAGGGTTGAATTAGATGATCTTCAGAGGTCCCTTCCAACCCCTGCCATTCTATGATCTCCTAGCTATCTCAGGAAAGATTGAGGGAAGTTTGGTGGGTAACCGCAGTGGTTGCTTCAAGATAACACAGACATGAGAACTTCTTGTGCAGTTCACTCTATTTTTCTTCAAAAACAACCATGGAGCAATGATGCAAGCCATCCTCTTGATCCCCGCTCAGCTACAGACAAGGCTTCACTCTCTCCGAGGCAGAGGCGACCCAGAGGCGACCCAGGCACTCACGCCTTACCGAACAGGGCAGGGAAGGGCGTACGCAAGGTGTCGCACTGTTAAGGGGCGGAAAACGTCTGTCACTGCCCATATCGGCTGCGAGGCGCCGCCGCGACCTGCCTCTTGCAGTCCTCACGGGCCCGACAGTCCGTGGAGCTCTCAGAGACACGCCTCGCCTCCGTCACACCGGAACTCCTCACGGCCACCCGCCGCCTCTGAACTTCAGCCCAGGTTGAAGCTGCAGCCTCCCGTCCACCAGTTACAGCCCCGTTGACGTGCGCTGATGGCAGTTAGCGCGACCCTCGACAATCGTAAGGCGGAGGCAGTACCCGCCCCAGGCGAAAGAGCCAATGAGCGCCCGGCAAGTACCAGGAGCGGGAGAAGACGGAAGGCCTAGCCAACACCGAATGCTCACTGGGCACGGGCGCTCCGAGAACGGCGCGGAAAATCGCTGACAGGCACGAGTAACCCATGAAGGCGCCCCCGATAAAGAAACCCCACCGGTGCCAGCCTGACCCATGCATTTAGCAGTACCATCACCTCATTAGTCGTTGTTGCGTCATCAAAGCGCGCATTAAATCGATCCTTTTTCAATTCCCGGGTGGATCACGCCCCGGCAGCGTGGCTCTCCGCGGGGCGGGGAAGCGGTTCTGCTAGATACTCACCTCGAGAAGTTCCACGCCTTGGTGCTTTTACTTCACCGGTTACTGCTTCCTGCTCCCTAGCACGTTGAAATGCGGAGCAACCGCTAGCCAATAGCGACTCGCATTCCCGACCTGCACTACGCGGTGGAAATGACGGCAGTCACCTTTCACACGACAGAATGTGCAGGCGTCGGGGGGCGCGGTTCAATTGCTCGGTGCATTCTGGGAGTTGTAGTCTATGTACGTGCGTTAGCACCGTACGGTTGTGGGTGGGCAGTTGGTATTGAGAGTTGTTGAGTGGAGCTGGGCCTGGGCCAAGCGAGCTGCTTCCCCAGAGCAAATACACCTCTGTGTTGTTGGCAATCCTTAAAGAGAAGAAGGCCCTTACTGTATTATGGAAATTACTCATGCCAGGTACCATAACAAGATTCAACTCTAGAGTTCTGCTCAATTAATAAGCCAAAAGAAGATTCTTCTATAAAGTCCTTATTAATAATACTAGATCTTGAGCTGTGTGTTTCCAAAGAGGAACCTCAAACATAAAATCCCTGGGCAATTTTCCCCTTGAAATCTAAATTCCCCACCCCTGATGCTACAGTTTGGACCAGTAGTAATATTAGGGTGTGGTGTCTTCCTATTCTTCACTGGGTCCTGTCATTGTCTCTAGATGAGCTATTTCTTTTATTATCTCTAAGGTTGCAGCTTCTGTTAATGAATGTAGCTTCTTTAGCTTCTGGCTTGAACTGGCTCTGGGTCCTTCTTTTACTTGATTAGGTAAAAGTTCAACATATCTAGGTGAAAGTTCATAGCTTGTGCCTTAAGGCTTCAGCAAATTTAGCAAATAATGTTGAGTGAGTTATGCTAAGCAGGTTCTATAGAAGTAGTATACCAAATTGCACAACTGTGAGATCAAAGCAAATACATGGGTATGTGAGGAACGAACTCACTGCTGAAGTTTATAACCAGTTTATTATAAAATAAAGGCAACACAGCGCTGGGCGCAGAGCAAGTTTGCTAGAGGCGTGTGGCAATGCCAGCGACGAGCAGTGTGAGCAATCTGGCAGTGCAGGCCTGGAGCCTGACATGGTGGTAGGCCATGCTCAGCATAAGTGCAGAGCCAGCTAGCAGTGTACCAAACAGTGCTGTCTTGCAGCACTGTAACTAAAGCAAGGCACTGGTAGCTATAAACACAGCAAGTTATCTTGGGACAACAGGATATGCACCTGCATCAACAAACCTTGCATGTCATCAGTAGTTGGACCAATAATCTATAATAGTGTGATGTGTGGTCACTCATAGGGAACCAATGAGTCCATGCCAACAAGGCACTCCAAGTTTATATAAGTTGTAGCAGTTCCCTTGCTAGCCACCCTCAACCCACCCCTACCCCCACCCCCAGACAAAGGAGGACAATTTTCTGGTATGACTCTTGCCGACCAAAGCTCTGCTCTGATTTAAAGCTACAGTGCTAATTTCTTCATTTCTGATTGCAATGTCCTTAAAAGATTTGTTATTTAGAGTTCTGCTAAGTTTTCCTGGTAAGCATAATGAATGGTAAGCATTTGGTACTTATAGGTAGTTAATACATAGTAATTGTAGTAAGGTATAAGTACTTAGTAATGAGTTCACCTTGTAAAATTTTCTTTTGCTTCGAACCTTCTTAGTTGTGTGCCTCGGCATTTCAAAGGAGCTCCCTGTAATATAGTTAAGGTTTGTAGTAAATAGGTATTAATTTTAAAAAGTATTCTTTAGCTAATGTAACGTCTTTATATTTCCTTCTTAGACATAGACTAGAAAAAATACAAAAAATACAAAAAAAAGGGTAAACAAAAAAGGTAACATGCACAAAGAAAAAGTTTAAACATACAGACATATAACAAAAGTACAAAAACTCTGGATACAAAAAATAGAGTACTAAATAACAGAATAATAAAAAAAGAAGAGCAACAATAAAAATGAAATATTAAAAACAAAATATGACAAACTAAAAAATCATAAGGATTACTGACAAAAATAGCTGTTAATAAAAACATAAGAATTGTTAGCGAAAAATAAAAATAAGGATTATCAAGACTACTAGATTAAAACAAAAAACTATAAAAAGAAGAAACCAAGAAAGTTAAAATGAACAATAACAAAAAATAATTAATAGAAAAGAAGGTTACAAAATATAGTAAAAAGCAAAAATAAAAATTAAAATAGAAAATGGATTAAATGAACTAAACATGCAAAATAAAAAATAATTACAATAAATAATATAAGATCAGACAAAATAAAATATTAAAAACTAGATTAAAAATACATTTAAAAAATAAATAAAAAATTGATTAGAATAACAAATTAAAATACAGATTAAAAAATTACAATAACAAAATAAAAATAATAATAAAGAAGGTAAAAAAAGAAATACATTAAAAATGACAAGAAGTGAGTTAAAAATAATAATAAAAATTTAAAGAACAAAAAAAATTTAAAATAAGATACAAAAATAACAAAAATTAATTAGAAAAACTGTGTAAAAGTTAGATTAGAGTAGTAAAAATTTTTAAAAATGTCAAAATTAGATTACAATTAACAACACAAATTAACAAAAAATAATTTAAAAGTATAGATGAAAAATAAAATGCAATGAAAAAAATAAAAATACATTAAAACAGTATAAAAATAATCAAAAAACAAAAGTAAGAAATGAATTAAAGATTAAACAACAGAACTAAATTAAAAATAAAAAATATTAAACATATAAAAATAATTAATAAATTCAGCATAGAAAATAATAACTAAAAATGAAAAATAACAAAAAAATAATACATAATAAAAGAAATACATTCAAAATACAATAAAAAATAAAATGAACCAAATTAGAATTTAACAGAAAATATATAAAAATAATTTATAAAAAATAAATTGAAATAAAAAGAAGTTAAAAATTGAACAAAAACAATTAAAACCATTGAAAAATAATGGAAAGACATATTCAAATTAAACTTAGAAAACAAAAATAATATACATAATAAAATCAAAACAAAATGAAACAGATTTATTAAAAATAGATTTAAAAATATTAAAACATGAAACAGAAAATTAATTAAAAATTTGACAATAGCTCACATTAAAAACAAACAAACAATTAGTTACAAAATATGTGGAATCATAGACTTGTAGAATGAATCAGGGTTGGAAAGGACCACAAGGATCATTTAGTTCCAACCACACTGCCATGGGCAGGGACTCCTCATACTGGGTCAGGCAGGCTAGAGCTTCATCCAGCCTGGTCTCGAGTACTTCCAGGCATGGGGCCTTGGCCACCTCCCTGGACAACCCATTCCAGGGCTTCACCACGCTCACGGTGAAGAATTTCTTCCTCACATCCAGCCTGACTCTTCCCATCCCCAGTCTTATTCCATTCTCCCTAGTCCTGTCATTTCCTGACATGCTAGGATGTTCCTCCCCAGCATTCTTGTAGGCTCTCTTCAGATACTGGATGGCCACAATTAGGTCACCTTGAGCCTCCTTTTCTGTCAACTGCAATCATCGCAATAAACAACGGCAGAAGAATCAAGACCATGAGGAAACAGCATTGCCCATGAAGCTGACCATCGATCATCTGGGATCACAAACATCACTCAGAAGAATGTACCACAGCACCATGTGAATTAGGACTGAATATTATGGTTGTTTGATAACTTTGTCTTTTCTCTTGTTAACTAAGTGTGCCTCTGAATGTAGACATCCTAGGGGATAAAGTTTCATCTTCACATTTTGCTTACTAGATAAAAAAAAAAAAAAAAGGGGAAAAGACAGAATACCCCCAGAGCAAAAAATATACATACATAGAATATACATAGAACAAACATAGAACAAACCAGGTTGGAAGAGACCTTCAAGATCATCGCGTCCAACCCATCAACCAATCAAACACCACCCAAACAACTAACCCACGGCACCAAGCACCCCATCAAGTCTCCTCCTGAAAATTAGCTCATGGTAACCCTAGAAATGCTGTAACCCTAGAAACATCAACCCTAGAAGTGCTGCAACCCTAGAAACATCAACTTTGCAAAGTGCTGCAACCCTCTCACCACAAGACACACGAACATGGCACAAATGTCATGAAAATGACAATCAGCAAACCTGCTTAGCACTGCCCTCAACGACTGTCACGATAATCTAGGATGTCAACAGAAAGCATCTAACTTATAACTGAATGTCGTGACTGCTTAACTGTTGTGTGAACGTTAAGAGATTAGAATTACTAGGATGAGCAAAACCACATTATTTTGTGTAATTTTATATTGGGCAAGGCAATGAAGCTCTTTTTGCTCTTGCTGTTTGCCTGCAAGTTTTCTGTCTGTGAAGCTAGAGCCTGGCCAGATCTACCTTTACAGATTAAAGAAATCTTGCTACCATTAAACAATTGATGATTTTTGACCATCCTAGAGAAAATAAAGATGCAACATAACCCTAAGGCAGATTGTAAAAGGCAGTGCTAAGGATTACATTTGTGCCTTAATCTCTGTGTGCAATGTGTTCAGGCATAATCAAGTCTTCTCTAAGAAGAGTGAAATGTAAAGATCAGAACTATTAAGATCTAAGTTCTTCTTTACAATGTCTGTTATCTTTGACCATGTATTATGCCAGCTCTGTCAGAACATTGTAACTAGTTCAACTTAAGCTTTGTGCCTTGTATGGGTTACATCAGTCTGTTAGACATGCTGCGCTACAGAACTTTTGCTTTTGCTATACAGCTTAGCTTTACCTTGCTTGCTTCTGTGTATGCAAGTAGTATCTTGTAAGGGGGATTTGTGGCAATGCCAGCAACGAGCAGTGTGAGCAATCTGGCAGTGCAGGCCTGGAGCCTGACATGGTGGTAGGCCATGCTCAGCATAAGTGCAGAGCCAGCTAGCAGTGTACCGAACAGTGCTGTCTTGCAGCACTGTAATTAAAGCAAGGCACTGGTAGCTATAAACACAGCAAGTTATCTTGGGACAACAGGACATGCACCTGCATCAACAAACCTTGCATGTCATCAGTAGTTGGACCAATAATCTATAATAGTGTGATGTGTGGTCACTCTTGGGGAACCAATGAGTGCATGCCAACAAGGCACTCCGAGTTTATATAAGTTGTAGCCATTCCCTTGCTAGGCACTTCTGCCTTTCCTATCCCCTCTTCTTCCTTGCTTTACTGTGCTATACTCTCACCATAGGCCTGTGCCATAGGCCTGCAATACTGGAACAATAAAGGAATGATACTAGATCATACTGATCAGCTGTATTGATTCCAATCACCTCCGTCATCAGAGGCGCACCCTAACAACACGAGTTGAACTTATATAGATGGCAAACATACATAGTAATATATTCAAACATACATATTCATATATTCCCCAGCACGCTCCCACCCCTCTCCATCAGGACTGAGACAAAACCTGCACTTTTGACCTGGCCAGTATTTGGACATGTTGGCGCCTCACCTTTCTCTCCCAATACACAAGAATGAACCCCACACAATACAGACCATAACCAACCAATCACCCCAACGATTGAACCCCACAGTCCCCAGTAATTCCCCTTACAAAAGCCAAATATTAAAATCAATTTCATACAATCCCTCCCCTTCTTTCTACTACATTTGGCTTGAGCCATAATAACCTAACTTGGCAACAATTCCATAACAAGCAACAAAATACCCCAAATTCAACTTCCTGGTAGAAGGAGTGGGTTAACAACTGATGTTCCTTGCCTGAGAATATTTCATCTTCTACTTTACTAGGTACCATACACAGTGAGTGGGTATGGTATATACACCAAGGTCTGGGTCCTTCCTCTTAGTGGTTAATCCTGGGAATTAGGAGTCCGGTTTGACTTGCAATTCCACTCATACGGCCTATGGGGTTGCTGCCCACAGCCATGGCTCTAGATCTTCTTTGTGGCAATTACAGAGGTCTACCCGGTCTTGCCTCCTTCAATCCCACCAATACTCTGCTTGGATTATATCCCCTTGTCCAGGGATGTTTTATGTTTTCAGGCAAGGACCATTACCACTCCTGCTCTGATACTGGAACTCGTCTGATGACCATCCTTAGGTCCTCCATTTGGGGTACCACAGTCCATTCGGTGGGTGGATCCACAGGTCTTTTAACTCTGGTTGCGTGTGTCCATCCTCTCTTGGCTGTCTGTATTGCAGTCTCTGTGGTCCCACTAGCTGAACACAGTTTTTGGTGCTTTAACATGAAGAACATAGATGAATTAAAAAAACCAACCTAATCACTTCAAATTATAACCATCTATTTGCAACTTATTAATACCAAACAACAATTACAGAAATTGGTATAGATCAATGTTACAATTATTCCAACAAGCCAATTTACATTTCATAATCAAGAAGTTAAAGTTTTTGAGCCCTCAAGAAAACCTAATTACATAACTACAATAGCATACATTTATAACCACACACACTCTCAGCACATGAGAAATCTAAAGCTAACTCATTTTGAGTGAATAGTTGTCATGCTTTTGTCACACCTATGCTTACATTCATTATAATCTAGCAAAACTATACAGCAGAAAATCATAGTGCAGCAGGAAAAATTTACCATCACTTTTCTAAGTTTTAGTAGGCCTAATTACTAATTCAACCTGTTTACCGTTACTAGTGTTGGAGAAGAATTTATCCACACCTAGGGACATGGTCTCAAGATTTTGATTGGACTCCTTATACAAAAATAGGGTGAGGATCAAGATTAGGCTCCACCAGTATATGTTAACTCTGCCTCCTCAGCCTACTGGGTTGCAACCAGCAGCCAGGTATGGTATCTTCTTGGCAGCAGTTACATTCTTCAGGAACCCTCCAGATCCCTTTAAGATTTCAGCTTTCAGTTGGAGTGTCTTCCCAGCAGTCAGGATAAAATATTCCTCGATTATAACAAATACCATTTCTTACAACATTTCTTACAACGATCTAAAACATTTACATGTTACCTATCCCCAATGACATCAAGTCCCAGGATGTTTTATACACAGAATGAAATGGGGGCTTTCCTTGATGTTTTCTTTGCAATGCAGTTTCGATGTCACATAATGTCATATATTTCAAAAGGTGGGTTTGTCTCACGAGCTCCAGAACCTTCACACTAAAGTGTTACAGGTGTTACATTTATTTGAGTCAGTCAGGTTCGGAGGCACATTCCTGAAGTGGTCCTTTTACTCACAAAACATGTGTCCACCCTTTTTCTGCAGTACGGACAGCTGTATCTGTTGTTAACAAAAACAAGAAAAGATCCTTCCCAGGGGGAAATTAGTGACTCTCCTTTCCAAGTTTTTATTAACACTTTACCCCCAACTTTAATTTTATGTATCGGGTATCCCAAAGGTGGGATTCTGAGACAAGAACAAAATTAAAAGTTGCTTTCTGGGCCACCTGTACTAATAATGCCATTGCTACTAAAGCTTATAAGCAAATTGGTCATCACCTAGTTGCAGGGTCTAATAACTTGGAACAATGCCCAACAGGATTTTTACTTCCAGTCCAGTCCTGGGTCAACACCCCATATGCTGTTTGGTTAGATGTACTTACAAAAAGATCAAATGGTACATAGAATAGAATAGAATAGAATAGAATAGAATAGAATAGAATAGAATAGAATAGAATAGAATAGAATAAACCAGGTTGGGCACACTGCAGGCTCATATTCAGCCTACCATCGACCAGCACCCCCAGGTCCCTCTCTACCTGGCTGCTCTCCAGCCACTCTGACCCCAGCCTGTAGCTCTGCATGGGGTTGCTGTGGCCAATGTGCAGAACCCGGTTTGTCTGTGTCAGGCAAATTTAAAACAGGGCATCAACCAACATTCTTTTTATTTTATCCAGTCACTCATCATCTTCTGGACTCCATTTAATATTATTATTGAGGGATAATTCCTCATATAAGAATTTTACCTTTTCTTACCTCTCTATCCATAATTGACAGTACCCCTGAAATCCGAGCAGCTGACTGATTTCTGACCTTCCCTTACAGCAGTTGCCAACACTCTAGCTTTTTCCTTCTGTTTCTCTTCATCCCTCCTTACAAACACCTTCTGAGCTTCCCGTAGTAATTCCTCTAAACCTCTGCCTTGCCAATACTCGATCTTTTCCAATTTCTTTCTGATATCTGCCCATGATTTTGCCACAAATTGTGTCCTGAGAAGTATCACTCCAGCTGCAGAACTGGGATCTATTCCAGAATACATCTGCAAGCTTCTCCTTAATCTTACCATCCACTCCGGAAGAGGCTTCCTCTGATGCTCACTAGAGGCTTTATCAAAATTTCTGGGCACAGCTTCTTTTATTCCTTGTATTAATGTAGTCCTCAGGAGTCCCTTGTTCTGTCTCCCTTGAAGCTGTTGATGGTCCCACTGAGGATCTTGATTAGGCCACTTCTAATATCCTGGCGGGCCCTCCTGATTCTGCCTCTCCCATATTCTCATACCAGCCTGTCTGATCATGTTTCTTTCCTCTGCAGTGAATAGAATACTCAAAATAGAATACATAGAATAATACATAGAGCAAACCAGGTTGGAAGAGACCTTCAAGATCATCGTGTCCAACCCATCAACCAATCCAACACCACCTAAACAAATAACCCATGGCACCAAGCACCCCATCAAGTCTTCTCCTGAAAACCTCCAAGGACGGCGATTCCACCACCTCCCCAGGCAGCCCATTCCAATGGGCAATCACTCTTTCTGTATAGAACTTTTTCCTAACATCCAGCCTGAACCTCCTCTGGCACAGCCTGAGACTGTGTCCTCTTGTTCCGGTGCTGGCTGCCTGGGAGAAGAGACCAATATCCGTCTGTCTACAACCTCCCTTCAGGTAGTTGTAGAGAGCAATAAGGTCACCCCTGAGTCTCCTCTTCTCCAGGCTGGGCAAGCCCAGCTCCCTCAGCCTCTCCTCATAGGGCTTGTGTTCCAAACCCCTCACCAACTTTGTTGCTCTTTTCTGTACTCGTTCCAGCAAGTCAGCATCCTTCCTAAACTGAGGGGTCCAGAACTGGACGCAGTACTCGAGGTGCGGCCTAACCAGTGCAGTGTACAGGGGCAGAATGACCTCCCTGCTCCTGCTGGCCACACTGTTCCTGATGCAGGCCAGGATGCCATTGGCCCTCCTGGCTGCCTGGCCACACTGCAGCCTCATGTTCAGTCTACCGTCGACCAGCACCCCCAGGTCCCTCTCTGCCTGACTGCTCTCCAGCCACTCTGACCCCAGCCTGTAGCTCTGCATGGGGTTGCTGTGGCCAATGTGCAGAACCCGGCACTTGGATGTGTTCAATCTCATGCCGTTGGACTCTGCCCATCTGTCCAGCCTATTGAGGTCCCTCTGCAGAGCCTCTCTACCCTCCAGCAGATCAACTCCTGCCCCCAGCTTGGTGTCATCAGCAAATTTACTGATGATGGACTCAATGCCCTCGTCCAGATCGTCAATAAAGATGTTAAAGAGCATGGGGCCCAGTACTGATCCTTGGGGCACACCACTAGTAACTGGCTGCCAGCTGGATGTGGCACCATTCACCACCACTCTCTGGGCTCGGCCCTCCAGCCAGTTCCTAACCCATCGCAGTGTGCTCCCATCCAAGCCATGGGCTGACAGCTTGGCCAGGAGTTTGCTATGGGGAACGGTGTCAAAGGCCTTGCTGAGGTCCAGGTAGACTACATCCACAGGCCTCCCCACATCCACCAGGCGGGTCACCTGATCATAGAAAGAGATCAGGTTGGTCAGGCACGACCTGCCCTTCCTAAACCCATGCTGGCTGGGCCTGATCCCTTGGCCATCCTCTAAGTGTTGTGTGATTGCACTCAGGATGACCTGTTCCATAATCTTTCCTGGCACTGAGGTCAGGCTGACAGGCCTGTAATTCCCAGGCTCATTGTGGTCGTTTGAGGCTGTGCCTTTAAGAACAAACACTGCTGGAACACACTGGCTAATGTTTTTGGTACTAGAACCAAAACATTCTGATAGTCTAAACGAATTTCATTGGTTGATAAACAAAAATGCAGCTTTAGATTGTGAAGCAGTTGGAAAATTTTTTTTTCCTCAGTTCAGTTTCGTTTGGGAGTTGGGGGAGTGTGGTATCAGCCTGTTCTCCCTGCCTGCTCTCTCTGCTAACTGCTGGAGTTGGCCTTCAGATAAGCAAACACTAATCCTGCATGGGCTTTTGAAGCTTACTAACAACTCTTTTCCTTAGTAACTTGCCTTTCTCTCTCTCTAACCCCTTTTTGGGGAAAAAGGGAGGTAGGGGGGGGAGAGAGGGGGTTCCAAGGAGGGGATCCCTCCCTCGGGGAGGGATTTTTGTTGTGTCATTTCTCTTTGCTGTGTGTTTCTGTGTATATATTGCAAATACCTGTATATATTGTGTTATATATAACCTGCTTTCCATATATGCTCGTAAATATATAGCTTTTGCTCTTCGACTGATTTAGCTGTGGTTTCTTACTCTGTGGAGGAGGGAGAGCTAAGCCCTCTCTTAACCTACCATATTATTGGCTGCCCAACTCGGGGCTTGGTGATAAATTAGTTTGATTTATTGCTTGCTTGAGTCAAACGAGCAAACATGAAGGTGTTTTGGCTTTTAGAGCGTCTGCTCTTCTCGGTCTTTGGTGTATTGATCTACAAGTATTGCCTGGGTATGATTATCAATCAGATAGGTAAATATATAATGCAAAATTTATATTTGTGGTTTAAGTACAAGATGCAGCTCCTATATGATTGGTGCCTGGAATTCTTTTTGGTCAGGAAATACAGAAATGTAACATCTAGCACACTCCCTATTGAGATAAAGGAGTTTAAGATTCCGGTCGTTGAAAGGGTAATTTTAAGTGATGGCTGGGATCCAAAGCTGATTTTCTCAATGTGTGTAGTCCTGCTATCGGTGATGATTAATGTGTATTTGTTGGTAGCACTGTACCGGGAGAAAAAAGTGTCTAAGGCATGTTTTGTTATTAAACGGAGGACAAAGAGACGAAAACACCACCCGGGCTCTGTTTCAGGAACATCCAGTGATGATGATAATGGGGAATCTGTGTCAGTTAAAGATAAAGCTAAAAAGTCAATTGGCAAGGCAGCTCTGAATAGCAGTGGTAATGATTCTGGCAAGCAGCCAGGGGCGGCAGTAGCCCCAAACATGGCGGCCCCTGTGTCCCTGGCAGCCACCATTAACGAGGCAAAGTCATTTCCTCCTTCTTCCATGGCAGGAGCAGAAGCGTCCTCCAAAGCAGCTAATCTGTCTCAAAGCTTATCAGCTTCTGACAATAAGGCAGCTGGAAACCCAAACACAGCTCCAGTAAAGCAAGTAGCAGTTTTAACAACAAGGAGGGGCAAGCCTAAAGCTGATTCAGGAGCTGACGGGGATGCACAGCAAGGTTCTTCTGCTGGGGAGGAAGAGAAAATTTGTCTTAAAAATATAGCTGAGTTATTGAGATCATCAGAGGATCGAGATGCATCTCTTGGTAGGACAGCAGCTAGTGGTGGTGCTTCTCAGCTTAAAGGGATCCCTGAGAGAGTGACAGAAAGGTTGTTTGGACAACAAGTTGAGGAAGAGGGGGCAAAGGAAGAGGAGCAACAAGATGACATAACCGACTGCTCTTCACCACGTGAGGAATTACGAAATGTAAGAAAAGACTATCTCAGAGCAGATAAGGAGCCAGGTCTCGCTTGGCTTGGAAGATGTTATGATACAGGTGCTCCAGCTCTAATGGTTGGAGACAAGTCAGCAGCTCAGCTAGGAACTCTCTCAAAGGATAATGGAATAGATAGACATCTGGGCAAGGCTCTCGGCAAGGTTAATCTGTGGATACGCCTTCTAATGGCGGTTCTCATGAGATACCCTTCCCGAGATGATCTTCCATGGAATCCTAAGCCCTGGACTACCATAGATGAGGGAATTAAGCGTCTGAGGGAGTTTGCCATTAGAGAGATACTCTATGGTGAACATGAATCTCTGAATCCTGATGATGTTCCTGTAGGAAATGGTCTTGCTAAAAAGCTCATCAAGCTTGCTCCTTCTAATTATGCAAACATTCTGGCAAGCAGAATTGTAGCAAGAAATTATGGTGGAGCTCCTCCTATGGTTGGCCAATTCACTGATCAGTTGAGACAATTGGATGATAGCATGACACGTGTTTCTTTGGTTTCAGCCATTGAAAACTGGAGAATTGCATGAAAGAGCTGAAGGATGAATTCAAAAACACCATTTCCCAATTGGCACAAAGAGATAATTCCAATTCTTCTTCCAGGTGGATACAGGTTTCAGCTGTGAGGAATAGACATCCTCCAAGGAGGTCATTCCAAAATAGGCCAAACCAAAACAGACCACCAAGGCAATCACGTAGGACTATTTGGATTACCCTGCGTGATCAGTTTGGTGAGAACATGAACAGTTGGGATGGCCAACCAACTTCTAATCTTTTCAGGAGACTGTGGGAACTGCAAAGTGGCAGAACCCGAGGTAGCAATACCAGAAGGGTAGCTGTTACTTCCACAGTTCCCCAGGACAACTCTAATAGCTCCAACAGTGGCTCCAGTTCTAACACTGCACAGTGTGCTCGTTGCACCTGTGGACATGTTCCCCATAACTAGGGGTGCTCTGCCTCCCGCCAGGGGGAGGAGAGGGGTAATAGAGATAACAGAATCTATTGGGATGTGTACATCCAGTGGCCTGGCACTTCACACTTTCAGAAGTACAGGGCCTTGGTTGACACAGGAGCTCAGTGCACCATAATGCCATCAAATTATCAGGGATCAGAGTCCATAACTATTCTGGGAGTCACTGGTGGATCTCAAGAGTTAAGTAAGGTGGGGGTTAATATAAGCTTAACTGGCAAACAGTGGAAAAAGCATACAGTTGTGACCGGACCTGATGCACCTTGTATTTTGGGAATTGACTTTCTGAGAGAAGGGCGTTTCAAGGACCCTAAAGGTTACAAATGGGCTTTTGGAGTAGCTTCTGTAGAGATTGATGGACAAAAGCTGAAGCTGTCGGCTAGACCTGAACTTTCTGATGAATCTGCAGTTGTGGGACAACACAAGATTCAGGACATTAAGTTGCCGGTTGCTTCTCGGACTGTGCATCACAGGCAATACAGAACCAACCGTGACTCTTTGTTGCCCATTCAGAATCTGATTCGTCAGTTGGAGAGTCAGAAAGTCATCAGCAAAACTCATTCACCTTTCAACAGTCCAGTGTGGCCTGTGCGAAAGCCGAATGGAGGCTGGCGTCTGACAGTGGACTACCGAGCCCTGAATGAAGTAACTCCACCTATGAGTGCAGCAGTACCAGATATGATGGAACTCCAGTATGAGCTGGAATCCAAAGAGGCCAAATGGTATGCTACCATAGACATTGCTAATGCATTCTTCTCTATTCCCATAGCAGAGGAATGCAGGCCTCAGTTTGCTTTCACCTGGAGAGGAATCCAGTACACTTTCAACAGACTGCCAATGGGCTGGATCCACAGCTCAAGCATCTGTCATGCAGTAATCCATGATGCTCTGGAGGAAGGTGGTGCTCCAGAACACATCCAGTTCATCGATGATATCATTGTCTGGGGTAAAACTGCTGAAGAAGTCTTCGAGAAAGGTAACAAAATCATGGACATTCTTCTGAATGCAGGTTTTGCCATCAAGCGAGACAAGGTGAAAGGTCCTACCACAGAGATCCAGTTTCTGGGACTGCAGTGGCAGGATGGATGCCGACACATTCCAGTGGATGTGGTAAATAGAGTCTCTACCATGGCAAATGCCACGAACAAGCAAGAAACTCTACATTTCTTGCCTGCAGTGTGCCCAGGCAGCTAAGAGGGCCAATGGCATCCTGGCCTGCATCAGGAACAGTGTGGCCAGCAGGAGCAGGGAGGTCATTCTGCCCCTGTACACTGCACTGGTTAGGCCGCACCTCGAGTACTGTGTCCAGTTCTGGGCCCCTCAGTTTAGGAAGGATGTTGACTTGCTGGAACGAGTCCAGAGAAGAGCAACAAAGTTGGTGAGGGGTTTGGAACATAAGCCCTACGAGGAGAGGCTGAGGGAGCTGGGGTTGCTTAGCCTGGAGAAGAGGAGACTCAGGGGTGACCTTATTACTCTCTACAACTACCTGAAGGGAGGTTGTAGACAGACGGATGTTGGTCTCTTCTCCCAGGCAAGCAGTACCAGAACAAGAGGACACAGTCTCAGGCTGCGCCAGGGGAGATTCAGGCTGGATGTTAGTAAAAAGTTCTATACAGAAAGAGTGATTGCCCATTGGAATGGGCTGCCTGGGGAGGTGGTAGAGTCGCCATCACTGGAGGTTTTTAGGAGAAGACTTGACGGGGTACTTGGTGCTGTGGGTTAGTTGCTTGGGCGGTGTTGGATTGGTTGATGGGTTGGACGCGATGATCTTGAAGGTCTCTTCCAACCTGGTTTATTCTATGTATTTCTATGAATAGTGGGATTTTGGAGACTACACATTCCTGGATACAGTCAGATTGTGAAACCTCTGTATGATGTGACTCGAAAGACAAACAGTTTCCACTGGGGACCTGAACAACAAGCAGCCTTTGACCAGATAAAGCAAGAGGTAGTTGAAGCAGTGGGACTGGGACCTGTCCGTGATGGTCCAGACATTAAGAAAATTTTGTACACGGCTGCAGGTGACAATGGTCCAACCTGGTGCTTGTGGTGAGAACATGAACAGATGGGATGGCCAACCAACTTCTAATCTTTTCAGATAAGCAAACACTAATCCTGCATGGGCTTTTAAAGCTTACTAACAACTCTTTTCCTTAGTAACTTGCCTTTCTCTCTCTCTAACCCCTTTTTGGGGAAAAAGGGAGGTAGGGGGGGAGAGAGGGGGTTCCAAGGAGGGGATCCCTCCTCGAGGAGGGATTTTTGTTGTGTTATTTGTCTTTGCTGTGTATTTCTGTGTATATATTGTAAATACCTGTATATATTGTGTTATATATAACCTGCTTTCCATATATGCTTGTAAATGTATAGCTTGCTCTTCGATTGGGCTAGTTGGGGTTTCTTACTCTGTGGAGGAGGGAGAGCTAAGCCCTCTCTCAACCTACCACACCCCTATAATTTGCTGCCTTCAATCTTAGCATGGATATGTCATAAAATTAAATGTATTGAAATTATGGATCCTTATGACATAGGAAAAAGGTAACAGCTTTCTCCAAAATGTTCAGAATTTAGGTGTAGACATAGCTTGGGCACATGTGTGAACAAATTTGCATTTATGTCCTAAAGTAGTTGACCAGTATTCAGTATCACCAAGGTTGGAAGAGACCTCAAAGATCATCGAGTCCAACCTGTCACCACAGACCCCATGACTAGAGTAGGGAGGACAATAGTGCCCACTGCAGGCTTGAACTCACAAGCTTCCCATTAAGGGTCTTATGTGCTACCAACTGAGCCACAACCACCAGGACCACCTGCAATCTGCAAGAATTTACAATAAGTAGTTTTGTCATACACTAAAATATAGAGGTGAAAGCACAGCTTAAGTGCAATGACAAACAGGGCCTTACTGTAACACCAGCAAGAGGTACATCATGTTATTTATAACACAACTATCAAGTTGTGGTCTTAATATATTAAAGCAAAGCTGGCCACATAAGATTGTATTTATTGGATTATTACCATTTAATAGGATTTGACAGAGGTGATAGGAGTTCATATAGGCTTAGAAAGGAAAAGATCTGAAAATTCCAGAACTCAAAGATAGTCCTTCCTCCAATTTAACACTTCTTTTTTGGTGTGCAGAAATGCACTGAAACCTCAGAACAGATTTTAAAATTTGCCCATGTCTTTTGAACATACTGCAGCCTTCAAATTTACACAGAGCTGCAGTTCTGTTTTTTCTCAAGTGGCACTTTTTAAATTTTGACATAAGAAATTATGTCAGATGCAGTACAGTTCAGTTTAAAAAGCACCCTCTACCTGGTATTTCTGCAGTGATTGTCTTGTTGCTCCCTGAAACCTCTTCATCATCTGATGATGAAGTTGTGCTGGATTCACATGTCTGGTTGCTATCACTGGTACTACTGTCCTGCAGCAGGTTGTACTTCTTGCGAGCAGCTGCCTCTCGTTTATGTCTTAAGATCCGGATTCTTTCTTTGTGCTTTTGGTTTCGATGACCTTTTACCTTGGTGAGTCGACCATTATGCTTATTATTAGACTGTCGGTTTTTCTTGGCAGCCATTGCTGAAACTTTGCTTTCAGACCTGGATCGCCTGAATTTCCTCCCAACTGCAGTCCCAGACACTGCAGAAGAATCTCCCTCTACAGCAGTTTCATCATGACAGGGCTCATTCTCTTCTGTGGAAAACAATGTATCCGAGTCAGCCAAATGTCCACTGGAAGAAGGGGAAAGGATGAAGCGATTAGAAGAGTCACTCTCGTAAACTTGACCACCTGTTGGCTTATTGCTCTCTGTAGATGCTAGCTGAGACTCTGAGGAGTCTCGACTCAGTTCCATCAATAAGCAAGGCATTGAAGTTAGCACCACAGAGTCTGTTGTAATGGGCACATTATCTTTCTGAGTTTGTCTCTCAAGTTCTATAGGTTCTTCATCAGGAGTAGTTTCTTGCTTTTCAGAAGCCTCTGTTGGAATTTCTGAAACAAGAAGTTCTGATTTTCCCACTGGCTCCATCTTCATTTCAGAACACCAAGGTCCTTCTGGTCTCAAAGCATGAAACATGCAGTCTGGAAGACTTGGTGAACCAGATATGGATCTCAGCAACACAGTAGCCTGCACGAGAACAGAACAGTAAGAATAATTCACCCAAATAACTCATTTAATCCTGTTCTTCACACCATTATCTAAACAACTTCTTACTTTCAATTACAGACAATGTGGTTCAGTATTGTACAGTATCACAGTATCACAGTAACTAAGGTTGGAAGAGACCCCAAGGATCATCAAGTCCAACCTGTTCCAACAGACCTCACAACTAGATCATGGCACCAAGTGCCACGTCCAATCTCCCCTTGAACACCTCCAGGGACGGCGACTCCACCACCTCCATGGGCAGCCCATTCCAATGACGAATGACTCGCTCAGTGAAGAACTTCTTCCTCACCTCCCCTGGCACAGCTTGAGACTGTGTCCCCTTGTTCTGGTGCTGGTTGCCTGGGAGAAGAGATCAACCCCCTCCTGTCTACAACCACCTTTCAAGTAGTTGTAGAGGGCAATGAGGTCACCTCTGATCCTTCTCTTCTCCAGGCTAAACAATCCCAGCTCCCTCAGCCTCTCCTCATAGGGCTTGTGCTCAAGGCCTCTCACCAGCCTTGTTGCCCTTCTCTGGA
The DNA here is from genome assembly GCF_014839835.1 of Dryobates pubescens. Classification (NCBI taxonomy): domain Eukaryota; kingdom Metazoa; phylum Chordata; class Aves; order Piciformes; family Picidae; genus Dryobates; species Dryobates pubescens. The sequence goes on along the minus strand of NC_071656.1, from coordinate 578,418 downwards.
CACGTTCAAGTGTCTCGATGTCCTTCCTAAACTGAGGGGCCCAGAACTGGACACAGTACTCAAGGTGTGGCCTAACCAATGCAGAGTACAGGGGCACAATGACCTCCCTGCTCCTGCTGGCCACACTATTCCTAATACAGGCCAGGATGCCATTGGCCTTCTTGGCCACCTGGGCACACTGCTGGCTCATGTTTAGGCAGGTGTCAATCATCACCCCCAGGTCCCTCTCTGTTTGGCAGCTCTCCAGCCACTCTGACCCCAGCCTGTAGCTCTGCATGGGGTTGCCGTGGCCAAAGTGCAGCACCCGGCACTTGGACTTATTAAATGCCATCCCATTGGACTCTGCCCATCTGTCCAGTTGGTCAAGGTCCCTCTGCAGAGCCTTTCTACCCTCTAACTGACTAACATCTGTTCCCAACTTGGTGTCATCTGCAAACTTGATGATGACTGACTCAACCCCCTCATCCAGATCATCAATGAAGATGCTAAAGAGGATGGGGCCCAGCACTGATCCCTGGGGGACGCCACTGGTGACTGGCCGCCAGCCGGATGTGGCACCATTCACCACCACTCTCTGGGCTCGGCCCTCCAGCCAGTTCCTAACCCAGCACAGAGTGTTGCGGTCCAAACCACGAGCTGACAGCTTAGCCAGCAGTTTACTGTGGGGGACAGTGTCAAAGGCCTTGCTGAAGTCCAGATAGACTACATCCACAGGCCTCCCCACATCCACCAGACGGGTCACCTGATCATAGAAGGAGATCAGGTTGGAGAGGCAGGACCTGCCCTTCCTAAATCCATGTTGGCTGGACCTGAGCCCTTGGCCATCCTTCAGGCGCGCAGTTATTGCCTCCAGGATAATCTGCTCCATCACTTTCCCTGGCACTGAGGTCAGGCTGACTGGTCTGTAGTTTCCAGGTTCCTCCATCCGTCCCTTCTTGTGGATGGGGACCACATTGGCCAGTTTCCAGTCATCTGGGACCTCTCCAGTGAGCCAGGACTGGAGGAAAATGATGGAGAGTGGCTTGGCCAGCTCATTTGCCAGCTCTCTCAGCACCCTAGGATGGATCCCATCCGGTCCCATGGACTTATGGGTGTCCAAGTGGCTCAGCAGGTCCCGGACTAATTCCTCATGGATTTCTGGGGCATTACACTGCTCCCCGACCCTATTACCCAGCTCAGGAGGCCACTCATCCTGGACTCCTACCTTGCTGTTAAACATTGAGGCAAAGAAGGCGTTCAGGACCTCAGCCTTTTCCTCATCTTCGGTCACCATGTTCCCCTCCAGGTCCAGTAAGGAGTGGAGGTTCTTCTTGCCCTTCTTTTTAGCGTTGATATATTTGTAAAATTGCTTTTTATTATCTTTCACAGAGGTGGCCAGCTTCAGTTCCAAGTGGGCCTTTGCCTCTCTAATTTTATTCCTACATAGTCTAACCACTTCCTTAAACATACCTAGAGAAGCCTTCCCCTCCTTCCAAAAGTGATACAGCCTCTTTTTTTCCCTTAAATCCTTCAGGAGCTGCTTGTCCATCCAGGCCGGTCGCCTTCCCCGCCGGCTCATCTTTCGGCACATGGGGACCGCCAGTTCCTGTGCCTTCAAGAGCTCCTGTTTGAAGTAGGTCCAACCCTCCTGGACCCCTCGGTTCATGAGGGTTGGTACCCAGGGAACTTTACAAATAAGTTTCTTAAAGAGGCTGAAGTTTGCCCTCCGGAAGTCCAAGGTGAAGGTTCTGTTGGTACTCCTCCCTATTTCCCTGCATATTGAAAACTTCACTATCTCGTGGTCACTGCACCCTAGGCAGCCTCCCACGGTCACATCTCCCACTAGCCCTTCCCTATTGGAGAGCAGCAAGTCAAGCAGAGCCTGTCCCCTGGTAGGCTCACTTAACAGCTGCGTCAGGAAGCAATCCTCTATCCGCTCCAGGAATCTTCTGGACTGCCTTCTCTCTGCTGAATTAAGTTCCCAGCAGATATCCGGCAGGTTGAAGTCCCCCACGAGGACAAGATCTGATGATCTTGAAACAGCCTCCAGTTGTTTATAGAATAATTCATCAGCCTCCTCATCCTGGTTGGGTGGTCTATAACAGACTCCAACCAGGATGTCAGATTTGTTGGGCTGCCCTCTGATTTTAACCCACAGGCTCTCAATTCCCTCATCTTCCACCTCGAGTTCTGAGGCAGAAAGTGTCTCCCTAATATACAAAGCCACCCCTGCTCCTCTCCTCCCTCGCCTATCCCTCCTAAAGAGCCTGTAGCCCCCCAGTGTAGCACTCCAATCGTGCCTGTTGTCCCACCATGTTTCTGAGATGGCAACTATATCATAGTTGCCCTGGTGGATTAGGACCTCCAGCTCATCTTGCTTATTGCCTAGGCTGTGTGCATTGGTGTACATGCACTGCAGCTGGGCTCCTGACCTCTCAATTGACCCTACCTTGTGCCCTACTCTTACCTCTGCAGAGGGACCGATGTCTTCACCCACCCCCTCCAGACCTAGTTTAAAGCCCTCCTAATGAGCCCTGCCAACTCTAGTGCTAGGACTCTCTTGCCCCTTCTAGATAAATGCACCCCATCAGGACCCAGCAGGTCGGGGGCCGTAAAAGTAGCCCCATGATCAAAGAAACCAAAGTTCCTCCGCTGGCACCATTCCCTGAGCCACTTGTTGATGGTGTGGGTTCTCCTGTTCCTCTCAGTGTACTCCCCTGCCACTGAGGGAACTGAGCAGAACACCACTTGTGCGCCTGCCCCATCAATCAATTGTCCAAGGGCCCTGAACTCCTTCTTAATTGCCCTGGTGCCCTTCCTGTCGATCTCATCACTCCCAGCCTGTATTACCAGCAGAGGGTAATAGTCAGAGGGACTGATGAGCTCGGGGATTCCCCTTGCAATGTCCCTTACCTGCGCCCCAGGTAGAGAGCAGACCACCCTGTGGGATGGGTCGGGACGACATATGGGTCCCTCAGTACCCCCCAGGAGAGAGTCCCCAACAACTATAACCCTTCTCCTTTTCTTTGTGGAGCTGGTCGTTATAGCTGGTAGTGGCCACTTGGCCTTAGGCTTGGCCTTAGGCTGCTCCCTGGAGCTGGTCGTTACAGTTGGCGGGGACCGCTTGGCCTTGGTCTCCCCTCTGGATGGCTGCTCCTCAGCCCTCTCATCCCCACCGCCCTCAGCCTGCAGGGCCTCATACTTATTATGCAAGGGCAGCGGAGGAGGAGGAGATGGCCGGGGTGGATTTCTCTTGCCACCCTTGGCAGGGACTTGTGTCCATCCCTCTCCGTTTTCAGGGGCCCGTCCCTCAGCAGGGGAGATCTGCAGAGCCTTCTCCCACAAGTCTAACTCCCTTTCGCTTTCCCTTATTGACCTCAGCCTAGACACCTACTCCTTCAGCTCGGCCACTTCATCCTTCAGCTCAGCCACCAGGCTGAGGAGAAAGTTCACCTGTTCACACCTGACACAGGTGTCCTCACCCTCTCCCTCTTCCTCTATTCCAACTGCCAGGCTGAAGCACTCTCTGCAGCTGGCAGCCTGGACTCCAGCATGCTGGAGAAACAACTCTGTCTGGGTAGATGCTGTTTTTCTACCCTTGGTCCGAGTAATGACCATGGTGCAGCGTATGAGTGAAAACCAAAAATTTTTTTTTTTTTTTTCCCTCCCAAGCAGCCGAAAGGCTAGCTACCGAGCCAAACTGGCGCCGCGCGCACAGCCCGCCCGAGATTTAAATCTCCCGCGGCTGACGTCAGGCACTCGCTCCCGTGCACGCTCGCGAGAGCACGAGCCCGCCTCAATCCCTGCCCCCGAGGAGTCCTCCCGACCCGCTAAACCCCAAAAGCAAGGCAAAAAGCCGAGCAGAAACTCACAAAGCGAGCGGTGCTGTCCCGAAGGAGCGGTTCTGACCGGCTACCGAGCCAAACTGGCCAAGGTTTATCTTTATTTACTTTTCCCTAGTGAACTTATCCTGTTATACCAATCTATTATTCCTTTTACACACTCATAAAAGATATTACTGAAATCACATTAAACCTGATTCACCTCACAACAATAATCAAATAGATCAGAAAATAAGTTTGCTGATGACACCAAGCTCTGTGGTGCAGCAGACACGCTGGAGGGAAGGGATGCCATCCAGAGGGACCTTGACAGGCTGGAGAGGTGGGCACAAGCCAACCTCATGAGGTTGACCAAGTGCAGGGTCCTGCATCTGGGTCGAGGCAATCCCAGGCACAAATCCAGGCTGGGCAGTGACTGGCTGGAAAGCAGCCCTGAGGAGAGAGACTTGGGGGTGCTGGTGGACGAGAAGCTCAACATGAGCTCTCAGTGTGCACTTGCAGCCCAGAAAGCAAATCAGATCCTGGGCTGCATCAAGAGAAGTGTGGCCAGCAGGTCAAGGGAGGTGATTCTCCCCCTCTACTCAGCTCTGGTGAGACCCCACCTGGAGTACTGCATCCAGTTCTGGAGCCCCTCTTACAAGAGGGATATGGATGTACTGGAACATTTCCAGAGAAGGGCCACAAGGATGATCAGAGGGCTGGAGCACCAGAGCCTCGTCCAGCCTGGTCTTAAACACCTCCAGGGACGGTGCCCCAACCACCTCCCTGGACAAACCATTCCAGGGCTTCACCACTCTCATGGTAAAGAACTTCCTTCTTACCTCCAGCCTGAATCTCCCCACCTCCAGTTTCATTCCATTCCCCCTAGTCCTATCACTACCTGATATCCTGAGAAGTCCCTCCCCAGCCTTCTTGTAGGCCCCCTTCAGATACTGGAAGGCCACAATTAGGTCACCTCGCAGCCTTCTCTTCTCCAGACTGAACAGCCCCAACTCCTTCAGTCTGTCCTCATAGGAGAAGTGCTCCAGCCCTCTGATCATCCTTGTGGCCCTTCTCTGGACATGTTCCAGCACGTCCATATCCCTCTTGTAATAGGGGCTCCAGAACTGGATGCAGTATTCCAGGTGGGGTCTCACCAGAGCTGAGTAGAGGGGGACAATCACCTCCCTTGACCTGCTGGCCACACTTCTCTTGCTGCAGCCCAGGATCTGATTGGCTTTCCGGGCTGCAAGTGCACACTGAGAGCTCATGTTGAGCTTCTCGTCCACCAGCACCCCCAAGTCTCTCTCCTCAGGGCTACTTTCCAGCCAGTCACTGCCCAGCCTGTATTTGTGCCTGGGATTGTCTCAACCCAGATGCAGGACCCCCTCTAATTCTCACCCACAGGCACTCAACCTGATGGTCCCTGATCTCCAGCTCAATGGCATCTAGTGCCTCCCTGATGTACAGGGCCACCCCTCCACCCCTTCTTCCTTGCCTGTCTCTCCTGAAGAGCCTGTAGCCATCATTTGCAGTGCTCCAGTCATGTGAGTCATCCCACCTCATCTCTGTGATGTCACGAGCCCACATGTACTGTGACCGTTTGAGACTGTGCCTTTGAGAAAGGGACAGTGTTGGAACACTCTGGCTGAATGTTTTGGTATCAAAATGAAAATGTGATATTCTAAATTAATTTCATTGGTAGATTGGTAGAATGCAACTTTAAGTTTTAGTGCAGTGGGAATTTTTCTCAGTTCCAGCCTGTTCTGCCTTTCCAGCCAGTCTGCTTCTGAGCAAAACTAGCCGGAATGACCTTGTATGTGCTTTTGAAGCCTAATATGAACTCTCTTCCTTAATAATTGCCTTTCTTTCTCTCTCTAACCCCTTTTTGGGAAAAAAGGGAGGTAGGGGAAGAGAAGGGGGTACAGGGAGGGGAACGCTCCTCTGTCAGGAGGAGGGAATTTTGTTGGTTTTTTTCCTTTGCTGTATATTTCTATATATATTGTAAATACTGTATATAGTGTGTTATATATAACCTGCATTCCATATATGATTGTAGATATAGCTTGCTTCTCCGATTGAATTAGCTGTGGTTTCTTTCTCTGTGGGGGAAGGAGAGCTAGGCCTTCTCTCAATCCACCACATGTACGTAGCATCTCTCCCTAGATGTCCTGATGTTTCATGGGCCCATTGAGCTACAAACAGTTCACCTTCTCGCTCCCAGTCTAGATCCACTTGAGCTATATCAATCCTGGCAGCCTTGTCTGCATGCTCATTGTTTTGATGTTCTTCATTAGCATGACTTTTAGGTACGTGAGCATCAACATGACATACCCTCAGAGTCATGTTCTCCACCCGAGCAGCAATGTCCTGCCACAATGAGGCAGCCCAAATAGACTTACCCCTGCGTTGCCAATTGGTCTTCTTCCACTGCTGTAGCCATCCCCACAAGGCATTAGCCACCATCCAAGAATCTGTGTAAAGATAAAGCACTGGCCACTTTTCTCTTTCAGCAATCTCTAGAGCCAGTTGGATGGCTTTCACTTCTGCATATTGACTCGACTCACCTTCTCCTTCAGTAACCTCAACAACTTGTCGTGTAGGACTCCATACAGCAGCTTTCCACTCCTGACAGTTGCCTACCACACAACAAGATCCATCAGTAAACAGAGCATAAGGTCTTTCATTTTCAGATAACTCGTTGTATGGTGGTGCCTCTTGGGCACGAACCACTTCCTCAGATGATGCTCCAAAATCTCTGCCTTCTGGCCAGTCCATAATCTCTTCCAGAATTCCTGGGTGGTTTGTTTTCCCCAGTTGAGCTCGCTGCATAATCAGTGCTACCTACGTACTCCACGTAGCACTGGTGGCATGATGAGTAGAAGGGATGTTCCCTCTGAACATCCAATGCAGCACAGGCAGCCTGGGTGCTAAGAGGAGAGGTGCTTCTGTACCCACTACTTCCAATGCAGCTTGAACTCCTTCATAGGCTGCTAAGATCTCCTTCTCAGTTGGTGTATAGTGGGCTTCTGATCCTCAATATCCTCTACTCCAAAATCCCAATGGCCGACCTCGGGTTTCACCTGGTGTCTTCTGCCAGAGACTCCAAGTGAGACCATGCTCCTGCTCCCCAGCTGCGGTGTAAAGCATATTTTGCACCGATGGTCCTGCGCGGATGAGCGGGCCCAAGTGCCACTGCACGAGCTATCTCTTGTTTGATCTGTTCAAAAGCTTGTTGCTGCTCACTGCCCCATTCAAATTGATTCCGAGTTACTCAATAGAGAGGGCTCACAAGCTGACTGTAGCCTGGAACATGCATTTTCCAGAACCCCACAAGGCCTAGAAAGGACTGTCTCTTTCTTGTTGGACGGTGGAGAAATGGCTGCTATCTTGTTGACCACGTCCATAGGTACATGACGGCGTCCATCCTGCCACTTTATTCCCAAGAACTGAATTTCTTGCGCAGGTCCTTTGACTTTGCTTTTCTTTATAGCAAACCCAGCCTTTAAGAGTATCTGAATAATTTTTTCTCCCTTCTCAAACACTCCCTTTGCTTTATCACCCCACACAATATCATCATCAATGTACTGTAGATGTTCAGGGGCCTCACCCTTTTCCAGTTCACTCTGGATTAGTCCATGACAAATGGTGGAGCTATGCTTCCACCCCTGGCTATTCCACCCCAGGTGTATTGAACACCCCTCCAGGTGAAAGCAAATTGTGGCCTGCACTCTGCTGCCAATGGAATTGAGAAGAACGCATTGGCAATGTCAATAGTAGCATACCATTTAGCTGCCTTTGGCTCCAGCTCATACTGGAACTCTAGCATGTCTGGTACAGCAGCACTCAGTGGTGGCGTTACCTCGTTCAGGCCACGATAGTCCACAGTTGCTCTCCACTCTCCATCAGATTTTGGCACTGGCCAGATGGGATTGTTAAAAGGTGAATGTGTTTTACTGATCACTCCCTAGATCTCCAGCTGGTGAATCAGTTCATGAATGGGACCCAGGGAGTCTCAGTTTGTGCGATACTGGATACTGCTGTTGGCGCACTGTTCCAGTAGCAATTAGCACCTGTTGTTCTTCAACCTGCAGCAATCCCACAATGAAGGGACTTTCTGAAAGGCCAGGCAGGGTAGACAGCTGTCTGATCTTCTCTCTATTCACCGTGGCTGTATTGGGTTGAAATGAGCTGGAGTTAATTCTCCTCCCAGTATCGTTCTAGTGCTGTGGGGTTTTTTTTTGCAGCAGTAGTTGATAACACAGCAGTGTATTGGCTACCACTAAATCCAGTATTCAATCTGTGTCCTTTCAACATTTCCCTGCCCCAGGAGTACATTGAGGGGTGGGCAAAATCTTGGGAGGGGACACAGCTGAGCCAGCTGACTCAGACTGGCCAAAGAGGTATTCCATACCATATGAGGTCAGCTCAGGTATAAGTAGGAAGTGAAAGAAGGAAGTGGGGGGGATTCGTCTATGGCGTTTATCCTCCTGAGGAACCACCAAGCTTAGAGAGCCCTGCTTCCCGAGACCGACCACCGTCCTGCTGATGGGAAGTAGAGACTAACATCTCTCTCTCTGCTTTCTTTGCTTCCGTGCGGTCTATTGCTGTTTGCTTATTAGTATTATTAAATTGCTCCTATCTTATCCCCGGCTTGTTATATTTTCTTTCCCTTCTTCCCCTCTTCACTTAAGAGGGGGAATGATAGAGCGGCTTGGTGGGTATCTGGCCTCCAGGCCAGAGCCAAACCACCACAGTGGCCACACCAAAAACCCATCGATAGACCTTTGAGTCCTTGAAGTACCCTCTCTTGAGGTAATCAATACCAAGAATGCAAGGGGCCTCTGGGCCAGTCAAAACGGGATGTTTTTCCAACTTGTTTCCTGTTAGACTCACTGTAATGGGTTGGGGCAGATCCCCTCCCCACCACAGGCAGAAATAACGACTCAGACAAACTGATTGCAAAAGTGATGAAAGTTTAAATAGAAAGCGGTGAATGTTACAGAAAACCCAAAGCGCAGTGATAAAGAAAGATCCCATCCCCACCTGAGGGTGCATCCAAAACCCCCAGGGCTCCTTCTTCCCCCTCCCTCTGCTGGGCTAGTCTCAGCTGGCCAGGCCTGAGACTGCCTATCCCCCTGTGGCCTTGGGCCCAATCAGGCCCATGGCCGGGAGATCTCTCCCCCAGTTACCGAGTCTCGGAGAGGGAAGGAAAGAGGAAGTGCCAGACCCCACCGCAAAATTTATAGTGGTGCAAGGGATTATGGTAGAAATACCTAATTTCCTGAGTCCACCCACTGGGATGGACTTCTGGACACAGGAAACACCCCTGTAGCAGAGGACACCCAGCCCAAACTACGACAGGAGCCACCCCTTATTTCATACCATAATCCCTGCACCCAAACACATCATCAGATCAGAAAACTTCTGATGACATGTCCGGCGGAGTCCATATCTTCATCTGGGCGTCCACTCAAACAGTTTCTCATTCAGGCTCAAGCATCAGTCCATTCCAGTTGTTCTTCCTCATGTGATGGAACCTCCCAGCGACGCAGTCCTTCTCCTGCAGCGTGAATTCCTTGTGGACTCCTTGGGACATCCTGGTCACCTGGAAATGCCTCACAACTTCTCAGCTAAGCCTTTACTCTCCTATTCAGCGGCAAATTCTCCACCCCTGGGGCAAGCCAGTCAGAACAATCTGGCTCCACGACTGCCTTTTTCAATCCATCCAGGGTGCCGCAGCCAACCGCTTTCACGCGGACCAAAGCTACACGGATGCATGTCAGAGGCACTCCGCACCCCCCGGCTGGGCGCTCGCGTACCGAGGCAGGACAGCATCCGGCTGCACAACCTCCACCCCCGGAAGAGGGAGGAGCTGCGCCACAGCCCACTGAAGAAGCAGGGAGGCGGAGCCAGGTGCTCGGCGCCATTTTCGGAACACGTCCGAAAACACCAGGGAAAGATTTACAGCTGCCGCCGCCGCCTGAACGCAGCCCGGCTCGGGCGGTGCCGCCGCCGCCGCTTGAACGCGGCCCGGCCCGGCCCCCGCCGTCTCTGTCGCCGCGATGCAGAGTCCAAGTCACCTCCAGCAGTCGCTTGCCCGCTCGCCGCGGGTGTCCGCCCCCTGCAGCGGCCGCGGGCCGACCACGCTCTGCTTGCCGCTGCCCCTCCTCCGCTCCCTGCCGCTCCGCAGAGAACGAGGAGAAGGCAGGTCTCGCCTTCTTAGGCTACTCAAGCATTCTTAAGCCACCCTGGGCAGAAAGTCACAGAAAGAACCACCCCTCGCTGTTCCCAAGCAACAGGAGGGACTTCCATGCCATCAGCCACGCACCAGGTATCCTTCTGCAGTCCACAGGAGTTCACACAGTCGCCCCGGTAACACAAAACCTGAGCCCCAACTTTCCAAACCCAAACCGACGCCCAGAACTAAATTTAAACTCTCCATCTTTTGCAATCCGAGCTGCAGCTGGCCCCACGTTGGTGCGCCAAAATGTAATGGGTTGGGGCAGATCCCCTCCCCACCACAGGCAGAAATAACGACTCAGACAAACGGATTGCAAAAGTGATGAAAGTTTAAATAGAAAGCAGTGAATGTTACAGAAAACCCAAAGCACAGTGACAAAGAAAGATCCCATCCCCACCTGAGGGTGCATGCAAAACCCCCAGGGCTCCTTCTTCCCCCTCCCTCTGCTGGGCTAGTCTCAGCTGGCCAGGCCTGAGACTGCCCATCCCCCTGTGGCCTTGGGCCCAATCAGGCCCATGGCCGGGAGATCTCTCCCCCAGTTACCAAGTCTCGGAGAGGGAAGGAAAGAGGAAGTGCCAGACCCCACCGCAAAATTTATAGTGGTGCAAGGGATTATGGTAGAAATACCTAATTTCCTGAGTCCACCCACTGGGATGGACTTCTGGACACAGGAAACACCCCTGTAGCAGAGGACACCCAGCCCAAACTACGACACTCACATCAGCTTCTAATACAGACAGCTCCTGGCAGCCTCCTGTCACTCCAGAAATCCAAAGAGATTCAGCACCTCTGTGTCTTGATGGCATCAAAGTACACTGTGCCCCTGTGTCTACCAGCGCCTTGTATTTCTGTGGCTTTGATGTGCCAGGCTATCGAATCCACACAGTCCAATACACTCTGTCGTCCCTCTCCTTCTCCTGGCCAAAGGCAGGGACCCTCTACTCCTGGTGTTCATCAGAGTATTCACTGTCTGATCTGGGTGGTACCTGGCCAGAGGTCCCCTCATCAGGTTCAAGGGGAGCAGCCTCAGTTCTTTTTCTCCTGAGAGATCATCGATTACTCTCTTGGCTTTTTACAGCAGATACCTTTGCTGTTTTCTTAGATGATCCCTTTTTAACTGTTGTTTTCCCTCTCAGTTCACACACCCGAGCTTCCAATTTATAAGTGGGTTCCCCATGCCACTTCCTCATGTCCTCCCCCTGGTCACACAGAAAAAAACAGAGTACTCCACATGGTGTGCATCTGGGGCTCCCTTTCCCTCCAACTGAGGCAGTAGGGGACGGATTTCTTGGCGTACACCTGGCCGATGAGGCACTGGCTCATGGGAATGAATTGGTACAGAGGTTATCTTCAAAATTCTGGAGCTAGGCTGACACACTCTCCACAGACCGTGTGTCCTCATCAAAATAGTACATCAATGCTAGGCGGTTTGAATACACTGCTGGCGCACCTTGGATCACTTTCCTCCACATGGCCCGTGTGCATGGGACATCCTCTGGATCTGTGGAGACACTTTGATCATCTAAATCACTATAGATAACTTCCAACACCGCTAATTCTCTTAAGTATTGGATTCCTTCATCTGCAGTGTTCCACTTCCCTGGAGAACTCATAAGGTCCTCCTTACATGGGTACCTGGCCCTCACACTTGGCAAAAGTCATCTCCAGAGGCTGCATATCCCTGTCTCTTTTGCAATGCCTTTCTCAATGCCTCTGTTTCTAGCAATGGGTCCCAACTGTTGGGCCTCTTTCCCTTCCAGCAGCTGGCTGTCAGCCCCATTATCCCAGCACCAGAGCAGCCAAGCATCAATCCGCTCTCCTGGCTGGCAACTATAATCCTTGCGCATGTCTCTCAGTTCTGCTGAGGTTAAGGACCGAGTAGTCTCTGCTTCTTGTTTGATCTCACTCACTCCCTCTGATTTCCCACTTGATGGACCAGCCTCTTGATCATAATCTTCCTCATCCCTTACCGATTGATGAGAGGGACCTCTTGATCTCCTTGTCCACTGCTTCTTTTTCACTACTGAGGAAATCTCTCCAGTTGCTGTTTGGGTCCCCATCTCCACCATGGTATCCTGAGGTAGTGTTTGGGTGCCTGCCTCAGCCACAGTCCTCAGAGTACTGAACTGTGGCTCGATAAGCACAGGCCAGACCCCAGTAGAGTGCAAGAAGTTGTTGGTTCTCATTGGGATAAGCAAGGCACCCCTCTATCAGATGGCGAGTGAGTTTAGTAGGACTGCTCACCTCTTCTGGGGTACAGTCCCAGGCTATGGGAGGTGATAACCATCCTAGGAATCTGCCCAAGTCCTTCCACACACCCTGCCACCCAGGGACTGACCGCCTCCCAGATTGATGCTGGGATAATGGGGCTAACAGTCAGCTGCTGGAAGGGAAAGAGGCCCAACAATTGGGACCCATTGCTAGAAACAGAGATATTGAGAAAGGCATTGCAACCCACTTTTCTACAGTGTCTATGATGTTCTTAAGTAGTTTCTGTTGCAATTTGTGCTATGATTGAATTACTGAACTTGAGTACAGTTCATTACTAGAAACACTGTTGCAGAGCTGTGTGATGCAAGCAGAGCTGATCTTCTGGCCAGCCTATGCTGAGCCTGTTATGAATTTATGGATTTATGAATAAATCAACATGGTAAATATAATAATAATAAAAATATTAATAACTTTTATTAATATGAAAATTTGCCCCAAATGTATCAAATGGGTTTGGTGTATGGCTGAAATACATATTTACATTGGGAATGTACAGTATTTAGGCAATTTAAACGATTTTAAGCAAACTGGAAGAATAACTGGGAAAGAGAATCCCTGGCACAATATGCACTCAACCACAGGGGGAGACTTGACACAAACTTTTAAGCAAATAAGGCAACAAACTACTCACCAAGTTCCACCCAAGTGTGTGGGTATGTGTGTTGCTGCTGTATATTGGCTGTTGAGGCTGTGAGGCACTCTCATGCACCTGGCATGGCAAGAGACTGATGCTAGTTGCCAGCAAGGATGCCATGCGGTCTCGATGGCTGGCCTGGCTTCAGCGGGCTTTATAACATGTTTCTGCAAAGGGCATCTTCCTGGGTGTGGTGGGTTGAGAGAGAAGGCCCAGCTTTCCCTCTCCCACTAAGAAGAAGTAAAAAAAACCCCACAGCTAACTCAGCTGGAAAAGCAAAAGGAATGCTGTATTTTACAAGCAATATGGAAATGCAGGGGTATGTACACAAAATATACAGATTTACAATATATATACAGAAATATACAGCAAAAAAGGATACAGGAACAGGCCGCCCCCCACCTCCGGACAGAGGGGGGTTTCCCCCTGTACCCCCTTCTCTCCCCATACCTCCCTTTTTTCCCAAAGAGGGGTTAGAGAGAGAAAAAGGCAGTTATAAGGAAGAAAAAAGTTAGTAGGCCACCAGGATTAGTGCTTATCTGTTATCTGCGGTCCTTCTGGCTAGATGCCCAGAAGCGGACAGGCTGGAAAGCGAGAGCGAAGAGGAGCACCCAGGAAACTGAAGGAAAATTCCAGCTGCACTAAAACTTAAAGCTCCATTCTACCAATCTACCAATGAAATTTGTTTGGAATACCATGTTTACAAAATATTCAGCCAGAGTGTCCCTGCACTGTCCCTTTCTTAAATGCACAGCCTCAAACTGTCACACTGGGTGAACTGAGGCATGGCACAAATTCTAGTTGCAAGGCAAGCAAGGCTTGGCTTCTTGGCTTGCAGTAAATAGGACTTGTGGCTTCTCTCCCAGATCATGGACAAACGACTCAAGGCAAGTCCAGGCAAGGCACGGTGAATACAATTCAGCCTGTATTTATCACTTGCCTGAGATTCATTTGGGGCCAATAGGGCAACTGAAGCTAGCAAGCAGTTACCAAATGAAATGGGATTTTGCCAAGCTCTGATCAAAAAAGGCAGAAACATCGGCCTGGTCTAGGAGAAGCATGGCCAGTGCACATGCTCTTACCCTAAAGGAAGACTTTGTTTACCAGACTTTTTGGTGCCTGTTCTTTTGTCCTTTTTCCCGCCTCTCCCCAGACCAGGACCTGTCTGGGTTTGTGCTGGGCCTGTTTGGCCCTATCACCACAGAGCCCTGGACTCCTATGCTAGTCAGGTCTCTCTTAAAGCCAGGTGAAAATCTCTGTGTGCACTATTATCTATCCCACAGCCAGAGCTCATGGTGTGTAGTGAAGGCACATTATGCCCAGATACTGAATCTTGTCCCAGCATGTGGGCGAGCTCCCCCTCCTTCAGGAGGAAGACAAAAGCCAAGGCATTAGCCAGGCTAGCACGAACCTAGCAAATGCAGGGCTCGTGCAAACACCAAATATGGTAGAATTCTAGGTCCATGCTTTCCCATAGGCTGAAGCTAGTTGTTTATGAGAGTGCCCATTGGTCAAACCCAGCCTCGAGGGATTCTATAAGTATTACCCCAGTTGGTAAACAAGTTGCCCCCTTTAGCCAGATTTGGCGACGACAGAGGTTCTTGGAATCAATACAGCTGACCAATATGATGGGGTATTGATCCTTTATTGTTCCAGTATTGCAGGCCTATGGCTCAGGCCTATGGCTCAGGCCTATGGTGAAAGCATGGAAGGAAAGGAGATAGGACAGGCAGGAAAAGAAGTGCGTAGCAAGGAAACTTCTATAATTTATATAACCTTGGTGTGCCTTGTTGGCATGGACTCATTGGTCCCCTATGAGTGACCACACATCACACTATTATAGATTATTGGTCCAACTACTGATGGCACGTGAGGTTTGTTGATGCAGGTGCATGTCCTGTTGTCCCAAGATAACTCACTATGTTTCTAGCTACCAGCATCTTGTTTTAGTTACAGTGCTGCAGGCACAGCACTGTTTTGGCATACTGGTAGCTGGCTCTGCACTTCTGCTGAGCATGGCCTACCACCATGTCAGGCTCTAGGCCTGCACTGCCAGATTGCTCACACTGCTCATCAGTGGCATTCCCACAGCCCCCTCTTGAATTTTTGTCTCTGTGCTCGCTCAAGAGTATAACCCTCCCAGCTGCAGCCTCTGCCATTGAGCTTGTTGTTTCGCTTCTGTTATGTACATGCATGCATACTAAAGCCTCTGCATTGTAAGAAGCCATTGGGAGATTATTTCTAAGAGAGAGAACACCGCACCGAGCCCAGTGTTGCCGCAGCCCCTGTGTTATCAGAGGACTGGACCAACCCCCGAGGGTAAGACCTGCCCACTTGCTGGGGAGAAGGGACTTGATACACTAAAGTATCGTTTGTGCTTATACTGCACCGAACCCTGGGACCACTCCGAATATCCTGCTGTCCCTTTAAGCTCAGTAAACGAGAGGAGCCACCGCCTGTTGCAGCCGCATTCCTGTCTCTGAGGCTGTGTTGCAGTTTGAGCTGGGTGCCCCCCTGGTGTGTTCACTTCCTGTGTCCAGAAGTCCAGCCCAGAGGGATGGACACAGGAAATTGTGTGTATTTCCTACCATGATTCTTTGCACCACTATAAGATCCAGTGCAGGGTCTAGCACTTTCTCTTTTCTTCCTCCTCCGCCAGCCGGTAACTGGGGGAGATGTCTGCTGGCTTTGGGCCTGGCTAGGCCCAAGGCCACAGGGGGATGGGCAGTCTCAGGCCTGGCCAGCTGAGACTAGCCCAGCAGAGGGAGGGGGAAGAAGGAGCCCTGAGGGTCTCGGGTGTACCCTCAGGTGGGAATGGGATGCCTCTGGGTTTGCTTTGGGATCGATCTTTGTCACTGCGCTTTGGGTTTTCTGTAACATTCACTGCTTTCTATTTAAACTTTCATCACTTTTGCAATCCGTTTGTCTTGAATGTTTTATTCCTGCCCGTGGTGGGGAGAGAGGGGGCTGCCTCAACCCAGCACATTCTTGGTAGCAGAGGATGGTTGTTGTGGGGAGGGGGGTCTCCCTCTAAACCCACCACATTCTTGGAGAGCCAGGCAGGAGAGGAGTTTGTTATTGTGCATTCTGCAGATCGGATTGCAAAAGATAAGAGAGTTTAAATTTAGTTCTGGGCGTCGTTCTGGTTTTCTGGCAGTTGGGGCTCAAAGTGTTGTTGTTGGGGCGATTATGTGAGTTCTTGTGGATTGCAGGGGGACACCTGGTGCGTGGCCGGTGGCACGGAGCCCCTCCTGCTATTTCAAGCAGGGGTGGCTCTTAGCCATCGGAACTGGGGCATCGCTTGAGAATGCGGGACCTGCCCCTCCTCCACCTTTACTCTCTGCGGAGCGGCAGAAGCGGCGGGGGGTGAAGTGGGGGAAGGGGCAGCGGCGAGCAAATCAAAGTCAGGTCCGTTCTCGCTGCGGGGTAGGGCCAGCCGTGGCGGAGCGGGCGAGCTCGGCTCCCGATACCCAGGAAGGGCGAACGGGAACTCAGTTCGAAAGCTGTTCTCAAGGGCCCTGGGGATGCGTTTATGGTTTTCGCTGGAGGAGCCGTTTGAATGCCCGAGGGGTGGAGGCGATTTTGATTCTGTACCGCGGCGGTAGAGGTGGCTGGAGCCCTGCTGTATATTCGGGTTGCGGCGCTGGAGGGCCGAGCCATGCGCTCGGAGCAGCGGCGGGGCCAGCTCTGTTCTCTTCCCCGACGTTTTCGGACGAGTTCCGAAAATGGCGCCTAGCACCTGGCTCCACCCCCCTTCTTCTCAGTAGGTTGTGGAGCAGCCCCTCCCTCTCCCGGGGTGGGGCTGTGTACTTGGAGCTGCCACATCTGCGGTATGCGAACGCCCAGTGGAGGGGCGGTGTACCTGTGGCATGCATCTGTGGAGCCTCGGGCCGCGGCTGAAAGCGGTCAGCACTGGGCTTGGGATAGGTCCGTGCACTGGTGAGATAGGCTCAGCGTGCTATTTTCCTGGAGAGGTGGAGAAGCAGCAGAGCCTGATTGTTCTGACTGGCTTGCCCCAGGGGTGGAAATATGCCGCTGAGTGGATAGAGCGCAGTGACAAAGAAAGATCCCAAAGCAAACCCAGAGGCATCCCATTCCCACCTGAGGGTACACCCGAGACCCTCAGGGCTCCTTCTTCCCCCTCCCTCTGCTGGGCTAGTCTCAGCTGGCCAGGCCTGAGACTGCCCATCCCCCTGTGGCCTTGGGCCTAGCCAGGCCCAAAGCCAGCAGACATCTCCCCCAGTTACCGGCTGGCGGAGGAGGAAGAAAAGAGAAAGTGCTAGACCCCGCACTGGATCTTATAGTGGTACAAAGAATTATGGTAGGAAATACACACAATTTCCTGTGTCCATCCCTCTGGGCTGGACTTCTGGACACAGGAAGTGAACACACCAGGGGGGCACCCAGCTCAAACTGCAACAGGCTGTATCCCTCAGTCCCGGGAATCTGCAGTAGCCGGGCCGACTCCTGCTGCGCCTGCCCCACCTGCAGCCCTTGCTCGATTGGGAACCGTCGCCCCGCCTTGCCGTGCGAGTCAACTCTGACGGCCAACCCCGTTCCGGGACCAGCCCTACCAGATCCATGAGCCGGCTCCACGAGGGCCAAGCCTGCGGCCCGGCCCTGAACAGGACCGAGCTCTTCCATCAACTCGATCAGAAGCCGCACGCGTTCTGCCAGCAGAACTGCACCCTTCTTGTATATACATACAGAAATAATTTGTAATTAGTTCAATCAAGCTCTAATCATAATCCTAAGCCATCTGTGGAATCTATTTCACGAACGTGCACTAGAACATGTATATAAGTTGGTGATTCATCAGGTATTAATAATTTTATAATATTAATAAACACTATTTTCATAATTCATATTTCATAATTCATAAATTAATAACCTCTTCACCACATGGTGTGACCTCAACTTGGTCCAGCCAACATGGATTTAGGAAGGGCAGGTCCTGCCTTTCCAACCTGATCTCCTTCTATGATCAGGTGACCCGTCTGGTGGATGTGGGGAGGCCTGTGGATGTAGTCTACCTGGACTTCAGCAAGGCCTTTGACACCGTCCCCCACAGTAAACTGCTGGCTAAGCTGTCAGCTCGTGGTTTGGACCGCAACACTCTGTGCTGGGTTAGGAACTGGCTGGAGGGCCGAGCCCAGAGAGTGGTGGTGAATGGTGCCACATCCAGCTGGCGGCCAGTCACCAGTGGCGTCCCCCAGGGATCAGTGCTGGGCCCCATCCTCTTTAACATCTTCATTTGTGGTAGGTTGAGAGAGGGCTTAGCTCTCCCTCCTCCACAGAGTAAGAAACCACAACTAGCCCAGTCGAAAGAGCAAGCTATACATTTACAAGCATATATGGAAAGCAGGTTATATATAACACAATATATACAGGTATTTACAATATATATACACAGACATACACAGCAAAGACAAATAACACAACAAAAATCCCTCCCCGAGGGAGGGATCCCCTCCTTGGAAACCCCTCTCTCCCCCACTACCTCCCTTTTTCCCCGAAAAGGGGTTAGAGAGAGAGAAAGGCAAGTTACTAAGGAAAAGAGTTGTTAGTAAGCTTCAAAAGCCCATGCAGGATTAGTGTTTGCTTATCTGAAGGCCAACTCCAGCAGTTTGCAGAGAGAGCAGGCAGGGAGAACAGGCTGAAACTCCAACTCCCCAACTCCCAAACTGAACTGCACTGAGAAAAAAAAAAATTCCAACTGCTTCACAATCTAAAGCTGCATTTTTGTTTATCAACCAATGAAATTCGTTTAGAATATCAGAATGTTTTGGTTCTAGTACCAAAAACATTAGCCAGTGTGTTCCAGCAGTGTTTGTTCTTAAAGGCACAGCTTCAAACGACCACATCATTGAAGATCGGGATGATGGGGTTGAGTCAGTCATCAGCAAGATTGCAGATGACACCAAGTTGGGAACGGATGTTAGTCAGAGGGTTAGAAAGGCTCTGCAGAGGGACCTCGACCGACTGGACAGATGGGCAGAGTCTAATGGCATGGCATTTAACAAGTCCAAGTGCCGGGTGCTGCACTTTGGCCACGGCAACCCCATGCAGAGCTACAGGCTGGGGTCAGAGTGGCTGGAGAGCTGCCAAACAGAGAGGGACCTGGGGGTGATGATTGACACCCACCTAAACATGAGCCAGCAGTGTGCCCAGGTGGCCAAGAGGGCCAATGGCATCCTGGCCTGTATTAGGAATAGTGTGGCCAGCAGGAGCAGGGAGGTCATTGTGCCCCTGTACTCTGCATTGGTTAGGCCGCACCTTGAGTACTGTGTCCAGTTCTGTGCCCCTCAGTTTAAGAAGGACATTGAGACACTTGAACGTGTCCAGAGAAGGGCAACAAGGCTGGTGAGAGGCCTTGAGCACAAGCCCTATGAGGAGAGGCTGAGGGCACTGGGGTTGCTTAGCCTGGAGAAGAGGAGACTCAGGGGTGACCTCATTGCCCTCTACAACTACCTGAAAGGTGGTTGTAGCCAGGAAGGGGTTGGTCTCTTCTCCCAGGCAACCAGTACCAGAACAAGAGGACACAGTCTCAAGCTGTGCCAGGGGAGGTTTAGACTCGAGGTGAGGAAAAAGTTCTTCACCGAGCGAGTCATTCGTCATTGGAATGGGCTGCCCAGGGAGGTGGTGGAGTCACCGTCCCTGGAGGTGTTCAAGGGGAGATTGGACATGGCACTTGGTGCCATGGTCTAGTTGTGAGGTCTGTTGGGACAGGTTGGACTTGATGATCCTTGGGGTCTCTTCCAACCTTGGTTATACTGTTATACTGTGATAATTTCCCTCTGAACCATTGTAACCTTGACTCCAAAAACCAAGAGGTCTTCCTCGTGTCTCACCTGGAGCTCTTTGCCACAAGCACCAGGTTGGACCATTGTCACTTGCAGCTGTGCACAAAATGTTCTTAATGTCTGGACCATCTCGGATAGGTCCCACACCCTTTGCTTGAACTACCTCTTGCTTTACCTGGTCATAGGCTGCTTGCTGTTCAGGTCCCCAGTGGAAACTGTTTCTCTTTCAAGTCACATCATACAGAGGTTTCACAATCTGTCTGTATCCAGGAATGTGCAGTCTCCAAAATCTCCCTGTCCCCCAAGAAACGTAGAGTTTCTTGCTTGTTCGTGGCATTTGCCATGGTAGAGACTCTTGTTTACCACATCCACTGGAATGTGTCGGCGTCCATCCTGCCACCTGGGTCCCAGAAACTGTATCTCTCTGGCAGGTCCTTTCACCTTGTCTCACTTAATGGTGAAACCTGCTTTCAAGAGAATGTCAATGATTTTGTTACCTTTCTCGAAGACTTCTTCAGCAGTTTTACCCCAGACGATGATGTTGCCAATGAACTGGATGTGTTCTGGAGCACCACCTTTCTCCAGAGCATCATGGATTACTGCATGACCCATGCTTGAACTGTGAACTGAGCCTTCAGGCAATCTGTTAAAAATGTACTGAACTCCTGTCCAGATGAAGGCAAACTGAGGCCTGCATTCCTCTGCTATGGGAATAGAGAAAAATGCATTAGCAATGTCTATGGTAGCATACCATTTGGCCTCTTTGGATTCCAGCTCATACTGGAGTTCCATCGTGTCTGGTACTGCTGCACTCATAGGTGGAGTCACTTCATTCAGGGCTCGGAAGTCGACTGTCAGACGCTAGTCTCCATTCTGCTTTCGCACAGGCCACACTGGGCTGTTGAAAGGTGAATGAGTTTTGCTGACGACTCTCTGACTCTCCAACTGACGAATCAGATTCTGAATGGGCAACAAAGAGTCACAGTTGGTTCTGTATTGTCTGTGATGCACAGTCTGAGAAGCAATCGGCAACTTTATGTCCCTCAACTGCAGATTCATCAGAAAGCTCAGGTCTAATAGACAGCTTCAATTTTTGTCCATCAGCTTCTACAGATGCTACTCCAAAAGCCCATTTGTAACCGTTAGGGTCTTTGAAATGCCCTTCTCTCAGAAAATCAATTCCCAAAATACAAGGTGCGTGTGGTGGGTTGAAAGGAAAGGCTCTGCTTTCCCTCCCCCACTGAGAAAGAAACCGTGGCGAAAACTCAGTGAGAGAAAAAAGCAGACACATATATTTACAAGCATGTATAGGAAGCAGATTATATGTAACACCACAAATACAGGTATTTTACAATATATACAGGAATATACAGCAAATGAACTCAACCAGAAACCAGACCCCCCAACAGCGGGGGCTTCCCCCTGTGCCCCCTTCACCCCCCTACCTCCCTTCTCCCCCAAAGAGGTAGAAAAAGAGAGACAAGGGGAGTTAGCAAGGAAGACAAAGGAAGGCCTAGTACAGGAATTAGTTCTTATCTCTTGGCAAGAAGCCCAGAAGCAGTCCAGCTGAAAGGGACAGCAAAGGAAGAGAAACTGAGAGAAAGTCCCAGCCGTGCTGGGTCCAATCTCACCTCCCCCCTTAATTAGCCAATGAAATTAATTTAGAATACAAAATATTTTATAAACATTTAGCCAGTGTGCCCCTTCCTTAAAGGCACAGCCTCAAATGGTCACTGTGCGTCAGGTCTGGTCACAACTGCATGCTTCCTCCACTGTTTACCAGTTAGACTTATATTAACCTCCACCTTACTTAAATTTTGAGCTCCACCAGTGACTTCCAGAATGGTTATAGACTCTGATCCCTGATAATTTGATGGCAATATGGTGCACTGAGCTCCTGTGTCAACCAAGGCCCTGTACTTCTGAAAGTGTGAAGTGCCAGGCCACTGGATGTACACATCCCAATAGATTCTGTTATCTCTATTACCCCTATCCTCCCCTGGTGGGAGGCAGGGCACCCCTAATTATGGGCAATATGTCCACATGTGCAGTTAGCACAGTGTCCAGTGTTAGAACTGGAATCACTGTTGGAGCTATTAGAGTTGTTCTCGGAAACTGTGGAAGTAACAGCTACCCTTCTGGTTTTTTTACCTCAGGCTCTGCCACTCTGCATTTCCTTTAATCTCCTGAAAAGATGAGAAGTTCATTGACCATCTGTGATGGGTTGAGGCCAACCCCCTCCCCACCACGGGCAAAAATGAAACGCAGACAAACGGAATGCAAAAGTGGTGGAAAGTTTAAATGGAGAGCAGTGAATGTTTTAAAGTGAACCAGAAGCACAGTGACAAAAGAGTTCCCAAAGAACACCCAGAAATATCCCATCCCCACCTGAGGGTACACCCAAAACCCCCAGGGCTCTTTCTTCCCCCCTCCACTGTCAGGCTAATCTCAGATGGCCAGATCTGAGATTGCCCTTCCCCCTGGCCTTGGGCCTAGCCAGGCCCAAAAGGCCGGTAGACACCTCCCCCCAATTACCAGGTAGTGGCGAGGGAAGAAAAGAGGAAGTGCAGGACCCCTGCTGATGTCTTATATGGGAGCAGGGCATTATGGGATGAAACACCCAGCTTCCTGTGTCTACCCACTGGGCTGGACTCCTTCGGGACACAGGAGGTGTTTCTCATGTGGACACAGCAGGGGGCACCTGGCCCAAACTGCTACATGCCACCCCTTATTTCATACCATTATTTCTACACCCAGAACATATGATTAAATTAGAAATCTTCTGATGACATGTCTAGCGAAGTCTGTCTCTTCATCTGGGCATCCTCCCAAGCAGTGTCTCATTCAGGCTCAAGTGTCAGTCCATTCCAGTTCTTCTTTCATCTAATGGAACCTCCCAGCGATGCAGAATGCATTCTTCTGCTGTGCAAGTTCTTCATGGATTCATTGGACATCCTGGTCACCTGGAAGAACCTCACAACTTCTCAACCAAACCTTTATTTCCATCTAGATTTACTCAGCCACATATTTCCACCCCTGGGGCAAGCAAGTCAGAACAATCAGGCTCTAACTGCTTTTCCCACAACCCTGCACGGACCTATCCCAAGCCCAATGCTGACCACTCACAGGCTATACAGGTGCATGTCACAGGTACATTGCCCCCCCACTGGGCGTTTGCGTACCAAGGCATGACAGCATCTGGCTACACAGCCCTCCCCTCGAAGAGGGAGCGGCTGCACCACAACCTACTGAGAAGAAAGGAGAAGGAGCCAGGTGCTAGGTGCCATTTTTGGAACATATCTGAAAATCGGGGAAGAGATAAGGGCCACCACCACCGCCCAAGTGCACAGCTGGGGCCACCGCTGTCGCCACCCCAAGCGCATGGCCTGGGCTGCCTCCACCGCCGCCCGAGGACACAGCCAGGGCTGCCGCCATCGCCGAACACAGCACGGCATGGGCAGGGCCACCGCCACCGCTCGGTACACGACACGGCTTGGGCAGAGCCACCACAGCTACTTGGTGCACGACACGGCTCGGGCAGAGCCGCCACGGCACTCGGTGCACAGCAGGGCTCCCAACATCTCTATCGTTGCGGTACAGAATCAAAGTCACCTCCACCCCTTGGGCACCCAGACGGCTCTTCCAGCCAAAGCCATGAACGTGTTCTCAGAGCCCTTGAGAACGGCTTTCCAGCTTGTTATGAATATACTGGTGATTCTGTGATTTGTGTTAAAGGTATAGAATTCCGAGTGCACTGGGATTGGGGATCAGGAGCTTTCAAGAGCCTGTTTTGAGGACAAAGGGAAAGCTGCATATTCTACAGACTTAAACAGAGACTGTGTGTTTGGCTAATTGGAGACACCAAGGCAGAGGAGAAGAACTGAGAATTTGTTTTTTTTAGATAAGAAGCCTGCATGACTGAGCATGCGTGAAAGTGGACACTTTGACCCTTACCACACAGAGTGCACAGGAGCACCTATTCTGAAGACTCATTATCATATGCCTGCCTTCTACTTAGCATAAGTTTGTTTATGTAGATGATGTAGCTATATAAGATGAAGAAAGGTATTGGGCCCAATGCTCTTTAACATCTTTATTGATGATCTGGATGAGAACATTGAGTCCATCATCAGGAAATTTGTGGACGACACCAAGCTGGGGGCAGGAGTTGATCTGCTGGAGAGTAGAGGGGCTCTGCAGAGGGACCTCGACAGGCTGGACAGATGGGCAGAATCCAACGGCATGAGATTTCACACATCCAAGTGCTAGGTTCTGCACATTGGCCACAGCAACCCCATGCAGAGCTACAGGCTAGGTCTCCAAAGGATCTGTCTCTCCAGACTGAGAATGGTGTTGCATGCAGTTGCATGTGGAACTGCATAAGTTTCCAGCCATCCAGTGTTCGCCTCTACCATAGTAAGCACGTATTGCTTACCAGAACGAGAACGTGGTAGAGTGATGTAGCCAATCTGCCAGGCTTCACCATACCTGTGCTTGGACCATCTATCACCATACCACAAGGGCTTAATTCGCTTTGCCTGCTTAATAGCAGCACAAATGTCACAGTCATGGATGACTTGTGTGATAGCATCCATGGAAATGTCTATGGATCTGTCACGAGCCCACTGGTATGTTGCATCTCTGCCTTGATGTCCTGATGAATCGTGAGCCCACCGAGCTAAGAATATCTCACCTCGGTGTTTCCAGTCGATATCAAGTTCAGAGTCCTTGTCTACTTGAGAAACTCTTGCAGCTAAATCTGCCTGATGGTTGTGCTGCTGTTCCTCAGTAGCTTTGCTCTTAGGAATGTGAGCATCAATGTGTCTCACCTTCACTGGAATTCTCTGGACTCAATCAGCAATGTCTCGCCACAGGTCGGCTGCCCAAATGGGTTTTCCTTTCCTCTGCCAACCATTCTTCTTCCAGTTCTTTAGCCAACCCCACAGAGCATTGGCTACCATCCACGAATCAGTGTAGAGGTAAAGCTTTGGCCATCTCTCATGTTCAGCTACGTCAAGAGCTAGCTGGACAGCTTTTAACTCTGCAAACTGACTGGATTCTCCTTCTCCGTCCTTCGCCTCTGCAACTCGGCGTGTTGGACTCCACACTGCAGACTTCCACCTTCGCTTGTTCCCGACGAGATGACAGGAACCGTCTATGAACAAAGCATATTTCTTCTCATCATCAGAAAGGTCATTGTAAGCAGGAGCTTCCTCAGCACGAGTTACTCTCTCCTCTGGAGGTTTAGTACAGTTGGTATCTTCAGGCCAACTTGAGATCACCTCCACCAGAACAGGTCTTTCAAGATTTCCCATTCGAGCTCTCTGTGTTATCAGAGCCATCCACTTAGACCAGGTGGAATCTGTGGCATGATGTGGTGTGGAACCTTTGCCTTTGAACATCCAATTCAAAACTGGCAATCTGGGAGCTAGGAGAAGTTGTGATTCAGTTCCAATCACTTCAGAAGCTGCTTTCACTCCTTCATAGGCAGCTAGAATCTCTTTCTCTGTTGGAGTGTAATTAGCCTCTGAACCTCTGTAACCTCGACTCCAGAAGCCAAGAGGTCGTCCACGTGTCTCACCTGGAGCTTTTTGCCACAAGCACCAGGTTGGACCATTGTCACCTGCAGCCGTGTACAAAATGTCCTTAATGTCTGAACCATCTCGGACAGGTCCCAGACCCACTGCTTGAATTACCTCTTGCTTTATCTGGTCAAAGGCGGCTTGTTGTTCAGGTCCCCAGTGGAAACTGTTCCTCTTTCGAGTCACATCATACAGAGGTTTCACAATCTGGCTGTATCCAGGAATGTGTAGTCTCCAAAATCCCACTATCCCCAAGAAACGTAGAGTTTCTTGCTTGTTCGTGGGATTTGCCATGGTAGAGACTCTATTTACCACATCCACTGGAATGTGTCGGAGTCTGTCCTGCCACTGCACTCCCAGAAACTGGATTTCTGCGGTAGGTCTTTTCACCTTGTCTGGCTTGATGGCGAAACCTGTGTTCAGATGAATGTCCATGATTTTGTTACCTTTCTTGAAGACTTCCTCAGCAGTTTTACCCCAGACGATGATATCATCGATGAACTGGATGTGTTCTGGAGCACCACCTTTCTCCACAGCATCGTGGATCACTGGATGACAGATGCTTGAGCTGTGGATCCAGCGCATTGGCAGTCTGTTGAAAGTGTACTGGATTCCTCTCCAGGTGAAAGCAAACTGAGGCCTGCATTCCTCTGTTATGGGAATAGAGAAAAATGCATTAGCAATGTCTATGGTAGCATACCATTTGGCCTCTTTGGATTCCAGCTCATATTGGAGTTCCATCATGTCTGGTACTGCTGCACTCATAGGCAGAGTTACTTCATTCAGGGCTCGGTAGTCCACTGTCAGACGCCAGTCTCCATTCGGCTTTCTCACAGGCCACGCTGGACTGTTGAAAGTTGAATAAGTTTTGCTGATGACTTTCTGACTCTGCAACTGACAAATCAGATTCTGAATGGGCAGCAAAGTCTGACAAAGTCTTCGAGAAATGTAAAAAAATCAGTGACATTCACATGAAAGCTGGTTTTGCCATCAAGTGGGACAAATTGAAAGGACCTGCCAGAGAGATCCAGTTTCTGCAAGTGCG
This sequence comes from Dryobates pubescens, assembly GCF_014839835.1. Classification (NCBI taxonomy): domain Eukaryota; kingdom Metazoa; phylum Chordata; class Aves; order Piciformes; family Picidae; genus Dryobates; species Dryobates pubescens. Next base: position 552,039 of record NC_071656.1, on the reverse strand, counting down.
GTGGCAGAGTGGACGACAACACATTCCAATGGATGTGGTAAACAGAGTCTCTACCATGGCAAATAAAATACTACTACTACTACTGCTAATAATAATAATAACAACAACCACCAGGTTGGAAGAGACCTTCAAGATCATCGCATCCAACCCGTCAACCAATCCAACCAACCTAAACAACTAAACCATGGCACCAAGAACACCATTAAGTCTCCTCCTGAACACGTCCAATGTGTGGCCGTTTGACGCTGTGCCTTTAAGAAAGGGGCACACTGGCTAAATGTTTGTAAAATATTTTGGTATTCTAAACGAATTTCATTGGTAGGATTGTGGGAGGTGAGATTGGACCCAGGGGAGCTGGGAACTTTCTCTCAGTCTTCCTTCCTTCGCTGTCCCTCTCTGCTGGATCTGCTTCTGGGATTCTGGCCAACTAAGATAAGATACTAACTCCTGTGCCAGGCCTTTCTTCCTTTCCTGCCCTGTTAACCGTCCACATCTCTTTTCTACCTCTTTTGGGGGAGAAGGGAGGTAGGGGGGTGAAGGGGGCACAGGGGGAAGCCCCCTCTGTGGGGGGTCTGGTTCCTGGTTGAGTTCATTTGCTGTATATTCCTGTATATATTGTAAAATACCTGTATTTGTTGTGTTACATAGAATCTGTTTCCTTGTAAAATATACTCTCATTTCTCCGACTGGGTTTAGCCGGGGTCTCTTTCTCAGTGGGGGAGGGAAAGCAGAGCCTTTCCTTTCAAACCACCACACAATGATGGTGACTCCACCAACTCCCCAGGCAGCCCATTCCAATGGACAATCACTCTGTCTGTATAGAACTTTTTCCTAACATCCAAACTAAACCTCCCCTGGCGCATCCTGAGACTTTGTCCTCTTGTTCTGGTGCTGGTTGCCTGGGAGAAGAGACCAACATCTGCCTGACTACAACCCCCCTACAGGTAGTTGTAGAGAGCCATAAGGTCACCCCTGAGTCTCCTCTCCAGGCTAAGCAACCCCAGCTCCCTCAGTCTCTCCTCATAGGGCTTGTGTTCCAAACCCCTCACCAACTTCGTTGCCCTTCTCTGGACTCGTTCCAGCAAGTCAACCTCCTTCCTAAATTGAGGGTCCAGAACTGGACACAGTACTCGAGGTGCGGCCTAACCAGTTGTGACCGTTTGACGCTGTGCCTTTAAGAAAGGGGCACACTGGCTAAATGTGCAGTGTACAGGGGCAGAATGACCTCCCTGCTCCTGCTGGCCACACTGTTCCTGATGCAGGCCAGGATGCCATTGGCCCTCTTGGCTGCCTGGGCACACTGCAGGCTCATGTTCAGTCTACCGTCAACCAGCACCCCCAGGTCCCTCTCAGCCTGACTGCTCTCCAGGCACTCTGACCCCAGCCTGTAGCTCTGCATGGGGTTGTTGTGGTCAATGTGCAGAACCCGGCACTTGGATGTGTTCATTCTCATGCTGTTGGCCTCTGCCCATCTGTCCAGCCTGTCGAGGTCCCACTGCAGAGCCTCTCGACCCTCCAGCAGATCAACTCCTGCCCCCAGCTTGGTGTTGTCTGCAAATTTACTGATGATGGTGTGACCGATTGAGGCTGTGCCTTTAAGGAAGGGGCACTCTGGGTAAATGTTTGTAAATATTCTGTATTCTAAACGAATTTCATTGGTGAATTATGGGGGAGTAAGATCTTAAGACCCGGAGCAGTTGGAACTTTCCTTTAGTTTTGCTTTCTTTCGCCTCCCTTCTAGCTGACTGCTTCTGGCCAAATAACAGATAAGCATTAATAAGCTACTAACCCCCCTGTACCTAGGCCTTTTTCTGCCTGGTTAACACCCCTTTGCTCTTTCTACTCCTCTTTGGGGAAGAAGGGAGGTAGGGGGGTGAAGGAGGCGCAGGGCGAAGCCCCTCTGTCGGGGGTCTGGTTTCTGATTTTGTTTCTTTGCCGTATATTTCTGTATATATTGTAAATTCTGTATATCTGTGTACATAAATTCCCTGCTCTGTAAATATAGCATTCCCTTTCGCATTCACCAGCTGGGCTAGTTGTGGTTTTTTCCCCTTTACTTCTTCTTAGTGGGGGAGGGAAAGCTGGGCCTTTCCTTTCAGCCCACCACAGATGGACTCAATGCCCTCATCCAGATCATCAATAAAGATGTTAAAGAGCACAGGGCCCAGCACTGAACCTTGGGGCACACCACTGGTGACTGGCCTCCACCTGGATGTGGCACCATTCACCACCACTCTCTGGGCTCAGCACTCCAGCCAGTTCCTAACCCAATGCAGTGTGCTCCCATCCAAGCTGTGGGCTGATTACTTGGGCAGGAGTTTGCTATGGGTGTGGTGAAGGCACATTGTGCCGAGACATTGAATCTTGCCCCAGCATGTGGGCAAGCTCCCCCTCCCTCAGGAGGAAGACAAAAGCCAGGCTAGCACGCTGCTGGTGCATGCTGTGCTCGTGCATTCTCCAAATATGGAAGAATTCTAGCTTCATGCTTTCCCATAGGCTGAAGCCAGTTGTTTATGAGAATGCCCATTGGTCAAACCCAGCCTCGAGGTATTCTATAAATATTACCCCAGCGAGTAAACAAGTGCTTTTCCTGCCTTCCTGCCTTCCTCCTCCATTTCTGTCTCTGTGCTAGCTCGAGAGTTAAGTCCGAGCCACTGCCTCTGCAACTGAGTTTATTGTTTAGCTTCTGTTACATACATGCACGCATATCAAGGCATCTGCATGTGAGAAGCGACTGGAGGAATTATTTCCATAGAGGAAGGATACCACGCTGAGCTGAGAAGCTAGCGTTGTCACAGCCAGTCCCACTGACCGGGAGAGGAACCCCCCCGTCGCTACTGCATGGACTGGATCAACCCCCGAGGGTAAGATCTGCCTAATTATCGGGGAGAAGGGACTTGACCGTGCCAGGTCCCCGCGTAATTGCTTAACCCCACTATAGTGGAGAGAAGAGCGCCACGTGCCGCTCCGAGCCCTGTTAACTCCAGGGATTACTCAGCAGCATTCGTGCTTACACTGCACTGAACTCCCCCGGGACGGCTCCGGGTATCCTGCTGTTGCTTTGAGCCCAGCAGACGAGAAGCGCTGCCTGAGAGAACTTGCCGAGCCGGGTCCGCCCCGCCGATATTCCTCGTTCCCGGGGCCGCCCTGCAGATCCGCGTACCGCCGCGTCCCCCAGGCAAGTCTGCCGGCGATCGCCGTCCCGCCATGTGGTGCGGATCAACTCTGAGGACCAGCTCGTCTCCGGACCAGTCCTACCAGCCCGTCCTCTCGTGCACGCCAGCTCTGCGAGACCCCAGTCTCGAACCGGCGGCACACAGAGACAGAGCTCCATCTGAGCTCGACCAGGAGCCGCGCACGTCCCGTCGAGTCGCCATCTAGTGGCCAAGCGGCGGAACTGCACCCTTCTTGCATATAAATATAGAAATAGCTTGTAATTAGCTCAAATAAGTTCTAATCATAATACTAAGCCAGTTATGGGATATATTTCACGAACGTGCACTAGAACATGTATATAAGTTGGTGATTCATCGGTTATTGACAATTTTATAATAATAATAAAAAATTAATTTTCATAAATCATAAGTCAGAAGTAATAAAGCAATAACCTCCCTCTTCACCACAATGGGGGACGGTGTCACCTCTCTGTGATGGCAACTACGTCATAACTTTCCTGCTGCAACAAGGCTTCCAGCTCCTCTTGTTTGTTGCCCATGCTTCGTGCATTAGAATAGAATAGAATAGAATTAACCAGGTTGGAAGAGACCTTCGAGATCATCGTGTCCAACCTATCATGCGACACCACCTAATCAACTAAACCATACAACCAAGCATCCTGTCAAGCCTCGCCCTGAACACCCCCAGCATCGGCGACCCCACCACCTCCTCAGGCAGCCCATTCCAGTGAGCAATCACTCTCTGTGTAAAACTTTCTCCTAACCTCCAGCCTAAACCTCCCCTGATGCAGCCTGAGACTGTGTCCTCTTGTTCTGGTACTGGTTGCCTGGGAGAAGAGACCAACCTCTGCCTGTCTACAACCCCCCTTCAGGTAGTTGTAGAGAGCAATAAGGTCACCCCTGAGTCTCCTCTTCTCCAGACTAAGCAACCCCAGCTCCCTCAATCACTCCTCATAGGGCTTGTGCTCCAAGCCCCTCACCAACCTTGTTGCCCTTTTCTGGACACGCTCCAGCAAGTCAACATCCTTCCTAAACTGAGGGGCCCAGAACTGGACACAGTACTCAAGGTGCGGCCTAACCAGTGCAGTGTACAGGGGCAGAATGACCTCCCTGCTCCTGCTGGCCACACTGTTCCTGATGCAGGCCAGGATGCCACTGGCCCTCCTGGCTGCCTGGGTGCACTGCAGGCTCATGTTCAGTCTACCATCAACCAGCACCCCCAGGTCTCTCTCAGCCTGACTGCTCTCCAGCCACTTTGACCCCAGCTTGTAACTCTGCATGGGGTTGCTGTGGCCAATGTGCAGAACCCGGCACTTGGATGTGTTAAATCTCATGCCATTGGACTCTGCCCATCTGCCCAGCCTGTCGAGGTCCCTCTGCAGAGCCTCTCTACCCTCCAGCAGATCAACTCCTGCCCCCAGCTTGGTGTCGTCAGCAAATTTACTGATGATGGACTCGATGCCCTCATCCAGATCATCAATAAAGATGTTAAAGAGCATGGGGCCCAGCACTGATCCTTGGGGCACACCACTAGTGACTGGCTGCCAGCTGGATGTGGCACCATTCACCACCACTCTCTGGGCTCGGCCCTCCAGCCAGTTCCTAACCCATCGTAGTGTGCTCCCATCCAAGCCATGGGCTGACAGTTTGGCCAGGAGTTTGCTATGGGGAACGGTGTCAAAGGCCTTGCTGAGGTCCAGGTAGACTACATCCACAGCCTGCCCTGCATCCACCAGGTGGGTCACCTGATCATAGAAGGAGATCAGGTTGGTCAGGCAGGACCTGCCCTTCCTAAACCCATGCTGGCTGGGCCTGATCCCTTGGCCATCCTCCAAGTTCTGTGTGACTGCACTCAAGATGACCTGTTCCATAATCTTGCCTGGCACTGAGGTCAGGCTGACAGGTCTATAATTCCCTGGCTCATCCAACCGGCCCTTCTTGTGGATGGGCACCACGTTGGCCAGCTTCCAGTCGTCTGGGATGTCTCCAGTGAGCCAGGACTGCTGAAAAATGATGGAGAGCGGCTTGGCCAGCACATCTGCCAGCTCTCTCAGCACCCTGGGATGGATCCCATATGGTCCCATGGACTTGTGGGGATCCAAGTGGCTAAGCAGATCACCAACTACCCCATTCTGGAACAGAGGAAGACTATGCTGCTCCCTAACTCCTTCTGCCAGCTCTGCAGTCCAGCTGTCTGGAAGACATTCTGTCCTGCTAGAAAAAATTGAGGCAAAGAAGTTATTAAGTAACTCTGCCTTCTCCTCATCCTTTGTTACAACGTTCCCCTCCGTGTCCACCAAGGAGTGGAGGTTGTCCCTGCCCTTCTTCTTGCTATTAATGTATTTATAGAAGGACTTTTTGTTGTCCTTCACAGCAGAGGCCAGTCTAAGCTCCAAATGTGCTTTTGCCTCCCTAATTTTCTTCCTACAAGACCTAGCAACATCCTTAAACTTTTCATGGGTTGCCTCACCTTTCTTCCAAAGATGATACACCCTCTTTTTTTCCCTTAGTTCTTTTAGAAGCTCATCTCCCATCCAGGCTGGCCGTCTGCCCCGGCAGCTCCTCTTCCGGCGCATTGGCACAGCCTGATCCTGTGCCTTCAAGAGTTCCTCCTTGAAGTAGTCCCAGCTCTCCTGGACCCCTTTGTTTCTAAGGGCTGTCTCCCAAGGAACCTTCTGAGTTAGTTCCTTGAGCAACCTGAAGTCCGCCCTCCGGAAGTCCAGAGTGGAGGTCTTCTTGCTGCCCCTCTTAACTTGACCAAATACTGAAAATTCAATTATCTCGTGGTCGCTGGCCCCTAAACAGCCTCCGACCACCACATCACCCACCAGCCCTTCCCTGCTGGTGAAGAGGAGGTCTAGCATAGCCTTACCCCTGGTAGGCTCACTCAGCACCTGGGATAAGAAGCTGTCCTCTATGCATTCCAAGAACCTCCTGGACTGTCTCCTCTCTGCTGTGTTGAGTTCCCAGCAGATGTCAGGCAGGTTGAAGTCGCCCATGAGAACAAGGTCAGGCGATCTTGAGACAGCCTTAAGTTGCCTAAAAAATGCTTCATCAACTTTTTCTTCCTGGTTGGGTGATCTATAACAGACTCCAACCAGGATGTCAGCCCTATTAGCCTTCCCTCTAATTCTCACCCATAGGCACTCAACCTGATGATCCCTAATCTCCAACTCAATGGCATCTAGTGCCTCCCTGATGTACAGGGCCACCCCTCCACCCCTTCTTCCTTGCCTGTCTTTTCTGAAAAGCCTGTAGCCATCAATTGCAGCGCTCCAGTCATGTGAGTCGTCCCACCACGTCTCTGTGATGGCAACTACATCATAACTTTCCTGCTGCAGCAAGGCTTCCAGCTCCTCTTGTTTGTTACCCAAGCTTCGTGCATTAGTGTACATGCACTTCAGCCGGGCTGCTGGTTTCACCTCTGGCTCAAGCTTATCACCCCCAGACTCCTGCCTGGGGGGACTTGTTTCAGCCCCTTCCCCCTTCAAATCTAGTTTAAAGCCCTATCTATGAGACCTGCCAATTGCAGGTACATGCACCTCAGCTGGGCTGCTGGTTTGGCCTCTGACCCTAGCTTACTGCCCCGAGACTCTTGCCTGAGGGGACTAGTTTCAGCCCCTTCCCCCTTCGAAACTAGTTTAAAGCCCTGTCAACGAGAGCTGCCAGTTCCCTCCCCAGAATCTTTTTACCTTTGGGGGACAGGCCATTCTCATATACTGTGATCTTTCCCCTTCTTTGGGACAGATGTACTCCATCTGTTGCCAGGTGGCCTGGTGCCGCAAGAAGGGGTCGACAACGATCAATATGATCCACGAAATCCAACTTTATTGAGCATCAGACACTTCTTATATACAGTAGCCTAGCTGCCAACCCCACCTTCTGCGGTTAAACATCCTGCTTTCCCATCCTGATGAGATAATCACAAGAATTCTGTTTTACATTCTTCTTTACTTGTTATCGCCTGTAAGGGCGTAGTGACCTTGCTTTGGTATCCTGTTATCCTTTGCAGGCAGCTGCAAGCACAGCTACAAGGCCACGGTGGCCTGGCTGCATCAACACACTAGCTTACTGTGAGCAGTAAATAACAAGATGGAGTCCGGCCTACATGCTCTTGTTCAAACCATAATTCCATAGAACCATGTCTTTACAAGCCATTCTGCAACAATTCCCCCGTTTTCTTTAATACAAATAAGGCCTTATATAACTCTACACAATACATTCAGGCTTATCAATAATCAAAATTAATACAATGATACCTAAAAACCTTAAAACTTCTTCTATCAATTGTATAACCCACTGTCTATAAGCTCAAACAAAATTTGTTACTGCCTGTCATGTTGGCCCATGTCACTCATACAAGGCACGGTGCTTAAGTTGAACTAGTTAGAATGTTCTAACAGTGTTGGCATAATACATGGTCAAAGATAACAGACATTGTAAAGAAGAACTTAGATCTTAATAGTTCCAATCTTTACATTTCACTTATTGACAGAGAAGACTTGATTATGCCTGAACACATTGCACACAGATTAAGACACAAATGCAATCCTTAGCACTATCTTTTACAATCTGCTTTAGGGGTATGTTGCATTTTTATTTTCTCTAGGATGGTCAAAAATCATCAACTGCTTAATGGCAGCAAGATTTCTTTAATCTGTAAAGGTAGATCTGGCCAGGCTCTAGCTTCACAGACAGAAATCTGCAGGAAAAACAGCAAGAGCAAAAAGAGCTTCATTGCTTGCCCAATATAAAATTACACAAAATAAGGTGTTTTTGCTCATCCTAGTAATTCTGATCTCTTAACGTTCACACAACAGTTAAGCAGTCACGACACTCAGTTAGAAGTTAGATGCTTTCTGTTGACATCTTGGGTCATCGTGACAGTCGCTGAGGTCAGTGCTAAGCAGGTTTGCTGGTTGTCATTTCATGACAGTTGTGCTGTGTGTCTTGTGGTGAGAGGGTTACAGCACTTCTAGGGTTGATGTTTCTAGGGTTACAGCATCTCTAGGGTTACCATGAGCTAATTTTTTTTTTTTTTCTACTATGGGGGTATTCTCTCTTTTCCCCCCTTTTTTTGTTTTGATTTTGTTTTGGTTCAGTTTTTGTTTGGCGAAATGTAAAGATGAAACTTTACCCCCTAGGATGTCTGCATTCAGAGGCACACTTGGTTAACAAGAGAGAAGACAAAGTTATTCAAACAACCATAATATTCTGTCCTAATTCATGTGGTGCCATGGTACATTCTTCTGAATGACTTTTGTGATCCCAAATGATCAATGTTCAGCTTCATGGGAGATGCTGTGTCCTCATGGTCTTGATTCCTCTGCTGTTGTTTATTGCGATGATCGCAGGTAGCAGGAAAGAAAGCTTGAGGCGACCTACTTGTCATTTGTTTTTAAAATTTATTTCTTGTTTACTTTCCTAATTATTATTTGTATTTTGCTGCAGTTTTTAATCTGTATTTTAATTTGTTATTCTAATCACCTTTTATTTTTAACCCCTTTTTTTTCTAATCCAGTATTTAATCCTTTATTTTGTTTGATCTTATATTCTTCAATTTTTTTTTTTTTTGCTGAAGCCGCTGGGAAGGGGGGTCGCTGGTGCGAGCCTCTTCGGGGGAAAGGGGCGGGGGCCAGGCAAGCGGCCGCCGCTGGGCTGCTGCTGCTGTCAGTGCTGCCGGTATCAGTGGTGCGTCAGCTGGTACTGCCTTGGTCGGAGCCGTCGGTATCCGCGGGGGCCGGCAGGGCTGGCGGGCGGGGTGCGGTGGTAAGAACGCCGTCACCGCGAGCCCCCAAGCGCTCCGCTGTTTCTCAGAGGGGCCGTAAAACAAAGTCGACGCTGCTTGAACTCCTCGCTGGCGGTGTTGTTGTCTCCGAATCCGAGCCCTCGCTGGCGATATCAGAGGAAGGTGTTGATGAACGAGATCGAACGCACCGAGCTGCCCCCTCTCGGCTCCCTCCCCGCTGGGTGCAAACGCGATGTGGTGGCAGCTGGCAAAACGCGATGTGGCCGCCGAAGATGTATCGGGGGCGGCCCCGGTCGATCGGCCGATACTTTGAAACACATCGTCCGGCTGCAACTCAGCTAGAACTAGGGGTGCATCGCTTCCCGACAATTCTGCTGTAACTGCAGCAGCAATTCGCTGCTCTAGTCCATATTCTTCAATACAGTTTATGCATTCTCGCCACGGCTTTTGCAGCTCGATAGTGACCCAGTCCCACAGTCTGTTTCCATAGTCTCTCCAACAAGTGTCATCAAAACAACTATCTCCGCTCGGGAAATACCCTAAAAGCGGATCCATGGGCCACAAGCCCAGGAATTACTTCTGGCGATATCTGCGCCTTACGCTTTTCTAAAAAGCATTGAAATAAGGAGAGCGCTACCTCCCCTTCCATATTCACCGACGTCCGCGAACTTCACTGCCGCGAGCTGTTACCCGTCAGTGTCCGCTGCTCCTTTCCTCAGGCCCGCCGATGCCGGCCCGCCCGAGTTTGCCGTCGGCCCGCCAAGTCTAGCTCGCCGATCCTTTTCCTCGGGCCCGCCGATACTGGCCCGCCCAAGCTGCCGTCGGCCCGCCGATAATTTTTGCCGTGCCTGAATAGCAGCTTTTTGTTCTGCAGCATCCTGATTGAATGTTACCATAACCGCTCTCCATGGCTTACTGTTCTTCTTAGCAGCCTTATCATCATCTATACTTTTCATCCATAAATCTTGTCCTAATTCCTTCCACAGTGGTCTATCAAAAACATCGTTGGGATCTTTAAAATACCCCAACTTCTCAGCACATTCCAACAAAGGCTCCAATTCCTTTTTAACATCTAACTTAGAGCCCCGCTTTTCTAAAAAGCACTTAAGTAAATCATACGTTGCCTGCCTATCCATTATGCATTAGTACCTGTGCGCACAGTTCCCAAGCAGTTCCAGGTTACAACGTCTTCGGCTCTCAGGCTGTCGTCTCGCTGCCTCTCTGTGGGTCAACGAACTCTCTGCCTCTCCGTGGGTCAACAAACAGCCTCCGGTACTGCCATCCCGGGCCGGTACTTCTTGCCTCCGCGCTCACGACCGTACACTTAACCCTCGAGGAACCTTCAGACTTCTCTGTGAGTCTATGACCCTCTCTGTGGGGTCGAACCCTCTCTGTGGGGTCCCGGTCGAACCCTCTCTGTGGGGTCCCTGTTTCAGGCGCCACTTGCCGCAAGAAGGGGTCGACAACGATCAATATGATCCACGAAATCCAACTTTATTGAGCATCAGACACTTCTTATATACAGTAGCCTAGCTGCCAACCCCACCTTCTGCGGTTAAACATCCTGCTTTCCCATCCTGATGAGATAATCACAAGAATTCTGTTTTACATTCTTCTTTACTTGTTATCGCCTGTAAGGGCGTAGTGACCTTGCTTTGGTATCCTGTTATCCTTTGCAGGCAGCTGCAAGCACAGCTACAAGGCCACGGTGGCCTGGCTGCATCAACACACTAGCTTACTGTGAGCAGTAAATAACAAGATGGAGTCCGGCCTACATGCTCTTGTTCAAACCATAATTCCATAGAACCATGTCTTTACAAGCCATTCTGCAACAGCCTGGTGCAGTAGAAAGTTTACCAAGATCAAAAAACCCAAAATTCTTTTGTCTGCACCAGCCTCTTAAACCCATGACCTCAGCACTCATAGTTCAAAGCACTGCCAACTGAGCTACTGCACATTCTGATAACACAGAGAGCTCAAATGCTGACAAATAAAATTGCAAAGTCCGGTTGTGATGCTTTAAGCCATCTGCATTAAGAAAAGCTCAGCTAACTCAGTTGGGGAAGCAGATGGAAAGCTGTATTATGTAGCAATGCCAGCAACGAGCAGTGTGAGCAATCTGGCAGTGCAGGCCTAGAGCCTGACATGGTGGTAGGCCATGCTCAGCATAAGTGCAGAGCCAGCTAGCAGTCTACCAAAGTGCTGTCTTGCAACATGTAACTAAAACAAGGCACTGGTAGCTATAAACACAGAATGTTATCTTGGGACAACAGGACATGCACCTGCATCAACAAACCTCGCGTGTCATTAGTAGTTGGACCAATAATCTATAATAGTGTGATGTGTGGTCACTCATAGGGAACCAATGAGTCCATGCCAACAAGGCACTCCGAGTTTATATACGTTGAAGAAGTTCCCTTGCTACGCACTTCTGCCTTTCCTATCCCTTCTTCTTCCATGCTTTACTCTACTGTGCTATACTCTCACCATAGGCCTGTGTCATAGGCCTGCAATACTGGAACAATAAAGGAACAATACTCGATCATATTGGTCAGCTGTATTGATTCCAATCACCGTCGTCAATAGTATTATACAAGCAACAACTACAGTCTACAATGGAATGCGATGAATATATACAAATATACAGTATTTACCATATTATACAGGTATTTACAAAGAGAAAACAGCACAGAAATCCTTCTGTCCAGGAGGACACTGCCTCTCTCCCCCCTAACCTCTCCCTCTGTGGTAGGTTAAGAGAGGGCTTAGCTCTCCCTCCTCCACAGAGTAAGAAACCACAGCTAACTCAGTCGAAGAGCAAAAGCTATATATTTACAAGCATATATGGAAAGCAGGTTAAATATAACACAATATATACAGGTATTTACAATATATACACAGAAATACACAGCAAAGACAAATAACACAACAAAAATCCCTCCCCGAGGGAGGGATCCCCTCCTTGGAACCCCCTCTCTCCCCCCCTACCTCCCTTTTTCCCCAAAAAGGGGTTAGAGAGAGAGAAAGGCAAGTTACTAAGGAAAAGAGTTGTTAGTAAGCTTCAAAAGCCCATGCAGGATTAGTGTTTGCTTATCTGAAGGCCAACTCCAGCAGTTCGCAGAAGCAGGCAGGGAGAACAGGCTGAAACCTCCAACTCCCCCAACTCCCAAACCGAACTGAACTGAGTAAAAAAAAATTCCAACTGCTTCACAATCTAAAGCTGCATTTTTGTTTATCAACCAATGAAATTCGTTTAGAATATCAGAATGTTTTGGTTCTAGTACCGAAAACATTAGCCAGTGTGTTCCAGCAGTGTTTGTTCTTAAAGGCACAGCCTCAAACGACCACACCCTCCCCTTTTTCCTCTGGTTAATTAGAAGAAAAAGAGAAAAAGAGAATGTTAGTGAGATTTCAGTTAGCTCAAAGCATCGTTAAAAGTCATTAATGCTTATCTGCAAAGTTAGCTGCTAAGGGTCTCTTTCCAGTGAAGATATTGCTAGGATACATCCCACACATCTGACCAATAAAATTAATTTAGAATAATCTCTTGTTTTCCTTTTTACACCCAACTCTGGATTTGTTTGTACTTCTTCACTCTCCTGCTCAAAAAACTGCAGCTATCTTTTTAAAGGCATAGCCTAAAACTGTCACACCAGTTTAAATTTTTCAGTTCAGGGAGTGAAGCTATTATTTGATTAGTTATCTACACCAAGCAATTCATTTAGTCTCTCCATAAAAACTTCTAACTTACTAATGATTTTAGTTAGGCAAAAGATTATGACTAATGCCATTTAGAGTGTCACATTTCTAAAATATAGTTTCTTTCAAAGTATCCTAATAAGTTTTGCACATTAGTATTATCACCACACGTAGTTACACATTATTATTCAGACTTAAATTCCTCCTTTCTTGAGCAAGTTCATCCGTCTTATGATAGACTGTGCTTTCTACAAAACAGGAAAGAAGTTTGTTTGAAAGTAATTTTAATTGTCCACCTGCAGAGACTATGCATGAGAGAATGTATTGGGTTTTGCTAGCCTATAGGATATTTAACCTGGTGTCCTTCAAATACAAAGCCAGAGCTGTTCCTTTATCACCATCTAGTGGGGAAAAGACAGAAAGTGCTGGAAGGCTGGACCAGTGGTTGGAGTAATTACTTTCTATTGAACAGCACTTGGGAATACACTCAATTCCTGTCACTTTTCACAGACATGCACGTAACATATCGGAACTTTGTGAGTATAAAAGTGGGTTGTTGACTGAATGCCCTATAACTGACTGATTTCACATTACCTGCTTTTTCTGAATCTTTATATCCTGACATAAGATGCGTCTCAGATAGGAGACTGAATTGAAAGTTCAGAGGTGTTAAAAAAAAACAAAAAACAACACCAAAATACCCAAAACACCACTAACAAAAAACCAAACAAAATAAAAACAGCCCAAGCTGTTATTGGGAGGAAACATTCACTATAAATAATGGGTTTCTTGTAAATTAATGAGACACAAAATTACCATTACAAAATTAGGGAAATAAATAGCCCGTGTCATTGGGATAAAGATTCAAAGAATAGAGGTAGACTTTGTCGTGGTTTAGGCTGGGTGCTGGCCCAGATGCCACTGCGCAGGCCACACCTGGGAGGTCCCAAGGGGTGGGCCCAGCCCAGGGGGTGGTCACAAGGACCAGGTATTCCATTCCCATAATGCCCTGCACCCCTATAAAAAGGCCATGCGGGGTCTTCACTTCCTCTTTCGTCCCCTGCTGCTGCCTGGGTAACATGGCGTGAGCTGCCTCCCTTGGGCCTGCTCAGGCCCAAGGCTGGGTTGAGGGGGGAAGAAAGAGCCCTGGGGGGGGTTTGGGTGTACCCCCAGGTGGGGATGGGATGTTCTTGGGTATGTTCTGGGATCTCTCTCTTTGTCATGGTGCTTGTGGGTCTCTGTAAAACTTTCATTGTTGTTTGTTATTGTTTTCCTATTTAAACTTTCCATCACTTTTTTGCAATCCGTTTGCCTGAGTCGTTATTTCTGCCTGTGGTGGGGAGGGGATCTGCCCCAACCCATTACATTTTGGCGCACCAACGTGGGGCTCGACTGCAGCTCGGATTGCAAAAGATGGAGAGTTTAAATTTAGTTCTGGGCGTCGGTTTGGGTTTGGGAAGTTGGGGCTCAGGTTTTGTTGCCGGGGCGACTGTGTGAACTCCTGTGGACTGCAGAAGGATAGCTGGTGCGTGGTCGATGGCATGGAAAGCCCTGCTGTTGCTTGGGAACAGCGAGGGGTGGTTCTTTTCTGTGACTTTCTGCCCAGGGTAGCTTAAAAATGCTCGAGTAGCCTAAGAAGGCGAGACCTGCCTTCTCCTCGTTCTCTGCGGAGCGGCAGGGAGCGGAGGAGGGGCAGCGGCAAGCAGAGCGTGGTCGGCCCGCGGCCGCTGCGGGAGCGGACACCCGCGGCGAGCGGGCAAGCGACTGCTGGAGGTGACTCGGACTCTGCATCGCGGCGACAGAGACGGCGGGGGCCGGGCCGGGCTGCGTTCAAGCGGCGGCGGCGGCACCGCCCGAGCCGGGCTGCGTTCAGGCGGCGGCGGCAGCTGTAAATCTTTCCCTGGTGTTTTCGGGCATGTTCTGAAAACGGCGCCGAGCACCTGGCTCCGCCTCCTCTCTTCTCAGCGAGCTGTGCTGCAGCCGCCCCCTCCGGGGGAGGGCTGTGAACCGGATGCGGTGATGCCTCGGTATGTGAACGCCCCGTGGGGGGGCGATGTGCCTGTGATGTGCATTGGTGTAGCTTTGGACTGGCCAGAAGCGGTCGGTTGTGGTTCCCTGGAGGGATGGAAAAAGCGGTCGTGGAGCCTGATTGCTCCGACCGGCTTGCCCCAGGGGTGGAAAAAGCCGCTGAGAAACTGTAAATGCAGATAAAGGCTTGGCTGAGAAGTTGTGAGGTGTTTCCAGGTGACCAGGATGTCCCAAGGAGTCCACAAGGAATTCACACTGCAGGAGAAGGACTGCGTCGCTGGGAGGTTCCATCATATGAGGAAGAACAACTGGAATGGACTGATGCTTGAGCCTGAATGAGAGACTGTGTGGAAGGACGCCCAGAAGAAGACATGGACTGTTGCTAGATATGTCATAAGAAGAGTTCTAATTTGATGATATGTTCTGGGTGCAGGGATTATGGTATGGAATAAGGGGTGGTCTGTCGTGGTTTAGGCTGGGTGCTGGCCCAGATGCCACTGCGCAGGCCACACCTGGGAGGTCCCAAGGGGTGGGCCCAGCCCAGGGGGTGGTCACAAGGACCAGGTATTCCATTCCCATAATGCCCTGCACCCCTATAAAAAGGCCATGCGGGGTCTTCACTTCCTCTTTCGTCCCCTGCTGCTGCCTGGGTAACATGGCGTGAGCTGCCTCCCTTGGGCCTGCTCAGGCCCAAGGCTGGGTTGAGGGGGGAAGAAAGAGCCCTGGGGGGGGTTTGGGTGTACCCCCAGGTGGGGATGGGATGTTCTTGGGTATGTTCTGGGATCTCTCTCTTTGTCATGGTGCTTGTGGGTCTCTGTAAAACTTTCATTGTTGTTTGTTATTGTTTTCCTATTTAAACTTTCCATCACTTTTTTGCAATCCGTTTGCCTGAGTCGTTATTTCTGCCTGTGGTGGGGAGGGGATCTGCCCCAACCCATTACAGACTTGTAACACTTATTTCCCGTTTTGCACTTTAAAGCAATAATGCTAACAGAGTGGTAAAGGCAAAATGGAGTTTGGGACAAATTTTATATCAAATAGGTCTAAAATTTAAAACATTTATTGATATTTTCAAGGATATTAGATGGACATGGTTATTACTCAGAAATTTTTACTATGGCTTGGGTATTTTATTGTCTGTGATTCCAAACTACTTTAAAACTATTAAAGGGTGCCATTTCTTCACATGTCAATATAGCATTTAGAATTCTTTTTCTGACCAAGCTATGTATTTCCATGCCCAAATTTCTGGTAAATTTAATCCCAATACTGAATTACTTGACATGGGAACTAGAAAGAAGCTGACAGATGTTATTTCTTCACAAAAAGAGTTATTGGCCATTGGAATGGGATCCCCAGGGAGGTGGTGGAGTCCCTGTTCCTGGAGGTGTTCACAACAGGATTGGATGTGGCACTTGAAGCCATGGTTTAGTTATCATGAGGTGTTAGGTATTAGGTAATAGGTTGGACTTGATGATCTCTGTGGTCTTTTCCAACCTGGTTGATTCTATGATTCTGTTATAAGGGACATTCAGCAAAAAAGCATTGGTATGGACAATCTTAAATGTCAACTAAAGCCAAAGGCTGTTAAGGTGCCTTTTACAAGGAAAGGTCTGTGGTGGGTTGAGAGAGGGCCTAGCTCTCCCTCCCCCACAGAGTAAGAAACCAGGACCTCGACCAACTGGACAGATGGGCAGAGTCTAATGGCATGGCATTTAACAAGTCCAAGTGCTGGGTGCTGCACTTTGGCCACGGCAACCCCATGCAGAGCTACAGGCTGGGGTCAGAGTGCCTGGAGAGCTGCCAAACACAGAGGGACCTGGGGGTGCTGATTGACACCTGCCTAAACATGAGCCAGCAGTGTGCCCAGGCAGCCAAGAGGGCCAATGGCATCCTGGCCTGTATTAGGAATAGTGTGGCCAGCAGGAGCAAGGAGGTCATTGTGCCCCTGTACTCTGCATTGGTTAGGCCACACCTTGAGTACTGTGTCCAGTTCTGGGCCCCTCAGTTTAAGAAGGACATCGAGACACTTGAATGTGTCCAGAGAAGGGCAACAAGGCTGGTGAGAGGCCTTGAGCACAAGCCCTATGAGGAGAGGCTGAGGGAGCTGGGATTGTTTAGCCTGGAGAAGAGAAGGATCAGGGGTGACCTCATTGCCCTCTACAACTACCTGAAGGGTGGTTGTAGTCAGGAAGGGGTTGGTCTCTTCTCCCAGGCAACCAGCACCAGAACAAGGGGACACAGTCTCAAGCTGTGCCAGGGGAGGTTTAGACTCGAAGTGAGGAGAAAGTTTTTCCCTGAGCGAGTCGTTCGTCATTGGAATGGGCTGCCCAGGGAGGTGGTGGAGTCACCGTCCCTGGAGGTGTTCAAGAGGAGATTGTACGTGGCACTTGGTGCCATGGTCTAGTCGTGAGGTCTATCGAAACAGGTTGGACTTGATGATCCTTGGGGTCTCTTCCAACCTGTGATACTGTGAAACCACAGCTAAACTCAGTCAGAGAAGCAAAACTATATTTACAAGCATATATGGAATGCAGGTTATATATAACACAGTATATATACAGTATTTAAAAAATATATACAGAAATATACAGCAAAGAAAAATAACACAACAAAATTCCCTCCTTAGGGAGGGTTTCCCTCCCTGTAACCCCCTCTCTCCCCCCCACCTCCCTTTTTTCCCGAAAAGGGGTTAGAGAGAGAAAGAAAGGAAGCTATTAAGAAAAAGAGATGTTATTAGGGTTTGAAAGCACATGCATGAATTAGTTTTGCTTATCTCAAGGTCATTCTGGCTAGTTTGCTGAGAAGCAGACAAGCAGAGAAGCAGATCAGGCTGGAACGGCAGAACAGGCCGAAACTCCCTGTGGTAGGTTGAGAGAGGGCTTAGCTCTCCCTCCTCCACAGAGTAAGAAACCACAGCTAACTCAGTCGAAGAGCAAAAGCTATATATTTACAAGCATATATGGAAAGCAGGTTATATATAACACAATATATACAGGTATTTACAATATATACACAGAAATACACAGCAAAGACAAATAACACAACAAAAATCCCTCCCTCAGGGAGGGATCCCCTCTTTGGAACTCCCTCTCTCCCCCCCTTACCTCCCTTTTTCCCCAAAAAGGGGTTAGAGAGAGAGAAAGGCAAGTTACTAAGGAAAAGAGTTGTTAGCAAGCTTCAAAAGCCCATGCAGGATTAGTGTTTGCTTATCTGAAGGCCAAGTCCAGCAGTTCGCAGAAGAAGCAGGCAGGGAGAACAGGCTGAAACACCAAACTCCCCCAACTCCCAAACCGAACTGAACTGAGGAAAAAAAATTTTCCAACCGCTTCACAATCTAAAGCTGAATTTTTGTTTATCAACCAATGAAATTCGTTTAGAATATCAGAATGTTTTGGTTCTAGTACCAAAAACATTAGCCAGTGTGTTCCAGCAGTGTTTGTTCTTAAAGGCACAGCCTCAAACGACCACAGTCCACCCCTTTCTAAACAATTTCATTGGCTGTTCGTACTGTCCATCCAATCCAGAACAATATTTACAGTTCGTAAGTTAAGTTCATCGTCCATTCCGGCTATACTCAGATGTAGATGATTCAGAAGTCCAAGAAAATCCAAAATCAAGAAAATGGAAAACAGTTTGTCTCTCCGCAGACGAAGCGAAGAAAAAGGGAAACAGGGACTCAGGGACTCTCAGTTGACTCAGGGCTCTCAGGGTTCTCAGGGTTCGTGCACCATAGATTCCTCAGGGACTCTTTCCTTTGGACGCGCTGTAGCTGTACAACATTCTGAAATTAAACTCTCTCAGCTAAAGTTAAATCTCTTTGTGGAATACACTGAATTTCACCATTCTCTTGCATTACCCAATAAGTGTGACCCGGACCTTCTGCTGAAACCACCCCTCGGACAGGTTTAGCCTCTCCTGAGGGCGAAAATACCCAAACAGTTTTACCTAACAGATTCTTTTCCCTAACAACAGGAACTCTATCACCTTCTACTTTCTGTAGCAGATCAGAATGTGCAGGTCCAGCTCGGTTCACTGAACCTCTACTGTTCACCAGCCAGGTTGCTTGTGCTAAATGTTTCTCCCAGTTTTTCAAAGATCCACCTCCCATGGCTTTGAGAGTGGTCTTCAACAAACCGTTGTAGCGTTCAATCTTCCCTGCAGCTGGTGCATAGTAAGGAATATGGAAAATCCACTCAATACCGTGCTCTTTTGCCCAGCTCTTTACAAGGTTGTTCTTGAAGTGAGTTCCGTTGTCTGACTCAATCCTCTCTGGAGTTCCATGTCTCCACAGGATCTGTCTCTCCAGACCGAGAATGGTGTTGCGTGCAGTTGCATGTGGGACTGCGTAAGTTTCCAGCCATCCAGTGTTTGCCTCTACCATAGTAAGCACGTATTGCTTACCAGAACGAGAACGTGGTAGAGTGATGTAGTCAATCTGCCAGGCTTCACCATATCTGTACTTGGACCATCTGTCACCATACCACAAGGGCTTAATTCACTTTGCCTGCTTAATAGCAGCACAAATGTCACAGTCATGGATGACTTGTGTGATGGCATCCATGGAAATGTCTATGGATCTGTCACGAGCCCATTGGTATGTTGCATCTCTGCCTTGATGTCCTGACGAATCGTGAGCCCACCGAGCTAAGAATATCTCACCTCGGTGTTTCCAGTCGAGATCAAGTTCAGAGTCCTTGTCTACTTGAGAAACTCTTGCAGCTAGATCTGCCTGATGGTTGTGCTGCTGTTCCTCAGTAGCTTTGCTCTTGGGAATGTGAGCATCAATGTGTCTCACTTTCACTGGAATTCTCTCGATTCGATCAGCAATGTCTTGCCACAGTTCAGCTGCCCAGATGGGTTTTCCTTTCCTCTGCCAGCCATTCTTTTTCCAGTTCTTTAGCCAACCCCATAGAGCATTGGCTACCATCCATGAGTCGGTGTAGAGATAAAGCTTTGGCCATCTCTCACGTTCAGCCACGTCGAGAGCTAGCTGGACAGCTTTTACCTCTGCAAACTGACTGGATTCTCCTTCTCCATCCTTCGCCTCTGCAACTCGGCGTGTTGGACTCCACACGGCAGACTTCCACCTTCGCTTGTTCCCGACGAGACAACAGGAACCGTCTGTGAACAAAGCATACTTCTTTTCATCATCAGAAAGGTCATTGTAAGGAGGAGCTTCCTCAGCACGAGTTACTCTCTCCTCTGGAGGTTTAGCACAGTTGGTATCTTCAGGCCAACTTGAGATCACCTCCACCAGACCAGGTCTTTCAAGATTTCCCATTCGAGCTCTCTGTGTTATCAGGGCCATCCACTTAGACCAGGTGGAATCTGTGGCATGATGTGGTGTGGAACCTTTGCCTTTGAACATCCAATTCAAAACTGGCAATCTGGGAGCTAAGAGAAGTTGTGACTCAGTTCCAATTACTTCAGAAGCTGCTTTCACTCCTTCATAGGCAGCTAGAATCTCTTTCTCTGTTGGAGTGTAATTAGACTCTGAACCTCTGTAACCTCGACTCCAGAAACCAAGAGGTCGTCCACGTGTCTCACCTGGAGCTTTTTGCCACAAGCACCAGGTTGGACCATTGTCACCTGCAGCCGTGTACAAAATGTCCTTAATGTCTGGACCATCTCGGACAGGTCCCAGACCCACTGCTTGTACCACTTCTTGCTTTATCTGGTCAAAGGCTGCTTGTTGTTCAGGTCCCCAGTGGAAACTTTTCCTCTTTCGAGTCACATCATACAGAGGTTTCACAATCTGACTGTATCCAGGGATGTGTAGTCTCCAAAATCCCACTATCCCCAAGAAACGTAGAGTTTCTTGCTTGTTGGTGGGATTTGCCATGGCAGAGACTCTATTTACCACATCCACTGGAATGTGTCGGCGTCCATCCTGCCACTGCACTCCCAGAAACTGGATCTCTGTGGTAGGACCTTTCACCTTGTCTCTCTGGATGGCAAAACCTGCATTCAGAAGAATGTCCATGATTTTGTTGCCTTTCTCGTGGACTTCCTCAGCAGTTTTACCCCAGACGATGATATCATCGATGAACTGGATGTGTTCTGGAGCACCACCTTCCTCCAGAGCATCATGGATTACTGCATGACAGATGCTGGAGCTGTGGATCCAGCCCATTGACAGTCTGTTGAAAGTGTACTGGATTCCTCTCCAGGTGAAAGCAAACTGAGGCCTGCATTCCTCTGCTATGGGAATAGAGAAGAATGCATTAGCAATGTCTATGGTAGCATACCATTTGGCCTCTTTGGATTCCAGCTCATACTGGAGTTCCATCATGTCTGGTACTGCTGCACTCATAGGCGGTGTTACTTCATTCAGGGCTCGGTAGTCCACTGTCAGACGCCAGTCTCCATTCGGCTTTCGCACAGGCCACACTGGACTGTTGAAAGGTGAATGAGTTTTGCTGATGACTTTCTGACTCTCCAACTGACGAATCAGATTCTGAATGGGCAACAAAGAGTCACGGTTGGTTCTGTATTGTCTGTGACGCACAGTCTGAGAAGCAACCGGCAACTTAATGTCCTGAATCTTGTGTTGTCCCACAACTGCAGATTCATCAGAGAGTTCAGGTCTAGCAGACAGCTTCAGCTTTTGTCCATCAATCGCTACAGAAGCTACTCCAAAAGCCCATTTGTAACCTTTAGGGTCTTTGAAAAGCCCTTCTCTCAGAAAATCAATTCCCAAAATACAAGGTGCATCCGGTCTGGTCACAACTGTATGCTTCTTCCACTGCTTACCAGTTAAACTTATATTAACCTCTGCCTTACTTAACTCTTGAGATCCACCAGTGACTCCCAGAATAGTTATAGACTCTGATCCCTGATAATTTGATGGCATTATGGTGCACTGAGCTCCTGTGTCAACCAAGGCCCTGTACTTCCGAAAGTGTGAAGTGCCAGGCCACTGGATGTACACATCCCAATAGATTCTGTTATCTCCATTATCCCTCTCCCCCGCCGGCAGGAGGCAATGCACCCCTAATTGTGGGGAACATTTCCACAGGTGCAACGAGCACACTGTGCAGTGTTAGAACTGGAGTCACTGTTGGAGCTGTCATTGTTGTCCTGGGGAACTGTGGAAGTAACAGCTACCCTTCTGGTATTGCTACCTTGGGTTCTGCCACTTTGCAGTTCCCTCAGTCTCCTGAAAAGATTAGAAGTTGGTTGGCCATCCCACCTATTCATGTTCTCACCAAACTGATCACGTAGAGTTATCCAAATGGTCCTACGTGATTGCCTTGGTGGTCTGTTTTGGTTTGGCCTGTTTTGGAATGACCTCCTTGGAGGACGTCTATTCCTCACAGCTGAAACCTGCACCCACCTGGAGGAAGAATTGGAATTATCTCTTTGTGCCAATTGGCATATGGAATCTTTGATTTCATCCTTCAGCTCTCTCATGCAATCCTTCATCTCACTAGACAGAGCTTTAATGGCTGAAACCCAAGAAACACGTGTCATGCTATCATCCAATTGTCTTAGTTGATCAGTGAATTGGCCAACCGTAGGAGGATCTCCACCATAATTTCTTGCCACAATTCTACTTGCCAAAATGTTTGCATAATTGGAAGGAGCAAGCTTGATGAGCTTTTTAGCAAGACCAGCTGCCACAGGAATGTCATCAGGATTTAGACTATCATGGTCACCATAGAGTATCTCTCTAATGGCAAACTCTCTCAGACGCTTAATTCCCTCATCAGGGCTTAGGATTCCATGGAAGGTCATCTCGGGAAGGGTATCTCAGGGAAACTGCCATTAAAAGGCGTATCCACAGATTAAACTTGCCGAGAATCCTGGCTAGATGTCTATCTATTCCATTATCCTTTGAGAGAGTTCCTAGCTGAGCTGCCGACTTGTCTCCAATTATTAGAGCTGGAGCACCTGTATCATAACACCTAGCAAGCCAAGATAGGATGGGTTCCTTATCTGCTCTGAGGTAATCTTTGCGGACATTGCGAATCTCCTCCCTCGGTGACGAGCATTCGGTGATGTCATCTTGCTCTCCATCTATCACATCTTCCTGAACCTTTTGTCCCCATAATCCTGCTGTCACTCTCCTAAGGACCTCTTTAAGCTGAAAAGCGCCACTGCCAGCTGCTGTCTTAGCTGCATCTCCATCCTGTGATGATCTCAATAACTCAGCTATATCTCTAGGACGAACCTTCTCTTCATCTCCAGCAGGCCCTTTCCTGGCAGAGGTTCCCTCACCAGGATCAGCCTGTTTAGCAGAGGTTCACTCACCGGGATCAGCCTGTCTAGCAGAGGTTCCCTCACCGGGATCGGTCTCCTGCTCTTCTCCTCCATTAGCTCCACTAGCTCCTGGATCAGCTTTGGCCTTTCCACCTCTGGTCTTTAAGACTGCTACTTGTTTAACCGGAGCTGTGTTTGAATTTACAGCCATCTTGATAGAAGCTGACAGGTCCTGATCTTAACCAGCCACCGTGGGGGCCCCTTCCGGTCCTGTCATGGCGGACGGAAATGACCTTACCTCATTACCGGTCGCCATCTTGGGAATGGGAGCCGCCCCTGGCTGCTTGCCAAAGTCAGGGAGCGGAGCATTTAAGGCAGCTTTCACAATAGGTTTTGCTATTTTTCTAACTGACGCCGCCCCTTCCTCGTCACTCGAGGACTCTGGGGCAGATTTAGAGGAACGCCTACACTTCCTGGGTTTTTGTTTTATCACAAAACATGGTCAAGAAACCTTTTTCTATCTATGTAGAGCCCACAGCAGACACACAATAATTATCAGCAACAGCAGGATTACACCCGTCAAATAAATCACCTTAAGATCCCAGCCAGCACTTAAAGTTACTCTTTGACCTCCTGAAGCGTTAAACTCCCTTATCTCGATCGGCAAAGTGGAAGACGTTCTATTGCCGTAATTAGTGAGCCGAAAAAAACCCAAACAGCGTTCATACAACAGCTGGATCCTATGCATAAACCACAAATAGATTTTACACATTAAATATTTACCTATTTGGTCTAACATCAATCTGATGCAGACCCGGTAGAACAACAGGCCACAGACCGAGATGAATAAACGTTCTAAAACCCAGAGCACCTTCATTTTGTTTCTCCGGCTGAGACAAGCAATAAATCAAATTAATTACTTAACTACCAGGCCCCACATTGGTGAGCCAAAAAAAAGGGGAGTGTGGTGGTTTGAAAGGAAAGGCTCTGATTTCCCTCCCCCACTGAGAAAGAGACCACAGCTAAACCCAGTCGGAGAAATGAGAGTATATTTTACAAGGAAACAGATTATATGTAACACAACAAATACAGGTATTTTACAATATATACAGGAATATACAGCAAATTAACTCAACCAGAAACCAGACCACCCACAGAGGGGGCTTCCCCCTGTGCCCCCTTCACCCCCCCTACCTCCCTTCTCCCCCAAAGAGGTAGAAGGAGAGACGAGGATGGTTAGCAGGACAGGGAAAGAAGCGGACAGGCCTGTTACAGGGTGTGAGTTAGTTCTTATCTCTTGGCAAGAATCCCAGAAGCAGATCCAGCCGAAAGGGACAGCGAAGGAAGGAAGACTGAGAGAAAGTTCCAGCTACACTGGGACTAACCTCACCTCCCACCTATACTTGGCCAATGAAATTCATTTAGAATACCAAAATATTTTTATAAACATTTAGCCAGTGTGCCCCTTCCTTAAAGGCACAGCGTCAAACGGCCACAACCTTGTATTTTGGGAATTGATTTTCTGAGAGAAGGGCGTTTCAAAGACCCTAAAGGTTACAAATGGGCTTTTGGAGTAGCTTCTGCAGAAATTGATGGACAAAAGCTGAAACTGTCTGCTGGACCTGAACTTTCTGATGAATCTGCAGTTGTGGGGCAGCACAAGATTCAGGACATTAAGTTGCCGGTTGCTTCTCGGACTGTGCATCACAGACAATACAGAACCAACCGTGACTCTTTGTTGCCCATTCAGAATCTGATTCGTCAGTTGGAGAGTCAGAAAGTCATCAGCAAAACTCATTCACCTTTCAACAGTCCAGTGTGGCCTGTGCGAAAGCCAAATGGAGACTGGCGTCTGACAGTGGACTACCGAGCCCTGAATGAAGTAACTCCGCCTATGAGTGCAGCAGTACCAGACATGATGGAATTCCAGTATGAGCTGGAATCCAAAGAGGCCAAATGGTATGCTACCATAGACATTGCTAATGCATTCTTCTCTATTCCCATAGCAGAGGAATGCAGGCCTCAGTTTGCTTTCACCTGGAGAGGAATCCAGTACACTTTCAACAGACTGCAATGGGCTGGATCCACAGCTCAATCATATGTCATGCAGTAATCCATGATGCTCTGGAGGAAGGTGGTGCTCCAGAACACATCCAGTTCATCGATGATATCATCGTCTGGGGTAAAACTGCTGAAGAAGTCTTCAAGAAAGGTAACAAAATCATGGATATTCTTCTGAATGCAGGTTTTGCCATCAGAGAGACAAAGTGAAAGGTCCTACCATAGAGATCCAGTTTCTGGGAGTGCAGTGGCAGGATGGACGCCGACACATTCCAGTGGATGTGGTAAATAGAGTCTCTACCATGGCAAATCCC
The DNA here is from genome assembly GCF_014839835.1 of Dryobates pubescens. Classification (NCBI taxonomy): domain Eukaryota; kingdom Metazoa; phylum Chordata; class Aves; order Piciformes; family Picidae; genus Dryobates; species Dryobates pubescens. The sequence continues at coordinate 526,807 of NC_071656.1, read as the reverse complement.
ACCAACAAGCAAGAAACTCTATGTTTCTTGGGGATAGTGGGATTTTGGAGACTACACATCCCTGGATACAGTCAGATTGTGAAACCGCTGTATGATGTGACTCGAAAGAGGAACAGTTTCCACTGGGGACCTGAACAACAAGCAGCCTTTGACCAGATAAAGCAAGAAGTGGTACAAGCAGTGGGTCTGGGACCTGTCCGAGATGGTCCAGACATTAAGAACATTTTGTACACGGCTGCAGGTGACAATGGTCCAACCTGGTGCTTGTGGCAAAAAGCTCCAGGTGAGACACTGTGGTAGGTTGAGAGAGGGCTTAGCTCTCCCTCCTCCACAGAGTAAGAAACCACAGCTAACTCAGTCGAAGAGCAAAAGCTATATATTTACAAGCATATATGGAAAGCAGGTTATATATAACACAATATATACAGGTATTTACAATATATACACAGAAATACACAGCAAAGACAAATAACACAACAAAAATCCCTCCCTCAGGGAGGGATCCCCTCTTTGGAACCCCCTCTCTCCCCCCCTTACCTCCCTTTTTCCCCAAAAAGGGGTTAGAGAGAGAGAAAGGCAAGTTACTAAGGAAAAGAGTTGTTAGCAAGCTTCAAAAGCCCATGCAGGATTAGTGTTTGCTTATCTGAAGGCCAAGTCCAGCAGTTCGCAGAAGAAGCAGGCAGGGAGAACAGGCTGAAACACCAAACTCCCCCAACTCCCAAACCCAACTGAACTGAGGAAAAAATTTTCCAACCGCTTCACAATCTAAAGCTGATTTTTTGTTTATCAACCAATGAAATTCGTTTAGAATATCAGAATGTTTTGGTTCTAGTACCAAAAACATTAGCCAGTGTGTTCCAGCAGTGTTTGTTCTTAAAGGCACAGCCTCAAACGACCACAGACACGTGGACGACCTCTTGGTTTCTGGAGTCGAGGTTACAGAGGTTCAGAGGCTAATTATACTCTGTGGCCGTTTGACGCTGCGCCTTTAAGAAAGGGGCACACTGGCTAAATGTTTATAAAAATATTTTGGTATTTTAAACTAATTTCATTGGTAGGATTGTGGGAGGTGAGGTTCGACCCAGGAGAGCTGGGACTTTCTCTCAGTCTTCCTTCCTTTGCTGTCCCTCTCGGCTGGATCTGCTTCTGGGATTCTGGCGAACTAAGATAAGATACTAACTCCCTGTGCCAGGCCTTTCTTCCTTTCCTGCCCTGTTAACCATCCCCATCTCTTTTTTACCTCTTTTGGGGGAGAAGGGAGGTAGGGGGGTGAAGGGGGCACATGGGGAAGCCCCCTCTGTGGGGGGGTCTGGTTTCTGGTTGAGTTCATTTGCTGTATATTCCTGTATATATTGTAAAATCCCTGTATTTGTTGTGTTACATAGAATCTGTTTCCTTGTAAAATATAATCTCATTTCTCCGACTGGGTTTAGCCGTGGTCTCTTTCTCAGTGGAGGAGGGAAAGCAGAGCCTTTCCTTTCAAACCACCACATACTCCAACAGAGAAAGCGATTCTAGCTGCCTATGAAGGAGTGAAAGCAGCTTCTGAAGTGATTGGAACTGAATCGCAACTTCTCTTAGCTCCCAGATTACCAGTTTTGAATTGGATGTTCAAAGGCAAAGGTTCCACACCACATCATGCCACAGATTCCACCTGGTCTAAGTGGATGGCTCTGATAACACAGAGAGCTCGAATGGGAAATCTTGAAAGACCTGGTCTGGTGGAGGTGATCTCAAGTTGGCCTGAAGATACCAACTGTGCTAAACCTCCAGAGGAGAGAGTAACTCGTGCTGAGGAAGCTCCTCCTTACAATGACCTTTCAGATGATGAAAAGAAATATGCTTTGTTCACAGACGGTTCCTGTCGTCTTGTCGGGAACAAGCGAAGGTGGAAGTCTGCCGTGTGGAGTCCAACACACCGAGTTGCAGAGGCAAAGGATGGAGAAGGAGAGTCCAGTCAGTTTGCAGAGGTAAAAGCTGTCCAGCTAGCTCTCGACGTAGCTGAACGTGAGAGATGGCCAAAGCTTTATCTCTACACCGACTCATGGATGGTAGCCAATGCTCTATGGGGTTGGCTAAAGAACTGGAAGAAGAATGGCTGGCAGAGGAAAGGAAAACCCATCTGGGCAGCCGACCTGTGGCAAGACATTGCTGATCGAGTCGAGAGAATTCCAGTGAAGGTGAGACACATTGATGCTCACATTCCTAAGAGCAAAGCTACTGAGGAACAGCAGCACAACCATCAGGCAGATTTAGCTGCAAGAGTTTCTCAAGTAGATAAGGACTCTGAACTTAATCTCGACTGGAAACACCGAGGTGAGATATTCTTAGCTGGGTGGGCTCACAATTCATCAGGACATCAAGGCAGAGATGCAACATACCAGTGGGCTCGTGACAGATCCATAGACATTTCCATGGATGCTATCACACAAGTCATCCATGACTGTGACATTTGTGCTGCTATTAAGCAGGCAAAACGAATTAAGCATGTTGCAGTTTGAGCTGGGTGCCCCCCTGGTGTGTTCACTTCCTGTGTCCAGAAGTCCAGCCCAGAGGGATGGACACAGGAAATTGTGTATTTCCTACCATAATTCTTTGCACCACTATAAGATCCAGTGCGGAGTCTAGCACGTTCTCTTTTCTTCCTCCTCCGCCAGCCGGTAACTGGGGGAGATGTCTCCTGGCTTTGGGCCTGGCTAGGCCCAAGGCCACAGGGGGATGGGCAGTCTCAGGCCTGGCCAGCTGAGACTAGCCCAGCAGAGGGAGGGGGAAGAAGGAGCCCTGAGGGTCTCGGGTGTACCCTCAGGTGGGAATGGGATGCCTCTGGGTTTGCTTTGGGATCTTTCTTTGTCACTGCGCTTTGGGTTCTCTGTAACATTCACTGTTTAAACTTTCATCACTTTTGCAATCCGTTTGTCTGAGTGTTTTATTCCTGCCCGTGGTGGGAAGAGAGGGGGCTGCCCCAACCCAGCACAAAGCCCTTCTGGTATGGTGACAGATGGTCCAAGTACAGATATGGTGAAGCTTGGCAGGTTGACTACATCACTCTACCACGTTCTCGTTCTGGTAAGCAATACGTGCTTACTATGGTAGAGGCGAACACTGGATGGCTGGAAACTTATGCAGTTCCACATGCAACTGCATGGCAAAAGTGCAGCACCCGGCACTTGGACTTGTTAAATGCCATGCCATTAGACTCTGCCTATCTGTCCAGTCGATCGAGGTCCCTCTGCAGAGCCTTTCTGCCTTCTAACTGACTAACATCCGTTCCCAACTTGGTGTCATCTGCAAACTTGCTGATGACTGACTCAACCCCCTCATCCATATCATCAATGAAGATGTTGAAGAGGATGGGGCCCTCTCTCAACCTACCACAATGTAATACCACAAATACAGGTATTTTACAATATATACAGGAATATACAGCAAATAAACACAATCAGAAACCAGACCCCCAACAGAGGGGGCTTTCCCCTGTGCCCCCTTCACCCCCTGCGGTAGGTTGAGAGAGGGCTTAGCTCTCCCTCCTCCACAGAGTAAGAAACCACAGCTAACCCAGTCGAAGAGCAAAAGCTATATATTTACAAGCATATATGGAAAGCAGGTTATATATAACACAATATATACAGGTATTTACAATATATACACAGAAATATACAGCAAAGACAAATAACACAACAAAAATCCCTCCCCGAGGGAGGGACCCCCTCCTTGGAACCCCCTCTCTCCCCCCCTACCTCCCTTTTTCCCCAAAAAGGGGTTAGAGAGAGAGAAAAGGCAAGTTACTAAGGAAAAGAGTTGTTAGTAAGCTTCAAAAGCCCATGCAGGATTAGTTTTTGCTTATCTGAAGGCCAACTCCAGCAGTTCGCAGAGAGAGCGCAGGCAGCGAGAACAGGCTGAAAACCAAACTCCCAAACCAAATGAAACTGAACTGAGGAAAAAATTCCAACTGCTCCACAATCTACAGTTGCATTTTTTGTTTATCCACCAATGAAATTCATTTAGAATATCAGAATGTTTTTGTTCTAGTACCGAAAACATTTAGCCAGTGTGTTCCAGCAGTGTTTGTTCTTAAAGGCACAGTGTCAAACGGTCACACCCCCCTACCTCCCTTCTCCCCCTAAGAGGTAGAAAAAGAGAGAAAGGGTGGTTAGCAAGGCATAAAAAAAGGAAGGTCTGGTATAGGAGTTAGTTCTTATCTCTTGGCCAGAAGCCCAGAAGCAGTCCAACTGAAAGGGAGAGCGGAGAAAGGAAAACTGAAGGAAAGTTCCAACTGCCCTGCAATTTAAAGTTGCATTTTGTCCATCCACCAATGAAATTAGTTTAGAATATCAGAATGTTTTTGTTCTAGTACCAAAAACATTTAGCCAGTGTCCCAGTACTGTCCCTTTTCTTAAAGGCACAGCCTCAAACAGTCACAGGAGGTCTCATCGACAGGGCTTTAAATTAGATTCAAAGGGGGAAGGGGCTGAAACTTGTCCCCTCAGGCAAGAGTCTGGGGGTGATAAGCTAGAGTCTGAGGTGAAACCCGCAGCCCAGCTGAGGTGCATGTACGCTAATACAGGAAGCATGGGAAACAAACAAGAGGAGCTGGAAGCCTTGTCGCAGCAGAAATTATGATGTAGTTGCCATCACAGAGACGTGGTGGGATGACTCACATGACTGGAGCGCTGCAATTGACTGCTACAGGCTCTTCAGGAGAGACAGGCAAGGAAGATGGGGTGGAGGGGTGGCCCTGTACATCAGGGAGGCACTAGATGCCATTGAGCTGGAGATTAGGGACAATTGGGTTGAGTGCTTGTGGATAAGAATTAGAGGGAAGACCAGCAAGGCAGACATCCAGGTTGGAGTCTGCTATAGACCACCCAACCAGGAAGAAGATGTTGATGAGTCATTCTACAGGCAGCTTAAGGCTGTCTCAAGATCTCCGGACCTTGTTCTCATGGGTGACTTCAACCTGCCTGACATCTGCTGGGATCTCAACACAGCAGAGAGGAGACAGTCTAGGAGGTTCTTAGAGTGCATGGAGGACAGCTTCTTATCCCAGGTGCTGCGTGAGCCTACCAGGGGTAAGGCTATGCTTGACCTCCTCTGCACCAACAGGGAAGGTGTGACCGTTTGACACTGTGCCTTTAAGGACAAACACTGCTGGAACACTGGCTAAATGTTTTCGGTACTAGAACCAAAACATTCTGATATTCTAAACAAATTTCATTGGTTGATAGACAAAAATGCAGCTTTAGATTGTGAAGCAGTTGGAATTTTTTTCCTCAGTTCAGTTTGGTTGGGGAGTTGGGGGGAGTTTCAGCCTGTTCTCCCTGCCTGCTTCTTCTGCGAACTGCTGGAGTTGGCCTTCAGATAAGCAAACACTAATCCTGCATGGGCTTTTGAAGCTTACTAACAACTCTTTTCCTTAGTAACCTGCCTTTCTTTCTCTCTAACCCCTTTTTGGGGAAAAAGGGAGGTGGGGGGGGAGAGAGGGGGTTCCAAGGAGGGGATCCCTCCCTCGGGGAGGGATTTTTGTTGTGTTATTTGTCTTTGCTGTGTATTTCTGTGTATATATTGTAAATACCTGTATATATTGTGTTATATATAACCTGCTTTCCATATATGCTTGTAAATATATAGCTTTTGCTCTTCGACTGGGTTAGCTGTGGTTTCTTACTCTGTGGAGGAGGGAGAGCTAAGCCCTCTCTCAACCTACCACAGAAGGGCTGGTGGGTGATGTGGTGGTCGGAGGGTGTTTAGGGGCCAGTGACCACGAGATAATTGAATTTTCAGTATTCGGTCAAGCTAAGAGGGGCAGCAAGAAGACCTCCACTCTGGACTGCCGGAGGGCGGACTTCGGGTTACTTAAGAAACTAATTCAGAGGGTTCCTTGGGATAAAGCCCTTAAAAATAAAGGGGTCCAGGAGGGCTGGATCTGCTTCAAGGAAGAACTGTTGAAGGCACAGCGACAGGCTGTGCCAATGTGCCGGAAGATGAGCCACCGGGGCAGTTCTATACAGAGAGAGTGATTGCCCATTGGAATGGGCTGCCTGGGGAGGTGGAGGTGGTGGAGTCGCCATCATTGGAGGTTTTCAGGAGAAGACTTGATGGGGTGCTTGGTGCCATGGGTTAGTTGTTTAGGTGGTGTTGGATTGGTTGATGGGTTGGACGCGATGATCTTGAAGGTCTTTTCCAACCTGGTCTATTCTATTCTATTCTTTTCTATTCTATTCTATTCTATTCTCCCTAACAACAGGAAAAGTTCTCTTTAATGTCTGTGAGTTTATGTGTGTGTTTACTGAAGAAGTTTTGAAGAAGTAACAAGAAGATGACTTTGAAGGAAAGCTTTAAGATCAAGACGGACAAGCAGTACTGGCCCTGGGACCAGAGACACATCTTTGGCCTCTTGCATTATTGGTAGCTATAGATCTCTTTCCCTTTCCCCTCTTCACTTTACCTTTCCCCTTTCTCCTCTCACTTTTCTCTGCCTCCTATGGGTAAACAATAAAGTTTTGCTGTTGATTGAAGTGAACCCCCTGGCATGAGCTGCCTGAGTTTTTGCACTTTGTGATCACACTAATGAACCATCACAAGCCTACTGTTTGGACAGTGGCTCTCCTCTCCTGACTTTGCTAAGAAATGAAAAATTTGTCCAAGACAGCTACCAACCTTTACATCTCCTACTAGTCCTTCTCTGTTTACAAGCAGCAAGTCTAGCAGAGAGCTATCCCTTCTTGGCTCATTCACCAGCTGTGTTAGGAAGGTATCTTCCATGCACTCCAAGAATTTCTGGGACTGCTTTCTGTCTGGTGTGTTGTATTTCCTGCAGATACCTGGTTAAGTTGAAGTCCCCCACAGGAACAAGGGCTAGCAATTCTGAGACCTTCCTCATACGCCTATGAAACACTTCATCAACCTCATCATTCTGGGTGGGTGGTCTATAGCAGACCCCCATCATGATATCTGCCTTGTTGGCCTTTCCCCTGATTCTTACCCACAAGCATTCAATCCTATCATCACTATCACTGTCATGCTTGAGACAGTCAAGGTCCTCCCTAACATACAGGGCCACCCCACCACCTCTCCTTCTGGGCCTATCCTTTCTGAAAAGCCTATATCCATCCAACACAGCTCTCCAGGTATGGGATTCATCCTACCATGTTTCTGTCAGGGGAATAGAAGTGACAGTAGAGAGCTGATGTCAACAGACAAGAAGAAAGCTGAGGTGCTCAATAACTTTTTTGTCTCAGCCTTTACTGATAATCTTGTTCCACACACCTCCTGAGTTGATGGACTACTAGGTGAGGACCAGTGCAGTAAAGTCCCTCTCACCATAAGGGAAGATCAAGTTCAGGAGCATCTGAGAAATCTCAACATACCTAAATTTATGGGACCAAATGAGATACACTCCAGATTTCTGAAGGAATTGGCTGATGTAGTTGCCAAAACACTCTCCATAATATTTGAAAAGTCCTGGCAGTCAGGTGAAGTCCTTGGTGACTGGCAGAACAGAAATGTGCTCATTTTTTAAAAGGGTAGGTGTGGTAGTTTGAAATTATCCCCCAATGAATTGGATCATTACCCCCAAAATAAATCACCGGACTAGCTCAGAAGGTTTGGAATCAGAATGAAGCTATAATTATAAAGCAAGCAAAATCTAGAAATATAAAATGCAATGAATATGTACTATATATATATCTTTAAAATTTAGAAACAACACAAGGACACCCTTGAATTGTTCCCAGACCCCTCTGGAGAAGTGAGAGGGGCTGCTCGCAACCTCCCCTCTGCCTCTCCCCCTCCTTCCCTTCTCGGTACCTCACAGACACAATATATGCCGTCAGGTCAGGAAAGAGATAAGGAAGCAATGCAAAAGCAGGAATTGCAAAGGGAAAGACCAAAAAGAGACAGAAATATATATGCAGCTTTTTTTTTACCTTGTCTCTCTTTATGGCAAAACCACCTTTCAAGAGAATGTCAATTATTTTGCTACCTTTCTCAAAGACGACTTCAGCAGTTTTACCACACACAATGATGCCATCAATGAACAGAATGTTTTTTGGAGCTCCACCTTTCTCAAAGGCATCATGGATCACTGCATGACTGTGACCATTTGAGGTCTCAACCCACCACAATGACAAATTGTTGAACTGTGTTTCCACCCCTGGGGCAAATGATTGAACATGTACCGTATTCTTCAGGTGAAGGCAAACTGAGGCCTGCATTCTTCTGCTATGGGAATAGAGAAGAAAGCATTAGCAATGTTTGGACAACAGAGGTTGGAATCAATACAGCTGATCAGTATGATCTAGTATCGGTCCTTTATTGTTCCAGTATTGCAGGCCTATGACACAGGCCTAAGGTGTGAGTATAGCACAGTAAAGCATGGAAGAAGAAGGGATAGGAAAGGCAGAAGTGCGTAGCAAGGGAACTTCTTCAACTTATATAAACGCGGAGTGCCTTGTTGGCATGGACTCATTGGTTCCCTATGAGTGACCACACATCACACTATTATAGATTATTGGTCCAACTACTAATGACACGCGAGGTTTGTTGATGCAGGTGCATGTCCTGTTGTCCCCAGATAACTTGCTGTGTTTGTAGCTACCAGTGCCTTGTTTTAGTTACATGCTGCAAGACAGCACTGTTTTGGTAGACTGCTAGCTGGCTCTGCACTTATGCTGAGCATGGCCTACCACCATGTCAGGCTCTAGGCCTGCACTGCCAGATTGCTCACACTGCTCGTCGCTGGCATTGCCACAGCAATGTCTATGGTGGCATAACCATCTGGCCTCTTTGGATTCTATCTCATACTGGAGTTCCATCATGTCCAGTTGTGGCCGTTTGACGCTGTGCCTTTAAGACGGTTCCTGTCGTCTCGTCGGGAACAAGCGAAGGTGGAAGTCTACAGTGTGGAGTCCAACACGCCGAGTTGCAGAGGCAAAGGATGGAGAAGGAGAATCCAGTCAGTTTGCAGAGGTAAAAGCTGTCCAGCTAGCTCTCGACGTAGCTGAACGTGAGAGATGGCCAAAGCTTTATCTCTACACCGACTCATGGATGGTAGCCAATGCTCTATGGGGTTGGCTAAAGAACTGGAAAAAGAATGGCTGGCAGAGGAAAGGAAAACCCATCTGGGCAGCCGACCTGTAGCAAGACATTGCTGATCGAGTCGAGAGAATTCCAGTGAAGGTGAGACACATTGATGCTCACATTCCTAAGAGCAGAGCTACTGAGGAACAGCAGCACAACCATCAGGCAGATTTAGCTGCAAGAGTTTCTCAAGTAGACAAGGACTCTGAACTTGATCTCGACTGGAAACACCGAGGTGAGATATTCTTAGCTGGGTGGGCTCACGATTCATCAGGACATCAAGGCAGAGATGCAACATACCAGTGGGCTCGTGACAGATCCATAGACATTTCCATGGATGCTATCACACAAGCCATCCATGACTGTGACATTTGTGCTGCTATTAAGCAGGCAAAGCGAATTAAGCCCTTGTGGTATGGTGACAGATGGTCCAAGTACAGATATGGTGAAGCTTGGCAGATTGACTACATCACAAGTACAGCTCCACTCATGGGTGGAGTCACCTTGTTCAGGGCATGGAAGTCAACTGTCAGATGCCATTTTCCATTTGGCTTTCGCACACGCCAAACTGGACTGTTGAAAGGTGAATGAGTATTGCTCATGACATTCGGACCTTCCAGGTGACGAATTAAGTTGTGAATGGGCACCAAAGAGTCACAGTTGGTTCTGTATTGCCTGTGATGCATAGTTTGAGAAGCAATTGGCAACTTCACATCCTCTATCTCATGTTACATTATCACAGTATCACAGTATAACCAAGGTTGGAAGAGACCCCAAGGATCATCAAGTCCAACCTGTCCCAACAGACCCCACAACTAGACCATGGCACCAAGTGCCATGTCCAATCTCCCCTTGAACACCTCCAGGGACGGCGACTCCACCACCTCCCTGGGCAGCCCATTCCAATGACGAATGACTCGCTCAGTGTAGTGAAGAACTTTTTCCTCACCTCGAGTCTAAACCTCCCCTGGCACAGCTTGAGACTGTGTCCCCTTGTTCTGGTGCTGGTTGTCTGGGAGAAGAGACCAACCCCTTCCTGTCTACAACCACCTTTCAGGTAGTTGTAGAGGGCAATGAGGTCACCCCTGATCCTCCTCTTCTCCAGGCTAAACAATCCCAGCTCCCTCAGCCTCTCCTCATAGGGCTTGTGCTCAAGGCCTCTCACCAGCCTTGTTGCCCTTCTCTGGACACGTTCAAGTGTCTCAATGTCCTTCCTAAACTGAGGGGCCCAGAACTGGACACAGTACTCAAGGTGCGGCCTAACCAATGCAGAGTACAGGGGCACAATGACCTCCCTGCTCCTGCTGGCCACACTATTCCTAATACAGGCCAGGATGCCATTGGCCCTCTTGGCCACCTGGGCACACTGCTGGCTCATGTTTAGGCGGCTGTCAATCAGCACCCCCAGGTCCCTCTCTGTTTGGGAGCTCTCCAGCCACTCTGACCCCAGCCTGTAGCTCTGCATGGGGTTGCCGTGGCCAAAGTGCAGCACCCGGCACTTGGACTTGTTAAATGCCATGCCATTAGACTCTGCCCATCTGTCCAGTCGGTCGAGGTCCCTTTGCAGAGCCTTTCTAACCCTCTAACTGACTAACATCCGTTCCCAACTTGGTGTCATCAGCAAATTTGCTGATGACTGACTCAACCCCCTTATCCATATCATCAATGAAGATGTTAAAGAGGATGGGGCCCAGCACTGATCCCTGAGGGATGCCACTGGTGACTGGCCACCAGCTGGATGTGGCACCATTCACCACCACTCTCTGGGCTCGGCCCTCCAGCCAGTTCCTAACCCAGCACAGAGTGTTGCGGTCCAAACCACGAGCTGACAGCTTAGCCACCAGTTTGCTGTGGGGGACGGTGTCAGAGGCCTTGCTGAAGTCCAGGTAGACTACATCCACAGTCCTCCCCACGTCCACCAGACGGGTCACCTGATCATAGAAGGAGATCAGGTTGGAGAGGCAGGACCTGCCCTTCCTAAATCCATGTTGGCTGGACCTGAGCCCCTGTCCATCCTTCAGGTGCACAGTTATCGCCTCCAGGATAATCTGTTCCATCACTTTCCCTGGCACTGAGGTCAGGCTGACTGGTCTGTAGTTTCCGGGTTCCTCCATCCGTCCCTTCTTGTGGATGGGGACCACATTGGCCAGTTTCCAGTCATCTGGGACCTCTCCAGTGAGCCAGGACTGGAGGAAAATGATGGAGAGCGGCTTGGCCAGCTCATCTGCCAGCTCTCTCAGTACCCTAGGATGTTGTCCCACAACTGCAGATTCATCCAAGAGTTCAGACCTAATAGAGAACTTCAATTTTCCTCCATCAATTTCTACAGTTGCTATTCTAAAAGCCCATTTGTAACCCTTAGGGTCTTTGAAATTCCCTTCTCTCAGAAAGTCAGTTCCCAAAATGCAAGGTGCATCTGGTCCTGTCGCAATAGTATGTTTCTTCCACTCTTTCCCAGTTAAAGTTATTTCATCCTGCTCTTGAGACCCACTGGCCATTCATGAAATTGTTATAGTCTCTGTCCCTTTTCAATTTGGTGATATTGAGATACAATGAGCTCCTGTGTCAACCAAGGCCCTGTACTTCTGAAATTTTGAAGTGCCAGGCCATTGAATGAATACATCTCAATAGATTCTGTTATCTCCATTATCCCTTTCCTCCCCCTTGGCAGGAGGCAGAGTGCCATTAATTACATGTACAGTTGACACAGTGCTTAGAGTTAGTGTTAGAACCACTGCTGGAGCAATTTGAGTTGTTCTGGGAAATTGAGGTAATGGCAGCTACCCTTCTGGTATTATTACTTCTGGTTCTGCCACTCTGCAGTTCCCACACTCAGAAGAACAGAAGTGAGTTGACCATCCCACTTATTCATGGTTTCACCAAATTGGTGTGACCGTTTTAGGCTGTACCTTTAAGAAAGGGACAGTTGCTGGAACACTATGGCTGAATGTAATGAAAACAAAGATAAAGTCTAAACGAATTTCATTGGTAGATTGGTAGAATGCAACTTTAAGTTTTAGTTCAGTTTGAATCTCAGCTAGTTCTGTTCTGTTCTGCCCTGCCTGTCTGCTTCTGAGCAACAGATGCAGGAGCTAACCTTGAATAACAGATAAGAAAAACTAATCCTTGCATACACTTTGAGCTAACAGAATTTTCCTCCTTAATAATTACCTTTTCTCTCTCTCTAACCCTTTTTGGGAAAAAAGGGAGGTAGGGGGAGAGAGTGGGGTACGGGGGGGGGCCCTCCTCTGCTGAAGAAGGGAGTTTTGTTCTGTATTACTTTCTTTGCTGTGTATTTCTGTATATATATTGTAAATATTGTATATATATTCACTGAATTTCATCCTGCTTGTAAATATAGCTCTTATCCATTTTGCTTCTCCGACTGAGTTAGCCGTGGTTTCTTTGTGTGTGTGTGGGGGGAGAACTGAACTTTCTCTCACCACCACAATTGGTCACACAGGATTATCCAGAGAGACCCGCATGATGGTTGCTATCTGGGTCTAACTGGCCTAGTTTGAATTGGCCTTCTAGGAAGTGGTTGTCTGTTTCTTATGGCAGAGACCTGAACCCATTGAAAAGGTGAAGGGGAAAGAGTGGTATCTTTCTCCTTTGCCAACTTGGATATGGCAGTCTTAAATTCCTCCTTCAGTTCTTTCATGCCATTCTTTATTTCTCTAGCCAGAGGTGTTATGGCTGAAACCAAAGAATTGTGTGACAGACTGTCCTCCAGTTGCCTCATCTGATCAGCAAATTCACCAACAGTAGGAAGCCTTCCTCCATGTGACCGTTTGAGACTGTGCCTTTAAGGAAGTGGCACACTGGCTAAATGTTTATAAATATCCTGTATTCTAAATGAATTTCATTGGTGAATTATTGGGGGAGGTGAGGTCTTAAACCCAGAGAGGCTGGAACTTTCGGGCAGTTTCCTCCCTTTGCTCTCCATTTCAGCTGGACTGCTTCTGGGCTTCTGGCCATATAACAGATAAGAACTAATCCCCTTGTATTTAGGCCTCTGCCTGCCTTGCTAACTACCCTTTTCTCTTTTCTAACCCTCTTTGGGGAAGAAGGGAGGTAGGGGGGTGAAGGGGGCACAGGGGGAAGCCCCCTCTGTTGGGGGTCTGGTTTCTGATTGTGTTTCTTTGCTGTATATTTCTGTATATATTGTAAATTCTGTATATTTGTGTACATAAATTCCCTGCTGAGCATTGCTTTGTAAATACAGCATCCCCTTCGCTACACCGGCTGGGTTAGCCGTGGGGTTTTTTCTTTACTTCTTCTTAGTGGGGGAGGGAAAGCTGGGCCTTTCCTTTCAACCCACCACATTCTTTTTTTTGGCTCATCAACGTGGGGCCTGGTAATTAAGTTGATTTATTGCTTGTTTCAGCCGGAGGAGTGAAATGAAGGTGCTGTGGGTTTTAGAGCGTCTATTCGTCTCGGTTTTTGGGGTGTTGGTCTACAGGTATTGCATCGGATTGATGTTAGACCACCTAGGTAAATATTTAATACGTAAGATCTATTTATGGTTTATGCATAGGATCCAGCTGTTGTATGAACGCTGTTTGGGTTTTTCCCGGCTCAGTAATTAGGGCAATAGAACGTCTTCCACTTTGCCGATCGAGATAAGGGAGTTTAGATGCAAGTTAAGAAGAGTTGATGATTACTGCCTTGGATTTGTTGGTTTGGGGAGATTTAGCAATGCAATTGTAAGGGTTTCTCCTGATTTTTTTTAATTTAGTGTTCCTGTAACTGAGAGTTATCTTGGTGATTTTAATCTTACAGTGGTCTGCTCTCTATGCCTGAATTTGTTATTTGTGGTGGTGTGGTGGTTTGAAAGGAAAGGCTCTGCTTTCCCTCCCCCACTGAGAAAGAGACCACGGCTAAACTCAGTCGGAGAAATGAGAGTATATTTTACAAGGAAACAGATTATATGTAACACAACAAATACAGGTATTACAATATATACAGGAATATACAGCAAATTAACTCAACCAGAAACCAGACCCCCCACAGAGGGGGCTTCCCCCTGTGCCCCCTTCACCCCCCTACCTCCCTTCTCCCCCAAAGAGGTAGAAGATGAGAAGAAAGGGGAGTTAGTACAGCAGACAGAGGCCTATGCACAGGGAGTTAGTTCTTATCTTAGTTGGCCAGAATCCCAGAAGCAGAATCCAGCCGAGAGGGACAGCAAAGGAAGGAAGACTGAGAGAAAGTTCCCAGCTGCGCCGGGCCCAACCTCACCTCCCACAATCCTACCAATGAAATTCGTTTAGAATACCAAAATATTTTTATAAACATTTAGCCAGTGTGCCCCTTTCTTAAAGGCACAGCGTCAAATGGCCACAGGTGTTTATAATAGGTCTGTGAATTGGGTTGAACTGAGCTGGAGTTAATTCTCCTCACAGTATTGTTCTAGTGCTGTGATGTTTTGGTTTGGTTTTTTTTGCAGCAGTAGTTGATAACACAGCAATGTTTTGGCTATAGCTAAATCCAGTATTCAATCTGTGTCCTTTCAACATTTCCCTGCCCCAGGAGTACATTGAGGGGTGGGCAAAATCTTGGGAGGGGACTCAGCTGACCCAGACTGGCCAAAGAGGTATTCCATACCATATGAGGTCAGCTCAGGTATAAGTAGGAAGTGAAAGAAGGAAGTGGGGGGATTCGTCTATGGCATTTATCCTCCTGAGGAACTACCAAGCTTAGAGAGCCCTGCTTCCCGAGACCAACCACCATCCTGCTGATGGGAAGTAGAGACTAACATCTCTCTCTCTGCTTTCTTTGCTTCCGTGCGGTCTATTGCTGTTTGCTTATTAGTGTTATTAAATTGCTCCTATCTTATCCCCAGCTTCTGTTATATTTTCTTTCCCTTCTTCCCCTCTTCTCTTACGAGGGGGAGTGATAGAGCGGCTTGGTGGGTATCTGGCCTCCAGGCCAGGGCCGAACCACCACAGTCCTTTTTGGTGCGTTGGCCAGGAAACGGAAATATAACTAAACTAGCTGTAGTTTCTGCAGTTTTTTTTTTCTATAAGCTTCCTTATGCTACAGGTTTCTGTGCTGGTCATGTGGCTTGCTGGTAACTTCTGCTTTGTTTTGGAATGGCTTCATTTGTTTAGGAACATGCCGAAACAGATAATGGCTATGTGTTTCTTTCTTCTGATTGTAGGGCTGCTGCTTTGTGGGAGCTATGCTAGAGAGGTCATTATCTCTGCCTCCCCACCCAAAATGAATGTAGAGAATCTTATTATGCAGGCCCCCAAGATTTTGATCCATCCTCACGTGAGCTCCCTAGTATTGCTAATCAACATCACTGGCATGTTGCGGGTTTTGTGGAGTTTGATGCCATCATGGTATGAAAAGAGACAGTCTTTGGGTGGGGATATATTGAAGTGTGCCCTGAAGCGGTCAGTCCCTGGGTGGCAGGGTGTGTGGAAGGACTTGGGCAGATTCCTAGGACGGTTATCACCTCCCATAGCCTGGGACTTTACCCCAGAAGAGGCGAGTGATCCCACTAAACTGACTCTCCATCTGATAGAAGGGTGCCTCGCTTATCCCAATGAGAACGAACAACTTCTTGCACTCTACTGGGGCCTGGCCTGCGCTTACCGAGCCACAGTTCAATACTCTATGAGGACTATGGCTGAGGCAGGCACCCAAACACTACCTGAGGATACCATGGTGGAGATGGGGACCCAAACAGCAACCAGGGAGATTGCTCCAGTCGTAAAAAAGAAGCAGTGGACAAGGAGGTCAACGGGTCCCTCTCATCGATTGATAAGGGATGAGGAAGATTATGATCAAGAGGCTGGTCCATCAAGTGGGAAATCAGAGAAAGTGAGTGAGATTAAACAAGAAGCAGAGACTACCCGGTCCTTAACCTCAGCAGAACTGAGGGACATACGCAAGTGTGGTAGGTTGAGAGAGGGCTTAGCTCTCCCTCCTCCACAGAGTAAGAAACCACAGCTAACTCAGTCAAGGAGCAAAAGCTATATATTTACAAGCATATATGGAAAGCAGGTTAAATATAACACAATATATACAGGTATTTACAATATATACACAGAAATATACAACAAAGAGAAATAACACAGCAAAAATCCCTCCCCGAGGGAGGGATCCCCTCCTTGGAACCCCCTCTCTCCCCCCCCTACCTCCCTTTTTCCCCAAAAAGGGGTTAGAGAGAGAGAAAGGCAAGTTACTAAGGAAAAGAGTTGTTAGTAAGCTTCAAAAGCCCATGCAGGATTAGTTTTTGCTTATCTGAAGGCCAACTCCAGCAGTTCGCAGAGAGAGCGCAGACAGGGAGAACAGGCTGAAACTCCAACTCCCCCAACTCCCAAACGAAACTGAACTGAGGAAAAAAAAATTCCAACTGCTCTACAATCTAAAGCTGCATTTTTGTCTATCAACCAATGAAATTCTTTTAGAATATCAGAATGTTTTGGTTCTAGTACCGAAAACATTAGCCAGTGTGTTCCAGCAGTGTTTGTTCTTAAAGGCACAGCCTCAAACGACCACAGCAAGGATTATAGTCGCCAGCCAGGAGAGCGAATTGCTGCTTGGCTGCTCCGGTGCTGGGATAATGGGGCTGACAGCCAACTGCTGGAAGGGAAAGAGGCCCAACAGTTGGGAGCCATTGCTAGAAACAGAGGTATTGAGAAAGGCATTGCAAAGGAGACAGGCATATGCAGCCTCTGGAGACGACTCCTGCTAAGTGTGAGGGCAAGGTACCCATGCAAGGAGGACCTTATGAGTTCCCCAGGGAAGTGGAATACTGCAGATGAAGGAATCCAATACTTAAGAGAATAAGCGGTGTTGGAAGTTATCTATAGTGATTTAGATGATCAAAGTGTCTCCACAGATCCAGAGGATGTCCCATGCACACAGGCCATGTGGAGGAAAGTGATCCAAGGTGCTCCAGCATCGTATTCTAACAGCCTAGCAATGATGTACTATTTGGATGAGGATGCACAGTCTGTGGAGAGTGTGTCAGCCTGGCTCCAGAATTTTGAAGATAACCTCTGTACTAATTCATTTCCACGCGCCAATGCCTCATCGACCAGGTGTACTCCAAGAAATCTGTCGCCTCCTGCCTCAGTCGGAGGGAAAGGGAGCCTCAGACACACACCACGAGGAGTACTCTGGTTTTTCCTTCATGAGCAGGGGGAGGACATGAGGAAGTGGGATGCTGAACCCACTTATAAATTGGAAGCTCAGGTCCGTGAACTGAAACAACAGAAACAACTAAAACAACAACTAAAAAAGGATCATTTAAGAAAACAGCAAAGGTATCTGCTGTTAAAAGCCAAGAAAGTAATCAACGATCTCTCAGGAGAAAAAGAACAGAGGTTACACCCCTTGATCCCGATGAGGGGACCTCTGGCCAGGTACTACCCAGATCAGACAGTGAATGCTCTGATGATGACCAGGAGTAGAGGGTCCCTGCCTTCGGCCAGGAGGAGGAGAGGGACGACAGAGTGTACTGGACTGTGTGGATTCGATGGCCTGGCACATCAAAGCCACAGAAATACAAGGCGCTGGTAGACACAGGGGCACAGTGTACTTTGATGCCATCAAGACACAGAGGTGCTGAATCTCTTTGGATTTCTGGAGTGACAGGAGGCTGTCAGGAGCTGTCTGTGTTAGAAGCCGACGTGAGCCTAACAGGGGACAAGTGGGAAAGACATCCCATTGTGACTGGCCCAGAGGCCCCCTGCATTCTTGGTATTGATTACCTCAAGAGAGGGTACTTCAAGGATTCAAAGGGTTATAGATGGGTTTTTGGTGTGGCCACGGTGAATACAGAGAAGATCAGACAGCTGTCTACCCTGCCTGGCCTTTCAGAAAGTCCCTTCGTTGTGGGATTGCTGCAGGTTGAAGAACAACAGGTGCCAATTGCTACTAGAACAGTGCACCGACGGCAATTGTTGTAGTTTGAGCTGGGTGCCCCCCTGGTGCATTCACTTCCTGTGTCCAGAAGTCCAGCCCAGAGGGATGGACACAGGAAATTGTGTATTTCCTACCATAATTCTTTGCACCACTATAAGATCCAGTGCGGAGTCTGGCACTTCCTCTTTCCTTCCCTCTCCGAGACTTGGTAACTGGGGGAGAGATCTCCCGGCCATGGGCCTGACTGGGCCCAAGGCCACAGGGGGATGGGCAGTCTCAGGCCTGGCCAGCTGAGACTAGCCCAGCAGAGGGAGGGGGAAGAAGGAGCCCTGGGGGTTTTGCATGCACCCTCAGGTGGGGATGGGATCTTTCTTTGTCACTGCGCTTTGGGTTTTCTGTAACATTCACTGCTTTCTATTTAAACTTTCATCACCTTTGCAATCCGTTTGCCTGAGTCGTTATTTCTGCCTGTGGTGGGGAGGGGATCTGCCCCAACCCATTACAGCAATATTGTACAAACCGAGACTCCCTGGGTCCCATTCATGAACTGATTCACCAGCTGGAGATCCAGGGAGTGATCAGCAAAACACACTCACCTTTTAACAGCCCCGTATGGCCAGTGCCAAAATCTGATGGAGGATGGAGGTTAACTGTGGACTATCGTGGCCTGAATGAAGTGACGCCACCATTGAGTGCTGCTGTACCAGACATGCTAGAGCTCCAGTACGAGCTGGAGTCAAAGGCAGCTAAATGGTATGCTACTATTGACATTGCCAACGCTTTCTTCTCAATTCCATTGGCAGCAGAGTGCAGGCCACAATTTGCTTTCACCTGGAGAGGGGTTCAATACACATGGAATCGATTGCCCCAGGGGTGGAAGCATAGCTCCACCATTTGTCATGGACTAATCCAGAGTGAACTGGAAAAGGGTGAGGCCCCTGAACATCTACAGTATATTGATGACATCATTGTGTGGGGCGATAACGCAAAGGAAGTGTTCGAGAAGGGAGAAAAAATCATTCAAATACTCTTAAAGGCTGGGTTTGCTATAAAGAAAAGCAAGGTCAAAGGACCTGCGCAAGAAATTCAGTTCTTGGGAATAAAGTGGCAGGATGGACGCCGTCATGTACCTATGGATGTGGTCAACAAGATAACAGCCATGTCTCCACTGTCCAACAAGAAAGAGACACAATCCTTTCTAGGCCTTGTGGGGTTCTGGAAAATGCATGTTCCAGGCTACAGTCAGCTTGTGAGCCCTCTCTATCAAGTAACTCGAAAGAAGAATCAATTTGAATGGGGTAGTGAGCAGCAACAAGCTTTTGAACAGATCAAGCAAGAGATAGCTCGTGCAGTGGCACTTGGGCCCATTCGCACAGGACCATCAGTGCAGAATATCCTTTACACTGCAGCCGGGGAGCAGGGTCTCACTTGGAGTCTCTGGCACCAGGTGAAACCCGAGGTCGGCCATTGGGATTTTGGAGTAGAGGATATCGAGGATCAGAAGCCCACTATACACCAACTGAGAAGGAAATCTTAGCAGCCTATGAGGGAGTTCGAGCTGCATCGGAAGTAGTGGGTACAGAAGCACCTCTCCTCTTAGCACCCAGGTTGCCTGTGCTGCATTGGATGTTCAGAAGAAACATCCCTTCTACTCATCATGCCACCAGTGCTACATGGAGTAAGTAGGTAGCACTGATTACACAGCGAGCTCGACTGGGAAAACCAAACCACCCAGGAATTCTGGAAGAGATTATGGACTGGCCAGAAGGCAGAGATTTTGGAGCATCGCCTGAGGAAGGTGGTTCGTGCCCAAGAGGCACCACCATACAATGAATTACCTGAAGATGAAAGGCCTTATGCTCTGTTTACTGATGGATCGTGTCGTGTAGTAGGAAACCATCGGAAGTGGAAAGCTGCTGTATGGAGTCCTACACAACAAGTGGTTGAGGCCGCTGAAGGAGAAGGTGAATCGAGTCAATATGCAGAGGTGAAAGCCATCCAACTAGCTCTAGAAATCGCTGAAAGAGAAAAGTGGCCAGTACTTTATCTTTACACAGATTCTTGGATGGTGGCTAATGCCTTGTGGGGATGGCTACAGCAGTGGAAGAAGACCAATTGGCAACGCAGGGGTAAGTCTATTTGGGCTGCCTCATTGTGGCAGGACATTGCTGCTCGGGTGGAGAACATGACTCTGAGGGTACATCATGTTGATGCTCACGTGCCTAAAAGTCATGCTAATGAAGAACATCAAAACAATGAGCAAGGATTGACATAGCTCAAGTGGATCTAGACTGGGAGCGAAAAGGTGAACTGTTTGTAGCTCGATGGGCCCATGAAACATCAGGACATCTAGGGAGAGATGCTACGTACAGGTGGGCTCGTGACCGAGGGGTGGACTCGACCATGGAAGCCATCACACAGGTCACGCATGACTGTGAAACCTGTGCTGCAATCAAGAAGGCCACCAGAGCCAAGTCTCCCTGGAACAGAGGGTGGTGGCTGGGTTTTCGCTATGGTGAGGCCTGGCAGATTGACTATATTGGACCACTGCCACAAACACGCTAAGGCAAGCATTACATCCTCACCATGGTAGAAGCAACTACAGGCTGGTTAGAAACATACCCTGTAAATCATGCTACTGCCCGGAACACCATCTTAGGCCTTGAAAGGCAAATCCTGTGGCGGCACGGCACTCCTGAGCGAATCGAGTCTGACAACGGGACTCACTTCAGAAACAATGCCGTCAGCTCCTGGGCCAAGAAACATGGCATCGAGTGGGTGTATCACATTCCCTACCACCCACAGGCCTCTGGGAAGGTTGAAAGATACAATGGACTGTTAAAGACTATGTTGAAAGCATTGGGTAATGGAGCATGGAGGCACTGGGATGTAAATTTAGCAGAAGCCACTTGGCTGGTTAATTCTCTAGGATCTGCTAACCGTCCTGGTCCTGCCCAAACAGAACCCTTGCACACTGTGGGGGGGGATAAAGTCCCTGTAGTACACATGGGAAAGTGGCTAGGAAAGGCAGTGTGGGTTGCTCCTCCCATGGGGAAAGGCAAACCCATGCGTGGGATTGTCTTTGCTCAGGGGCCTGGATGTACTTGGTGGGTAATGAAAAGAAATGGGGAGACTCTGTGTGCCTCAAAGGGATCTAACACTGGGGGAAAGGTGATTTGGAATGTGAATAATGTGAGTTGCATGTTGCAGAAAGTAATGAAGTAAGAAGAGCCCAGACTGATGAAGGTTTGCAAGGATCAAGAGTGACACAGTGGTTGAGACCAGCTGGAGTTGGTGTCTAAGAACAGAATATCCTGCATCTCCTGTCCTGAATAATCCCAAGTGACATCTGAAGGACTGAGACATTGATATAAGTCTTTATATGTTGGAGTATTGAGATAGTTTAAGTATGTAGATCAGGTTGTGAATGTAAGCAAGAAGCTTTTCCTTTTGTTGTTTTGGTGTAAGAATCAAATGAGATGGCTAAGTGCATTGAAATGTGTAGAACCTGAGCATGATGTAAATGGTATGGAATAAGGGGTGGAGATTGTATTGGGTTGAACTGAGCTGGAGTTAATTCTCCTCACAGTATTGTTCTAGTGCTGTGATGTTTTGTTTTTTGGGTTTTTTTGCAGCAGTAGTTGATAACACAGCAGTGTTTTGGCTACAGCTAAATCCAGTATTCAATCTGTGTCCTTTCAACATTTCCCTGCCCCAGGAGTACATTGAGGGGTGGGCAAAATCTTGGGAGGGGACTCAGCTGACCCAGACTGGCCAAAAAGGTATTCCATACCATATGAGGTCAGCTCAGGTATAAGTAGGAAGTAAAAGAAGGAAGTGGGGGGATTCGTCTATGGCATTTATCCTCCTGAGGAACTACCAAGCTTAGAGAGCCCTGCTTCCCGAGACCAACCACCATCCTGCTGATGGGAAGTAGAGACTAACATCTCTCTCTCTGCTTTCTTTGCTTCCGTGCGGTCTATTGCTGTTTGCTTATTAGTGTTATTAAATTGCTCCTATCTTATCCCCGGCTTCTGTTATATTTTCTTTCCCTTCTTCCCCTCTTCTCTTAAGAGGGGGAGTGATAGAGCGGCTTGGTGGGTATCTGGCCTCCAGGCCAGGGCCAAACCACCACAGTCTGTTAATATCATTGTGCTGAAAAGGACTTGCAGCTAATTACTCTGTTAGAATAAAATAGAATAAACCAGGTTGGAAGAGACCTTCGAGATCATCACGTCCAATCTATCATCCAACTGTCTCTAAACGAAGAAAAAGACGTTAAGAGATCTGGGTCTAATGCAGGCAATTCTAGTAGTGAGGAAGACACAGAAGCAGGAGAAACTGCGGCAACAGGCGGTAAGTAGCAGGCAGGCAGGAGTTAATGGGAAAACTGCTTTGAACCACAGCAAAAGCCTCGGCAGTGCTGGCGACAAGCCAGTAGGGGGGCGGCCGCTATCCCCTGTGCTGGCAGCAGCGGCGAGCCCTACTCAAGTGGCGGCTGTGCCTGGAGCCCCTGTGCAAGCGGTGGTGGCTGTGCCGGTGGCAGCAGCAAGCCCGGCTGCGCCCGTAAAGGCGGCGGCACTGGGAGTTTCGCCAGCAGCCCCTGCCCAACAGGCAGCAATGGCGGCGACGGCGGCAACTCCACAGGCAGTGACCATTACCGAGGCAAAGAGACGTCCGCCCGCATAACTCGGAACGGAAGATAGCTCAGCAGCGGTGGCAGGGTCACAAAGAGTGCCCGGTGACGCTGTTTCTGTGCCAGCCCCTTCTGCTTCTGCTGGTCCCGCTGTGAATCTCCAAGTGGCACAAGCGTCTGAAAAGCTGGTTGCTGTTCTGGACAAGGATCCTTCTCATCAAGATTCAAACCCACCTCCATGTAAAGCAAAGGGAAAGACAAACAAACCAGTCTTAAATGACCCCTTTGATATTCCTCCTCAAATGCAGACAAGAAGTCAAACCCAGAAAGCTAATCAAGGTGATAATGATGAAAGTGATGAGGAGGAAAAATAAGTTTGTCTTAAAGACAATGTCGATGAAGCAATACGTGCTTACTATGGTAGAGGCAAACACTGGATGGCTGGAAACTTATGCAGTTCCACATGCAACTGCACGCAACACCATTCTCGGTCTGGAGAGACAGATCCTGTGGAGACACGGAACTCCAGAGAGGATTGAGTCAGACAACGGAACTCACTTCAAGAACAACCTTGTAAAGAGCTGGGCAAAAGAGCACGGCATTGAGTGGATTTTCCATATTCCTTACTATGCACCAGCTGCAGGGAAGATTGAACACTACAACGGTTTGTTGAAGACCACTCTCAAAGCCATGGGAGGTGGATCTTTGAAAAACTGGGAAAAACATATAGCACAAGCAACCTGGCTGGTGAATAGTAGAGGTTCAGTGAACCGAGCTGGACCGGCACATTCAGATCTGCTACAGAAAGTAGAAGGCGATAGAGTTCCTGTTGTTAGAGAAAAGAATCTGTTAGGTAAAACTGTTTGGGTATTTTCTCCCTCAGGAGAGGCTAAACCTGTCCGAGGGGTGGTTTCAGCAGAAGGTCCGGGTCACACTAATTGGGTAATGCAAGAGAATGGTGAAATTCAGTGTATTCCACAAAGAGATTTAACTTTAGCTGAGAGAGTTTAATTTCAGACTGTGGTACAGCTACATTGCATCCAAAAGAAGAATCCCTGAGGAACCTATGGTGCATGAACCCTGAGAACCCTGAGTCAACTGAGAGTCCCTGTGTTCCTGTTTCCCTGTTTCCCTTTTCTTCACTTCGTCTGCGGAGAGACAAACTGTTTTCCATTTTCTTGATTTTTGATTTTCTTGGACTTCTGAATCATCTACATCTGAGTATAGCCGGAATGGACTAGGAACTTTACTTACAAACTGTAAATATTGTTTTAGATTGGATGGACAGTAAGAACAGCCAATGAAATTGTTTAGAAAGGGGTGCACTCTGACCGTATGAGGCTGTGCCTTTAAGGACAAACAGTGCTGGGACACTCTGGCTAAATGTTTTCGGTACTAGAACAAAAACATTCTGATATTCTAAACTAATTTCATTGGTGGATAGACAATATGCAACTTTAAATTGTAAAGCTGTTGGAATTTTTTTTTCTCAGTTCAGTTTGTTTTGGGAGTTGGGGGAGTGTGGGTTTCAGCCTGTTCTCTCTGCCTGCTTCTTCGTGAACTGCTGGAGTTGGCCTTCAGATAAGCAAAAACTAATCCTGCATGGGCTTTTGAAGCTTACTAACAACTCTTTTCCTTAATAACTTGCCTTTCTTTCTCTCTAACCCCTTTTTGGGGAAAAAAGGGAGGTAGTGGGGGAGAGAGGGGGTTACAGGGAGGGGATCCCTCCTGGGGGAGGGATTTTTGTTGTGTTATTTCTCTTTTCTGTGTATTTCTGTGTATATATTGTAAATACCTGTATATATTGTGTTAGGCCGCACCTCGAGTACTGTGTCCAGTTCTGGGCCCCTCAGTTTAGGAAGGATGTTGACTTGCTGGAACGAGTCCAGAGAAGGGCAACAAAGTTGGTGAGGGGTTTGGAACATAAGCCCTACGAGGAGAGGCTGAGGGAGCTGGGGTTGCTTAGCCTGGAGAAGAGGAGACTCAGGGGTGACCTTATTACTCTCTACAACTACCTGAAGGGAGGTTGTAGACAGACGGATGTTGGTCTCTTCTCCCAGGCGGCCAGTACCAGAACAAGAGGACACAGTCTCAGGCTGCGCCAGGGGAGGTTCAGGCTGGATGTTAGAAAAAAGTTCTATACAGAAAGAGTGATTGCACATTGGAACGGGCTGCCTGGGGAGGTGGTGGAGTCGCCATCACTGGAGGTTTTCAGGAGAAGACTTGATGGGGTGCTTGGTGCCGTGGGTTAGTTGTTTGGGCAGTGTTGGATTGGTTGATGGGTTGGACGCGATGATCTTGAAGGTCTCTTCCAACCTGGTTTATTCTATGTATTCTATTCTATGTATTCTATATTCTATGTATATATAACCTGCTTTCCATATATGCTTGTAAATATATAGCTTTGCTCCTTTGACTGGGTTTAGCTGTGGTTTCTTACTCTGTGGAGGAGAGAAAGCCAGGCCCTCTCTCAACCTACCACAACAGGGAATTCCAGGCCTGTCAGCCTGACCTCAGTGCCAGGCAAGATTATGGAGCAGGTCATCTTGAGTGCAATCACACAGCACTTAGAGGATGGCCAAGGGATCAGGCCCAGCCAGCATGGATTTAGGAAGGGCAGGTCCTGCCTGACCAACCTGATCTCCTTCTATGATCAGGTGACCCACCTGGTGGATGTGGGGAGGCCTGTGGATATAGTCTACCTGGACCTCAGCAAGGCCTTTGACACTGTTCCCCATAGCAAACTCCTACCCAAGCTGTCAGCCCATGGCTTGGATGGGAGCACACTGCGATGGGTTAGGAACTGGCTGGAGGGCCGAGCCCAGAGACTGGTGGTGACTGGTGCCACATCCAGCTGGCAGCCAGTCACTAGTGGTGTGCCCCAGGGATCAGTGCTGGGCCCCATGCTCTTTAACAGCTTTATTGATGATCTGGACGAGGGCATTGAGTCCATCATCAGTAAATTTGCTGACGACACCAAGCTGGGGGCAGGAGTTGATCTGCTGGAGGGTAGAGACCTCAATAGGCTGGACAGTTGGGCAGAGTCCAACAGCATGAGATTTAACACATCCAAGTGCCGGGTTCTGCACATTGGCCACAACAACCCCATGCAGAGCTACAGGCTGGGGTTAGAGTGGCTGGAGAACAGCCAGGTAGAGAGGGACCTGGGGGTGCTGGTCGATGGTAGGCTGAACATGAGCCTGCAGTGTGCCCAGGCAGCCAAGAGGGCCAAATGGCATCCTGGCCTGCATCAGGAACAGTGTGGCCAGCAGGAGCAGGGAGGTCATTCTGCCCCTGTACACTGCACTGGTTAGGCCGCACCTCGAGTACTGTGTCCAGTTCTGGGCCCCTCAGTTTTGGAAGGATGTTGACTTGCTGGAACGAGTCCAGAGAAGAGCAACAAAGTTGGTGAAGGGTTTGGAACACAAGCTCTATGAGGAGAGGCTGAGGGACCTGGGCTTGCTTAGCCTGGAGAAGAGGAGACTCAGGGGTGACCTTATTACTTTCTACAACTACCTGAAGGGAGGTTGTAGACAGGCGGATGTTGGTCTCTTCTCCCAGGCAAGCAGTACCAGAACAAGAGGACACAGTCTCAAGCTGCACCAGGGGAGGTTCTGGTTGGATTTTAGGAAAAAGTTCTACACAGAGAGAGTGATTGCCCATTGGAATGGGCTGCCTGGGGAGGTGGTGGAGTCGCCGTCACTGGAGGTGTTCAGGAGAAGACTTGATGGGGTGCTTGGTGCCATGGTTTAGTTGTTTAGGTGGTGTTGGATTGGTTGATGGGTTGGATGTGATTATCTTGAAGGTCTCTTCCAACCTGGTTTATTCTATGTATTCTATGTAAGGTCCCTCTGCAGAGCCCTTCTACCCTCTAACAGATCAACATCTGCTCCCACCTTGGTGTCATCTACAAATTTACTGATGACTTACTCAATCCCCACATTTAGATCATCAATAAAGATATTGAATAGGATTGGGCCCAGCACTGATCCCTGGGCGACACCACTAGTGAATGGCCACCAGATGGATGTAGCACCATTCACCACCACACTCTGGGCTCAGCCCTCCAGCCAGTTCCTAACCCAGCACAGAGTGCTCTTGTCCAAGACATGGGCTGCCAGCTTGACCAAGAGTTTGCTATGGGGAACGGTGTCAAAGGCCTTGCTGAAGTCCAGATAGACTACATCCACAGCCTTCCCTACATCCCCCAGGCGGGTCACCTGATCATAGAAGGAGATCAGGTTGGTGAGCCAGGACCTGCCCTTCCTAAATCCATGTTGGCTAGGACTGATCCCTTGGCTGTCCTGCAGGTGTGCTATGATTGCCCCCAAGATGATCTGCTCCATAATCTTTCCTGGCACTGAGGTCATGCTGACAGGCGTGTAGTTTGCAGATTCCTCCATCTGGCCCTTCTTGTGGTTGGGCATCACACTGACCAGATTCCAGTCTTCTGGGACCTTGCCAGTGAGTCAGGACTCGTGGTAAATGATGGAGAGTGGCTTGGCCAGCTCATCTGCCATCTCTCTCATCACCCTAGGATGGATCCCATCTGGTCCCATGGACTTGTGATTATCCAAGTGGCTCAGCAAGTCCCTAACTACTTCCTCGTGGATTTCAGGGGAACTATACTGCTCCCTGACCCCATCTACCAGTTCAGAAGGCCAATTATCCTGAAGTCCTCCTGCCTTACTGTTGAAAATGGAGGCAAAGAAGGTATTTAGTACCTCAGCCTTTTCCTCATCTTTATTTACAGTGTTCCCCTCCAGGTCCAATAAAGAGTGGAGGTTCTTCTTGCACATCTTTTTAGCATTAATGTATTTATACAAATGGTTTTTATTGTCTTTCACAGAAGTGGCCAGCTTAAGTTCTAACTGGGCTTTGTCTCTCTACTTTTTCTCCTACATGATCAAGGGTCAGAGTCTATAACTATTTTGGGAATCACTGGTGGATTTTGAGTTGACTAAGATGCAAGTTGATGTAACTTTAACAGGAAAAGAATGGAAAAACCACTATTGTGACAGGACCAGACGCATCTTGTATTTTGGGAATTGACATTCTGAGAAGGGCATTTCAAAGACCCTAAGGGTTACAAATGGGCTTTTGGAAGAGCAACTTTGGAAATTCCAGTTAATTTTTTTAATGTGATACTTTCTTCTATATCATTAATAATAACATTTCTTGTCTGCCCAATTATTCCTAAGCACCATCTGAGTAGTTGTTTTAGTTGGTTCTTTGGGCTTCATGAATTAGCACATATACCACAAGTGCCATCCAGGCAGGGCTTTCTTTTATTGAAAAGGCAGGAGGTTTAGCACAGTTGGCATCTTCAGGCCAACTTGAGATCACCTACACCAGACCAGGTCTTTCAAGATTTCCCATTCGAGCTCTCTGTGTTATCAGAGCCATCCACTTAGACCAGGTGGAATCTGTAGCATGATGTGGTGTGGAACCCTTGCCTTTGAACATCCAATTCAAAACTGGTAATCTGGGAGCTAAGAGAAGTTGTGATTCAGTTCCAATCACTTCAGAAGCTGCTTTCACGCCTTCATAGGCAGCTAGAATCTCTTTCTCTGTTGGAGTGTAATTAGCCTCTGAACCTCTGTAACCTCGACTCCAGAAACCAAGAGGTCGTCCACATGTCTCACCTGGAGCTTTTTGCCACAAGCACCAGGTTGGACCATTGTCACCTGCAGCCGTGTACAAAATATTCTTGATGTCTGGACCATCTCGGACAGGTCCCAGACCCACTGCTTGTACCACTTCTTGCTTTATCTGGTCAAAGGCTGCTTGCTGTTCAGGTCCCCAGTGGAAACTGTTCCTCTTTCGAGTCACATCATACAGAGGTTTCACAATCTGACTGTATCCAGGAATGTGCAGTCTCCAAAATCCCACTATCCCCAAGAAATGTAGAGTTTCTTGCTTGTTCTTGGGATTTGCCATGGTAGAGACTCTGTTTACCACATCCACTGGAATGTGTCGGCGTCCATCCTTCCACTGCACTCCTAGAAACTGGATCTCTGTGGTAGGACCTTTCACTTTGTCTCTCTTGATGGCAAAACCTGCATTCAGAAGAATGTCCATGATTTTGTTACCTTTCTCGAAGACTTCCTCAGCAGTTTTACCCCAGACGATGATATCATCGATGAACTGGATGTGTTCTGGAGCACCACCTTCCTCCAGAGCATCATGGATTACTGCATGACAGATGCTGGAGCTGTGGATCCAGCCCATTGGCAGTCTGTTGAAAGTGTACTGGATTCCTCTCCAGGTGAAAGCAAACTGAGGCCTGCATTCCTCTGCTATGGGAATAGAGAAGAATGCATTAGCAACGTCTATGGTAGCATACCATTTGGCCTCTTTGGATTCCAGCTCATACTGGAGTTCCATCATGTCTGGTACTGCTGCACTCATAGGTGGAGTTACTTCATTCAGGGCTCGGTAGTCCACTGTCAGACGCCAGTCTCCATTCGGCTTTCGCACAGGCCACACTGGACTGTTGAAAGGTGAATGAGTTTTGCTGATGACTTTCTGACTCTCCAGCTGACGAATCAGATTCTGAATGGGCAAAAGAGTGTCACAGTTGGTTCTGTATTGTCTGTGATGCACAGTCTGAGAAGCAACCGGCAACTTAATGTCCTGAATCTTGTGTTGTCCCACAACTGCAGATTCATCAGAAAGTTCAGGTCTAGCAGACAGTTTCAGCTTTTGTCCATCAATTTCTACAGAAGCTACTCCAAAAGCCCATTTGTAACCTTTAGGGTCCTTGAAATGCCCTTCTCTCAGAAAGTCAATTCCCAAAATACAAGGTGCATCCGGTCTGGTCACAACTGTATGCTTCTTCCACTGCTTACCAGTTAAACTTATATTAACCTCTACCTTACTTAACTCTTGAGATCCACCAGTGACTCCCAGAATAGTTATAGACTCTGATCCCTGATAATTTGATGGCAATATGGTGCACTGAGCTCCTGTGTCAACCAAGGCCCTGTACTTCCGAAAGTGTGAAGTGCCAGGCCACTGGATGTACACATCCCAATAGATTCTGTTATCTCCATTATCCCTCTCCCCCGCCGGCAGGAGGCAATGCACCCCTAATTGTGGGGAACATTTCCACAGGTGCAACGAGCACACTGTGCAGTGTTAGAACTGGAGTCACTGTTGGAGCTGTCATCGTTGTCGTGGGGAACTGTGGAAGTAACAGCTACCCTTCTGGTATTGCTACTCTGGGTTCTGCCACTTTGCAGTTCCCTCAGTCTCCTGAAAAGATTAGAAGTTGGTTGACCATCCCACCTGTTCATGTTCTCACCAAACTGATCACGTAGAGTTATCCAAATGGTCCTACGTGATTGCCTTGGTGGTCTGTTTTGGTTTGGCCTGTTTTGGAATGACCTCCTTGGAGGATATCTATTCCTCACAGCTGAAACCTGCACCCACCTGGAGGAAGAATTGGAATTATCTCTTTGTGCCAATTGGCATATGGAATCTTTCAGCTCTTTCATGCAATTCTCAATTTTTCCAGACAGCGTTTCAATGGCTGAAACCAAAGAAACACGTGTCATGCTATCATCCAATTGTCTTAGTTGATCAGTGAATTGGCCAACCGTAGGAGGATCTCCACCATAATTTCTTGCCACAATTCTGCTTGCCAGAATGTTTGCATAATTGGAAGGAGCAAGCTTGATGAGCTTCTTAGCAAGACCAGCTGCCACGGGAATGTCATCAGGATTCTGAGTATCATGGTCACCATAGAGTATCTCTCTAGTGGCAAACTCTCTCAGACGCTTAATGCCCTCATCTATGGTAGTCCAGGGCTTAGCATTCCATGGAAGGTCATCTCGGGAAGGGTATCTCAGGGAAACCACCATTAAAAGGCATATCTACAGATTAACCTTACCGAGAATCTTGGCTAGATGTTTATCTATTCCATTATCCTTTGAGAGAGTTCCTAGCTGAGCTGCTGACTTGTCTCCAACTATCAGAGCTGGAGCACCTGTGTCATAACACCTAGCAAGCCAAGATAGGATGGGTTCCTTATCTGCTCTGAGGTAATCTTTACGGACATTGCGAATCTCCTCCCTTGGTGACGAGCAGCTCTGCAGGTCATCCTCTTCTTCATCTATCACATCTTCCTGAACGTTTTGTCCCCATAATCCTGCTGTCACTCTCCTAAGGATCTCTTTAAGCTGAGAAGCACCACTGCCAGCTGCTGTCTTAGCTGCATCTCCATCCTGTGATGATCTCAATAACTCAGCTATATCTCTAAGACGAACCTTCTCTTCATCTCCAGCAGGCCCTTTCCTAGCAGAGGTTCCCTCACCGGGATCGGTCTCCTGCTCTTCTCCTCCATTAGCTCCACTAGCTCCTGGATCAGCTTTGGCCTTTCCACCTCTGGTCTTTAAGACTGCTACTTGTTTAACTGGAGCTGTGTTTGAATTTACAGCCATCCTGATAGAAGCTGACAGGTCCTGATCTAAATCAGCCGCCGTGGAGGCCCCTTCCGGTCCTGTCATGGCGGACGGAAATGACCTTGCCTCACTACCGGTCGCCATCTTGGGAATGGGAGCCGCCCCTGGCTGCTTGCCAAAGTCATAGAGTGGAGCATTTAACGCAGCTTTTCCAATAGGTTTTGCTATTTTTCTAACTGACGCAGCCCCTTCCTCGTCACTCGAGGACTCTGGGGCAGATTTAGAGGAACGCCTACGCTTCCTAGATTTTTGTTTAATCACAAAACATGGTCGAGAAACCTTTTTCTCTCTATGTAGAGCCCACAGCAGATAGACATTAATTATCAGCAACAGCAGGATTACACACGTCAAATAAATCACCTTAAGATCCCAGCCAGCACTTAAAGTTACTCTTTGACCTCCTGAAGTGTTAAACTCCCTTATCTCGATCAGCAAAGTGGAAGACGTTCTATTGCCCTAATTACTGAGCCGAAAAAACCCCAAACAACGTTGATACAACAGCTGGATCCTATGCATAAACCACAAATAGATTTTACGCATTAAATATTTACCTATCTGGTCTAACATCAACCCGATGCAGTACCGGTAGACCAATATAGAACACACGGAAAACAGCAACTGCTTAAAAACCCACAACATCTTAATTTCGTTTCTCTGGCTGAGACAAGCAATAAATCAACTTAATTACTTAATTACCCGGCCCCACGTTGGGCGCCAATAAAAAAAAAAGGAGTGTGGTGGTTTGAAAGGAAAGGCTCTGCTTTCCCTCCCCCACTGAGAAAGAGACCACGGCTAAACCCAGTCGGAGAAATGAGAGTATATTTTACAAGGAAACAGATTCTATGTAACACAACAAATACAGGTATTTTACAATATATACAGGAATATACAGCAAATTAAGTCAACCAGAAACCAGACCCCCCACAGAGGGGGCTTCCCCCTGTGCCCCCTTCACCCCCCTACCTCCCTTCTCCCCCAAAAGAGGTAGAAAAGAGATGCGGACGGTTAACAGGTCAGGAAAGGAAGAAAGGCCTGGCACCAAGAGTTTGTTAGTTCTTATCTCTTGGCAAGAAGCCCAGAAGCAGATCCAGCCGAGAGGGACAGTGAAGGAAGGAAGACTGAGAGAAAGTCCCAGCTACCCTGGGTCTAACAATCTCACCTCCCACAATTCTACCAATGAAATTCGTTTAGAATACCAAAATATTTTACAAACATTTAGCCAGTGTGCCCCTTTCTTAAAGGCACAGCGTCAAACGGCCACAAAGGTTATATAATATTGTTGCAAGGCACGAAACAGAATGCAAGGCACAAACAGAAAGCAAGACAGAAACCACTCATCCTAGCCAGCTAATGAGCAACACGGTGATTCTGGAGGTCACAAAATGGTGAAGTTGGCCAGCACCCATCCAAGTGGGCATCTCCGCAATAACAATGCCCTGTTTGTAGAATTGGTGCAGTGGCTCCAACTCCGCCATTATAGATTCCGGTGTACATATAGTCAGCACTCAGTGATGTCAGACTGGGATGTCCCAGGAGGCTGGGCTGAGGAGAACAAAGCTCCTCCCTATTGCAACATGTTGCATAACATGTGTTCCCTACTGCCCATGTGCACAACCCACTTGGGGGTTGCCCTGACCAGCAATAGCCTTCCTCCCCTTCATCTTCCTCTAGGGCCATTTGACCTCCATGGAGCTTTTGAAGGGTACCTGTGGTCTCCTGAATTGATAGTGAATTCCTAGCCCCTACTTTGTTTATAAAACAGGAACCTGCAGACTCTGCTTTTCATAGTTTCAGCCTTTCTTATTGGCCAGCTGGATGCCTCTGGTCAAACACAAATTAACCCATTCCTCTCTCAGTAGTATAAGCAGTAGCACTGTGGTAACATGATATATATGGAGAATCCACACAGAAGAGATTAAATACATTATAACAACAGTTGTCCCTCTGGGGCACACCAATGAACCAGCACCAGGAAGTTTTCATTAATTGTTGTTGCTGTGCTATTTGGATTTTTTTGTGGATAAATAAGGACTTCAGTGCACTAAGCTAGCATGTAACTGGTGTGCCAGGTGCACAAGAAGTGCCTTACAGCCTTAAGGGCTAATATACAGCAGCAGCAACCCCCCCCAGGTGAAACTAATTTGTAGTAACTAGTTTATTGCCTCCTGTATTTATGGGTCTCATCGAGTCTCCCCTGTGGTTGAGTGCCATATTGAATCAGGGATTATCTTTCTGTTATTCCTTTTGGTTTGTGTAAAAATTGTTATATTGCCTAAATATTGTACATTCCCACTGTAAATATATATATTCCAGATGTACACCAAACTTATTTGAGACGTTTTGGGCAATTTTTATATTAATAAAAAGTTATTAATATTTGTATTAATATTCATATTTGCCATCTTACTTTTCATAAATTCATAACAAAAGTCATATCTTTCATGTGAAATGGAAACGTCTACTGAGAATACAGTAAAGAAAGTTGAAAAACCTACAAAATGTTCAGCAGTAACTCAAAGCCATAAATTAATGCAAATTAACAATGCTGTGTACACTAGTGTTCTTTCATTAGAGTCAAGATTTGTAAACAATTTCCACTTATTTTAAGAAAACTGCTCATGCTTATCCTGTTATTTTTCCAAATATGTACCTCTTAGGCCAAGATTTTCTATGCTGTTCTTCTCTTCAAAGACAAATTATATTTAGGGAACCTGAGGGAAGTCATGTAGGTATTTTAACACAGGGGGAGGACAAATAGAGGAAAGTACTACAAGGGTTGTCGTAGTTTGGGCTGGGTGCCCTCTGCTACAGGGGTGTTTCCTGTGTCCAGAAGTGTGGTGGTTTGAAAGGAAAGGCTCTGCTTTCCCTCCCCCACTGAGAAAGAGACCACGGCTAAACCCAGTCGGAGAAATGAGATTATATTTTACAAGGAAACAGATTAGATGTAACACAAAAAATACAGGTATTTTACAATATATACAGGAATATACAGCAAATTAACTCAACCAGAAACCAGACCCCCCCACAG
This sequence comes from Dryobates pubescens, assembly GCF_014839835.1. NCBI lineage: Eukaryota > Metazoa > Chordata > Aves > Piciformes > Picidae > Dryobates > Dryobates pubescens. The sequence goes on along the minus strand of NC_071656.1, from coordinate 492,720 downwards.
AGGGGGGTGCCAGAAAGGCCTGGCACCAAGAGTTTGTTAGTTCTTATCTCTTGGCAAGAAGCCCAGAAGCAGATCCAGCCGAAAGGGACAGTGAAGGAAGGAAGACTGAGAGAAAGTTCCCAACTCCCCTGGGTCCAATCTCTCCTCCCACAATCCTACCAATGAAATTCGTTTAGAATACCAAAATATTTTACAAACATTTAGCCAGTGTGCCCCTTCCTTAAAGGCACAGCGTCAAACGGCCACAAGGGTAGATAATAAAATAGGTGGTGATTAATATATCACACATAGGAAATGTCTTGGTTTGCTCATTAGCAAACTAGCTGGTGTAATACAGTTGCTGTTGCCTGAATTCAACAGCTGGCCATCTTCATTGGTGCCTGTGCTGGGATATGTGCAGATGTAGGAGGATGGCAAGCGAGCTATCTCAGGTTGGCATAAAAGCAAAATAAAATGTGCTTCAGACTCTACACACTAGGACAGGGAAGGCAAACTATCCTGGTTTATCATAACAAAATCTTCACCAACCCTACATATAGCTATCTGGAAATTCCATGCCAACTGTTCCTAAAAGTTATATTCTTATCTCAGCCTTTTTTTCCTTTTTCTACTGTAACTGAATTGCACCAACTAGGCAGATATTTATCTAATTGCACTGTAAAAGCCTAGGCAGCTTCTCCAAGTCAACAATTCAATTTTGTGGACCACTTATTATCCCCATCAAATTTAAAGAAAAAAAAAGACTTAGTGCATCAGAATGCATGGTATCGCAAGTCTGTGAAAATTACATCTGTGACAAATTAATACTTGTTTCTGTCTCACTAATGGAGCACCCACTCATCTTCTGAAATGCTGACAAAGCAGATGGATTGATGTTTGTTGCTATGACCACACTGAGGAGCAATCAAAATGGAATTATTTTTTTTAAGAAGTTATAAGAGGAATACTAAGCATTTGGAAAATAGCCAATGATGTTTTATTTATCCTTACTTCTTTTCCATTTTTATTTTAAAAATAAATAAATATACATTTTAGAAGTTATTTTCATTACAAAATGATGGTAACAATCATAATTTAAAGGAGTGTGAAAGTTACTTGGGTTTAATTTCATTTTATTGCACAATATGTGTTTTCTGTTCCTGTTCTCACCATAACATCCTTTCATAAGGGCCACAGAATGTCTAAAAGCGGGTCATCTGCTGCAGGCTAGAAGGCTGTTTTAGCCACCATATAGGACTTCCTAAAATGTCTTCACATGAACAAATATCTAACTTGAGAGCTAAATTTCAGTCTTTCAAAGAAGCCATTTTTAAAGGCCTAAGCCTAAGAAGCTATTTTAACATACATGCTTTAGATAATCATCTGTGTTAAATTTTCTTTTTACTGGCAAATTCATTAAAAAGGGGGGTGGCAAGACATTTAAAGCATGATATGAGGTTCTCAGATTTCTTTAATCCATGCAAGTATGGCTTTTATCTTGCCCTGAATACAACAGTCCATTAGGCCAATTTTTAATTTCTGTCCTTTTCCAGAAGATGGATGTCCACATTAACTTGCTGGCCCATGATGCTGTATTGATTTACCTTTACACCTTACAAAATGGGGGGGGGGGAAAGGCCAAATTTAAAAAATCTTAATTTCTCAATATAATCCATTGTGGCCCTCCCAGCTCTTTTGTGACCATTTGAGGCTGTGCCTTTAAGAAAGGGACAGTGCTGGAACACTGGCTGAATATTTTGAAAACATTCAGATATTCTAAATTAATTTCATTGGTAGACTGGTAGAATGCAACTTTAAGTTTTAGTGCAGTTGGAATTTTCCTCAGTTCCACTCTGTTTTCCCTTTCCAGCCTGTCTGCTTCTGAGAAACTAGCCGGAATGACCTTGAATACCAGATAAGCATTAATCCTGCATGCACTTGGAGGCCTAATAAGAATTCTCTTCCTTAACAACTGCCTTTTCTGTCTCTAACCCTTTTTGGGAAAAAAGGGAGGCAGGGGGAGAGAGGGGGTACAGGGGGGGAACCCTCCTCTGTCCGGAGGACAGAATTTTGTTGTGTTATTTTTCTTTGCTGTATATTTCTGTATATATATTGTAAATACTGTATATATTGTGTATATACAACCTGCATTCCATATTGCTTGTAAATATAGTTTTGCTTCTCCAACTGAGCTAGCTGTGGTTTCTTTCTCTGTGGGGGAGGGAGAGCTGGGCCTTCTCTCAACCCACCATACATACAAACAGAAGCACATTCTTAACATGATAGAGAGGGTGCAAGTTTGTCATCATAGAATGGTTTGGGTTGAAAGAGACCTTAAAGATCATCTAGTTCCAACCCCCCTGCCATGGGCAGTGATACCTTTTTTTTTTTGCCACAACTTCTCTAATATGATGGATAGTAACTTAGCCACTTCATCTACCAGTTCCCTCAGGATCCATGGATATATCTCATCAGGTCTCAGATTTGTGCACCTTCAGGTTCCTTAGATGGCCTCAAATCTGATAATCTCCTTTTGTTCTCTCCTTACTCTTCTTTTCGTCCACAGTCAGCTGAATATGAGCCAGTCAAGCCTCGCCCTAAAAACCCCCAGCGATGGTGACCCCACCACCCCCACGGGCAGCCCATTCCAATGGGCAATCACTCTCTCTGTGTAAAATTTCCTCCTAACCTCCAGCCTAAACCTCCCTGGCGCAGCCTGAGACTGTGTCCTCTTGTTCTGGTACTGCCTGCCTGGGAGAAGAAACCAACCTCTGCCTGACTACAACCCCCCTTCAGGTAGCTGTAGACAGCAATAAGGTCACCCCTGAGTCTCCTCTTCTCCAGGCTAAGCAAGCCCAGATCCCTCAGCCTCTCCTCATAGGGCTTGTGTTCCAAACCCCTCACCAACTTTGTTGCCCTTCTCTGGACACGCTCCAGCAAGTCAACATCCTTCCTAAACTGAGGGGCCCAGAACTGGACACAGTACTCGAGGTGCGGCCTAACCAGTGCAGTGTACAGGGGCAGAATGACCTCCCTGCTCCTGCTGGCCACAGTGTTCCTGATGCAGGCCAGGATGCCATTTGGCCCTCCTGGCAGCCTGGGCACACTGCAGGCTCATGTTCAGCCTACCATCGACAAGCACTCCCAGGTCCCTCTCTACCTGGCTGTTCTCCAGCCACTCTGACCCGAGCTTGTAGCTCTGCATAGGGTTGTTGTGGCCAATGTGCAGAACCCGGCACTTGGATGTGTTAAATCTCATGCCGTTGGACTCTGCCCATCTCAGGCTGCGTCAGGGGAGATTTAGGCTGGAGGTTAGGAGGACGTTTTACACAGAGAGAGTGATTGCCCATTGGAATGGGCTGCCTGAGGAGGTGGTGGGGTCGCCGTCGCTGGGGGTGTTCAGGGCGAGGCTTGACAGGATGCTTGGTTGCATGGTTTAGTTGATTGGGTGGTGTTGGATGATAGGTTGGACACGATGATCTTGAAGGTCTCTTCCAACCTGGTCTATTCTATTCTATTCTATTCTATTCTATTCTATTCGTGCAGCCTGTCGAGGGCCCTCTGCAGAGCCTCCCTACCATCCAGCACATCAACTCCTGCCCCCAGCTTGGTGTCGTCAGCAAATTTACTGATGATGGACTCAATGCCCTCATCCAGATCATCAATAAAGATGTTAAAGAGCATGGGGCCCAGCACTGATCCTTGGGGCACACCACTAGTGACTGGCTGCCAGCTGGATGTGGCACCATTCACCACCACTCTCTGGGCTCGGCCCTCCAGCAGTTCCTAACCCATCGCAGTGTGCTCCCATCCAAGCCATGGGCTGACAGCTTGGGTAGGAGTTTGCTGTGGGGGACAGTGGCAAAGGCCTTGCTGAGGTCCAGGTAGACTACATCCACAGGCCTTCCCACATCCACCAGGCAGGTCACCTGATCATAGAAGGAGATCAGGTTGGTCAGGCAGGACCTGCCCTTCCTAAATCCATGCTGGCTGGGCCTGATCCCTTGGCCATCCTGTAAGTGCTGTGTGATTGCACTCAGGATGACCTGTTCCATAATCTTGCCTGGCACTGAGGTCAGGCTGACAGGCCTATAATTCCCTGGCTCATCCAACCGGCCCTTCTTGAGGATGGGTACCACGTTGGCCAGCTTGCAGTCATCTGGGACCTCTCCAGTGAGCCAGGACTGCTGAAAAATGATGGAGAGCGGCTTGGCCAGCACATCTGCCAGCTCTCTCAGCACCCTAGGATGGATCCCATCTGGTCCCATGGACTTGTGGGGATCCAAGTGGCTAAGCAGATCACCAACTACCCCATTCTGGAACAGAGGAAAACTATGCTGCTCCCTGAATCCTTCTGCCAGCTCTGCAGGCCAGCTGTCTGGAAGACATTCTGTCCTGCTAGTAAAAATTGAGTCAAAGAAGGTGTTAAGTACCTCTGCCTTCTGCTCATCCTTTGTTACAATGTTCCCCTCCATGTCCACCAAGGAGTGGAGGTTGTCCTTGCCCTTCCTCTTGCTATTAATGTATTTATAGAAGGACTTTTTGTTGTCCTTCACAGCAGAGGCCAGTCTAAGCTCCAAATGTGCTTTTGCCTCCCTAATTTTCTTCCTACAAGACCTAGCAACATCCTTAAACTTTTCATGGGTTGCCTCACCTTTCTTCCAAAGATGATACACCCTCTTTTTTTCCCTTATTTCTTTTAGAAGTTCATTACCTATGCAGGCTGGCCGTCTGCCCCGGCGGCTCATCTTCCGGCACATTGGCACAGCCTGATCCTGCACCTTCAAGAGTTCCTCCTTGAAGTAGGCCCAGCTCTCCTGGGCCCCTTTGTTTCTAAGGGCTTTATCCCAAGGAACCTTCTGAGTTAGTTCCTTGAGCAACCTGAAGTCCGCCCTCCGGAAGTCCAGAGTGGAGGTCTTCTTGCTGCCCCTCTTAGCTTGTCCGAATACTGAAAATTCAATTATCTCATGGTCGCTGGCCCCTAAACAGCCTCTGACCACCACATCACCCACCAGCCTTTCCCTCTTGGTGAAGAGGAGGTCAAGCATAGCCTTACCCCTGGTAGGCTCACGCAGCACCTGGGATAAGAAGCTGTCCTCCATGCACTCTAAGAACCTCCTAGACTGACTCCTCTCTGCTGTGTTGAGATCCCAGCAGATGTCAGGCAGGTTGAAGTCGCCCATGAGAACAAGGCCAGGCGATCTTGAGACAGCCTTAAGCTGCCTGTAGAATGACTCATCTTCATCCTGGTTGGGTGGTCTATAACAGACTCCAACCAGGATGTCTGCCCTGCCGGTCTTCCCTCTAATTCTTATCCACAAGCACTCAACCCGATCATCCCTGATCTCCATCTCAATGGCATCTAGAGACTCCCTGATGTACAGGGCCACCCCTCCATCCCTTCTCCCTTGCCTGTCTCTCCTGAAGAGCCTGTAGCCGTCAATTGCAGTGCTCCAGTCATGTGAGTCGTCCCACCACCTCTCTGTGATGGCAACTACTTCATAACTTTCCTGCTGCAGCAAGGCTTCCAGCTCCTCTTGTTTGTTGCCCATAGTTCGTGCATTAGTGTACATGCACTTCAGCCGGGCTGCCAGTTTCACCCCTGGCTCTAGCTTATCACCCCCAGACTCCTGCCTGGGGGGACTGGTTTCAGCTCCTTCCCCCTTCAAATCTAGTTTAAAGCCCTATCTATGAGACCTGCCAATTCCCTTCCTAGAATCTTTTTCCCTTTGAGGGATAGGCCTTTTTCATACACTCTGATCTTTCCCCTCCTCTGGGACAGATGTGCTCCATCTGTTGCCAGCTGACCTGGTGCAGTAGAAAGTTTTTCAATATCGAAAAACCCAAAATTCTTTTGACTACACCAGCCTCTAAGCCACTTGTTGACTATGGCTGCTGTCCTGTTCCTTATGGTATTCCCTCCTGCAACTAAGGGTATAGATGAGAAAATTATTTGTGCACCTGACCCCTCAACGAGATCCCCCAGGGCTTTAGTCATTCTTGATAGGCCTGGGAGTTCTGCTTGGAACATCATCATTCCCTAACTGCATAACTAGTAAGGGGTAGTAGTCAGAGGGCTGCACCAAACTGGGTATCCTTCTGGTAAGTTCTTTAAGCTTGATAAAAGCATTAAAAATCTTTATTAAAGACAGAGTATTATTCAGGAAATCCTAAGACTTGGAAAGATTCAAGTGCATTTGGTATAAGATATTGTCCCTTTGCACAAATAATATACATCCAGAGATGAAAAAGTGTGTTTATATGTCACAGGGTATGGCTGAATCCTGAAATCCACAAACAAGGAAGGCTTCCTTTGAAAATCAAATTATTTTTGTCCAAGTACTGCGGAGCAAAACAATATGAGTAGGAATAGACATAGTTAATTAATCAGATATAAACGCTATTATCTCACTCTACAATTGTTCATAGCTTTACCTGTACAGAGGTAAACCAGAAAAACTTTCAGACTAGGACATTCTTTTTCACCAAATACTTCTTCACATAATTCACAATTAAAACATTTCCAGTAAATCTGGTGGCAGTGGGGAGCAGCAGCCTTTAGTAAAAGGCCCTTCACCTGAACATCAGCATTTTCCCCCATGCTCGTCCAAAAATTTTTTTTTAAAGATCCACTCCAGTTTGGGACGTCCACCTAAAAATCCTCGCCCCAGTAATGCTCAGATGTTTCAGTTCCTGCGACATGGCCTATTTACACCCAGAGACAGACATAAATGATAACAGTAACTCCAGCAAGTGTCCCAGGTTTGACACATCTCACCCGCTGCAGAGGTGGGGAGTCGGGCGGCACTATCGCCTTTGTGGGTTTATTTTAAGATGCCTTTTTAAGCCTGTCTCCTGAGAAGTGGCATTTTGCAGTCCTCCTCCCCAGCATTCTTAAGGAAGGCAAAAATAAAACCCAAAACGTGTGGTTTTTTTTCAACAATCAGTTCATCACAAATCAGTGTCTGCCTTTCTCTTAGCATAGACCTAAGTTTAAACTTCGGTCTTCTTCCACACACCAGAAAAGGAGAGTAAAGAAACTCAGGCAGCAGGTGAAGGGGTAGGGAAGGGGAAAAACAACCATACAGCGGAGACTCAGCTGTGCTTGCTGCTGCCAAGTGAGGCATGATAAAGAGAGGCCCCCCCCCGCTGCAGCGGAGCTGGGATAGAAGTTACGTGAAGCAGCACAGTAGCGGAAGCGATACTAGTAAAGCGAGTGAAGACGCAGCAGTGGGAAGGGAGAGGCTGTTGGTGTTTAGCGCCGGTGGGGGGAGTTATTCCTGCAGCTGCACTTCCGGTCGGCATTTTGTTCTGAGACGCACATACAGGAACCCTTCCTTTCTCCTCCTCTTCCTCTCCTTCCCTTCTGTCCTCCGCTCGGTAGCAGTTCTCTGTGCCCAGGCTGCCACCTTCCCCCACCCTCTTGTACTCGCACATACAGAGGGAGCGGCGGCGGCGGCCCCTTAGCAGCTGCTCCTGTTGTCCTTGTTTCTTCCCCCTAAATCTCCCCCCCCCCCCCCCCCCCCCCCTCCCCCCTCCCTAATCCAACTCCCTGCTTCCCTGCCTCTCGGAGTGTGTCTCTGAACCGGTTCGGTTCGGCCGGAACAACCGGGTTGATGTGAAACAGGCTCAGGGGAAACGGATTTGTCTCGGCTGCTCACCCCCCAGCTCTACATGTTCGCTGCACTGAGGAGGAGACGGAAGAAGAGCCAACCCCCCTCCCGGTCCGGATTATTGTTGTTATATTATTTCCCCTCCTCCTCCTGCTTCGCGGCGGCGGCGGCCTAGCAGCGGCGGCAGCTCCCCTGAGGAGGGAGGGGGCGGATTTCTCTCCCTCTCTCGGATTCTCGTTGGATTCAGGCGCCAATTTGTTCAGGTAATACCCTCTTGTCTCCCTTTCCCCTCCCTGTCCTCTCTAGCAGTGGGCCAGGCCTTCTAGCCCAGGCGGCCCAGCTCTGCCGGGAGCAGAAAAGATTGGTTAGCTGTTACCCGAAGTAGGGGGGAATAAGTGGCAACCAGAGGTGTTTATTTTGCAACCCTTTTTCCTGCACGCTTGGGGTTGGCGGAGGAAATTGGTTCTTCCTGGGATGCCGGGAGGCCCAGGCCCAGTGGAGAGCGTAGGCCCACCGGCCAGCGCCTTTACTTTAGCTCGGGGATTAGAAAGGCGAAGCGGCTTCTCGGTGACAGGCCTCAACCCGGAGAAGAGCAGGAGGAGGAAGAAACAATGCAGTTATCCGCAAACGGGCACTGATCCTTTTTCCATGTTTACAACTTGGCCAGGGCAAGGCAAAAAGAAGGAAGGTCCCAGCACAGACAGCCCTCTGAAGTAGAGAAGTGGAGGAATAGGGAAAGAGGGACAATGTAAATACCCAGAAACAAAAATGCCAGCTCCCTTTGCAAACCTTCTGTTTCCGTTCTGGGACATTGAAAAGTCCGAATGCACATGGATTTATAATGTGCAGAGTTTTAATCTCTAAATAATATAGCTATTGATTAGTATGTTAATCGGTATATTTATAGCGTAAAACTAGTGCTTGTGGGATGATTGACACAACACAGACACCTGCAGACGGGAAATAGATAAGCATATTGTTTCAGATACTCCACACAATTTCAATATTCATGTTATGTATATGTTACAGGATTTTATACTAAATTGAGATGAAATACTATTTTATACGCTTAACAGAAAATGGGGGAGAGGTGATGTGTAACGTGCTATGTTTATGGCATTTCAGGGGCCAAGGTGAGGATGAGCTCTTACCCTAAGTACTTAAAAATGAAAAGTAAATTTAATTAAAGGAAAAGTGAGGAATACTTAAAAAACATTATCCTTTCTTGTCAGGCCATATCACTTTGAGATCCTGAGGTTGTTATTAGTTGTTTGTGTCCGTAATATTTGAATATGTAATTAGGTGCCATTTTAATAGGTCAAATGTGTTTTGTAAATGATTGATTGTCAGGTAGCTATTTTACAGTAAAGTAGATCTTGGTTTTACTGCGTGGTAGAGTCGAGAGTGTTATTAAAAATTGAGGTAGATTTAAAACAAGCACCCTATGAACTAACAAAAATACTCCTACAGAAATAACATAATTGAGGGAAATTTTAAGATACCAAGTTTCATCTTTCATATAGAAAGGAAATTTGTACATGGCAAACAAGTATCAATATAACATAATTTGTCTGTTTTTCAGTAGGTTTTTTTAGTTGTTCAAGCAGATCTGTTGTAAAAGTGATTGGCTGATGTGTCTAATAATATAACTTTATCGTGTTTAGAGTCTTCTAAACTGTGCTATCATGTTTCTGAGTACCCCAATACATGTTTATAAGGGTGAAATTAATATAGCTGTCATGTAAAAGATGTGTTTTCAATGCTGTAAATCTGTGTAGTAGTCAGCAGTGTGTCCATGATTTGTATTGGTCAGGGAGCAGTTTGAATTTTAAAAAGCCTGAAGATCCTGTTGAGTCCCAATCCCGGCCTCCCTCACTCCCACCAATCTCCCATTCCTGTCTTTGTGCCGTCTGGTTCTGTTAGACACTTTGTAATAGGACCTTGGGCCTCAGGCCTCCGTGTGTGGAGAAGAACCATTTACACTTTGAAAAAGCAGCTTATTATTTTTAAACTTCGTGAATTGCAGGGGGAGCCACTAGTTGTTTCTAACTGTCTCTATCTAGGCGTGTAGCCGAATTGCTGTTTTCTTTTGGCCGTGTGCAACTCTGCTTTACAGGAAAGAACGGACTATGCAGAAGTAGTTTTCATCATCAGGAAACAACATGAGCGCTAGTGTTTCTTTTGCCATCTGTTTCAAAGAGCTCATTTTAACGGGAATGGGTTTAAGCTAACAGTAATGAACTCTTCTGGCTTATTTTTTTGTTTAGTGAGGTTTGCTTTAAAAATCGTAGATAAGAGCAGGAAATAAGTTACCATAGTTCCTGTCAAGTTTATCTTGCCGGAGTTATGTTTAAGGCACACTTTTTCTTCTTTATATTAAAATTGGAAAGCATGTGTTTTTTCTGGTGTGAAAAATAGCTATATTTATAGAGGGAAATTTAAGATGCTACCTATTTGTAATGATTTTTTGTTCTTCTGAGACATATATGATGATGGAACCAATTCAGGATTAAATACATATGTAGTTGTAAATTTCTTTATCTCTGAAAAATATATTTATTATACAGAAATACTTAATGTGGAAATGTTTATAAGGTGACTTATTTTTTTGCTTTAGATTGTATTTTTAGCATATAAGAACTTGCGTGTGAGAAGCAGGACTGTCTCTTTCATACTCCTTTTTCCCTAGTGTTAGGAGTTTTATACTGGTCTGCCGTTTATCACAAGAGCTATCTGCTTAAGGAGGCTATAGGCTTTATTTGTGTTATAGAAATACGGAACTAATTATTCTCAAGGTGTTAGTTGTAACAACTATTTTAACTGAAAGAGGAAAATGTTTTCTACTTGCTGTCATTTATTTTATGCTTTTGACTATTTTGTGCATTTAGAATTTGTTTTCTGTGTACAGGTTTTATTTCTTTTTTAGTGTTTGGTATCACTTAATTTTTTATACTTAAACATTTTTTACATTTTGATTTGTAAGAAACAGAACAGGATCAGAGAAGCAAAATTATACCACTAAAACCATTTGCAGATCTCTGTTCTACATAGGAGTACATGTACCCTGGTGCAACCTCATTGCATGTTTGAGATTCCATGTTATGCTCATACAACTCTTCTTGCAGAATCAAAGCCATAGATGGTTCTGACTCAAGGAAATGACTATAGGGTTTTTGTGCTTGTATGATGATTAAGGTAATACAGCCTTAATCCTAAATGTTTCATGTATATATTCCTCTATAAATAAACTGTATTTTGAAGGATACTAAATGAAAAATAATCAGTTTCTTATTGTAATTTTCTGTGTTCAGTGGTGTGGTAATATTATGTGCATTATATTACAAAATGTTCAAGTAATGATAATAAATTTATATTAACATTTATGTTGTAACTTGCACAAGAAATGCAAAGTTAGTGGACAATTGCTAGTAAACAAAAGAAAAAATATACTTTTGAATAACTAGATGTAGGAAGGAAATCTTTGGATTCATAAATTTATAGGAACTGAGGAGTATATATAGTATTCAATGTGTGGATATTTTAACAGTAATTATGATACTGCTTATTTTTAGTTTTGCTTTTCATATGCCTTTATTAGAACTAATACAAGTTCTTCTGATTTTTTTTAATCATCTGCAGTAATGACCACTCTGTTACACAGATTTCCTACAAGGAAATGCTCAAAATTTGTGATGTATGTGTATTAGTGATGATAACACTGTGTAATAATGATCCTTTTAAAAAGGAAGCCCTTTTGAAATTATAATTGTTAAAGGATTACATTCTAAAAACCTTTAATATAATTCAGCTATGTTTTTGTTTTATTAGTGTTGCATGCATACTTCTTAGTAGCTGATCCTGACCTCCAAAGCATGTGGGAGAGCAGTGCTTTATATTGACATCTACTGCACCTCAAAAGTGAGGTAATTGTCTTTGAGTAGATTGTCCACAGTGAACAATAGGGATAGAAAGCAAGACACAAATCAGGTCCTGCACAATCTCAGAAGTGAAAAGAAAAGGTGAGAAAAAATTTTGGCCCAGCTACATGTAGGAATTCCAGTCAAATTGAAGACAGTTGTTGATACTGTATTTGAAGGTGACTACTTCATCCACACAACAGGGGAAAAAAACAACAAAGAACAAAACCAAAAACATTGACTAGCATTTTTCATGAAGTCAGGGAAAAAACATCTGGAGAAGTTTACTTTTGTTGCCCTTAGCATGTATATCAATTGGTTCTAAGTAGTTTTCTAATCAGAACTCAATGCATAGACATGCAATGCATTTTACAGGAGCAGTGTTAAAATGCTGGGATGCAAAGTCAGGGACTTGGATAAGGAAGAAGCAGACTAAGATTGCAGAAACAAGTAATACAGCCTCTTTCTTCATATACTGAGCCTTTACCTACATTACTGCATTTCCTCCTTACCCTCGTGGCCTCAATTCAATGCCTTGTATACTGCATAGGGAATCATAGCTGACTGGTACACTGTAATAACCTAGTTGATATATTTGTTTTTGTCATTCAGTGTGCAGCTTACTGCTTATTATCTGCTGTGTACCATCCAAATTTTTCATGAATCCTGAAGTGTTTTCATCTATTCAGGCTAGATGTTAGGAAAAAGTTCTATACAGAAAGAGTGATTGCCCATTGGAATGGGCTGCCTGGGGAGGTGGTGGAGTCGCCATCACTGGAGGTTTTCAGGAGGAGACTTGATGGGGTGCTTGGTGCCGTGGGTTAGTTCTTTGGGTGGTGTTTGATTGGTTGATGGGTTGGACACAGTGATCTTGAAGGTCTCTTCCAACCTGGTTTATTCTATGTATATGTATTAATTTGTAGGAATGATCTCAAAATGCACATGAACTTTACAAATGTTTTAGAGGGTTTTTTTGGGTGCATCTGTAAAATATTTGATTTCTATTTTACAGATGGAAGACAAACTGAATCAAATAGTTAATTTGCAAATTGCTTATAAATTGTGTGTAACTTTATTCTTGAAATTTGTAGAGTTACTTTACAGCACTTATGAAGTTCATAACTCTCCTGGTTTGAGCTAGAACAGAACTAATTCTGTTCAGTGATTTTTACTTTTCAGCTCAATCTCTTCTCAGTAACTGCACTTTCTGCAGTTAACAGCATGTTTGCACATACAGTGGCTGCTTCTAGCAGTGATAACTCCCAGTGTTTCTTGTTAGCACCAAGGACTGGTGTGCAGAAAGGCTCTTGCTTATACTTGCTCCTATGGAGACCAAGGTCACTGCTCAGTCTTGTGCCCTACATTGGGATGCAGACTAAAAGGCTGCACCTGCAGGGAGGAACAGACAGTTCAGGTAACCCTGAACTGACCAACAAAGGATTCTATTCCATATATGTCATATTCATTATAAAGGTGACAATAACATTGGTTTGTTTTATTTTACTTTTGGTTGGGAGTGCGCTATATTTCAACATATTAGGTCATTGTTTCTCATGATGGATTCCAAAGTATAGAATGAGTTTTTACTGATGGTCTTAAACATCTATTTAGTATCAGCTGTCTTGATCATGCCAACAACTGGAGAAGAATAGATTTCCTGTCCTGAAAAATTAAAAGGAGGCATCCTCCATATTCTGATGAAACCAAAATCTTCTGGAGTTTATCAGGAAGAACATGGGTAACAACTAGATAGTAACTCAAATCCCTCAATTAGTTAATTGGCTTGCCTGCAATATTTGAGACAGAGATGCAGAATATTGCTGTTAGCTTCCAGCAGGAACAAGCAACCCTGGAGAGTATCATAAATATTAGTTATTATTTGTCAGGGATAAAACTCTGCCTCTTAAGCTGATAATTGTTGCAGTTAATGCAAATGGGTTGAATGGAAACCCCTGCAGCCTAGTGGTCAGACCATTTCATTGTGATGCCAATCTATTATCCTGTTGCTGTATGGCTCTGTTAGGAAAGCAGGACTGTTCAGAGGCCTAATAAGCATGTTCCTAGCCAGAACATTGCTTTTGGGATGTAGGAAGTCCAAGTTCAAATGCCTGATTTTTGTCAGGCAAAGAAGTTTTTGAGCTTTTCCTCCCTCATATGGCGTTTTATTCATATATTCTAGATATGACTCAGGCTGTGGGTATATTATGGAACTGGTAGAATTTTTATTTTTCTCCATCTTGTGATGGAAGTTTTTTGTGAAAATAAGTGTGGGGTTGTGTTTTGATGGTGTGTTTTTGTTGTTTCTTTGCTTATTTTTTTTAAACTAGGCAGCTTCTAGCAAAAGATCTCTTGGATGGGAACCTTTTAAAAATTGATTTGCTTTATTAACTACTTTTAATTCAAATTCCTTAGTAAAAAAGCATAATGTCCTAAAGAAGGCATCTCACTTTTACTGTGTAACTGATTTGTTTAAAAATGTGTCATGTGCCATGTACGAGGCAGGGATTGTGTGAACAACAAAACCAATATATGATCATTTAATGAATGGCTACTACAATTCAGTCCCTTATGCATTATAAGTTAAGCAACTAGAATTCTGACATTTCTTAATATTTTAATTCTTGGTTTTATAGTTCTAATATTTTGTAGTTTTTAAAATAATTTATCAAGCTCTTTCAATGTTAAACATGTCTGTGATAGTTCCTCTCTCTCATATGAGTTAAGTCTTTTCTCTATGTTGACCAGGTACTTGGAAAGGATGAGGTTACAAATACTTTGTTGCTGAACTTTTGTTTGCAGATCTTGAGTTTCAATAGAGACTGTCCCGCTGTCTCTTGTATGTTGTTTTCTGTTCATAGAATCAATAAAGTTGGAAAAGACCTGAAAGATCATCAAGTCCAACCTGTCACTCAAGACCTCATGACTACTAAATCATGGCTTCAAGTGCCACGTCCATTCTCCTCTTCTCCAGGCTAAACAATCCCAGCTCCCTCAGCCTCTCCTCATAAGGCTGTGCTCGAGGCCTCTCACCAGCCTTGTTGCCCTTCTCTGGACACATTCAAGAGTCTCAATGCCCTTCTTAAATTGGGGGGCCAAGACCTGGACACAGTACTCAAGGTGTGGCCTGACCAGTGCTGAGTACAGGGGCAGAATGACTTCCCTGCTCCTACTGGCCACACTATTCTTGGTGCAGGCCAGGAAGCCATTGGCCTTCTTGGCCACCTGGGTACACTGCTGGCTCATGTTCAGCCATCTGTCAATCAGCACCCCCAGGTCCCTCTCTGTTTGGCAGCTCTCCAGCCACTCTGACCCCAGCCTGTAGCAGTACATGGGGTGGTTGTGGCCAAAGTGCAGCACCTGGCACTTGGACTTGTTGAATGCCATCCTGTTGCCTTCTCTTTTTCTTCTGATATGCTTTCTGGATACTAATTATGGGGGGGGGGGGGGGGGGGGGGGGATTTAGAGAGCCCTCATTGGATGTGATGTACAGCAACTACCTTAGTACCTGTAGGAAAAAAATAAACTGGAGTATGCTTTTGCTGTCTAAAAGCTGGGGGAAATTCTGATAAGACATTTATAAGATGGTGAAAACTCATGGACAGTGTTTTGTAGCAAACTAAAATCAATTTAACTTCAATTTTTGTTTTCTGAAGGAAAAAATATAAATCTGATTTTTCTGTTAAATTCCTAGTTCAAACTAAGGAGATATGATCACTTTTTACTGTAGTTAATGCTAGGTGGGGTGTGGGTTTGGTGGATGGTGTGGGGTTTGGTTTTTTTTTTTGTTGCTTAAATAATGGGAAGTTAATTTTCTTCTCCTAGCATTCTCAGTGATGATTGCTTCTTCCTGGCAGCTTCCGTGAAAAATCTCTTGTTGAGGCATAACCTGTAACATAGAAAATATTTTTGATGTGTCCTATTAAAATTTGGCAGTTATAAACATTGCTTAGCAGAATTCCTAGTCAACCCTAAGAATGCACATTGCTCCCTGCTTGTTTTGTATAGGTGAGGCTGGTAGTGAATTCTCTCAATTTCCTGACAATATTTAAAGGCACTAATTTTACTTCTGACTTATGTGAACTTAAGTCATTTGGGCTGAAATCTTCCATGCTGGGTGACTGCCATTTATTTACTGACTATTAATAAAACTTAAAGTCAGAATAGTTCATTGGCTCCTAAGGGTCATGGTAGAGCAAAAAGTGTTTAAAACGTAATTTCTGACCTTTTCAAGTCATCTGAACACATAATTTTTTTGAGAGGAACTTAAAATTTGATCAAGGTGACTTTTTGTATAACGGATATACATTTTGTTGCCATTCTAAAATCTGTCCAAAAAAGGGCACGTTATTAGTGTCTGAGAAATTAGCTGACTTTCTGATTGTAGATGTTAAACTAGAACAATTTTTTATTTGCAGCAGGACTTTCCTAATAAGTATGGTTCTAAGCAGCGGGATGTGGTACAGACTCTTAGTTTTCTGGTGCCCATTCTCTGCATATCCACAGTGCTGATTCATTTGAATGTGGAAAAGACAAGAACTGAGGTTGCAGGGAGCTGGAAAGGTGTTGTAGGGTTAAATTGCCCCTCAACAAAATTGGAGATTTACCCACAGAATAAATCACCAGATTAGCTCAGAAGTTTGGAAGCAAAAAATGAAACTGTATTTACAAAAGGTGAGCTAAATATAGAAGTGTAAAACACAATAAACATATACTGGATATATTTACATATATTCACAATTCAACAACCCCAGAAACACTCCCTTATACAAAGTCAGCTCTTACCTCCACACCCCCACACCCCCCCCCCCCCCGAGGCTGTACGCAACATTGGCCACAGAAACCCTATGCAGTGCTACAGGTTGGGGTCAGAGTGACTGGAGAGCAGCCAGGCAGAGAGGGACTTGGTGGTACTGGTTGATGGTGGGCTGAACATGAGCCTGCAGTGTGCCCAGGCAGCCAAGAGGGCCAATGGCACCCTGGCCTGCATCAGGAACAGTGTGGCCAGCAGGAGGCGGGAAGTCATTGTGCCCCTGTACACTGCACTGGTTAGGCCACACCTTGAGTACTGTGTCCAGTTCTGGGCCCCTCAGTTTAGGAAGGATGTTGACTTGCTGGAACGTGTCCAGAGCAGGTCAACAAAGCTGGTGAGGGGCTTGGAACACAAGCCCTATGAGGCGAGGCTGAGGGAGCTGGGGTTGCTTAGCCTGGAGAAGAGGAGACTCAGGGGTGACCTTATTACTCTCTACAACTACCGGAAGGGAGGTTGTGGACAGACGGATGTTGGTCTCTTCTCCCAGGCAAGCAATACCAGAACAAGAGGACACACTAAATTGGATGGCATTATTGATTTGCTTGAGGACAGGAAGGGTCTACAAAGGGATCTGGCCAGGCTGGAACAATGGGCCAAGGTCAATTTTATAAGGTTTAACAAAGCCAAGTACCAGGTCTTGCATTTAGGTCACAATAACCCCATGGATGGTCTAGGCTTGGGGCAGAGTGGCTGGAAAGTTGCCCAGCAGAAAGGGACCTTGGTTCAGCTTTCTGTTGGTTGACAGCCAGCTGAACATGAGCCAGCAGTGTGCTCCGGTGGCCAACAAGGCTACCCGCATCCTGTCCTGGATCAGCAAGAGTGTGGGCAGCAGGATTAGGGAAGTGATCATGCCCCTGTACTGGGCACTAGTGAGGCCACACCTTGAATATCTGGTTCAGTTTTGGGCCCCTCACTCAAAGGAGGACACTGAGGGGCTGGAGCATGTACAGAGAAAGGGAATGAAGCTGGGGACATCCTGTTCCTGCACCTTTAAGACTTCCCTCTGATCAGTGTCCAGCCTTCCTGGACTCCTTGACCTTTCAGGACCACCTTCCAAGGGGCGCTGTCCACCAGGCTCCCAAATGGGCCAAAGTCTGCCCACTGGAAGTCCCAGGCGGCAGTTCTGCTGACTCCCCTCTTCAACAACTACTGAGAACTTTGTCATTTTGTGATTGCTGTGCCCAAGACAGCCCCCAGCTGTTACATCCTCCACAAGTCCATCTCTGTTCACAAACAGCAGGTCCAGCAGGCACCTTCCCTAGTTGGGTCCCTCACCAGCTATGTCAGGAAGTTCTCTTCCACACATTCTAGGAACACCAGGACTGCTCCCCCTCTGCTGTGTTGTTTCTAGCAGACATCAGGGAAGTTGAAGTCCCCCACAAGAACAGGGGCCAGCAATCGTGAGACTTCTGCCAGGTGCCTATTGAATATTTTGTCTGTCTCTTTGTCCTGGTTGGGTGGTCTATAACTGACTCCCATCAGGATATCTGCCTTGTTGTCCTTCCCCCTGATTCTTACCCATAAATACTCAACTCTATCATCACCATCATTAACCTCCAGACAATCAAAACGCTCCCTGACATACAGGGCTACGCCACCCCCTCTCCTTCTTTGCCTGTCCCTTCTGAAGAGTTTGTAGCCTTCGATTGTGGCACTCCAGTGGTGTGAGATACCCCATCACGTTTCTGTGCTGGCCACTATATCACAGTTCTCCTGACAGACAACGGCTGCCAGCTCCTCCTGTTTGTTTCCCATGCTGCGTGCATTAGTGTAGATGCACTTCAGTTGGTCTAAAGGTCTTGCCACCCTTTTGTAGGAAGAGGTCCTAATATCTATGTGGCTGTTCTCAGGTGCTCCTGTGGTTACTAACCCATCAATAACCCTTGTGTCTTTGCTGCCACTTGGGTCTCCATTCCCTCCCTCAGACTGCCAGACCTTGCCAGCACCTCATCCTTCAAACACCAGTGTGCTGTCCTTCAGCTTAGTTCCAGCCAGCCCAGTTTCGTACCCTTCCCCCTTCCAATCTGGTTTATTTGGGTCATGTCCTGTGAGCTTAATGTGAGGAGTTTACTTTTTTTCCCCAGTTTGTTTGTTTTTGAGGAGGTAAAAATCCTATTTTCACAGGAAGAGATCTTTTTCCATGTTGCTGTTCTCCTCTCAGTTGTATGTGTTATCATAGAGGTTGGCGGTAAGTTCCAATTTGGAAAAAAGCAAATCGATTCTATTCTTTCTACAATAGCAAAGCTGCAGAGAACTGAGACTCCTCCGAGAAGTGTGATGCTGGACCTTCTTTTAACAAACAAAGAAGGCGCAGTCAAGGATGTTAAGGTATGAGGCAGTATTGGTTGTTGGGACCATGAAATGATAGCGTTCAAGATAGTTAGGGACAGAAGAAGCAAGGCAAATAATAAAACTTCTACCCTGGACTTAAGGAGGGCCAACTTTGTCCTATTCAAAGAACTACTTGAAAGTGTCCCATGGGCTAGGGTTCTAGATGGTAAGGGGGTCCAAAAGAGCTGGTTAATATTCAAACACCACCTTCTCTGAGCTCAAGAAAAATGTATACCCTTGAAAATAAAAATCTAGTAGAGGAGGCAGAAGACCTGCATGGATAAGCAAGGAGCTGCTGGAAAAATTCAAATGGAAGAGGGAAGCCTACAATAATTGGAAAAAGGGTCTGGCCAGTTGGAAGCACTATAGAAATACTGTCAGATGCAACAAGAAAGGCCAACGCTCTCCTGGAACTAAACCTGGATAGGGAAGTGAAAGGTAACAGGAAGGGCTTCTTTAAATACATCAACAGTAAAAGGAAGGGAAAAATGGGTCCATTGTTCAGTGTGGTGGGAGCCCTGGTGACAGACAATGCAGAGATGGCAGAATTACTGAATGGCTTCTTTGCCTCAGTCTTTACTTCTCAGACCAGCCCTCAGGAGGGGAGGGAGGGAGGAAGACTCTCCCCTGCTCAGTGTGGATTGGGTTAGAGATTGCTTGGATGGCATAAAAATGCACAAATCCATGGGCCCCGATGGGGTGCATGCATGAGTGCTGAGGGAGCTGCTGATGGTGTTGCTGTACCACTTTCCATCATTTTTGAAAGATCATGGAGAACAAGGGAGGTGCCTGAGGACAGGAAGAGGGCCAATGTCACTGCAGGCTTCAGAAAGGGCAAAAAGGAAGACCCAGGCAACTACAGACCAATCCCTGGTAAGGTGATGGAGAAGCTTGTTCTGGAGGTCCTCTCTAACCACACAGAAGAAAAGAGGATTATCAAGAGTAGCCAGCATGGATTCACTAATGGGAAATCTTGATTGAGTAATCTGATAGCCTTCTATGAACACATGACCAAATGGACAGATGAAGGGAGAGCAGTGGATATCGTCTATCTTGACTTCAGCAAGGCTTTTGATACCATCTCCCATAACATCCTCATAGGTAAACTCAAGAACAATGGGTTAGATGATTGGACTGTGAGATGAGTTGGTAACTGGCTAAACAACAGAGTTCGGAGAGTTGTAATCAGCAGTGCAGAATCCAGTTGGAAGCCTGTGGCCACTGGTGTTCCCCAGGGATCAGTGCTGGGTCCAGTTTTGTCTGGACCATGGTCCTGCTCTGGTGGGGGGGTTGGACTTGATCTCTTTGGGTCCCTTCCAACCCCTGACATCCTGTGATATCTTCATCAGTGACCTGGATGAGGGGATTGAGTGCACCCTCAACAAATTTGCTGATGATAAAAAACTGGGAGGGGGGGCTGACACCCTGTCAGGCTGTACTGCCACCCAGCAAGGTCTGGACAGGCTGGAGAGCTGGGCAAAGGCAAACCTCATGAAGTTCAATAAGGCCAAGTGCAGAGTCCTGTATCTGGGGAGGAATAACACCAGGCATTGGTACAGACTGGGGGTTGTTCTGCTGGAAAGCAGCTCTATGGAGAAAGACCTTGGGGTTCCAGTGGACAACAAATTATCCATGTGACAGCAATGTGCCCTTGTGGCCAAGAGGGCCAATGGCATCCTGGGGCGCATCAAGAAAAGTGTGGCCAGCAGGTAGAGGGAGGTTCTCCTCCCCCTCTGCTCTGCCCTGGTGAGACCACACCTGGAATACTGTGTCCAGTTTTGGGCTCCCCCATTCAAGAGAGACAGAGACCTGCTGGAGAGAGTCCAGTAGAGGCTATGAGGGTGATTGGGGGACTTGAACATCTCTGCTATGAAGAAAGAATGAGAGACCTGGGGCTGTTTAGTCTGGAGTGGAGAAGGCTGAGAGGGGATCTGATCAATGTCTATCAATATCTGAGGGGTGGGTGTCAGGATGAAGGTGCCAGGCTCTGTTTGGTGGTGCCCAGGGATAGGACAAGGAACAACAGGTACAAGCTGGAACCCAGGAGGTTCCACATCAACACAAGGAGACAGTTCACAGTGAGAGTGACAGAGCACTGGAACAGGCTGCCCAGAGAGGTTGTGGAGTCTCCTTCACTGGAGACTTCCAAAATCCATCTGGTTGTGTTCCTGGGTGATCCTGCTTTGGCAGCAGGGTTGGGCTTGATGATCTCTGGAGGTCCCTTCCAACCCCTACCATTCTGTGATTCTCCAAAATGAGTCTGTGACTTATGAAATAATGTTTCACACTAGAAAGATTGAGCTAGCTCTCTAAGAGGTGGGCATTGTCACCTGCATTCCAGGGAAGAGTGCAAAGATAAGCTTTAGTTTTCCCTCAGAAATGCTGCCCTGTGTATGTATAGTGGTGCTGTGCTTCACATCATTTTACATACTCGTTTTCATTTGTCAGTGAATGGTGGTAGGCAGACAGCTACGACTGTATTTTTCTTGTAACAGGATGACCTGAAATACATAGCACTTATTTAGGATATTTTAAAATATTTAATTTGTAAGGAATTAAAATATACAGTGATTGATTGTCCCATTTCGTGGGGCTTTTATGTTTGGCTTTGTTCCCCCCCCCAACATATGTAAAACTCTCTGTGAAACTTCAAATAGAACTTATCTGCACTTTATAATTCATCCCCTTGCTAGAAAAAAGGGATAATTCATTGTAAATTGTTGCAGTTGAACAAATTACAAAAATAAAGTGCTTAGCATGCAGCTGTGTAAATTCCATTTGTCATGGGTTGAGTATTTGCTGCTGCTGGAGCAAAGTATTATGGGGCTTGAAGTTCAGATTGTAACATGGGAGGGTTCCTGTTCCAGTTGCTGGTTTTGGGTTCCGGGTTTTGGGCATTGGCTCTATTTCTGCAGGGAAGAATCTGGTGGGTCGAAAGGAAAGGCTCCGCTTTCCCTCCCCCACCGAGGAAGAAGCCACAGCTAAACCCAGTCGGAGAAAAAAGCAGACTATATATTTACAAGCATATATAGGAAGCAGATTACATGTAACACCACAAATACAGGTATTTTACAATATATACAGGAATATACAGCAAATGAACTAAACCAGAAACCAGACCCCCAACAGAGGGGGCTTCCCCCTGTGCCCCCTTCACCCCCCTACCTTCCTTCTCCCCCCAAAGAGGTAGAAAAAGAGACAAGGGTGGTTAGCAGGGCAGAAAAAAAGGAAGGCCTGGTACAGGAGTTAGTTCTTATCTCTTGGCCAGAAGCCCAGAAGCAGTCCAGCTGAAAGGAACAGCGAAGGAAGAGAAAACTGAAGGAAAGTCCCAGCTGCGCTGGGTCCAACAGTCTCACCTCCCCCTTAATTAGCCAATGAAATTTGTTTAGAATAAAAAATATTTTATAAACATTTAGCCAATGTGCCCCTTCCTTAAAGGCACAGCCTCAAACGGTCACAATGGTGGTGTGAGGGGGAGGGATGTAGTGGTTTAGCTCGCTGGCATCTGCTTGCTGCTGCACTTTTTTTTGCAAATGCACTAAGGCAGTTGTGCATTATGTTATCACATTTATACTAAGCTCTTTTTATCTCAGCTCTTTATCTCAACACAGAGTATTTTTGTGTTACTTTTCCTTCACTTCTGTGTTTGGGGGAAACAGTCAGGTTAACCCGTTACAGTGTGTTAACCTGTTGCACTATTAAAACTAAAAACAAATAAGTATGACTGAGTAAGCTAGTCTTCAGTTGATTTGCTGATTTATCTTCTTGGTCAGTTGTGGTTGTTTATGTATCTGCAGCATATGAGCCACAGTTCACCTTTGCCTTAGCAACAGCCGGGACAATAGTACTGTCTGAATTCTCTAGTAGAAAGTTTTGTATTAAAGCCTCAGAGATATCGAGGGCTACAATTAGCCCTCTATTCCACAGTAGTGAATTGTACATCATTAAGAAGATGGTTGTCATTTGGAGTGAAGTGCCTGGAGAATAAAGTACAAAGAAGATAAGCAGAACATCTGTAGGTTGTATACAGGCAGAGATGGAAGGATTCAGTGTAGATTGTCTTGGCGTGACCCTGTGAGGGCTGATCTAACTTCATGGAGCAGTTCTTGGGCCTTTTCCATATGCCTGTAATGTAGTCAGGTTGTCAGTTTAGTCAATAACTTGGATACTGTGTCCCTGGCCGAAAGCTTGTTTTTATTTTAGATTATCGGTTTAGAGATGTGTTTATAGGATGCATGAGTGTTTTTAATAAAGTGATATCTGCAACTCGTAGAAATTAATTCACTGATGGGAAAATGCATTTTTTGCTGTTTTAGTCATTAATTGATGACCAATTCTCTCAAATTGAGAAGTGTGACTTACTCTTATAAATAATGAAAAAATATTTGTCGTATATTAATGAATAGCAAAGTAGGGGCAGTGCATTTATCCTCTCTGAGATTTTACTAAGCACTTCTTTGAAAAAGTAATTTTAAGAGTACTTTTTACTGTGTAGGTTTTTTGCTATATTTTTTGTTTGGAAGCCTCATTATCTCCTTGCTCTTGTAAGTGGGAGCTTGTATAGGTGATACAATTTGAATATGCTTTCTGGAAAGGCTACATGACTTCTAGAGTAACTGAAGTTGGAAACAGGTTTAACTAAACCAAAAGAAGCTGCCCTTACACTGAGACTTAGATTTCTGCATTTATTTGATGTTATTTTTAATATTCTACTTAAAAATTAAAAAATAAAAACTTTTAATCCTCTTTCATTACTAAAGGTATAGAATAGAATAGAATAGAATAGAATAGAATAAACCAGGTTGGAAGAGACCTTCAAGATCATCGTGTCCAACCTATCATCCAACACCACCTAATCAACTAAACCATAGAATACATAGAATAAACCAGGTTGGAAGAGACCTTCAAGATCATCGCGTCCAACCCATCAACCAATCCAACACCACCCAAACAACTAACCCATGGCACCAAGCACCCCATCAAGTCTTCTCCTGAAAACCTCCAGTGATGGCGATTCCACCACCTCCCCAGGCAGCCCATTCCAATGTGCAAACACTCTTTCTGTATAGAACTTTTTCCTAACATCTAGCCTGAACCTCCCCTGGCGCAGCCTGAGACTGTGTCCTCTTGTCCTGGTACTGGCCGCCTGGGAGAAGAGACCAAAATCCGTCTGTCTACAACCTCCCTTCAGGTAGTTGTAGAGAGTAATAAGGTCACCCCTGAGTCTCCTCTTCTCCAGGCTAAGCAACCCCAGCTCCCTCAGCCTCTCCTCATAGGGCTTATGTTCCAAACCCCTCACCAACTTTGTTGCTCTTCTCTGGACTCGTTCCAGCAAGTCAACATCCTTCCTAAACTGAGGGGCCCAGAACTGGACACAGTACTCGAGGTGCGGCCTAACCAGTGCAGTGTACAGGGGCAGAATGACCTCCCTGCTCCTGCTGGCCACACTGTTCCTGATGCAGGCCAGGATGCCATTGGCCCTCTTGGCTGCCTGGGCACACTGCAGGCTCATGTTCAGTCTACGGCCAACCAGCACCCCCAGGTCCCTCTCAGCCTGACTGCTCTCCAGCCACTCTGACCCCAGCTTGTAGCTCTGCATGGGGTTGTTGTGGCCAATGTGCAGAACCCGGCACTTGGATGTGTTCAATCTCATGCCGTTGGACTCTGCCCATCTGTCCAGCCTGTCGAGGTCCCTCTGCAGAGCCTCTCTACCCTCCAGCAGATCAACTCCTGCCCCCAGCTTGGTGTCGTCAGCAAATTTACTGATGATGGACTCAATGTCCTCGTCCAGATCATCAATAAAGATGTTAAAGAGCATGGGGCCCAGCACTGATCCCTGGGGCACACCACTAGTGACTGGCTGCCAGCTGGATGTGGCACCATTCACTACCACTCTCTGGGCTCGGCCCTCCAGCAGTTCCTAACCCATCGCAGTGTGCTCCCATCCAAGCCATGGGCTGACATCTTGGCCAGGAGTTTGCTATGGGGAACGGTGTCAAAGGCCTTGCTGAGGTCCAGGTAGACTACATCCACAGGCCTCCCCACATCCACCAGGCGGGTCACCTGATCATAGAAGGAGATCAGGTTGGTCAGGCAGGACCTGCCCTTCCTAAACCCATGCTGGCTGGGCCTGATCCCTTGGCCATTCTCTAAGTGTTGTGTGATTACACTCAAGACGACCTGCTCCATAATCTTTCCTGGCACTGAGGTCAGGCTGACAGGCCTGTAATTCCCTGGCTCATCCAACCGGCCCTTCTTGTGGATGGGTACCACGTTGGCCAGCTTCCATTCCTCTGGGATCTCTCCAGTCAGCCAGGTCTGCTGAAAAATGATGGAGAGTGGCTTGGCCAGCACATCTGCCAGCTCTCTCAGCACCCTAGGATGGATCCCATCTGGTCCCATAGACTTGTGGGGGTCTAAGCTGCTGAGGAGAGCTCCTATCACTTGCTCATGGAACACAGGGAAACTATGCAGCTCCCTGGCTCCTTCTGCCAGCTCTGCAGGCCAGCTGTCTGGTAGACGTTCTTTCCTGCTAGTAAAAATTGAGGCAAAGAAGGTGTTAAGTACCTCTGCCTTTTCTTCATCCTGTGATACATTTCCCTCCATGTCAACCAAGGAGTGGAGGTTGTCCCTGCCCTTCCTCTTGCTATTAATATATTTATAGAAGGACTTTTTGTTGTCCTTCACATCAGAGACCAGTTTAAGTTCCAAATGTGCTTTTGCCTCCCTAATTTTCCTCCTACATGCCCTAGCAACATCTTTAAACATTCCATGGGTTGCCTCCCCTTTCTTCCAAAGATGATGCACCCTCTTTTTTTCCCTTAGTTCTATTAAAAGTTCATTACACAACCAGGCTGGCCGTCTGCCCCGGCGGCTCCTCTTCCGGCACATTGGCACAGCCTGCTCCTGAGCCTTCATCAGTTCTTTCTTGAAGCAGGTCCATCCCTCCTGGACCCCTTTATTTTTAAGGGCTTTCTCCCTAGGAACCCTCTGAATTATTTCCTTGAGCAACCTGAAGTCCCCCCTCTGGAAGTCCAGAGTGGAGGTCTTCTTGCTGCCCCTCTTCGTTTGACCAAATACCGAAAATTCAATTATTTCATGCAACCAAGCATCCTGTCAAGCATCGCCCTAAAAACCCCCAGCAACGGCGACCCCACCACCTCCTCGGGCAGCCCATTCCAATGGGCAATCACTCTCTCTGTGTAAAACTTCCTCCTAACCTCCGGCCTAAACCTCCCCTGGCGTAGCCTGAGACTGTGTCCTCTTGTTGTGGTACTGCCTGCCTGGGAGAAGAGACTAACCTCTGCCTGACTACAACCCCCCTTCAGGTAGTTGTAGACAGCAATAAGGTCACCCCTGAGTCTCCTCCTCTCCAGGCTAAGCAACCCCAGCTCCCTCAGCCTCTCCTCATAGGGCTTGTGTTCCAAGCCCCTCATCCTTCCCCCTTCCCACCCTCACCTCAATTTGGAAATTGGCTTTAATCGCTAACTGTCATAAGGCAGCAAAGAAGCCACATATTGAAAGACCCCTCTGGGGGGAAATAATTAAATAATATCTTGTCCTGTTTTATTTTGGTGCATTGACAGAAGAGGTTGGTTGGGTGGAGTGTATGAACGAGGCTCTTTTTCTAGTTTGTGTGTTATAACATATTTCTAAATTAAAGCTTTGCAAGTGTGTGAAGTAAACAAGACACAGTGGCTTTACTCCCTTTCTCGCCTTGAAAAACATGAACAAATTTTGTTAGCTGAGTAAGTTTGTGGGAGAAAACTTGATTTCTGAGGAGAAATGTCCACTTAGACAAATGACAGCTTTCTGTGAAACTTTCTAATTAAAAAAATAATAATAGTCTCACTATCAGCTATCTGAGGGAGAAGATCCGCATAAATTCACATAAGAAGATTAGAGGAGATGGTTAAGACTTTTGGACTAGGTTCAGTCACCTTTGCGCTAATGTGGATGTCCTGGTTTTGCTGGGACAGATTCATAGAATCATTAGTAGTCCTGAGTCAGCCAGGGGCAGCTGACATGAGTCGGCTACAGGTGTATCCCAGACTATAAACAGCATGCTCAGTATAAAGGGGAAAGTTTGCTGAAGTTAAGCTCTTCCTGCTTCTCCCTGTCCCTCGAGGGGTTTGCTTACCATTCTGCTCCTAAGGACTGCTTTCCCATTTTTTGTGACCGCTGTATGTTCACTGGGCTGGGTATCACTTTACATTAGCATTTATATTAGTTTTGCTGTTTGATTAAATTTGTTTTCATTTCAACCCATGGGTTGTCTTTTCCTGATCCCTCCTCCTGGGGAGGTATCACAACGTAACAGATAGTTTAGCCCTGGATATGGTTATATGTAGACAGTGGATTTTTTGGATATTCCTTTAGCAAGCAAAAATTGATTGTTTACCAGATGTGAATTTTAAAAATGCAGGACACGGAGGGTTAAGATGCCTATAGTTCAGTTACGGATGAGGTGTGACAATCTGTGGTGGGTTGAAAATCCCCCCCAACATTCAATTGTCAGACCAGCCCAGTTGGAAGTAAATGCAGATGTATTTACAAGCGAAACTACAACCTGCAATGAAATGCAATGGATACGTACAAAATATACAGTACTTACAATATTTACAGGTACTTACAATTTCTAAACAGCACAAGAACCCCCTGGCCAAAAACCAGAGGAGCTAATAGCTTTCCCTTCCATGCTCCCCTCCTTACCCCCCTGGACACAAAGGGACAAGAGAAAGAGCAGAGAATTGTTTCTTAGTACTCAGCCAAAACAAAGAACATAGCCAAGGTCAACAGGCCAAGCAGAAGCATGTTAGTGTCTCCCAGAGCGAGGAAACAAAATAGAAGGGAAAGTTAGCTTACATTACCAGTCTTATCACAGTATCACCAAGGTTGGAAGAGACCTCAAAGATCATTGAGTCCAACCTGTCACCACCGACCTCATGACTACAACATGGCACCAAGTGCCACGTCTAATCCCCTCTTGAACACCTCCAGGGATGGTGACTCCACCACCTCCCTGGGCAGCTCATTCCAATGATGAACGACTCTCTCAGTGAAGAACTTTCTCCTCACCTCAAGCCTAAACTTCCCCTGGTGCAGCTTGAAATTGTGTCCTCTTGTTCTGGTGCTGGTTGCTAGAGAGAAGAGACCGACCCCTTCCTGGCTACAACCACCTTTCAGGTAGTTGTAGAGGGCAATGAGGTCACCCCTGAGCCTCCTCTTCTCCAGGCTAAACAATCCCAGCTCCCTCAGCCTCTCCTCATAGGGCTTGTGCTCAAGGCCTCTCACCAGCCTTGTTGCCCTTCTTTGGACACGTTCAAGTTATGTTTGTTATCTATCCAATGGGATTGTTTAGAACTTATCATTATTTTCCTTTTTACACCCCATAGTGATTTATTTACATTCTACCACTTTCTGTTCAAGATCTGTGGAAAATTTTAAAGGTACAGCCTAAAACTACCACACTATCTACTGTGGTTTTTATGTCAGGTTATACTGCTTCATCTCTTCAAGACTGCCACATCTAAATTTCCTTAGGCTAAAAAACATTACTATATGTGTCATGGCTAGATGCCATTGAGCTGGAGATTAGGGACAATCAGGTTGAATGCTTGTGGGCAAGAATTAGAGGGAAGACCGGCAGGGCAGACATCCTGGTTGGAGTCTGTTATAGACCACCCAACCAGGAGGATGATGTCGACGAAGCATTCTATAGACAGCTTAAGGCTGTCTCAAGATCTCCTGACCTTGTCCTCATGGGCAACTTCAACCTACCTGACATCTGCTGGGATCTCAACACAGCAGAGAGGAGTCAGTCTAGGAGGTTCTTAGACTGCATGGAGGACAGTTTTTTATCCCAGGCGCTGCGTGAGCCTACCAGGGGCAAGGCTATGATTGACCTCCTCTTCACCAAGAGGGAAGGGCTGGTGGGTGATGTGGTGGTCGGAGGGTGTTTAGGGGCCAGCAACCACGAGATAATTGAATTTTCAGTATTCAGGCAAGCTAAGAAGGGCAGCAAGAAGACCTCCACTCTGGACTTCCAGAGGGCAGACTTCAGGTTACTCAAGGAACTAACTCAGAGGGTTCCTTGGGAAAAAGCCCTTAAAAATAAAGGGGTCCAGGAGGGCTGGACCTGCTTCAAGAAAGAACTGATGAAGGCACAGGAGCAGGCTATGCCAATGTGCCGGAAGATGAGCCGCCGGAGCAGACGGCCAGCCTGGTTGTGTAATGAACTTTTAATAGAACTAAGGGAAAAAAAGAGGGTGTATCACCTTTGGAAGAAAGGTGAGGCAACCCATGGAATGTTTAAAGATGTTGCTAGGGCATGTAGGAAGAAAATTAGGGAGGCAAAAGCACATTTGGAACTTAAACTGGCCTCTGCTGTGAAGGACAACAAAAAGTCCTTCTATAAATATATTAATAGTAAGAGGAAGGGCAGGGACAACCTCCACTCCTTGGTTGACATGGAGGGAAATGTTGTATCACAGGATGAGGAAAAGGCAGAGGTACTTAACACCTTCTTTGCCTCAATTTTTACTAGCGGGAAAGAACGTCTACCAGACAGCTGGCCTGCAGAGCTGGCAGAAGGAGCCAGGGAGCTGCATAGTTTCCCTGTGTTCCATGAGCAAGTGATCAGAGCTCTCCTCAGCAGCTTGGACCCCCACAAATCCATGGGACCAGATGGGATCCATCCTAGGGTGCTGAGAGAGCTGGCAGATGAGCTGGCCAAGCCACTCTCCATTATTTTTCATCAGTCCTGGCTGACTGGAGAGATCCCAGAGGAATGGAAGCTGGCCACAAGAAGGGCCGGTTGGATGAGCCAGGGAATTACAGGCCTGTCAGCCTGACCTCAGTGCCAGGCAAGATTATGGAGCAGGTCGTCCTGAGTGCAATCACACAGCACTTAGAGGATGGCCAAGGGATCAGGCCCAGCCAGCATGGGTTTAGGAAGGGCAGGTCCTGCCTGACCAACCTGATCTCCTTCTATGATCAGGTGACCCGCCTGGTGGATGTGGGGAGGCCTGTGGATGTAGTCTACCTGGACTTCAGCAAGGCCTTTGACACCGTTCCCCATAGCAAACTCCTGGCCAAGCTGTCAGCCCATGGCTTGGATGGGAGCACACTGTGATGGGTTAGGAACTGGCTGGAGGGCCGAGCCTAGAGAGTGGTGGTGAATGGTGCCACATCCAGCTGGCAGCCAGTCACTAGTGGTGTGCCCCAGGGATCAGTACTGGGCCCCATGCTCTTTAATATCTTTATTGATGATCTGGACGAGGACATTGAGTCCTCCATCATCAGTAAATTTGCTGACGACACCAAGCTGGGGGCAGGAGTTGATCTGCTGGAGGGTGGAGAGAGGCTCTGCAGAGGGACCTCGACAGGCTGGACAGATGGGCAGAGTCCAACGGCATGAAATTGAACACATCCAAGTGCCGGGTTCTGCACATTGGCCACAACAACCCCATGCAGAGCTACAGGCTGGGGTCAGAGTGGCTGGAGAACAGCCAGGCAGAGAGGGACCTGGGGGTGCTGGTCGGCTGTTGGCTGAACAAGAGCCTGCAGTGTGCCCAGGCAGCTAAGAGGGCCAATGGCATCCTGGCCTGCATCAGGAACAGTGTGGCCAGCAGGAGCAGGGAGGTCATTGTGCCCCTGTACACTGCACTGGTTAGGCCGCACCTCGAGTACTGTGTCCAGTTCTGGGCCCCTCAGTTTAGGAAGGATGTTGACTTGCTGGAACGAGTCCAGAGAAGAGTAACAAGGTTGGTGAGGGGTTTGGAACTCAAGCCCTATGAGGAGAGGCTGAGGGAGCTGGGGTTGCTTAGCCTGGAGAAGAGGAGACTCAGGGGAGACCTTAATCACTCTCTACAACTACCTGAAGGGAGGTTGTAGACAGACGGATGTTGGTCTCTTCTCCCAGGCAGGCAGTACCAGGACAAGAGGACACAGTCTCAGGCTGCGCCAGGGGAGGTTCAGGCTAGATGTTAGGAAAAAGTTCTATACAGAAAGAGTGATTGCCCATTGGAATGGGCTGCCTGGGGAGGTGGTGGACTTGCCATCATTGGAGGTTTTCAGGAGAAGACTTGATGGGGTGCTTGGTGCCATGGGTTAGTTGTTTGGGTGGTGTTGTATTGGTTGATGGGTTGGATGTGATGATCTTGAAGGTCTCTTCCAACCTGGTTTATTCTATGTATTCTATATTAAGGCCACTTAGGGGAAATTATGGCAGTAAATAAAGTATAACTTTATAGGTGAATTTTCTAGTTTCTTGTACTATAAAATTGGCCGTTCAGTTATAAAAATTTGACAGGGTAGTACTTGGAGAGCATAAAAGCCATTAATATAGGCTTTTGTGGATAACATGTTGTGGTTTAACCCCAGTCAGCACCATACAGCTGCTTGCAAACTCTCATCCTGCTTCATGGGTTTAGATAAAAGCAATTTAATAGTTAAAAAGGCATAAAGAAAAAAAAAATGTACGGAAAAGAGGGGGGAAAAAGACCCACAGAGAGAGAGAGGAACGTAAACCCTAAGAAAGACCATTCCTGCGCTTTATCAGCACCCTTTGTCTAGGCATCTTACACAGCTTGCACCTTATGGATCTTGAAATTGGAAACCACCACAGATGACTGATATTAAATTATAAAGGCAAAAAAAAGAAAAAGCCTTTTTCTCTTTTTCTGCCTACTGGTCAAGATATTTCAGTTACTTGTGGCAGAAATCCTGACAATTGGATAGCAGTTGTTTGTTGTTGAAGTTAACCAAGAGTTAGCTTTAAAACCAAACCAATAAAACCCAGTGAATTGCAATACACTGTTTTAGGGATATGGCATACAAACTGATATTTTTAAAGAATGTTTTCTTGCAATTTGATGGTTAAGCTTTGCCTCAACCATATATTTTGGATTTAACTTTGAATTTGCTATTTGCTTAATCAGTCTCACTGAATTCTTATGGAAGGTTATACCTTAGACAAATTTTACTTTTATCTCCAAAACCCTTGGTGGTATTTAATCTAGGCAGTTTCAAAGATTCTCTCAAGTCTTACAACCGAAGATTGACTTATGTCTGTAGTTTCTCAGAAGCAGCAGGTGCTGGTGCATGCTGGCTGAAACTAGTAGAAGTGAGGGAAATCTTTCTTAGCTGACCTAGGCAATGAAATTGCTTTTCAGAGGGGTTAAAAACACAAAGAAGTTTTATAAAAATTAACTGGGAAAAAAATAATGAAAAGCTTTTGGATAAGAAGGGTGTTTTCCTTGTGTTGCACATTACCTAATGTGGGATCTGTTCTTAAGTGAACTTTGTTCCTAGTGGGGCTGTATCTGATTGTGAGTAGTATAAAAACTGACACAGACAGTAATTAATTAATTTGCTGCACTAATGCAGTATTGAAAAGCAGTCATAATGCTGAAACTAAGTTCCATATGTGCCTGGATAGGTTTGTGGTATTTTTGGTGGAAGGCCTCTGTTTCTCATTGCTCCTCAGGCTGACTGAAATTTTGGTATTGTTTTGAGTATGTTGTACTACAAACAGCAACGAAGAAAATAGAAGCAACTGCAGGTGTTAATCTTTCTTTTAAGAAGTTACTTAACAGATGGGTCCTGTCAAGTTTTTCTTTCTTTCTAACTTAAAAGTGTTTGCTGTAGACTTTTTGTTATGTGAAGTTTGTTAAATGAATGTAAGGAGATGAGAATTATGTGTTCTATGTGTTAATAGTTGTAGGTCTATCCATGCATCTCAATCTTGTACTTGAAGTGCTTTTGCTACTCTGAACGTGAACCTATTTTGAGCAGCAAGTGCTAGTGATGTTTAATTATATGGTGATTTTTAGTTTAGTGATGTGGACAGGATGCTATATTTCAAGTTACAATATGATTGCTAAATTTGGATTGCTCTGCCATTTGTTAAAAGTGTAGTTCAATAAGGCCAAGTGCAGAGTTCTGCATCTGGGGAGGAATAACACCAGACATTGGTACAGACTGGGAGTTGTCCTGCTGGAAAGCAGCTCCATGGAGAAAGACCTTGGAGTCCCAGTGGACAGCATATCACAGTTTTCCTGACAGACAATGGCTGCCAGCTCCTCCTGTTTGTTGTCCTTGTTCGGGATTTGGGCTTCTTCCATAATCCTTACTTGTGCTACCCTGCAGGCCTGCCGAATACTTCTGAAGACCCAATTGTGTCTGCCCAATTCCAGCTTCAATCCCTGCAAAGCATCTATCCCTAAAATATATTCATGAGTGTTAGCAATCATTACTTGGTAGAGACTTGGCTCTTGGTCAGCAATTTGCATTTTCAAGGATTTTAACACACCTGAAATGGGTTGGTCTCCCAGGCCCCAGACAGGAGGAGTACACTCCCCTGAATGCTTCTATGGACTTCCATGTACGATGGTGACCTCCGCCCCAGTGTTGACTAGTGCCCTCACTGTCTGCCTCTAATGTGAAGATGAGTATATAACGCAGGTGGTGTGTGGGTGGCAATCCTGCTGACCCAGGGCAACGTGGAACCCACTGGGCATTGGGGCTTCTATTCTGTCATTAGATAAGGATTAGACTCAAGGCCCCTGTCCAGGGGAGAAACAAGCCACTGTCTGATCCAGGTCTGGCCAGGAAAGGTGGTCTTCAGCTTGTGTTATCTTCCTCACGTGGTGTCTCTTGGCCATGCATTTGAGCTCTTCCAGAGGCTGACCGTCTATCTCCTCTTTGGGACCTCCTTCCTGCAAGAGCAATCTGAACAATTGGCCATGCTCCCTCGAATCCTGGCTGGTGTGCTGTTCCCTCCTAACAGCCTCAGCCTCACCCTCCCCGCTATGGGTTCCCACTTGGGACACTCCCAGAAGGTCTCCCATTTGCTGTAGCTGTTGTACCACTGCCTCAATGAGGCTATCCAGCACAGAAATAAGCAGTGGGTTCAAATAGGGCCTCCAGGCATCCTCCCAAAATTGTTTCTCATCTGGGCAGTAAAGACGTGCTGCAGATACTGCCCCAGGGTACCACCCTCAATGGCTACTTTCATTCCCTTGCCCTTTAATAACCTTATGGCTTGATTCAAGGTAACTCAGGTAGTAGGATCATCTTGCCAGGCCCCCTCATTCAGGTGGCTATCACTGATGCCCTCACAAATTACCAAGACAAGGGGCCTACAGTCCCTCAGTCATCGGAGAGCTGCCTGTACAGAGATGGTTAGTTATACCCAGGAGTCTTATGGCATCCCCGTCATTGATCATCATGGAGTCAGCTCCCTGCTCCATCAATTGCACCATCCACCTATGAGGTCTTTCCCCAGACAGTTGTGTATATTTTGTTAGCAGATTCTGGATCTCATCTGGGGAAAAATCTGTGAGTTCATCCTGCCTAACCAATGCTCTCCCTGAACCCACTACCCCCTTTCTCTTCCATACCGGGGCAGCTTGAATTTTACATAGAATAGAATACATAGAATACATAGAATAAACCAGGTTGGAAGAGACCTTCAAGATCATCGTGTCCAACCCATCAACCAATCCAACACCACCCAAACATCTAACCCACGGCACCAAGCACCCCATCAAGTCTTCTCCTGAAAACCTCCAGTGATGGCGACTCCACCACCTCCCCAGGCAGCCCATTCCAATGGGCAATCACTCTTTCTGTATAGAACTTTTTCCTAACATCTAGCCTGAACCTCCCCTGGCGCAGCCTGAGACTGTGTCCTCTTGTCCTGGTACTGGCCGCCTGGGAGAAGAGACCAACATCTGTCTGTCTACAACCTCCCTTCAGGTAGTTGTAGAGAGCAATAAGGTCACCCCTGAGTCTCCTCTTCTCCAGGCTAAGCAACCCCAGCTCCCTCAGCCTCTCCTCGTAGGGCTTGTGTTCCAAAACCCCCACAAACTTTGTTGCTCTTCTCTGGACTCGTTCCAGCAAGTCAACATCCTTCCTAAACTGAGGGGCCCAGAACTGGACACAGTACTCGAGGTGCGGCCTAACCAGTGCAGTGTACAGGGGCACAATGACCTCCCTGCTCCTGCTGGCCACACTGTTCCTGATGCAGGCCAGGATGCCATTGGCCCTCTTAGCTGCCTGGGCACACTGCAGGCTCATGTTCAGTCTACGGCCAACCAGCACCCCCAGGTCCCTCTCTGCCTGACTGCTCTCCAGCCACTCTGACCCCAGCCTGTAGCTCTGCATGGGGTTGTTGTGGCCAATGTGCAGAACCCGGCACTTGGATGTGTTCAATCTCATGCGTTTGGACTCTGCCCATCTGTCCAGCCTGTCGAGGTCCCTCTGCAGAGCCTCTCTCCACCCTCCAGCAGATCAACTCCTGCCCCCAGCTTGGTGTCGTCAGCAAATTTACTGATGATGGACTCAATGCCCTCGTCCAGATCATCAATAAAGATGTTAAAGAGCATGGGGCCCAGCACTGATCCCTGGGGCACACCACTAGTGACTGGCTGCCAGCTGGATGTGGCACCATTCACCACCAATCTCTGGGCTCGGTCCTCCAGGCAGTTCCTAACCCATCGCAGTATGCTCCCATCCAAGCAATAGGCTGACAGCTTGGCCAGGAGTTTGCTATGGGGAACGGTGTCAAAGGCCTTGCTGAGGTCCAGGTAGACTACATCCACAGGCCTCCCCACATCCACCAGGCGGGTCACCTGATCATAGAAGGAGATCAGGTTGGTCAGGCAGGACCTGCCCTTCCTAAACCCATGCTGGCTGGGCCTGATCCCTTGGCCATCCTCTAAGTGCTGTGTGATTGCACTCAGGACGACCTGCTCCATAATCTTGCCTGGCACTGAGGTCAGGCTGACAGGCCTGTAATTCCCTGGCTCATCCAACCGGCCCTTCTTGTGGATGGGTACCACGTTGGCCAGCTTCCATTCCTCTGGGATCTCTCCAGTGAGCCAGGACTGATGAAAAATGATGGAGAGTGGCTTGGCCAGCACATCTGCCAGCTCTCTCAGCACCCTAGGATGGATCCCATCTGGTCCCATGGACTTGTGGGGGTCTAAGCTGCTGAGGAGAGCTCCGATCACTTGCTCATGGAACACAGGGAAACTATGCAGCTCCCTGGTTCCATCTGCCAGCTCTGCAGGCCAGCTGTCTGGTAGACGTTCTTTCCTGCTAGTAAAAATTGAGGCAAAGAAGGTGAGCTCCTGTGTCAACCAAGGCCCTGTACTTCTGAAAGTGTGAAGTGCCAGGCCACTGGATGTACACATCCCAATAGATTCTGTTATCTCTATTACCCCTCTCCTCCCCCTGGCGGGAAGCAGGGCACCCCTAATTATGGGGAACATTTCCACAAGTGCAACGAGCACACTGTGCAGTGTTAGAACTGGAGCCACTGTTGGAGCTACTAGAGCTGACCTGGGGAGCTGTGGAAGTAACAGCTACCCTTCTGGTATTGCTACCTCGGGTTCTGCCACTTTACAGTTCCCTCAGTCTCCTGAAAAGATTAGAAGTTGGTTGACCATCCCATCTGTTCATGTTCTCACCAAACTGATTACGCAGGATAATCCAAATAGTCCTACGTGATTGCCTTGGTGGTCTGTTTTGGTTTGGTCTGTTTTGGAATGACCTCCTTGGAGGATGTCTATTCCTCACAGCTGAAACCTGCACCCACCTGTAGGAAGAATTGGAATTATCTCTTTGTGCCAATTGGGATATGGTGTTTTTAAATTCATCCTTCAGCTCTTTCATGCAATTCTCCAGTTTTCCAGACAGAGTTTCAATGGCTCAAACCAAAGAAACACGTGTCATGCTATCATCCAATTGTCTCAATTGATTAGTGAATTGGCCATCCGTAGGTGGAGCTCCACCATAATTTCTTGCCACAATTCTGCTTGCCAGAATGTTTGCATAATTGGAAGGAGGAAGCTTGATGAGCTTTTTAGCAAGACCATTCCCTACAGGAACATCATCAGGATTCAGGGATTCATGTTCACCATAGAGTATCTCTCTAACAGCAAATTCTCTCAGACGCTTAATTCCCTCATCTATGGTAGTCCAGGGTTTAGGATTCCATGGAAGATCATCTCGGGAAGGATATCTCATGAGAACCGCCATTAGAAGGCGTATCCACAGATTAACCTTACCGAGAGCCTTGCCTAGATGTCTATCTATTCCATTATCCTTTGAGAGAGTTCCTAGCTGAGCTGCTGACTTGTCTCCAACCATTAGAGCTGGAGCACCTGTATCATAGCATCTACCAAGCCAAGCGAGAACTGGCTCCTTATCTGCTCTGAGGTAGTCTTTTCTCACATTTCGTAATTCCTCACGTGGTGAGGAGCAGTCGGTTATGTCATCTCCTTCTTGCTCCTTTGCCTCCTCTTCCTCAACTTGTGCTCCCAACAACTTTTCTGTCACTCTCTCAAGGATCCCTATAAGCTGAGAAGCACCACCACTAGCTGCTGTCCTACCAAGAGATGCATCTCGATCCTCTGATGATCTCAATAACTCAGCTATATTTTTAAGACAAATTTTCTCTTCCTCCCCTAGCAGAAGATCCTTGCTGTGCATCCCCGTCAGCTCCTGAATCAGCTTTAGTCTTACCCCTCCTTGTTGTTAAAACTGCTACTTGCTTTACTGGAGCTGTGTTTGGGTTTCCAGCTGCCTTATTATCAGAAGCTGATAAGCTTTGAGACAGATTACAGTATCACAGTATCACAGTATAACCAAGGTTGGAAGAGACCCCAAGGATCATCAAGTCCAACCTGTCCCAACAGACCCCACAACTAGACCATGGCACCAAGTGCCACGTCCAATCTCCCCTTGAACACCTCCAGGGACGGCGACTCCACCACCTCCCTGGGCAGCCCATTCCAATGACGAATGACTCGCTCGGTGAAGAACTTTTTCCTCACCTCGAGTCTAAACCTCCCCTGGCACAGCTTGAGACTGTGTCCCCTTGTTCTGGTGCTGGTTGCCTGGGAGAAGAGACCAAACCCTTCCTGGCTACAACCACCTTTCAGGTAGATGTAGAGGGCAATGAGGTCACCCCTGATCCTTCTCTTCTCCAGGCTAAACAATCCCAGCTCCCTCAGCCTCTCCTCATAGGGCTTGTGCTCAAGGCCTCTCACCAGCCTTGTTGCCCTTCTCTGGACACACTCAAGTGTCTCGATGTCCTTCTTAAACTGAGGGGCCCAGAACTGGACACAGTACTCAAGGTGTGGCCTAACCAATGCAGAGTACAGGGACACAATGACCTCCCTGCTCCTGCTGGCCACACTATTCCTAATACAGGCCAGGATGCCATTGGCCCTCTTGGCCACCTGGGCACACTGCTGTCTCATGTTTAGGCGGGCGTCAATCATGACCCCCAGGTCCCTCTCTGTTTGGCAGCTCTCCAGCCACTCTGACCCCAGCCTGTAGCTCTGCATGGGGTTGCTGTGGCCAATGTGCAGCACCCGGCACTTGGACTTGTTAAATGCCATGCCATTAGACTCTGCCCATCTGTCCAGTCGGTCGAGATCCCTCTGCAGAGCCTTTCTACCTTCTGACTAACATCTGTTCCCAACTTGGTGTCATCTGCAAACTTGCTGATGACTGACTCAACCCCCTCATCCATATCGTCAATGAAGATGTTAAAGAGGATGGGGCCCAGCACTGATCCCTGGGGGATGCCACTGGTGACTGGCCGCCAGCCGGATGTGGCACCATTCACCACCACTGTCTGGGCTCGGCCCTCCAGCCAGTTCCTAACCCAGCACAGAGTGTTGCGGTCCAAGCCACGAGCTGACAGCTTAGCCACCAGTTTACTGTGGGGGACGGTGTCAAAGGCCTTGCTGAAGTCCAGGTAGACTACATTCACAGGCCTCCCCACGTCCACCAGACGGGTCACCTGATTATAGAAGGAGATCAGGTTGGTGAGGCAGGACCTGCCCTTCCTAAATCCATTCTGGCTGGACCTGAGCCCTTGGCCATCCTTCAGGTGCGCAGTTATTGCCTCCAGGATAAACTGTTCCATCACTTTCCCTGGCACTGAGGTCAGGATGACTGGCCTGTAGTTTCCGGGTTCCTCCATCCGTCCCTTCTTGTGGATGGGCACCACATTGGCCAGTTTCCAGTCATCTGGCACCTCTCCAGTGAGCCAGGACTGGAGGAAAATGATGGAGAGCGGCTTGGCCAGCTCATCTGCCAGCTCTCTCAGCACCCGAGGATGGATCCCATCCGGTCCCATGGACTTGTGGGTGTCCAAGTGGCTCAGCAGGTCCCGAACTAATTCCACATGGATTTCTGGGGCATTACACTGCTCCCCGACCCTATTACCCAGCTCAGGAGGCCACTCATCCTGGACTCCTACCTTGCTGTTAAACATCAAGGCAAAGAAGGCGTTCAGGACCTCAGCCTTTTCCTCATCTTCGGTCACCATGTTCCCCTCCAGGTCCAGTAAGGAGTGGAGGTTCTTCTTGCCCTTCTTTTTAGCGTTGATATATTTGTAAAATTGCTTTTTATTGTCTCTCACAGAGGTGGCCAGTTTCAGTTCCAACTGGGCTGCTTTGGCGGACGCTTCCGCTCCTGCCATGGAAGAAGGAGGAAATGACTTTGCCTCGTTAATGGTGGCTGCCGGGGACATGGGAGCCGCCATGTTTGGGGCTACTGCAGCCCCTGGCTGCTTGCCAGAATCATTAGCAGTGATGTTCAAAGCTGCCTTCCCGATTGACTTTTTAGCTTTATCCTTAACTGACACAGATTCTCCATTATCATCATCACTGGATGTTCCTGAAACAGAGCCAGGGTGGTGTTTTCGTTTCTTTGTTCTCCGTCTAATAACAAAACATGCCTTAGAAACTTTTCTCTCCCAGTACAGTGCTACCAACAAATACACATTAATCATCACCGATAGCAGGACTACACACATCGAGAAAATCAGCTTTGGATCCCAGCCATCACTCAAAATTACCCTTTCACCGAGTGGAATCTTAAACTCCTTTATCTCAATAGGGAGTGTGCTAGATGTAACATTTCTGTATTTTTTGACCAAAAAGAATTCCAGGCACCGATCATATAGGAGCTGCATCTTGTACTTAAACCACACATATAATTTTTGCATTATATATTTACCTATCTGATCGATAATCATACCCAGGCAATACTTGTAGATCAATACACTGAAGACAGAGAAGAGCAGACGCTCTAAAAGCCAAAACACCTTCATGTTTGCTCGTCTGACTCAAGCAAGCAATAAATCAAACTAATTTATCACCAAGCCCCTAGTTGGGCAGCCAATAATGTGGTGGGTTGAGAGAGGGCTTAGCTCTCTCTCCTCCACAGAGTAAGAAACCACAGCTAACTCAGTCAAAGAGCAAAAGCTATATATTTACAAGCATATATGGAAAGCAGGTTATATATAACACAATATATACAGGTATTTACAATATATACACAGAAATATACAGCAAAGAGAAATAACACAACAAAAATCCCTCCCCGAGGGAGGGATCCCCTCCTTGGAACCCCCTCTCTCCCCCCCTACCTCCCTTTTTCCCCAAAAAGGGGTTAGAGAGAGAGAAAGGCAAGTTACTAAGGAAAAG
The DNA here is from genome assembly GCF_014839835.1 of Dryobates pubescens. NCBI lineage: Eukaryota > Metazoa > Chordata > Aves > Piciformes > Picidae > Dryobates > Dryobates pubescens. Next base: position 452,555 of record NC_071656.1, on the reverse strand, counting down.
GGTTGTTAGTAAGCTTCAAAAGCCCATGCAGGATTAGTGTTTGCTTATCTGAAGGCCAACTCCAGCAGTTCGCAGAAGAAGCAGGCAGGGAGAACAGGCTGAAACTCCAAACTCCCCCCCAACTCCCAAACGAAACTGAACTGAGGGAAAAAAAAAAAATTCCAACTGCTTCACAATCTAAAGCTGAATTTTTGTTTATCCACCAATGAAATTCGTTTAGAATATCAGAATGTTTTGGTTCTAGTACCGAAAACATTTAGCCAGTGTCTCAGCACTGCTTGTTCTTAAAGGCACAGCCTCAAACGACCACACCTCCCTGGGCAGCCCCTTCCAATGGGCAATCACTATTTCTGTGTAGAACTTCTTCATAACCTCCAGCCTAAACCTCCCCTGGCACAGCCTGAGGCTGTGTCCTCTTGTTCTGGTGCTGTTTGCCTGGGAGAAGAGACCAACCTCTGCCTGTCTACAACCTCCCTTCAGGTAGTTGTAGAGAGTGATTAAGGTCTCCCCTGAGTCTCCTCTTCTCCAGGCTAAGCAACCCCAGCTCCCTCAGCCTCGCCTCATAGGGCTTGTGTTCCAAACCCCTCACCAACTTTGTTGCCCTTCTCTGGACTCGCTCCAGCAAGTCAACATCCTTCCTAAACTGAGGGGCCCAGAACTGGACACAGTACTCGAGGTGCGGCGTAACCAGTGCAGTGTACAGGGGCACAATGACCTCCCTGCTCCTGCTGGCCACACTGTTCCTGATGCAGGCCAGGATGCCATTGGCCCTCCTGGCTGCCTGGGCACGCTGCAGGCTCATGTTCAGACTACCATCAACCAGCACCCCCAAATCCCTCTCTGCCTGGCTGCTCTCCAGCCACTCTGACCCCAGCCTGTAGCACTGCATGGGGTTGTTGTGGCCAATGTGCAGAACCCGGCACTTGGATGTGTTAAATCTCATGCTGTTGGATTCTGCCCATCTGTCCAGCCTGTCAAGGTCCCTCTGCAAAGCCTCTCTACCATCCAGATCACCCTTGTCATCGTTCACTTCCCCTTGCAGGGCACTGTAAAGAACTTCTTTCTCATGTTGAGGTGGAACTTCCTGTGCTGTAGTGGCCAAGAAGGCCAATGGCATCCTGGCATGCATCAAGAATAGTATGGCCACCAGGAGCAGGGAGGTCATTGTGCCCCTGTACTCAGCACTGGTTAGGCCACACCTTGAGTACTGTGTCCCGTTCTGGGCCCCTCAGTTTAAGAAGGACATCGAGACACTTGAACATGTCCAGAGAAGGGCAACAAGGCTGGTGAGAGGCCTTGAGCACAAGCCCTACAAGGAGAGGCTGAGGGAGCTGGGATTGTTTAGCCTGGAGAAGAGGAGGTTCAGGGGAGACCTCATTGCTGTCTACAACTACCTGAAGGGAGGTTGTAGCTAGGAGGGGGTTGGTCTCTTCTCCCAGGCAACCAGCACCAGAACAAGGGGACACAGTCTCAAGCTGTGCCAGGGGAAGTTTGGGCTCGAGGTGAGGAAAAAGTTCTTCACTGAGAGTGTCGTTTGTCATTGGAATGTGCTGTCCAGGGAGGTGGTGGAGTCACCATCCCTGGAGGTGTTCAAGAGGAGATTGGAAGTGGCACTTGGTGGCATGGTCTAGTCATGAGGTCTGTGGTGACAGGTTGGACTTGATATTTGAGGTCTCTTCCAACCTTGGTGATTCAGTGATTCTGTGTGATCCATTGCCCCTTGTCCAATCACAAGGCAGAAGTGAGAAGAGACTGTCCCTTCCTTCTTGATGCCCAGCCCTCAGATACTTCTAAACATTCACAGGATCACAGTATGTTAGGGTTGGAAGGCACCTCCAGAGATCTTTGAGTCCAATGCCCTGTCAGAGCGGGACCATAGAATCTAGTGCACGTTACACATGAATGCATCCAGATGGATCTTGAAAGTCTCCAGAGAAGGAGACTCCACAACCTCTCTGGCGAGTCTGTTCCAGTGCTCTGTGACCCACAAAGTCAAAAAGTTCCTCCTCATGTTGAGGTGGAACCTCTTGTGCTGTAGTTTATATCCATTGCCCCTTGTCCTATAACAGGGTGCAACTGAGCAGAGCCTGTCCCCTCCCTCTTGACACCCAGCCCTCAGATATTTCTAAACATTTATTAAATTCCCCCTCAGTCTTCTCTTCTCCAGACTAAACAGCCCCAGGGTTCTCAGCCTCTCCTCATAGGGCAGTGCTCCAGTCCCTTCAGCACCCTGGTAGCTCCCCGTTGAACTCTCTCCAGCAGATCCCTGTCCCTCTTGAACTGGGGAGCCCAAAACTGGACACAATATTCCAGGTGAGGTCTCACCAGGGCAGAGTAGAGGGGCAGGAGAACCTCCCTTGATATGATGGACACGCTCCTCTTAACACACCCCAGGATCCCATTGGTCTTCTTGACCACAAGGGCACACTGTTGACCCGTGGAGAACTTGCTATCCACCAGGACTCCCAGGTCCTTCTCCACAGGGCTGCTCTCCAGCAGATCACCTCACAACCTGTACTGCTCAAGTTTATTCTTCCTTCCCAGATGCAGGATTCTGCACTTATCCTTGTTGAACCTCATTAGGTTCCTCTCTGCCCAGCTCTCAGTCTGTCCAAATCTCGCTGAATGGCTGCACAGCCTTCAGGTGTCTCAGCCAAGCCTCCCAGTTTGGTATCATCAGTAATGTCATTGATAAAGATATTGAACAGGACTGGACCCAACACTTATCCCTGTGGGACTCTACTAGTTACAGCTCTCCAGCTGGACTTGGCACCATTGACCACCACTCTTTGGACTCAATCTTGTAACCAGTTCCTAATCCATCTCAGTATGTGCTCTTCTATCCCACACTTCCTGAGCTTACTCACAAGGATGTTATGGGAGACAGTGTCAAAAGCCTTACTAAGGTCAAGGTAGACTACATCCCCTGGTCTCCCTGCATCTACCCATCCAATTATGGCATCATAGAAGGCTATCAGATGAGTCAAGCGGGATTTCCCCTTGGTAAATCCATGCTGACTGCTCCTGATCACCACCTTCTCTTCCAAGTGCCTAGTGATGACCTCCAGAATGAGCTGCTCCATCATTTTTCCAGGGATGGAGATGAGGCTGACTGGTCTGTAGTTTCCTGGAACCTCTTTCCTGCCCTTTTCGAAGACTGGAGTGACATTGGCTCTCCTCCAGCCCTCAGCACTTCTCCTGTCTGCCACAATTTTGCAAAAATGATGGAGAGTGGTTGAGCAACAACATCAGCCAGCTCTCTCAACACTCTTGGGTGCATCTCATCAGGCCCTATGGACTTGTGAATATTCAATTTATGTAACTGATCCCTAACCCAGTCTTCATTGACTAGTGGAAAGTCCTCCCTCCTCCAGTCATCTTATCCTTCATCCAGGGTCTGGATTTCGTAGGGGAGTTCAGTCTTAGGAGTAAAGAGTGAAACCAAGAAGGTATTTAGCAACTCTGCCTTCTCCACATCCTCAGTTCTCAGGGCTGCCTCCTCCTTCAGCAGTGGGGCCACACCTTCCCTCTTCTTCCTTTTCCTACTGACAAATTCGAAGAAGCCCTTCTTGTTCTCTTTTACTTTCTTTGCCAGTGTGACCGTTTGAGGCTGTGCCTTTAAGGAAGGGACACTCTGGCTAAATGTTTTTGTAAATATACTGTATTCTAAATGAATTTCATTGGTGGATAGGTGGGAGTATGATTTTTAGATTCAGTGCAACTGGAACTTTGTTCAGATCGCTTCCTTTTGCTCACCCTTTCCAGATGACTGCTTCTGGGCTTCTGGCCAAATAACAGATAAGCTTAACCCTCTTGCTGTTACTAGGCCTTCTCTGCCTTGTTAACTCCCCTTTTCTCTTTCTAATCCTCTGGGGAAGGAGGGGGGTAGGGGGGTGAAGGGGGTACAGGGGGAAGCCCCCTCTGCCGGGGGGTCTTGTTCCTGTTTTTGTTTCTTTGCTGTATATTTCTGTATATATTGTAAATACTGTATATTTGTGTACATAAATTCCCTGTGGTCATTGCTTTTGTAAATACAGCATTTCCCTTTCGCTTCACCGGCTGAGCTAGTTGTGGGGGTTTTTTCCTTACTTCTTCTTAGTGGGGGAGGGAAAGCTGGGCCTTTCCGCACAACCCAGCACAGCCAGTTTCACTTCTAAGGTGGCTTTGGCCTTCCTTGTTGCCTTCCTGCATGCCCTGAGAACTTCTCTATAGCTCTCCCATGTGACAAGTCCCTTCTTCCATGAACTGTAAGTATCTTTGCAGAAGGGAGATGAACTTGAGTAACCAGGCTCTGCAGGCTCCCCCAGCAGAGGCTGGTTATCCAAAATGCAGCGGGGAATGGACGCAGATTCCTCTCAAAAGACGCAACGTAAAACCTCCTTGCCTCCCCTCACCTTCCCTACTGCACTTGGAAAACAGGTATGGTGCAGGGGAGGTTGAGGGTGAGGTGATTCTGATGCCGGAGGACACACCATCTGGGGTTTTCCCTGAGGCTAAACAGCCTAAGGTTAAACAGCCTAAGGCTAAACAGCCTAAGGTTAAACAGCCTTCCCCTGGCATCAGGACTTGCTCCCTTAAAAAAAAGAGGAGGGTAATTGTTATTGGTGATTCCCTCCTGAGGGGAACAGAAGGCCAGACCCTACTCACAGGGAAATTTGTTGCCTCCCAGGAGCCCAAGTTAGAGATGTTACCAGAAGGCTGCCTAGTCTGGTGCAGCCCTCTGACTACTATCCCTTAATAGTTACGCAGTTAGGGAATGATGATGTTGCAACCAGAACTCACAGGGCTATCAAAAATGACTTCAAGGCCCTGGGAGATCTGGTTGAGGGGTCAGGGGCACAAATAATTTTTTCATCAATACCCTCAGTTGCAGGAGGGAATACCATAATGAACAGGTCAGCAGCCATAGTCAACAAGTGGCTTAGAGGCTGGTGCAATCAAAAGAATTTTGGGTTTTTTGATTTTGGAGAACTTTCTACTGCATCAGGTCAGCTGGCAACAGATGGAGTACATCTGTCCCAGAGGAGGGGAAAGATCAGAGTGTATGAAAATGGCCTATCCCTCAAAGGGAAAAAGATTCTAGGAAGGGAATTGGCAGGTCTTATTGATAGGGCTTTAAACTAGTTTTGAAGGGGGAAGGAGCTGAAACCAGTACCCCCAGACAGGAGTCTGGGGGTGATAAGCTGGAGCCAGGGGTGAAACTGGCAGCCCAGTTGAAGTGCATGTAGACTAATGCATGAAGTATGGGCAACAAACAAGAGGAGCTGGAAGCCTTCCTGCAGCAGGAAAGTTATGATGTGGTTGTCATCACAGAGACGTGGTGGGACGACTCAAATGACTGGAGCGCTGCAATTGATGGCTACAGGCTTTTCAGGAGAGACAGGCAAGGGTGGAGGGGTGGCCTTGTACATCAGGGAGGCTCTAGATGCCATTGAGATGGAGATCAGGGATGATCGGGTTGAGTGCTTGTGGGTAAGAATTAGAGGGAAGACCAACAGGGCAGACATCCTGGTTGGAGTCTGTTATAGACCACCCAACCAGGATGAAGATGAGTCATTCTACAGGCATCTTAAGGCTGTCTCAAGATCGCCTGACCTTGTTCTCATGGGCGACTTCAACCTGCCTGACATCTGCTGGGATCTCAACACAGCAGAGAGGAGACAGTCTAGGAGGTTCTTAGAGTGCATGGAGGACAGCTTCTTATCCCAGGTACTGAGTGAGCCTACCAGGGGTAAGACTATGCTTGACTACCTCTTCACCAATAGGGAAGGGCTGGTGGGTGATGTGGTGGTCAGAGGGTGTTTAGGGGCCAGTGACCACGAGATAATTGAATTTTCAGTATTTGGTCAAGCTAAGAGGGGAGCAAGAAGACCTCCACTCTGGACTTCCAGAGGGCAGACTTCAGGTTACTCAAGGAACTAACTCAGAAGGTTCCTTGGGATAAAGCCCTTAAAAATAAAAGGGTCCAGGAGGGCTGGACCTGCTTCAAGGAAGAACTGATGAAGGCACAGGAACAGGCTGTGCCAATGTGCCGGAAGATGAGCCGCCGGAGCAGACGGCCATCCTGGATGGGTAATGAACTTTTAATAGAACTAAGGGAATAAAAGAGGGTGTACCATCTTTGGAAGAAAGGTGAGGCAACCCATGGAATGTTTAAGGATGTTGCTAGGTCCTGTAGGAAAAAATTAGGGAGGCAAAAGGCGCATTTAGAGCTTAGACTGGCCTCTGCTGTGAAGGACAACAAAAAGTCCTTCTACAAATATATTAACAGCAAGAGGAGGGGGAAAGGACAACCTCCGCTCCTTGGTGGACATGGAGGGAAATGGAGTAACAGAAGATGAGGAAAAGGCAGAGGTACTTAACACCTTCTTTGCCTCAATTTTTACTGGAAGGACAGAATGTCTTCCAGACAGCTGGCCTGCAGAGCTGGTAGATGGAGCCAGGGAGCAGCATAGTTTCCCTGTGTTCCGAGAGGATGTAGTTGGAGAGATCCTCAGCTGCTTGGATCCCCACAAGTCCATGGGTCCAGATGGGATCCACCCTAGGGTGCTGAGAGAGCTGGCAGATGTGCTGGCTAAGCCACTATCCATCATTTTTCAGCAGTCCTGGCTCACTGGAGAGGTCCCAGAAGACTGGAAGCTGGCCAACGTGGTGCCCATCCACAAGAAGGGCCGGTTGGATGAGCCAGGGAATTCCAGGCCTGTCAGCCTGTCCTCAGTGCCAGGAAAGATTATGGAACAGGTCATCTTGAGTGCAATCACACAGCACTTACGGGATGGCCAGCATGGATTTAGGAAGGGCAGGTCCTGCCTGACCAACCAGAAAGCTGTTGGCATTCTGGAACATGTCCAGAGAAGGGCAACAAAGTTGGTGAGGGGTTTGGAACACAAGCCCTATGAGGAGAGTCTGAGGGAGCTGGGGTTGCTTAGCCTGGAGAAGAGGAGTCTCAGGGGTGACCTTATTGCTCTCTGCAACTACCTGAAGGGAGGTTGTAGACAGGGGGATGTTGGTCTCTTCTCCCAGGCGGCCAGCACCAGAACAAGAGGACACAGTCTCAGCCTGCACCAGGGGAGGTTAGGCTGGAGGTTAGGAGGAAGTTGTACACAGAGAGAGTGATTGCCCATTGGAATGGGCTGCCTGGGGAGGTGGTGGAGTCACCATCACTGGAGGTGTTCAGGAGGAGACTTGATGGGGTGCTTGGTACCATGGCTTAGTTGTTTAGGTGGGTTGGATTAGTTGACAGATAGGATGCGATGATCTTGAGGGTCTCTTCCAACCTGGTCTATTCTATTCTATTCTATTCTATTCTATTCTATTCTATTCTATCGTCTGTCACATGAATCGGGGAAAAAACTATGCAAAGTCTTGTAGCTTTAAACATAGTGGGGTAGAAATGGAAGCTGGTAGAAGGGACAAAATGAAAAGGTTGAGTCAAAATGCCTAGAACACAATTGTAATGTTTGGATGAGAAGAAGTTTTATCAGGAGCAGTCAGCATGGATTTACCAAGGGGAAATCCTGCTTGGCTCATCTGATAGCCTTCTATGATGCCATAACTGAATGGGTAGATGCAGGGAAACCAGGGGATGTGGTCTACCTTGACTTTAGCAAGGCCTTTGACACTGTCTCCCATGACATCCTAGTGAACAAGGTCGGGAACTGTGGCATAGAAGAGCAGACAGTGAGGTGAATTAGGAACTGGTTACAAGATAGAGTCCAAAGAGTGGTGGTCAATGGTGCCAAGTCCAGCTGGAGAGCTGTAACTAGTGGAGTCCCCCAGGGATCAGTACTGCATCCAGTGCTGTTCAACATCTTCATCAATGACATTGATGGGAGTGTAAAGTGTCTGCTCAGCAAGTTTGCTGATGATACCAAACTGGGAGGCTTGGCTGAGACACCTGTAGGCTGTGTGGCCATCCAACGAGACTTGGACAGACTGAGAGCTGGGCACAGAGGAACCAAATGAGGTTCAACAAGGACATGTGCAGAGTCCTGCATCTGGGGAGGAATAATAGACTGCAGCAGTACAGGTTGTGAGGTGATCTGCTGGAGAGCAGCCCTGTGGAGAGGGACTTGGGAGTCCTGGTGGATAACAAGTTATCCATGGGACAGCAATGTGCCCTGGTGGCCAAGAAGGCCAATGGGATCCTGGGGTGTATTAAGAAGAGTGTGTCCAGCATCTCTCAGTGAAGAACTTTCTCCTTTGTCTCAAATTACTGTACATTTTGTATGAGTTGCATTAAACTGTACAGTTGTGAACTCTGGCCAAAATTCCTTTCAAAACTCGTAAGATGCAGCTCACCACAGCTCTGCCATTTGGCCAGCAGGTTTGTTTTCTGTGGTGGACCTTAGCCACACCCATCAGTGTATCATCAGTAGGTGCCCTTCCTTTCAAAATGCTCCACGATGCCATTCAGTCCATCTTCTGCATCTGGTTAAAATGCCTACTGCAGGGCTCACTACAAATATTCTATTTGGAACAGATGGCCGTTGTAAGAGTATATAAGAGAGGAGGGTGAACTTATTTTCACCTGGAAATGAATTTGCAGCCCTGACATTTCTTGCTTCCTGTGCCTTAAAACTTGGAAAGTGATCTGAAAATATGTCTGAAGTCCATCCTCTGTGGTCATTTGTTTCAACCCTGTATCCTTCCCATCTCTTTCTTTTGCCTAAGGCAAAACAGCCTAAGGTTAAACAACCCTCCCCTGGCATCAGGACCTGCTCCCTCAAAAAAAAGAGGAGGGTAATTGTTATTGGCGATTCACTTCTGAGGGGAATGGAGGGCCCCATATGTCGGCCAGACCCATCTCATAGGGAACTCTGTTGTTTCCCTGGAGCCCAAATTAATGATGTTGCCGGAAGGCTACCCAGGCTGGTACAGCCTTCTGACTATTATCCTTTGCTACTTATGCAGATAGGGAATGATGATGTTGTATTCAGAACTCCCAGGGCTATCAAAAATGATTTCAGGGCCCTGGGAGATCTGGTGGAGGGGTCAGGTGCTCAAATAATTTTTTCCTCAATACCCTTAGTTGCAGGAGGGAATACCACAAGGAACAGGACAGCAGCCATAATCAACAAGTGGCTTAGAGGCTGGTGCAGACAAAAGAATTTTGGGTTTTTTGATCTTGGTAAAATTTCTACTGCACCAGGCCACCTGGCAACAGATGGAGTACATCTGTCCCAAAGAAGGGGAAAGGTCACAGTATATGAGAATGGCCTGTCCCCCAAAGGTAAAAAGATTCTGGGGAGGGAACTGGCAGCTCTCATCGACAGGGCTTTAAACTAGTTTCGAAGGGGGGAGGGGCTGAAACTAGTCCCCTCAGGCAAGAGTCTGGGGGCAGTAAGCTAGGGTCAGAGGCCAAACCAGCAGCCCAGCTGAGGTGCATGTACACTAATGCACGAAGCATGGGAAACAAACAAGAGGAGCTGGAAGCCTTGTTACAGCAGGAAAGTTATGACGTAGTTGCCATCACGGAGACGTGGTGGGATAGCTCACATGACTGGAGTGCTGCAATTGATGGCTACAGGCTTTTCAGGAGAGATAGACAAGGAAGAAGGGGTGGAGGGGTGGCCCTGTACATCAGGGAGGCACTAGATGCCATTGAGCTAGAGATTAGGGACAATCACGTTGAATGCTTGTGGGCAAGAATTAGAGGGAAGACCGGTAGGGCAGACATCCTGGTTGGAGTCTGTTATAGACCACCCAACCAGGAGGATGATGTCGACGAAGCATTCTATAGACAACTTAAGGCTGTCTCAAGATCTCCTGACCTTGTCCTTATGGGCTACTTCAACCTGCCTGACATCTGCTGGGATCTCAACACAGCAGAGAGGAGACAGTCTAGGAGGTTCTTAGACTGCATGGAGGACAGCTTCTTATCCCAGGTGCTGCGTGAGCCTACCAGGGGCAAGGCTATGCTTGACCTCCTCTTCACCAGCAGGGAAGGGCTGGTGGGAGATGTGGTGGTCGGAGGCTGTTTAGGGGCCAGCGACCATGAGATAATTGAATTTTCGGTATTTGGTCAAACTAAGAGGGGCAGCAAGAAGACCTCCACTCTGGACTTCCGGAGGGCGGACTTCAGGTTGCTCAAGGAACTAATTCAGAGGGTTCCTTGGGAGAAAGCCCTTAAAAATAAAGGGGTCCAGGAGGGCTGGACCTGCTTCAAGAAAGAACTGATGAAGGCTCAGGAGCAGGCTGTGCCAGTGTGCCGGAAGAGGAGCCGCCAGGGCAGACGGCCAGCCTGGTTGTGTAATGAACTTTTAATAGAACTAAGGGAAAAAAAGAGGGTGTATAATCTTTGGAAGAAAGGTGAGGCAACCCATGGAATGTTTAAAGATGTTGCTAGGGCATGTAGGAGGAAAATTAGGGAGGCAAAAGCACATTTGGAACTTAAACTGGTCTCTGATGTGAAGGACAACAAAAAGTCCTTCTATAAATATATTAATAGCAAGAGGAAGGGCAGGGACAACCTCCACTCCTTGGTTGACTTGGAGGGAAATGTTGTAACACAGGATGAGGAAAAGGCAGAGGTACTTAACACCTTCTTTACCTCAATTTTTACTAGCTGGAAAGAACGTCTACCAGACAGCTGGCCTGCAGAGCTGGCAGAAGGAGCCAGGGAGCTGCATAGTTTCCCTGTGTTCCATGAGCAAGTGATAGGAGCTCTCCTCAGCAGCTTAGACCCCCACAAGTCCATGGGACCAGATGGGATCCATCCTAGGGTGCTGAGAGAGCTGGCAGATGAGCTGGCCAAGCCACTCTCCATTATTTTTCATCAGTCCTGGCTGACTGGAGAGATCCCAGAGGAATGGAAGCTGGCCAACGTGGTACCCATCCACAAGAAGGGCCGGTTGGATGAGCCAGGGAATTACAGGCCTGTCAGCCTGACCTCAGTGCCAGGAAAGATTATGGAGCAGGTCATCCTGAGTGCAATCACACAACACTTAGAGGATGGCCAAGGGATCAGGCCCAGCCAGCATGGGTTTAGGAAGGGCAGGTCCTGCCTGACCAACCTGATCTCCTTCTATGATCAGGTGACCCGCCTGGTGGATGTGGGGAGGCCTGTGGATGTAGTCTACCTGGACCTCAGCAAGGCCTTTGACACCGTTCCCCATAGCAAACTCCTGGCCAAGATGTCAGCCCATGGCTTGGATGGGAGCACACTGCGATGGGTTAGGAACTGGCTGGAGGGCCGAGCCCAGAGAGTGGTGGTGAATGGTGCCACATCCAGCTGGCAGCCAGTCACTAGTGGTGTGCCCCAGGGATCAGTACTGGGCCCCATGCTCTTTAACATCTTTATTGATGATCTGGACGAGGGCATCGAGTCCATCATCAGTAAATTTGCTGACGACACCAAGCTGGGGGCAGGAGTTGATCTGCTGGAGGGTAGAGAGGCTCTGCAGAGGGACCTCGACAGGCTGGGCAGATGGGCAGAGTCCAACGGCATGAGATTTAACACATCCAAGTGCCAGGTTCTGCACATTGGCCACAGCAACCCCATGCAGAGCTACAGGCTGGGGTCAGAGTGGCTGGAGAGCAGTCAGGCTGAGAGGGACCTGGGGGTGCTGGTCGACGGTAGACTGAACATGAGCCTGCAGTGTGCCCAGGCAGCTAAGAGGGCCAATGGCATTCTGGCCTGCATCAGGAACAGTGTGGCCAGCAGGAGCAGGGAGGTCATTCTGCCCCTGTACACTGCACTGGTTAGGCCACTCCTCGAGTACTGTGTCCAGTTCTGGGCCCCTCAGTTTAGGAAGGATGTTGACTTGCTGGAACGAGTCCAGAGAAGAGCAACAAAGTTGGTGAGGGGTTTGGAACATAAGCCGTACGAGGAGAGGCTGAGGGAGCTGGGGTTGCTTAGCCTGGAGAAGAGGAGACTCAGGGGTGACCTTATTACTCTCTACAACTACCTGAAGGGAGGTTGTAGACAGACGGATGTTGGTCTCTTCTCCCAGGCAAGCAGTACCAGAACAAGAGGACACAGTCTCAGGCTGCCCCAGGGGAGGTTCAGGCTGGATGTTAGGAAAAAGTTCTATACAGAAAGAGTGATTGCCCATTGGAATGGGCTGCCTGGGGAGGTGGTGGAGTCGCCATCACTGGAGGTTTTTAGAAGACTTGATGGGGTGCTTGGTGCCGTGGGTTAGTTGTTTGGGCGGTGTTGGATTGGTTGATGGGTTGGACGCGATGATCTTGAAGGTCTCTTCCAACCTGGTTTATTCTATGTATTCTATGTATTCTATGTATAAAATGCCAGATGGCAAAAGGCTGCCATCTTCTTAGCGTTGTGTGGATCCCAAGCCTAGTTCATGGACTAGTCATGGCCTGATCCAGGACTTCAGTAACAGAATGATTTAGTACAAATAACATACTATTGTAAAAAGAAACTATTTCACCTTATAATAGTTATTGTAGTTATTAAATTTTAGTAGGAGTCATCCATGAAAATGTATGTGCATGTGTGCAGTTAACATTTAGTGGATTCATCACCATTTATCTAGGCAGTGATCTTTGAGGTCTCTTCCAACCTTGGTGATTCTGTGATACTGTGATTTCTATGCTGAACAGCAGATTGAGGGAGGTTTTCCTCCCCCTCTACTCTGCCCTGGTGAGACCTCATCTTGAGTACTGCTTTCAGTTTTGGGCTCCCCAGTTCAAGAGGGAGAGAGATCTGCTGGAGAGGGTCCAGAGAAAAGCTACAAGGATGATTAGGGGACTAGAGCACTGCCTGGTGAGGAGAGGCTGAGGGACCTGGAGCTTTTTAGTTTGGAGAAGAGAAGACTGAGAGGGGATTTAATAAATGTTTATAAATATCTGAGGGCTGGGTGTCAGGAGGGGGGGGGCAGGCTCTTCTCACTTGCTCCCTGTGATAGGACAAGGAGCAATGGATGTAAGCTGCAGCACAGGAGGTTCCACCTCAACACAAGGGGGAACTTCTTTACTGTAAGGGTCACAGACCACTGGAACAGGCTCCCCAGAGGGGCTGTGGAGTCTCCTTCTCTGGAGACTTTAAAGGCCCATCTGGATGCATTCTTCTGTGACCTGAGCTAGATTCTATGGTCCTGCTCTGGCAGGGTGGTTGGACTCCATGATCATTGCCCTCTACAACTGCCTGAAAGGTGGTTGTAGCCAGGAAGGGGTTGGTCTCTTCTCCCAGGCCACCAGCACCAGAACAAGGGGACACAGTCTCAAGCTAGGTCTGAAGGGGGTGGGTGAGGAAATTGGTCCCTCTGCAGAGGAAAGAGTAGGGCACAAATTAGGGTCAATTGAGAGGTGGGGAGCCCAGCTGCAGTGCATGTACACCAATGCACGCAGCCTGGGCAATAAGCAAGAGGAGCTGGAGGTGCTGGTCCACCAGGGCGACTATGATGTAGTCGCCATCTCAGAAAATTGGTGGGACAACACGCACGATTGGAGTGCTACACTGGGGGGTTACAGGCTCTTTAGGAGGGACAGGCGAGGGAGGAGAGGAGCAGGGGTGGCTCTGTATATTAGGGAGTCACTTTCTGCCACATAATTTGAGGTGGCAGATGAGGGAATTGAGAGCCTGTGGGTTAAAATCAGAGGGCAGCCTAACAAATCTGACATCCTGGTTGGAGTCTGTTACAGACCACCCAACCAGGATGAGGAGGCTGATGAATTATTCTACAAACAACTGGAGGCTGTCTCAAGATCATCAGATCTTGTCCTTGTGGGTGACTTCAACCTGCCAGATATCTGCTGGGAACTTAATTCAGCAGAGAGAAGGCAGTCCAAAAGATTCCTGGAGCGAATGGAGGACTGCTTCCTGATGCAGCTGTTAAGTGAGCCTACCAGGGGACAGGCTGTGCTTGACCTGCTGTTCTCCAATAGGGAAGGGCTGGTGGGAGATGTGATGGTGGGAGGCTGCCTAGGGTGCAGTGACCATGAGATAGCGAAGTGTTCAATATGCAGGGAGATAGGGAGGAGCACCAACAGAACCTGGAAGAACCTGGAACAGAAGCTGGAAAACCAACCTGGCTGCTGTTCTTTCCCTGACAAACACATCAAAACACAACACTTGAAAAATGGGACAGGTTGGACTTGATGATCCTTGGGGTCTCTTCCAACCTTGGTTATACTGTGATACTGTGATAACCTTCACCTTGGACTTCCGGAGGGCAAACTTCAGCCTCTTTAAGAAACTTATTTGTAAAGTTCCCTGGGTACCAACCCTCATGAACCGAGGGGTCCAGGAGGATTGGACCTACTTCAAACAGGAGCTCTTGAAGGCACAGGAACTGGCAGTTCCCATGTGCCGAAAGATGAGCCGGCGGGGAAGGCGACCGGCCTGGATGAGCAAGCAGCTCCTGGAGGATTTAAGGGGAAAAAAGAGGCTGTATCACCTTTGGAAGGAGGGGAAGGCTTCTCGAGGTATGTTCAAGGAAGTTGTTAGATTATGTAGGAATAAAATTGGAGAGGCAAAGGCCCAGTTGGAACTGAAGCTGAACACCTCTGTCAAAGACAATAAAAAGCATTTTTACAAATATATTAACACTAAAAAGAAGGGCAAGAAGAACCTGCACTCCTTATTGGACCTGGAGGGGAACACTGTGACTGAAGATGAAGAAAAGGCTGAGGTCCTGAATACCTTCTTTGCCTCAATTTTTAACAGCAAGGCAGGAGTTCAGGATGAGTGGCCTCCTGAGCTGGGCAATGGGGTCAGGGAGCAGTGTAATGCCCCGGAAATCCATGAGGAATTAGTTCGGGACCTGCTGAGCCACTTGGACACTCACAAGTCCATGGGACTGGATGGGATCCATCCTAGGGTGCTGAGAGGGCTCTCCATCATTTTCCTCCAGTCCTGGCTCACTGGAGAGGTCCCAGATGACTGGAAACTGGCCAATGTGGTGCCCATCCACAAGAAGGGTCGGATGGAGGAACCTGGAAACTACAGGCCAGTCAGCCTGACCTCACTGCCAGGGAAAGTGATGGAGCAGATTACCCTGGCGGCAATAACTGTGCACCTGAAGGATACCCAAGGGCTCAGGTCCAGCCAACATGGATTTAGGAAGGGCAGGTCCTGCCTCACCAACCTGATCTCCTTCTATGATCAGGTGACCCGTCTGCTGGATGTGGGGAGGCCTGTTGATGTGGTCTACCTGGACTTCAGCAAGGCCTTTGACACTGTCCCCCACAGTAAACTGCTGTCTAGGCTATCAGCTCGTGGCTTGGACCGCAACACTCTGTGCTGGGTTAGGAACTGGCTGGAGGGCTGATCCCAGAGAGTGGTGGTGCCACATCCGGCTGGCGGCCAGTCACTAGTGGCGTCCCCCAGGGATGAGTGCTGGGCCCCATCCTCTTTAACATCTTCACTGATGATCTGTATGAGGGGATTGAGTCAGTCATCAGCAAGTTTGCAGATGACACCAAGTTAGGAGCAGATGCTGGTCAGTTAGAGGGTGGAAAGGCTCTGCAGAGGGACCTCGACCGACTGGACAGATGGGCAGAGTCCAATGGCATGGCATTTAACAAGTCCAAGTGCCGGGTGCTGCACATTGGCCACAGCAACCCCATGCAGAGCTGCAGGCTGGGGTCAGAGTGGCTGGAGAGCTGCCAAACAGAGTGACCTGGGGGTGCTGATTGACACCCGCCTAAACATGAGCCAGCAGTGTGCCCAGGTGGCCAAGAAGGCCAATGGCATCCTGGCATGCATCAAGAATAGTATGGCCAGCAGGAGCAGGGAAGTCATTGTGCCCCTGTACTCTGCACTGGTTAGGCCGCACCTTGAGTACTGTGTCTGGTTCTGGGCCCCTCAGTTTAAGAAGGACATCGAGACACTTGAGTGTGTCCAGAGAAGGGCAACAAGGCTGGGGAGAGGCCTTGAGCACAGCCCTATGAGGAGAGGCTGAGGGAGCTGGGATTGTTTAGCCTGGAGAAGAGGAGGCTTAGGGGTGACCTCATTGCCCTCTGCAACTACCTGAAAGGTGGTTGTAGCCAGGAGGGGGTTGGTCTCTTCTCCCAGGCCACCAGCACCAGAACAAGGAGACACAGTCTCAAGCTGCGCCAGGGGAGGTTTAGACTCAAGGTGAGGAGAAAGTTCTTCACCGAGCGAGTCATTTGTTATTGGAATGGGCTGCCCAGGGAGGTGGTGGAGTCACCATCCCTGGAGGTGTTCAAGAGGAGATTGGACGTGGCACTTGGTGCCATGGTCTAGTCATGAGGTCAGTGGTGACAGGTTGGACTCGATGATCCTTGAGGTCTCTTCCAACCTTGGCAATACTGTGATACCGTGATCTCTTTGGGTCCCTTCCAACCCCTGACATCCTGTGAGCCTGTGATCCTGTAATAATGAATTATGATATTGCCTGTGAGGATAAAATTTGTTTGAAACCAGAATGTAAATGACATGATCAGTTAAAATTAAATCTGCTGACAAACTAGAGGGAATGTAACAGAGCACCACTAATATGGTATAAGTGGCTGGAGCATGAAATATAGCAAAGCGAGGTCGCTGAGTTTGTTTACCCTGGTGAAGAGAAAGCTAAGAAGGCTTGAAATGATGCTTTATTAGCTAATGACTGTTTATATAGAAGCTTAAGACAAGTTCCTCTGAGGTGGACAACAAAAGCAATAGCTGTTGTTGCAGTAAGGAGAATATTGATTGGCTTTAAGGGGAAAAAAGTTCACAATGAATCTTCATCCTTAGAGATATTCAGAACTTGACTGGGAAGGCCGTTGGAAACCTGGTGTAACTTTGAAGTTGCTCCTACTTTGAGTAGAGGGCTGGTCCAGAGGTTCCTCTAAGTCTAAATAGATTATGATTTTGTGGTAACTTCTATTTAACATCATTATATGTATTTGTGTAGTGTCATGACCTGGGAGGGGACGAGAGGGGAGGAGAGGGGAGGGGGAAGAAAGAGAGAGTGAGAGTCAAGGAGTCAACATTCCCTGGATTCAGTGAGAATTATCACAGGAACTGTCCCAAGTTCTTAGCTTCAGTCTCACACTTGAAAAGGGGGGATACTCTGCAGAAGTGATGGAGTGGTGGATTGAGCTGTGTGGGCAATGTGGAGTGGAGCAGTGTCATGAGCTGGGGGGTGCATGGTGCGGAGTGTAGGGAGTGGTGCAGCGGGACCAGCTGC
The DNA here is from genome assembly GCF_014839835.1 of Dryobates pubescens. NCBI lineage: Eukaryota > Metazoa > Chordata > Aves > Piciformes > Picidae > Dryobates > Dryobates pubescens. The sequence continues at coordinate 435,456 of NC_071656.1, read as the reverse complement.
GTGGGTGGTGTGAGCGGAACTGTAGGGCACCTTGCTAATATGTGGATGCCTGGAAGTTGCTGTTCCCCCAGCACCATATAGCCATGAGCAAGTCAAAAGCTTATGGGTAGGTATTAGGGACCAGGACAACAAAGGGAACCTCAGGGTAGGAGTTATTCTCCTCTCTAAGATGAGTTATATGGTACCTCTTATGGATTTGATGAAATATTTCTATTAGATTAAGATGTTTATTTTAAAAGTAGCTTAAAAAATATATTTTCAAATTTATCTATCTAATTTACTACATTTGCATATTTGAAATCTACATAAGATTTTTGTTATGTCTCCCTATTCCTATGGATGGACTTTTTTTGTGTAGATAGAGGTTGTTGTATAGCTTTAACTTGGTGTTCTTTCACAGCAGTGATATTTAAAGAATGTAATTTGATTTTTTTCCTAAAGAAGATATGTTCTATTAATTACTGAAAAGTTATATGCTGGCCTAGGATCTCATGTGCACTGTGACTGTAAAGCCTGTATCTACATGTGGTGGTTTGAGCCTTAACTGGGAGTTAAGAGCTCAGATGGGGGCAAGGCTGAGAATCTCTCCCCCACTCCCCCCCCCAACAGAGAGGGGAGAAAAGGAAGGAGCAAATCCACCAAACAATAATTTGGAATCGGCTTGGAAGTAGAGAAGTAAAGAGTTGTCTTTAAACTATATATATATATATATATATATATGTGTGTGTATATATATATATAAAACAATAACAGGAAAGGTTCACAAGGGCAAGGAACAAGGATGGATGGGAGTGGGACCAAAAAAAAAATGAATAATACAAAACCAGTCTTTCTCTGAGGAGGCACGGAGGCAGCAGGGAGAAGGATCAGGTCCAACCACGTGGCAGAGGAGCAGGAGGGCAGCTGCAGTGGCTCTCATCCAGCAGAGGCAGGAGCCAAAACGAGAGCCAACAGCTTTTTATACCCTAGTTGGGCAGGGATGGGGGAGTAGAACAGACTCAGCTTCCCAGGGGAAAACGCCCTGCAGGGAGGGTAAAGTACCCGCAAGCCCTCCACCCTGCTTTGTTTTTTTGTTTTCAGAAAAGGGCGTTAACCCACCACACTACAAGCTTTTAAAAATTCTGGATTTGTTAATAATCCATGAATTTAAAAAAGAATTTAATAGTATAATTTGTGGATTTAAAGATGCTTGCTGTTGTCAGTACAGGGAAGAATGGGAATACCTGTCAGAATAATTTGATGACCTTGATAGCTGCAGAAATAGAATTAGAACAAAATATAAGTGCCAAAGATCTATTACTTGAATATCTACTGTAAGCAGATAACTTTTCAACTGGGTATGACAGAGGAAGCATAAGATCCCTGTATATTAATATTATTACAAAATGACTAGTCATCAATAAAATAAGACTATTAAAAAGCATATGCATTTTTTGAATACATCAGGAGAGGTACGTCTGTGTAGAGATATTCAAGTATCAGAGTATATACATTAAGATTGCATCTGTGTGGTTCTTTGGGCTCTGAAAAAAAATAATCAAATGTATAGGTTAGAAGATTATGAAAATGTATGTAAAGTCTTACAGAGAGGAGACTCTCAGCATAAATTACAGTGCAGCAGTCTGGAGGAACTTATTTACATGGCAATCACATCACCACTGATGCTTGGGAAGTCCTAGATTGGACAGAGTAGAAGAAAGATGGTAAACTGATTTGGGAACTGTATTCAGGAACCTGTGGATTGGAATTGAAGACAGAAGAATGGACAGATTTCTTCTTGGATACCAGTCAATGAAGAAGAGAGCTTGGTCCTTGTGATCCCTCAGCTTTATGTGGAATATGATGTATATGGAATGGAATCCCTTATTTGTCAGTTTAGGGTCATCTGTCCTGTCTGTTCCTTCCCCACAGGTGTGGCCTTTTATTTTCTCCACCCCCAATGTGGGGCACAAGATTTATCACTGACCCTGGTCTCCATAGGAGCAAGTAAGCAAGAGCCTTTCTGCACACTAGTCCTTGGTGCTAACTAGAAACACTGAGAGTTATCACTGCTAGAAGCAGCCACTGTATGTGCAAACATGCTGTTAACTGCAGAAAGTGCAGTTACTGAGAAGAGATTGAGCTGAAAAGTAAAAATCACTGAACAGAATTAGTTCTGTTCTAGCTCAAACATGGATGCACTTATTCATACAGCAATTCCCAAGCTTTTCACCTCTGGAAAAGAGAGAAATTACAGGTAAAGATCATGGAAGAAAAGGAAAATACAAGCCGACTCTAATTCCAATTTGGGAATGGTTATGAAGTTCTAAAGCACAGAAGAATGAGATACTCTAATTACTATCCAATAAGAATGATGAAGGCAAAAGCTAGTGAAGGAAGAAATGTCTTCCTTCCAATTTGATGAAATTACTAAATACTTGAATTACATTATGCGGCATTATTGATAAGGCTGTAATGAATAGAATAGAATAGAATAGAATAAACCAGGTTGGAAGAGACCTTCGAGATCATCATGTCCAACCTATCATCCAACATCCAACACTACCCAATCAACTAAACCCTGCAACCAAGCATCCTGTCAAGCCTCGCCCTAAAAAACCCCCAGCGACGGCGACCCCACCACCTCCTCGGGCAGCCCATTCCAATGGGTAATCACTCTCTCTGTGTAAAACTTCCTCCTAACCTCCAGCCTAAACCTCCCCTGACGCAGCCTGAGACTGTGTCCCCTTGTTCTGGTACTGGTTGCCTGGGAGAAGAGACCAACCTCTGCCTCACTACAACCCCCCTTCAGGTAGTTGTAGAGAGCAATAAGGTCACCCCTGAGTCTCCTCCTCTCCAGGCTAAATGAATTGCTTAATTCATGAATGAATTAATGAATGAATTGCTTAATTTCTGATTTAATGTGAAAAAAACACCTGTAAATAATGAAAGTTACAAGAATCTGAAAATTACATTTGGAGGACTGTTATATTTAGCCATATTTGATGTGACTGTTACATCTTCAGCTTCTCCTGGTAGTTTTAGATTGAAAAGGAATTTTATAAAGGATCTATTTTATTCAGATGCTTTTCTAAAGTTTATTCTGAACATTATATTTTTACACTGATACCTAAAGTTTCTGTTATTTTATTTTTTTTTGTTGGGAATCCAGCATCCTGGCCTATATCAGCAATAGTGTGGCAAGCAGGATTAGGGAAGTAATCATGCCCCTGTACTTTGAACTGGTGACACTACACCTTGTGTGAAGGAAAGAAAACAGAGTTGTGGTCAATGAGACAGAGTCTAGTTGGGGGTCTGTATCTAGTGGAGTCCCTCAGGGGTCAGTACTGGGACAAGTACTATTCAATATATTCATCCATGACCTGGATGAGGGCACAGAGTGCACTGTCAGCAAGTTTGCTGATGACACAAAACTGGGTGGATTGGCTGACACACAAGGTTTTGCTGCCATTCAGCGAGACGTAGGCTGGAGAGCTGGGCAGGGAGAAATTTAATGAAGTTCAAGAAGGGCAAATGTAGAGTCTTGCACCTGGGAAAGAACAACCCCATGTATCAGTATAGGTTGGGGACTGACCTGTTGGAGAGCAGTGAAGGGGAAAAGGACCTGGGGGTCCTAGTGGATGGAAGGTTGGCCATGAACCAGCAAAGTGCTCTTGTGGCCAAGAAGGTCAGTCAATGCCATTCTGGGGTGAATTAGAAGGAGTGTGGTTAGGTCAAGAGAGGTACTCCTTCCCTTCTATCTGCCCTGGTGAGGCTGCATCTGGAATATTGTGTCCAGTTCTGGGCACCTCAGTCCAAGAAGGACCTAAAGGAACTGCTTGAAAGAGTCCATTGCAAAGCCACAAAAATGATTAAGGGAGTAGAACATCTCCCTTACGAGGAGAGACTGAGGGAGCTGGGTCTGTATAGTTTGGAGAGGAGAAGCCTGAGGGGTGACCTCATTAATGTCTATAAATATGTATTGCTGTTTAGTTTTGCGCGCATAGGGAGATTCCAGTTTGTTCCTCCGTATTCCAAGTTCTGATTGCTCTAGACTGTTACACTACTGTTTATTAGCTTTCTACCGTGTGTAAGCAACCTGTCATCGATCGGGCAAACTAACCCAAATAAAATTGGCTCAGGAAAGCAATTTTTATATTTAATAAATAATATTCATATTTTATCATATTTACGGCAAATAAATTTATATAACTACAACAAAGGTGGGAGCCAAGAGGATGGAGCCAGGCTCTGCTCAGTGTTGTCCAGTGAGAGGACAAGGGGCAATGGGTGGAAGTTGGGGCATAGGAAGTTCCATGAAAACATGAGGAAAAATGTTTTCACTGTGAGAGTGACGGAACACTGGAACAGGCTGCCCAAGGGGGTTGTGGAATCTCCCTCTCTGGAGATATTCAAGATCCACCTGGATCTAGGTGATCCTGCTCTGGCAGGGGGGTTGGACTGTATGAGCTTTCGAGGTCCCTTCCAGCCTCTAACATTCTGTGATTCTATGATTCTCTGAATATTTGGTTCAGTTTTGGGCTCCTCACTCCACGGAGGTCATTGAGAGGCTGGAGCCAGTCCAGAGAAAGGCAAGAAAGCTGGTGTAGGGTCTGGAGAACAGGGCTGGTGAGGAGCAGCTGAGGGACCTGGGTTTGTTTAGTGTGCAGAAGAAAAGGCTGAGGGGAGACCTCATTGCTCTCTACAACTCCCTGAAAGGAGGTTGGAGTGAGGTGGGGGTTGGTCTCTTCTCCCAATGAAGAAGTGACAGGACAAGAAGAACCATCCTTAAGTTCTGTCAGGGGAGGTTTAGGTTGGCTATTATGAAGAATTTCTTTGCTGCAAGAGTGGTCAGGCATTGGAACAGGTTGCCCAGGGAGGTGGTGGAGTCACCATCCTTGGAGCCGTTCAAGAAACGTGCGGCCTTGGAAGTTAAGGATGTGGTTTCACAGTCATGGTGGTGGTGGGTTGAAGGTAGGACTTGATCTTAAAGGTCTCTTCCAACCAAAACAATTCTAGGATTCCATGATTCTATGAAATTCTGAACCTTCTCTGCCAGTATTGGTTGTATCTTAAATTTTAAGACTGTTATCTTGGCTGAATGTGATATAAGTCCTAATTAGTCATCCTCTGCCATGTTATCTTAGAGCAAAATCAATCATAACTTCACTTTATAGCATTGACCAGCATCCATGGAGCAGTGAGGGTTAAAGGGGGTGATATTCAAGTTAGCATGAAGGTAGGATGCAAAGCTGCACGTAACAAGTTCTCCTCAGTTCTATTGCATGTTCTTTTTATCTTCCTGTACTAGGGAGAGAAGCAGAGAAAGTGTTTCAGTGCTCCATCACCCTCAAAGTAGAAAAGCTGAGGGGATAGAGGAGAACACTACTTGTGCTCCCAATCCCTTAACCAGTCATAGAACCATAGAACGTTCTGGGTTGGAAGTGACCTCTGAAGATCATCTAGTCCAACTCCCCCTGCAGTCAGCAGGGGCATCCTCAACTAGATCAGGTTGCCCAGAGCCCTGTCAAGCCTCACTGAATATCTCCAGGGATGGGGCCCCAATCACCTCCTTGGGCAACCTGTTCCAGTGTTCCACCACCCTCATAGTAAAGAACCTGTTCCTAAAATCCAATCCAAATCTGCACTTGTCACTGCTCTCCATATGGACTTTGAGACGTTGAGCACTACCCTCTGGATGCAGCCAGCCTGTCAATTCCTTATCCACTGAACAGTCCACCCATCAAATCTGTATCTCTCCAACTGGGCAAGTAGGATGTTGTGGGAGACCGTGTCAAAGGGCTTGTAGATGATGAGGCTTGCTGACTCTTAGGTCAGCTTTCTAGGATCAGAGAGGCTATTCCTGCCATAAAAACTAAAGCAAGCATTCATAAATTTATACTCTCAGTAATTATTTATCTTTGCCTTCCAAACTATGGAAAACAGATGTTTGGTTTACATTTTGATGTAATTTCCTATTGTGGCAGGTACATCACCTGCTCCATAACTTTCCCTGGCACCAAGGTCAGACTGACAGGCCTATAGTTTCCTGGATTGTCTTTCTGGCCCTTTGTGTAGATGGGCATCACATTTGCTGGCCTCCACCCAACTGGGATCTCCCTGATCAACCAGGACTGTTGACAAATAATGGTGAGCGGCTTGGTGAGCATATCTGCCATCTCCCTAAGTACCCTTGGGTGAATCCCATCTGGTCCTATAGACTTGTGCACATCTAAGTCTCACAATAGGTCATTTCCTCCTGGATTGTGGGGGCTGCTTTCTGCTCCCCATCCCTGTCTTCCTGTTTCAGAGGCTGAACACTCAAGGAGCAACTGGTGTCACTGACAAATACTGAGGCAAAGTGGGTTCAGCAGCTCAGCCTTTTCCTTGTCTTTGGTCACCAGGTTCCCTCCTACGTCCAGCAGTGGGTGGACATTCTCCCTAGCTCTTCTTTTACTGTTAACATCCTTATGAAAGCACTTTTCTGATCTTTAATGCCACTGGCCAGATTGAGTTCCAGTTGAACTTTGGCCTTTCTAATTTTCTCCTTACATATCCTTGCAAGAGCCTTGTACTCTTCCTGAGTTGCCTGCCCCTTCTTCCATAGCCAGTAGACTTTCCTTTTCTTCCTGAGTTCTACCCAAAGCTCTCTACTTAGCCAGGCTGGTCTTCTGCCCTGCTGGCCCGTCTTCCGATGCACAGAGACAGCTAGTTCCTGTGCCTTGAAGATTTCCCTCTTGAGAAATGTCCAGCCTTCCTGGACTCCCTTGTCCTTTGGGACTACCTCCCAGTGAACGCCTATCCTGGATGGACAAACCCCAAAACACACCCTAACCCAGACAAAGGGCTAAGCACCTATGAATGTGCAAACCTGGACATTTCCTGGGGTCCAAATGGTCCAGGTAAATGTGTAGCATGTGTAACTAACCTTGTAACACACCTGTGAATTGTGTGTACCCCTGGCCATGTTTGGACATGTCCCATTCTATAGGTTAAGCTATCAGATTTCTCTGTTACCAAGGGACATTGTCTTCAGACAGTATTTAAACCAGCTGAGAAGGTAGTCAATTTTCCTTGTTCTTACTGGGAAAGCAAGAAGAGCTGAATGCTGCTGAAGTTGCAGCTGAAGAGTCTGTCCTAGCAGGCAAACCACATCTGGGCCCTGTACATGGAACAAAGCCGGAGGCAGAAAGGGGAAAAGCCTTGAGAGAACTGAATCCTGGAAGAGCTGCACTGCTGCAGCCTGAAGCAATCAAAGCTCCAAGAGCCCTGTGTTGGAGTGCCTGAGAGAGGCCCCTTAGCCCTCTCCAAGCCAAGTGTGCTGGGTTGAGGCAGCCCCCTCTTCCCCACCATGGGCAGAAATAAACACTCAAGACAAACAGATTGCAAAAGTGATGAAAGTTTAAATAGAAAGCAGTGAATGTTTACAGAAAACCCAAAGCACAGTGACAAAGAAAGATCCCAAAGCAAACCCAGAGACATCCCATTCCCACCTGAGGGTACACCCAAGACCCCCAGGGCTCCTTCTTCCCCCTCCCTCTGCTAGGGCAGTCTCAGCTGGCCAGGTCTGAGACTGCCCATCCCCCTGTGGCCTTGGGCCTAACCCGGCCCAAAGCCAGCAGACATCTCCCCCAGTTACCGGCTGGCAGAGGAGGAAGAAAGAGGAAGTGCTAGACCCCGCACTGGATCTTCTAGTGGTGCAAAGAATTATGGTAGAAATACACAATTTCCTGTACAATTTTCTGGACACAGGAAGTAAACACAGCAGGGGGGGCACCCAGCTCAAACTGCAACACGCCACCCCTTATTTCATACCATAATCTTTGCACCTAAATACATCATCAAATCAGAAATCTTCTGATGACATGTCCGGTGAAGTCCATATCTTCATCTGGGCGTCCACTCAAACAGTCTCTCATTCAAGCTCATGAACCAGGAAGAAACCACTTGAATTATAGCTCCAAGAGCCCTGCGCCAGAGTGCATGAGAAGAGAGAGGTCCCTTAGCCCTCTCCAATCCAAGAACCACTTGAATTATTGTTGCAGTGTCTGGAAAGATACCAGAAAAAAGTAGCAAGCTGTGAGTACGCAGCTAATTTGCTATAAAATCCCCCTTGTGGGAAACTGCAGATCGCAGCACCTTTATTTCCAATTTGAATTGCTGTATTGGAAATCCATGATTTTGCTTAAATCATGTAACTGTCTTCATATTCCTTGTATGTGGAATATATTACCCACAACCAAATAACAGAACCTGTAAATATACTTTGTAAATAAGTTTTGGCAGTGCCTGAAGCTACCACCACCAAAATATTAAATATAAATATATTTTATTACAATACCATCAACAGGTCTAAACAAGTCAAAGTCTGCCTTCCAGAAGTCCAAGAATGTAGTTCTATTGACTCCCCTCCTGACTTCACTAAGAATCAAAAACTTCACCATCTCGTGGTCACTTTGTCCAAGACAGCCACCAACCTTTAAATCTCCTCCTAGTCCTTCTCTGTTTACAAGCAGCAGGTCTAGCAGAGAGCTATCCCTTGTTGGCTCATTAACCAGCTGTGTTAGGAAGGTATCTTCCATGTACTCTAAGAACCTCTGGGATTGCTGTGTTGTATTTCCAGCAGATACCTGGTTAAGTTGAAGTCCCCCACAGGAGCAAGGGCTAGCGATTCTGAGACCTTCCTCAGATACCTATGAAACACTTCATCAACCTCATCATTCTGGGTGGGTGGTCTATAGCAGACCCCCATCATGACATCTGCCTTGTTGGCCTTTCCTAATTCTTACTCAAAAGCATTCAATCCTATCATCACTGTCATCATCATGCTCGAGACAGTCGAGACTTTCCCTAACACACAGGGCCACCCCACCGCCTCTCCTGGGCCTATCCCTTCTGAAGAGCCTATAGCCATCCAACAGAGCACTCCAGGTATGGGATTCATCCTACCATGTTTCTGTCAGGGCAATAATATCAGTTTTCCTGCTGGATGATAGCTTCAAGCTTGTTCCCCATGCTCCATGCATTGGCACAGATACCCTTCAGTTGGGGTACCTTTATGCAGGGCAGGGATCTGCTCCCTGCTCGATAGCTCCCAGGCACTACTGTGAGTCCTAGCTCATCAATGGCCCTTGCATTTTCCCTATCACATGGTCCACTGTCCCCTACCTCCCTTCAGGAGGATCAGAAGCAGTGTCAGCTTGTTTACTCTTTTTGGGTTACTTTCCACTGGAAACTGAGGCAGCATTCTTTGGGGAAAAATTCTCCTGTAATTCATGTACTCATGTAGCTAGGACTGAAGTGGGTTTTCCATCCCACTTCCTCATGCCCTCCCCAAGGTCACACAAGTAAAACCACAGGGTGCACCATGGTGGCTAACATCATTCAAGATTATATTGAGCATGTCATCCAAGGTCCAGTATTTTAAACACTGCTTTCACTCAATAGCTCCTGTTTCAACATGTAATGCAAATGTAGTAAATTAGATACATTTGAAAATATATTTTAAAAGCTACTTTTTAAATAAACATCTTAATCTAACAGAAATATTTCATCAAATCCATGAGAGGTACCATATAATTCATATTAGACAGGAGAATAACTGCCAAGTACTGTGTTTAAATGAAACTACGTTCACACTTGGATTATACTGAATATGCCATTCAAGATTATATTGAACATGTGATTCAAGGCCCAGTATTTGAAACACTGCTATAGAATAGAATAAGACTAGACCAGACTAGGATAGACCAGACCAGGTTGGAAGAGACCTTTGAGATCGAGTCCAACCTATCATCCAACACTATCTAATCAACTAAACCATGGCACCAAGCACCCCATCAAGTCTCTTCCTAAACACCTTCAGTGATGGTGACTCCACCACCTCCCTGGGCAGCCCATTGCACTGGCCAATCACTCTTTCTATGAAGAATTTCTTCCTAACATCCAGCCTAAACCTCCCCTGGCACAGCTTGAGACTGTGTCCTCTTGTTCTGGTGCTGGGTGCCTGGGAGAAGAGACCAACCCCCACCTGGCTACAGCCTCCCTTCAGGTAGTTGTAGATAGCAATGATGTCTCCTCTGAACCTCCTCTTCTCCAGGCTGAGCAACCCCAGCTCCTTCAGTCTCTCCTCATAGGGCTTGTGCCCCAAACCTCTCCCCAGCTTTGTTGCCCTTCTCTGGACACGTTCCAGCCAGTCAACATCTTTCCTAAACTGAGTGTCCCAGAACTGGACATAACTCCTGTTGCAACATATGAGATACCAATTGCTTTATTGTCTCACACAGGGTGTGAGATGGCCTGGCCTGACTGTGTGGCCTAAAAGCAGTGCAACAGTGCCACTGAAAGGCCAATGTGCACTCTGCACTCTGCACAGCTGTGGAGGCACCGCCCCTGTCCAGTATGAGGTGAATCATAGAATGGTCTGGGTTGGAAGGGACCTCCAAAGTTCATCTAGTCCAACCCCCTCTGCAGCAAGCAGGGGCATCCTCAACTAAATCAGGTTGCCCAGAGCCCTGTCAAGCCTCACTTTGAATATCTCCAGGGATGGGGCCCCAACCACCTCCCTGGGCAACCTGTTCCAATGTTCCACCAGCCTCATAGTAAAGAACTTGTTCCTAACATCCAGTCTAAATCTACTCTTCTCTAGTTTGAAGCCATTGCCCCTCATCCTATCACTACAGACCTTTGTAAACAGTCTCTCTCCATCCTTGTAGGCCCCCTTCAGGTACTGCAAAGTTGCTATTAGGTCTCCCCAGAGCCTCCTCTTTTCCAGGCTGAACACCCTCAGCTCCCTTGCTCCCTTGTCCTACCTTTGTAGCAGAGGTGCTTCAACCCCTTGATCATTTTCATATCCCTCCTCTGGACCCTCTCCATCAGATCCATGTCCTTCCTATACTGAAGACTCCAGACCTGTACACCAGTACTCCAGGTGAAGTCTCACCAGCGCAAAGTGGCAGAATCACCTCTCTGGATCTGCTGGTAACACTGCTTTTGATACAGCCTAGGATATGATTTGCCTTCTGGGCTGCAAGCGCACACTGTCTGCACATGTTCAGCTTCCTGACCATCAGCACCCCCAAGTCCTTTTCTGCAGGGCTGCTTTCTATCACCTCATCCCCCAGCGTGTATTGATAGCGAGGATAGTTCTGGCTCAGGTGCAGAACCCCGCACTTGCTTTGTTGAACCTCATGAAGTTCACCTAGGCCCATCTCACCAGCTTGTCCAGGTTTCTCTGGATGCCATCCCATCCCTCTGGTGTATTGAGAGCTCTTCTCAGCTTGGTGTCATCTGCACGCTTGCTGATGGTGCACTCGATCCTGCTGTCTATAACATTGATAGAAATATTACACAGCACAGGTCCCAGTAAAGATCCCTGAAGGACATCACTTGTCACTGCTCTCCATCTGGACTTTGAGACGTTGAGCACTACCCTCTGGATGTGACCAGCCAGCCAACTCCTGATCCACTGAACAGTCCACCCATCAAATCCGTATGTCTCCATCTTGACAAGTAGGATGTTGTGGGAGACCGTGTCAAAGGGCTTGTAGAAGTCCAGATAGATCACATACATAGGGCTGGACCTGCTTCAAGGAAGAACTGTTGAGGGCGCAGGAACAGGCTGTGCCAATGTGTCGGAAGATGAGCCACCGGGGCAGACGGCCAGCCTGGATGGGTAATGAACTTTTAATAGAACAAAGGGAAAAAAAGAGGGTATACCATCTTTGGAAGAAAGGGGAGGCAACCCACAGAAAGTTTAAGGATGTTGCTAAAACATGTAGGAAGAAAATTAGGGAGGCAAAAGCACAATTGGAGCTTAAACTGGCCTCTTCTGTGAAGGACAACAAAAAGTCCTTCTATAAATACATGAATAGCAAGAGGAAGTGCAAGGACAGCCTCCACTCCTTGGTTGACATGGAGGGAAACATTGTATCAAAGGATGAGGAAAAGGCAGAGGTACTTAACACCTTCTTTGCCTCAATTTTTACTAGCAGGACAGAATGTCTTCCACACAGCTGGCCTGCAGAGCTGGCAGATGGAACCAGGGAGCTGCATAGTTTCCCTGTGTTCCATGAGCAAGTGATCGGAGCTCTCCTCAGCAGCTTAGACCCCCACAAGTCCATGGGACCAGATGGGATCCATCCTAGGGTGCTGAGAGAGCTGGCAGATGTGCTGGCCAAGCCACTCTCCATCATTTTTCATCAGTCCTGGCTGACTGGAGAGATCCCCGAGGAATGGAAGCTGGCCAACGTGGTACCCATCCACAAGAAGGGCCGGTTGGATGAGCCAGGGAATTACAGGCCTGTCAGCCTGACCTCAGTGCCAGGCAAGATTATGGAACGGGTCGTCCTGAGTGCAATCACACAACACTTAGAGGATGGCCAAGGGATCAGGCCCAGCGAGCATGGGTTTAGGAAGGGCAGGTCCTGCCTGACCAACCTGATCTCCTTCTATGATCAGGTGACCCGCCTGGTGGATGTGGGGAGGCCTGTGGATGTAGTCTACCTGGACCTCAGCAAGGCCTTTGACACCGTTCCCCATAGCAAACTCCTGGCCAAGCTGTCAGCCTATTGCTTGGATGGGAGCACACTGCGATGGGTTAGGAACTGGCTGGAGGGCCGAGCCCAGAGACTGGTGGTGAATGGTGCCACATCCAGCTGGCAGCCAGTCACTAGTGGTGTGCCCCAAGGATCAGTACTGGGCCCCATGCTCTTTAACATCTTTATTGATGATCTGGATGAGGGCATTGAGTCCATCATCAGTAAATTTGCGGATGACACCAAGCTGGGGGCAGGAGTTGATCTGCTGGAGGGTAGAGAGGCTCTGCAGAGGGACCTCAACAGGCTGGACAGATGGGCAGAGTCCAACGGCATGAGATTTAACACATCCAAGTGCCGGGTTCTGCACATTGGCCACAGCAACCCCATGCAGAGCTACAGGCTGGGGTCAGAGTGGCTGGAGAGCAGTCAGGCAGAGAGGGACCTGGAGGTGCTGGTTGACGGTAGACTGAACATGAGCCTGCAGTTCGCCCAGGCAGCCAAGAGGGCCAATGGCATCCTGGCCTGCATCAGGAACAGTGTGGCCAGCAGGAGCAGGGAGGTCATTGTGCCCCTGTACACTGCACTGGTTAGGCCGCACCTCGAGTACTGTGTCCAGTTCTGGGCCCCTCAGTTTAGGAAGGATGTTGACTTGCTGGAACGAGTCCAGAGAAGAGCAACAAAGTTGGTGAGGGGTTTGGAACATAAGCCCTACGAGGAGAGGCTGAGGGAGCTGGGGTTGCTTAGCCTGGAGGAGACTCAGGGGCGACCTTATTACTCTCTACAACTACCTGAAGGGAGGTTGTAGACAGACGGATGTTGGTCTCTTCTCCCAGGCGGCCAGTACCAGAACAAGAGGACACAGTCTCAGGCTGCGCCAGGGGAGGTTCAGGCTAGATGTTAGGAAAAAGTTCTATACAGAAAGAGTGATTGCACATTGGAATGGGCTGCCTGGGGAGGTGGTGGAGTCGCCATTACTGGAGGTTTTCAGGAGAAGACTTGATGGGGTGCTTGGTGCCGTGGGTTAGTTGTTTGGGTGGTGTTGGATTGGTTGATGGGTTGGACGCGATGATCTTGAAGGTCTCTTCCAACCTGGTTTATTCTATGTATTCTATGTAAAAGAGTTGTTGAGAATCTCAGCCTTCTCCTCATCCATTGTTCCTAGTTCCCCACTGTTGCTCATCATGGGGGGGTATACTTTCTTTAACTTTCCTTTTCTGGTTAACATACCTGTAGAAGCCTTTCTTGTTTACATCCCTTGCCAAGTTCAGTTCCAGTTGCGCCTTGGCCTTCCTGATCTCGTCCCTACACAACTGGGCAATGTCCCTAGACTCTTTCCAGGATGCCTGTCCCTGCTTCCACTGCCTGTGTAGTTCCATCCTGCCTTTTAGTTTGACCAGCAGGTCTCAACTCTGCCATGGTGGTCTCTTGGCTTCCTTGCCCCGTTTCTTACACCTGAGGATTGAGATCTCTTACACTCTATGGAAAGCATCCTTAAAGATCTGCCAGCTCTGTTCCACTCCCTTGTCTCTAGGGCCATTTTCCAAGGGATCCTATTGCTAACTCCCCAAAGAGCGGGAAGTTTGCTTTCTTAAAATTTAGGGTCCTAACTATGCCTCTCATGGGCTTCATACCCCTTAGGACAGTGAACTGCAGTAGTGCATGATGGCTGCAGCCCAGGCTGCATTCAACTTTGACATCCCTGATGACTTCACTTGCATTTGTGACCAACAGGTCCAATAACGCATCCCCTTGGGTAGGGCTGTTAATTTCTTGTCTTAAGAAGTTGTCATCTAGGCACTCTAGGAGACTCCTAGATTACCTACAGCTTGCTATGTTACTTTTCCAACAGCTGTTGGGGTAGTTAAAATCCTCTAGATAAGAGCCTGTGATCATGATGTCTTCTCGAGCTGGAGTAAGAAGGCTTCATCAGTAGGCCCCGCTTGATTGGGTGGCCTGTAGTAGAGTCCTACCACAAGGCTCCCTTTGTTGTCCCAATCCCTAATACCTACCCATAAGCTTTCAACCTGCTCATGGATATTCTTGATGGCGTGATAGGGGAACAGCAACTTCCAGGCACCCACATATTAGCAGGGTGTCTGACAGCTCCGCTCAGCACCACCCACACATCTAGGTGGGTGTGGGTGTCATCTAGGCACTCTAGGAGCATTCTATGCCCTGAAGTCTCTCTTCATAGTCCTTGGACTTTTCATTACTTCATCACTGCCTACCTGAAAGATCAGCAGTGGATCATAGTCCAAGGACTGCACTAGGGAAGGAAACTTTCTTCTTACATCACTCCAGGGCCCCAGGAGACAGCATATTTCCCAAAGAGATGGGTCTGGCCTGCATATCTGGCCTTGTACTCCCTTCAGAAGTGTCACCTATGACAATGACCCATCTTTTATTCTTTACTGAAGAGGTTTTGATGTGGGGGTCTAGACTGACTAAACCTCGGAAGCTCCTCCAAGCTGGGTGATCCATCACTCTTGTCATCGGTCACTTCCCCTTGCAGGGCACTGTATCTGTTTTGCAAGAGCAGCTGGGAAGGTGAGGTAGTTATGTGGGACACGTGCTCATGGTGCCTATCGTGCCGAGCAGGAACCTGCTGCCATTGCCCACTATCTTTTGAGTCACCGCATTCAGCCAGGGGATGAGAGCATAGGGAGCTCTCCATAGCATGAGCTGTCAGCCTCTTGGGTTTCTGCCACGGGGGTGTGGGGGATGTGTCAAGGTGCCATGGGTTGAGTTGAACCTGCCTGCTGTCGTACCATACTGCAGTCATGCCAGCTTCAAAAATGAAAGTGCTAACCGGAGCAAAGTATTATGGGGCTTGAAGTTCAGATTGCAACATGGGAGTCTTCCTGTGCCAGTTTCTGCTTCTGGCTTCCGGGTTCTTGGTTGTTGGCTTTTTCCATGGCAGTGAGATGAGTGGGAGTGAGACAGATCACTGGTTTTCTTTTATGTTATTTTTTTTCTTTTCCTGTATTTCACTGCACTTCTTCTGCAAATATTATTAATTAGATTATTATCTAAGGTAATTGTGCATTTATGTTATCTCATTTATTCAGTAAACTCTTATCTCTTTTTGTGTGTTACTTTTCCCTCACATCTGTGTTGGAGGGTTAACCCTTGTGTTAACTCATTACATCGTGTAACTCCCTACTATTTTAAAAAGTATATAAAAACATTTAATTCTGGAAACTTTTAACAGAAGTGCTGTCATAGGAAATTGTAGCTCTGGTATGGAAATTGGAAATTTGCTCTCTTGTGACTAAGTCTGTATGATGTACTCAGTCACAGTATTTTATTTGAATGAGAACAAGAGGATATTAATTGATTCTCTTTTTGCCTCTCCCTTATTCTTTATTTACTTTTTTTTAGGACAGATTATGAAAGAAAAGTAGTTTATTGCAATATGTGGAAGTTTAAAACTGACTATAAGGCAAGGCTTCTTAAATTTATAGTAGCATGTTTTCTATTTTAAAGGAAAAGTCCAGTGCTCACCTAAATTATAAAGTAGCTAATAAATTAATTTTGCTGATTTACTTTGTGCCGCTGCAGAGATGAGCTGTAATCACTGTGCTGCAGTTACATCAATACAATGCTATTCAACATATAAGAAATTAAAACCACTTAAAAATATTTTCATTCTAACTAAAGATTTAATAATGTAAACTAAATAAAACATAAGTGTATTTAAAGTATTCTATTTAATCTAATGCTTTAAAAAACCCCAAACTATAGAGACCTAATACCCTAGCCCTTCTTTAAAATTTAATTTTAATCCACCTGATTTTATCTCTAGTATTTTAAGAAATATATTGGCTTAGTCATATCTAAGTTATTATTGAAATGTAAAGGTATAATAAGTTAAAGAATACCCTAGAGTATGGACAATGAAACATTTAAACATACATACCAAACTTCTGAATCTGAGATGTTACTTATCTTTACATCACCACTGAGCCTCTGTATTACTGCATATAAACAGATCTTTTTTTCCCCTTTATTTTATTTTCTACATTTCTCATGCACATACATAGCTAAGCCATGGAAAAACTGGTGTTTTTGTTGAGGAGACAATGTATTTCAACCAAAAGGAATGTTTCAAAACTGCAGAGCTTGAACCTTTGTATGGTAACTAGTGATCAGAGTCCTCTGGTCATTTTATTGATAGTCAGATGCTGCCATATCTGAATATGATTCTTTTTATTGGCTTTTTTTTGTGGGTGTAATTTTGTTTGTGGGGTTTTATTGATGGTTGGTTAGTGTGGTGGGTTTGCTTGTTTGTTTTTCTTTCTTGGTTACAGTATCACAGTCTCACAGTATCACTAAGGTTGGAAGAGACCTCAAAGATCATCGAGTCCAACCTGTCACCACAGACCTCATGACTAGACCATGGCACCAAGTGCCACATCCAATCCCCTCTTGAACACCTCCAGGGATGGTGACTCCACCACCTCCCTGGGCAGCCCATTCCAATGACGAACGACTCACTCAGTGAAGAACTTTCTCCTCACCTCGAGCCTAAACTTCCCCTGGCGCAGCTTGAGACTGTGTCCCCTTGTTCTGGTGCTGGTTGCCTGGGAGAAGAGACCAACCCCTTCCTGGTTACAACCACCTTTCAGGTAGTTGTAGAGAGCAATGAGGTCACCCCTGAGCCTCCTCTTCTCCAGGCTAAACAACATCAATTTGCTCAAGCTGACCAAATTTTCTTTTGTCTTATCTTGCATCTTTTTTGTTTCTGAGACCAAAAGATTGCTTTTTGATTCCTTCATGTGCCTTGATATTTGTTTTATAGATTGTACTACCCACATTTGACAAAATTTACTTAGATTTCAGCAGAGGTTATTGTCTGTGTTTCATGTATGTTATTGAATTTTAAAATATTTTAGGTAAGACAACAATTTTAATTTTGTTTTGTGGTTTGTTTGTTTGCTTGTTTTTTTAGTGCTTGGGACATGGGAAGTAATGATAGCCGGCACCTGAACTAATATATCTGTGTAGGTGCTACCATCCCAGAATTTCAGGATGAATGGGGATATGCCTCATGTTCCCATCACTACTCTTGCAGGGATTGCTAGCCTTACAGACCGTAAGTACTCTTAGTTGTTTATTTTTATTTTATTATGTTCCATTCTACTACTTCAAGTAAACACTTGCATTTTCAAAACACAAAAAATAGTTTTATTTTTTATGTTCTTATAAGTAAATCTATTGAAAATAAGAGTTGGTATTACAGAATCACAGAATCAGCCAGCTTGGAAAAGACCTTTGAGATCATCAAGTCCGACCTATCACCCAACACCATCTAATCAACTAAACCATGGCACCAAGTGCCTCATCCAGTCCAATTTTAAACACTTCCAGGGGTGGTGATTCTACCACCTCCCTGGGCAGCCCATTCCAAAGGCCAATCACTCTTTCTGTGAAGAATTTCTTCCTAACATCCAGGCTAAACCTCCCCTGGCACAGCTTGAGACTGTGTCCTCTGGTTCTGTTGCTGGTTGCCTAGGAGAAGAGACCAACCCCCACATGGCTACAACCTCCTTTCAGGTAGTTGTAGACAGCAATAAGGTCTCCTCTGAGCCTCTACTTCTCCAGGCTCAACAACCCCAGCTCCCTCAGCCTCTCCTCATAGGGCTTGTGCTCCAAACCCCTCACCAGCTTTGTTGTGCCAGACCCCTCACCAGCTTTGTTGCCCTTATCTGGACATGTTCAAGCAACTCAACATCTTTCTTGAATTGAGGAGCCCAGAACTGGACACAGTACTCAAGGTGTGACCTAACCAGTGCTTAGTACAGGGCAGAATGACTTCCCTGCTCCTGCTGGCCACACTGTTCCTGATGCAGGCCAGGATGCCATTGGCCTTCTTGGCCACCTGGGCACACTGCAGGCTCATGTTCAGCCTACTATCAACCAGTACCCCCAGGTCCCTCTCTGCCTGGCCATTCTCCAGCCACTCTGTTTCCAGCCTGTAGCACTGCATGGGGTTGTTGTGGCCAGTGTGTAGAACCCAGCACTTGGATGTGTTAAATCTCATGCTGTTGGATTCTGCCCATCTGTCCAGCCTGTCGAGGTCCCTCTGCAGAGCCCTCCTACCCTCCAGCAGATCATCTCCTGCCCCCAGCTTGGTGTTATCTGAAAATTTACTGATGATGGACTCAATCCCCTTGTCCAGATATTGAACAGGATAGGGCCCAACATTGGTCTCTGGGGGACACCACTAGTCACTGGCTGCCAGCTGGATGTGGCACCATTCATCACCACTCTCCAGCCAGTACTTAACCCAGCTCAGAGTGCTGCTGTCCAAGCCATGGGCTGACAGCTTGGCCAGGAGTTTGCTGTGGGGGACAGTGTCAAAGGCCTTGCTCAGGTCCAGGTAGACTACATCCACTGCCTTCCCCACATCTACCAGGCAGGTCACCTGATCATAGAAGGAGATCAGGTTGGTCAGGCGGGACCTAAATCTATGCTGTCTGGGCCTGAATTAACATTAAAAATGTTAATTTTGTCATTGCTTAAATTAAAAAAATATTGAAATGAAATATAGTAATCTAAATGTGTAATGAAATGTAGATTAAAAAAAGCCTTAAATAAACCCAAAACTTAAAATACAGGAATTAATTGTTTATTTGGAATATCATTCAGTAACATATCTGGGTACCCCACAAATAAAGAAAAACATGTATGTTTATGGGTAGTTTATAATTTATCTTATTGTCTTCCCTGAAGATAGAGAAAAAATTAGATTCAAGACAATCTCATGCAAGTAATGGACGCCAGATATTTTAATCTATTATACACTTTTATCTGAATTACAGTTTATTCTAAATACAGTAATGAGATGCATTCTACAGGGGGAAAGAAATACTGGAATTCTACCCTCCCTCCTCCCCTTATTTTTTTAAAAAATAATTTCAAAATGTGAGAGCACTAAAAGAGTATATTTCACAGTTGTTTTTTTTTTTTCCCCTGAAGCTATTTTTAATTTAATCAGACTGGGAAATTCAAGTCAGGGTCAGCTTGTTTTTGTGGATGCATGAAAGGAACTTGAGAAGATTGCTTACATAAAAATGAATACAGCAGAAGAATAAACTGAGAATTTAATCAGTGGATTAAATTGGTTGTTGGGTTGCTTAATTTTTTTGGTGGTGTCTTTGTTTGGTTGGGTTTTTTTAATCTACCACTAACTTAAATATGAAGGTCAGAATAAAACACAGTACTGCATGGAGTTACAAGGATTTTGCATTTCTTTCCTTCTCTTGATCCATGTTTTCACCTCCAAGAGAAAACTGCCATAGTATTAAATAACTTAATATTCCGTAATGTTTAAAAGTATGGTTTTATTCATAATACTTAGCACAGTTAAATATTTACAATAATCTATTATTGTAAATAATATAGTAATATAATTTATGGACATGACTGAATTACTTTGTTTAAAACGGAATCCAAACTTTGTGTGTGTGTGTGTGCTCATGATTAAATCAGTTGTGGTGGTTTGGCCCAGGCCTGGAGGCCAGATGCCCACCAAAGCCGCTCTATCACTCCCCCTCTTAAATGGACAGGGGAGAGGGGAAAAATAGAAGCAATTATAATTTCAGGCAGGGAGAAAGAAATTATAACCTCTCCAGCATAGCTCTCACAGAACAGCAGCCCTACAAGCATGAGAAACACATAGCCATTATCTGCCTCGGCATGTTCCTAAACAAACAAAGTATTTCCAAAACAAAGCAAATGTTATCAACAAGCCACGTGACCAGCACAGAAGCTTGTATCTTAAGCAGGCTTATAGAAAAACTGCAGAATTACAGCTATGATATATTTTTCCCGAGTTTTGGCACCAAAATAGACTGTGGTGGTTTGGCCCTGGCCTAGGGGCCAGATGCCCACCAAAGCTGCTCTAACACTTCCCCTCTTAAATGGACAGGGGAGAGGGGAAAAATATAACAAAATCCAGTAATAAGATAGAAGCAATTTTAATGACAATAATAAGCAAAAAGCAATAGACAGCGTGGAAGTGAAAGCAAACAGAGAGAGAGAGAGATGTTAGTCTCTACTTCCCATCAGCAGGACGATGGTCAGTCTCAGGCAGCTTGGTGGTTGCTTAGGAGGATAGACGCCATGGACAAATCCCCCACTTCCTACTTTCACTTCATTCTTATATCTGAGCTGACCTCATATGGTATGGAATACCCCTTTGGCCAGTCTGAGTCAGCTGGCTCAGCCGTGTCCCCTCCCAAGATCTTGCCCGCCCCTCAGTGTACTCTTGGGGCAGGGAAATGTTGAAAGGACACAGCCTGGATACTTATTCAACAATAGCCAAAACACTGCTGTGTTATCAATCACTGCTGCAAAACACACCACTAGAAAGATGCTGTGAGGATAATTAACTCCAGCTTAGCCAAACCAAATACATCAATCCAGAAATCTTTCCTATATTTCAAATGTAATTGCCAAGTTTTCTTTCTTTGATGATGGAGATCGGAATCAATACGGATGACCAATATGATCGAAGCATTGTTCAGTTTAATTAAGGAACCTCTACAGCTTATATAGACACACAAACTCACAGAGCATGGTTGGTATAATTTCATTGGTTCCCCACAATTGTCCACACATCCTACTGTTATACATTATTGGTTAAACTACTAATATCACGTGAAGTTGTTGATTGACGTATATATCCTGTTATTCCAAGATAACTCTTTGTTTTAGTTACACACTGCTAGCACAGCACTATTTTGCTAAACTAATAGTTACTTCTACACTTATGCTAAGCATGGCCTACCACTATATCAAGCTCTAAGCTTATATTACCAGATTGCTCATGCTACTTATTGCTATGATTGCAACATCTTTCTTAATCACATGAGTAAGAGAATGTCCATCTTTATATGATCATGTTTAATGAAATAATTCTGAACTGTTTTCTTATAACAGTTTTGAACCAGCTGCCTCTTCCATCACCTTTACCTGCTACAACAACAAAAAGCCTGCTTTTCAATGGACGGATAGCTGAAGAGGTGAATTGCCTTCTGGCTTGCAGAGATGAAAATCTGGTTTCACAGCTTGTCCACAGTCTCAATCAGGTGTCAACAGATCACATGTATGTGTTTTGAACTTCAACTATATCAGATCACCATCATTGTTCCTTGAAGTTAAAACTGAGAAGAGTGTTTGTGAGGATATGAAAATCAGAATATGGAGGGTTTTTTATTAGGCTACTTTAGTGGATTACCACTCTAAATTGTTTCTGTCAATCAGTACATTAGTAATTGTCTGACAACTATTATCCATAACTAATTTTATTATTTTTTAAAATAGACTGGCTGCTTGTTGTGTTGTTGCTAGTTAGGAGTACAAACTGTGGTATTGATTGTACAATAGTAATTTGTGTTCCACTTTTGTTAATAATGCACATAAAATATATACTCAGTATTACACAAAATGATAGTTTTTTGAGACACCTGTGTGTTTTATGATTAGATATTGAATTTAAGTATTTTAAGAATTGAACCAGCAAGTATGCTAATGAATTATCTTTTTTTAAATGTATTTTGGGTTTTGTCATTTTCCGCTCGGGTCCTTTGAATTGTCTTATGTTGACAGTCCTGTCTTTTTCCTACATGTTCCAATCAATTGATTAAATGAAATGGAAGTAACTTTTAAAAGTCCTCAAAGCAAACAAGTGAAAGCACTGATTTATAGAAAATCCATTA
Organism: Dryobates pubescens; assembly: GCF_014839835.1. Taxonomy (NCBI): domain Eukaryota; kingdom Metazoa; phylum Chordata; class Aves; order Piciformes; family Picidae; genus Dryobates; species Dryobates pubescens. The sequence goes on along the minus strand of NC_071656.1, from coordinate 413,213 downwards.
CATTTTTGATGGTTCAAAGGGAATCCTGTGATGTCAAAGATATGCCACTTTTCCTGTTTAAAAAATAATAAATTCAAAGCATTGGGCTGCAACCTGAATTCACACATATCTTATTTTCAGTCTTACAGTAATACTTTCTTGATGTTATGCCAAAGTGTTCTTTTTTGGAGAAGATCATGATACAAAAGTGGGCATAAGAAACTTTTAATATTATAGTCTGAAACTGACAGCCATGTATATGTAAGTGGTTATTAAGAGAAAATAATTCTGAATGCTAGTAGGAATACCTGTTCTTCCATTCCTTAAAAAAAGAAATAGAGGCAGGGAACAGTGCTTTTCAGACTTAGTTTTTTCTATATTTTAATAGCAAATTGTCATATTTTGTTTTAGGGTTTGGTGCATGTGTGTTTGTGTATTTTTGTTTCTGGGGTTTTTTTTTGTTTGGCTGGTTTTGTTTGGTTGTTTTTTTATTTTACTTGACTCATGATTTCTTATAATTTGAAAATGCATTTGCTGCTATTTGCTTATTTCCACAATTATAGAGAATTGAAAGATAACCTTGGCAGTGATGATCCAGAGGGAGATATACCAGTCTTGCTGCAGGCTGTCCTGGCAAGGAATCCTAATGTTTTCAGGGAGAAAAGCATGCAAACCAGATATGGAGTACAAAGTGGTAAGAACTTTTGATTATTTATTGATTGTGTTTTATGTTGTTCTGTAAGTTTAGGGCACTGACACAAACCACAAATATATATGGTGAACAACTGTGATAGCTATGCCTTACCTTGTATTTGATAGTGATATAAATTTATGTATCTTGACATCTAAGAGTGATTGTATTAGAATAAGCATGGCAATAAAATCTGTGTATTTTTGTAAAGAATAATGTTTATTTTCACTACAAAGTTCAGTTTCTAGGGTGAGTGATTGGATTGTATTTTAAAGTAATTTTTATTAGAATTTCTTTATGGCTAGATTCATATTTTTATCTTAGTAAATAGTTGAAGTTGGGAAAATATGCCTTGATCTTACTGAAAATCTGTTCAGCTATAGTGTATCTTAATAGTTCTGGGGCAATTTGTGGTGCCTTACAGATTTTCTTTTCTGAGGTTTAGTGAGATATACTGCTGTGGTGGGTTTAGAGGCAGACCCCCTCCCCACAACAACCATCCTCTGCTACCAAGAATGTGCTGGGTTGAGGCAGCCCCCTACCCCCACCACAGGCAGGAATAAACACTCAGGACAAACGGATTGCAAAAGTGATGAAAGTTTAAATGGAAAGCAGTGAATGTTACAGAAAACCCAAAGTGCAGTGACAAAGAAAGATCCCAAAACAAACCCAGAGGCATCCCATTCCCACCTGAGGGTACACCCAAGACCCCCAGGGCTCCTTTTTCCCCCTCCCTCTGCTGGGCTAGTCTCAGCTGGCCAGGCCTGAGACTGCCCATCCCCCCGTGGCCTTGGGCCTAGCAGGCCCAAAGCCAGGAGACATCTCCCCCAGTTACCGGCTGACAGAGGAGGAAGAAAAGAGACAGTGCTAGACCCCGCATTGGATCTTATAGTGGTGCAAAGAGTTATGGTAGGAAATACACACAATTTCCTGTGTCCATCCCTCTGGGCTGGACTTCTGGACACAGGGAGTGAACACATCAGGGGGCACCCAGCTCAAACTGCAACAACTGCTGAAAAGCAAAGATGGAGGAGAGACCAAGCTAAGGATTAATCAGACATATTCTACTTGTAGATGTGGAGACTTTTGAATTTGAAACCGAAATATTTTCTTTAAATACTAAAAACTATGAAAAAACTATAAGAAACAACCTCAGACTGCGAGCTGCGAGGCAACTGCATCAGCACCAGCTAGCTCTGTGCTGTGCCAAGATCTTTAGAAGAGAAAAGAGGGCTCCCGGACACAAGGAAACTGAGCGAGAGAATGGGGGAGAGGCAACCTGACTTGGAGGCTCTTGCGAGGTTACCTGTGAGGGCGATGTGGCTGGGGGCGTTCCCAGAGAAGCCGCGGGAAATTTAAACCCCGGCGACAGCGGCAGAGGCTCTCAGACTGCGAGCTGTGAGGCAACTAGCCTATTCGCTAGTTGCAACCTAGTGAGTGGGGCGGGAGAGGGAGGGGGTGTGGTCAGACAGCTGAGAGCACCTGGCTGTTGGTGCAGGCAGGCTAACAGGGACAGGGAGTACAAATAGTGACTGAGTGTACCCCAGGGGCTCCTTTTGAATTAGCTCAGTTGGAACCCAGTGAGTGGGTTGTGAGGTATCGCAGGGGCTCCTTTTGAATTAACTCACTAATTGTCACAAGCAGGGTGTGTGGGCTGAACACAAGGTGCTTCAGTCTTACTGAAGGCATAATGGTGACTACTTGGAGAAGGAAGACTGTGTTCTCTGCACCTACCAAAATGGATAGTGGCACCCAGGCCACAGGTTGTGAGGAATGCCACAGCCTTTTACAGGCAATTGGGGGTAACACTAACTATGTGTGTGTGAGGTGTGAGCAGGTTTTTGACCTGCTTAGCCAGCTGGTACAGCTCCAGGATGAAGTGATGGAGCTCAGGGAAGAGGTGAGTAGGTTAAGAAGCATGAGGGAGAGTGAAAAGGAAATTGATAACTTTCACAAACTGATCTTTACAAGTACAGCACAGGAGTCAACTCTTAGTGGAGCAGAAGATTTGATATCCTCTCATCAGGTAGCCCCCCAGACTTCCTGCAGTAATTCACATGTGCAGGGTCAATGGGAACAGGAAGCTACCTGACGAAACAAATGATACAAATGGAGCAAACGTGCTCCTTTGAGAAGCACACCATCCACAGTGCCCTTGCAGAACAGGTATGAGGCTCTGAAGGAGGAAATGGTTGCAAGCAAGGACAGGGACTCATAAAGGCCAGAGGTACCACCAAGGCCAGCCTGCCTCAGGCCAGCCATAAAGACTGACCCATAAAAGAAAAACCGAAGGGTCATTGTTGTAGGTGACTCCCTGCTGAGGGCAGCGGACCCACTTCATAGAGAGGTCCAGGATGACCAACTCCAACCCAGAACCCTACTCTACACCTCTGTCTCCCTGGTGCCTGGGTAAAGGATGTTGTAGGTAAACTTCCTACCCTTGTGAGTCCTGCTGTTTTTTCAGGTGGATAGTGATGATGCAGCAGTGAGAGGCTCACAATCAATTAAAAGAGACTTCAGGACCTTGGGGCAACTGCTAAAGGTATCAGAAGCTCAAGCTGTGTTCTCCTCCATCCCTCTGACATCAGCAATGGATGAGGGAACATTTAGGCAGAGCCAAGAGGTCAATTCATGGTTCTGGGACTGGTGTCATAGACAGGGCTTTGGATTTTATGATCACAGCTCAGTTTACAAGGCACCAGAGCTGCAAGCAACCAATGGGATGCACCTGTCACAGAGGGGCAAAAGGATTCTAGGGCAGAAGTTGGCAGGGCTCATTGATAGGGTTTTAGAATTCTGCTGGTTTAGAATAGAATAGAATTAACCAGGTTGGAAGAGACCTTTGAGATCATCGTGTCCAACCTATCATCCGACACCACCTAATCAACTAAACCATACAACCAAGCATCCTGTCAAGCCTCGCCCTGAACACCCCCAGCGTCGGCGACCCCACCACCTCCTCAGGCAGCCCATTCCAATGGGCAATCACTCTCTCTGTGTAAAACTTCCTCCTAACCTCCAGCCTAAACCTCCCCTGACGCAGCCTGAGACTGTGTCCTCTTGTTCTGGTACTGGTTGCCTGGGAGAAGAGACCAACCTCTGCCTGTCTACAACCCCCCCTCAGGTAGTTGTAGAGAGCAATAAGGTCACCCCTGAGTCTCCTCTTCTCCAGACTAAGCAACCCCAGCTCCCTCAATCTCTCCTCATAGGGCTTGTGCTCCAAGCCCCTCACCAACCTTGTTGCCCTTTTCTGGACACGCTCCAGCAAGTCAACATCCTTCCTAAAGTGAGGGGCCCAGAACTGGACACAGTACTCGAGGTGCGGCCTAACCAGTGCAGTGTACAGGGGCAGAATGACCTCCCTGCTCCTGCTGGCCACACTGTTCCTGATGCAGGCCAGGATGCCACTGGCCCTCCTGGCTGCCTGGGCGCACTGCAGGCTCATGTTCAGTCTACCATCAACCAGCACCCCCAGGTCTCTCTCAGCCTGACTGCTCTCCAGCCACTCTGACCCCAGCTTGTAACTCTGCATGGGGTTGCTGCGGCCAATGTGCAGAACCCGGCACTTGGATGTGTTAAATCTCATGCCATTGGACTCTGCCCATCTGTCCAGCCTGTCGAGGTCCCTCTGCAGAGCCTCTCTACCCTCCAGCAGATCAACTCCTGCCCCCAGCTTGGTGTCATCAGCAAATTTACTGATGATGGACTCGATGCCCTCATCCAGATCATCAATAAAGATGTTAAAGAGCATGGGGCCCAGCACTGATCCTTGAGGCACACCACTGGTGACTGGCTGCCAGCTGGATGTGGCACCATTCACCACCACTCTCTGGGCTCGGCCCTCCAGCCAGTTCCTAACCCATCGCAGTGTGCTCCCATCCAAGCCATGGGCTGACAGCTTAGCCAGGAGTTTGCTGTGGGGGACGGTGTCAAAGGCTTTGCTGAGGTCCAGGTAGACTACATCCACAGCCTGCCCTGCATCCACCAGACGGGTCACCTGATCATAGAAGGAGATCAGGTTGGTCAGGCAGGACCTGCCCTTCCTAAACCCATGCTGGCTGGGCCTGATCCCTTGGCCATCCTCCAAGTTCTGTGCGACTGCACTCAAGATGACCTGTTCCATAATCTTGCCTGGCACTGAGGTCAGGCTGACAGGTCTATAATTCCCTGGCTCATCCAACCGGCCCTTCTTGTGGATGGGCACCACGTTGGCCAGTTTCCAGTCGTCTGGGATGTCTCCAGTGAGCCAGGACTGCTGAAAAATGATGGAGAGCGGCTTGGCCAGCACATCTGCCAGCTCTCTCAGCACCCTGGGATGGATCCCATCTGGTCCCATGGACTTGTGGGGATCCAAATGGCTAGAGCAGATCACCAACTACCCCATTCTGGAACAGAGGAAGACTATGCTGCTCCCTAACTCCTTCTGCCAGCTCTGCAGGCCAGCTGTCTGGAAGACATTCTGTCCTGCTAGAAAAAATTGAGGCAAAGAAGTTATTAAGTAACTCTGCCTTCTCCTCATCCTTTGTTACAACATTCCCCTCCGTGTCCACCAAGGAGTGGAGGTTGTCCCTGCCCTTCTTCTTGCTATTAATGTATTTATAGAAGGACTTTTTGTTGTCCTTCACAGCAGAGGCCAGTCTAAGCTCCAAATGTGCTTTTGCCTCCCTAATTTTCTTCCTACAAGACCTAGCAACATCCTTAAACTTTTCATGGGTTGCCTCCCCTTTCTTCCAAAGATGATACACCCTCTTTTTTTCCCTTAGTTCTTTTAGAAGCTCATCACCCATCCAGGCTGGCCGTCTGCCCCGGCAGCTCCTCTTCCGGCGCATTGGCACAGCCTGATCCTGTGCCTTCAAGAGTTCCTCCTTGAAGTAGTCCCAACTCTCCTGGACCCCTTTGTTTCTAAGGGCTGTCTCCCAAGGAACCTTCTGAGTTAGTTCCTTGAGCAACCTGAAGTCCGCCCTCCGGAAGTCCAGAGTGGAGGTCTTCTTGCTGCCCCTCTTAGCTTGACCAAATACTGAAAATTCAATTATCTCATGGTCGCTGGCCCCTAAACAGCCTCCGACCACCACATCACCCACCAGCCCTTCCCTGCTGGTGAAGAGGAGGTCTAGCATAGCCTTACCTCTGGTAGGCTCACTCAGCACCTGGGATAAGAAGCTGTCCTCCATGCATTCCAAGAACCTCCTGGACTGTCTCCTCTCTGCTGTGTTGAGTTCCCAGCAGATGTCAGGCAGGTTGAAGTCACCCATGAGAACAAGGTCAGGCGATCTTGAGACAGCCTTAAGTTGCCTAAAAAATGCTTCATCAACTTTTTCTTCCTGGTTGGGTGGTCTATAACAGACTCCAACCAGGATTAGCCTTCCCTCTAATTCTCACCCATAGGCACTCAACCTGATGATCCCTAATCTCCATCTCAATGGCATCTAGTGCCTCCCTGATGTACAGGGCCACCCCTCCACCCCTTCTTCCCTGCCTGTCTTTTCTGAAAAGCCTGTAGCCATCAATTGCAGCGCTCCAGTCATGTGAGTCGTCCCACCACGTCTCTGTGATGGCAACTACATCATAACTTTCCTGCTGCAGCAAGGCTTCCAGCTCCTCTTGTTTGTTACCCATGCTTCGTGCATTAGTGTACATGCACTTCAGCCGGGCTACTGGTTTCACCTCTGGCTCAAGCTTATCACCCCCAGTCTCCTGCCTGGGGGGACTGGTTTCAGCCCCTTCCCCCTTCGAATCTAGTTTAAAGCCCTATCTATGAGACCTGCCAATTGCCTTCCTAGAATCTTTTTCCCTTTGAGGGATAGGCCATTTTCATACACTCTGATCTTTCCCCTCCTCTGGGACAGATGTGCTTCATCTGTTGCCAGCTGACCTGGTGCATTAGACAGTTTTTCAATATCGAAAAACCCAAAATTCTTTTGACTACACCAGCCTCTAAGCCACTTGTTGATTATGGCTGCTGTCCTGTTCCTTATGGTATTCCCTCCTGTAACTAAGGGTATAGATGAGAAAATTATTTGAGCACCAGACCCCTCAATGAGATCCCCCAGGGCCCTGAAGTCATTCTTGATAGCCCTGGAAGTTCTGGTAGCAACATCATCATTCCCTAACTGCATAACTAGTAATGGGTAGTAGTCAGAGGGCTGCACCAAACTGGGCATCCTTCTGGTAACATCCTTGACCATAGCTCCCGGGAGGCAACAGACTTCCCTGTGTGTAGGGTCTGGCCTACATATGGGGCCTTCTGTTCCCCTCAGGAGAGAATCACCAATGACAATTACCCTCCTCTTTTTTTTAAGGGAGCAGGTCCTGATACCAGGGGAAGGCTGCTTGGCCTTGGGCTGCTTGGCCTCGGGCTGCTTGGCCTCTGTCAAAACCCCAGATGGTGTGTCCTCCATCAGAATCACCTCACCCTCGACCTCCAATGCCCTGTACTTGTTTTCCAAGGGCAGTGGGGAAGGTGTTGGGAGACAAGGAGGTTTAACTTTACTTCCTTTGAGAGGAATTTGTGTCCATTCCCCTCTGCTCTTTGAATAACCATCCTCTGCCTGGGAGGCCTGCAGAGCCTGGTTACTCAGGTCTGTTACCCTTCTACAATCTCTTACATCTCTAAGTCTAGCAACCTCGTCCTTCAGGCTGGCCACTAAGTTAAGTAAATAGTCAATCTGCTCACATGTTATGCAGGAGTTGTCCCCAGTACCTTGCATCTCAAGCACCAGGCTCCAGCACTGTCTGCAGCCAGATGCCTGGACACCTACCTCTTGCTTATGACACTTACCTACCTTCTTATATTCCCTCTCAGTCTGAGTCGAGACTGATTTCTTGAAAGCATTATTGCTGCGAGTTACCACCATGGCCAGCCCTGCCCGCCAGATTCAAAGGGGAAAGGGTTGTTAATTTCATGCTTGCCTGTGTCAAACATCGGGGCAGCTCACCAGAGGCAGAGGGATGGAGTGCTAGCAAGGGCTCTCCACTTGTTGCCCTGAGGCAAGCCAAGGACAAAGCATTGGGACACCCCAAGGGAATCAAGGGGGATTCATCTAAGAGGGTGGCATGGCCAGCACAGCTGAAGTGCCTCTATGCAAATGCACACAGCTTGGGCAACAAACAGGATGAATCAAGGGCCACTGTGCTGCTGGAATGCTATGACATAGTGGCTATTACTGAAACTTGGTGGGATGATTCCCATGACTGGAATGTAGGGATAGATGGGTACAAGCTCTTTAGGAAGGACAGGCAGGGTAGGAGGGGAGAAGGTGTTGCTCTCTATATCAGTGACCAGCTGGAATCAGTGGAGCTCCACCTGGGGAAGGATGATGAGCTGGTTGACACCACATGGGTGAAGATTAAGGGGAAGACAAGGGAAGGTGATGTTACTGTAGGGGTCTGCTACAGGCCACCTGAGCAGCAGAACCAAGCAGATGAGGCCCTCCTCAGGCAAATAGAGGTGTCCTCACATTCACAGGCCCTGGTCCTCATGGGGGATTTCAACCACCCTGACATCTGCTGGAGGGGCAACACAGCTAGGTACCAGTTGGAATGCATAAATGACAACTTCCTCCTCCAAATGGTAGAGGAACCAACAAGAAAAGGTGCTATGCTGGACCTTGTTCTCACCAACAGGGAAGGGCTGGTCACCAATGTGAGGCTCAGGGATAACTTTGGCTGCAGTGACAATGAAGCAATGAAGCTTTCTGAACAGATTTTATAATGTCTGTAGAGTCATGATTTGTAGAACAATTGGGGATTTGATAGAGATCTTCTGTAATATATTTTGCCACCTAGAGGAATGAAATTTAGACTATTTTCTAGTATTTCAAGTTCATCTCTTTTGCTTTCCTTACTGTCTTCTTTCTGAATATTATTCTCCTGCTCTCTGTTGAGTCCAGCATGCAGTGAAGTCAGTGCTGGGTGCTGTGATCCAGTATTTGCAATGCCCAGAATTGATAAGGAATGAAGACAGTGGGACCCCCTGTCTATTTACTCAGTCTGGGGTGGGCCTCTGCACCATGATCCTTTGAGTGTCAGTTCCAGCATTAGTATGGACAAACTGGAAAATTAATTTCTCCCAGCTCTTTTATATAATATAATTCTTGGTTCAGTAAATTTCCAAGGAAATATATCTTCAGAAAGCTAAATATTATATTTTGAATACATTAGTTTTAGTTACAATGAACAAATAGTGCAATAAAGATGTATTATGTGGAAACTTTTTTCTTTGTCTCCTTGGCACAGACCCCCCCTGCCACCTCCATTCCCAAACACAACTACAAGCTGGGTGATGAGTGGATTGAGAGCAGCCCTGCAGAGGAGGACTTTGGGGTGTTGGTTGATGAGACACTTGACACGAACTGGCAATGTGTGCTTGCAGCCCAGAAATCCAACTGTATCCTGTGATTCTGCCCCTCTGCTCTGGTGAGACCTCACCTGGAGTACTGTGTCCAGCTCTGGAGCCCCCAACACAAGAAGGACATGGTACTGTTGGAGAGGGTCCAGAAGAGTCCACAAAGATGATCAGGGGGCTGGAGCACTTCTCCAGTGAGGACAGGCTGAGGGAGTTGGTTCTGTTCAGCCTGCATAAGAGAAGGATCTGGAGACACCTTATAGTGGCCTTCCAGTACCTGAAGAGGGCTACAGGAGAGCTGGGGAGGGACTTTTTACAAGGGCTTGTAGTGATAGGATGAGGGGCAATGGCTTTAAACTAAAGCCGTGTAGATTTAGATTGGACATTAGTAAGAAATTCTTTATTGTGGTGAGATACTGGAACAGGTTGCCCAGGGAATATGTGTATACCACATCCCTGGAAGTGTTTAAGACCAGGCTGGATGAGGCCTTGAGCAACCTAGGCTAGTAGGAGGTGTCCCTGCCCATGTTGGGGGGTTGGAATCTTTAAGGTCCCTTCCAATTCAAGCCATTCTATGATTCTATGAGCTCTCTTGTAGGCCCCCTTCAAGTACTGGAAGACTATTATACGGTCTCTCCAGAGCCTTCCCTTCTCCAGGCTGAACAACCATAACTCTCCCAGCCTGTTTGTGTAGGAGAGGTGCTCCAGCCCTCTGATCATCTTTGTGGCCTTCTCTAGACCTGCTCCATCAGGTCCATGTCCTTCCTGTGTTGAGGGCCACAGAACTGGACACAGTACTCCATGTGGGGTCTCACCAGAGCAGAGGGGCAGAATCACTTCTCTTCATCTGTTGGCCATGCTTCTTTTGATGCAGCCCAGGATGCAATTTTCCTTCTGGGCTGCAAGTGCCCATTGTTGTCCAGCTTCTCATCCACTAGCACCCTCAAGTCCTTCTCTGCAGGGCTGCTCTCAACCTAGCTGCAGGACCCTGCACTTTGCCTTATTAAACCTCACAAGATTCTCCTCAGCCCACCTCTCCAGGACCCTCTAGATGGATCTCATTCTTCAGTCTTATCAACCACACCGCTCAGCTTGGTGTCATCTGCAGACTTGCTGAGGGTGCCTCAATCTCACTGTCTATATCATTGATGAAGACATTGAACAGTACTGGTCCCAGTACATCTCCTCCTGGACATCGAGCTGTTGACCACTATCCTTTGGATGTGATCATCCAACCAATTCCTCATCTGCTGGACAGCCCACCCATCAAATCCATATCTCTCCAGCTTAGAAAGAAGGATGTTGTGGGGGACTGTGTCTAAAGCCTTGCAGAAGTCTACACAGATGATATCTGTTACCCTTACCTTGTCCACTGATGTCACTCCATTGTAGAAAGACACTAAATTGATCAGGCAGGACTTACCAGAGCTTATCAGAGCTTCCAGGAGGATCTGTTCCATGATCTTCCCAGGCACAGGGGTGAGGCTGCTAGGTTGGTAGTTCCCAGGGTCCTCCTTTCTACCCTTTTTAACAATGGGTGTAATATTTCCCTTCTTCCAGTCACCAGGGTTGTCACCTGACTGCCAGGACTTTTCAAATATCATGGAGGGTGGCTTGGCAACTACATCAGCTAATTCTCTCAGGACTCTGGGGTGCATCTCATCAGGTCTTATAGATTTATGTATGTTGAGGTTTCTCAGTTGGCCCTGAACTCGATCTTCCCTATGGTGAGAGGGACTTTACTGCACTGGTCCTCATCTACTGGTCCATCAACTCAGGAGGGGGACAGAGCAAGATTGGCAGTGAAAACTGAGGCAAAAATGTTATTGAGTACCTCAGTGTGATGGGTTTACACCAAATAGAGTTTGGAATTTACCCCAAGGAGTAAAGTACCACACTGCACAGAATTTGGAAGTTAAATGAAATTATTATAAGAAAAAAAAAGGCAGATTAAAATACAAAAGTAAACTAAATATTAAAGGTAATAAATATATACAAATACATATGTACATATACAACTAGACAATAGCCCAGCTACCCCTTTATACAGACCCCCCTGTACAGACCCAGGCTTCCTTGGACAAAAGTCTAGAGGGTTGTTACTAGCTAACATGTTCTCTCTGTCCCGTTGTTGTTCCTTACCAGTAACCCAAACAAGAACAATCAGGCCAAGCAAGGCAAGGTCAGAGGGAGAGACCAGTAGGAAAATGAAAACAAGCAATGAGAAAAAGAAAAGGAGAAAAACAAGCTGTGCTTTTAGACTATATAGAAATTTTCAGAACCAATGAAATGGAATAAATTTATCTCTTATATTCTGTTCAGCCCCCTCGGGGATCATCCAGCCCCTGGTCTTGAATCCTCTGGAAAACTTATTTGCAATTAGGAAACTAGGGCATCAGCCCTAAACCTGTAACATTCAGCCTTCTCCATGTTTGTTGATACCAGCTCTCTATTCTCACTCTTCAGAGGGGGAACACTTTTTTTAACCTTCCTTTGCTGGTTGTTGTGCCTGTAGAAGCCCTTCTTGTTATTCTTTGTGTCCCTTGCCAGGTTCAGCTCTAGCTGTGATTTGGCCTTCCTGACCTCATCTCTACACATCTGCTCCTCCCAGGTTACCTGTCCCTGCTTCCACTATCTGTGCAGTACCCTCCTGTTCTTTATTTTCACCAGCAGGTCCCAATTCAGCTATGCTGATCTCTTCCCTTCCTTGCCTGATTTCTTACCCCTGGCGATTGAGAGGTCTTGAGCTCTATGGAAATGTCCTTAAAGGTCTGCCAGCTTTTCTCTGCTCCTCTGTCCCTGAGGATCATTTCCCAGGGGGCCCTACTATCCCATATTCCTTGGGACTGTGAACTCCATCACTGCATGATCACTGTGGCCCAGGCTGCCTCCAGTCTTGCCATCACTGATGAGTTCACTTGCATTTGTGAGGCATTGCAGGAGTCTCTTCAATTGCCTACAGCTTGCTGTGCTACTTTTCCAGCAGATGTTGAGGTGCTTGAAGTCCTTCAGCAGAATGAGAGCCTGTGAGTGTGAAGCCTCCTGTAATTGGAGTAGGAAGGCTTCAGCAGGCTCCCCTTGGTCAGGTGGCCTGTAGTAGATGCCAACCACAAGGTTCCCTTTGTTGCCTCTCTCTGATTCTTACCCGTGAGCTTTTGACCTGTTCATGGCAGTTCTTCAGGGACAGTTCTTCACACTCTATCCATTTCCTGACATAGAGGGTAATGCCTCCACCCCTCCTTCTTTGCCCGTCCGTTCTGAACAGCTTGTAGCCATCAATAGCCACACTCCAGTCATAGGATTCATCCCACCAAGTCTCAGTGATGGCTATCAGGTCGCAGTTTTCTAGCCACACAGTAGCTTCCAAGTCCCCCTGTTTGTTGCCCATACTGTGTGTGTTCTTGTAGAGGCTTCCACTGGGCAGTTGGCTGCAACACTTTCTTAGCAGATTCACTTGAGGTATTTCATGGGAGTTTCCTTGCTGGCTTCTACTGCTTCAAGAGCCCCCAGTGAGTTAATCCTCTGTTTATCATAGGCAAGCCTGATTTCTTCCCCCTTCATATCTAGTTTAAAGCCCTATCAGTGAGTCCCACTAGTTCCTGGGCAAAGACCCTTCTTCCTGTTTGAGAAAGGTGGCTCCTGTCTGGTGCCAGCATGTCTGGTGTCATGTATGTTAACCCATTGTCAAAGAACCCAAACTTTCGATGCTGACACCAGTCTTGGAGCCATGTATTAATGGAATGGATTTGCCTGCTGCTTCCAGTGTCTCTGCCCAGCACTGGAAGAAGGGAGGAAAAGATAACCTCTGCTTCAGATTCCTTCACAAACTGTCATAGGGCCCTAAAGTCTCTTTTAATTGCCCTTGGGCTACATGTTGCATCTTTTTCACCACCCACACAGAAGAGCAGTAGTGGGTAGTAGTCTGAGGGTCTCAGTAGGCTTGAGAGTTTCTGGTGATATCTCTAATCTGGGCTCCTGTGAGGCAAGAGACTTCCCTATGAGAAGGGTTTGCTGGGCAGATTGGACCCCCTGTTCCCTTCAAGAGGGAGTCTCCTACAACTGTAACTCTCCTTTTCTTCTTTGTGGAGATGGTAGTAATAATACAGGAGGTACTTCTTTCTGGTTTTAGTGACTCCTCCAGTGTGAGTAAATTGACACCCACATCATCCACTGACTGGTCCTCCACCTCTAGAGCCTCATACCTATTCTGCAGTGGCACCTGGGGAGGCACAGTAGGCAGAAATAGTAGTATTATTTATGTAATGCATTCTTTGGCATTTAGTAGTAATGATAAAATATATTTACATATATCACTTTTTTCCAAGCAGAAAAAAAAAAGTCAAGTATTGGGAGTATGTATTAAGGAAACTCATTCTACAAATGTTATTACTAGGATGATGTTTTCTCAAAACTGAACATTACCAACAATCAAAATAAATTTGCCTTTAAAAGAAATTCTTAAGTATTTTAAGGTATGGAAATGAACAGTAGAGCCATGAATCTTCTGCTTGGTGATATGTCAACAGTGTAAAAAATGTGTGAAGTTTCCAAAGCTTTTACAGTATAACCAAGGTTGGAAGAGACCCCAAGGATCATCAAGTCCAACCTGTCCCAACAGACCTCACAACTAGACCATGGCACCAAGTGCCATGTCCAATCTCCCCTTGAACACCTCCAGGGATGGTGACTCCACCACCTCCCTGGGCAGCCCATTCCAATGACGAATGACTCGCTCAGTGAAGAACTTTTTCCTCACCTCGAGTCTAAACCTCCCCTGGCACAGCTTGAGACTGTGTCCCCTTGTTCTGGTGCTGGTTGCCTGGGAGAAGAGACCAACCCCTTCCTGGCTACAACCACCTTTCAGGTAGTTGTAGAGGGCAATGAGGTCACCCCTGATCCTTCTCTTCTCCAGGCTAAACAATCCCAGCTCCCTCCTCCTTTACCTATTCCCACAATGTGTACACACCAATCTGGGACATGGAGCACACATCTTGTTATAAAATGTTTGTATTTACTAGCAGGTTTTTTGCTAAGGAACAGAGGAAGGAACTACCATTGCAGTATTAATGCAATTTATAAACATCTTTAGGGAACACTCTATATGTCATAATGTAAAATAGACATCTTACATGGAATTGATATTTTAAAAAAATATTTTCTAACAGTTGTAGGTAGTTGATGTTAATATCTGTAATATAATCTCTTTGTATAAAATAATTTCTGAAATGAGAGACTTCATTCATTAAAAAGGAAATGTTTGTAAAGTAATGCTACTATCTTCTTCTTAATAGGAATGATGATGTCGCAGTTTAATATTTCTCAGAATTCCATGCGAGGTAGTCCTGCATCTTCCAATTATCAACAAACCACTATCTCACATAGCCCTTCCAGGTAATGCTTTCTTTTAAATGGGGTGGTATGGGCAGCAAACTACGGTGACACTCAATTCTTGCAAGTATGTGAATGGAAAATGATCAGTGTCAAGACAAATTTTGCATGTCTGACAGCAGGGTGAGTTTCTTCATCTGGCAAAGACAACATCTTTTTCTTAGTAAGTTAATTTTTGTATTCTGAGTACTTATGATTCCCCATTCTCTCTCCTTCCTATAATTTTGGCAAATCTTCTTAATGCTTAATGAATATCCCTGCCTCCTGCCACCCCTCCAGCTCTTCTCTACCTATGGCAGAGACTGAGACTGGTGGCAGGAGGATGAGAGAAGGTGCTATATGTCGTGGCATGTATAACAGTACCAGTGTGACAGGAGGGTGGGAAAGAAGGCTTGTAAAAGGAGAGAGTGCTGCTGTAACAGTTATACAAAAGGCTGCTCGGAGAAGCCCAGTAGTTTGGCCAGTCTTCCAGCATCTTCCTCACCAACTTTTTTGTTCTTTTTCAAATTTAGAGTGTCAGCAAGTAGCATGTACCTATAATCCAGGCCTTTGTTAATATAATAAAGTACTCTGGACTAGAGGAAAAAGTTCTGCATGTAGTTTCGATCCAGTTACTGATCTTTAATGGATTTCATCTCCAGTTATTAGATAACATTATTAAAATAAACTTCTTTAACTTCAAGTTAGTGTAATAAAGTACTCTGTGTAGTGGGTTGAGAGAGAAGGCCCAGCTTTCCCTCCCCCACTCAGAAGAAGTTAAAAAAACCACAGTTAACTCAGCCGGAAAAGCAAAGGGAAAATGCTGTATTTTACAAGCAATGGGTAAACGCAGGATTTGTACACACAATATACACTATTTACAATATATACAGAAATATAAATCAAAGAAGGATACAGGAACAAAACCCCTGGTCAGAGGGGGTTCCCCCCGTACCCCCCCCCTCTCTCTCCCCCCTACCTCCCTTTTTCCCAAAGAGGGTTAGAGAGAGAGAAAAGGCAGTTATAAGAAAAGAAGAATTTTAGTAGCAAGAAATATTAGTGCTGGATTAATGCTTATCTGTTATCTGCGGCCCTTCTGGCCAGATGCCCAGAAGCAGACAGGCTGGAAGGGGAGAGCGAAGAGGAACCGAACTGAGGAAAGTTCCAGGTGCACTAAAACTTAAAGCTACATTCTACCAATCTACCAATGAAATTAATTTAGAGTATCAATATTTACAAAAACATTCAGCCAGAGTGTCCTAGCACTGTCCCTTTCTTAAAGGCATAGCCTCAAATGGTCACACTGTATATAAAATGCTCTGTATTTGCCCAAAACACGGTATGCTTTTTAACTTTTATATCTAAAAACTGATATCAAAGAGGTTTTTTGAATTGTGAATATTCTCAAAAACCTTGAAAAAGCCTGTAGATAGAATAGAATAGAATAGAATAGACCAGGTTGGAAGAGACCTTCGAGATCATCGCGTCCAACCTATTATCCAACCCACCTAATCAATTAAACCATGCAACCAAGCACCCCATCAAGTCTCCTAAATACCTCCAATGATGGTGACTCCACCACCTCCCTGGGCAGCCCATTCCAATGGGCAATCACTCTCTCTGTGTAGAATTTCTTCCTAACATCCAGCCTAAACCTCCCCTGGTGCAGCCTGAGACTGGGTCCTCTTGTCCTGGTACTGGTTGCCTGGGAGAAGAGACCAACCTCCGCCTGTCTACAACCTCCCTTCAGGTAGTTGTAGAGAGCAATTAGGTCTCCCCTGACCTTCCTCTTCTCCAGGCTAAGCAACCCCAGCTCCCTCACCCTCTCCTCATAGGGCTTGTGTTCCAAACCCCTCACCAACTTTGTTGCCCTTCTCTGGACACGCTCCAGCAAGTCAACACCCTTCCTAAACTGAGGGGCCCAGAACTGGACACAGAACTCAAGGTGTGGCCTAACCAGTGCAGTGTACAGGGGCAGAATGACCTCCCTGCTCCTGCTGGCCACACTGTTCCTGATGCAGGCCAGGATGCCATTGGCCCTCCTGGCTGCCTGGACACACTGCTGGCTCATGTTCAGCCTACTATCAACCAGTACCCCAGGTCCCTCTCTACCTGGCTGCTCTCCAGCCACTCTGACCCCATCCTGTAGCACTTCATGGGGTTGTTGTGGCCAATGTGCAGAACCTGGCACTTGGATGTGTTAAATCTCATGCCGTTGGATTCACAGTATCACAGTATCACAGTAACTAAGATTGGAAGAGACCCCAAGGATCATCAAGTCCAACCTGCTCCAACAGACCCCACAACTAGACCATGGCACCAAGTGCCACGTCCAATCTCCCCTTGAACACCTCCAGGGACGGCGACTCCACCACCTCCCTGGGCAGCCCATTCCAATGACGAATGTCTCGCTCAGTGAAGAACTTTCTCCTCACCTCGAGTCTAAACCTCCCCTGGCACAGCTTGAGACTGTGTCCCCTTGTTCTGGTGCTGGTTGCCTGGGAGAAGAGACCAACCCCCTCCTGTCTACAACCACCTTTCAGGTAGTTGTAGAGGGCAATGAGGTCACCTCTGATCCTTCTCTTCTCCAGGCTAAACAATCCCAGCTCCCTCAGCCTTGTGCTCAAGGCCTCTCAACCAGCCTTGTAGCCCTTCTCTGGACACGTTCAAGTGTCTCGATGTCCTTCCTAAACTGAGGGGCCCAGAACTGGACACAGTACTCAAGGTGTGGCCTAACCAATGCAGAGTACAGGGGCACAATGACCTCCCTGCTCCTGCTGGCCACACTATTCCTAATACAGGCCAGGATGCCATTGGCCCTCTTGGCCACCTGGGCACACTGCTGGCTCATGTTTAGGCGGGTGTCAATCATCACCCCCAGGTCCCTCTCCGTTTGGCAGCTCTCCAGCCACTCTGACCCCAGCCTGTAGCTCTGCATGGGGTTGCCGTGGCCAAAGTGCAGCACCCGGCACTTGGACTTGTTAAATGCCATGCCATTAGACTCTGCCCATCTGTCCAGTCGGTCGAGATCCCTCTGCAGAGCCTTTCTAACCCTCTAACTGACTAACATCTGTTCCCAACTTGGTGTCATCTGCAAAGTTGCTGATGACTGACTCAACCCCCTCATCCATATCATCAATGAAGATGTTAAAGAGGATGGGGCCCAGCACTGATCCCTGCGGGACGCCACTGGTGACTGGCCGCCATCCGGATGTGGCACCATTCACCACTACTCTCTGGGCTCGGCCCTCCAGCCAGTTCCTAACCCAGCACAGAGTGTTGACGTCCAAACCACGAGCTGACAGCTTAGCCAGCAATTTACTGTGGGGGACGGTGTCAAAGGCCTTGCTGAAGTCCAGATAGACTACATCCACAGGCCTCCCCACATCCACCAGACGGGTCACCTGATCATAGAAGGAGATCAGGTTGGAGAGGCAGGACCTGCCCTTCCTAAATCCATGTTGGCTGGACCTGAGCCCTTGGCCATCCTTCAGGTGCGCAGTTATTGCCGCCAGGATAATCTGTTCCATCACTTTCCCTGGCACTGAGGTCAGGCTGACTGGTCTGTAGTTTCCGGGTTCCTCCATCCGTCCCTTCTTGTGGATGGGCACCACATTGGCCAGTTGCCAGTCATCTGGGACCTCTCCAGTGAGCCAGGACTGGAGGAAAATGATGGAGAGCGGCTTGGCCAGCTCATCTGCCAGCTCTCTCAGCACCCGAGGATGGATCCCATCCGGTCCCATGGACTTGTGGGTGTCCAAGTGGCTCAGCAGGTCCCGGACTAATTCCTCATGGATTTCTGGGGCATTACACTGCTCCCCGACCCTATTACCCAGCTCAGGAGGCCACTCATCCTGGACTCCTACCTTGCTGTTAAACATCGAGGCAAAGAAGGCGTTCAGGACCTCAGCCTTTTCCTCATCTTCGGTCACTGTGTTCCCCTCTGTGTTCCCCATCTGTCCAGCCTGCCGAGGTCCCTCTGCAGAGCCTCTCTACCCTCCAGCAGATCAGCACCTGCCCCCAGCTTGGTGTCATCTGGCTTCTTGTTAATCCTTGTTAATCCTATTGAGCTAGTTTAATATGATAATTAAATCTTACCTGTCACTTTCATTCAAACTTCTTGGACCGACTTTTGGAAATTGTGTGTAGTATAGTATATGTGCAGATCTTATTTTAATAAATATTTGTGTTATAGCTTTCTTTGCCTAGGTGTAGGTTTTATGAATGCTTTTTATTCTGTGCTTTACTTTTACTGATGCAGTACCCGGACTGTGGCTCTTAAGTAATAATCAGCAAGTAATAATCAATCAATTAATAATCAAGTAATAATCAAGTAATAATCAATAATCAAGTAATAATCAATCAATTAAGTAATAATCAGCAAGGCCTTTGACACCGTCCCCCACAGCAAACTCCTGGCCAAGCTGTCAGCCCATGGCTTGGATGGGAGCACACTGCGATGGGTTAGGAACTGGCTGGAGGGCCGAGCCCAGAGAGTGGTGGTGAATGGTGCCACATCCAGCTGGCAGCCAGTCACTAGTGGTGTGCCCCAAGGATCAGTGCTGGGCCCCATGCTCTTTAACATCTTTATTGATGATCTGGATGAGGGAATCGAGTCCATCATCAGTAAATTTGCTGATGACACCAAGCTGGGGGCAGGAGTTGATCTGCTGGAGGGTCGAGAGGCTCTGCAGAGGGACCTCAACAGGCTGGGCAGTTGGGCAGAGTCCAACGGCATGAGATTTAACACATCCAAGTGCTGGGTTCTGCACATTGGCCACAGCAACCCCATGCAGAGCTACAGGCTGGGGTCAGAGTGGCTGGAGAGCAGTCAGGCTGAGAGGGACCTGGGGGTACTGGTTGATGGTAGTCTGAACATGAGCCTGCAGTGCACCCAGGCAGCCAGGAGGGCCAATGGCATCCTGGCCTGCATCAGGAACAGTGTGGCCAGCAGGAGCAGGGAGGTCATTCTGCCCCTGTACACTGCACTGGTTAGGCCGCACCTCGAGTACTGTGTCCAGTTCTGGGCCCCTCACTTTAGGAAGGATGTTGACTTGCTGGAGCGTTTCCAGAAAAGGGCAACAAGGTTGGTGAGGGGCTTGGAGCACCATCCCTATGAGTAGAGATTGAGGGAGCTGGGGTTGCTTAGTCTGGAGAAGAGGAGACTCAGGGGTGACCTTATTGCTCTCTACAACTACCTGAAGGGGGGTTGTAGTGAGGCGGAGGTTGGTCTCTTCTCCCAGGCAACCAGTACCAGAACAAGGGGACATAGTCTCAGGCTGCGTCAGGGGAGGTTTAGGCTGGAGGTTAGGAGGACGTTTTACACAGAGAGAGTGATTGCCCTTTGGAATGGGCTGCCTGAGGAGGTGGTGGGGTCGCCGTCGCTGGGGGTGTTCAGGGCGAGGCTTGACAGGATTCTTGGTTGTATGGTTTAGTTGATTGGGTAGTGTTGGATGATAGGTTGGACATGATGATCTCGAAGGTCTCTTCCAACCTGGTTAATTCTATTCTATGCTATTCTATTCTAAAGTGAAGTTGGGAAGGTATTGATAGCTTAAAATACAGCTTTTGAAGGGGTTTCTTGGTTGCATTAGAATTTTATCTCTTACAGAAGTTATAATTTTCCAAAGGTATAGTATTCCAAATAATAAATAATGCATTTTGTCTATATTTCCTTTTCCAACTTTTAAAAACTCTTGTTAATTTTATTTTTAGCCGGTTTGTGCCACCACAAACAAGCTCTGGTAACAGATTTTTGGCACAACAGAATAGTCCAGTGCCTAGTCCATATGCTCCTCAAAGTCCTGCAGGATACATGCCATATTCACATCCTCCTAGTTATACACCACATCCTCAGATGCAGCAAGGTAAGCCTGTAATGTTTGTTTTAATTCTCCTATCTCATGTCAGCTTTGCCTTCATGTGTATGTTTCATGGCTCTCTAACTTCTTTTAAGGAGTCACATGCGTAATGAAAGTCTTGGAGTTGATAGGGTGCTTTTTAGGTATCTTACTTTCCTGACTATACAGAATTGTAGTGTATTTTTTTTTTTTAAAGGAAAAAGAAATTGTAAAAGACATGTTCATGTTACATTACTCCTCCCCTATGCACATCCATTTTGCCTAGTTGTCGCTTATACTTGACAATAGAAATAACAAAATAAAAAAGCCCCAGTTTTATTCATTAGCTATGGCAATCATTGCTCTGTACTAGCAAAAACCTAATTTTGCCAGTGCAACGTAAGTTTTCCTGCTAACTTATGTAGCCTTACCAAAACTTTGTAGTTTAGACTAGACTAAATTGGATAGAATTATGCTCAATTTATACAGTAATTTGGCAAAGATGACTTTCAGAATGAATGCATTTCTTTGTTTTTCCTTTTTCTTGAACAGCATGAACATTAAGTATCCAGGCTTATTTTTTTTTTATAAACAGAGTTATCTTTGGATTCTTTTAAAACATCTCTTCTTAAAGTTTAGTAGCATGCTTAGAATTTATATAGCTGTTCTGTATGTAATATTGTGTGTCTAATGAATATTATGGAAGTTTCTAAAGGTAGTAAATACAAATTGTATAGAAGAAAATAAACTTTTCTATAACCTACAAGAATATGATAATGACTCTAATTAGGATAGATGTGGAGAGAAGCTTGGCTAATCTGTACATGGAATTTAGTTTTAAGTCCTCTTGAAAATTCAAACTGTAGATATTTACTTTTATTCAAGACTAAGGCCAAGCAGTCCCCACCAGCTATAATGACCGGCTCCACAAAGAAAAGGAGAAGGGTTATAGTTGTTGGGGACTCTCTCCTGGGGGGTACTGAGGGACCCATATGTCATCCCGACCCATCCCACAGGGAGCTCTGCTCCCTACTCGGGGCACGGGTAAGGGACATTGCAGGGAGAATCCCAAAGCTGATCCATCCCTCTGCTGGTAATACAGGCTGGGAGTGATGAGATTGACAAGAAGGGCACCAGGGCGATTAAGAAGGAGTTCAGGGCCCTTGGACAATTGATTGATGGGGCAGGAGCTCAAGTGGTGTTCTGCTCAGGTCCCTCAGTGGCAGGGGAGTACACTGAGAGGAACGGGAGAACCCACACCATCAACAATTGGCTCAGGGGATGGTGCCAGCGACGGAACTTTGGTTTCTTCGGTCATGGGGCAACTTTTACTGCACCTGACCTGCTGGGTCCTGATAGGCTGCATTTATCTAGAAGGGGTAAGAGAGTCCTAGCACTAGAGTTGGCAGGGCTCATTAGGAGGGCTTTTAACTAGGTCTGAAGGGGGTGGGTGAGGAAATCAGTCCCTCTGCAGAGAAAAGAGTAGGGCACAAATTAGGGTCAATTGAGAGGTCGGGAGCCCAGCTGCAGTGCATGTACACCAATGCACGCAGCCTGGGCAATAAGCAAGAGGAGCTGGAGGTCCTGGTCCACCAGGGCGACTATGATATAGTCGCCATCTTAGAAACATGGTGGGAGAACACGCACGATTGGAGTGCTACACTGGGGGGTTACAGGCTCTTTAGGAGGGACAGGTGAGGGAGAAGAGGAGGAAGGGTGGCTTTGTATATTAGGGAGTCACTTTCTGCCACAGAATTTGAGGTGGCAGATGAGGGAATTGAGAGCCTGTGGGTTAAAATCAGAGGGCAGCCCAACAAATCTGACATCCTGGTTGGAGTCTGTTACAGACCACCCAACCAGGATGAGGAGGTTGATGAATTATTCTACAAACAACTGGAGGCTGTCTCAAGATCATCAGATCTTGTCCTTGTGGGTGGCTTCAACCTGCCAGATATCTGCTGGGAAGTTAATTCAGCAGAGAGGAGGCAGTCCAGAAGATTCCTGGAGCGCATGGAGGACTGCTTCCTGATGCAGCTGTTAAGCGAGCCTCCCAGGGGACAGGCTCTGCTTGACCTGCTGTTCTCCAATAGGGAAGGGCTGGTGGGAGATGTGATGGTGGGAGGCTGCCTAGGGTGCAGTGACCACGAGATAGTGAAGTCTTCAATATGCAGGGAGATAGGGAGGACCAGAGAAGGACCTGGGGGTACTGATTGACAGCTGCCTAAACATGAGCCAGCAGTGTGCCCAGGTGGCCAAGATGGGCAATGGCATCCTGGCCTGCATTAGGAATAGTGTGGCCAGCAGGAGCAGGGAGGTCATTGTGCCCCTGTACACTGTATTGGTTAGGCCACACCTTGAGTCCTGTGTCCAGTTCTGGGCCCCTCAGTTTAAGAAGGACATCGAGACACTTGAACGTGTCCAGAGAAGGGCAACAAGGCTGGTGAGAGGCCTTGAGCACAAGCCCTATGAGGAGAGGCTGAGGGAGCTGGGATTGTTTAGCCTAGAGAAGAGGAGGCTCAGGGGTGACCTCATTGCCCTCTACAACTACCTGAAAGGTGGTTGTAGCCAGGAGGGGGTTGGTCTCTTCTCCCAGGCAACCAGCACCAGAACAAGGGGACACAGTCTCAAGCTGCACCAGGGGAGGTTTAGACTCAAGGTGAGGAGAAAGTTCTTCCCTGAGCGAGTCGTTCGTCATTGGAATGGGCTGCCCAGGGAGGTGGTGGAGTCACCGTCCCTGAAGATGTTCAAGAGGGGATTGGACGTGGCACTTGGTGCCATGGCCTAGTCGTGAGGTCTACTGAGACAGGTTGGACTCGATCCTTGGGGTCTCTTCCAACCTTAGTTATACTGTGATACTGTGAAGATATCTGTGGCAAAAGGATTCAATTGAGAAAGCTGAATTCTTGTTCAGATTCCAGACCTCTTGCATCTAACTCATTAATATCTACTTGTCAAGGGTTAGTGCTGGGCTGGGCCACCACTAAATGGGTGACAGATACTCTCTATGAACCCCTATGCCTTCCTAAAGGGGAAGAGAGAGGGAATAAGCGAGACTGATGAATTGGAAAACTGAAGCCAGTTTAATGAAAATAATAACAATAAAATTAAATAGATACAAACCCAATACTGAACCCAATCTCCCTGATGGCAATTACAACACCATCATTACTGATGCTGTGGGCAGGCACTGGGGAAGTCCCAGACTGGACTCGCTGGCAGATGGAAGCTGAATTCAGGAGCTGGATTCAGGAACTAGATTCAGGAACTTATGGATTGGGATTGAAGACAGAATGGACAGAGTCCTCATCTGTGTGGTTCTTTGGGCTCCAAAAAAAAATAATCAAATATATAGGTTAGAAGATTATGAAAATGTATGTAAAGTCTTACAGAGAGGAGACTCTCAGCATAAATTACAGTGCAGCAGTCTGGAGGAACTTATTTACATGGCAATCACATCACCACTGATGCTTGGGAAGTCCTAGATTGGACAGAGTAGAAGAAAGATGGTAAACTGATTTGGGAACTGTATTCAGGAACCTGTGGATTGGAATTGAAGACAGAAGAATGGACATATTTCTTTTTGGATACCAGTCAATGAAGAAGAGAGCTTGGTCCTTGTGATCCCTCAGCTTTATGTGGAATATGATGTATATGGAATGGAATCCCTTATTTGTCAGTTTAGGGTCACCTGTCCTGTCCGCTCCTCCCTGCATGTGTGGCCTTTTACTTTATGGCACCCCAACGTGGGGCACAAGATTAGCAGTGACCTTGGCCTGCATGCCAGTACTTGATACTAACCTTGGTAGGGTTATCACTGCTAGCAGCAGCCACTGTATGTGCAAACATGCCATTAACTGCAGAAAGTGCAGTTATTGAGAAGAGATTGAGCTGAAAAGTAAAAAATCACTGAACAGAATTAGTTCTAGCTCAAACCAGAACACCACTATTATGATATTTTCAGTGAAATTTTTGAGAGTTAATGACTGCGTGACTATATTGGTATAGTTATTTATAATTTTTTTTGTATTTCAGCTTCAGTATCCAGTCCCCTTGTCACAGCTGGCATGAGGAATCTCCATGAAAATAAAGTTTCAAGTCAATTATCTGGAAATTCAGCTAATCATCATGCTGATAATTCTAGACATGGCTCAAATGATGACTATCTACAGATGGTGCATAGGCTAAGTAGTGATGTATGTTACCTAGATCCGTTTATTATAATAAAGAATATATTTACTATGATAAAACAAGTATGTGTTTAGCTGCCTTAAGTCAGATATGTTATGATGTTATTATTGAT
Source organism: Dryobates pubescens (assembly GCF_014839835.1). Taxonomy (NCBI): domain Eukaryota; kingdom Metazoa; phylum Chordata; class Aves; order Piciformes; family Picidae; genus Dryobates; species Dryobates pubescens. Next base: position 388,692 of record NC_071656.1, on the reverse strand, counting down.
GAATAAAACCACTACAAATATAATTCAGTTGTAGATATGTCCACTCAACTCTGCAACTTTTATGTGCAAGTTTTATTTTTTTTCTAGCTCTCTTTCCTTTGGAACAGTTTGTAACATTGATGAAATTAGGAAAAGTAAAAAATCTTATTCATGTGAGTTTGTTTTAACGAAATGGTAGAGAGTCTCTGCAATTGTTGTAGCAACATATTGATGTAAATACTGGATTCAAAATAGGTGTATAGTTAACTTTTCTTTCAGAAGAATCCCTTAACTGTCAATTAGACTTGATGTATTTATCCTATTGGGTAATATAGTAGTAGTAGTGTTGTCAAAGGCAAGAATTCCTTCTGACACTTTTCCGTTACTGGTCTGTTGTGGGCTTTTATGTTCTTTTTTTAAAAAATAAGATCTTTTCCCATAGTGATTTCAGTTCATGTGGAAAGATTCTTGCTGAAACCTTGAATCTGATGGAAATAAACCAGCAATTTCTCCCACAGTGTTTTGAATTTCTTAATAAGCATCTTAAGAGCACTTAAGGGCAAAGAGCTTAAGTTTTATTTTTATTTTTTGACTGTAGCTCTTTGAACAGTGTGGTCATAATGATGACTACAACAGTGAGCATAACAGTAGTTTAAAAATTTCATCAAAACCTTGTGGCAAGGGGGCCTTTTTTTTTTCTTTTTAATGTATTTTTATGGTTTATTGAGCTTACAGAAACTGTGGACAACACTTGTCTTCCTAAATTAACTTGCGGAAGCAAAAAAAAAAGAAAGCATTGTATTTAACAAGTGTACTATTAACATCAAGCTCCCTAAATCCCTTACCAGGATTAATACAGTAGAACTCCAAGTTATTAGATTTATTAGGTTTTTTTTAATGCAATAACTATGCTGATTAAAAATATTAGCTAGGAAGTAGTATCTTAAGAGAGTTTTGTAATGAAGGAATCTATCAAAATACACAGTCATCATATGTTTTTCTCAGTCTGTACTTCACCAATGGAAATTCTTCAAAATAAGAAGCTGTTCTTGGTATTAAGTGTAGATACACCCCCCAACTATGTTAAAGGTGCACTTTAAAGGGAATCTTGGTTTTGTTAAGACAAGATTTTTGGACAAATTTAATATTAGGAGAATTTATTTAACAATGTTTAATGAGGAAGCAATGCAACCACATCCTAGTTCATGAAAACTTAGAAATTAAACTCATTCAAAAGTGACGTACTATGAAAGCGAAGTATACCATCATTGTTTGGTTTAATTGGAGAAGTACTAAAGGTAAATTGTAATTATACCTTTAAAAGCTGATTTTTAGAATCTATCATGTAAAAAACAGTTTGAAGAATTTGCAGTAATAAGCTTAATTAGAAGGGACCTTAATAATTTTGTAGCTTTTCAGAAGCAGTGTGACCTTTGGCACAGATAATTATGAATGAAAATTCTTCAATCATAAAACATGAAAACTTTACTTATTGTTTAGTGTTTATCTCAATATTTTTTTTTCCTTTAAAAATTATGGATAATTAGAGGATATTGTGTATTGGCAATAGTATAATTTTACAAAATCAGCAAATATACTCTGGACATCTCACTGCCCATATACTCAATTTAAGGATCATTTTTTTATAAACATGAGAACATTCCTAGATTAAAAATTTGTGCTTACATTTCTCCATTTGATGAACTTCTGAACTAGGAAACAGTAAACGAGCTCAGAAAACTTGTCAGTTCTAGTAGGAATAGCATGTGTATCTGAAAGGTCATCTGCCTAGTTCCTCTGTTTAGTTAATTTTATAAAAGGCATCTTTGCCTGTGTTCTTGGCAGTCATGGGTAGAGGACCTCTTCTGTCTTAATAAAACATATTTTTAAAAGTTACTAAGTTTCCCCTGTCCCAAGTATTGGAAGATTTTTGAGATTTATTACATTTCAAAGGAGCAGTCATGATAGATTTACCAAGGGGAAATCCCGCTTGACTCATCTGATAGCCTTCTATGATGCCATAATTGGATGGGTAGATGCAGGGAGCCCAGGGGATGTAGTCTACCTTGACCTTAGTAAGGCTTTTGACACTGTCTCCCATAACATCCTTGTGAGTAAGCTCAGGAAGTGTGGGATAGAAGAACAGAAAGTGAGATGGATTAGGAACTGGTTACAAGATTGAGTCCAAAGAGTGGTGGTCAATGGTGCCAAGTCCAGCTGGAGAGCTGTAACTAGTGGAGTCCCCCAAGGATCAGTGTTGGGTCCAGTCCTGTTCAACATCTTTATCAATGACATTGATGAGGGGACAGGCAGACAGTCTTCTCTGAAATTTTGCCAATGATACCAAACTGGGAGGCTTGGCTGAGACACCTGAAGGCTGTGCAGCCATTCAGCGAGATTTGGACAGACTGAGAGCTGGGCAGAGAGGAACCTAATGAGGTTCAACAAGGATAAGTGCAGAATCCTGCATCTGGGAAGGAAGAATAAACTTGAGCAGTACAGGTTGTGAGGTGATCTGCTGGAGAGCAGCCCTGTGGAGAAGGACCTGGGAGTCCTGGTGGATAGCAAGTTCTCCATGGGTCAACAGTGTGCCCTTGTGGTCAAGAAGACCAATGGGATCCTGGGGTGTGTTAAGAGGAGCGTGTCCATCATATCAAGGGAGGTTCTCCTGCCCCTCTACTCTGCCCTGGTGAGACCTCACCTGGAATATTGTGTCCAGTTTTGGGCTCCCCAGTTCAAGAGGGACAGGGATCTGCTGGAGAGAGTTCAACGGGGAGCTACCAGGGTGCTGAAGGGACTGGAGCACTGCCCTATGAGGAGAGGCTGAGAACCCTGGGGCTGTTTAGTCTGGAGAAGAGAAGACTGAGGGGGAATTTAATAAATGTTTAGAAATATCTGAGGGCTGGGTGTCAAGAGGGAGGGGACAGGCTCTGCTCAGTTGCACCCTGTTATAGGACAAGGGGCAATGGATATAAACTACAGCACAAGAGGTTTCACCTCAACATGAGGAGGAACTTTTTGACTTTGTGGGTCACAGAGCACTGGAACAGACTCCCCAGAGGGGTTGTGGAGTCTCCTTCTCTGGAGACTTTCAAGACCCAGCTGGCTGTGTTCCTGTGTGACCTGTGCTGTATTCTATGGTCCTGCTCTGGCAGGTGGGTCAGACTCAATGATATTCAGAGGTCCCTTCCAACCCCTAACATCCTGTGAGCCTGTGAAAGATAAGCCAATTTTGAAAATTTTTGCTTCATAATTTCAATGTATTAACTAAACAAGTGACATATATCAGGAAATTAATTCATTTTGACTTGCTATAAAATGCATGCACCTTTAAGATATATTTACTTTTATTTTATCAAATATTAATATTAGATTTCTTTATACATAAAACTCTACTCATGTGAGGCGACAGTCCTCTTGCAAGCATCGTTGCTTTGCAACAATAAGTATAATTAATAGCACAGTATGAGTTTTAGATTAATTTTGCTGTGGGAAGAAGAAAAAGGTGATAGAACTGTTTTGTAAGTGCCCATGGATGGTGAAACTGATGAAATCTGGTATCTTAAAGATTTATATTCTTTACCTTGTAAGCACCTTCAGTCCATAAATGTCAAACTTTTTTTCCTTTTCTCTAAGCAGTGTGAACTATGCCTTCACTAGTTGTAATATGTAGAGTGGCTAGTCTACTGCTATGCATGTGGAAATTGTTTGGCCATTATCAGAGGGAATGTGTAGCTGCTATCTCAGCTGCTGCAATGGGAGTGCTACAGATTTTGTTTGGTCCTGATGTATGCTGGAGGTTATAAATGAGAAGTGGTAGTTTGCTTAACTGAAAAAATAATATGGCATTCTAATAAACTTTTAAGGGGTATGTTAAGTGAAAAAATAGTAAGTTCTTTTTACAAAAACTACTATTTATACTCCGATTCATTCAGTTGGTATTGTGTAAATTTAATCTTTTTGCTTTTCAATTGTTTAACTATGAGTGTATGTAACAAAAAAGTTCTAAATGGATTCTTAATTTCAACCAAAAGTGCTTATTTAGCATATTTATTTCCATGTGCATAATCTGGTTGTAGATACTTCATAAGACTGTGTTTTAGAATGTTGCCTATATAGTCTAATAGCAGTCTAAATTACAAAGATTTTTATATAAATATTTTCCTAATATTTGATGTGTACTTTTTCATCCAATCCATTTTATCAGTATGTGTTCATGTTTGTAATATTTTTTTTATCATTGTCACTTTAGGATGGCGATCCTTCAATAAGGAGTGCTGCATCTTTTTCCTTGAGGTCACCACAGTCAGTCTGCTCTCCAGCTGGAAGTGATGGAACCCTTAAAGGTAGTCATACATATCAATGTATTTTTTTCCTCAATTTTAAAGAACAGACACTTAAAAGAGATATTTGATGAATTCTCCTGAATTCTTTATTTCAATAGTGCTAAAGAGTATGTAACTGAGTTTTGGATACAAAATTATTTTGATCCCAAATCCAGAAGATATTTCTGTAGGTCCAAAAATTGACAAATCATACTTCAAAACAAAGCTCAAATTCATGGAGGATAGAGGAATTTTGAATTTTTTTTGAGGATTAAATTCTTTATAAGAATTATTTCAGTTGCTCTCCATAAGGAATGGTTTAAAGGCAGCATTACAAGTATTGAACTCTTCACTAGCTCAAAAGTGTTTTAACATGCAGTACTTGTCTTGATTGTGACCATCAGAACAGGAAATTAAAAGTAGCTCAATGAACACAATATTGCATAAATGAAGCCTGAAAGCTTTAGCTGTGGAGAAGGAATAGGGTGAACTGTCAGCTAAGAAAATAATTATTTATGCTAAAATCTGGAGTACATACCACTGTTTTTAATATCTCTAAGAACCAATGACTGAGATACATGAGACTTAGCAAGTCAGGAATTCGAGCATATTCTTGCTAATTTAAGTTTTCAGTGCTTATGTATTTATATAGCAATAGCAAAAAGATGCAACAGCGCTTTCTTCTCTTTAGCCCTGAAAGAAAATGAAATCTTTCTGGGTGGTCAGGTTAGGTGGAGAGGGAGAATAGGAGATGGGGGAGATTCTAGAGAAAGTGAGGGTATTGGTCTTATGCATTCTGGATAAGATAATTTTTTTGGAGGTGTTAGGGGGGGTGGGTGGAGGGGGATGGCTGCAATGATACACAATGGACAGACATGACTTTAGAGTAGTCATTTTATACCTGTGGCAAGATCACCAGGAAAACTTGAGTTAGATTTTTCAGTGTTGTGGAGGAAGGATGAAAGATAATGAACTTACATTGAAATGGGAGGTTCTGAAAAATGTTTTCACTATCTGGACAGTCAAACATTTGAAAAGCATATAGAATCTGTACATGTTCTATCCTTGGAGTTTTTCAAGACCAGGCTGGATAAAGCCCTGCATAATGTGACCTCATTAGAATCGTAGAATGGTCCGTGCTGGAAGGGACCTCCAAAGGTCATCCAGTCCAACCGCCCCACAGTAGGCAGGGACATCCCCAACGAGATCAGGCTGTCCAGGGCCTTGTTGAGCCTCACCTTGAATATCTCCAGGGATGGGGCCTCAACCACCTCTCTGGGCAACCTGTTCCAATATTCCACTACCTTCATAGTAAAGAACTTGTTCCTAACATCCAATCTAAATCTTCTCTTCTCCAGCTTAAAGCTATTGCCTCTTTTCCTGTCACTGCAGGCCTTTGTAAGCAGACAGGTACTGGAAGGCTGCTCTTAGCTCTCCCCGGAGCCTCCTCTTCTCCAGGCCGAACACCTCCAGTTCCCTCAGCCTGTCCTGGTAATAGAGGTGCTCCAATCCCTTGATCATTCTCATGGCCCTCCTCTGGACCCACTCCATCAGGTCCATGTCCTTCCTATATTGAGGGCTCCAGACCTGTACACAGTACTCCAGGTGAGGTCTCACCAGAGCAAAGTGGCAGAATCACCTCTCTGGGTCTGCTGGCAACGCTGCTTTGGATGCAGCCCAAGATGTGATTTGCCTTCTGGGCTGCAAGCTCACACTGCCTGCTCATGTCTATTCCCACTGCTTCGAGCATGAGGATTGATTGAAAACCACCTGAGGTTCCTTCCTAACTGAATTATCCTATACTCCTGTGACTGATAAATGATCTCTGTGGTTCATCTTCTGTAGGCATATACTGTGTTGAACAATGATAGAAGTGTGTCTCAAATGCAAGTGAGAAATACTTGTATAGCATGCCAGCAGCACCTATTTTAGGAGGTGTTGAGTTAAAGGACTTGTAAGACTTGTGTAAATGGCAAAGAACAAAGGTGGTGGTTGTTTTTTAAGTTGGCACACAAAATACATTGTGAATCTAAGCTACTTCCACTCATATATATGATTACCACTCAGCCAGAATAATATTGCTTTTTGGGTTATTTTTGTCCTTTTTTATGTTCAAGTTGCTGTTGTTTCAATTGATTGAACCTGTTTTTAAGGGGATACCTTTTCAGATTATTTCTGAAAACATTCTGATTTTACAATGCGCCAGGGGAGGTTTTAGGCTGGATGTTAGGAAGAAGTTCTTCACAGAAAGAGTGATTGGCCATTGGAATGAGCTGTCCAGGGAGGTGGTGGAGTCACCATCACTGGAGGTGTTTAGGAGGAGACTGGATGGGGCACTTGGTGCCATGGTTTAGTTGATTAGATGGTGTTGGGTGAAACTTCTGAATACAGCAGTTCTAAGCTGGAACAGCCAAAGCTGAGGTTTTTCATGATAAAATTTGAAGCCATTACCCTTGTCCCATGACTCCCGTCACTCCAAAGCCTACCCTCTTTCAGCTTAAAGCCACTACTCCTCATACTATCACTACATGACTTTGTAAAAAGTCCCTCTCCAGCCATCCTCTAGGCCAACTTCAAACATTGAAAGGCTGCTATAAGATCTCCCCAGATCCTTCTCTTTTCCATTCTGAACAATCCCAACTCTCTCACCCTGTCTTCATAAGAAAAATGCTCCAGCCCTCAGATCATCTTTGTGGCCTCCTCTGGACCTGCTCCATCTTCTTGTGTTGGGGGCTTCAGAGCTGGACACAGTACTCCAGGTGAGGTCTCACCAAAGCGGAGCAGCAAAGAATCTCCTCCCTCAAACTGCTGGCCATGCTTCTTTTGATGCAGCCCAGGATACGGTTGGCTTTCTGGCCTGCAAATCCAAAAATGCCACACAAATTTATGTTGTTCTTTGTCTCATATGCTATCCCTTTAAGTTTGAATTTTATATTAAGTTTTGTTCTTTGAAAGTGATTGTCAATATAGTCTATTAATTGAAATAAGTAATAATTTCTTTAGTGCAAAACTTGGAAAGATTTCCAGAGGCAGATTCTGTAATTTTTGGAGAGTACAGAATGAAAGATCTTGAGGGCTTCCTATCTATTTTTCTCTTGTGTTGGATGAGCTGTGCCAGTATAACTCCCAATAACTTCCATCTATTTTTTTTGTTGTTATTAAAATGACAGCAATGGTGTTTCCTTACTCTGCCATGCAACCTCTTCAAACTGTTAGTGCTTGAAAGCTTTTCTTCTAATACTTAGCCTGAATAATTTTTATTGCAGCTGGGCATGATACTTCTTGACTTTTTTTCCATGAGCAAGGAAAAAAGGCTGTCTCAAGATTGCCAGACCTTGTTCTTATGGGTGATTTTAACCTGCCTGATATCTGCTGGGAACTTAACACAGTGGAGAGGAGGCAGTCTAGAAGGTTCTTAGAGTGTATGGAGGATAGCTTCTTATCACAGCTGCTCAGTGAGCCTAGCAGGGATAAGGCTTTGCTAAACCTTCTTTTTACAAACAGAGAAGGGCTGGTGGGAGATGTGGTGGTTGGAGGATGTCTGGGGTCCAGTGATCATGAAATGATTGAGTTTTCAATATACAATCAAGCTAAGAGGGGCATCAACAAACCCTCCACTCTGGACTTCCAGAGGGCGGACTTCAGGTTGGTCAAGGAACTAGCTCAGAAGGTTCCTTGGGAAAGAGCCCTTAAAAACAAAGGGGTCCAGGTGGACAGGACCCACTTCAAGAAAGAACTCTTGAAGGTGCAGGAAAAGGCTGTGCCAATGTTCTGGAAGATGAGCCGCCGGGGCAGACGGCCAGCCTGGATGGGTAATGAGCTTCTGAGCGAATTAAGGGAAAAAAGAGGGTGTACCATCTTTGGAAGAAAGGGGAAGCAACCCATAGAATGTTTAAGGATGTTGCTAGGTCCTGTAGGAAGAAAATTAGGGAGGCAAAAGCCCATTTAGAGCTTAGACTGGCCTCTGCTGTGAAGGACAACAAAAAATCCTTCTATAAATATATTAACAGCAAGAGGAGGGGCAAGGACAACCTCCGCTCCTTGGTGGACATGGAGGGAAATGTAGTAACAGAAGATGAGGAAAAGGCAGAAGTACTTAACACCTTCTTTGCCTCAATTTTTACTAGCAGGACAGAATGTCTTCCAGACAGCTGGCCTCCTGAGCTGGCAGATGGAGCCAGGGAGCAGTGTAGTCCACTGTGATCCAGGAGGAAGTAATTAGAGATCTCCTCAGCCGCTTGGATCCCCACAAGTCCATGGGACCAGATGGGATCCATCCTAGGGTGCTGAGAGAGCTGGCAGATGAGCTGGCCAAGCCACTATCCATCATTTTTCAGCAGTCCTGGCTCACTGGAGACATCCCAGAGGACTGGAAGCTAGCCAACGTGGTGCCCATCCACAAGAAGGGCCGGTTGGATGAGCCAGGGAATTCCAGGCCTGTCAGCCTGTCCTCAGTGCCAGGCAAGATTATGGAACAGGTCATCTTGAGTGCAATGACACAGCACTTAGAGGATGGCCAAAGGATCAGGCCCAGCCAGCATGGGTTTAGGAAGGGCAGGTCGTGCCTGACCAACCTGATCTCCTTCTATGATCAGGTGACCCGCCTGGTGGATGTGGGGAGGCCTGTGGATGTAGTCTACCTGGACCACAGCAAGGCCTTTGCCACTGTCCCCCACAGCAAACTCCTGACCAAACTGTCAGCCCATGGCTTGGATGGGAGCACACTGCATTGGGTTAGCCCCATGCTCTTCAGTATCGTTATTGATGATCTGGATGAGGGGGTTGAGTCCATCATCAGTAAATTTGCAGATGACACCAAACTGGGGGCAGGTGTGGATCTGTTAGAGTCGGAGAGCTCTGCAGAGGGACCTTGACCGACTGGACTGTTGGGCAGAGTCCAATGGCATGAGATTTAACAAATATAAGTACATAGAATAGAATACATAGAATACATAGAATAAACCAGGTTGGAAGAGACCTTCAAGATCATCGCGTCCAACCCATCAACCAATCCAACACCACCCAAACAACTAACCCATGGCACCAAGCACCCCATCAAGTCTTCTCCTGAAAACCTCCAGTGATGGCGACTCCACCACCTCCCTAGGCAGCCCATTCCAATGTGCAATCACTCTTTCTGTATAGAACTTTTTCCTAACATCCAGCCTGAACCTCCCCTGGCGCAGCCTGAGACTGTGTCCTCTTGTTCTGGTACTGGCCGCCTGGGAGAAGAGACCAACATCCGTCTGTCTACAACCTCCCTTCAGGTAGTTGTAGAGAGTAATAAGGTCACCCCTGAGTCTCCTCTTCTCCAGGCTAAGCAACCCCAGTGCCCTCAGTCTCTCCTCGTAGGGCTTGTGTTCCAAACCCCTCACCAACTTTGTTGCTCTTCTCTGGACTCGTTCCAGCAAGTCAACATCCTTCCTAAACTGAGGGGCCCAGAACTGGACACAGTACTCGAGGTGTGGCCTAACCAGTGCAGTGTACAGGGGCAGAATGACCTCCCTGCTCCTGCTGGCCACACTGTTCCTGATGCAGGCCAGGATGCCATTGGCCCTTCTGGCTGCCTGGGCACACTGCAGGCTCATGTTCAGTCTACCATCAACCAGCACCCCCAGGTCCCTCTCAGCCTGACTGCTCTCCAGCCACTCTGACCCCAGCCTGTAGCTCTGCATGGGGTTGCTGTGGCCAATGTGCAGAACCCGGCACTTGGATGTGTTCAATCTCATGCCGTTGGACTCTGCCCATCTGTCCAGCCTGTCGAGGTCCCTCTGCAGAGCCTCTCTACCCTCCAGCAGATCAACTCCTGCCCCCAGCTTGGTGTCATCCGCAAATTTACTGATGATGGACTCAATGTCCTCTTCCAGATCATCAATAAAGATGTTAAAGAGGATGGGGCCCAGTACTGATCCCTGGGGCACACCACTAGTGACTGGCTGCCAGCTGGATGTGGCACCATTCACTACCACTCTCTGGGCTCGGCCCTCCAGCCAGTTCCTAACCCATCGCAGTGTGCTCCCATCCAAGCCATGGGCTGACATCTTGGCCAGGAGTTTGCTATGGGGAACGGTGTCAAAGGCCTTGCTGAGGTCCAGGTAGACTACATCCACAGGCCTTCCCACATCCACCAGGCGGGTCACCTGATCATAGAAGGAGATCAGTTTGGTCAGGTAGTACAGGGTTCTAGACATTGGCCACAGCAACCCCATGCAGTGCTACAGGCTGGGGTCAGAGTGGCTGGAGAGCAGCCAGGCAGAGAGGGACCTGGGGGTGCTGCTTGATAGTTGGCTGACCATGAGCGTGCAGTGTGCCCAGGTGTCCAAGTGAGCCAATGGCATCCTGGCCTGCATCAGGAACAGTGTGGCCAGCAGGAGCATGGAAGTCATTCTGCCCCTGTACTCAGCACCTTTTAGGCCACACCTTGAGTCCTCTGTCCAGTTCTGGGCCCCTAAGTTTAGGAAGGATGTTGAGTTGCTGGAACGAGTTCAGAGAAGGGCAACAAAGTTGCTGATGGGTCTGGAGCACAAGGCCTTTGAGGAGAGGCTGAGGGAGCTGGGGTTGCTTAGCCTGGAGAAGAGAAGGCTCGGGGGAGACCTTATTGCTGACTACAACTACCTGAAGGGAGGTTGTTGCCAGGTGGGGTTGGTCTCTTCTCCCAGCTAACCAGCACCAGAACAAGAGGACACAGTCTCAAGCTGTGCCAGGGGAGGTTTAGGCTGGCTGTTAGGAAGAAGTTCTTCACAGAGAGAGTGATTGCCTATTGGAATGGGCTGCCCGGGGAGGTGGTGGAGTCACCATCACTGGAGATCTTTAAAAAGAAACTGGATGAGGCACTTGGTGCCAAGGTTTATTTGATTAGATGGTGTTGGGTCATGGGTTGGACACGATGATCTCAAAGGACTTTTCCAACCTGGTTAATTCTATTCTATTCTAAAATCAATTCATATCCTTTAATTTTTTTGTTTTCAAAGACAAATCCTATATGAAAGAATGTTACTGCATCTTGCAGTAATCAAATTTTCTACATTTTTACATAAGTTATTATTTTTGATCTTTTAATTACCTTTTTTTTTTTTAACTGAATTGTTATAGGTCTGCATTTATCCTGATGTTGTTCTGCCCTATATTGTAGATGCGACTCTATTTGAAGATTTAAAAGTTGTCAAAAATGTACCATAGAGGTACTTGTATGTTCCTGTTGTCATATATGAATGTAGCTGCCCTTTGGACATAATCGATTCCTGTTGCCAATTTATAAAACATACCCAGGGCCTCTTACCTATTCTGTAAAGGTATCTTAGCGGGTAAGGAGGGGTTTCTCTTATGGATTCTTGCTGAGCATTGTGGCATAATTAGAAAGTGCGCATACAGCAACTCTAAGTTTTAGATGTCAGTAATGTGTGCAGTCTCCTGGACAGAAGTTTGTGGTGGTTACCCAAGTTACTGATGTACAATGAGCAAGTGAAGCTGTTCCACTGTAAACAAACAAGAAGTGGTTTTGAAAATTTACATTTTTAAGAAAGCTAAGTTACTGTCAATACAATGCATGTTATAGCTGCTTGCATTATAAAGGATATGATAAGAAATTAGTAAGAGTCACAGGAAAAAAATGTGTTTACCAATTGGTACAGTAGGCAGTAGCTGATAAAATATTTTCCATACTGAGTGCCATCTATCACTAGCAATCAGTAAGAAAACTATTTACTATGGATAACAAGTCCCCGAATTATCATGAATGGTCAGGATCCTGTTACTGATAGATTACGGAGGTATTTTTGACAAGTGTATTTGTTCTCTGTAGAGGCTTTACTTACTATGATGTTGCCTGCTTCACAGCTACATTTGGCATTATCTGGATGGCCATCAGTATTTCCTGTTCAGTAATGATATAATGACCTTCTGAAATCAGTGGCAAATCTCTTTTTAACTCACACGTTTTACATATTCCTGCCTTACAAAAAGAGTTTGGACAAAGTTTTTTTACTGATATTATAGAAAATCAACTGCAGAAAATCAGTTATTTATTCCTGAATTAATGCATAGACCTAGATTTACACTAAAAATATGTCTACATATTTCTCTGTTCTAAAAATATTTTGAAATTTCATTCATTTTGAAAGATAATTTTCAAAGATCATTGTACAACTTACTACGTTGACAGCATTATGTAGAACAGACCTTTTCAACCATGGAATCTCTAGAGGTTCAGCAAATGGGATCATACCTGTCTGTGTTCTATCCATAAAAACATTTCTTCTGTTATCAGCAAGTCTTCTAAGAGCTTTGTTCTTGGACGTATGATGGCTCAATCCTTCTCCCATAGGAAATATTTCATACTGATTCCAGCAGTAGTAGGCACAACTCTCTTTATCATGGGTAATGTTTTGTCTGAAGTCTAAGCACCCATCAGAATGTGGTATATGATCAATGTGTGATACCTGTTCAAAACTATGTCTGTAGTAGAACAGAACTGTTATAGAATGCTTCATCTTTTCCAATTTATTTTCACCTCAGTATATAGATATTGTAGCTTCTAAGCTCCTTTGTTGCCAGAGGCTTAACCATCATTAGCCTTATTACAAATATGTGAAATTATTGCCAGAAGATGTACTCTTAACATGCAACTTATAGACTCTACTATCAACAGTTTTCAGGAATTTCCTTCAGAAGGAGGAGTTTAGGATAAAGGAGAATCAAATCTGTGTCCTGTATTTGAAGTGTAACTGTGAAAAACAGCAAATGTTCCATTGTTGCAACTTTAGAAGTATTTATTTAAGAGAGAATTCAAGAGTAAAATATCAGTAAGATCTCTTTAAAAAGTTTTGAGCTGCCTCTAATATATGTAGAAATAAAGATGCAGCCTGTATTTCCAGTGAGTGGTATTTATTGCCTTAAAAGAAATTAGTAGCTAACAGTTTCTGCTATATGTTACAGGGAGACAATCTTGTGAATTATTGTCTAAAGAGCCAGTGATTAGAAGTATGTGTGGAGGGGTCATCACAAGAATAGGAATCTGGTGGAAGGCAAGTGAAAGATCTTCATAAGGTGTAGACAGGTCTTCAGTACTAGTTGATTGAGTGTGGTGTCTAATTTAATGAGGAGAAATGGAATAGTGAAAAGATCTCGAGAATCAGGATGAGTCAAAACAGGGCTTCCCAACATTGTGGATTTTATTGACAGAATATAGAGTTGTTGCTGATGATCAAGAACAGGTAAGATAAACCCATTTTATACCCCACTCTACATATAGAGGCTATAAGACTTTTTACAGTACATACTAGGGAGAGAAAATAAGTATGGTAGTCTGTGCAAAGAAGTCATTGGTAAAGGCGCATCTTTCATGTGCACTGAAGCTTTGCTAGAGGTATCCATTCTTTTTTCCATCTACAGGTCAGTACATTGCTTAATGGTTCTTAATATTTCTTAGATATGTGATAGAAATTTAAGTTTCAGAATAAAGCTGCTTTCTTGTTTAGTGGTGTATCTTGAATGAAGCACGTGGAGGCTTGTATTCTAATTAGGTTTTGAGTGCTGTTAAGAAATATTGACCTACAATGACCTAAACCAGAATGATTAAAAATCTCAGTCACTGCTTTCTGAAGATCATCATTCCCCAGTGAATGAATGGGATCAGATAAATGTTTACTTTAACAAAAGGAGTCTGGCTTTATTGTTCCAGCAATAGGCTTAGAAATACTTCATGGTTTTTTTATTCCACTCTCCCCAAGGGGGAGCCAAAAATTATAGTTCAAAATGATAATTGGGACAAGTTGAAAAGTTTATTTTTCAAAGCTTTTTATGGGCTAACAGTTATGGGAAGCCGGTTTAATTTCAGGAACAAAAAAATCATGTGATTAATTGGAGAATGTTTTTAATAAAACTGTCCTCTTTTGAAAATTTATCTAGATATATTCAAAGCCTGAAATTGGGTGCACATAGAAGTAAAACTTAATATGTTTAAAAAAAAAGGGGGGGGGAGATAAGGCAGGGAATGATAGAAAAATGCTATAACATAATTAGTGGGTTTTAGTCAGTAATAACTGGGGGAAGTTGGAATCAGTTCACCTAAGTTTTAAAAAAAAAATTAAAAAATTGAAAATTAACTGATAGAATCAAAGTTAAGGAGTCTAATGCCTATATACTGATCATTAAGCCCCTGGATTATATTATGAATCTTTTTGATAGTTCCTTTTTCTGTAGTCAACTTATATTCAGTGACTGTTTTCTAGTAGTTGATGTTCTGAACTTGCGGGTTTGTTTTTTTTTAATGGCTGTTTTATTCCATTTTCTCTGAAATTTTTCCTTCTCTACCTGCAGTGCATGGCTAAAATTCCTAGGAAATACACTGCAACTATCTGGATTACATCTTGATCTAGGAATGATGTGCTTCCTGCCAATCTCACTTTATGAACACAGATATATGTACAAATACATATTAAAATTATGTAGGTTATATTTAGTGTGTTTTTTATATCAATGTGGAACAACATAACTGTTCAGTTTTTCTGAATTATTATTCTAGGATCAAGACAACCTTTAATCCAACAATCTCAGCCTCCACCTTATTCATCACCTAGAGATGTTCCCCCAGACATATTGTTAGATTCTCCAGAAAGAAAGCAAAAGAAACAAAAGAAAATGAAGTTAGGCAAGGATGAAAAAGACCAGACTGAAAAAGCTGCAATGTATGATATCATTAGTTCTCCTTCCAAGGACTCCACTAAGCTTACATTAAGACTCTCTCGTGTAAGATCTTCGGATACGGACCAGCACGATGATATGCTTTCTGGTTTCGAAAACAGCAGTGTGTCAGAGGGTGATATTCCTTTTAATGTGCAGTACCCAGGACAGACTTCTAAAACACCTATTACTCCACAGGATGTTAACCGCCCACTAAATGCTGCTCAGTGTTTGCCGCAGCATGAACAAACAGCTTTCCTTCAGGCACAACAAGTGCCTGTTTTACAACAGAACGCTTCAGTTACTGCAAAACAACCTCAAACTCCTGTGGTACAGACACAGCAACAGGTTTCACAACAAGGAACTATAACGTCATATGATGAAGTAGAATTGGATGCATTGGCTGAAATTGAGCGGATAGAACGTGAATCAGCTATTGAAAGGGAGCGATTTTCAAAAGAAGTGCAAGATAAAGGTAAAAGGATTGTGTGTATACACTATATATTATATAAATATATATATGCTTATAAATCCCATGGATATATAAAAAACCTTCCTGTCATTGTCATGTAGTTCAGTTCTATTTATTTAGTGTAGGTGGTTCTACAACATTCATCTCCATTCCCCTCCAACAAAGAACTGTGATCTCTCATATATATGCATATTTTAAATATCTGATATTCTTTATTTGTGATCTTAATGGATGGAAAGTGAAGTTCTTATTTTTCAAAATTCTTTTTAAGCTACTCTTATTTTGAAATATGAGATTGAATGAAGTACAATTGATGTTTATTGTTTCTAAAATCTCAGCAGTACCATAAGTAAATTTTTTTAATTTGTTGCCTAATTTAAGAAAAGCCATTTCTATACATATACTAAATTGAACCTAATGTGAAGGAGTTGTTAGTCTAAAATCACATCTATTCTTTTTAAGGCAATATAATGATTGGGTAATATGTATTACTTTATCATCTCCAAAGTTTGTTCAATTGGATATTCATTGTTATGGGGATGTTACAAACTTTAGAGAATTACCAAATATCTATATGGTCTCTAGCACAGTACCAGATGAGCCTCTGAAATGTTTGCTCTTCAGTAGCTGTACTGGTGTTCTTAACTGATTTCATTCAATGTATGCTCTTTGATTTTATCTACTTATTTATTCTTCCTCCCCCTTTCTTTTTTCTTTCCCCATTTCTTTTTTTTTCTGGAAAACAGTGCAGATTCTGATTTTGGAAGTTCATGGGTTAAAATGGTCGATTTTGAACATACCTGCATGGAGACAATTAAATTTACCTGTAGTTTGGGTCTTTAACCAGCAGAGAGAGAACAAGTTTTTTCCCTATTCAAAGTTTAATTTATTTTTTTTTCTGTTTTTAAAGATGCCTGGATTGAGAGAGTTGTGTTTGTGTGTGTGTAAATAGAATAGAATAGAATAGAATAGAATAGACCAGGTTGGAAGAGACCCTCAAGATCATCGTATCTAACCTATCATCCAACACCACCTAATCAACTAAACCATGCAACCAAGCACCTCCAGTGATGGTGACTCCGCCACCTCCTCGGGCAGCCCATTCCAATGGGCAATCACTCTGTGTAAAACTTCCTCCTAACCTCCAGCCTAAACCTCCCCTGGTGCAGCCTGTGACTGTGTCCTCTTGTTCTGGTGCTGGCCGCCTGGGAGAAGAGACCAACCTCAGCCTGTCTACAACCTCCCTTAAGGTAGTTGTAGAGAGCAATAAGGTCACCCCCGAGTCTCCTCTTCTCCAGGCTAAGCAACCCCAGCTCCCTCAGCCTCTCCTCATAGGGCTTGTGTTCCAAGCCCCTCACCAACTTCGTTGACCTGCTCTGGACTTGTTCCAGCAAGTCAACATCCTTCCTAAAGTGAGGGGCCCAGAACTGGACACAGTACTCGAGGTGTGGCCTAACCAGTGCAGTGTACAGGGGCAGAATGACCTCCCTGCTCCTGCTGGCCACACTTTTCCTGATGCAGGCCAGGATGCCATTGGCCCTCTTGGCTGCCTGGGCACACTGCAGGCTCACGTTCAGCCTACTATCAACCAGCACCCCCAGGTCCCTCTCCACCTGGCCGCTCTCCAGCCTTGTTCTTGTTGCAATTACAAAAAGGTTTAGTTATTTCTTATTTGATATCTAAATCAAGTCTTCTTAGAAAACATTGTGAATATACAGAGAAAATGGCTGCTCATCTCAAAAGAGGTCCCTGCTGTCTTTAATTTTGATTTAATGGAATTGTGGAGTTTGTAACTTTGCTTACATCTCTTTTATTAATTTTAAATTTAATTATGAAGTGCTTGTCTTTTGTCTCCTACTACTTAAAAAGCTACTTTTATATCCTCACACTTTAAGTAGATTCTCAAGCACATTTTGACTGAGAGGCAGCATTTTTGTTGGTGCACAGCAGTCTTCAAGCACTTAGAGCAAGACTAAAAGACTCTTTTTTGTTCTGGCTTTCAGGAGATATTGAACATTACTTGTGAAGTTTGTTTTCCATAATTACATAGCCATGGGCAGACTCCAATTTGTTTCTTTTGGGGAAATGAATGATTTTTATAGAACGTGATCTCTCCCTTCAATCACTGCTCAATAACTGTCTTACCAAATAAGCTTTGCAAACTTATGCTTCCCTTCTACCTGTATCTTCTGCCAGATCTCAGTCCTACCTGATTTCTTGAGATTGCTATGGATCAGGTGTAAGAGTTGCTATCTTATTTTGGGACAAATGATTGCCATTTATTCACTGGTGGTAAGTTGCCCCTATGCCGGACGGCAGCTCTTTTCACTTTAGCTGCTAAGGTTTCAGCTATGTCGCAGCCTGACCTCAGTGGAAGGGTTCACAGGTGGTTCTTTAGGGTTACCTAAGGAGCCAAGTGAGGCAAACTGACACTGAACTGTCTGGATGATTACAGATTTATTAATTACATGTTCATGCAAATGACTTTGATCATATAGTGACTCTTAAGGCAGGCAAGGCAATTACCTAGTACATGCCAGAGAGAGACAAGTGTGGAGACAGAAGTGAGGGAAGATCAGAGGTAAGAGGAGAAAAGTATCACCACTGAGTTCCAGTGGCATCCCACCCGCCTAGGGGTGGTTGGTAGAGGTGGTCCCATAGCAGGGTGGATCATGCACTGCTTGTGTGATGGCACAGGCGCATTGGGACCCCAGTTAAGCTGAGTCATTCTTGGGGCATCTGTGCATAGTGTTGTGGTGGTTGCAGAACAGAGAATACCCCCAATATTCTGGGTGACTGCTGCTGCACTTCTGTGCAGGCTCAGTTGTGAGGCTGGCATCTACAACCTTGATCTGGCACAGGTGTGGGCACCCAAGTGGTGTCTGAATTGCAACGTACTGTTGCAGGAGCAGACTGTCACTAAAAGGGGAGTAGAGCAGCATCTGTATGAGACAAACTTCTATGGCAACACATAGGGAGTCACCGTCCCTGGAGGTGTTCAAGAGGAGACTGGACATGGCACTTGGTGCCATGGTCTAGTTGTGAGGTCTGTCGAGACAGGTTGGACTTGATGATCCTTGGGGTCTCTTCCAACCTTAGTTATACTGTGATACTGTGATACTGTGATCTTCCACAAGCCATGAATGAATAGTATTGAGTAGAAGGATTTTTAGCAGTCTTAGGACAGATTTCCTGAAAAGTTGTCACCTTAGAGAAATATGATTCTTATTATTTGGTAACTCTTTTGCCATTGCTTGTAAGTTTGTCTGTAAGTTGATACACTGGGGCTTTTCTACTTTTTGCCTTTTGACTGCAGGAGGAAGCTTCCTCTATTGTTCTTACGGGAATATGTCTGTTAGAAATATATCCAGTAACTCCAAAATATGTGATTTGTGTGTGTGTGTGTGCAGTTGATTACTGCATTTATGCAAAAGCCTGGCATTTGTGCATTTTAGTACATATACTGCAACTTCAATTTACATTATGGCAAGAAAATAGTGTAATTGTAGTGTGTACTGGGTCTAATTAGAACAGGAACATATAGTGCTACCTGATGCTGTACATAGCAAGCATCCCTCTAGTAATCTTACTCTAGATGCTAATGCAGGCTAAAACTGCATGAAAGCATCTTCACTGCTTATGTAATTGAGGCATGGGAATGCATCTTACAGTCACACTATACTTTCTGTGTAGGCAAGTGTTGTTACTGTCCATAAATTACTTTGAGTAGAATTGTACTGGCAAGTTTTGCTAGAAGATTAGTGATCTCTGCCGTCCTTTCAGACATGAAATCTCTACAGTACTATGCTTCTTCAGGAATTTTCAGATGCTTCTTTTTTAACAGTAAGGCTTTGGATGAATATGTTTATTCCAGAGAAGAGGTGGAGATGGTTTTTTTTGGAGATTCTTGCTAAAAATGATACAACTACTGCACTTACCTAAGGCAATGACCAGATGGGAAATAGAGATTGGAGTTCTTTGGGATTTATAATACTTTCTGTACTAAATTCCTAATTCTAACAAAACTGTTAAACAATAACTGTTAAAATAGCTTCCACCAAACATAGTCTCTCAAAGTAGGAGGCAGTCTCCCTTCCAGAGGTGGAACTAACACAGGGTTTTGCAGAAGTGCCGCCTTCTTTGAAAAGCAGCGAATCTTTCTGGAACCTGATTGTCATGCTTTGGAATAGAATAGAATAGAATAGAATAGAATAGAATAGAATAGAATAGAATAGAATAGAATACACCAGGTTGAAGAGACCTTCAAGATCATCTCATCCAATCTATCATCCAACCCACCTAATCAACTAAACCATGCAACCAAGCACCCTATCAAGTCTCCTCCTGAACACCTCCAATGATGGTGACTCAACCACCTCCCTGGGCAGCCCATTCCAATGGGCAATCACTCTTTCTGTGTAGAACTTCTTCCTAACATCCAGCCTAAACCTCCCCTGGTGCAGCTTGAGACTGTGTCCTCTTGTTCTGGTGCTGGTTGCCTGGGAGAAGAGACCAACCTCCGCCTGTCTACAACCTCCCTTCAGGTAGTTGTAGAGAGCAATAAGGTCACCCCGAGGCTCCCCTTCTCCAGGCTAAGCAACCCCTTGCTTTTTGAAAAAGGAATTCTTAGTGCAAAGATCTGGCAGATTTGACCTAAAATCTATCAGATATGCATAAGGAGAGGTTTTATTATATAGACCATTTGCCTTCATATCTGAGTGTTTTTCAGAGCTCTGCTTTTATATTTCTATCCTTTTTGTCTATTTCAATGAAGTCAGTTTCATCTTTGTTCTCTGTGTTGGAAGGACGAGAGTCCATCATCTATCTACTTTTCCTACATTTTCCATCAAGGAAGTCTTTTTGTATTGATTAATTGTGGTAGGTTGAGAGAGGGCCTAGCTCTCCCTCCCCCACAGAGTAAGAAACCATGGCTAAACTCAGTCAGAGAAAGCAGACTATATTTACAAGCATATATAGGAAGCAGATTATATATAACACAAATATATACAGGTATTTACAATATATATACAGAAATATACAGCAAAGGAAAATAACACAACAAAAATTCCCTCCTCGGGGAGGGTTTCCCTCCCTGTAACCCCCTCTCTCCCCCCCCTACTTCCCTTTTTTCCCAAAAAGGGGTTATAGAGAAAGAGAAAGGCAGTTATTAAGGAAAAGAATTGTTATAAAGCTTCAAAAGCTCATGCAGGATTAGTTTGTTTATCTCAAAGTCAGCTCCGCTTAGTTTTCTGAGCAGGTAGGGAGAGAAGCAGTTCAGGCTGGCACGGCAGAACAGGCTGAAACCCAAACTCCCAAACTGAGAAAAAATTCCAACAGCCCTACAATTTAAAGTTGCATTTTGTCCATCCACCAATGAAATTAATTTAGAATATCAGAGTGTTTTTGTTCTAGTACCAAAAACATTCAGCCAGAGTGTCCCCGCACTGTCTGTTTCTTAAAGGCACAGCCTCAAACGGTCACATTAATTTTGCAAGTAATTTGTTTGTATCTGGTAATGAAAGGAATAATTGGAGATTTTGGAGATCAAGGCACTCAGTATTGAAAGTTACATTCTAATACGTCTATGATGTTTAATGGTCTCAGAATAAACAAGTCCATGGAACATGAAGAGCTTCAGGTTTACAGTTCCCATTGCCTTCCTCACAATGGCCTCTAAATCCTCTTCAGATAAAAGTTGTCAGCCAACGCTAGAACATACCATCTCTTTTGAAAGGATGTGTAATATCGTGGATAGATACAGATATTCTTTATCAAGACTCAGACTGAGTGGAAAAAGAGTGATTCAGATGGGTTAATACAGAAAGGGATTATCTTTTTCCACAAGTCATCAACAAGTGAACCATCCTCTGCTTAGGTACATCAAGATACCTTTCTGAAGAAATGAGAAATAATGAAACTTCACATATACTGTCTTCTAATCACTGTCAGCAGTCACATTTCCTGTACTAGTTGGTGCTCTTGAATGCTTTTGAAACAAGCAGAGGTCCATATTCTGAACCTGTTTTGTTCACTTAACTGGAGCTGTGTTTACTTCATGTTCTGAAGTAGACTGTGGATACTCCAAGAAATGACAGGAAATTTCTGGTTTTAAAAATTTAGTTTTATAAATTTTCAGTTCTAGAAAAATATGTCCCAGGCATTTCTGTTCTGGGCAATCTTTTTTTCCCATGGTAGTGGAGGTGTTGAGAGAGAAATTTCATTTTGGTAACTTCAGTTCATTGCCTTAACTCATGTGTCATTGTGGTGGTTTGAAAGGAAAGGCTCTGCTTTCCCTCCCCCACTGAGAAAGAGACCACGGCTAAACCCAGTCGGAGAAATGAGAGTATATTTTACAAGAAAACAGATTATATGTAACACAACAAATACAGGGATTTTACAATATATACAGGAATATACAGCAAATAAACACAGTCAGAAACCAGACCCCCAACAGAGGGGGCTTCCCCCTGTGCCCCCTTCACCCCCCTACCTCCCTTCTCCCCCAAAGAGGTAGAAGATGAGAAGAAAGGGGAGTTAATACAGCAGACAGAGGCCTATGCACAGGGAGTTAGTTTCTTATCTCTTGGCAAGAAGCCCAGAAGCAGATCCAGCCGAGAGGGACAGCGAAGAAAGGAAGACTGAGAGAAAGTTCCAGCCGCGCTGGGACTAACCTCGCCTCCCACCTTAACTTGGCCAATGAAATTCGTTTAGAATACCAAAATATTTTATAAACATTTAGCCAGTGTGCCCCTTTCTTAAAGACACAGCGTCAAACGGTCACAGTCATGTAGTGTCATCTGCCGTGTCCCGTCCTCTCCAAGATTTGAAGGAGAATCGGAGAAAAAAATAACCAACAACACAACAAAACGCAAAACCTCATGGGACTGTCTGGTCTTGCCCCTGGCTGCAGTACCTTGCTCAAATCAAGTGCCCTCACCAGACCAGCCCTTCCCTTACATAGTGGGTATGATATCTGATTCAGCTGTCCTGGCTGTGGCCCCTCCCAGCTTCTTCAGAAAATTAACCCTGTCCTAGCTGAAGTCTAGACAACCTACTACTGAATTAATATTTAAATTTGAGGTTTCTATCTCAAGATCTTTCATGCTTTTCTAAAAACCTCAAATACTTTGAATAAAAAATATATTAATGTTAAAAGGAGCTAGAGGAAGACATTACAAAGGAGGAGTTTAGCTTGGTTGGTGAGGACTGGGTTAGGGAACAGCTAAGTCATCTGGACATTCATAAATCCATGGGTCCTGATGAGATGCACCCATGGGTGCTGAAGGAGCTGTCAGAGGTCATTGCCAGACCACTAGGGTGCTGAGACAGCTGGCAGATGAGCTGGCCAAGCCACTCTACATCATTTTCCTCCAGTCCTGGCTCACCAGTGAGGTCCCAAATGACTGGAAACTGGCCAATGTGGTCCCCATCCACAAGAAGGGTCGGATGGAGGAACCTGGAAACTACAGGCCAGTCAGCCTGACCTCAGTGCCAGGGAAAATGATGTAGCAGATTATCTTGGTGGCAAAACTGCAAACCTAAAGGATGGCCAAGGGCTCAGGTCCAGCCAACATGGATTTAGGAAGGGCAGGTCCTGCCTCTCCAACCGGATCTCCTTCTTGAGCACAAGCCCTATGAGGAGAGGCTGAGGGATCTGGGATTGTTTAGCCTGGAGAAGAGAAGGCTCAGGGGCGACCTCATTGCCCTCTACAACTACGTGAAAGGTGGTTGTAGCCAGGAAGGGGTTGGTCTCTTCTCCCAGGCAACCAGCACCAGAACAAGGGGACACAGTCTCAAGCTGTGCCAGGGGAGGTTTAGACTCGAGGTGAGGAGAAAGTTCTTCACTGAGCAAGTCGTTCGTCATTGGAATGGGCTGCCCAGGGAGGCGGCGGAGTCACCATCCCTGGAGGTGTTCAAGAGGGGATTGGACGTGGCACTTGGTGCCATGGTCTAGTCATGAGGTCTGTGGTGATAGGTTGGACTTGATTGAGGTCTCTTCCAACCTTGGTGATACTGTGACTCCACTTGTCACTGGCTTCCACTCGGACATGGACCCATTGACAGCTGCTCTTTGGGTGCGGCCATCAAGCCAGTTCTTTATCCACTGAGTGGCCATCCATCAAAACCATATTTTACCCTCTTGGAGATCAGGATGCTGTGCAGGATAATGTTGAAGGATTTGCTCGGAACCAGATAAATGATTTTTATGATTGCAAAGGGAAAATACTCAAACTTTTAAGTGTGTAAGTAGCCCCCTATCTAATTCCTGTGTATTATGGTGTATATTTCAGCTATATACTCCTTGCTTCACAGAGAAGCATGGAGTGTTGAAGTTATTTTAATCATTTTTGTTTGTTGTTCATGTGTTCCCTGGCTAGAGTATATGTGAAGTCCCAACTGATGCACTGATCTAAGTAAGGAGATCCTCTGTTTTATCATTGCAGATTCTTGCTTAGTTCATGTATAATGAAGCAGACTGAATCTGCAGAAGAGAATCTTTTATAGTAGTTGTGATGGTAGTTATTATGGTTATTAAATTATGAACATTAAATATTTTATTATGTATGAATATAAAATTATTAATAACTTTTAATCAATCTATATATGTGGATCCTTGAGCACGGTTGTGGAAATATCCCATAAATGTACAGTATAACACTTTTGAACCAAATTAGAAAAATACAAAACTGTTATTCAATTAAGACAACTGGGTGCAATTCTGCAGCTTGTCCACCAGATGGCAACTTGACAAGACGATTGGCGGCTGCTAAACAGCTAGGAGAGACAGAGTCAGGGCATACAATTAAAGAAGCTTTTAATGAGGCCTAAATCAATTTTTCCTCGCGAATTATAACTCCGGGCATTCCCGGGGAAGGCTGCTTATAAACCATAGATCACAATACCACGCAGGCTAAAGTTTGGAGATTTTAAACAAAACCAAAACTGATATTAAACATGTTGCTATGCAGGTTGCTACCGAGGCTGGTTGCCGAGGCTAAGGGAGCCAGCGGGGGCTGGCACCCAGGCTCACGGGCTGGCTCTGGGGGGCGGACCCTTCCGGGTATGGTGGAGGCAAATCTTCTCCCGCTGCTGCGGGGGTGTGGCGTAGACTTCTGCCGACAGGCAGGTTCACCTGGGCAGGCTCTTGGGCGCTTTCCTTTGCTGGCAGTGCTGCGGCGTCTGCAGGACGCAGTGCGGGGAGCAGTTCCCCTCCCAGAGTGGCTTGGGAGCGTGGGGGGCGACACAGAAGCAGCATGGTTTTCCCCTGGCTCAGCTCAAAAGGTGAGTGAGCGGCCTGGGGCACTCACAGGTGGCCCCGGCAGAGCATGGGTGGTACTATGAATTGTGTGGATCTTAACTCACAGGGCTGTGGAGCAGCAGGTGGCAGCTCCCTCTCCTGCGGCTGAGCAGCTTGTATACAGGCGCTTCTAGTCGCAGTCCTTTCTTTGCAAGTGGGTACATGAAGGCTTGTGCTCGCCTCAGACACCGTTAGAACTGCCGAATGATTCAGGCTAGTTTTGCCAGCTGGCTAGGCTTACCAGTGGGGTCTCAGTCCCTTTAAGACACGGTGGCAGCTTCTTCCTACTGGCAGGACTGCAGATACGATGCTAAGCTGTAGAGAAGCAAAGGACTCTTTGCTAGCTTCTGGGTAAACTGAGGCACGACAGTGCTTCCTGGGTAGCAGGCTTCTCTCCAGACTGCAGACAAAGGCAGAACATGTACACAGAACAATAGCAGAAGCAAAAGCAGAGCAGTGCAAAAGAGCAACTTGTTGTGCTGGAGGCACATTATGCCGCGATATTGAATCTTGCCCCAGCATGTGGGTGAGCTCCCCCTCCTTCAGGAGGAGGAGAAAAGCCAAGACAAAAGCCAGGCTGGCACGCATTTAGTGCATGCTGTGCTCGTGCATTCGCCAAATACGGAAGAATTCTAGCTCCACGCTTTCCCATTGGTGGAGGCTAGTTGTTTATGAGAATGCCCATTGGTCAATTCCAGCCTCAAGAGATTCTATAAGTATTACCCCAGTGAGTAAAGTGCCTTCCTCCTCCATTTCTGTCTCTGTGCTAGCTTGAGAGTTAAGTCCGAGCCGCTGCCTCTGCAATTGAGTTTATTGTTGTCTAAGCTTCTGTTACATACATGCATGCATATCAAAGCATCTGCATGTGAGAAGTGACTGGAGGAATTATTTCCACAAGAGGAAGGACACCACGCTGAGCTGAGGAGCCAGCGTCGCCATAGCCAGTCACACCGACTGGGAGAGAGACTCCCGTTGCCATCGTACCCCTGAGGGTAAGATCTGCCCAGTTGCCGGGGAAGAAGGGACTTGACCGAGCCAGGTCGTCTGTGCAATCGCTTAACCCCACCGTAGTGGGAGAGAAGAGCGCTACGTGCCGCTCCGAACCCTGTTAAACTCCAGGGACTACTCAACAGTGTTCGTGCTTACACTGCACTGAACCCCCGGACCGCTCCGGGTATCCTGCTGTTGCTTTAAGCCCAGCGAACGAGAAGCCGCTGCCCGGGAACCTGCCGAGTCGGGCCGACACCAAGTCGGGCCCACCCCTTTCATGCAAGCCGACTCCCGGGGCCGCCTCTGCAGACTCGCGTGCCGCTGCGTCCCCCGGGCATGCCTGCCGGCGATCGTCGTCCCGCCCTGTGGTGCGGGTCGACTCTGAGGGCCAGCTCGTCTCCGGACCAGCTCTGCCAGCCCGTCCTTTCGTGCGAGCTAACTCTGCGAGGAGCTAGCCTCGAACCGGCTCCACACAGAACAGAGCTTCGTCTCAGCTCGACTAGAAACTGTGCACGTCCTGCCGAGTTGCCATCTAGTGGCCAAGCGGCAGAACTGCACCCTTCTTGCATATAAATACAGAAATAGTTTGTAATTAGTTCAAATAAGTTCTAATCATAATACTAAGCCAGTTATGGGATATATTTCACGAACGTGCACTAGAACATGTATATAAGTTGGTGATTCATCGGTTATTGACAATTTTATAATATTAATAAAAATAATATTTTTTCATAATTCATATTTCATAATTCATAAATTAATAACCTCTTCACACTTGTTTACAAATTTGGGTAATATTTATAATTTATCTGAGGCTTGGATTTAACCAGTAGTCAAACTTGGTAAACACCATTAGCCAATAGCAAAGCATATGGTCAGAATTATGCCCAAACTTGGAAGAAGCACATGCAACCCATAAGGTGAGCATGTGATCTTGTTTACCCCAAAGAAGGCAGGTTGGGTTATTTACACTTGGCCCTTTGTTTACTCAGCTCTGGCTGTGTACCCACTCCAGAAGGAGGGGGAAGTGGCAGGGTTGAACAAAACATGTAGGGACAAGTTTTGGTGATATTTGGGGCATAATTCAGGGCATAGACACCCTTCACCACAGTAGTATTCCTCAAGTCTTGCTTTGAGTGTAAATCGATTTTGTTGTTGTTATGTATTGCAGTTGCTTTATTAGATGGTTCTCTTGGCAATTTTACAGGTACTTCAATTTCATATGTTTTGAGTGTGTTTTTACTAATTGGCATGTGAATACATTAAAAAGCATTAGTTAGGAAAGTTCTATTCTTGCTTCAATGAGTTTTGTTGCGTGTGCACATACATGCTGAGAATTAATTAGTGGGAGTGGAGGGGAATAGACATTTTTGCCTAAACATTTACTGGTTTCTATATAGCATTTATGATTTTTCTCTTAATTTGCAGATAAGCCTCTGAAGAAGCGAAAACAGGAAAACAAACCACAGGAACCTGGAGGTACTACTGGAGGAAATAGAGCAGCTTCTCAGGAGACAGGTTCTGCAGGAAATGGGGTGAGGCCAGCATTGATGGTTAGTATTGATCTGCAGCAAGCAGGAAGAGCAGACTCTCAGGCAACAGTAACTCAGGATTTGGACACCATGAGAAAACCTGAAGAAATTAAGCAGTATAATGATGGGTTTGTGTGTGTTCCCCAAGAAGACACTGTTGGAGTTCTTAAATTTAAACCTGAAAACCATCCTGAGATTTTTACGAAAACATCAGACTTTGAGGGCCAAAAGACAGATGTCCAGCAAAATGAAAAAAGACAAATGGAATTTCAGCAAAATGTGAGCAGGGGATTGGAAAGTAAACACAATGAGAGCAAACAGATAGAAGCTAAATGTGAAAGCAAGCATGAAAGCAGACATATGGAAGTGAAACACAATGAGAACAGACAGACAGAATCAAAACAAAATGAGAGGAGGCAAATGGAGATGAAACAAAATGAGGGTAAACAAAATAATGGCAAGCAGGAAATAAGGCAGAGGCCTGAAATGCCAAAACAGAAGAGTGAAGGCAGGCCTGAAACACCAAAACATAGACATGATAACAGGAGAGACTCCAGTAAACCACTGTCAGATAAAAAAACTGAAATATCTAGGCATAAACTAGATATGAAATCTGATCTTTCAAGGATAAAATCTGAAAGTAGGTCTGATCTAACAAAACAAAGGCCTGATGGACGTTCAGTTTCTGATACACTGAGGTGTGACTATGATAGCCTTAAACAAAGATCTGAGGACAGGGAGGAGTCAGAAAGATACAGAGGAGATCCATCCAAGATTAGAAGGCCTGAATATTTGAGATCCTCAAACAAAAATGAACATGATTCTAAGCATGGTGTTAAATCTGATGGTTCAAAAGTTGAGAAATTTGAAAGGAAACACAGGCATGAGTCTGCTGAATCAAGGGAAAGGTTTTCTTCTGGAGATCAGAAATCAAGATCTGACAGCCCTCGCATTAAACAAGAAGGTAAAGGAGATTCTAGTAAATCAAAACCTGATAAACCTGCTTTTAAATCACCCAACAGCAAGGATGAACGAAGGACAGATGGTAATAAGAGTAAAGTAGATAGTAATAAAGCACATGCTGACAATAAAGCAGAGTTTCCCAGTTATTTGTTGGGAGCAAGATCTGGCACACTGAAACATTTTGTCATTCCAAAAATCAAACGTGATAAAGATGGCAGTGTCACTCAGGAGTCGAGAAAAACTGAATTTAAAGGTGAACAGAAGGACAAAATAGAGAAGATTGGGCTAGTTGAAGATCTAAATAAAGGAGCTAAGCCTGTAGTTGTCCTTCAAAAACTTTCATTGGATGATGTGCAGAAATTTATTAAGGATAGAGAAGATAAATCAAGAGGCTCTTTTAAACCTAACAAGAACAAATCATCCAAACCTAATAAAGGTAAGAATTTTAATGTTAATTGTATTATATCTTGTACACTCCTGTTCATTTAGCTTTGTTACTCTTCTGGTTAGAAATTAAACACAAATATTTGATAGTTTATACGCTTGGTTATATGGTGATTTTGGAAAACAAAGTGAAACTTGTCTTACAAAATTGTTGTTATTGGAAATCTTGCTACAGTATAATTGAAATTATTTCTTTACCCCAATGCAAGTTTCCAATGTGGGAAAACTTAAATAGTCTTCAACTGTACTTAAGCTACATTAGTTTAATCTGGTAATTTATCTAGTTAAACATAACTGCTATATGACTGTTTTAAACTAGTTTAAGTGTACCCATATAAGGGACTAGTACTGCTATAACTAAATCAGTATAGCTGGAGCGGTGGGAAATACGATGTAAACAAGTCCTAAGATTCCTTTGTATTTTTAATTGGAATTGAAATATGTTTTTTCAAAGGAATATTTTGATATGATGAAATTAGGTAATTACAAAGTCCCATTTGCCTCTTTTACACACACTATAAATGCAACTCTGTTGGGAAGCCTTTATACTTTAGACTTTGTGACAATAGGCTTACAAAAAGGTTCTGTCTTTAGGAGAATTCAGATATTGTCATCTCTGTGGTCCAGTGTATGCAGAAAGGAAGTGATAAACAATGAACTGGCATTTTCAAATTAGTAATATGAACAGAAAATTATTCAGAATAGTTCATAGGTTTGATATTTGATTGTCTTTTCTGCAGATACAACATTTCTTAAAATACAATTGCTTTTCTTGGTGATATAATTTTGGCTTCATTGGTTTCAGACTAAAGTAGATCAATTCACATAGTGAAATAAATGTTAATAACTGGTGATAGTTTCCTTTTACGTGTTTAGCATTTAAAGCATTTAAATTTCTTACATAGTTATGTTCATAGAGCTGTCATCTCTCAAAATTAGACAAAGTGGCAGGGGAAAGAATTTCAGCTGTATACAGGATTATTTATGAATGCAGTACCAGGTATATCATTGCTCATGAATTTGAGGTAAAAATGTTTTCTTACAAAGTTGATCCAATAAGAAATGACTTAGAAAACAACTTTGTGAATATATAACTCTGTTGATGTGCATGTGTACAGAGTTGACATCTGTATAATGAATCTGTATAATGAATTTATTGTGCTGTTCTCTGTCTACTAACCTGATTGTATTGAGTCTTAAAGATTTAATAATTCAGGATGAGTATTACTTATGTGTAAAATATTAGCCTCCTTGTTAAATACTTTCTCTTTATCCTGGAAATATGAACATTTTCCCTTTTCCTTTTCTGAGATTCAGAACAGGTAAAAATTCAATTTCTGACAATAATAGATATTTAGAGTTGAACATAAAATTATGACATCCTTGTCAATTTAGTCTAAAGATTTCAGATAAACCATATTCTTGATGTAGAATACTGAAATCTATCTGGATTAATTCAGCTCTAGTCTCAAGGATAGACTTTGAATTCACACAGTTCTATGTGCAGAAAATTAGAAATTTTTAGAGTCCTCAGAGCCATATACAGTGCATGTATGCTTTCTAAAATGTTTCTGAAATAGACTTTTTTTTTGTCTGTATTGTATGTGGTTATTTATATACTATATTTTACTAATGCATAAAGGTTTTAATGACTCTTACCTGATTGGCATGACTAGCATAGTTGTCACACATGAGCAAGTCAGGTTTATAACTTTTCTGCAATATTTTTGTGTATTTTGCATTTTCTGAAGTCATATATTGATTTGATAGGGGTTGAATTAATGAGGTGGAAATTACAAAAAAATAGTTATCTTTATTTTTCCTGAAAGCCCCACCCCAAAATTAGGAATAAAACTTATTATTTACAGGTTCTATTCAGTCGTGAATTCTACCAGGATGATTTTGGGCAGCTTCAGTATAATTTAGAGAATTCAGAAAATGGAAAAGGCTAAACAGGAGCAGGGAGGTCATTGTGCCCCTGTACAATGCACTGGTTAGGCCGCACCTCGAGTACTGTGTCCAGTTCTGGGCCCCTCAGTTTAGGAAGGATGTTGACTTGCTGGAGCGTGTCCAGAGAAGGGCAACAAGGTTGGTGAGGGGCTTGGAGCATAAGCCCTATGAGGAGAGACTGAGGGAGCTGGGGTTGCTCAGCCTGGAGAAGAGGAGGTTCAGGGGTGACCTTATTGCTCTCTACAACTACCTGAAGGGGGGTTGTAGTCAGGCAGAGGTTGGTCTCTTCTCCCAGGCAACCAGTACCAGAACAAGAGGACACAGTCTCAGGCTGCGTCAGGGGAGGTTTAAGCTGGAGGTTAGGAGGAAGTTTTACACAGAGAGAGTGATTGCCCATTGGAATGGGCTGCCTGAGGAGGTGGTGGGGTCGCAGTCGCTGGGGGTGTTCAGGGCGAGGCTTGACAGGATGCTTGGTTGCATGGTTTAGCTGATTAGGTGGTGTTGGATGATAGGTTGGACATGATGATCTTGAAGGTCTCTTCCAACCTGGTTTTGTTCTATTTGTTCTAAACCACAAAATAGCTTCACCACCCTTATAATTGGAGGCAAGCCAGGAACCTTGTGAAAGTAGATGAGAATGCCAGGTTGTACTCACGAAGATGGGGCAGGAATTTGGCGTCGGTCCCTAGTTCTCTTGTTGGTGGCAGGCTCCAGGAACTTAAGGTTTTATAATCCAATTTGTGGATGATGCGGTACAATCCAAAGGAAAAGGACCTGCCAGAATCCAAGTGTCTGTAGACACGGCTGCTACGAGGCAAAACTCGTGAGCATCAGCACTGACAGTGCAAGAAAGCTGTGACTCCATGGCAGGCAGGGTCACTCCATGGCAGGCAGAGAGCAGGATCCCAGGCAGACAGGTCTGGGACAAGCCAGATCTGAGTGGAGCGAGCAAGATGAAGGCAAGAGTGAGAGAGCAGGGGTGAGAGTGAGAGCAGGAGTGAAAGCAGGAACCCCAATCGCTTTCTGGCCACTCTATTTAAGGCGTTTCTAGACAAAGTGTCCAAGGCCAATGTATAATGGGCATGAAGCACCCCACTTAATCATAGCTCCCAAACCCAGCAGTCCTTCCCCACCAGTAAGTACCTGTGAGGGACCTCTGCCCCAGCACCATTTACCTGTCCCCAGGTGAAGGGGAAGGGGGGAAGGCAATCTCACACCTGGGAAGGCAATTTGGTGCCTTTGTCTTTCCCCATTCAAACCTGTGCTGATGGAGATGGGGGAAGGGGGGTTTGGAGCACATGGTAACATATTTCTTGCATATTCTGAAATAACGTGGGCATTTTTTCCTGGGGGGGGGGGGGTGGGTGGTGGTGGTGGTGGTGGTGGTGTGGGTGTTCAATCTTTACTATTGCATCTAGAATATGTTTCTTATAGTGATACTAGAAATAGGTTTCTTGGAAAGAATAATGTTGTATCATAGCATCAATAAGGTTGGAAAAGACCTCAGAGATCATCAAGTCCAACCTATTATCTAACACCTCATGACTAACTAAACCATGGCTTCAAGTGCCACATCCAATACTTTTTTGAACATCTCCAAGGATGGTGACTCCACCACCTCCTTGGGCAGCACATTCCAATGGCCAATTACTCTTTCTGTGAAGAACTTCCTCCTCACCCTGAGCCTAAACTTCCCCTGGCGCAGCTTGAGACTGTGTCCTTTGTAATTATGTTTGTCTTATAAATCAAGTTTTGGGTGTTCATCCAGGTAGATTTTGGAGAAAGTCTTTGAATTTCAGATTTTTACCATGTATTTCTAGTTTAACTTTTTTCCCCCCAGCTTCCTGGTAACCTACAGTTGGCAGGGCTCATTAGGAGAGCTTTAAACTAGGTCTGAAGGGGGTGGGTGAGGAAATTGGTCCCTCTGCAGAGAAAAGAGTAGGGCACAAATTAGGGTCAATTGAGAGGTCGGGAGCCCAGCTGCAGTGCATGTACACCAATGCACGCAGCCTGGGCAATAAGCAAGAGGAGCTGGAGGTCCTGGTCCACCAGGGCGACTATGATATAGTCGCCATCTCAGAAACATGGTGGGACAACACGCACGATTGGAGTGCTACACTGGGGGGCTACAGGCTCTTTAGGAGGGATAGGCGAGGGAGAAGAGGAGGAGGGGTGGCTTTGTATATTAGGGAGTCACTTTCTCCCACAGAACTTGAGGTGGAAGATGAGGGAATTGAGAGCCTGTGGGTTAAAATCAGAGGGCAGCCTAACAAATCTGACATCCTGGTTGGAGTCTGTTACAGACCACCCAACCAGGATGAGGAGGTTGATGAATTATTCTACAAACAACTGGAGGCTGTCTCAAGATCATCAGATCTTGTCCTTGTGGGTGACTTCAACCTGCCAGATATCTGCTGGGAACTTAATTCAGCAGAGAGGAGGCAGTCCAGAAGATTCCTGGAGCGAATGGAGGACTGCTTCCTGACACAGCTGTTCAGTGAGCCTTCCAGGGGACAGGCTCTGCTTGACCTGCTGTTCTCCAATAGGGAAGGGCTGGTGGGAGATGTGATGGTGGGAGGCTGCCTAGGGTGCAGTGAACATGAGATAGTGAAGTTTTCAATATGCAGGGAGATAGGGAGGAGCACCAACAGAACCTTCACCTTGGACTTCTGGAGGGCAAACTTCAGCCTCTCTAAGAAACTTATTTGTAAAGTTCCCATTGTAGCAACCCTCATGAACCGAAGGGTCCAGGAGGGTTGGATCTACTTCAAACAGGAGTTCTTGAAGGCACAGGAACTGGCGGTTCCCATGTGCCAAAAGACGAGCCGGCGGGGAAGGCTCTGGGCCTGGATGAGCAAGCAGCTCCTGGAGGATTTAAGGGACAAAAAGAGGCTTTATCACCTTTGGAAGGAGGGGAAGGCTTCTCGAGGTATGTTCAAGGAAGTGGTTAGATTATGTAGGAATAAAATTAGAGAGGCAAAGGCCCAGTTGGAAGTGAAGCTGAACACCTCTGTCAAAGACAATAAAAAGCATTTTTACAAATATATCAATGCTAAAAAGAAGGGCAAGAACAACCTCCACTTGTTATTGTACCTGGAGGGGAACACTGTGACTGAAGATGAGGAAAAGGCTGAGGTCCTGAGCACCTTCTTTGCCTCAATGTTTAACAGCAAGGCAGGAGTTCAGGATGAGTGGCCTCCTGAGCTGGGCGATGGGGTCGGGGACCAGTGTAATGCCCCGGTAATCCATGAGGAATTAGTTCGGGACCTGCTGAGCCACTTGGACACTCATAAGTCTGTGGGAACGGATGGGATCCATCCTAGGGTGCTGAGAGAGCTGGCAGATGAGCTGGCCAAGCCGCTCTCCATCATTTTCCTCCAGTCCTGGCTCACTGGAGAGGTCCCAGATGACTGGAATCTGGCCAATGTGATCCCCATCCACAAGAAGGGTTGGATGGAGGAACCTGGAAACTACAGGCCAGTCATCCTCACCTCAGTGCAAGGGAAAGTGATGGAGCAGATTATCCTGGAGGCAATAACTGCGCACCTGAAGGATGGCCAAGGGCTCAGGTCCAGCCAACATGGATTTAGGAAGGGCAGGTCCTGCCTCTCCAACCTGATCTCCTTCTATGATCAGGTGACCCGTCTGGTGGATGTGGGGAGGCCTGTGGATGTAGTCTACCTGGACTTCAGCAAGGCCTTTGACACAGTAAACTGCTGTTGAGGCTGTCAGCTCGTGGCTTGGACCGCAGCACTCTGTGCTGGCTTAGGAACTGGCTGGAGGGCCAAGCCCAGAGAGTGGGGGTGAATGGTGCCACATCCGGCTGGCGGCCAGTCACCAGTGGCGTGCCCCAGGGATCAGTACTGGGCCCCATCCTCTTTAACATCTTCATCGATGATCTGGATGAGGGGATTGAGTCAGTCATCCGCAAATTTGCAGATGACACCAAGTTAGGAGCAGATGTTGGTCAGTTAGAGTGTTAGAAAGGCTCTTCAGAGGGACCTCCACTGACTGGCAGGTGGGCGGAGTCCAACACGATGGCATTCAACAAGTCCAAGTGCCAGGTGCTGGGCTTTGGCCACGGCAACCCCATGCAGAGCTACAGGCTGGGGTCAGAGTGGCTGGAGAGCTGCCAAACAGACAGGGACCTGGGGGTGCCGATTGACAGATGCCTAAACATGAGCCAGCAGTGTGCCCAGGTGGCCAAGAGGGCCAATGGCATCCTGGACTGCATAAGGAATAGTGTGGCAAGCAGGAGCAGGGAAGTCATTGTGCCCCTGTACTCTGCATTGGTTAGGCCGCACCTTGAGTACTGTGTCCAGTTCTGGGCCCCTCAGTTTAGGAAGGACATCGAGACACTTGAACGTATCCAGAGAAGGGCAACAAGGCTGGTGAGAGGCCTTGAGCACAAGCCCTATGAGGAGAGGCTGAGGGAGCTGGGATTGTTTAGCCTGGAGAAGAGAAGGGTCAGAGGAGACCCTCATTGCTCTCTACAACTACCTGAAAGGTGGTTGTAGCCAGGAAGGGGTTGGTCTCTTCTCCCAGGTAACCAACACGAGAACAAGGGGACACAGTCTCAAGCTGCGCCAGGGGAAGTTTAGGCTCGAGGTGAGGAGAAAGTTCTTCACTGAGCGAGTCATTCGTCATTGGAATGGGCTGCCCAGAGAGGTGGTGGAGTCACCGTCCCTGGAGGTGTTCAAGAGGAGATTGGACGTGGCACTTGGTGCCATGGTCTAATCGTGAGGTCTGTGGTGACAGGTTGGACTCAATTGAGGTCTCTTCCAACCTTGGTGATACTGTGACTCCACTTGTCACTGGCTTCCACTCGGACATGGACCCATTGACCGCTGCTCTTTGGGTGCGGCCATCAAGCCAGTTCTTTATCCACTGAATGGCCACCCATCAAAACCATATTTTACCATCTTGGAGATCAGGATGTTGTGCAGGATAATGTTGAAGGATTTGCTTGGAACCAGATAAATGATTTTTATGATTGCAAAGGGGATTGGACGTGGCACTTGGTGCCATGGTGTAGTCATGAGGTCGGTGGTGACAGGTTGGACTCAATGATCTTTGAGGTCTCTTCCAACCTTGGTGATACTGTGATAAGACTGGTAATGTAAGCTAACTTTCCCTTCTTTTTTGTTTCCTCGCTCTGGGAGACACTAACATGCTTCTGCTTGGCCTGTTGACCTTGGCTATGTTCTTTGTTTTGGCTGAGTACTAAGAAACAATTCTCTGCTCTTTCTCTTGTCCCTTTGTGTCCAGGGGGGTAAGGAGGGGAGCATGGAAGGGAAAGCTATTAGCTCCTCTGGTTTTTGGCCAGGGGGTTCTTGTGCTGTTTAGAAATTGTAAGTACCTGTAAATATTGTAAGTACTGTATATTTTGTACGTATCCATTGCATTTCATTGCAGGTTGTAGTTTCGCTTGTAAATACATCTGCATTTACTTCCAACTGGGCTGGTCTGACAATTGAATGTTGGGGGGGATTTTCAACCCACCACAGATTGTCACACCTCATCCGTAACTGAACTATAGGCATCTTAACCCTCCGTGTCCTGCATTT
Source organism: Dryobates pubescens (assembly GCF_014839835.1). Taxonomy (NCBI): domain Eukaryota; kingdom Metazoa; phylum Chordata; class Aves; order Piciformes; family Picidae; genus Dryobates; species Dryobates pubescens. Next base: position 352,492 of record NC_071656.1, on the reverse strand, counting down.
TTAAAATTCACATCTGGTAAACAATCAATTTTTGCTTGCTAAAGGAATATCCAAAAAATCCACTGTCTACATATAACCATATCCAGGGCTAAACTATCTGTTACGTTGTGATACCTCCCCAGGAGGAGGGATCAGGAAAAGACAACCCATGGGTTGAAATGAAAACAAATTTAATCAAACAGCAAAACTAATATAAATGCTAATGTAAAGTGATACCCAGCCCAGTGAACATACAGCGGTCACAAAAAATGGGAAAGCAGTCCTTAGGAGCAGAATGGTAAGCAAACCCCTCGAGGGACAGGGAGAAGCAGGAAGAGCTTAACTTCAGCAAACTTTCCCCTTTATACTGAGCATGCTATTTATAGTCTGGGATACACCTGTAGCCGACTCATGTCAGCTGCCCCTGGCTGACTCAGGACTACTAATGATTCTATGATTCTGTCCCAGCAAAACCAGGACATCCACATTAGCGCAAAGGTGACTGAACCTAGTCCAAAAGTCGTAACCATCTCCTCTAATCTTCTTATGTGAATTTATGCGGATCTTCTCCCTCAGATAGCTGATAGTGAGACTATTATTATTTTTTTAATTAGAAAGTTTCACAGAAAGCTGTCATTTGTCTAAGTGGACATTTCTCCTCAGAAATCAAGTTTTCTCCCACAAACTTACTCAGCTGACAAAATTTGTTCATGTTTTTCAAGGTGAGAAAGGGAGTAAAGCCGCTGTGTCTTGTTTACTTCACACACTTGCAAAGCTTTAATTTAGAAATATGTTATAACACACAAACTAGAAAAAGAGCCTCGTTCATACACTCCACCCAACCAACCTCTTCTGTCAATGCACCAAAATAAAACAGGACAAGATTTTATTTAATTATTTCCCCCTGGAGGGGTCTTTCAATATGTGGCTTCTTTGCTGCCTTATGACAGTTAGTGATTAAAGCCAATTTCCAAATTGAGGTGAGGGTGGGAAGGGGGAAGGATGAGGGGCTTGGAACACAAGCCCTATGAGGAGAGGCTGAGGGATCTGGGGTTGCTTAGCCTGGAGAGGAGGAGACTCAGGGGTGACCTTATTGCTGTCTACAACTACCTGAAGGGGGTTGTAGTCAGGCAGAGGTTAGTCTCTTCTTCCAGGCAGGCAGTACCAGAACAAGAGGACACAGTCTCAGGCTGCGCCAGGGGAGGTTTAGGCTGGAGGTTAGGAGGAAGTTTTACACAGAGAGAGTGATTGCCCATGGAAATGGGCTGCCTGAGGAGGTGGTGGGGCCGCCGTTGCTGGGGGTTTTTAGGGCGAGGCTTGACAGGATGCTTGGTTGCATGAAATAATTGAATTTTCGGTATTTGGTCAAACGAAGAGGGGCAGCAAGAAGACCTCCACTCTGGACTTCCAGAGGGGGGACTTCAGGTTGCTCAAGGAAATAATTCAGAGGGTTCCTTGGGAGAAAGCCCTTAAAAATAAAGGGGTCCAGGAGGGATGGACCTGCTTCAAGAAAGAACTGATGAAGGCTCAGGAGCAGGCTGTGCCAATGTGCCGGAAGAGGAGCCGCCGGGGCAGACGGCCAGCCTGGTTATGTAATGAACTTTTAATAGAACTAAGGGAAAAAAAGAGGGTGCATCATCTTTGGAAGAAAGGGGAGGCAACCCATGGAATGTTTAAAGATGTTGCTAGGGCATGTAGGAGGAAAATTAGGGAGGCAAAAGCACATTTGGAACTTAAACTGGCCTCTGATGTGAAGGACAACAGTCCTGGCTCACTGGAGACATCCCAGAGGACTGGAAGCTGGCCAACGTGGTACCCATCCACAAGAAGGGCCGGTTGGATGAGCCAGGGAATTACAGGCCTGTCAGCCTGACCTCAGTGCCAGGAAAGATTATGGAGCAGGTCGTCTTGAGTGTAATCACACAACACTTAGAGAATGGCCAAGGGATCAGGCCCAGCCAGCATGGGTTTAGGAAGGGTAGGTCCTGCCTGACCGACCTGATCTCCTTCTATGATCAGGTGACCCGCCTGGTGGATGTGGGGCAGGCTGTGGATGTAGTCTACCTGGACCTCAGCAAGGCCTTTGACACCATTCCCCATAGCAAACTCCTGGCCAAGATGTCAGCCCATGGCTTGGATGGGAGCACACTGCGATGGGTTAGGAACTGCTGGAGGGCCGAGCCCAGAGAGTGGTTGTGAATGGTGCCACATCCAGCTGGCAGCCAGTCACTAGTGGTGTGCCCCAAGGATCAGTACTGGGCCCCATGCTCTTTAACATCTTTATTGATGATCTGGACGAGGACATTGAGTCCATCATCAGTAAATTTGCTGACGACACCAAGCTGGGGGCAGGAGTTGATCTGCTGGAGGGTCGAGAGGCTCTGCAGAGGGACCTCGACAGGCTGGACAGATGGGCAGAGTCCAACGGCATGAGATTGAACACATCCAAGTGCTGGGTTCTGCACATTGGCCACAACAACCCCATGCAGAGCTACAGGCTGGGGTCAGAGTGGCTGGAGAGCAGTCAGGCTGAGAGGGACCTGGGGGTGCTGGTTGGCCGTAGACTGAACATGAGCCTGCAGTGTGCCCAGGCAGCCAGGAGGGCCAATGGCATCCTGGCCTGCATCAGGAACAGTGTGGCCAGCAGGAGCAGGGAGGTCATTGTACCCCTGTACACTGCACTGGTTAGGCCGCACCTTGAGTACTGTGTCCAGTTCTGGGCCCCTCAGTTTAGGAAGGATGTTGACTTGCTGGAACGAGTCCAGAGAAGAGCAACAAAGTTGGTGAGGGGTTTGGAACACAAGCCCTACGAGGAGAGGCTGAGGGAGCTGGGGTTGCTTAGCCTGGAGAAGAGGAGACTCAGGGGTGACCTTATTACTCTCTACAACTACCTGAAGGGAGGTTGTAGACAGACGGATTTTGGTCTCTTCTCCCAGGCGGCCAGTACCAGAACAAGAGGACACAGTCTCAGGCTGTGCCAGGGGAGGTTCAGGCTAGATGTTAGGAAAAAGTTCTATACAGAAAGAGTGTTTGCACATTGGAATGGGCTGCCTGGGGAGGTGGTGGAATCGCCATCACTGGAGGTTTTCAGGAGAAGACTTGATGGGGTGCTTGGTGCCGTGGGTTAGTTGTTTGGGTGGTGTTGGATTGGTTGATGGGTTGGACGCGATGATCTTGAAGGTCTCTTCCAACCTGGTTTATTCTATGTATTCTATGGTTTAGTTGATTAGGTGGTGTTGGATGATAGGTTGGACACGATGATCTTGAAGGTCTCTTCCAACCTGGTTTATTCTATTCTATTCTATTCTATTCTATTCTATTCTATACCTTTAGTAATGAAACAGGATTAAAAGTTTTTATTTTTTAATTTTTAAGTAGAATATTAAAAATAACATCAAATAAATGCAGAAATCTAAGTCTCAGTGTAAGGGCAGCTTCTTTTGGTTTAGTTAAACCTGTTTCCAACTTCAGTTACTCTAGAAGTCATGTAGCCTTTCCAGAAAGCATATTCAAATTGTATCACCTATACAAGCTCCCACTTACAAGAGCAAGGAGATAATGAGGCTTCCAAACAAAAAATATAGCAAAAAACCTACACAGTAAAAAGTACTCTTAAAATTACTTTTTCAAAGAAGTGCTTAGTAAAATCTCAGAGAGGATAAATGCACTGCCCCTACTTTGCTATTCATTAATATACGACAAATATTTTTTCATTATTTATAAGAGTAAGTCACACTTCTCAATTTGAGAGAATTGGTCATCAATTAATGACTAAAACAGCAAAAAATGCATTTTCCCATCAGTGAATTAATTTCTACGAGTTGCAGATATCACTTTATTAATTAAAAACACTCATGCATCCTATAAACACATCTCTAAACCGATAATCTAAAATAAAAACAAGCTTTCGGCCAGGGACACAGTATCCAAGTTATTGACTAAACTGACAACCTGACTACATTACAGGCATATGGAAAAGGCCCAAGAACTGCTCCATGAAGTTAGATCAGCCCTCACAGGGTCACGCCAAGACAATCTACACTGAATCCTTCCATCTCTGCCTGTATACAACCTACAGATGTTCTGCTTATCTTCTTTGTACTTTATTCTCCAGGCACTTCACTCCAAATGACAACCATCTTCTTAATGATGTACAATTCACTACTGTGGAATAGAGGGCTAATTGTAGCCCTCGATATCTCTGAGGCTTTAATACAAAACTTTCTACTAGAGAATTCAGACAGTACTATTGTCCCGGCTGTTGCTAAGGCAAAGGTGAACTGTGGCTCATATGCTGCAGATACATAAACAACCACAACTGACCAAGAAGATAAATCAGCAAATCAACTGAAGACTAGCTTACTCAGTCATACTTATTTGTTTTTAGTTTTAATAGTGCAACAGGTTAACACACTGTAACGGGTTAACCTGACTGCTTCCCCCAAACACAGAAGTGAAGGAAAAGTAACACAAAAATACTCTGTGTTGAGATAAAGAGCTGAGATAAAAAGAGCTTAGTATAAATGTGATAACATAATGCACAACTGCCTTAGTGCATTTGCAAAAAAAAGTGCAGCAGCAAGCAGATGCCAGCGAGCTAAACCACTACATCCCTCCCCCTCACACCACCATTGTGACCGTTTGAGGCTGTGCCTTTAAGGAAGGGGCACATTGGCTAAATGTTTATAAAATATTTTTTATTCTAAACAAATTTCATTGGCTAATTAAGGGGGAGGTGAGACTGTTGGACCCAGCGCAGCTGGGACTTTCCTTCAGTTTTCTCTTCCTTCGCTGTTCCTTTCAGCTGGACTGCTTCTGGGCTTCTGGCCAAGAGATAAGAACTAACTCCTGTACCAGGCCTTCCTTTTTTTCTGCCCTGCTAACCACCCTTGTCTCTTTTTCTACCTCTTTGGGGGGAGAAGGAAGGTAGGGGGGTGAAGGGGGCACAGGGGGAAGCCCCCTCTGTTGGGGGTCTGGTTTCTGGTTTAGTTCATTTGCTGTATATTCCTGTATATATTGTAAAATACCTGTATTTGTGGTGTTACATGTAATCTGCTTCCTATATATGCTTGTAAATATATAGTCTGCTTTTTTCTCCGACTGGGTTTAGCTGTGGCTTCTTCCTCGGTGGGGGAGGGAAAGCGGAGCCTTTCCTTTCGACCCACCAGATTCTTCCCTGCAGAAATAGAGCCAATGCCCAAAACCCGGAACCCAAAACCAGCAACTGGAACAGGAACCCTCCCATGTTACAATCTGAACTTCAAGCCCCATAATACTTTGCTCCAGCAGCAGCAAATACTCAACCCATGACAAATGGAATTTACACAGCTGCATGCTAAGCACTTTATTTTTGTAATTTGTTCAACTGCAACAATTTACAATGAATTATCCCTTTTTTCTAGCAAGGGGATGAATTATAAAGTGCAGATAAGTTCTATTTGAAGTTTCACAGAGAGTTTTACATATGTTGGGGGGGGGAACAAAGCCAAACATAAAAGCCCCACGAAATGGGACAATCAATCACTGTATATTTTAATTCCTTACAAATTAAATATTTTAAAATATCCTAAATAAGTGCTATGTATTTCAGGTCATCCTGTTACAAGAAAAATACAGTCGTAGCTGTCTGCCTACCACCATTCACTGACAAATGAAAACGAGTATGTAAAATGATGTGAAGCACAGCACCACTATACATACACAGGGCAGCATTTCTGAGGGAAAACTAAAGCTTATCTTTGCACTCTTCCCTGGAATGCAGGTGACAATGCCCACCTCTTAGAGAGCTAGCTCAATCTTTCTAGTGTGAAACATTATTTCATAAGTCACAGACTCATTTTGGAGAATCACAGAATGGTAGGGGTTGGAAGGGACCTCCAGAGATCATCAAGCCCAACCCTGCTGCCAAAGCAGGATCACCCAGGAACACAACCAGATGGATTTTGGAAGTCTCCAGTGAAGGAGACTCCACAACCTCTCTGGGCAGCCTGTTCCAGTGCTCTGTCACTCTCACTGTGAACTGTCTCCTTGTGTTGATGTGGAACCTCCTGGGTTCCAGCTTGTACCTGTTGTTCCTTGTCCTATCCCTGGGCACCACCAAACAGAGCCTGGCACCTTCATCCTGACACCCACCCCTCAGATATTGATAGACATTGATCAGATCCCCTCTCAGCCTTCTCCACTCCAGACTAAACAGCCCCAGGTCTCTCATTCTTTCTTCATAGCAGAGATGTTCAAGTCCCCCAATCACCCTCATAGCCTCTACTGGACTCTCTCCAGCAGGTCTCTGTCTCTCTTGAATGGGGGAGCCCAAAACTGGACACAGTATTCCAGGTGTGGTCTCACCAGGGCAGAGCAGAGGGGGAGGAGAACCTCCCTCTACCTGCTGGCCACACTTTTCTTGATGCGCCCCAGGATGCCATTGGCCCTCTTGGCCACAAGGGCACATTGCTGTCACATGGATAATTTGTTGTCCACTGGAACCCCAAGGTCTTTCTCCATAGAGCTGCTTTCCAGCAGAACAACCCCCAGTCTGTACCAATGCCTGGTGTTATTCCTCCCCAGATACAGGACTCTGCACTTGGCCTTATTGAACTTCATGAGGTTTGCCTTTGCCCAGCTCTCCAGCCTGTCCAGACCTTGCTGGGTGGCAGTACAGCCTGACAGGGTGTCAGCCCCCCCTCCCAGTTTTTTATCATCAGCAAATTTGTTGAGGGTGCACTCAATCCCCTCATCCAGGTCACTGATGAAGATATCACAGGATGTCAGGGGTTGGAAGGGACCCAAAGAGATCAAGTCCAACCCCCCCACCAGAGCAGGACCATGGTCCAGACAAAACTGGACCCAGCACTGATCCCTGGGGAACACCAGTGGCCACAGGCTTCCAACTGGATTCTGCACTGCTGATTACAACTCTCCGAACTCTGTTGTTTAGCCAGTTACCAACTCATCTCACAGTCCAATCATCTAACCCATTGTTCTTGAGTTTACCTATGAGGATGTTATGGGAGATGGTATCAAAAGCCTTGCTGAAGTCAAGATAGACGATATCCACTGCTCTCCCTTCATCTGTCCATTTGGTCATGTGTTCATAGAAGGCTATCAGATTACTCAATCAAGATTTCCCATTAGTGAATCCATGCTGGCTACTCTTGATAATCCTCTTTTCTTCTGTGTGGTTAGAGAGGACCTCCAGAACAAGCTTCTCCATCACCTTACCAGGGATTGGTCTGTAGTTGCCTGGGTCTTCCTTTTTGCCCTTTCTGAAGCCTGCAGTGACATTGGCCCTCTTCCTGTCCTCAGGCACCTCCCTTGTTCTCCATGATCTTTCAAAAATGATGGAAAGTGGTACAGCAACACCATCAGCAGCTCCCTCAGCACTCATGCATGCACCCCATCGGGGCCCATGGATTTGTGCATTTTTATGCCATCCAAGCAATCTCTAACCCAATCCACACTGAGCAGGGGAGAGTCTTCCTCCCTCCCTCCCCTCCTGAGGGCTGGTCTGAGAAGTAAAGACTGAGGCAAAGAAGCCATTCAGTAATTCTGCCATCTCTGCATTGTCTGTCACCAGGGCTCCCACCACACTGAACAATGGACCCATTTTTCCCTTCCTTTTACTGTTGATGTATTTAAAGAAGCCCTTCCTGTTACCTTTCACTTCCCTATCCAGGTTTAGTTCCAGGAGAGCGTTGGCCTTTCTTGTTGCATCTGACAGTATTTCTATAGTGCTTCCAACTGGCCAGACCCTTTTTCCAATTATTGTAGGCTTCCCTCTTCCATTTGAATTTTTCCAGCAGCTCCTTGCTTATCCATGCAGGTCTTCTGCCTCCTCTACTAGATTTTTATTTTCAAGGGTATACATTTTTCTTGAGCTCAGAGAAGGTGGTGTTTGAATATTAACCAGCTCTTTTGGACCCCCTTACCATCTAGAACCCTAGCCCATGGGACACTTTCAAGTAGTTCTTTGAATAGGACAAAGTTGGCCCTCCTTAAGTCCAGGGTAGAAGTTTTATTATTTGCCTTGCTTCTTCTGTCCCTAACTATCTTGAACGCTATCATTTCATGGTCCCAACAACCAATACTGCCTCATACCTTAACATCCTTGACTGCGCCTTCTTTGTTTGTTAAAAGAAGGTCCAGCATCACACTTCTCGGAGGAGTCTCAGTTCTCTGCAGCTTTGCTATTGTAGAAAGAATAGAATCGATTTGCTTTTTTCCAAATTGGAACTTACCGCCAACCTCTATGATAACACATACAACTGAGAGGAGAACAGCAACATGGAAAAAGATCTCTTCCTGTGAAAATAGGATTTTTACCTCCTCAAAAACAAACAAACTGGGGAAAAAAAGTAAACTCCTCACATTAAGCTCACAGGACATGACCCAAATAAACCAGATTGGAAGGGGGAAGGGTACGAAACTGGGCTGGCTGGAACTAAGCTGAAGGACAGCACACTGGTGTTTGAAGGATGAGGTGCTGGCAAGGTCTGGCAGTCTGAGGGAGGGAATGGAGACCCAAGTGGCAGCAAAGACACAAGGGTTATTGATGGGTTAGTAACCACAGGAGCACCTGAGAACAGCCACATAGATATTAGGACCTCTTCCTACAAAAGGGTGGCAAGACCTTTAGACCAACTGAAGTGCATCTACACTAATGCACGCAGCATGGGAAACAAACAGGAGGAGCTGGCAGCCGTTGTCTGTCAGGAGAACTGTGATATAGTGGCCAGCACAGAAACGTGATGGGGTATCTCACACCACTGGAGTGCCACAATCGAAGGCTACAAACTCTTCAGAAGGGACAGGCAAAGAAGGAGAGGGGGTGGCGTAGCCCTGTATGTCAGGGAGCGTTTTGATTGTCTGGAGGTTAATGATGGTGATGATAGAGTTGAGTATTTATGGGTAAGAATCAGGGGGAAGGACAACAAGGCAGATATCCTGATGGGAGTCAGTTATAGACCACCCAACCAGGACAAAGAGACAGACAAAATATTCAATAGGCACCTGGCAGAAGTCTCACGATTGCTGGCCCCTGTTCTTGTGGGGGACTTCAACTTCCCTGATGTCTGCTAGAAACAACACAGCAGAGGGGGAGCAGTCCTGGTGTTCCTAGAATGTGTGGAAGAGAACTTCCTGACATAGCTGGTGAGGGACCCAACTAGGGAAGGTGCCTGCTGGACCTGCTGTTTGTGAACAGAGATGGACTTGTGGAGGATGTAACAGCTGGGGGCTGTCTTGGGCACAGCAATCACAAAATGACAAAGTTCTCAGTAGTTGTTGAAGAGGGGAGTCAGCAGAACTGCCGCCTGGGACTTCCAGTGGGCAGACTTTGGCCCATTTGGGAGCCTGGTGGACAGCGCCCCTTGGAAGGTGGTCCTGAAAGGTCAAGGAGTCCAGGAAGGCTGGACACTGATCAGAGGGAAGTCTTAAAGGTGCAGGAACAGGATGTCCCCAGCTTCATTCCCTTTCTCTGTACATGCTCCAGCCCCTCAGTGTCCTCCTTTGAGTGAGGGGCCCAAAACTGAACCAGATATTCAAGGTGTGGCCTCACTAGTGCCCAGTACAGGGGCATGATCACTTCCCTAATCCTGCTGCCCACACTCTTGCTGATCCAGGACAGGATGCGGGTAGCCTTGTTGGCCACCGGAGCACACTGCTGGCTCATGTTCAGCTGGCTGTCAACCAACAGAAAGCTGAACCAAGGTCCCTTTCTGCTGGGCAGCTTTCCAGCCACTCTGCCCCAAGCCTAGACCATCCATGGGGCTATTGTGACCTAAATGCAAGACCTGGTACTTGGCTTTGTTAAACCTTATAAAATTGACCTTGGCCCATTGTTCCAGCCTGGCCAGATCCCTTTGTAGACCCTTCCTGTCCTCAAGCAAATCAATAATGCCATCCAATTTAGTGTGTCCTCTTGTTCTGGTATTGCTTGCCTGGGAGAAGAGACCAACATCCGTCTGTCCACAACCTCCCTTCCGGTAGTTGTAGAGAGTAATAAGGTCACCCCTGAGTCTCCTCTTCTCCAGGCTAAGCAACCCCAGCTCCCTCAGCCTCTCCTCGTAGGGCTTATGTTCCAAACCCCTCACCAACTTTGTTGCTCTTCTCTGGACTCGTTCCAGCAAGTCAACATCCTTCCTAAACTGAGGGGCCCAGAACTGGACACAGTACTCGAGGTGTGGCCTAACCAGTGCAGTGTACAGGGGCACAATGACCTCCCGCCTCCTGCTGGCCACACTGTTCCTGATGCAGGCCAGGATGCCATTGGCCCTCCTGGCTGCCTGGGCACACTGCAGGCTCATGTTCAGCCTACCATCGACCAGCACCCCCACGTCCCTCTCCATCTGGCCACTCTCCAGCCACTCTGACCTCAGCCTGTAGCTCTGCATGGGGTTGTTGTGGCCAATGTGCAGAACCCAGCACTTGGATGTGTTCAATCTCATGCCGTTGGACTCTGCCCATCTGTCCACCCTGTCGAGGTCCCTCTGCAGAGCCTCTCTCTACCCTCCAGCAGATCAACTCCTGCCCCCAGCTTGGTGTCGTCAGCAAATTTACTGATGATGGACTCAATGCCCTCATCCAGATCATCAATAAAGATGTTAAAGAGCACGGGGCCCAGCACTGATTCCTGGGGCACACCACTAGGGACTGGCCTCCAGCTGGATGTGGCACCATTCACCACCACTCTCTGGGCTCGGCCTTCCAGCCAGTTCCTAACCCAATGCAGTGTGCTCCCGTCCAAGCCATGGGCTGACAGCTTGGTCAGGAGTTTGCTGTGGGGAAGAGTGTTAAAGGCCTTGCTGAAGTCCAGGTAGACTGCATCCACAGGCCTCCCCACATCCACCAGGCAGGTCACCTGATCATAGAAGGAGACCAGGTTGGTCAGGCAGGACCTGCCCTTCCTGAAACCATGCTGGCTGGGCCTGATCCCTTGGCCATCCTCTAAGTGCTGTGTCATTGCACTCAAGATACATAGAATACATAGAATACATAGAATAAACCAGGTTGGAAGAGACCTTCAAGATCATCGCGTCCAACCCATCAACCAATCCAACACCACCCAAACAACTAACCCACGGCACCAAGCACCCCGTCAAGTCTTCTCCTGAAAACCTCCAGTGATGGCGACTCCACCACCTCCCCAGGCAGCCCATTCCAATGTGCAATCACTCTTTCTGTATAGAACTTTTTTCTAACATCCAGCCTGAACCTCCCCTGGGGCAGCCTGAGACTGTGTCCTCTTGTTCTGGTACTGCTTGCCTGGGAGAAGGGACCAACATCCGTCTGTCTACAACCTCCCTTCAGGTAGTTGTAGAGAGTAATAAGGTCACCCCTGAGTCTCCTCTTCTCCAGGCTAAGCAACCCCAGCTCCCTCAGCCTCTCCTCGTAGGGCTTATGTTCCAAACCCCTCACCAACTTTGTTGCTCTTCTCTGGACTCGTTCCAGCAAGTCAACATCCTTCCTAAACTGAGGGGCCCAGAACTGGACACAGTACTCAAGGTGCGGCCTAACCAGTGCAGTGTACAGGGGCAGAATGACCTCCCTGCTCCTGCTGGCCACACTGTTCCTGATGCAGGCCAGGATGCCATTGGGCCTCTTAGCTGCCTGGGCACACTGCAGGCTCATGTTCAGTCTACCGTCGATGACCTGTTCCATAATCTTGCCTGGCACTGAGGTCAGGCTGACCGGCCTGTAATTCCCTGGCTCATCCAACTGGCCCTTCTTGTGGATGGGTACCATGTTGGCCAGCTTTCAGTCCTCTGGGATGTCTCCAGTGAGCCAGGACTGCTGAAAAATGATGGAGAGCGGCATGGCCAGCACATCTGCCAGCTCTCTCAGCACCCTAGGATGGATCCCATCTGGTCCCATGGACTTGTGGGCTCCAAGCGGCTGAGGAGATCTCTAATTACTTCCTCCTGGATCACAGTGGACTACACTGCTCCCTGGCTCCATCTGCCAGCTCAGGAGGCCAGCTGTCTGGAAGACATTCTGTCCTGCTAGTAAAATTTGAGGCAAAGAAGGTGTTAAGTACCTCTGCCTTTTCCTCATCTATTGTTACTATGTTCCCCTCCGTGTCCACTAAGGAGTGGAGGTTGTCCTTTCCCCTCTTCTTGCTGTTAATATATTTATAGAAGAATTTTTTGTTGTCCTTCACAGCAGAGGCCAGTCTAAGCTCTAAATGGGCTTTTGCCTCCTTTTTATTTTTCCTTAAACATTGTATGGGTTGCCTCACTTTTTTCCAAAGATGGTACACCCTCTTTTTATTCCTTAGTTCCTTTACAAGTTCATTACCCATCCAGGATGGCCATCTGCCTCAGCCGTTCATGTTCCTGCATATTGGCACAGCCTGTTCCTGCGCCTTCAAGAGTTCTTTCCTGAAGTAGTTCCAGCTCTCCGGACCCCTTTGTTTTTAAGAGCTGTTTCCCAAGGAACCTTCTGAGTTAGTTCCTTGAGTAACCTGAAGTCCGCCCTCTGGCTGTCCAGAGTGGAGGTTTTCTTGCTGCCCCTCTTAGATTGACTGTGTACTGAAAATTCAACTATTTCATGGTTGCTGTACCCTAGAGAGCCTCTGACCATCACATCACCCACCAACCCTTCCCTGTTTGTGAAGAGGACGTCAAGCAGAGCCTTACCCCTGGTTGGCTCACGCAGTACCTGGGATAAGAAGCTGTCCTCCATACACTCTAAGAACCTCCTAGACTGTCTCCTCTCTGCTGTGTTGAGATCCCAGCAGATCTCAGGCAGGTTGAAGTTGCCCATGAGAACAAGGTGTGGCGATCTTGAGACAGCCTTTAGCTGCCTATAGAATGATTCATCAACATCTTCTTCCTGGTTGGGTGGTCTATAACAGACTCCAACCAGGATGTCTGCCTTGTTGGTCTTCCCTCTAATTTTTGCCCACAAGCACTCAACCTGATGATCCCTGATCTCCAGCTCAATGGCATCTAGTGCCTCCCTGATGTACAGGGCCACCCCTCCTCCCCTTCTCCCTTACCTGTCTCTCCTGAAGAGCCTGTAGCCATCAACTGCAGCGCTCCAGTCATGTGAGTCATCCCACCATGTCTCTGTGATTACAACTACATCATAACTTTCCTACTGTAACAAGACTTCCATCTCCTCTTGTTTGTTGCCCATACTTCATGCATTAGTCTACATGCACTTCAGCTGGGCTGCCGGTTTTACCCCTGGCTCCAGCTTATCACCCCCAGACTCCTGCTTGGGGAGACTGGTTTCATCCCCTTCCCCCTTCCCACATGCAATTCATTGATAAAGATTTTAAAGAGAACTGGCCCCAGTACTGAGCCCTGGGGAACCCCACTAGTGACTGGCCACCAACTGGATTTTGCTCCATTCCCCACCACTCTTAGTGCCCAGCCATCCAGCCTGTTCTTACCCCAGCAAAGCCTCCACCTATCCAAGCCATGAGCTCCCAGTTCCTCTAGCCTTTCCCTCTTTCACCAAGTGGGTCTCCTTGTTGTAGAAAGAGATCCTCTTCATCAAGCAGGACCTGCCCTTCATGAACTTATACTGACTGGGCCTGATCCCCTCTTTGTCCTGCATATGCTGCATAATGGCACTCAAGATGAACAATTCCATGACCCTCCCTGGCACCGAGGTCAGACTGATAGGTCTATAGTTCCCTGGGTCCTACTTCCATACCTTCTTGGAGATGGGCATCATGTTTGCCTATATCCAGTCATCTGGGACCTCCCCACTTAGCCAGGACTGCTGGTACATGATGGAAAGTGGCTTGGTGAGCACTTCCACCAGCTCCCTCGGTACCCTTGTGTTTAACCCATCTGGCCCCAGCAACTTGGGTATGTTTAAGTGCTACAATAGGCCACTAACTATCTACTCTGAGATTAACCATCTTCTCTTGCAAATTTTTTTGGTCTTCTACATTATTTTAAATGTTTTTGAAAACTGTCCTGTAAACCAAAAAGGTATTAATATGGGTTTTATAACTTAATGTCTGTTGCCTTGTGATTGGATTCTTATGGTGAACTGGATTCTCTTTAAGTATTTGTTTTGTATCCTCATTAAATAAATAGTGATTTTATTATGTAGTATTAATCTATAAGAAAAAAAATTAGTTTAATAGGATGTTTCTAGTGAAGATTGGCTTGCCCTTACTCAACATAAGTAATAAAGTAAAATGAAATATTAACAAGCTCTTGACTGGAGTCTCACAGTATATAATATCACTGAATTTCTTTAGATAGGATGGGAAGTCCTTTTCCTTGTGTATCACAATTGTTCATGTATGTACAGTCATGCTTAATTCCTTTGTACTCCATGAGTAGAAACTTTTTAAATTTAATTATTTGCAGTCCTCATCAGCTAAGGAAACTGGGCATGCAGGAGACTTGTTCCAGGGAACATTGTGATAGCAACAAAATCTTTATAGTTGGCTTACAGAGCATTTTGCAATAAATCTATCCATTCTCTTTTCTGCTATTCCCATCATGAATAAAGAAAGATTTGCTATTTCCTAATATAAGAATAAAGGTGGAAGCTTATACTCTCATCCGAAATATCTGTAACAGTTTAAGTATTAACAAATTAAGTATTAGTTGAAGTTAGCATTGGGAAACATAGAAAATTTGGAACTTCTGAGAAGGAAATAAAGGTGGCTTCTAAAATTATTTTATTTAAACTACTTGTATTTTCATTTTTTCATTGATTTCTAATTAACACTGTGGTAACTAACTTTTTTAAAAAGACTGAGTAGTGTTCTACTCCAGGAACAAAATCAATTAGGAAAGCAAGAATAGGTATTCCTAGGAGGTCAGAGAATAGTATTCTGTGATTTTTGATTCTTGGGTTTTTTGTTTGTTTGTTTTAAAGGGTTTTCTTAAAATATATCAGCTTTCATCTTACTGAGATGTTCTTAGTGCACAATACAAATTCTGTTCTAACAGTTCCTTAAAGCAATGATCACAATCTTAAAATTGCATTATGAAATAGGCATAGTTTAGAAACTGAATTTGAAATTTAATTGAATTAGAATTTGGTCATTGCTCTCTTACCAAACTAGGCATACAATCCATTACTAATATGTTTCCTTTCATTGTTGACTAGTGTAACAAGTTAACCTGCCTTTTTCCCTACAACACAGAAGTGA
The DNA here is from genome assembly GCF_014839835.1 of Dryobates pubescens. Classification (NCBI taxonomy): domain Eukaryota; kingdom Metazoa; phylum Chordata; class Aves; order Piciformes; family Picidae; genus Dryobates; species Dryobates pubescens. The sequence goes on along the minus strand of NC_071656.1, from coordinate 337,389 downwards.
GGGAAAGTAAGACACACAAAAAAACCTCTGGGTTGAGACAAAGAGTTGAGATAAAAAGAGTTTAATATAAATGAGATAACATAATGCACAATTACCTTAGCCTATATGCAGAAAACAGAAGCAATCAGAAGCCAGCAAGCTAACACCCCCCCACCCCCTCCCCCATCTCATGTCAACCCAAGTGGAAGTAACCCACACCCCCAAACCCAGAAACCAAAAGCCATACCTGGAACAGAATACCTTTCATGTTACAATCTGAACTTCAAGCCCTATAATACTCCAGCCAGCACTTTCATTTTGAAGCTGGCATGACATGAGCATGGTATGAAGAGCAGCAGATTCAACTCAACCCATGACAACTAGGAGAGATTTAGAGATATATTTCTAGAAAATACTCCTATTGGTTTAAATGCAACTAACTTTTAAGCATCTTTTGTTCCTTTACTTGCAACTGTTTTTTTTGCAATGTCTTTGGTCAGATTTGCTGTAGGCTTTATGCTCTGTGTGTTGTCTCACTGATTTCAAAGAAATTACCAACACTCCATGAAACTGAGAATGTGTTTTAAAAAAAAAACAGGATCTGAAGCCCTCTATTGATTTCACCTGTCACCTGTCTTAAAGCATACATGCAAATTTTCATCTAGTCTGGGGCTGAATGTAAGCTAACTCTCTTTAGACACTGTATAGGTGTACAAAGAAACATGAAGTATTAGTGTGGGGACACCACTGCTCAGGCATGACTATGCAGCATCCAGATAAGATGTGGCTAGAATCAGTCAGCTGCTGGTATACACAGAGGAACTGATCCATGCATGCTGCCATACTTCTGCCTACCTTCAATCAAGTTCCCAGACCACTAAGAATAATAATTTCAAAGCACAATATTAAACCACAGTCTGAAATGTTTTCTAGCATTTTTGGAAGCAATATTGAGAATTTAGGTAAAGTTTTCAGGTGATTATCAAAGGACTCAAGGAACTAACTCAGAGGGTTCCTTGGCATAAAGCCCTTAAAAATAAAGGGGTCCAGAAGAGCTGGACCTGCTTCAAGGAAGAACTCTTGAAGGCGCAGGAACAGGCTGTGCCAATGTGCCGGAAGATGAGCTGCCAGGGCAGCCTGGATGGGTAATGAACTTTTAATAGAACTAAGGGGAAAAAAGAGGGTGTATCATCTTTGGAAGAAAGGTGAGGCAACCCACGGAATCTTTATTGATGATCTGGATGAGGGCATTGAGTCCATCATCAGTAAATTTGCTGACGACACCAAGCTGGGGGCAGGAGTTGATCTGCTGGAGGGTAGAGAGGCTCTGCAGAGGGACCTCAACAGGCTGGACAGATGGGCAGAATCCAACGGCATGAGATTTAACACATCCAAGTGCCGGGTTCTGCACATTGGCCACAGCAACCCCATGCAGAGCTACAGGCTGGGGTCAGAGTGGCTGGAGAGCAGCCAGGTGGAGAGGGACTTGGGGGTACTGGTTGATCGTAGGCTGAGCATGAGCCTGCCCAAGAGGGCAAATGGCATCCTGGCCTGCATCAGGAACAGTGTGGCCAGCAGGAGCAGGGAGGTCATTCTGCCCCTGTACACTGCACTGGTTAGGCCACACCTCAAGTACTGTGTCCAGTTCTGGGCCCCTCAGTTTAGGAAGGAGGTTGACTTGCTGCAACGAGTCCAGAGAAGGGCAACAAAGTTGGTGAGGGGCTTGGAACACAAGCCCTATGAGGAGAGTCTGAGGGAGCTGGGGTTGCTTAGCCTGGAGAGGAGGAGACTCAGGGGTGACCTTATTGCTCTCTACAACTACCTGAAGGGAAGTTGTAGACAGACTGATGTTGGTCTCTTCTCCCAGGCAACCAGTACCAGAACAAGAGGACACAGTCTCAGGCTGTGCCAGGGGAGGTTTAGGCTGGATGTTAGGAAGAAGTTCTATACAGAGAGAGTGATTGCCCATTGGAATGGGCTGCCCGGAGAGGTGGTGGAGTCACCATCATTGGAGGTGTTCAGGAGGAGACTTGATGGGGTGCTTGGTGCCGTGGTTTAGTTTGTTTAGGTGGTGTTGGATTGGTTGACGGGTTGATCTTGAAGGTCTCTTTCAACCTGTTTTTTTATTATTATTATTAAAGCAAATAAATTAGTGACCACAGCATGGGGGAAGGAGGGTCAACTTTTGCTAATCCGTTCTACTTTAAGCATAGTTCCCTGAGTTTGAGAAATCCGATATTTTATGTAAAATATTTTTTTTAATGCACTTAAACAGGATGATACACTTGGTGAATATACTTGAGAATTACAGAAAAAATAATTTTCTAATCATTAGTTGCATTGCTTATAGACAGTTTTTATTGACATAGAGACATGTGAAACCAGCGATATATGATATTTTTAAAAATTTTTTTTGCTGGAAGCTATTTTCTCATATTAAGACTCTCCTAATTCCAGTTAGGGTTGCTTTTTTTTTAAGGGGAGACCAATATTGGATTAGAAGATAAGATATTAGTGTAAAATGGAAATAAATTTTAGAAAGTTATGTTAGTGATAAAGCGAATGCAATTAGAGTGAATTATGCAAAAGATTATTTCTTGGAGGGTTTGTTTGTGTATGTATAGCAATTGGCAGGTGATCTCATTTATAAGTAACTCCTAATTGTAGTTTCAAAATGTAATGAAAATTCTGTGATGATGTCTGGTTTTGTCTGTGGAAAAGAAAGCTGTGTGGTACAGCTTTTTCCAATCATCCAGGTATATCTAACTGTGGTATTATTTATTAGAGGATATACTGTAAGAAGTTCCTGAGAAAGGACTGTAGTGTTCTGCCCTTATTGTTAGCCTCAGGTTCATATTTACTCTTCTTGCTTTCCATTAACAGGTAGCATAGATCAGTCAGTGTTAAAGGAGTTGCCTCCTGAGCTCCTTGCAGAAATTGAATCCACCATGCCACTTTGCGAACGCGTGAAAATGAACAAGCGTAAACGTAGCACAGTTAATGAGAAACCAAAATATGCTGAAATCAGTTCTGAAGAAGACAATGACAGTGAAGAAGCTTTTGAATGTAAGTAGTACTTTGTTTTATTTCTACTCCTACAGAAAGCTAAAACTTACCTTTTGCAAAAAGATATACTTTATTTTCTTTTTTTGTTTGCTACCCTAAAACATGACAATTAAATTGCTGTCCAGACACCTACTTACTTGAGCAAGAACACTTTTTTACTTGATTTCAGTTTGGCACTCGAGATGAGAAGCAGCTAGTTGGTAAATTTCTCTCCATAATTACCTTATGGGAACCCACTGCCTAGATTTTTTTTTTTTTAAGTTGTGCAATTAAACATTTTTAGCCAGATTAAAGAAAATATACCATTAAGCACTAAATATATTTTACATTATTCTTAGTTTCATTGATAAAAGCATTTTTCTGACATGATAAATTAAGAATGTTAGTGCCCAGAAGTTTCTTAAAAGATTTCTTCTATTTCCATGGTGTATTGCTTGAAAAGATGAAATTATTGCTGATGGTTTCTCAAAATTGTATGTCTCTAAGTTAGGAATGAATTTCATACTTACAAATAAGAGTGTAGTGTAGTGGGTTGAAAACTCCCCCCAACATTAAATGGCCGGACCAGTCCAGTTGGAAGCAAATGAAGCTCTATTTACAAGCAAAACTACAATTGAAAATGAAATGCAATGAATATGTACAAAATATACAGGATTCACAATATTTACAGGTATTTACAATTTATAAAAAGGGACAAGAGAAAAGAGCAAAGAGTTATTTTATTAAGATACTCAGCCAAAACAAAGAACACAGGCAAGGTCAAGCAGAAGCAAGTTAATGTCTACCAGAATAAGGAAACCGAAAAGAAGACAGCTTACATTACCAGTTTTATGTTTATTATCTATCCAATGGGATTGTTTAGAACTTCTTATTTTCCTTTTTACACCCAATGGTAATTTATTTACATTCTACCACTTTCTGTTCAAGATCTGTGGAAAATTTTAAAGGTACAGCCTAAAGCTACCACATGTAGTTAGTTTGTCTCTATGGTAGTTCACTAAGCCAACTCTGAAATTTCATTAAAATGGAGTGTTCAGTCTGAGTAACATCTTCATTTTATTACCTGTGCAAGGCTAAAAAAGTGCCTATTGCTGTTAAACTGATGTCATGGTTTGAGCCTTAAATGGAATTTAAGAGCTCAGATGGTGGCAAGACTGAGAACTCCTCCCCCGCTCCCCCTTCCTCTTTCCTGATAGGGAAAAAAAAAAAGAAAAGGGAAAGAATGGAGAAAATAAGGGAAGAAAAAAGGGGGAAAATGGGGGTAAGGAAAAAGAGGAGGAGGTAAATCTACTGAGAAATAACCCAGCACACTCCCTCATCCTTTCCTCATCAGGGAGATGTTCCACTGCCTTCAGCATCTTTGTAGCTCTGTGCTGGACTCTTTCAGCATCTTTGTAGCTCTGTGCTGGACTCTTTCAAGCAGCAGCTCTTGGTCCTTTTGTACAAGCGAGGCTGGAGCAAAAAGGGCAAATGGTCACCATACCCACCCCCCCCTTGTAGCCTTGCTGGACAGGAAGGGGGAGTGGAACAGACTAACTCAGATGTGGTGGGGGGAACCCCCTCCAGGGGGCAGGGGGGGAAGGAACCAAGTCCACCTGGATCAGGTTTCCTTAATCCCCAAGGAGATCAGGGCTCTCGCAGCCCTCCCCCTCCGAGGATGGGTGCAACCCAGCAGAGTCCACCCATCTGTTCCACTTCCACTCGCCTGTCATAGTCCCTTCATCCAATTGTGAAATCTGGTATTACAGTTCTCGATGCAAGTCCTTCTTTATCCCAGCTGCCTCTCTCTCAGGGCAGTCTCTCCCTCTCTGGTGCTGGTTGATGTAGGTGGTGTTTGAGCTGGGCAAGGATGTGGAGAAGAATCAGGAACCAAGAAAGAGTCTTTATCTTTGAAAGGGGAAAAAATAATCAGGAACAGTCTATTGCTGTGGGGCATCAGGAACAGGTACAGGTGAGATGATGCAGGAGCCCTCTTTATTGGTGCTTGATTGCGGTGTGTTCATGTGGAGTCCTGGACTCTAGGTTGGTATTAAACTGAGAGAGAAAAAACTTAGAACAACTTCTGGATATTATACAATGACTATATTACATTAATCTGTGTTATCTGAGTTTATACCCTCTCAGCCAGAGTTACGTTTCGCTGTGAGATACACTGAATGTCCCCAGTTTCTAACGTGACCCAGTACATGTGACCAGGCCCCTCAGCAGAGACCACCCCTCAAGTTGGTTTGCCCCCACCAGCAGCAGGAAAAACCGCAGTATTGCACAGTATCGCCAAGGTTGGAAGAGACCTCGAGGATCATCGAGTCCAACCTGTCACCACAAACCTCATGGCTAGACCATGGCACCAACCCACACTGACTTCCCCAGAAGGTTTTTCTCATAAATCACAGGAACTCCATCTCCATCCACTATTTGCAGCAGGTTGGACTGGGCAGGACCAGCTCGGTTCACAGATCCTCACCTGTTCACTAACCAAGTGGCTTGAGATAGGTGTTTTATCCAGTTCTTATAGGTTCCGCCCCCTATGGCTTTTAGGGTGGTCTTTAGCAAGCCATTATAGCGTTCAACTTTCCCCGCAACTGGTGCATGGTATGGGATATATGGGAGCAGGCTCTGCAGATCTCCCCTGCTGAGGGAAGGGTCCCTGGAAACAGGGAGGCATGGATACAGGTCCCTGCCAGGGGTGGCAAGGGAAATCCATCCCAGCCCTCTCCTCTTCTTCCGCGGCCCTTGCATAATAAGTATGAGGCCCTGCAGGCCAAGGGCAGTGGGGATGACAGGGCCAAGGAGCAGCCATATGGGGAGGAGCCTAAGGCCAAGCAGTCCCTGCCAGCTATAACAACCATCACCACAAAGAAAAAGAGAAGGGTTATAGATGTGCCAATGTGCCGGAAGATGAGCCGCCAGGGCAGACGGCCAGCCTGGATGGGTAATGAACTTCTAAAGGAACTAAGGGAAAAAAAGAGGGTGTATCATCTTTGGAAGAATGGGGAGGCAAACCATAGAATGTTCAAAGATGATGCTAGGTCATGTAGGAAGAAAATTAGGGAGGCAAAAGCACATTTGGAGCTTAGACTGGCCTCTGCTGTGAAGGACAACAAGAAGTCCTTCTATAAATACATGAATAGCAAGAGGAAGGGCAAGGACAACCTCCACTCCTTGGTGGACACGGAGGGGAACGTTGTAACAAAGGATGAGGAAAAGGCAGAGGTACTTAACACCTACTTTGCCTCAATTTTTACTAGCAGGACAGAATGTCTTTGTGGTTGGTTGAGAGAGGGCTTAGCTCTCCCTCCTCCACAGAATAAGAAACCACAGCTAACCCAGTCGAAGAGCAAAAGCTATATATTTACAAGCATATATGGAAAGCAGGTTATATATATGTGGTGGTTTGAAAGGAAAGGCTCTGCTTTCCCTCCCCCACTGAGAAAGAGACCACGGCTAAACCCAGTTGGAGAAATGAGAGTATATTTTACAAGGAAACAGATTATATGTAACACAACAAATACAGGTATTTTACAATATATACAGGAGTATACAGCAAATAAACTCAACCAGAAACCAGACCCCCCACAGAGGGGGCTTCCCCCTGTGCCCCCTTCACCCCCCTACCTCCCTTCTCCCCCAAAAGAGGTAGAAAAGAGATGTGGACGGTTAACAGGGCAGGAAAGGAAGAAAGGTCTGGCACAGGGAGTTAGTATCTTATCTTAGTTGGCCAGAATCCCAGAAGCAGATCCAGCCGAGAGGGACAGCGAAGGAAGGAAGACTCAGAGAAAGTCCCAGCTACCCTGGGCCTAACAATCTCACCTCCCACAATTCAACCAATGAAATTCGTTTAGAATACCAAAATATTTTATAAACATTTAGCCAGTGTGCCCCTTTCTTAAAGGCACAGCGTCAAACGGCCACAGTCCACCCCTTCTAAACAATTTCATTGGTCGTTTGTACTGTCCATCCAATCGGAAACAATATTTACAGTTCGTGAGTAAAGTTCATAGTCCGTTCCGGCTATACTCAGATGTAGATGATTCAGAAGTCCAAAAAGTCAGGAAATAAGAAAATGGAAACCAGCTTGTCTCTCTGCAGACGAAGTGAAGAAAAGGCAAACAGGAACACAGGGACTCTCAGATGACTCAGGGCTCTCAGGGCTCTCAGGGTTCGTGCACTGTAGATTCCTCAGGGATTCTTCCTTTGGACGCATTGTAGCTGCACAACAGTCTGGAATTAAACTCTGTCGGCTAAAGTTAAATCTCTTTGTGGAATACACTGAATTTCACCATTCTCTTGCATTACCCAATAAGTGTGACCCGGACCTTCTGCTGAAACCACCCCTCGGACAGGTTTAGCCTCTCCTGAGGGTGAAACTACCCAAACAGTTTTACCTAACAGGTTCTTTTCTCTAACAACAGGAACTCTATCACCTTCTACTCTCCGTAGCAGATCTGAATGTGCCGGTCCAGCTCGGTTCACTGAACCTCTACTATTCACCAGCCAGGTTGCTTGTGCTAAATGTTTCTCCCAGTTTTTCAAAGATCCACCTCCCATGGCTTTGAGAATGGTCTTCAACAAACTGTTGTAGCGTTCGATCTTCCCTGCAGCCGGTGCATAATAAGGAATGTGGAAAATCCACTCAATACTGTGCTCTTTTGCCCAGCTCTTTACAAGGTTGTTCTTGAAATGAGTTCCATTGTCTGACTCAATCCTCTCTGGAGTTCCGTGTCTCCACAGGATCTGTCTCTCCAGACCGAGAATGGTGTTGCGTGCAGTTGCATGTGGAAATGCATAAGTTTCCAGCCATCCGGTGTTCGCCTCTACCATAGTAAGCACGTACTGCTTACCAGAACGAGAACGTGGTAGAGTGATGTAGTCAATCTGCCAGGCTTCACCATACCTGTACTTGAACCATCTGTCACCATACCACAAGGGCTTAATTCGCTTTGCCTGCTTAATAGCAGCACAAATGTCACAGTCATGGATGACTTGTGTGATAGCATCCATGGAAATGTCTATGGATCTGTCACGAGCCCACTGGTATGTTGCATCTCTGCCTTGATGTCCTGATGAATCGTGAGCCCACCCAGCTAAGAATATCTCACCTTGGTGTTTCCAGTCGAGATCAAGTTCAGAGTCCTTGTCTACTTGAGAAACTCTTGCAGCTAAATCTGCCTGATGGTTGTGCTGCTGTTCCTCAGTAGCTCTGCTCCTAGGAATGTGAGCATCAATGTGTCTCACCTTCACTGGAATTCTCTCGATTTGATCAGCAATGTCTTGCCACAGGTCGGCTTCCCAGATGGGTTTTCCTTTCCTCTGCCAGCCACTCTTCTTCCAGTTCTTTAGCCAACCCCATAGAGCATTGGCTTCCATCCATGAGTCGGTGTAGAGATAAAGCTTTGGCCACCTCTCACGTTCAGCTACGTCAAGAGCTAGCTGGACAGCTTTTACCTCTGCAAACTGACTGGATTCTCCTTCTCCATCCTTCGCCTCTGCAACTCGGCGTGTTGGACTCCACACTGCAGACTTCCACCTTCGCTTGTTCCCAGCGAGACGACAGGAACCGTCTGTGAACAAAGCATATTTCTTTTCATCATCTGAAAGGTCATTGTAAGGAGGAGCTTCCTCAGCACGAGTTACTCTCTCCTCTGGAGGTTTAGTACAGTTGGTATCTTCAGGCCAACTTGAGATCACCTCCACCAGACCAGGTCTTCCAAGATTTCCCATTCGAGCTCTCTGTGTTATCAGAGCCATCCACTTAGACCAGGTGGAATCTGTAGCATGATGTGGTGTGGAACCCTTGCCTTTGAACATCCAATTCAAAACTGGCAATCTGGGAGCTAAGAGAAGTTGTGATTCAGTTCCAATCACTTCAGAAGCTGCTTTCACTCCTTCATAGGCAGCTAGAATCTCTTTCTCTGTTGGAGTGTAATTAGCCTCTGAACCTCTGTAACCTCGACTCCAGAAACCAAGAGGTCGTCCACGTGTCTCACCTGGAGCTTTTTGCCACAAGCACCAGGTTGGACCATTGTCACCTGCAGCCGTGTACAAAATGTTCTTGATGTCTGGACCATCTTGGACAGGTCCCAGACCCACTGCTTGTACCACTTCTTGCTTTATCTGGTCAAAGGCTGCTTGTTGTTCAGGTCCCCAGTGGTAACTGTTCCTCTTTCGAGTCACATCATACAGAGGTTTCACAATCTGTCTGTATCCAGGAATGTGTAGTCTCCAAAATCCCACTATCCCCAAGAAACGTAGAGTTTCTTGCTTGTTCGTGGGATTTGTCATGGTAGAGACTCTGTTTACCACATCCACTGGAATGTGTCGGTGTCCATCCTGCCACTGCACTCCCAGAAACTGGATCTCTGTGGTAGGTCCTTTCACCTTGTCTCTCTTGATGGCAAAACCTGCATTCAGAAGAATGTCCATGATTTTGTTACCTTTCTCGAAGACTTCCTCAGCAGTTTTACCTCAGACGATGATATCATCGATGAACTGGATGTGTTCTGGAGCACCACCTTCCTCCAGAGCATCATGGATTACTGCATGACAGATGCTGGAGCTGTGGATCCAGCCCATTGACAGTCTGTTGAAAGTGTACTGGATTCCTCTCCAGGTGAAAGCAAACTGAGGCCTGCATTCCTCTGCTATGGGAATAGAGAAGAAGGCATTAGCAATGTCTATGGTAGCATACCATTTGGCCTCTTTGGATTCCAGCTCATACTGCAGTTCCATCATGTCTGGTACTGCTGCACTCATAGGCGGAGTTACTTCATTCAGGGCTCGGTAGTCCACTGTCAGACGCCAGTCTCCATTCGGCTTTCGCACAGGCCACACTGGACTGTTGAAAGGTGAATGAGTTTTGCTGATGACTTTCTGACTCTCCAGCTGACGAATCAGATTCTGAATGGGCAACAAAGAGCCACGGTTGGTTCTGTATTGTCTGTGATGCACAGTCTGAGAATAACACAGTCAGAAACCAGACCCCCCACAGAGGGGGCTTCCCCCTGTGCCCCCTTCACCCCTCTACCTCCCTTCTCCCCCAAAGAGGTAGAAAAGAGACAAGGACAGTTAGCAGGACAGGGAAAGAAACGGAGAGGCCTGTTACAGGAGTTAGTATCTTATCTTAGTTGGCCAGAAGCCCAGAAGCAGTCCAGCCGAAAAGAACAGCGAAGAAAGGAAGACTGAGAGAAAGTTCCAGCCGCGCTGGGACTAACAATCTCACCTCCCACCTTACTTGGCCAATGAAATTCGTTTAGAATACCAAAATATTTTATAGGCATTTAGCCAGTGTGCCCCTTCCTTAAAGGCACAGCCTCAAACGGTCACAATTGGTTAGACTGCACCTTGAGTACTGTGTACAGTTCTGGGCCCCTCAGTTTAAGAAGGACATCGAGCCACTTGAACATGTCCAGGGAAGGGCAACAAGTCTGGTGAGAGGCCTTGAGCATAAGCCCTATGAGGAGAGGCTGAGGGAGCTGGGATTGTTTAGCCTGGAGAAGAGAAGGCTCAGGGGAGATCTCATTGCTCTCTACAACTACCTGAAAGGTGGTTGTAGCCAGGAAGGGGTTGGTCTCTTCTCCCAGGCAACCAGCACCAGAACAAGAGGACACAGTCTCAAGATGCACCAGGGGAAGTTTAGGCTCGAGGTGAGGAGAAAGTTCTTCACTGAGCGAGTCATTTGCCATTGGAATGGGCTGCCCCGGGAGGTGGTGGAATCACCGTCTCTGGAGGTGTCGAAGAGGGGATTGGACGTGGCACTTGGTGCCATGATCTACTCATGAGGTCTTTGGTGACAGGTTGGACTCGATGATATTTGAGGTCTCTTCCAACCTTGGTGATACTGGATATGGTAAATCCACTCAATCCCATGGTCTTTAGAATAGAATAGAATAGAATAGAATAGAATAGAATAGAATAGAAGAGACCAGGTTGGAGGAGACCTTCAAGATCATCGTGTCCAACCTATCATCCAACACCACCTAATCAACTAAACCATGCAACCAAGCATCCTGTCAAGCCTTGTCCTGAACACCCACCACCTCCCCAGGCAGCCCATTCCAATGGGCAATCATTCTCTCTCTGTAAAACCGCCTCCTAACCTCCAGCCTAACCATCCCCTGGCGCAGCCTGAGACTGTGTCCTCTTGTTCTGGTACTGGCTGCCTGGGAGAAAAGACCAACACCCGTCTGCCTACAACCTCCCTTCAGGTAGTTGTAGACAGTAATAAGGTCACCCCTGAGTCTCCTCCAGGCTAAGCAACCCCAGCTCCCTCAATCTCACCTCATAGGGCTTGTGTTCCAAACCCCTCATCAATTTTGCTGCCCTTCTCTGGACATGCTCCAGCAAGTCAACATCCTTCCTAAACTGAGGGGCCCAGAACTGGACACAGGACTCAAGGTGCGGCCTAACCAGTGCAGTGTACAGGGGCAGAATGACCTCCCTGCTCCTGCTGGCCACACTGTTCCTAACGCAAGCCAGAATGCCATTGGCCTTCCTGGCTGTCTGGGCACACTGCAGGCTCATTTTCAGCCTGCGATCAACCAGCACCCCCCGGACCCTCGCCAACTCACTGCTCTTCAGCCACTCTGACCCCAGCCTGCAGCTCTGCATGGGGTTGCTGTGGCCAATGTGCAGAACCCGGCACTTGGATGTGTTAAATCTCATGCCGTTGGACTCTACCCATCTGTCCAGCCTGTCGAGGTCCCTCTGCAGAGCCCCTCTACCGTCCAACAGATCAACTCCTGCCCCCAACTTGGTGTCATCTGAAAATTTACTGATGATGGACTCAATGCCCTCATCCAGATCATCAATAAAGATGTTCAAGAGCATGGGCCCAACACTGGCCGCCATCTGGATGTGACATCATTCACCACCAATTTCTGGGCTCGGCCCTCCAGCCAGTTCCTAACCCATCGCAGTGTGCTCCCATACGAGCCATGGGCTGTCTGCTTGGCCAGGAGTTTGCTGTGGGGAACGGTGTCAAAGGCCTTGCTGAGGTCCAGGTAGACTACATCCACAGGCCTCCCCACATCCACCAGGCGGGTCACCTGATCATAGAAGGAGATCAGGTTGGTCAGGCAGGACCTGCCCTTCCTAAACCCATGCTGGCTGGGCCTGATCCCTTGGCCATCCTGTAAGTGCTGTGTGATTGCACACAGGATGACCTGTTCCATAAGCTTTCCTGGCACTGAGGTCAGGCTGACAGGCCTATAATTCCCTGGCTCATCCAACCGGCCCTTCTTGTGGATGGGCACCACATTGGCCAGCTTCCAATCATCTGGGATGTCTCCAGTGAGCCAGGACTGATGAAAAATGATGGAGAGTGGCTTGGCCAGCTCATCTGCCAGCTCTCTCAGCACCCTAGGATGGATCCCACCTGGTCCTATGGACTTGTGGGGATCCAAGTGGCTAAGCAGATCGCCCTCTACCCCATTCTGGAACAGAGGAAAACTATGCTGCACCCTGACTCCTTCTGCCAGCTCTGCAGGCCAGCTGTCTGGAAGACATTCTGTCCTGCTAGAAAAAATTGAGGCAAAGAAGTTGTTAAGTACCTCTGCCTTTTCCATATCCTTTGTTACAACGTTCCCCTCTGTGTGCACCAAGGAGTGGAGGTTGTCCTTGCCCTTCCTCTTGCTATTAATATATTTGTAGAAGGACTTTTTGTTGTCCTTCACAGCAGAGGCCAGTCTAAGCACCAAATGTGCTTTTGCCTCACTAATTTTCTTCCTACAAGACCTAGCAACATCCTTAAACTTTTCATGGGTTGCCTCACCTTTCTTCCAAAGATGATACACCCTCTTTTTTTCCCTTGGTTCTATTAAAAGTTCATAGAATAGAATACATATACATACATAGAATACATAGAATAAACCATGTTGGAAGAGACCTTCAAGATCATTACGTCCAACCCATCAACCAATCAAACACCACCTAAACAACTAACCCATGGCATCAAGCACCCCATCAAGTCTTCTCCTGAAATCCTCCAATGATGGTGACTCCACCACCTCCCCAGACAGCCCATTCCAATGGCAATCACTCCTTCTGTATAGAACTTTTTCCTAACAGCTAGCCTGAACCTCCCCTGGCGCAGCCTGAGACTGTGTCCTCTTGTCCTGGTACTGGCTGCCTGGGAGAAGAGATCAACATCTGTCTGTCTACAACCTCCCTTCAGGTAGTTGTAGAGAGTAAATAAGGTCACCCCTGAGTCTCCTCTTCTCCAGGATAAGCAACCCCAGCTCCCTCAGTCTCTCCTCATAGGGCTTGTGTTCCAAGCCCCTCACCAACCTTGTTGCCCTTCTCTGGACTCGTTCCAGCAATTCAACATCCTTCCTAAACTGAGGGGCCCAGAACTGGACACAGTACTTGAGGTGCGGCCTAACCAGTTGTGGTGGTTTGAAAGGAAAGGCTCTGCTTTCCCTCCCCCACTGAGAAAGAGACCACGGCTAAACCAAGTCAGAGAAATGAAATTATATTTTACAAGGAAACAGATTATATGTAACACAACAAATACAGGTATTTTACAATATATACAGGAGTATACAGCAAATGAACTCAACCAGAAACCAGACCCCCCCACAGAGGGGGCTTCCCCCTGTGCCCCCCTTCACCCCCCTCCACCTCCCTTCTCCCCCAAAGAGGTAGAAGAAAAGAGATGTGGACGGTTAACAGGGCAGGAAAGGAAGAAAGGCCTGGCACAGGGAGTTAGTATCTTATCTTAGTTGGCCAGAATCCCAGAAGCAGATCCAGCCGAGAGGGACAGTGAAGGAAGGAAGACTGAGAGAAAGTTCCCAGCTCCCCTGGGTCCAATCTCACCTCCCACAATTCTACCAATGAAATTCGTTTAGAATACCAAAATATTTTACAAACATTTAGCCAGTGTGCCCCATTCTTAAAGGCACAGCGTCAAACGGTCACACCAGTGCAGTGTAGAGGGGCAGAATGACCTCCCTGCTCCTGCTGGCCACACTGTTCCTGACGCAGGCCAGGATGCCATTGGCCCATTTAGTTGTCTGGGCACACTGCAGGCTCATTTTCAGTCTACCATAGACCAGTACCCCCAGGTCCCTCTCAGCCTGGCTGTTCTCCAGCCACTCTGACCCCAGCCTGTAGCTCCGCATGGGGTTGTTGTGGCCAATGTGCAGAACCCGGCACTTGGATGAGTTAAATCTCATGCCATTGGACTCTGTCCATCTGTCCAGCCTATTGAGGTGCCTCTGCAGAGCCTCTCAACCCTCCAGCAGATCAACTCCTGCCCCCAGCTTGGTGTCGTCAGCAAATTTACTGATGATGGACTCAATGCCCTCGTCCAGATCATCAATAAAGATGTTCAAGAGCATGGGGCCCAGCACTGATACTTGGGGCACACCACTAGTGACTGGCTGCCAGCTGGATGTGGCACCATTCACCACCACTCTCTGGGCTCGGCCCTCCAGCCATTTCCTAACCCATCGCAGTGTGCTCCCATCCAAGCCATGGGCTGACAGCTTGGCCAGGGGTTTGCTATGGGGAACAGTGTCAAAGGCCTTGCTGAGGTCCAGGTAGACTACATCCACAGGCCTCCCCACATCCACCAGGCGGGTCACCTGATCATAGAAGGAGATCAGGTTGGTCAGGCAGGACCTGCCCTTCCTAAACCCATGATGGCTGGGCCTGATCCCTTGGCCATCCTGTAAGTGCTGTGTGATTGAATAGAATAGAATAGAATAGAATAGAATAGAATAGAATAGAATAAACCAGGTTGGAAGAGACCTTCAAGATCATCGCGTCCAACCCATCAACCAATCCAACACCGCCCAAACAACTAACCCATGGCACCAAGCACCCCATCAAGTCTTCTCCTGAAAACCTCCGGTGATGGCGACTCCACCACCTCCCCAGGCAGCCCGTTCCAATGGGCAATCACTCTCTCTGTATAGAACTTTTTTCTAACATCTAGCCTGAACCTCCCCTGGCGCAGCCTGAGACTGTGTCCTCTTGTTCTGGTATTGCTTGCCTGGGAGAAGAGACCAACATCCGTCTGTCCACAACCTCCCTTCCGGTAGTTGTAGAGAGTAATAAGGTCACCCCTGAGTCTCCTCTTCTCCAGGCTAAGCAACCCCAGCTCCCTCAGCCTCTCCTCGTAGGGCTTATGTTCCAAACCCCTCACCAACTTTGTTGCTCTTCTCTGGACTCGTTCCAGCAAGTCAACATCCTTCCTAAACTGAGGGGCCCAGAACTGGACACAGGACTCAAGGTGCGGCCTAACCAGTGCAGTGTACAGGGGCAGAATGACCTCCCTGTTCCTGCTGGCCACACTGTTCCTGATGCAGGCCAGGATGCCATTGGCCCTCTTAGCTGCCTGGGCACACTGCAGCCTCATGTTCAGTCTACTGTCGACCAGCACCCCCAGGTCCCTCTCAGCCTGACTGCTCTCCAGCCACTCTGACCCCAGCCTGTAGCTCTGCATGGGGTTGCTGTGGCCAATGTGCAGAACCTGGCACTTGGATGTGTTCAATCTCATGCCGTTGGACTCTGCCCATCTGTCCAGCCTGTCGAGGTCCCTCTGCAGAGCCTCTCTACCCTCCAGCAGATCAACTCCTGCCCCCAGCTTGGTGTCATTAGCAAATTTACTGATGATGGACTCGATGCCCTCGTCCAGATCATCAATAAAGATGTTAAAGAGCATGGGGCCCAGTACTGATCCCTGGGGCACACCACTGGTGACTGGCTGCCAGCTGGATGTGGCACCATTCACCACCAGTCTCTGGGCTCGGCCCTCCAGCCAGTTCCTAACCCATCGCAGTGTGCTCCCATCCAAGCCATGGGCTGACAGCTTGGCCAGGAGTTTGCTATGGGGAACGGTGTCAAAGGCCTTGCTGAGGTCCAGGTAGACTACATCCACAGGCCTCCCCACATCCACCAGGCAGGTCACCTGATCATAGAAGGAGATCAGGTTGGTCAGGCAGGACCTGCCCTTCCCATGGGTTGCCTCACCTTTCTTCCAAAGATGATACACCCTCTTTTTTTCCCTTACTTCTATTAAAAGTTCATTACCCAAGCTGATTTTTCTGCTTCATAGGTGTGGTGGGTTGAAAGGAAAGGCCCAGCTTTCCCACCACCACTAAGAAGAAGCAAAGGAAAAAAAACCACAACTAGCCCAGCCGGTGTAATGAAGGGAATGCTGTATTTACAAAGCAATGCTCAGCAGGGAAATTATGTACACAAATATACAGAATTTACAATATATACATAAATATACAGCAAAGAAGCAAAAACAGAAACCAGACCCCCGACAGAGGGGGCTTCTCCCTGTGCCCCCTTCACCCCCCCCACCTCCCTTTTTCCCCAAAGAGGAGTAGAAAGAGCAAAGGGGTATTAGCAAGGCAGACAAAGGCCTAAGTACAGGGGGATTAGTATCTTATCTGTTATTTGGCCAGAAGCGGTCAGCTAGAAGGGAGGAGAAAGGAAGCGAAAACTAATCGAAAGTTCCAGCCGCTCCATAGAATACATAGAATACATAGAATAAACCAGGTTGGAAGAGACCTTCAAGATCATCGCGTCCAACCCATCAACCAATCCAACACCGCCCAAACAACTAACCCACGGCACCAAGCACCCCATCAAGTCTTCTCCTGAAAACCTCCGGTGATGGCGACTCCACCACCTCCCCAGGCAGCCCATTCCAATGTGCAATCACTCTTTCTGTATAGAACGTTTTTCTAACATCCAGCCTGAACCTCCCCTGGCGCAGCCTGAGACTGTGTCCTCTTGTTCTGGTACTGCTTGCCTGGGAGAAGAGACCAACATCCATCTGTCCACAACCTCCCTTCAGGTAGTTGTAGAGAGTAATAAGGTCACCCCTGAGTCTCCTCTTCTCCAGGCTAAGCAACCCCAGCTCCCTCAGCCTCTCCTCGTAGGGCTTATGTTCCAAACCCCTCACCAACTTTGTTGCTCCGGGTCTTAAGATCTCACTCCCCCATAATTCATCAGTGAAATTCGTTTAGAATACAGAATATTTACAAACATTTAGCCAGAGTGCCCCTTCCTTAAAGGCACAGTCTCAAACAGTCACAATAGGCAGCTAGAATCTCTTTTTCTGTTGGAGTATAATTAGCCTCTGAACCTCTCTAACCTTGACTCCAGAAACAAAGAGGTCGTCCATGTGTCTCACCTGGAGCTCTTTGCCATAAGCACCAGGTTGGACCATTGTCACCTGCAGCCATGTACAAAATGTTCTTAATGCCCGGACCATCTCGGACAGGTCCCAGACCCACTGCTTGAACTACCTCTTGCTTTATCTGGTCAAAGGCTGCTTGTTGTTCAGGTCCCCAGTGCAAACTGTTCCTCTTTTGAGTCACATCATACAGAGGTTTCACGATCTGACTGTATCCAGGAATGTGCAGTCTCCAAAATCCCACTATCCCCAATAAATGTAAAGTTTCTTGCTTGTTCGTGGGATTTGCCATGGTAGAGACTCTATTTACCACATCCACTGGAATGTGTCGGCGTCCATCCTGCCACTGCACTCCCAGAAACTGGGTTTCTGTGGTAGGACCTTTCACCTTGTCTCGCTTGATGGCAAAACCTGCATTCAGAAGAATGTCCATGATTTTGTTACCTTTCTCGAAGACATCCTCAGCAGTTTTACCCCAGACGATGATATCATTGATGAACTGGATGTGTTCTGGAGCACCACCTTCCTCCAGAGCATCATGGATTACTGCATGACAGATACTTGAGCTGTGGATCCAGCCCATTGGCAATCTGTTGAGAGTGTACTGGATTCCTCTCCAGGTGAAAGCAAACTGAGGCCTGCATTCCTCTGCTATGGGAATAGAGAAGAAGGCATTAGCAATGTCTATGGTAGCATCCATTTGGCCTCTTTGGATTCCAGCCCATACTGGAGTTCCATCATGTCTGGTACTGCTGCACTCATAGGTGGAGTTACTTCATTCAGGGCTCGGTAGTCGACTGTCAGATGCCAGTCTCCATTCTGCTTTCGCACAGGCCCCACTGGACTGTTGAAAAGTGAATGAGGTTTGCTGATGACTTTCTGACTCTCCAACTGACGAATCAGATTCTGAATGGGCAACAAAGAGTCACGGTTGGTTCTGTATTGTCTGTGATGCACAGTCTGAGAAACAACCAGCAATTTAATGTCTGTTATCTTTTATGCTTCTTCCACTGTTTTCCTATTAAACTTATATTAACCTCCACTTTACTTAACTCTTGAGATCCAGCAGTGACTCCCAGAATAGTTATAGACTCTGATCCCTGATAATTTGATGGCATTATGGTGCACTGAGCTCCTGTGTCAACCAAGGCCCTGTACTTCCGAAAGTGTGAAGCACTAGGCCACTGGATATACACATCCCAATAGATTCTGTTATCTCCATTATCCCTCTCCTCCCCCTGGCAGGAGGCAGGGCACCCCTAATTATGGGGAACATTTCCACATGTGCAATGAGCACACTGTGCAGTGTTAGAACTGGAGCCACTGTTGGAGCTGTTATCGTTGTCCTGGGGAACTGTGGAAGTAACAGCTACCCTTCTGGTATTGCTACCCTGGGTTCTGCCACTTTGCAGTTCCCTCAGTCTTCTGAAAAGATTAGAAGTTGGTTGACCATCCCATCTGTTCATGTTCTCACCAAACTGATCATGCAGAGTTATCCAAATAGTCCTACGTGATTGCCTTGGTGGTCTGTTTTGGTTTGATCTGTTTTGGAATGACCTCCTTGGAGGATGTCTGTTCCCCACAGATGAAGCTTGTATCCACCTGGAGGAAGAATTGGAATTATCTCTTTGTGCCAATTGGGATATGGTGTTTTAAAATTCATCCTTCAGCTCTTTCATGCAATTCTCCATTTTTCCAGACAGCGTTTCAATGGCTGAAACCAAAGAAACATGTGTCATGCTATCCTCCAATTGTCTCATTTGATCAGTGAATTGGTCGCCCATAGGAGGAGCTCCACCATAATTTCTTGCCAGAATTCTGCTTGCCAGAACATTTGCATAATTAGAAGGCGCAAGCTTGATGAGCTTTTTAGCAAGTACATTTCCTACAGGAATTTCATCAGGATTCAGAGTTTCATGGCCACCATAGAGTATCTCTCTAACAGCAAATTCTCTCAGATGCTTAATTCCCTCATCTATGGTAGTCCAGGGTTTAGGATTCCATGGAAGATCATCTCCTGATACGTATCTCATGAGACCTGCCAATAAAAGGCGTATCCACAGAGTAACCTTATCGAGAGACTTGCCTAGATGTCTATCTATTCCATTATCCTTCAAAAGAGTTCCTAGTTGAGCTGCTGACTTGTCTCCAACCCTTATGGCTGCCCACTACAGAGGGGTCATTCGACAGCTCGGGTATGGTGGACAGCTGTTCTTTGCCTGCAGTCTCTACAGCTGCTACCCCAAATGCCCACTTGTGCCCCCTAGGGTCCTTAAAGCATCCCTCCTGCAGAAAGTCAATGCCAAGAATGCAGGGTGCATCTGGACCAGTCACTATGTTGTGCTTTCCCCATTCATTCCCCATCAGACTTATCTCAGCCTGCAGTACATTCAAATCTTGTGAACCCCCTGTGACTCCCTGAATGCTTATAGGCTCATCCCCTTTGTTCCTCGATGGTATCAGGGTGCATTGGGCCCTTGTGTCCACCAGAGCTCAGTACTTCAGGGCTTCTAAATAGAATAGAATAGAATAGAATAGACTAAACCAGGTTGGAAGAGACCTTTGAGATCATCGAGTCCAACCCATCAACCAACACTATCTAATCAACTAAACCATGGCACCAAGCACCCCATCCAGTCTCTTCCTAAACACCTCCAGTGATGGTGACTCCACCACCTCCCTGGGCAGCACATTCCAATGGCCAATCACTCTTTCTGTGAAGAACTTCTTCCTAACATCCAGCCTAAACCTCCCCTGGTGCAGCTTGAGACTGTGTCCTCTTGTTCTGGTCCTGGTTGCCTGGGAGAAAAGACCAACATCCATCTGCCTACAATCTCCCTTCAGGTAGTTGTAGAGAGTGATAAGGTCACCCCTGAGTCCCCTTCTCTCCAGGCTAAGCAACCCCAGCTCCCTCAGTCTTTCCTCATAGGGCATGTGTTCCAAACCCTTCACCAGCTTTGTTGCCCTTCTCTGGACACATTCCAGCAGTGCCAGGCCATTTCACATAAAGGTCCCAGTACACTCTGTTGTCCCTAGTCTCCACCTGGGTGGAGGTAGGGCACCTCTAATACTGGTGGCGATGCTCACACTTGTCAGCGGGCCTTGTGTTACTAGGAGAAGGGTCTCTTGAGCAAGAGAGACCATTCCGGGAAACTGGGGCAGCCCTTCTCCTGGATGAGTTATCCCCATTGTGGCCACCTTGCAGTTCCCACACTCTGTCTCAGAGGGCAGAGGTGGGTTGGCCATGCCAGGTGTCCATGTTCTCTCCATGGTCATAGAGGATCCTCCATAGAGACCCCCTTGACATCCCCTAATTGGCTTGGGGTGATCTCCTAGGGGAAGGTCACCTATTCCTGATTGCTGAAACATGGACCCATTCTGAAGGAGAAGGGGAAAAGGAGGTATCATTCCCTTTTTTCAGTTCAGATAGGGAGATGTTAAGCTCTTTAGTCATAGCTTCTGTGGCCAAGATTATGGGTTTCTGATTTACACTGTCACTAGCAAACTCACAGTTAGTTTTAGGACTTCCATCCTGTCTAGTCAGGAGCATCCCTCCTAGTGTGTGTGCATGTGTTTGAGGGGCACCCTGGGTGAGTTTCTTTATGAAGGTGTGGTGGGTCGAAAGGAAAGGCTCCGCTTTCCCTCCCCCACTGAGTAAGAAACCGCGGCTAGGCCAGTTGGAGAAAAAGCAGGCTATATATTTACAAGTATATATAGGAAGCAGATCACATGCAACACCACAAATACAGGTATTTTACAATATATACAGAAATATACAGCATATAAACACAGTCAGAAACCAGCCCCCCAACAGAGGGGGCTTCCCCCTGTGCCCCCTTCACCCCCCTACCTCCCTTCTTTCCCCGAAGAGGGTTAAGAAAGACAAGAGGCAGACAGGGCATGGAAAGGAACAGGGAGTTAGTATCTCTTATCTGTTAGTTGGCCAGAAGCCCAGAAGCAGTCCAGATGAAAGGGAGAGCGGATAGAGGAAGACTGAAAGTCACAGCTCCCCTGGGTCCAAGACCCTTCCTCCCACAATCCTGCCAATGAGATTCGTTTAGAATACCAAAATATTTTATAAACATCTAGCCAGTGTGCCCTTTCCTTAAAGGCACAGCCTCAAACGGTCACAGAAGGACAGTTTAATGGGTACCTCATCTGGGTCCAAGTGGAGCTGGCCATCTCCATAAATTATTTCCAGCACAGCCATCTGTCTCAGATACCGAATGCCCTATTCCATAGCTGTCCATCTAATTGGGGCCCAGGGCAGGTCATCTTTTGAGCGGTACCGGCTCTTTAGTTTCCCTCATGAAAGAGGGGGAACTTGTCCGCATGTTGGGACAAGATTCAATATCTGGGCATAATGTGCTTTCACCACACCTTTGCTTATCTAATTGAACTTTTGTAAAGCTTGTTTTGTTGATTAGTCTTTCTTAGAGTCCAAAAGAGAAAGATTTGTTTGTCCTGCTTTTTTACCATTTCAGGTTCTCATCCAGGAGATATGCAATGCATATGCACATATACACATAAAAATTATAATAGCAATATCTCTATTCTTTATCAAAGAAGCAGAAAAAATAGCCTTTTGTTTGATTGTTTTTAATTTAAAATATAACTGAATAATGCAGTGCTTCTTTAACTGTATGAGAACTTGAGGTAACATCTATTCAGATTATTTGCTTCATAGAGGATTCTATAGTCTTTGTTTACCATATCAGTTTACCTGTTTCTGATGTCAATAATCTGGAACAGTGAATTAAAAGAAAAGAATAAGTAAAGCAGAATTATTTATTGATTAGGAATGGAGACGCTTGTCAGGAATTTCATAGAGATTTTTATCTATTTAGCCACACTGGCTGTTGAATTTTTTAAATGCAAAGTAAAACTAATTAAAGAAAGCTTTCACATTAAATTATATGTTTTTAGGCATTCTAGATTCACTCAAGATCTGACCATCATTCTACACAATTAATGGAGGACATCTCAATTCATAAATATTATAATTTAGTTTTAAAGGATACTGTAGAACTAAACTGAGTTAAAATGAGACAAAGTATTCAAGAGAATGAAAGATTTGTGACAAGTACACTGAATATATTTATACTGTTACTAATATGTATTTCAGAATTCTTTTGGTTGTCTAAAACTGAACTTTAAAACATCTGAAGTAGTAATTGTTATAGAAGAACATAAATTTCTTTGAGTATCTCACAAGGAAGTGGCATCTGTTAAATGATGAGAAATTTAAAATTGATTAAATCTTTGACAGAATTCAGAAGAAAATTGCATGTTTATATTCTGGATAGTCTTTGGTATAAAATAAACTATAACTCTTGAAATATTTGTCAATACTTACATTTTTAGTTATTTTTTTATGTTCATCAAAATAGACTTTGTAGAGGAATGACTGATTGTGAATAGCTGTTCCCATATTCATCTTATTTGCTTTGCAGAGCCAGCACAACTGTAACGCTTTGTTTTGTTGTGAAGCATTGTTAAACTAGTCAATTTAAATTTCTGCCAAAAAGCAATATTGGAATTTATTTTTCTCATGGAAGTTTTTCTGGGGTCAGAATTCATCCTACAGAGCTTAAATGGGTACTGATGATTTGTAAACTTTGGAGACCGATTTACACAGAATCACAGGATGGCAGGGGTTGGACAGGACCTCAAAATATCATCCAGTCAGCCCCCCACCACCCCCCGCCAGAGCAGGAGTACCTAGAGTAGTATGCACAGGAATGCATTCATATAGGTTTTGAATGTCTCCAAAGGAAACCCCATAACCACTCTGGACAGCCTGCTCTAGGGCTCTGTCACCATCAGTGAAAAAGGCTGTTCTTATGTTCACATGGAACCTCCTCTGCTCCAGCTTGCATCCATTGCCCCTTGTCCTGTCATTGGACATCACTGAGAAGAGCCTGGCTCCATTCTCCTGACACTGCCCTTCGCATCTTTATAAACATGAAGTCACCCCTCCTTGTCTCCAAGCTAAAGAGACCCAGCTCCCTGTTGTGGTTTAAGCTTTTCCCAGAGCCCAAAAGCCTAAAAGAAGAGATTTAGGTTGCCTCTCTTCTCCTCTTGCTTAGCCTGGAGAAGAGGAGACTCAGGGGTGACCTTATTACTCTCTACAACTACCTGAAGGGAGGTTGTGGACAGATGGATGTTGGTCTCTTCTCCCAGGCAAGCAGTACCAGAACAAGAGGACACAGTCTCAGGCTGCGCCAGGGGAGGTTCAGGCTGGATGTTAGAAAAAAGTTCTATACAGAAAGAGTGATTGCACATTGGAATGGGCTGCCTGGGGAGGTGGTGGAGTCGCCATCACTGGAGGTTTTCAGGAGAAGACTTGATGGGGTGCTTGGTGCCGTGGGTTAGTTGTTTGGGCAGTGTTGGATTGGTTGATGGGTTGGACGCGATGATCTTGAAGGTCTCTTCCAACCTGGTTTATTCTATGTATTCTATGTATTCTATGTATGTATTCTCTCCTCCCAGTAGGGAAAAGCAAATTAGAAAGGAGGAGAGGAGAGAGGTAAAAACTATGAAAGAACAGTCTGGAATTAATTTGGAAGTAAAAAAGGTAATTTTAACAAAATATAAAAGGCATTTGAGTAAAAGGAGGGTTACAAAGGTATAAGGAAAAGGGATAAATAAAAATATATACAAACACAGACACAACTGGCAAAGGATTCTCTGGATGTAAAATAGATTCTCTTTAGATGCAGATCCCTTAGGTGTCTGGAACTGTGTGAAACAAGCCCAGTCACGTGGTTAACAGCAACAGAGTATCAGAGAAAAAAGGGCAGGAGAAGAGAGTGAAGCAGGAAATTACCCCCTCTTAAATAGGGTTGTGGACAGGCAGTGGGAGTGCAATAGACTTTGACCCAGGGACCCTTTGTGATGGTTTAACCCACTGACATCAAAAAAACTCAGCTGAGCCCAGTCGGGGAAGCGAATGGAGCTGTATCCTACAAGCAATAATGGAATGCAATGAATATATACAAAATATACAGTTGATCTGCTGGAGGGTAGAGAGGCTCTGCAGAGGGACCTCGACAGGCTGGACAGATGGGCAGAGTCCAACGGCATGAGATTTAATACATCCAAGTGCCGGGTTCTGCACATTGGCCACAACAACCCCAGGCAGAGCTACAGGCTGGGGTCAGAGTGGCTGGAGAACAGCCAGGCAGAGAGGGACCTGGGGGTACTGGTCTATGGTAGGCTGAACATGAGCCTGCAGTGTGCCCAGGCAGCCAGGAGGGCCAATGGCATCCTGGCCTGCATCAAGAACAGTGTGTCCAGCAGGAGCAGGGAGGTCATTCTGCCCCTGTACACTGCACTGGTTAGGCCGCACCTTGAGTCCTGTGTCCAGTTCTGGGCCCCTCAGTTTAGGAAGGATGTTGACTTGCTGGAGCGTCTCCAGAGAAGGGCAACAAGGTTGGTGGGGGGTTTGGAACACAAGCCCTATGAGGAGAGACTGTGGGAGCTGGGGTTGCTTAGCCTGGAGAGGAGGAGACTCAGGGGTGACCTTATTACTCTCTACAACTACCTGAAGGGAGGTTGTAGAGAGACAGATGTTGGTCTCTTCTCCCAGGCAAGCAGTACCAGAACAAGAGGACACAGTCTCAGGCTGCGCCAGGGGAGGTTCAGGCTGGATGTTAGAAAAAAGTTCTATACAGAAAGAGTGATTGCCCATTGGAATGGGCTGCCTGGGGAGGTGGTGGAGTCGCCATCACTGGAGGTTTTCAGGAGAAGACTTGATGGGGTGGTTGGTGCCGTGGGTTAGTTGTTTGGGCGGTGTTGGATTGGTTGATGGGTTGGACGCGATGATCTTGAAGGTCTCTTCCAACCTGGTTTATTCTATGTATTCTATGTATTCTATGAAGAAGTTCACAGTATCACAGTATAACCAAGGTTGGAAGAGACCCCAAGGATCATCAAGTCCAACCTGTCCCAACAGACCCCACAACTAGACCATGGCACCAGGTGCTATGTCCAATCTCCCCTTGAACACCAACAGGGACGGTGACTCCACCACCACCCTGGGCAGCACATCCCAATGACGAATGACTCGCTCAGTGAAGAACTTTCTCCTCACCTCGAGCCTAAACCTCCCCTGGCACAGCTTGAGAATGTGTTCCCTTGTTCTGGTGCTGGTTGCCTGGGAGAAGAGACCAACCCCTTCCTGTCTACAACCACCTTTCAGGTAGTTGTAGAGGGCAATGAGGTCACCCCTGATCCTTCTCTTCTCCAGGCTAAACAACCCCAGCTCCCTCAGCCTCTCCTCATAGGGCTTGTGCTCACGGCCTCTCACCAGCCTAGTTGCCCTTCTCTGGACACGTTCAAGTGGCTCGATGTCCTCCTTAAACTGAGGGGCCCAGAACTGTACACAGTACTCAAGGTGTGGCCTAACCAATGCAGAGTACAGGGGCACAATGACCTCCCTGCTCCTGCTGGCCACACTATTCCTAATACAGGCCAGGATGCCATTGGCCCTCTTGGCCACCTGGGCACACTGCTGGCTCATGTTTAGGCAGGTGTCAATCATCACCCCCAGGTCCCTCTCTGTTTGGCAGCTCTCCAGCCACTCTGACCCCAGCCTGTAGCTCTGCATGGGGTTGCTGTGGCCAAAGTGCAGCACCCGGCACTTGGACTTGTTAAATGCCATGCCATTAGACTCTGCCCATCTGTCCAGTCAGTCGAGGTCCCTCTGCAGAGCCTTTCTAACCCTCTAACTGACTAACATCTGTTCCCAACTTGGTGTCATCTGCAAACTTGCTGATGACTGACTCAACCCCCTTATCCATATCATCAATGAAGATGTTAAAGAGGATGGGGCCCAGTACTGATCCCTGGGGGACGCTACTGGTGACTGGCCGCCAGCTGGATGTGGCACCATTCACCCCCACTCTCTGGGCTCGGCCCTCCAGCCAGTTCCTAACCCAGTACAGAGTGTTCCTGTCCAAGCCACGAGCTGACAGCTTAGACAGCTGTTTACTGTGGGGGACAGTGTCAAAGGCCTTGCTGAAGTCCAGGTAGACCACATCCACAGGCATCCCCACGTCCACCAGACGGGTCACCTGATCATAGAAGGAGATCAGGTTGGAGAGGCAGGACCTGCCCTTCCTAAATCCATGTTGGCTGGACCTGAGCCCTTGGCCATCCTTCAGGTGCGCAGTTATTGCCTCCAGGATAATCTGTTCCATCACTTTCCCTGGCACTGAGGTCAGGCTGACTGGCCTGTAGTTTCCGGGTTCCTTCATCCGTCCCTTCTTGTGGATGGGCACCACATTGGCCAGTTTCCAGTCATCTGGGACCTCTCCAGTGAGCCAGGACTGGAGGAAAATGATGGAGAGCGGCTTGGCCAGCTCATCTGCCAGCTCTCTCAGCACCCTAGGATGGATCCCATCCGGTCCCATGGACTTGTGGGTGTCCAAGTGGCTCAGCAGGTCCTGAACTAATTCCTCATGGATTTCTGGGGCATTACACTGCTCCCCGACCCTATTACCCAGCTCAGGAGGCCACTCATCCTGGACTCCTACCTTGCTGTTAAACATCGAGGCAAAGAAGGCGTTCAGGACCTCAGCCTTTTCCTCATCTTCGGTCACCGTGTTCCCCTCCAGGTCCAGTAAGGAGTGGAGGTTCTTCTTGCCCTTCTTTTTAGTGTTGATATATTTATAAAATTGCTTTTTATTGTCTTTCACAGAGGTGGCCAGTTTCAGTTCCAACTGGGCCTTTGCCTCTCTAATTTTATTCCTACATAATCTAACCATCTCCTTGAACATACCTCGAGAAGCCTTCCCCTCCTTCCAAAGGTGATACAGCCTATACAGCCTATACAGAGAGAGTGATTGCCCATTGTAATGGGCTGCCTGAGGAGGTGGTGGAGTCACCATCACTGGAGGTGTTTAGGAAGAGACTGGATGGGGTGCTTGGTGGCATGGTTTAGTTGATTATGTGGTGTTGGATGATAGGTTGGACACGATGATCTTGAAGGTCTCTTCCAACCTGGTCTATTCTATTCTATTCTATTCTATTCTATTCTATTCTATTCTATCATAGAAAGCCACTAGGTTTGTCAGGCAGGATTTCCCCCTGGTAAAGCCATGCTTTACTAGGGGCACATGTAGCACGACAAAATTTTAGTTGGTTTCATAAAACAGAATAACATTAAGCAAGTATGTTGCCAAGTCTCATTGGAACTTGCTATGTTATATGGGTAAAGTAATCATGGATTTGAAACATAGACACCCAGTAATAGTCGCAAAGTAGATAACTGAAGAAATTATGTTAGTGTTCTCTTCTGAAAGAATTAAAATTATTTTGATTTGTTCATACTTTCCTGACTGTTTTAAAGGACAAATGCCCTGCAATTTTGTACTTTTAAATGTTTGCTGGTGTCTTTGCCAAATTCAAGCACAGATTTCCTGTAATTCAAAACAAATCACAGTGTCACAGGATGTTAGGGTTTGGTAGGGACCTCTGAAGATCATCAAGTCCAACCCCCTTCACCAAAGCAGGACCATAGAATCCAGCACAGGTTGCACAGGAACACATCCAGATGGGTCTTGAAAGTCTCCAGAGGAGACTCCACAACCTCCGGGGGAGCTTGTTCCAGTGCTGTGTCACCTTCACAGTGAAGAAGTTCCTCCTCATGTTGAGGTGGAACCTCCTGTGTTGTAGTTTATATTCATTAACCCTTGTCCTATCACAGGGTGCAACTGAGCAGAGCCTGTCCCCTTCCTCTTGACACCCAGCCCTCAGATATTTATAAACATTTATTAAATTCCCCCTCAATCTTCTCTTCTCCAGACTAAACAGCCCCAGGGTTCTCAGCCTCTCCTCATAGGGCAATGCTCCAATCCCTTCAGCATCCTGGTAGCTCTCCGTTTGTGGCAGTTTAGGCTGGGGTGCCTCCTGTTGCTGCCACACAGGTTACACCTCCAGTGTCCCAATTGTCCAGCCCAGTAGGTGGACACAGGAAATAGCATATTTCATACCCATAATGTCCTGCACCCTATAAATCTATCTGCAAAGTCTTTCTCTTTCTTCCCTCTCTGCTCTCGTGGGAGATGCTTCCTATCGAGTAACAGTGGAGAGTTATCTCAAGGCCTCTTAGGCCTGTCTAGGCCTAATGCGAGGAGGAGAAGGGTGAGCAGCAGTCTCAGACCTGGACAGTCTTGAGACCAGCTAGCTGGGGGGGGGGAAGAAAAAGCCCTGGGAGTTTTTGGGTATACCCTCAGGTGGGGAAAAGGGGAGTATTTGGGAGGCTTTTGGGCGTGCTGTAGGGGACTCTGTATGCTTTGGGTTTCTTTTGTCACTGTGCTTGAAGTTTCTGTAAAACACTAATTGCTTTTCCATTTAAACTTTCCATCTCTTCTGCAATCCATTT
Source organism: Dryobates pubescens (assembly GCF_014839835.1). Lineage (NCBI taxonomy): Eukaryota > Metazoa > Chordata > Aves > Piciformes > Picidae > Dryobates > Dryobates pubescens. The sequence goes on along the minus strand of NC_071656.1, from coordinate 308,803 downwards.
GTGTGAGTGTCATTCTTTTGCCCCTGTCAGGGGTAGGAGAGGATCTGCCTGGCCTCAAACCAGGACACCATTGGACTCTCTCGAGCAGATCCCTGTCCCTCTTGAACTGAGGAGCCCAAAACTGGATGCAATATTCCAGGTGTGGCCTCACCAGGGCAGAATAGAGGGGGAGGAGAACCTCTCTCAATCTGCTGGACACACTCCTCTTAATGCACTCCAGGATCCCATTGGCCGCCTTCTCCACAAGGTCACATTGCTGACCCATGGAGAACTTGTTATGCACCAGGACTCCCAGGTCCTTCTCCACAGGGCTGCTCTCTAGCAGATCATCTCCTAATCTGTACTGGTGCAGTTTATTTAAGACCCGCAGATATTCAAGACCCACCCACCCAGATGACTTCCTGTGTGACCTGGTATAGGTGATCCTGCTTTGGCAGGGGGGTTGGACTAGATGATCTCTCGAGGTCCCTTCTAGCCCCTGACATTCTGTGATTCTGTGATTATTCTTTCCCAGATGAAAAATTATTAGAGTAATGCCATAACAGAATTTTATATTATAGTTTTAGTGTTCATTTGTTTTCTAGAACATCTATACCATAATGTTTAACCTGCAAATGTATCATTCTGTGCTATTAAACGAAGAATTTTTGTACTTTTCATAAAAATACATTTAATTTCTAGCTTCTCGTAAAAGACATAAAAAGGATAGAGATGAAGCTTGGGAATATGAAGAACATGACAGAAGAAATTCTGGTGACCACAGGAGAAGTGGTTATTTTGAAGGAAGGAGAACCGGTGGTGGCCGTTACCGTAATCGCAGTCCCAATGACTCTGATATGGATGATTATTCTCCACCTAGCCTCAGTGACGGTAACTGATTGGTTTTCTTTTTAAAAAACTATTTCCTTTTATAATACTAGTGCATTTTTAAAGGATATGTTAGGCATTTTAAAATAAACATTTTTATCTGCAGTATTTAATATAAGCACAAGAAATGTAGACAATCCTTTATTCTCTTAATTAGTGGCTAGAAAAATGAAGAAAAAAGAAAAACAAAAGAAGAGGAAAGCATATGAACCTAAACTAACACCTGAAGGTAATTTTAGAAGATTTACTTTCTACAGTTTGCATTTTCTGTTTTGTATATAAAATAATGATATACACATTTATTTTTTCAACCAGAAATGATGGATTCTTCGACTTTCAAACGATTTACTGCTTCAATAGAGAATATTTTGGAAAATTTAGAAGACATGGATTTTACAGCTTTTGGTAATATGTCAGAAAGTTTCAAAACACATCCTGATATTTTCAAACTTCCTTCTTTGATTTAATTGCCTGTGATACATGCTATGGTATACTGCATATGATTTCTACCTTGAGTGGAAGCCTTTACCTTTCCAATTTCACTTGCTGCTTGTGGTGGTTTGAAAGGAAAGGCTCTGCTTTCCCTCCCCCACTGAGAAAGAGACCACGGCTAAACCCAGTCAGAGAAATGAGATTATATTTTACAAGGAAACAGATTAGATGTAACACAACAAATACAGGTATTTTACAATATATACAGGAATATACAGCAAATGAACTCAACCAGAAACCAGACCCCCCACAGAGGTGGCTTCCCCCTCTGCCCCCCTTCACCCCCTACCTCCCTTCTCCCCCAAAGAGGTAGAAGAAGAGACGAGGATGGTTAGCAGGACAGGGGAAGAAGCGGACAGGTCTGTTACAGGGAGTGAGTTAGTTCTTATCTCTTGGCAAGAAGCCCAGAAGCAGATCCAGCCGAAAGGGACAGTGAAGGAAGGAAGACTGAGAGAAAGTTCCCAGCTCCCCTGGGTCCAATCTCACCTCCCACCTCCTTGGCCAATGAAATTCGTTTAGACTACCAAAATATTTTATAAACATTTAGCCAGTGTGCCCCTTTCTTAAAGGCACAGCGTCAAATGGTCACACTGCTACAGAAAGAAGTTCCTCCTTTCTCCCTACAGAATCCAAAAGGACATAAATAGCAGTGAGACAAATAGTCCCCTGGAGTGGAAAGGATACCTCCTTGAGATGTCATTAGGGTGTTATTTTCTGCCAAACATATATTTTTAAACAACACTAACATAAGATGTTTCTCTTGCCGGTAATGTCAGAGGCACATGATTTTGCATCTGTTGTGACCTTTGGCTCAACAGATCTTGGTTAGTCAATTCAGCAGCAGAATGATTATGCACTTATGGATGAGGCACTGAATCACTGTATGCTCCATATCCATTTAAGTGGAAAATAAGCCAGCTTCCTAGCATAAGTGTCTGATGAAGAAGTTCAAGTTGACCTATATGACTTTCTATTTAAATGGATAATGGATCATTCATTTTTTACCATCTTTGTCACAAGATTAGAGCAAGGAAAGGAGCACAGTAAAAAAATCACTACAGCAGTGGTGTCTAACCTTGGATTAAAAAGTGAATTGATTCTTTCAATGTGTTTGGTAACATCATGGGGTTGTTTTTGTGATTAAGATGCAGTGTATCCCAAGGTACTTAAATTTCCTATGTGTTTTTCATCTATTGCCTTTCCCCAGATTTGAACCTTAGAATTAAGACTATAATCATTTAAGATTTGTTTTACTGAAATGAGAATGATGATTCAAGAGCTGCAATAAATGGATTTTGCTAAATTATAAAATTTTTAATTTATGATTTGCCATCATATTTAACAAGTAGTTGTTTTCACACAACCAAAAGTTTTCATTAACAATCTTCATGGATGGAAAGGACTATTATTATTATTGGTGCCGTGGGTTAGATGTTGGGGTGGTGTTGGATTGGTTGATGGGTTGGACGCAATGATCTTGAAGGTCTCTTCCAACCTGGTTTATTCTATGTATTCTATGTATTCTATTAGACGCTAGCTATTTGGAAAAATCAGTTCTTTTGCTTCAGTTATCTTTTTCATATTGGCTATAAAATACTGGTTTTCTTGAAGTCTTATTATAAATATGATATATTTTTTTTTAGGTGATGATGAGATTCCACAGGAATTGCTTCTGGGAAAGCATCAACTTAGTGAATTGGGTAGTGAATCTGCAAAAATCAAAGCAATGGGCATTATGGACAAGGTACAGCTTCTCATAGTATTTAACTCTTTTCAAACATTTAATTTTGTTGAACATACCAAAAATTGTGTCCATTGTAATATTCATGCATCAACCTATAGACTTTGCTTCTTACAGCTAGTGTTGAGCAAGCACAGTAAAACAGAACCTTCTGGCAAAGTAAAAAACTTCACCCTTTGTGATATATGCGGTTAGTACAATAAATGTATGATGTCCAGCCAGCATCACACTGAATTGTTCACTTCCTTACTCTCTCCAAGAGTCCTTTCAAATTTAGAAGATTTAGTGCCCCAGATTATAAGATTAACTTTTTTCATACTCTTCCCAACTTCAGTTCAAGGGAACTTTCTGTTGACACAAACTGTTGATATCACACCTCTAGAAATAAAGTTATTGCTTTCCTTAGCTTCTTACAGCTCTTGGGTTTGAACAGTCTTGTGTTAAATTCTTACTCTGCCTGCTCATGACCATTTGCTATGTTTATGAAATGTCTGTGAAGCCACTTACTATGCAAGTCACTCTGAAGAATTTTCTTTAATCCAGGATTTTAGATATTTTTCCTGTCTTTTATTCAATTTCCCTACCTTCCTTTGTAGCATGATGTCAGCCCAACTGTTTCTCTTTCCTGGCAGTTCTCACCCTTAACCTCTGTTCCTTGTGGTTTTTCCACATATATATGTATACCTAAAATCAGAATTTTGTTGCTTCTGAAGGTGAGCACTATTAGTATCTAGATGAATAAAAATTACTCTCTTGGAGTTTAGCATATTATTATATCATAATTCTGTAGAACATTAGTGAGAGTGTTTACTTTTTTCCAACATGCTAATTTTTCTAAATTAACACAGTTATGAATATGTTTCATTTTGATTAGCAATCAAATATCAGGGAATTTTATTTCTGTTTGCCCATAGAATTTGGATTTTCGCTTAAAATCAGTTAGAATTTGTGATTAATATTTGGTTTTGGTAATTTTCTGTTTCTAGACTATACAGCATTAATTACAGGTATGCAGTTGTACATATATTTCTATGCATTTTGCGGGTTGAAAATGCAATTTGATTGCAATTTTAGAACATATTTCACTAGTTTAATTTTATTATCAGCATTCTCAATTATGCTGTTTCAGAAACCAGACAAGTCAAGATCCAATCCTTATTTCAGATTACTTACAATTATAATTCATCAGATTATATAACATGCTCTATCCTTCATCCATGGACCTTTTTTTTCCCATCAATTTGGAAGCTTTTATGTTCCTACAGTTGTTTGGTGTGTTTTGTTTCTTGTTTTAGCTTTCAACAGATAAAACAGTAAAAGTCCTAAATATTTTGGAGAAGAATATTCAAGACGGAGCAAAGCTTTCTACATTACTTAATCATGTGAGTTTCAAATTACATCATTTGACACCATTGTGTATAATAGGGTTTTCTTCCTTTGAGTCCCATATAGTAATACTTTAAAATAATCTGTGTGAAAAGGATTTCTGATTAAATAAGTGATTAAGAAATGCAAAATTTTAAAATTCGAAGCAAAATTAAATTTATTATATTCTTTCAATACTAAACATTATTTACTATAGTACTGATTGGTAACATGTATTGGGAGAAATTCTCTTGACTTAATTTTAAATATTACAGTTTCATCCTGAAATATTCATGGTAACTGGTATAACTTGCACCACTGGACATTTCTTTGCTACTTTCCTATGTTTCCATAAAGCATCCATTACACAACAGAAGTAGTATTACAGCTTTCATGTAGAGCATATTCTTCTCCTGAGCATTAAGTGCTTTATTTATATTTGCTGTTATGCTACAAAGATGAAGTTACCAATGTAAACAAAATTAACACGAAGTTGAAAATTTTAGATTTTTTATCCTGATATACCTAAAACTACATGGGAATTTAGAGGTTTTCCATGAGGCTGAAATGTTATTACATATTTTATGTACTTATACATTTGTTACTGCATTTTCTAGTCAAAACAATATTGTAGAAAGAATAGATTTCTTGAATTCTATGGAAAAAACCTTGATCTGCAGAAATAGAGAGTAATTATGTATATTGGACAAGAAGATTTTGAACTTGAAGATTAAAACCAGAGATACATTATTTGTACCTCAATATTTTAATCTAGATATTTTAATCCTGAATGTCTTCAGCAGTATAAATAATAAGTGAAAAGAAGGTGCTGGTTTACCTGCTCCAATTCAATATGATTGAATCTTTATGTCAATGTTTTTAAAGTGATATTTTTCTTTTAACTTTTTGTAGTAAAACTCAAGATTATAAAGCAGTTAATGAAATTGTCCAATTATTGAAATTCAGAGACAAGGATTCAATTTAAAAAGAATTAATCTTTAAGCAAAGAAGTTTTATATTTGTCTTAAACCCCATTAAACATGATTCAGGTCATTATGGCAAAGGAAGCCTCTGCTAAGGAGTAAGCTTGCTTCTTTTATGGTGCAGTGAAAATATCCTACCTCCATGTCAGAATATTTTCCAGAGGCAGATTGCACTTTCAAATTATCTTCATTTCCAACATTAATGAGGAAAAACAAATAGAAAATATTTAAAACTACTTGGGGTTTGATTTTTTTTGCATTTTAGTTGGTTTGGGTGGATATTTTATTTTTTTCTTTCAAATTATTTAAAGCCATTCTATACAAGAACTTTACAGGCATCTCCTGACTTGCATGTTTCTGTTGATTTTTCAAATATATCTCTTTCTCACATATATAATGCCCTGTGATATTTTTAGATTCACTTCCCTAAAGGGAAAATATTGATGTATATTCACCAATCCCTTATTTTCACAAGGAAAGACAACAGTTTTGAACTGTGCTATTGTACAGGCAGGAAAGATTCTTTTTCTCTGTATCAGAGAATTTATTAAAAATTACACCATTTTTTTTTCTTTCTATTACTATCTTTATTACAATATTTCAGTAGTACTGGGTGGTCATAATTAACCTCATGTATGTTTGGTTTTATAGCTTGTACAAACCCTGTGCTAAATGTAAATGATCATGTTTGATGAGACATGTTTTAAACACACTGATAATAGATGGGTCAATCAGTGAAGTGGAGAAAGTTGTATTCTCAGATTTGTGTTACTTAACAGTCTTTTTGTGTAAGAATTCCCTCTAGCAGCAAAAATTAGACTGATCAAAGCAGCAAATGCTGTGTATAGGGCACCAAAGAAAACACAAGGTAATGAGCTTATATTTTTATTAAATATATTATTCTTAAGTACAGAATGTGGCAGTCTTTCTTCATAGTATTTAGAATCATAGAATCATTAAGGTTGGAAAGCCCTCTAAGATTGTTAATTTCAAACGTAACCTACCCCCACCATGCCCATTAAAACAAGTCCCAAAGTGCCATGTCTATGTATTTTTTGAACACCTCAAGGGATGGTGACTCCACCACCTCCCTGGGCAGCCTGTTCCAATGCCTGACCACTCTTGCAGCAAAGAAATTTTTCCTAATATCCAATCTAAACCTCCCCTGGTGCACCTTGAGGCCATTTCCTCTCATTCTATCACCTAATACTAGGGAGAAGAGACCATCCCCACCTCACTCCAACCTTCTCTCAGGGAGTCGTAGAGATCAATGAGGTCTCTCCTCAGCCTCCTTTTCTCCAGACTAAACAATCCCAGCTCCCTCAGACATTCTTCACCAGACCTGTTCTCCAGACCCTTTACCAGCTTCATTGCCCTTCTCTGGAATTGCTGCAGTACCTCAATGCCCTTCTTGTATTGAGGGGGCCAAAAATGAACCCAGTATTTGAGGTGCATGCTCACCAGTGACAGTCTCCAAGGTGAAGGGCTCTAGAGTGGAGGATCACAGTGGGAGAGCCTTCCCAAAGTGTCAAAACTCCAGCAAAAGAGCAAAGGCAAAAGAACAGGGAGAGAGAGGCCATCCCAAATTCCACTTCCCCTCCCAGAGTGGGAAGAGTGAGCTCCTGGCAAGAGGCAACTCTGACTCAGTGTGGGCATGGACAAGAGGGATGGAGACCAAAGCCCTCTGGTACAAGAGCAGCCCCCAGGGAGTGGGAGCAACCAGGGGCACAGCAAACATGGCAGGCAAACAGGGTGTGGTGTGTCAGAAGGGCATGGTGCACCAGCTTGTGCAGGCAGGGCAGGCAGCTCCACCAACAGTCATTACCCTCCCAAAAGAGGACCCAGCTGTAGTTTCTACTTGGCCAAAACCCATCACCAGAAGGAATGTGGGGACCCAAACAGAGCTCCCACACAAGCATACAGCTGTCCAGCTATCTGGCTGCAGGGAGTGCCTGAGCCTGTCTCTAGTCCCAGAGAGCAGCAGAGACACCTGTGTGCAGTATGACAAGGGGAATGATCTACTCATCCTGGTGTCAGAACTGAAAGAGGAAGTGGAAAGGTTAAGGAGCATCAGGAAGTGTGAGGGAGAGAGAGATTGGTGGAGCCAGACCCTGAGGGAAAGGCAGCAGATGGAGGCTCCACATGAAGTGGAGGATCCCCTTCCTTCTTGCCACCAGGCAGAAGGAGAGGACCTAAAGGATGGGGAAATGTAAACAGGTCCTTGCTTGGGGCAAACAGCAAATAACCTCCTGGCCTCTTTCACCTTCCCAGTTGCCCTTACACAACAGATATGTGGCTCTGGAACTTGAGGGCCAAGCAAATGAGAATGTAGATGAAGGTCCATCCAGAGAGTTGCCTGGGGTAAGTCGGCCAGCCACACACATTATGACAGCCTCCATTAAGAAGAAAAGGAGGGTAATTGTCATAGGCTATTCCTTTCTGAAGGACACTGAGGGCCAACTTTGCCAACCAGACCCATCCCACGGGGATGTCTGCTGCCTCCCTGGAGCCTGGGTTTGAGACATCACCAGGAAACTCCCTGGTCTGCTATGGCCCTCTAATTATTACCTGCTACTGGTAATGCAGGTTGACAGTGATGAAGTTGAGGAGAGAAGCCTAGAAGTGATTAAAAGGGATGTCAGTGACAGGGAAGAATACCGAAAGGAACAGGACAATGGACCTGATTAACACATAGCTCAGAGGCTGGTGCCACTGGCAAAATTTGGTTTCTTTGATCACAGGGAAGTTTACATAGCACTGTGCCTGCTGGCGACAGATGGAGTACAGCTGTCTCAAGGGGTAAAAAAGGATTATTACCCATGAGTTGGCAGGGCTCATCGAGAGGGTTTTAAACTAGGTTCAGAGGGGGGAGGAGAGAAAACCAGGCTCACTAGAGATGAGCCTAGGGGTGGCATGCCATTGTTTGGGGTGAAATTGATAGCCCAGCAGAGGTGCATCTACACCAATGAAAGCAGCATGGGCAACAAACAGGAGAAGCTGAAAGCCATTGTGCAGCAGGACACCTATGACTTAGTCACCATCACGGAAACATGGTGGGATGACTGGACTGCTGCAGTGGATGTCTATAAGCTCTTCAGAAGGGAAAGACAGGCCAGCAAGGCAAGGTGGTGGAGCTACTCTTGATATGAGAGTGCAACTGGAATATACTGAGTTCTGCATAGGGGGGAAAAAAGAATGTGTTGAAAGCATGTGGGTAAGAATTAAGGGACAGGCTAATATGGATGACATTCTTGTAGGTGTTTACTACACGCCACCAGATCAGGAAGAGGAAGTCAATGAGTCTTTGTAGAGACAGCTGAAAGTAGCCTCATAATTACATGCCCTGGTTCTCATGGGGGACTTCAAGCACCTTGATATTTGCTGGAAAGGCAACACAGTGAGGCACAAACGGTCCAGGAGGTTCCTGCAGTGCATATAGGATAACTTTTTGACATAGGTAGTGGAGGACCCTACAAAGAGAAGTGCACTGCTGGACCTTGTTCTAACAAACAAAGTCAGTCTTATTGGGTTTAGCCAGATTTGGCGACGACAGAGGTTCTTGGAATCAATACGGCTGACCAATATGATCGGGTATTGATCCTTTATTGTTCCAGTATTGCAGGCCTATGGTGCAGGCCTATGGCGAGAGCATGGCACAGTAAAGCATGGAAGGAGGAGAGATAGGACAGGCAGAAAAAGAAGAAGAAGTGCGTAGCAAGGAAGCTGCTACAATTTATATAAACTTGGTGTGCCTTGTTGGCATGGACTCATTGGTTCCCTATGAGTGACCACACATCACACTATTATAGATTATTGGTCCAACTACCGATGACACGCGAGGTTTGTTGATGCAGGTGCATGTCCTGTTGTCCCAAGATAACTTGCTATGTTTCTAGCTACCAGCATCTTGTTTTAGTTACAGTGCTGCAAGACAGCACTGTTTTGGTACACTGGTAGCTGGCTCTGCACTTATGCTGAGCATGGCCTACCACCATGTCAGGCTCTAGGCCTGCACTGCCAGATTGCTCACACTGCTCGTCACTGTCATTCCCACAGTTGGGGATGTGAAGGTTGGAGGCAGCCTTGGCTGCAGTGACCATGAGATGGTGGAGTTCAGGATCATGCAAGGAAGTAGCAGGGTGGTAAGTAGTATTGCAACCCTGTACTTCAGGAGAGTCAACTTTGAGCTCTTCAGAGACCTACTTGGAGGAATCCCATGAATTATGGCTCAAGAAGGAAAGGGAGCCCAAGAAAGCTGGTTAGTATTCAAGTACCACCTCATCCTAGCTCAATATCAGTGCATCCCCATGAGTGAGAAATTAAGCAAGGCAGACAAGAAACCTACATGGATGAGCAAGGAGCTTCTGGAAAAACTCACACGGAAGAAAGAAGTCCACAGTATGTGGAAAAAGGCACTGGCCATTTAGGAGGAATATAGGAACATTAACAGAATATGTAAGGATGCAACAAGGAACACTAAAGCCCTCTTGGAATTAAATCTGGCAAAGGATGTCAAAAATAACAAGTAGGACTTCTTCAAGTACATCAGCAGGAAAAGGAACACCAGGCAAAATGTGGGTCTGATGATGAATGAGATGGGTGACCTGGTGACAGAGGATGCAGAGAAGGCAGAGTTCCTGAATCACAGAATCACCAAGGTTGGAAGAGACCTCAAAGATCATCAAGTCCAACCTGTCACCACAGACTTCATGACTAAACCCATGGCACCAAGTGCCACGTCCAATCCCCTCTTGAACACCTCCAGGGATGGTGACTCCACCACCTCCCTGGGCAGCCCATTCCAATGGCTAACGACTCTCTCTGTAAAGAACTTTCTCCTTACCTTGAGCCTAGACTTCCCCTGGTGCAGCTTGAGACTGCGTCCTCTTGTTCTGTCACCTTTGCTTCAGGCTTTACTGCTAAGGCTGGTCCTCAGTCTCTGGAAGGAAAAGTCTGGAGGAAGGAAGACCCTCCCTTAGTCAAGAAAGACTGGGTAGGAGACCATCTAGATAAGCTGGACACCCACAAATACATGGGTCCTGATGGGGCTAGGTTATTGCTAAGTCTCTCTTCAGCATTTCTGAAAGGTCACAGAGAACAGGGGAGGTGCCTGAGGATTGAAGGAAAGCCAATGCCACTCCTGTCTTCAAAAATGACAAGGAGGACACAAGCAACTACAGATCAGTCAGCCTCACCTCTATCACTGGAAAGGTGATGGAGTAGCTCATTCTGCAGGTTATCTCTAAGCACATGGAGATAAAAAAGATTATCCGGAATTGTCAACATGCTTGATCAATCTGATAGCCTTCTATGATGGTGTGACCAGCTGGGTAGATGAGGGGAGAGCAGCAAATGTTTTCTACCTTGACTTTAGTAAGGCTTTTGACACTGTTTCCCATAACATCCTCATAGGGAACCTGAGGAAGTGTGGGTTAGAAGAGTGGACAGTGAGGTGGGTTGAGAACTGGATGAATGACAGTGCTCAGTGGGTTGCAATCAGGGGTGCAGGGTCTAGTTGAAGGCCTGTGGCTAGTGGTGTTCCCTGTGGGTTTGTACTGGGTTCAGTCTTCAAAATTTAAGCCACCTGGATGAAGGGGCAGAGTGCACTCTCAGCCAGATTGCTGATGATACCAAACTGGGAGGAGTGACTGATATACTGGAAGGCTGTGCTGCCATCCAGTGAGATCTGGACAGGCTGGAGAGCTGGACAGAGGAGAACCTAATGAATTTCAACAAGGGCAAGTGTAGAGTCCTGCACCTGGGGAGGAAAGACCTCCTGCACCAGTACAGGTGAGGGGCTGACCTACTGGAAAGCAGCTCTGTGGAGAAGGACCTGGGAGTGCTAGTGGACAAGTTCATCAAGAGCCAGCAATGTGCCATCATGGCCATGAAGGCCAATGGCATCCTGGGGTGCATCAAGAAGAGTGTGGCCAGCAGGTAGAGGGAGGTTCTCCTCCCAATCTACTCTGCCCTAGTTAGACCACATCTGGAATATTGTGTGCAGTTCTGAGCTCCCCAGTTCAAGAGGGACAGGGAACTACAGGAGAGAGTCCAACTGAGAGCTGCAAGGATGATTAGGGGACTGGAGCACCTCTCTTAAGAGAGGCTGAGAGACCTGGGGCTGTTTAGTCTGGAAAAGAGCAGACTGGGAAGGGATCTGTTGTGGTTTAATGAGCAGACAGATTATGGATGCTTATAAATATCTAAAGGGTGGAGGTCATGAGGACAGAGCTGGGATCTTATCAGTAGTGTCCAGTGATAGAATAAGGGGCAATGGGTGCAAACCAGAACACAGGAGGTTTCACTTGAACTTAATGAGGAACTTCTTTCCTGTGAGGGTACTGGAGCACTAGAACAGGCTGCTCAGAGAGGTTGTGGAATCTCTTTCTCAGGGATGTTTCAAAACACACCTGGACACATTCCTGTGTGACCTGATCTAGATAAACCTGTGTTAGTGGGAGGGGTTAGAGTAGATGATCTCTGGGGGTCCTTTCTAACCCCTACCATTTTATGATTCTGTGAGTACAGGGGAATGATCACTTCCCTGCTTCTGCTGGCCACACTATTGCTGATCCAGGCCAGGATATTGGTGGCCTTCTTGGCCACCTGAGCACACTGCTGGCTCATGTTCAGCCATCTGTCAAACAACACCCCCAGGTCCTTTTCTTCTGGGCAGCTTTCCAGCCACTCTGCCTGAATCCTGTAGTGGTGCATGGGGTTGTTGTGACCCAAGTGCAGGACTCAGCACTTAGCTTCATACAATTGACCTCACCCCCTGATCCAGCCTGGCCAGATCCCTTTGCAGAGCCTTCCTACCCTCAAGCAGATCAACACTCCTGCCCAATTTAGTATCATCTGCAAACTTAGGGTGCTCAATCAGATCATCCAGATCACTGATAAAGATATTAAAGAGAAGTGACCCCAGCACTGAGCCCTAGGGAACCCCACTAGTGTCTGGCCGATAACAGGATTTAACTCCTTTCCCCACCACTCTTTGGGCCCAACCAATCAGCCAGTTCTTAACCCAGCGAAGCCTCCACCCATCCAGGCCATGAGCTGCCAGTTTCTCCAATAGAATGCCATGGGAAATGGTATCAGAGGCTTTACCAAAGTCCAGATAAACAACATTCACAGCCTTGCCTTCATCCACTAAGCAGGTCACCTTGTTGTAGAAGGAGATCATGTTGGCTAAGCAGGACCTGCCCTTCATGCTGACTGGGCTTGATCCCTTGTTTGTCCTGCACATGCTGCATAATGACACTCAAGATGAACTGCTCCATGACCTTCCCTGGCACTGAAGTCAGACTTTCAGGCCTGTAGTTCCCTGGATTCTCCTTCTAGCCCGTTTTGTAGGTAGGCATCACATTGGCAAGCCTCCAGCTGTCTGGGACCTCCCCTGTTAACCAGGACTGCATGGACAGTGGCTTGGCGAGCTCCTCCAGCAGCTCTCTCAGTACTCTTGGCTAGATCCTATCTGGCCTCATAGACTTGTGAGTGTCCAGGTGACCTGGCAGGGGGGATTAACTGATTCCTCCTGGGTTATAGGTGTTTTTTCTCCATGCCTCTCTTCCAGTTCAGGGGGCTGAATACCACGAGAATAACTGGTCTGAGGCAAAGAAGGCATTAAGTAACTCAGTCTTCTCCTCATCCATGGTGGCAATGTTCCCCCCCCACATCCAATAAAGGGTGGACATTCTCCTTGGCTCTCTTTTTGCTGTGCTGGTTTAACACAGCCTGCTTTCCCCCAACACAGAAGTGAGGGAAAGTTACACACACAAAAAACCCCACTGGGTTGAGATAAAGAGATTTACTGATAAAAATGAGATCATACAATGCACAATTACCTTAGCCTATTTGCAGAAAAGTGCAGCAAAATGCAGAAGGCAGCAGGAGAAGCCAGAGACACACCTCCCCCCATCCCACAGCCAGCCCATTAGAAAAGGCCAACACCCCAAACACGGAAAACCAAAAGCAGAAACCGGAACAGGAAGCCTCTCATGTTACAATCTGAACTTCAAGCCCTATAATACTTTGCTCCAGCCAGCACTTTCATTTTGAAGCTGGCATGATGGGAGCATGATACTGAATATCAGCAACAGATTAAACTCAACCCATTACATTAATGCATTTGCAAACAAATTTTTTGTTATTCTTCAGGGCAGTGTCCAGATTGAGTTCTAGCTTATAGCCATCCACTGCAACACTCCAATCATGAGAGTCATCCCATGATGTTTCTGTGATGGTGACCAAGTCATAGCTGTCCTCCTGCACAATGGCTTCCAGTGACTTCTTGATGATACACAGAAAGCTTCTTTGTGTTTCACCAGAAAAATACAGTGAGATATTGAAGACTTGTAATTTAAGGTTACAAACCTGTTGCTAGTAAAACAAACATTATCTGATTTCTAAAACAAACTATTTTTGTATCATAAGGGAAATATGTATTGTGTATGTATGTAAGTATATTAAAATAATGTTATCTTTTACGTGGTAAGGATAAAAGCTTGACTTCTTGTTCACACTTTCATGTTTTTTATCACCTGTTACAGAACAATGACACTGAAGATGAAGAGAGATTATGGAGAGATCTTATTATGGAGAGAGTAACGAAATCTGCTGATGCTTGTCTTACTGCTATCAATATTATGACATCACCAAATATGCCTAAAGCCGTATATATTGAGGATGTAATAGAAAGAGTTATTCAATACACAAAATTTCATTTGCAGAATACTCTCTATCCTCAATATGATCCTGTGTATAGAGTGGATCCTCATGGTGGTTAGTATGCTAAATGTTTTGCATTTAATGTTTTGTTGTCATATACATATCTTCTGATGCGAGTGTCCAATTTTGAGAACAATTTTTAAACTCTTGCATCCAGAGTTCAGAGCAATTATGAAAATACAACAGTTTTGCTTTCTAATTGATTCTACTAAATAGTTTTTCTGCTGTAAGCAATTGCATTTGCAAAGCTGTAATCAGTGAAATATTTTCATAACATTTTTCTGATGAAGATGATCATCTTTCTAATATTTGATATAAGTAAAACACTGAAAAAAAATCAGCAAAGATTTTTTTTTCCTAGGTGGCGTTTTAAGTTCAAAAGCAAAACGTGCCAAGTGTTCCACCCACAAGCAAAGAGTTATAGTGATGTTGTATAACAGAGTTTGTGACATTGTCAGCAGTTTGTCAGAGTTGCTAGAGATACAGCTTCTTACTGATACAACTATTCTTCAGGTAAGTTTTATCAGAAGAATTTCTGTCTGAGAATGTTTTTTCTTTCCTCAGAGAGACTGTAAAGTGTGATTGTCTCAATGACATGAAGTATGAAATAAGTACAAACTTTTGAATGATTAACATAAGTGACTAGTTAGTTGTGTAGCATGTAATATGCAGAAGAGCATTTAATGTTCAAATCATATGGCTTTTATTGTACACTGAAAAGTGTTAACTGTATTCAAATATCATTTAATAACTTCATTTGCAAATAATATGAAGTAATACTACTTGTTGTTGAATACCTTACCTGATGAATTCATAACCTAATTGTCAAAGTGTATAAATATCAGTTTGTTGGTCTAAATATACTTACAATAGCTTCTTTTCATTGATAGGTGTCATCTATGGGAATAACACCTTTCTTTGTAGAAAATGTCAGTGAACTACAGTTATGTGCCATCAAATTAGTGACTGCAGTAAGTAATTTTTAAGTTGCATTTTCATGTTCCTATACTTATGAGAGCTATTACTGCACTTACATAAGCTGTATTTTTGTTGGCAGCAAATTGGAGTTTAGAACTACTTCTATTCTTGCATGTTTTTACAATTTGATATAATAATCTAGGAACAGTATTAAATTTACTTGAGCTGCTACTCCTATTTGCAGAGTACTCTATAGGAAGAAATAGCCTACTTAAGCCAAGGAATTTACTTACTTTTGGTTATATTGTTTAAAGTGTAAGCACAAGCCTCTTCCTGTCACCTGTCCTTTGTTGATTTAAGATATCTTAACAATATGGTTTTCCTTATTTCCTTCGTTAAGATTTGAATTTATGCAGTGGAATATGCTATAGAACTAGTAGGATGTTTCTATATAATAGAAGATCCTTTTCCTCAGAACAGGTGGCTATCAGAAAAATTAATGAGGCAGCTAAAATATTATTTCAGGAAAACTGCAGTGCAACACAGTTGTGCTTGTTCAAGTGGATGTTTTCCAACTTTGTAAAGATCACACACTCCAATATTTATTAAAGTAATTCCGCCTAAACAAAAGGAGAGGAAAACTCTTCCATTTATGGGGTCAGGATTGTGTATTTCACATCAAGCAAGCTTATGGTATGAAGTAAAACTGGTTTCTGAAATGTGCTCTAAAGCCACACCTTGAGTACCGTGTCCAGTTCTGGGCCCCTCAATTTAAGAAGGACATTAAGATACTTGAATGTGTCCAGAGAAGGGCAACAAAGCTGGTGAGAGGTCACAAGTACAAGCCCTATGAGGAGAGGCTGAGGGAGTTGGGGTTGTTTAGCCTGGAGAAGAGGAGGTTCAGGGGAGACCTAATTGCTCTCTACAACTACCTGAAAGGAGGTTGTAGACAGGTGGGGGATGGTCTCTTCTCCCAGGCAACCAGCAACAGAACAAGAGGACAGTCTCAAGCTGTGCCAGGGGAAATTTAAGCTCAAGGTGTGGAGAAAGTTCTTCACAGAAAGAGTAATTAGCCATTGGAATGTGCTGCCAGAGAGGTGGTAGAGTCACCAACCCTGGAGGTGTTCAAGAAAAGGATTGGATGTGGCACTTGGTGCCATGGTTTAGTTAGTCATGAGGTGTTAGGTATTAGGTAATAGGTTGGACTTGATGGTCTCTGAGGTCTTTTCCAACCTGTTTGATTCTATGATTAAGAATCATAGTTTTGCTCTATGCTGGAATCTGAAAGCTTAGCATGACACTGTGGCTTTCTTATACAGTACCATTGGCAGAAATTTTTTTAAACATGCAATATTTTTAAAAGCTATTACACATTTATATATTTTATAAAGAAATATTTGCTTTGAAAAAATAATGCAATGTATTAAAAACAAGGTATGCACTAAATATAATTTAAATGTCAAGTGGATGTGCCTATATATAATTGTTAACAATCTCTTTAACAAGCAATATTTTGTGTAACAATAAATATTTTTTTAACAATCCTGTAACTGTTAAATAGGTATTCTCCAGGTATGAAAAACATAGACAGTTAATACTAGAAGAAATTTTCACTTCCCTTGCGAGACTACCAACCAGCAAGAGGAGTTTGAGAAACTTCAGGTAATTTCTTACACTGATAAATTTACAGTTTCATAGATGTAGGATTTTAGGGTTCAGTATCAACTTGTTCTTTAAAAATCTACAACTCCACAACCTGCTTGCATTAAACCCTTACATCTTTTTTCTCTGCTTAGAGAGATTAACTGCATATTTATCTTGGCACAATGCTATTGCTAAGCCAATCACAACCACAACAGCTAATAGATTTAGGCATATTGAGCAGACCAATGGACGATTTAACTCCTCAAAATAACTTTCAGTTATAGGAACAGAAAATTCAATAAACTCATATGGGACATTGTTGTGGGTTGAAATTACCCCCAACTAACTTGGAGAACTACCCCCCCAAGCTAAAATTGCCTGACCAGCTTAGTTTGGGATAGAAGCAAATGAATCTCTATCTACAAGCAAACTACAATCTAGAAATATGAAATGCAAATGAATATGTACAAATTATACAATATATGCACTATATATATATTTTTACAGTTCATAAACAACACAGAAACTCCTCAGACCCCCCTGGATGGAAACAGGGGACCCATTCACCTCCTCCCCCACTCCCTCCCTCCTTCCTGTTACCTCACACAGTAGTCAGAACAGAGATACCTGATAAGGCCATGGAAGAGAGAGAGATAAGTTGCAAGCAGAAGTGACAGAAAAAGAAAAATAACAACTGTTTATGCCTCTGCTCTGTATTCCCATTAGCAATCCAATGAATTATATAGATATTGTCATTACTTTCCTTTTGCATCCAATGGTAACTTCCAGTCTTTGCAGTCAGGATCTGGGCTAAAGATCCCCCTTCAAATGGTAACAGACATTTACAGTGGCATTACTATATCCCCTATATCTCACAAAACGGAGGTAGTAATTTCCAAACCTGCCTAACAAGCCTCTAAACTAGTTTCTTTGCCATAAACCAGCAAACACAGTCAAACATTCACGAAACAATCCAATTATAAAGCAACACACTTAAACAAGAATAGACCAAATGCCACAAAATCCAGAATAACTTCATTTTGGCTTCCTTATTCTGATTATCAATTAATCAATCGAGCAAAGCCCCAGGTTGGGTGTCAATAATAAAATGTGGTAGGCTGAAATTACCCCCCCAACTACTTGGAAATTACCCCAGAGTAAATTAAAAAAAACAACCAACCAACCAACCAAAACCTCAGAACTCAGAAGCAAAATGAATGCTATATTTACAAAAGGCAAACTAAAATCTAGAAGTATAAAATGCAATTTACATATATTTAGAACTCAACAATCAGAATTCCTCCCCTGGTGTGGTGGTTTGAAAGGAAAGGCTCTGCTTTCCCTCCCCCACTGAGAAAGAGACCACGGCTAAACCCAGTCGGAGAAATGAGAGTATATTTTACAAGGAAACAGATTATATGTAACACAACAAATACAGGTATTTTACAATATATACAGAAATATACAGCAAATAAACACAGTCAGAAACCAGACCCCCCACAGAGGGGGCTTCCCCCTGTGCCCCCTTCACCCCACTACCTCGCTTCTCCCCCAAAGAGGAAGAAGATGAGAAAAGAGAGGTTAGCACAGCGGACAGAGGCCTATGCACAGGGAGTTAGTTTCTTATCTCTTGGCAAGAAGCCCAGAAGCAGATCCAGCCGAAAGGGACAGCGAAGGAAGGAAGACTGAGAGAAAGTTCCAGCCGCGCTGGGACTAACCTCACCTCCCACCTTAACTTGGCCAATGAAATTCGTTTAGAATACCAAAATATTTTATAAACATTTAGCCAGTGTGCCCCTTCCTTAAAGACACAGCGTCGAACGGTCACAGTCCACCCCTTCTAAACAATTTCACTGGTCGTTCGCACTGTCCATCCAATCAGAAACAATATTTACAGTTCGTGAGTAAAGTTCATAGTCCGTTCTGGCTATACTCAGATGCAGATGATTCAGAAGTCCAAAGAAGTCAGGAAATAAGAAAATGGAAACAGCTTGTCTCTCTGCAGACGAAGTGAAGAAAAGGCAAACAGGAACACAGGGACTCTTAGTTGACTCAGGGCTCTCAGGTTTCGTGCACTGTAGATTCCTCAGGGATTCTTCCTTTGGGCGCGTTGTAGCTGTATAACAGTCTGAAGTCAAACTCTTTCAGCTAAAGTTAAATTTCTTTGTGGAATACACTGAATTTGACCATTCTCCTGCATTACCCAATAAGTGTGACCCGGACCTTCTGCTGAAACCACCCCTCGGACAGGTCTAGCCTCTCCTGAGGGTGAAAATACCCAAACAGTTTTACCTAACAGGTTCTTTTCTCTAACAACAGGAACTCTATCACCTTCTACTTTCTGTAGCAGATCTGAATGTGCCGGTCCAGCTCGGTTCACTGAACCTCTACTATTCACCAGCCAGGTTGCTTGTGCTAAATGCTTCTCCCAGTTTTTCAAAGATCCACCTCCCATGGCTTTGAGAGTGGTCTTCAACAAACCGTTGTAGCATTCAATCTTCCCTGCAGCTGGTGCATAGTAAGGAATGTGGAAAATCCACTCAATACCGTGCTCTTTTGCCCAGCTCTTTACAAGGTTGTTCTTGAAATGAGTTCCGTTGTCTGACTCAATCCTCTCTGGAGTTCTGTGTCTCCACAGGATCTGTCTCTCCAGACCGAGAATGGTGTTGCGTGCAGTTGCATGTGGAACTGCATAAGTTTCCAGCCATCCGGTGTTTGCCTCTACCATAGTTAGCACGTATTGCTTACCAGAACGAGAACGTGGTAGAGTGATGTAGTCAATCTGCCAAGCTTCACCATACCTGTACTTGGACCATCTGTCACCATACCACAAGGGCTTAATTCGCTTTGCCTGCTTAATGGCAGCACAAATGTCACAGTCATGGATGACTTGTGCGATAGCATCCATGGAAATGTCTATGGATCTGTCACGAGCTGTCTCGGTCCGGAGAGGGAAAGAGACTAGTTCTTTTGAATATTCCCGTGTTGTGAAATTAATAGGCACAAACGAGGCCAAAATATCAAGAGCTAGACTATTTATTACATAGAGAAAATGGAAATAAGAAGGGGAGAGGGAGAAGATAGAGAGGGAGAGAAAGAGAGAGAGAGAAGAGGAAAGGAATCATATTACCACACCCCTCACCCACCCCAAGACAGTTTGAGTCTGGGGAGGAAAGGTGCTGGGTTTGTAGAGAAAGGGTGCTGAGGCTTTGGCTGGAGATGCGATGTGATCCCTCTGGGCAGCCTGGGTCTGTAGAGAAAGGGTGCTGAGGCTTTGGCTGGAGAATAGATGAGGACCCTCTGGGCAGCGTGGGTCAGCTCCATGAGTGGCAGCAAGCGGGACTTAGGACACGGAGAGAGGGTTCAGTCTGCTTCCTTCCTTCTCAGCAGCATGGTCCTCCTTCAGCGTTTTTCTCTCTGCGTTTTTCTTCCCTCCATTGCGGTTTTCTTCCTCAGCGTTTTTCTTCCAACTGAGCCAGTAGTGGTCAAGTCTTTTATACAGTTTTTGTCCTTAGGTATGTGTCCAAGCATTGTCCCTCAGGAATTCAGGAGCCAGGAAATCATAAGTATCCAGATATCGTTCCCCAGGAAGTCTTTTTGTGTCAGGAGACAGGTGGAGAGTCCATTGACTCATCACCCTCCATTCCTGGGGGTATCTGATAGCTGTCTTGAAGGCCTGATGGTCTGGGTCCTTGGGTCATTGTTATAGGCCAGCTGCAGCCCAGTGTTATCACGATGCAATCACAAGGTGATTTGCATCCAGGATTGGTCTTTGCTCTGCCCCACAACATATTGTCTGGGCAAGCAGCAAGTGATTTTATCTTTGTTGAGTCATACAAGGAATTTAGACTCTTACAGGAGCCCACTGGTATGTTGCATCTCTGCCTTGATGTCCTGATGAATCGTGAGCCCACCTCGGTGCTTCCAGTCGAGATCAAGTTCAGAGTCCTTGTCTACTTGAGAAACTCTTGCAGCTAAATCTGCCTGATGGTTGTGCTGCTGGTCCTCAGTAGCTTTGCTCTTAGGAATGTGAGCATCAATGTGTCTCACTTTCACTGCAATTCTCTCTATTCGATCAGCAATGTCTTGCCACAGGTCGGCTGCCCAGATGGGTTTTCCTTTCCTCTGCCAACCATTCTTTTTCCAGTTCTTTAGCCAACCCCATAGAGCATTGGCTACCATCCATGAGTCGGTGTAGAGATAAAGCTTTGGCCATCTCTCACGTTCAGCTACGTCGAGAGCTAGCTGGACAGCTTTTACCTCTGCAAACTGACTGGATTCTCCTTCTCCATCCTTCGCCTCTGCAACTCGACGTGTTGGACTCCACACAGCAGACTTCCACCTTCGCTTGTTCCTGACGAGATGACAGGAACCGTCTGTGAACAAAGCATATTTCTTTTCATCATCAGAAAGGTCATTGTAAGGAGGAGCTTCCTCAGCACGAGTTACTCTCTCCTCTGGAGGTTTAGTACAGTTGGTACCTTCAGGCCAACTTGAGATCACCTCCACCAGACCAGGTCTTTAAAGATTTCCCATTCGGGCTCTCTGTGTTATCAGAGCCATCCACTTAGACCAGGTAGAATCTGTGGCATGATGTGGTGTGGAACCTTTGCCTTTGAACATCCAATTCAAACCTGGCAAGCTGGGAGCTAAGAGAAGATGTGATTCAGTTCCAATCACTTCAGAAGCTGCTTTCACTCCTTCATAGGCAGCTAGAATCTCTTTCTCTGTTGGAGTGTAATTAGCCTCTGAACCTCTGTAACCTCGACTCCAGAAACCAAGAGGTCGTCCACGTGTCTCACCTGGAGCTTTTTGCCACAAGCACCAGGTTGGACCATTGTCACCTGCAGCCGTGTACAAAATGTTCTTGATGTCTGGACCATCTCGGACAGGTCCCAGACCCACTGCTTGTACTACCTCTTGCTTTATCTGGTCAAAGGCTGCTTGTTGTTCAGGTCCCCAGTGGAAACTGTTCCTCTTTCGAGTCACATCATACAGAGGTTTCACAATCTGACTGTATCCAGGAATGTGTAGTCTCCAAAATCCCACTATCCCCAAGAAACGTAGAGTTTCTTGCTTGTTTGTGGGATTTGCCATGGTAGAGA
This sequence comes from Dryobates pubescens, assembly GCF_014839835.1. Lineage (NCBI taxonomy): Eukaryota > Metazoa > Chordata > Aves > Piciformes > Picidae > Dryobates > Dryobates pubescens. Next base: position 286,961 of record NC_071656.1, on the reverse strand, counting down.
CTCTGTTTACCACATCCACTGGAATGTGTCGGCATCCATCCTGCCACTGCACTCCCAGAAACTGGATTTCTGTGGTAGGACCTTTCACTTTGTCTCTCTTGATGGCAAAACCTGCATTCAGAAGAATGTCCATGATTTTGTTACCTTTCTCAAAGACTTCCTCAGCAGTTTTACCCCAGATGATGATGTCATCGATGAACTGGATGTGTTCTGGAGCACCACCTTCCTCCAGAGCATCGTGGATTACTGCATGACAGATGCTTGAGCTGTGGATCCAGCCCATTGACAGTCTGTTGAAAGTGTACTGGATTCCTCTCCAGGTGAAAGCAAACTGAGGCCTGCATTCCTCTGCTATGGGAATAGAGAAGAAGGCATTAGCAATGTCTATGGTAGCATACCATTTGGCCTCTTTGGATTCCAGCTCATATTGCGGTTCCATCATGTCTGGTACTGCTGCACTCATAGGCGGAGTTACTTCATTCAGGGCTCGGTAGTCCACTGTCAGACGCCAGTCTCCATTCGGCTTTCGCACAGGCCACACTGGACTGTTGAAAGGTGAATGAGTTTTGCTGATGACTTTCTGACTCTCCAACTGACAAATCAGATTCTGAATGGGCAACAAAGAGTCACGGTTGGTTCTGTATTGTCTGTGATGCACAGTCTGAGAAGCAACCGGCAATTTAATGTCCTGAATCTTGTGTTGTCCCACAACTGCAGATTCATCAGAAAGTTCAGGTCTTGCAGACAGCTTCAGTTTTTGTCCATCAATTTCTACAGAAGCTACTCCAAAAGCCCATTTGCAACCTTTAGGATCCTTGAAACGCCCTTCTCTCAGAAAATCAATTCCCAATATACAAGGTGCGTCAGGTCCGGTCACAACTGTATGCTTCTTCCACTGTTTACCAGTTAGACTTATATTAACCTCTACCTTACTTAACTCTTGAGATCCACCAGTGACTCCCAGAATAGTTATAGACTCTGATCCTTGATAATTTGATGGCAATATGGTGCACTGAGCTCCTGTGTCAACCAAGGCCCTGTACTTCCGAAAGTGTGAAGTGCCAGGCCACTGGATGTACACATCCCAATAGATTCTGTTATCTCCATTATCCCTCTCCTCCCCCTGGCGGGAGGCAGGGCACCCCTAGTTATGGGGTACATGTCCACAGGTGCAACGAGCACACTGTGCAGTGTTAGAACTGGAGCCACTGTTGGAGCTGTCATAGTTGTCCTGGGGAACTGTGGAAGTAACAGCTACCCTTCTGGTATTTCTGCCCTGGGTTCTGCCACTTTGCAGTTCCCTCAGTCTTCTGAAAAGATTAGAAGTTGGTTGACCATCCCACCTGTTCATGTTCTCACCAAACTGATCACGCAGGGTAATCCAAATAGTCCTACGTGACTGCCTTGGTGGTCTGTTTTGGTTTGGTCTGTTTTGGAATGACCTCCTTGGAGAACGTCTATTCCTCACAGCTGAAACCTGCACCCACCTGGAGGAAGAATTGGAATTATCTCTTTGTGCCAATTGGCATATGGAATCTTTGATTTCATCCTTCAGCTCTCTCATGCAATCCTTCATCTCACTAGACAGAGCTTTAATGGCTGAAACCAAAGAAACACGTGTCATGCTATCATCCAATTGTCTTAGTTGATCAGTGAATTGGCCAACCGTAGGAGGATCTCCACCATAATTTCTTGCCACAATTCTGCTTGCCAGAGTGTTTGCATAATTGGAAGGAGCAAGTTTGATAAGCTTTTTAGCAAGACCAGCTGCCACAGGAATATCATCAGGATTCAGAGTATCATGGTCACCATAGAGTATCTCTCTAACAGCAAATTCTCTCAGACGCTTAATTCCCTCATCTATGGTAGTCCAGGGCTTAGGATAATTGAATTTTCAGTATTTGGTCAAGTTAAAAGGGGCAGCAAGAAGACCTCCACTCTGGACTTCCGGAGGGCGGACTTCAGGTTGCTCAAGGAACTAACTCAGAAGGTTCCTTGGGAGACAGCCCTTAGAAACAAAGGGGTCCAGGAGAGTTGGGACTACTTCAAGGAGGAACTCTTGAAGGCACAGGATCAGGCTGTGCCAATGCGCCGGAAGAGGAGCTGCCGGGGCAGACGGCCAGCCTGGATGGGTGATGAGCTTCTAAAAGAACTAAGGGAAAAAAAGAGGGTGTATCATCTTTGGAAGAAAGGGGAGGCAACCCATGAAAAGTTTAAGGATGTTGCTAGGTCTTGTAGGAAGAAAATTAGGGAGGCAAAAGCACATTTGGAGCTTAGACTGGCCTCTGCTGTGAAGGACAACAAAAAGTCCTTCTATAAATACATTAATAGCAAGAAGAAGGGCAGGGACAACCTCCACTCCTTGGTGGACACGGAGGGGAATGTTGTAACAAAGGATGAGGAGAAGGCAGAGTTACTTAATAACTTCTTTGCCTCAATTTTTTCTAGCAGGACAGAATGTCTTCCAGACAGCTGGCCTGCAGAGCTGGCAGAAGGAGTTAGGGAGCAGCATAGTCTTCCTCTGTTCCAGAATGGGGTAGTTGGTGATCTGCTTAGCCATTTGGATCCCCACAAGTCCATGGGACCAGATGGGATCCATCCCAGGGTGCTGAGAGAGCTGGCAGATGTGCTGGCCAAGCCGCTCTCCATCATTTTTCAGCAGTCCTGGCTCACTGGAGACATCCCAGACGACTGGAAGCTGGCCAACGTGGTGCCCATCCACAAGAAGGGCCGGTTGGATGAGCCAGGGAATTATAGACCTGTCAGCCTGACCTCAGTGCCAGGCAAGATTATGGAACAGGTCATCCTGAGTGCAGTCGCACAGAACTTGGAGGATGGCCAAGGGATCAGGCCCAGCCAGCATGGGTTTAGGAAGGGCAGGTCCTGCCTGACCAACCTGATCTCCTTCTATGATCAGGTGACCCGTCTGGTGGATGCAGGGCAGGCTGTGGATGTAGTCTACCTGGACCTCAGCAAGGCCTTTGACACCGTCCCCACAGCAAACTCCTGGCCAAGCTGTCAGCCCATGGCTTGGATGGGAGCACACTGCGATGGGTTAGGAACTGGCTGGAGGGCCGAGCCCAGAGAGTGGTGGTGAATGGTGCCACATCCAGCTGGCAGCCAGTCACCAGTGGTGTGCCCCAGGGATCAGTACTGGGCCCCATGCTCTTTAACATCTTTATTGATGATCTGGATGAGGGCATTGAGTCCATCATCAGTAAATTTGCTGATGACACCAAGCTGGGGGCAGGAGTTGATCTGCTGGAGGGTAGAGAGGCTCTGCAGAGGGACCTCGACAGGCTGGACAGATGGGCAGAGTCCAACGGCATGAGATTTAACACATCCAAGTGCCGGGTTCTGCACATTGGCCACAGCAACCCCATGCAGAGCTACAGGCTGGGGTCAGAGTGGCTGGAGAGCAGTCAGGCTGAGAGAGACCTGGGGGTGCTGGTTGATGGTAGACTGAACATGAGCCTGCAGTGCACCCAGGCAGCCAGGAGGGCCAGTGGCATCCTGGCCTGCATCAGGAACAGTGTGGCCAGCAGGAGCAGGGAGGTCATTCTGCCCCTGTACACTGCACTGGTTAGGCCGCACCTTGAGTCCTGTGTCCAGTTCTGGGCCCCTCAGTTTAGGAAGGATGTTGACTTGCTGGAGCGTGTCCAGAAAAGGGCAACAAGGTTGGTGAGGGGCTTGGAGCACAAGCCCTATGAGGAGAGATTGAGGGAGCTGGGGTTGCTTAGTCTGGAGAAGAGGAGACTCAGGGGTGACCTTATTGCTCTCTACAACTACCTGAAGGGGGCTTGTAGACAGGCAGAGGTTGGTCTCTTCTCCCAGGCAACCAGTACCAGAACAAGAGGACACAGTCTCAGGCTGCGTCAGGGGAGGTTTAGGCTGGAGGTTAGGAGGAAGTTTTACACAGAGAGAGTGATTGCCCATTGGAATGGGCTGCCTGAGGAGGTGGTGGGGTCGCCGACGCTGGGGGTGTTCAGGGCGAGGCTTGACAGGATGCTTGGTTGTATGGTTTAGTTGATTGGGTGGTGTCAGATGATAGGTTGGACACGATGATCTCGAAGGTCTCTTCCCACCTGGTTAATTCTATTCTATTCTAAAGTAGCTTCTATTCCATGGAAGGTCATCTCGGGAAGGGTATCTCAGGGAAACCGCCATTAGAAGGCGTATCCACAGATTAACCTTACCGAGAATCCTGGCTAGATGTCTATCTATTCCATTATCCTTTGAGAGAGTTCCTAGCTGAGCTGCCGACTTGTCTCCAATTATTAGAGCTGGAGCACCTGTATCATAACACCTAGCAAGCCAAGATAGGATGGGTTCCTTATCTGCTCTGAGGTAATCTTCATGGACATTGCGAATCTCCTGCCTCGGTGACGAGCATTCGGTGATGGAATCTTGCTCTCCATCTATCACATCTTCCTGAACCTTTTGTCCCCATAATCCTGTTGTCACTCTCCTAAGGACCTCTTTAAGCTGAAAAGCGCCACTGCCAGCTGCTGTCTTAGCTGCATCTCCATCCTGTGATGATCTCAATAACTCAGCTATATCTCTAAGACAAACCTTCTCCTCATCTCCAGCAGGCCCTTTCCTAGCAGAGGTTCCCTCACCAGGATCAGTCTCCTGCTCTTCTCCTCCATTAGCTCCACTAGCTCCTGGATCAGCTTTGGCCTTTCCACCTCTGGTCTTTAAGACTGCTACTTGTTTAACTGGAGCTGTGTTTGAATTTACAGCCATCCTGATAGAAGCTGACAGGTCCTGATCTAAACCAGCTGCCGTGGGGGCCCCTTCCGGTCCTGTCATGGCGGACGGAAATGACCTTGTCTCATTACCGGTCGCCATCTTGGGGATGGGAGCTGCCCCTGGCTGCTTGCCAAAGTCAGGGAGCGGAGCATTTAAGGCAGCTTTTCCAATAGGTTTTGCTATTTTTCTAACTGACGCAGATTCTCCCCCTTCGTTGTCACTCGAGGACTCTGGGGCAGATTTAGAGGAACGCCTACGCTTCCTAGATTTTTGTTTTATCACAAAACATGGTCGAGAAACCTTTTTCTCTCTATGTAGAGCCCACAGCAGATAGACATTAATTATCAGCAACAGCAGGATTACACCCGTCAAATAAATCACCTTAAGATCCCAGCCAGCACTTAAAGTTACTCTTTGACCTCCTGAAGTGTTAAACTCCCTTATCTCGATCGGCAAAGTGGAAGACGTTCTATTGCCGTAATTAGTGAGCCGAAAAAAACCCAAACAGCGTTCATACAACAGCTGGATCCTATGCATAAACCACAAATAGATTTTACGCATTAAATATTTACCTATTTGGTCTAACATCAATCCGATGCAGTACCGGTAGACCAACATGCCACAGACCGAGAAGAATAAACATTCTAAAACCCAGAGCACCTTCATTTTGTTTCTCCGGCTGAGACAAGCCGGAGAACTTAATCAACTTAATTACTTAATTACCAGGCCCCACGTTGGTGAGCCGAAAAAAAAGGAGTGTGGTGGTTTGAAAGGAAAGGCTCTGATTTCCCTCCCCCACTGAGAAAGAGACCACGGCTAAACCCAGTCGGAGAAATGAGATTATATTTTACAAGGAAACAGATTATATGTAACACAACAAATACAGGTATTTTACAATATATACAGAAATATACAGCAAATAAACACAGTCAGAAACCAGACCCCCAACAGAGGGGGCTTCCCCCTGTGCCCCCTTCACCCCCCTACCTCCCTTCTCCCCCAAAGAGGTAGAAGACGAGAAAAGAGGGGTTAGCACAGGAGACAGAGGCCTATGCACAGGGAGTTAGTTTCTTATCTCTTGGCAAGAAGCCCAGAAGCAGATCCAGCCGAAAGGGACAGTGAAGAAAGGAAGACTGAGAGAAAGTTCCAGCCGCGCTGGGACTAACCTCACCTCCCACCTTAACTTGGCCAATGAAATTCGTTTAGAATACCAAAATATTTTATAAACATTTAGCCAGTGTGCCCCTTCCTTAAAGGCACAGCGTCAAACGGTCACACCTGGGCAGTCCAGGGGCACCATTAGGAGTCTCCTCCCCTCCTCCCTTCTCTTCCTGGTACCTCACGCACAGTAGTCAAAACAAAGATTATCCCAGGAAGGCCACACAGAGAGAGAAAGGTTGCAAGCATAAGTGACAGAAGAAGAAAGAAAGAGCTATCTGTGCAACCAAGTATAAGCTATTCAGCAAATGAATGGAATAATATATACCTATGAGTTGTTATTGTTCAGTCCAATGGTAATTTATTTACCTTTTTAACTCTTAAGTCTATGGAAAATCCCACTAGATAAATATTTGGAACACAGCTTTCTAACTTTGGTTTGTTTTGTCTTTTTTGTTTAGTTTTAGTGTTAATGTTGTCTTTTTTTATTAACAGATTAAACAGCAGTGAAACTGATGGAGAGCCTATGTATATTCAGATGGTAACAGCACTAGTTCTGCAGCTTATTCAGTGTGTAGTGCATTTGCCATCAACAGAAAAAGAGTCTAATTCTGAGGAGGAATCAAACAAAAAAGTAAAATTTTAATATTTTTTTACTTTTTTAAAAAGAAAAACAATTTTGTGTGTGTGTGAGGAATGACTTTGTAAGTATAGTATTTTATATATGGTTATGTAGTAATTAAGTATTGCAATACTGTCTGCTATAATTATTTGATGAATTGTTGATCTGGAAATCATATTTCTGTGTACACTAACAGACAAATCTTGTTATTTTTAGGTGGATCAAGATGTGCTTATTACTAACTCATATGAAACAGCCATGAGAACAGCACAAAACTTCCTTTCTATTTTCCTTAAGAAGTAAGTACTGTTGCGTTCTTTAGTGTATTGATGAAACCAACTCCAAATAAAATCTGTCACATGTTAAGACAAAACAAACACTTCACAATGCTAAATGCATACTAATAAAGTTACTTATAACAATATATTTTAAAGATCCCTGAAAGAGCTACTTGTGTTCTATTCTGTTGGAACAGAAACTCTGCAAAGAGTTATTAATGCATTTAAGAATCTGATAGTTTATGTAGGATTCTTTTATCAGGGCTCTTCTACTCATATGAAGTATGGAAGAAAAAGCTGAATAAATATTTAACTGATGAAAACAGATTCTTTCAGTCATCAGAATGACAAAGACATAAACCCCCTAAGATTATTTTCATGTCAATATATTTAGGAATGTCAGTAGCTCAGCGGGGGAAAAAAACATACCCAAATAACCAAAGGATTTGCAACAAAAAATCCTGAAATTTTTATCATATGTTAACTATGTTAGCTTTTACTGTTAAACCAAAAGATTATTTTTGAGCCATCTAACAATCTTTCTGCATACTTCTGGGGTTTTTGCTAGGTTTGGTTTTTTTTTTACATTCTGATTTCAACCTTTGTGGAGTATATGACTTATCACTGTGAGATAAGTCAGACCAGATTTCAAATCTCCTAAATACCCAATCTATCTTATAGAATATTGATTCAATATTGAATAGAATTTTGAATATTATAGAATATTCATCTATTGTTAGCCTGGAGAAGGAAGCTGAGGGGAGACCTCACTGCTCTCTACCACCCCCTGAAAGGAGGTTGGAGTGAGGTGGGGGCCAGCCTCTTCTCCCAGGTAACAAGTGATAGGACAAGAGAAAATGGCCTCAAATTGCACCAGGGGAGATTTAGAGTGGATATTAGGAAAAATTTCTTCACAGAAGGCATTCTCACGCATTGGAACAGTCTGCCCAGGGAGGTGGTGGAGTCCCCATCCCTGGAGGCATTTAAAAGACACGTGGATGAGGTGCTAAGGGATGTGTTTTTGTGGTAGTGGCTTAGCAATAGTGGTGGGATTGCAAACTTTAGATGAGCAGTTAGACTTGATCTCAAAGGTCTCTTCCAACCTCAACAGGTCTATGGTTCTATAAATGGATAAACCCATTTTTTCTGCTAATATTTTGGCTATTTTTCAGAATTGCATAAAACTGGTTTTGTGGTTAAGCATAGGATTACTTCTGTTTTCATCAGAAGAAAAGCTTAAATGGCTCTCAAATTCTCTTACAAAATGCATTTTCTTTTAAACAGGTGTGGCAGTAAACAAGGGGAAGAAGATTACAGACCACTGTTTGAGAACTTCATTCAAGATCTTCTTTCCACAGTCAATAAACCAGAATGGCCAGCTGCAGAGTTGCTACTTAGCTTATTGGGAAGGCTATTGGTAAGGAATTCTTGTTTTAATTATTATATTATGTGTTATTACAATGAAATGTTATTTCAGCTTGATCTATTACAATGTCATGGGTTGAGTTGAATCTGCTGCTGTTACTCACACCATGCTGCAGTCATGCCAGCTTCAAAAAATGAAAGTGCTAACTGGAGCAAAGTATGATGTGGCTTGAAGTTCAAATTGCAACATGAGAGGCTTTCTGTTCCAATTGCTGCTTTTGGGTTCCAAGTCTTGGGTGTTGGCTCCTTTCTGCAGGCATGGAGGTGAGGTGGGTGGGAGTGGGGTAGCGCACTGGTTTTGTTTTTCTGGTTTATGCTGGGGTTTTTTTGCTGTATTTAGCTGTGCTGCTTCTGCAAATAGGCTAAGCTAAGGTAATCATGCATTGTATTATTAGATTAATTAGATTATTACCTAAGGTAATTACACATTGTGATATGTTATATTAAAGTCTCATCTCTTTATCTCAACCCTGAGTTTTATGTGTTACTTTTCCCCTCACTTTTGTGTTGGGGGTGCATGCAGGTTAGCCCTTGCATTAGCCTGTTACATACAGGAATGCTTTCTGATTGTTGACACACACACACATATGCACCATTTAAGGATTTTCTTACCACCATTATGTAATGTATAGAAAATAAAATTTAGGTCAGAAGATCACTGATGTGGAAATTAGTGAAAATCATATGTATACAATTTCTCCTAGAAGTCCGATTCTACTATTCCATGACATTTTCCACAACAAAAAAAGCCATTGTATAGCATCTAATAACAATATTTATTGGGAATAAAGTGAGACTAACGGCTGTAATTATTCATGTTAAATACTTCTTTGGAGTATTCCTTTATCGCAGAACCTGAAAACAATTAAATAGTTTGGTCTTTTTCCAATAACAGTACATTCTGTAATTCTGTGATTTACTTATGGAATGTGAATATTTTCACTGGCATGTACTTTGAGAGTTGTTCTTCAATATTATAATGTAATTAACACTGTAATTTGAGCTGTTTCTTGGAAAAATATTTTACAGTCACTTGCCTGATAAAATGTAGCTTGCCTTATACTTGTGGGAATAATGAGGAAGTTGGATTATGGTGTTTATCTATTCTATTGCAAAGGATATCTGCTGATGTGATGCCTAGTTTATTTTATAAAAACACAAATTTAAAAAAATATGTAAACATTAAGAAAAAGCTCTTAACAGACATATTTGGAAAGAGAGAGAGATAATAAAGGAAAAAAACATTAACGTAAAGTAAGGAGCATATCTTTGATATAATAGTAAATTACATAATTTTATGCAGCATGGAAATTAGGTGGAATTTTTAATAAGGTCAAGCAATGTCCTGTGAGAAGAATTTAAGTTGCACAAATAATTTTTTTATAACAGTTTATTCTACTTTTCTTAGGTTCACCAGTTCAGTAACAAATCTACAGAAATGGCATTAAGAGTTGCATCACTTGACTATCTTGGAACTGTAGCTGCAAGACTCAGGAAAGACGCAGTCACTAGCAAAATGGATCAAGGATCTATAGCCAGAATCCTCAAACAGGTATGTGAGACATCTTGTACCAGTTGGATTGAGATGTATCAATTTAAAAATTTGAACATTTTAAAGATATGTGAAAAACCAACATTGTGGAGAATTTTTTGTTGTCATTTAGATTTGCGAATCAGTTATACTCCAGTTATAAGTATTGCATTTGTTAATTCATATCTTTCTCACACATTCTCCCTAGTGATTATATTAAGTTGTTAATTACAATGATAAAACCAGTTTTCTTGTGACAATATGGAGTGGCATCTGCATTTTATCCTAAGAGGCCTTAAAAATATATATGTGTACATATACATGCACATTTATATTGCAAAGTGGTAACTGAGCTTATGGCACTCATACACAGACTTTAGACAGCTAAACTGTTAGGCCTGTAAGGCTAGTTTATGTGATGTAGCTGGTATGAGTTGGAGGTGCTTGGGTTTGTGAGTTTTTGGGTTGGTGGGTTTTCATGTTTGGGGATTTTTACTGAACTTGCATATATCTTATGGATGTATATTTGCATTTCTTCTAATGCTGCTTATCAAAATGCTCCAAATCTACAAAGATGGCATTAATTAACAAAGCAATGTATACTATTGGGCTCTCTAGAGTACATAGTATGCTGAGAAAATCTCAGTTCTTGTGCATATCTGATGTAGCGTTATACATTTAGAATAGAATAGAATAGAATAGAATAGAATAGACCAGGTTGGAAGAGACCTTCAAGATCATGTCCAACCTATCATCCAACACCACCCAATCAACTAAACCATGCAACCAAGCACCCTATCAAGTCTCCTCCTGAACACCTCCAGTGATGGCAACTCCACCACCTCCTCGGGCAGCCCATTCCAATGGGCAATCACTCTTTCTGTATAGAACTTTTTTCTAACATCCAGCCTGAACCTCCCCTGGCGCAGCTGTGTTCCATGAGGAATTAGTTCGGGACCTGCTGAGCCACTTGGACACCCACAAGTCCATGGGACCGGATGGGATCCATCCTAGGGTGCTGAGAGAGCTGGCAGATGAGCTGGCCAAGCCGCTCTCCATCATTTTCCTCCAGTCCTGGCTCACTGGAGAGGTCCCAGATGACTGGAAACTGGCCAATGTGGTGCCCATCCACAAGAAGGGACGGATGAAGGAACCTGGAAACTACAGGCCAGTCAGCCTGACCTCAGTGCCAGGGAAAGTGATGGAACAGATTATCCTGGTGGCAATAACTGCGCACCTGAAGGATGGCCAAGGGCTCAGGTCCAGCCAACATGGATTTAGGAAGGGCAGGTCCTGCCTCTCCAACCTGATCTCCTTCTATGATCAGGTGACCCGTCTGGTGGACGTGGGGATGCCTGTGGATGTGGTCTACCTGGACTTCAGCAAGGCCTTTGACACTGTCCCCCACAGTAAACAGCTGTCTAAGCTGTCAGCTCGTGGCTTGGACAGGAACACTCTGTGCTGGGTTAGGAACTGGCTGGAGGGCCGAGCCCAGAGAGAGGGGGTGAATGGTGCCACATCCAGCTGGCGGCCGGTCACCACTGCCATCCCCCAGGGATCAGTGCTGGGCCCCATCCTCTTTAACATCTTCATTGAAGATCGGGATGAGGGGATTGAGTCAGTCATCAGCAAGTTTGCAGATGACACCAAGTTTGGAACAGATGTTGGTCAGTTAGAGGGTGGAAAGGCTCTGCAGAGGGACCTCGACCGACTGGATAGATGGGCAGAGTCTAATGGCATGGCATTTAACAAGTCCAAGTGCCGGGTGCTGCCCTTTGGCCACGGCAACCCCATGCAGAGCTACAGGCTGGGGTCAGAGTGGCTGGAGGGCTGCCAAACAGAGAGGGTCTTGGGGGTGCTGATTGACACCCGCCTAAACATGAGCCAGCAGTGTGCCCAGGTGGCCAAGAGGGCCAATGGCATCCTGGCCTGCATTAGGAATAGTGTGGCCAGCAGGAGCAGGGAGGTCATTGTGCCCCTGTACTCTGCATTGGTTAGGCCGCACCTTGAGTACTGTGTCCAGTTCTGGGCCCCTCAGTTTAAGAAGGATATCGAGACACTTGAGCGTGTCCAGAGAAGGGCAACTTCTGTCAATTAGAATATTATGCTATCACAGAATCACAGAAATGTTCACAGAAACATTCAGGTTGGAAAAGACTTTCAGGATCACTGTGTCGAAATGATAACCCTACTCTACAAGGTTCACCCCTAAACCATATCCCCAAGCACCACATCCAAACTACCTTTAAACACATCCAGGGTTGGTAACTCAAACACCTCCCTGGGCAGCACATTCCAATGCCTGACCACTCTTGCTGTGAAAATGTTTTTTCCTAATGTCCAGTCTAAACCTACCCAGTCTCAGCTTGAGGCTGTTCCCCCTTGTTCTATCACTAATTACCTGTGAGAAGAGACCAGCACCAACCTCTCCACAATGTCCTTTCAGGTAGTTGTAGAGAGCAATGTGGTCTCCCCTCAGCCTCCTCTTTTCATATTAAGCAGCCCCAGCTCCTTCAGTTGTTCTTCATAAGATTTGTTTTCCAGGCCCTTCACAGCTTCATTATCCTCCTCTGCACTCACTCCGTCACCTCAACATCTCTCTTGTATTGAGGTGCCCAAAACCAAACAAAGTACTCAAGGTGTGGCCTCACCAGCACCGAGTTCAAGGGGACACTCACCTCCCTGCACCTGCCACGATGCCATTGGCTTTCTTGGCCACCTGGGCACACTGCTGGCTCATATTCAGCTGCTTGTCAATTGGAACCCCCAGGTCCCTTTCTGCTAGACAGCTTTCCAGTCACACTTCCCCAAGCATGTAGCGTTGCTTGGGGTGGTTGTGACCCAAGTACAGGACCTGGCATTTGGCCTTATTGAAGCGCATTCTGGTAATGTTGGCCCATGGATCCAATCTATCCAAGTTTCTCTGTAGAGCCTCCCTACCCTCATGCAGATCAACACTCCCACGTAACTTGGTGTCATCTGTGAACTTACTGATACATAGAATAGAATACATAGAATACGTAGAATACATAGAATAAACCAGGTTGGAAGAGACCTTCAAGATCATCGCGTCCAACCCATCAACCAATCAAACACCACCCAAACAAATAACCCACGGCACCAAGCACCCCATCAAGTCTCCTCCTGAAAACCTCCAGTGATGGTGACTCCACCACCTCCCCAGGCAGCCCATTCCAATGGGCAATCACTCTTTCTGTATAGAACTTTTTCCTAACATCTAGCCTGAACTTCCCCTGGCGCAGCCTGAGAATGTGTCCTCTTGTTTTGGTACTGGCAGCCTGGGAGAAGAGACCAACATCCGTCTGTCTACAACCTCCCTTCAGGTAGTTGTAGAGAGTAATAAGGTCACCCCTGAGTCTCCTCTTCTCCAGGCTAAGCAACCCCAGCTCCCTCAGCCTCTCCTCGTAGGGCTTATGTTCCAAACCCCTCACCAACTTTGTTGCTCTTCTCTGGACTTGTTCCAGCAAGTCAACATCCTTCCTAAACTGAGGGGCCCAGAACTGGACACAGTACTCAAGGTGCGGCCTAACCAGTGCAGTGTACAGGGGCAGAATGACCTCCCTGCTCCTGCTGGCCACACTGTTCCTGATGCAGGCCAGGATGCCATTGGCCCTCCTGGCTGCCTGGGCACACTGCAGGCTCATGTTCAGTCTACCATCTACCAGCACCCCCAGGTCCCTCTCAGCCTGACTGCTCTCTAGCCACTCTGACCCCAGCCTGTAGCTCTACATGGGGTTGCTGTGGCCAATGTGCAGAACCCGGCACTTGGATGTGTTCAATCTCATGCCGTTAGATTCTGCCCATCTGTCCAGCCTGTCGAGGTCCCTCTACCCTCCAGCAGATTAACTCCTGCCCCCAGCTTGGTGTCGTCAGCAAATTTACTGATGATGGACTCGATGCCCTCATCCAGATCATCAATAAAGATGTTAAAGAGCATGGGGCCCAGTACTGATCCCTAGGGCACACCACTAGTGACTGGCTGCCAGCTGGATGTGGCACCATTCACCACCACTCTCTGGGCTCGGCCCTCCAGCCAGTTCCTAACCCATCACAGTGTGCTCCCATCCAAGCCATGGGCTGACAGCTTGGCCAGGAGTTTGCTATGGGGAACGGTGTCAAAGGCCTTGCTGAGGTCCAGGTAGACTACATCCACAGGCCTCCCCACATCCACCAGGCGGGTCACCTGATCATAGGAGGAGATCAGGTTGGTCAGGCAGGACCTGCCCTTCCTAAACCCATGCTGGCTGGGCCTGATCCCTTGGCCGTCCTCTAAGTGTTGTGTGATTGCACTCAGGATGACCTGTTCCATAATTTTTCCTGGCACTGACGTCATGCTGACTGGCCTGTAATTCCCTGGCTCATCCAACCGGCCCTTTTTGTGGATGGGTACCCCGTTGGCCAGCTTCCAGTCATCTGGGATCTCTCCAGTGAGCCAGGACTGATGAAAAATCATGGAGAGTGGCTTGGCCAGCTCATCTGCCAGCTCTCTCAGCACCCTAGGATGGATCCCATCTGGTCCCATGGACTTGTGGGGGTCTAAGCTGCTGAGGAGAGCTCCTATCACTTGCTCTTGGAACACAGGGAAACTATGCAACTCCCTAGCTCCTTCTGCCAGCTCTGCAGGCCAGCTGTCTGGTAGACGTTCTTTCCCGCTAGTAAAAATTGAGGTAAAGAAGGTGTTAAGTACCTCTGCCTTTTCCTCATCCTGTGATACAACATTTCCCTCCATGTCAACCAAGGAGTGGAGGTTGTCCCTGCCCTTCCTCTTGCTATTAATATATTTATAGAAGGACTTTTTGTTGTCCTTCACATCAGAGGCCAGTTTGAGTTCCAAATGTGCTTTTGCCTCTCTAATTTTCCTTCTACATGCCCTAGCAACCTCTTTAAACATCCCATGGGTTGCCTCACCTTTCTTCCAAAGATGATACACCCTCTTTTTTTCCCTTAGTTCTGTTAAAAGTTCATTACACAACCAGGCTGGCCGTCTGCCCCAGCGGCTCCTCTTCCGGCACATTGGCACAGCCTGTTCCTGAGCCTTCATCAGTTCTTTGTTGAAGTAGGTCCAGCCCTCCTGGACCCCTTTATTTTTAAGGGCTTTCTCCCAAGGAACCCTCTGAATTATTTCCTTGAGCAACCTGAAGTCCGCCCTCCGGAAGTCCAGAGTGGAGGTCTTCTTGCTGCCCCTCTTAGTTTGACCAAATACCGAAAATTCAATTATCTCATGGTCGCTGGCCCCTAAACAGCCTCCGACCACCACATCACCCACCAGCCCTTCCCTGTTGGTGAAGAGGAGGTCAAGCATAGCTTTGCCCCTGGTAGGCTCATGCAGCACCTGGGATAAGAAGCTGTCCTCCATGCAGTCTAAGAACCTCCTAGACTGTCTCCTCTCTGCTGTGTTGAGATCCCAGCAGATGTCAGGCAGGTTGAAGTCGCCCATAAGGACAAGGTCAGGCGATCTTGAGACAGCCTTAAGCTGTCTATAGAATGCTTCGTCGACATCATCCTCCTGGTTGGGTGGTCTATAACATACTCCAACCAGGATGTCTGCCCTACCGGTCTTCCCTCTAATTCTTGCCCACAAGCATTCAACCTGATCGTCCCTAATCTCTAGTTCAATGGCATCTAGTGCCTCCCTGATGTACAGGGCCACCCCTCCACCCCTTCTTCCTTGTCTATCTCTCCTGAAGAGCCTGTAGCCATCAATTGCAGCACTCCAGTCATGTGAGCCATCCCACCACGTCTCTGTGATGGCAACTACGTCATAACTTTCCTGCTGTAACAAGGCTTCCAGCTCCTCTTGTTTGTTTCCCATGCTTCGTGCATTAGTGTACATGCACCTCAGCTGGGCTGCTGGTTTGGCCTCTGACCCTAGCTTACTGCCCCCAGACTCTTGCCTGAGGGGACTAGTTTCAGCCTCTTCCCCCTTCGAAACTAGTTTAAAGCCCTGTCAATGAGAGCTGCCAGTTCCCTCCCCAGAATCTTTTTTCCTTTGGGGGACAGGCCATTCTCATATACTGTGATCTTTCCCCTTCTGATGACACACTCCATATATGGCTTCATCAAGATCATCAATAAAGATGTTGAACAGAAGTGGAGGTGATTCTGCCACTTTGCTCTGGTGAGACCTCACCTGGAGTATTGCATCCAGGTCTGGAGCCCTCAATATAGAAAGGACATGGATATAATGGAGTAGGTCCAGAGGAGGGCCAGAAAGATGATCTGGAGGTTGGAGCACCTCTGGAATACAGACAGGATGAGGGAGCTGGGGTTGTTCATCCTGGAAAAGAGAAGGCTCTGGGGAGACCTAATAGCAACCTTGCAGTACCTGGAGGGGGCCTACAAGAAGGATGGAGAGTGACTGTTTGCAAAGGCCTGTAGTGATAGGATGAGGGACAATGGCTTCAAACTAGGAAAGAACAGATTTAGATTGGATGTTAGGAACAAGTTTTTTAATATGAGGGTGGTGGAGCACTGGAACAGGTTTTCCGGGGAGGCTGTTGGGACCCCATCCCTGGAGATATTCAAAGTAGGGCTCAACAGGGCTCTGGGAAGCCAGATCTAGTTGATTATGCCCCTGCTTGCTGCAGAGTGGGTTGGACTAGATGACCTTAGGTGGTCCTTTCCAACCCAGACCATTCTATGATTCTACCATTCTATGATTCTCCTTTAACAAGTCTGCATTAGATTTTTTTAGAGAAATATTTTAGAAGAATCCTTGTTGTTATCTCCAGAAGTTATGTAATAGGATTGAAAGATATTCAAAAAATATACATACAGAATCACAGAATACATCCAGTTGGAAGAGATCGCAAAGATCATCCAGTCCAACCCTTCACCCAGCACTGAAGGGTCAACACTAAACCATGTCCCTAAGTGCCATGTCCACTCACTGCTAAAATACCTCCAAGGACAGTGACTCCACCACTGCCTTGGGCAGACATGAGCCTATAATACAGGTAATTCTTGGCAGCTTCCTGTCACTCCAGAGATCCAGATGGGTCCAGTCCCTCCATATCCTGATGGCATCCATATATATTGTGCACCATTGTCTACCAACGCCTCATACTTCTGTCCATGCAGTCCAGTATACCCTCTACTCCAGACCCTATACTCCTGGTCTTCATCAGAATTTTCACTGCCTGACCTTGGTAGTATCAGACCAAAAGTCCCCTCATTAGGATCAAGGGATGTAACCACAGTTCTCAGCTTGCATGATCATTGTTACCTTCTTGAGCCACCACAGCAGCTAACTTGACTGCCTACTCAGGTGATCCCTTCTTAACTACTGTCTTCCCTCTCAGCTCATGCAAGCAAGCTTCCAGTTTAGAAGTAGGTTCACCATCCCACTTCCTCATGTCCTCCCCCTCATCATGCAGGAAAAACCAGAGTGTTCCACATGGCATGCACCTGGGGCTCCCCTTCCCTCTGACTGGGGCAGGAGTGGAGTGATTCCTTGGGGCACTCCTAATAGCTGAGGCACTGGCTCATGGGGATGAAGAGCCACAGAGATTGTTTTCAATATTCTGGAGTAAAGACAGTCTCCACAGGTGGTATATACAGATCTGTGTTAGAATATTGTGGTAGGTTGAAGTTTCCCATTCACATTAACTAAGCACAACTAACTCAGTTGGAAGCAAATGGAAGCTGTATTTACAAGCAAAAACTACATTCTACAATGGAATGCAATGAATATGTACAAAATATGCAGTATTTACAATATTATACAGGTATTTACAATTAGAAAATAGCACAGAAACCCCCCTGTATGCCCTCTGGGTTTCCCAGAGAGCAGGGAAGCTGCTCCACTGCCCTCCTCCCCCAGCCTCCTCCCCCCCTTGTAACAGAAGAAAAGAGGACCCAAGAGGAAGGAATGTTAGCTTAAAGAATGTGTGTTAGTGTTCTTATCTTTTCTCAAAGCCAGCCAGACGCAATTACTGTCTCCCCAGCAGAACAGCCAAGACCACAGGAGAAAAGAAAAGGAATGGGATTGGAAGTGAAATGTGAATGATATTTATGGAACAACTGCCCAATGAATTTGTTTAGAATAATCTTTTAGTTTACTTTTTACACTTTTACACTTTTTCACTTTTTTTTGTGAATTATTTATATTTTTCTACTTTTCTGCTCGAAATTTGCAGCTAATTTTAAAGGCATAGCCTAAAACTGCCACAAATATGATGCTGGAGCACCTTGAATTCCCTTCATCCACATAGCCCACACGTGCATGGGACATCTTCAGATTTGTTGGGACGCTTTCATCGTCTAGATCACTGTATATAACTTCCAGCACTGCTAATTCCCTCAGGCACTGGATGCCTTCATCTTCAGTGTTCTACTTTCCTGGAAAATTCACATTATCTTCCTTGAATGGGTTCCTTGCCCTCATGCTGGAGAGGAGCCATCTCCAGAGACTGCAAATACACATTTGTTTTCCAATTGCTTTCTCAATCCCTTGGTTTCTAGTGATGGGTCCCAGTTGTTTGGCTTTTTTCCTTCTGGTAGCTGACTGCCAGCCCCATTATCCCAGCATCAGAGAAGCCAGGCAGCAATCCGCTCTCCTGGCTGGTGACTGTAATCCTTCTGCATATCTGTAAGTTCTGATGAGGTCAGGGACTGGGTAGACCTTCTTGGCCACTGTTTCTTCTTCATTACTGGGGCAGTCACTGTAGTTACTGTTTGGGTCCCCATCTCAACCATGGTATCCTCAGGTGTCATTTGGGTGCCTGCCTCTACCACAGTCATAGAATCATAGAATTGTTAGGGTTGGAAGGGACCTCAAGGATCTGAATTGTGGCTCAATAAGCACAGGCCAGGCCCAAATACCATGCTAGAAGTTGCTGGTTTTCATTGGGGTAAGTGAGGCACCCTTCTATCAGGTGGTGCGTCAGTTTACCAGGATTATTTGCCTGTTCTATGGTAAAGTCCCAGGCTAGGGGAGGTGATAACCGTCCTAAGAATCTGCCCAAATCCTTCCACCAGGGACCAGCCTCCTCAGGCCACCCTTCTCCTACACTTTTATGCCATAATGATACCAGGTTCCACAAAGTACATAATATGCCAGTAATATTGATTAGCAGTACTCAAGAGTTAACATAAGAATGAACAGGAACCTTTTGAGGCTGCATAATAAAACTCTCTATATCCATCTTGGATAGGGTAAGAGAGATGATAATAGTCACAAGATAGCTCCCTCAGCACAGCAGGGCTGCCAGCATCAGAAAGAGACACATAGCCATTATCTGTTTTGACATGTTCATAAACAAACCAAATGTTCCTAAACAAAGCAATGCTGCCAGCAAGCTCAGTGACCTGCACAGGTGCTTGTAACTTAACTATAGCAAACTTAAAGCAAAACTGCAGGTATGTTTGCTTTCCTGCACCAAAAAGGACTGTGGTGGTGTGGACCAGGCTGTGGGCCAGATGCCTACTAAAGCCCCTCTATCACTCCCCTTCTTATATGGACAGGGGAGAAGGGAGAATATAACAAAGGCCCGTGAGAAGCAATTTAATGGGATGCAAAGCCAAAGCAAAGGCTGCACATGGAAGGCAAAGCAAAGAAAGATATTATTCTCCACTTCCCATCAACATATCATGTTGGGTCACTCCTCAGGAAGCAGGGCTTCAATACACATAGTGGTTGCTCTGGAGGTCAGATGCCATCAACAAATGTCCCCACGCTTCCTTCTTTCCCTTAGCTTTTATATCTGAGCTCATGTCACATGACATGTGTGGCAGTTTTAGGCTATGCCTTTAAAAGTTAGCTGTAGATTTTGAGCAGAGGAAGTGGAGAAATATAAACAATTCACAGTTGGGTGTAAAAAGGAAAGCAAAAGATTATTCTAAACAAATTTCATTGGCCAGATGTGCAAGATGTACCCTAGCAATCTCACACATTCCACTTCATTCCTTTCCTTCTTCTCTGGCTGTTTGGCTGTTTTCTGCTCAGCTGGGAGGATTTAATCACTGCTAGCTGACCTTGCAGATAAGGACACCAACCATGTTTGAGCTAACAGTTCTCCTAACATCTTTCTCTTTTCTTCTAATTACAGAGGGAAAGGGGGGTTAGGGGAGAGCGGAGCAGTTTCCCCACTCCTTTTCAGATACCAGAAGGGGTTCAGGGGATTTTCCATGCTGTTTTCTGATTGTAAATACTTCTATAATATTGTACATACTGTATATTTGTACATATTCATTGCATTCCATTGTAGAGTGTAGTTTTTGCTTTGTAAATATAGCCTCCATTTGCTTCCCGACTGAGTGAGATGTGCTTTTTTGTTAATGTAGTGGGAAATTTCTAAACCACCACAACATGGAATACCCCTTTGGTCAGTTTGGGTCAGCTGGCTGAGCTGTGTCCCTTTCCAAGATCTTGCCCATCCCTCAGCCTACTGCTGAAGGCGGGGGGGGAGGGAATTCTGGAAAAGCACAGCCTTGATGCTTGGCTCAGCAGTAGCCAAAACACTGGTGTGTTATCAACACCCAGCTACAGCACTGCAAAACACAGCACTAGAAAGATGCTCTGTGGAGAATTAACTCCAGCTCAGCCAAACTCAAACAACTTCTTTGTTGTTGGTGGGGGTTTTTTGCCAGCCTTTTATCCAGAAAAATTAACATTGGTTGAAAACAAAAACTTTCAGATCACAATTTGCACTCTCCATCAGATTTCTGCACTGGCCAGATGGGACTACTAAAAGGCGAGTGTGTTGAGGGCTGATTCTCAACAGATTGCAGCAAAGGATCTGCTCTGCTGTGTATGAAACCCTGACCCAGAATCAGGTGGTCTATGAATGAGCACTGGGTGCCCCACGATTGAGGGCTGATCACTCCTTGCATCTCCAGCTGATGAATCAGCTCATGGATGGGAGCCAGGGAATCTTGGTTTGTGTGATATTGCCACGAGTGCATGGTCCTGGTAGCAGTTGGCACCTGTTATTCCTCAACGTGCAGCAATCCCACAATGAAGTGATACTCTGAGAGGCCAGACAGGGTAGACAGCTGTCTGATCTTCTCTGTATTCTACACCAAAAGCCCATTGATATCCCTTTGGGTCCTTGAAGTACCCTCTCCTGAGGTAATCTATGCCAAGCATAAAAAGGGCCTCTGGGCCCATCACAACGGGATGCTTGTCCCCTCTTAAGCTCACACCAGCCTCTAATACAGATAGTTCATGGCAGCCTCCTGTCACTCCAGAGATCCAGATGGGTCCAGTGCCTCCATATCGTGATGGCATCCATATATATTGTGCACCGGTGTCTACCAATGCCTCATACTTCTGTGGGTCCAAAGTCCCAGGCCATCGAATCCACACAGTCCACTATACTCTGTCAAAATAGTTGATTAAAAAATTATTAGTTGTATTGATAATTGAAGAATATTTACTTCAGTGTATTTTATATGTGGACATGCAAATTTTCAGATAATTACCACTGTGCAATATTCTATTTCATATCTATCTTTCTATTTCTGATAGATATCAGGAAATGATGAAATTCAACAGCTGCAAAAGGCTTTGCTTGATTATCTGGATGAGAACACAGAAACGGATGCATCATTAGTGGTAAATTTCAGCTTTCTGATGTAAAATATATATAAAAATAATTTCAGTAACATGTAGTGAATAAAACGATTTTGTCATGCATATTAGTGCTTCAATTAAATTGTCACCCTAACATATACTCTTGATTATATTTTCCAAAATATGGTTGATGAATTAGACTCACTTAATCTCATTATAAATCTGTTAATTTCACTCTTCTGTTTCTGTTGGTTTTGTTTTCTATGTATCCTGCTGGATTTCTCCAGTTTTCTCGGAAGTTTTATATAGCACAGTGGTTCCGTGATACAACTATGGAGACAGAGAAAGCAATTAAATCTCAGAAGGATGAGGATCCATCTGAAGGAAGTCATCATTCAAAAGATGTTGAGACCACAGGACAAATCATGCATAGAGCAGAAAGTCGCAAAATGTTTCTTCGCAGCATCATTAAAACTGCTCCATCTCAATTCAGTACATTAAAGTATGTTTCAGCAATACTAATTTCTTCATTTGATGTTTTTTTTTTAATCATTTGTGCTAAACACAACCCAATTAAAACATTGGATTTGTTGCAGGATGAATTCTGATACTGTGGACTATGAGGACGCATGCTTGATTGTTCGCTATTTGGCCTCTATGAGGCCATTTGCCCAGAGCTTCGATATTTATTTGACACAGGTAAACTGTGCGAGATGTCTTAGTACAGTGAAACAGTTGGTTTCTGATTCCAAACACTTTTGCAGTTCTGTTCATTGTAGTGCACAGGTATTTAACAGGCCATGATAACACCATATGCTTTCATATTCTGTATTGATGACATAAGTGCTTATATTTCTTGCGTGCATTTCATATGTCACATCATATGTACATTATTTTATTTGTCCATGTTTGTATATGGCAAAATCATTGTTAGATGTACATAGTAAAAGGATAATTACAAAATGTTGAAATCTTTCTTACCGTTTCTGTAAGACGCATGCTCATTTGATCTTAATTTGATTTGAAAATACAAACCAACCTGGTCAGTTGCTTGTGTACATATTAATGTCACTTTGGAAGCTGTTTGAACAGTGTGGTTTCTTTCCTTTTTCTGGGAGAAAAGCACTAACATGTTGGTATGGTGACATGTTTGAACTTCGGCACTGGCTTAGTTGTTTAGTTTAGGTTGTGTTACTTATATTGATCTACATACAGAGCCATTCTTATAATTACAGTCCCCAAATCCAACTCTTCTGTTGTAGGAACCATGATGAAAGCCACAACCAAATGGCAAAAGTAGAGTTTAAATTGAAGGGACTTTAAGCAAACATATGTGTAAATCCTGTTTGGACCAGTCTTAGAGATGTAGCAAATCCTTGTAAATATCCATGCTCAGTTGTCAATGACATGGAACTTTTTACTGTTTGAGAAGATATATAGTTTTTAGTAGACAGATGTTTTTATTTTAGTTAAATCATTTGCATGCTATTCTGCTGCATTTTTGCCTGTTAAACATTGTTTGCTACCTGCAGAAAACAATTCAATCTTTGTGTTCTTTTCCTTTATTAGATTCTACGTGTACTTGGTGAAAATGCAATTGCTGTTCGAACAAAAGCTATGAAGTGCTTGTCTGAGGTCGTTGCTGTAGACCCCAGTATTCTAGCCAGGGTAAAAAAAAAAAAAAAAGAAAGAAATAACTATCATGCACATGCGTTCTTCTGTCATACTTGAAAGAAATCTTTATTTCTTATTTTGGATCTCTGTTTTATTTATTCTTTTTAGCTGGATATGCAACGAGGTGTTCATGGACGATTAATGGATAACTCCACTAGTGTACGGGAAGCAGCTGTGGAGCTCCTTGGCCGATTTGTGCTCTGCCGTCCTCAGCTTGCTGAACAGTATTACGACATGCTGATAGAAAGAATATTGGTACAGTGACTCGTGATATTTATGATAAAAATAAGCATCATTGGAAAATTTGTTTTCAGCTGTGTTTATATGTTTAATATATGTTTATATGTTTAATATATGTTTATATGTTTAATGTATTTAATGGCACTCCTTTTTGGTTTCTTTTTGGGTCTTTTCGGGGCTGGAGGACCTCGGCAGACAGCAAGGACTGGCAGGGTCGTCTTCTCGCATGCCTGCTTGAGAGGGTGATGTCAGCTGCGGCAAATTTAAATGCGGGAGACCTGAGCCGTACGGCGCCATTTTGGCAAGAGAGCTAGTCTTCTCGCTCGATTACAGCTAGCAGCACGTGCCATGGCACATTTTCACCAAAAGGAGGGAGGTGCTGAGTCACGTGGGCTCATTCCTGAATTGTTCTCCAGTTAGGTCACA
This sequence comes from Dryobates pubescens, assembly GCF_014839835.1. Taxonomy (NCBI): domain Eukaryota; kingdom Metazoa; phylum Chordata; class Aves; order Piciformes; family Picidae; genus Dryobates; species Dryobates pubescens. The sequence goes on along the minus strand of NC_071656.1, from coordinate 263,319 downwards.
TGGCCAGGGATAGGGATGGTGGTAACTGGCCGCAAAACTGTTATCAAAAGATCTGTGTCAACCCAGACTGAGGTCGAACTTAAGCAGGCAGGTGTCCAGGCAACTGGCTGCAGAGAGTGCTGGAGAATGGCACCTGAAATGGAGGGCAGCAGAGATAACACCTGCATTAGGTGTGAGCAGCTTGATTATCTGGTTAATCTAGTGGCTGAACTGAAGGAAGAAATTGCTAGAGTTAGGACTGTAAGGGGATGTGAAAGGGAGTTGGATTTGAGGAACCAGGCTCTGCAGGCTCCCCTAGCAGAAGGAGGTGACCCAAGATGCAACAGGGAATGGATACAGGTCCCTGTTAGGAGAGGCAAAGTAAAACCCTCATGGCTCCCCTCACCTTCCCAGCTACCCTTGAAAAACAAATATGGGGCACTGGAAGTTGAGGGTGAGGTGAATGAGAAGACAGAAGACACAAGATCTGAGGTGTTGCCTAAAGCAAAAAGAGGGATTGTTATTGGTGATTCCCTCCTGAGGGGAACAGAGGGCCTTATATGTCAGCCAGATCCTTCCCACAGGCCTCCCTGGAGCCCAGGTCAGAGATGTTACCAGAAGGCTGCCTAGTCTGGTACAGTCCTCTGATTGATATCTCTTCATAGTTATGCAGGTAGGGAGCGATGATGTTGAAACCAGAAGTCCAAAGGCAATCAAAAAGGACTTCAAGGCTCTGGGAGAACTGGTTGAGGGTTCAGGGGCACAGGTAATTTTTTCATCAATATCCTTAGTAGCAGGAAGGAATACTGAAAGGAACAGGAAAGCAGGTGTAATTAACAAGTGGCTCAGAGGCTGGTGCCACCAACAGAATTTTGGGTTTTTCGATCTTGGGGAACTTTCTATGGCACCGGGTCTGCTAGCAACAGATGGAGCACATCCGTTGCAGGAGGGGAGAAAAATCTTAGCACATGAGAACAGCCTATCCCACAGAAGGAAAAAGCTTCTAGGAAGGCAGTTGGCAGGTCTCATTGACAGGGCTTTAAACTAGATTTGAAGGGGGAAGGGGCTGAAACCAGTCTACCCAGACAGGAGTCTGGGAGTGGTAAGCTGGAGTCAGGGGTGAAACCAGAAGCCCAGCTAAAGTGCATGTACACTAATGCACGCAGTATGGGGAACAAACAAGAGGAGCTGGAAGCCTTGCTGCAGCAGGAAAGTTATGATGTAGTTGCCACCACAAAAACGTGGTGGGATGACTCACATGACTGGAGCACTGTAATCGATGGCTGCAGGCTCTTCAGGAGAGACAGGCAAAGGAGAAGGGGTGGAGGCGTGGCCCTGTACAACAAGGAGGCTCTATATGCCATGGAACTAGAGATTAAGGATGATCAAGTTCAGTGCCTGTGGGTGAGAATTAGAGGGAAGGCCAACAAGGCTGATATCCTGTTTGGAGTCTGTTATAGACCACCCAACCAGGATGAAGAGGTTGATGAATTATTTTATAGGCAGCTAGAGGCTGTCTCAAGATCGCCAGACCTTGTTCTTATGGGCGATTTTAACCTGCCTGATATCTGCTGGGATCTCAACACAGCAGAGAGGAGACAGTCTAGAAGGTTCTTAGAGTGTATGGAGGACAGCTTCTCATCCTAGGTGCTGTGTGAGCCTACCAAGGGGTAAGGCTTTGCTTGATCTTCTTTTTAGAGAGAAGGGCTGGTGGGAGATGTGGTGGTTGGAGGCTGCCTGGGGACCAGTGACCATGAAATGTTTGAGTTTTCAAAATGCAGTCAAGCTAAGAAGGGTATCAACAAGACCTCCACTCTGGATATCCGGAGGGCAGACTTCAGATTAGTTAAGGAACTACCTCAGAAGGTTCCTTGGGAAACAGCCCTTAAAAACAAAGGGGTCCAGGAGGGCTGGTCCTACTTCAAGAAAGAAATGTTGAAGGCACAGGAACAGGCTGTGCCAATGTGCCAGAAGATGAGCTGCTGGGGTAGACGGCCGGCCTGGAAGGGCAATGAACTTCTGAGCAAATTAAGGGGAAAAAAAGAGGGTGTATCATGTTTAAGGATGTTGCTAGGTCATGTAGGAAAAAAATTAGATATGCAAAAGCCCATTTAGAGGTTAGACTGGCCTCTGCTGTGAAGGACAACAAAAAATACTTTTACAAATATATTAATCAGGAACAGTGTGGCCAGCAGGAGCAGGGAGGTCATTCTGCCCCTGTACACTGCACTGGTTAGGCCGCACCTCGAGTACTGTGTCCAGTTCTAGACCCCTCAGTTTAGGAAGGATGTTGACTTGCTGGAACGAGTCCAGAGAAGAGCAACAAAGTTGGTGAGGGGTTTGGAACACAAGCCCTACAAGGAGAGGCTGAGGGAGCTGAGGTTGCTTAGCCTGGAGAAGAGGAGACTGAGGGGTGACCTTATTACTCTCTACAACTACCTGAAGGGAGGTTGTAGACAGATGGATGTTGGTCTCTTCTCCCAGGCAGCCAGTACCAGGACAAGAGGACACAATCTCAGGCTGTGCCAGGGGAGGTTTAGGCTGGATGTTAGGAAGAAGTTCTATACAGAGAGAGTGATTGCCCATTGGAATGGGCTGCCCGGGGAGGTGGTGGAGTCATCATCATTGGAGGTGTTCAGGAGGAGACTTGATGGGGTGCTTGGAGGAAGTAGTTAGAGACCTGAGAAGCCACTTGAATCCCCACAAGGCCATGGGACCAGATGGGATCCATCCTAGGGTGCTGAGAGAGCTGGCAGATGAGCTGGCCAAGCCACTATCCATCATTTTTCAGCAGTCCTGGCTCACTGGAGAGGTCCCAGATGACTGGAAGCTGGCCAACGTGGTGCCCATCCACAAGAAGGGCCGGTTGGATGAGCCAAGGAATTCCAGGCCTGTCAGCCTGACCTCAGTGCCAGGAACAGGTCATCCTGAGTGCAATCACACAGCACTTATAGGATGGCCAAGGGATCACATCCAGCCAGCATGGATTTAGGAAGGGCAGGTCCTGCCTGACCAACCTGATGTCCTTCTATGATCAGGTGACCCACATGGTGGATGTGGGGAAGGCTGTGGATGTAGTCTACCTGGACTTCAGCAAGGCCTTTGACACTGTTCCCCACAGCAAACTCCTGGCCAAGCTGTTAGCCCATGGCTTGGATGGGAGCACACTGCATTGGGTTAGGAAGTGGCTGGAGGGCGGAGCCCAGAGAGTGGTGGTGAATGGTGCCACATCCAGCTGGCAGCCAGTCCCTAGTGGTGTCCCTGAGGGAGTGCTGGACTCTATCCTGTTCAATATCTTTATTGACGATCTGGATGAGGGCATTGAGTCCATCATCAGTAAATTTTCAGATGACACCAAGCTGGGGGCAGGTGTTGTTCTGTTAGAGGTTAGGAGAGCTCTGCAGAGGGACGTTGACAGTATGGACAGATGGGCAGAGTCCAAGGGCATGAAATTCAACACATCTAAGTGCCGTGTTCTACACTTTGGCCACAGCAACCCCATGCAGTGCTACAGGCTGGGGTCAGAGTGGCTGAAGAGCGGCCAGGTGGAAAGGGACCTGCGGGTGCTGGTTGATAGCGGCCTGAACATGAGCCAGCAGTGTGCCCAGGTGGCCAAGAAGGCCAATGACATCCTGGCCTGCATCAGAAATAGTGTGGCTAGCAGGAGCAGGGAGGTCATTCTGCTCCTGTACTCTGCACTGGTTAGGCCACACCTCGAGTACTGTGTCCACTTCTGGGCTCCTCAATTTTAGAAGGACATTGAGATACTTGAACAGAGAAGGGCAACAAAGCTGGTGAGAGGTCACAAGTACAAGCCCTATGAGGAGCAGCTGAGGGAGCTGGGATTGTTTAGCCTGGAGAAGAGGAGACCTTATTGCTGTCTACAACTACCTGAAGGGTGGTTGTAGCCAGGAGGGAGTTGGTCTCTTCTCTCTAGCAACCAGCACCAGAACAAGAGGACACAGTCTCAAGCTGTGCAGGGGAAGTTTAGGCTCAAGGTGAGGAGAAAGTTCACAGAAAGAGTAATTTGCCATTGGAATGGGCTGCCCAGGGAGGTGGTGGAGTCACTGTCCTTGGAGGTGTTCAGAGAAGGATTGGACATGGCACTTGGTGCCATGGTTTAGTCATGAGGTGTTAGGTATTAGGTAATAGGTTGAACTTGATCTCTGAGGTCTTTTCCAACCTGTTTGATTCTGTGATTCCATGATAACACTAGCTTTTAGCATCCATGTCAGATTTTTCATCAAATGTTACTCATTTGCTATAGTTACATGTTAAAACATTTGTAAAGGGTTTTAGATATGCATATGAGCATAAAGTTGTTCATCCTGATATTCAGATTAAATTTTGACAAGGTAATATGAAATGAAACTAGTCATCCTTCTCCTTAGATGAAGCCTAGGAAAATGAAAAAGATTTGCTGTATGTACCTTATCCATAAACTTTATTCAAAGGCTTTTCAACTATTACAGTTCGCATCTACAAAGGATCTTATGTGTTCCAACACAGTAGCTAAAGCATAATCACATCTAACTTGTAAGGTCTTGAATTAAGAAATGGAATTATACATTTGCAACATTATGAGCTCTGAAATGGGAGCATATAAATGGAGGAAGCAATTAGGTATTCTGTTGCAAATAAAGTGGTACAAGTTATGCTGACCTTTTCTTTAAATGCACTCCAGAATAATTTCACTGCCTTTTCTAAATACATTTTGCAGGTCAGATTGGGTGATCTTCAAATATTAATTCATATGTCTGACGTTTTCAAGAGCATAATGCTTTTCTCCTCACAGGATACTGGTATCAGTGTCAGAAAAAGAGTCATAAAGATACTTAGGGATATCTGCATTGAACAACCAACATTTCCCAAAATTACAGAGATGTGTGTGAAAATGATTCGGAGAGTCAATGATGAAGAAGGCATTAAGGTAGAATGAAACATATTCTTAAGGAATTTAATTATCATAATGTCTTTCTATATTTTGACCCCCCAAAAAATGTATTGGTCCTTTGTAATTTTTATTCACTTTCAATTTTTGAGAGCAAATATCTTAACTTTCTACATTGGTGTCTGACTCAGTTTTCTTTCTTTTCTTCCTTTGATTTTTTTCAAGTTCTTGATGACAATCAAATGGGTTTTTAAAGTTATTCTTTAGAGTTTTGAGTTGTTTTTCTCCTTACAAGTGTTGTCTTTAGTATTTCTCTTTTCTAAAAAGTAAAATTGGCATTTAAAGCTCCTTTATGCACACAAAATAAATTAAGTCAAAATTAAATACTTGATGTTAGTATATGCCAAGTTTATAAGTTCTGTGTATATGAAAAAAATATAAAGTATTCATCTGTGCTAATTTTGCATTAATTCTGAATGTTTAATGAATCTGTTATCCCTCCTAAAATGTTACTTATGTGATCATATACTACATATTCTATTTGCGCTATGTATATGCAGAAGGGCATACAACTAAGTGTTGAAACATAAACCTGACACTGATATTTGTGGTTTGTTTTAACAAAATTTATTTTTAAATTGCTGAGTAATTATTAATACACCTGTAATAGTTATGTATTGTGCTTTTAGTGGGATTTGAAAACTGCAACTTTAAAGCTGCAGCATATATTTTTACCACTTGAGATACATTAATGCCAAATGCCTTTCAAAGACGACTGTTAAGAAGTAGATGAATAGCTGGATCCCAGGAGCTGCTAGGAAAGGATGACCTTGTTCTCTCTCCTTTCCCCTACCTTTCCATCAACATCAGAAAGATGAGGCAGTATCTGCAAAGTTGGGGTTTTTTGTTTCCATGAATGAGGAATGCTTCTTACAACCATATGCTTTATAAGTAGCTCATAAGTAGTTCACTTTCATTCTATTCCATCTTCTCCTCCATCCAAACACATTGGAAGGGAACTAACTTCCTATGTTTGGGTAGAGAGACTTTGCTTCTCTCTCTTCTCCACCTTGTCACAGCTGTTCTGAAAATGCCAGTGAATCTACAATTACTGCAAACTTTGCTGTAGAAATTGTAATATTGTGTTTTGCTGTCAGTGTCTCAGGGTATTACATTTTCCCAAGGAATGTAGATTAGTGCAGGAAAGTGGTAACTCCATTTTCTGTAGTATCAGTGACCATTTTAGTGAAGCTTGCTTTAGAGGCCAGTATAAGTTCTGTAATAGTAGATCTGGGTCTGTCTCATAATAGTCACTACAACAGTCTCACTTAGGTTGAATAATTCCTTATGAAATGGCATGTATTTTCAACAAATCTATTGTATGGATGTAACAGAAATAATACCTATGTGCCAAGACAAGTGTATTTATTTCTGGTAATGTGTTTTGTTGGTTTTTTTTTAACTTCAGAAATTAGTAAATGAGACATTCCAGAAGCTCTGGTTTACTCCTACTCCACACCACGACAAAGAAGCAATGACCAGGAAAATACTAAACATCACTGATGTGGTATGATAAACAAAATTGAATTAATTGTGTGCAGACTGTAGGAACAGACTGTAGGAAACTTTAAATGCTCACTAATCTGCTGGGCAGTAACAGCTGAGACCACATTATATTCAGGTTGTGTAAAATACTTGTTCAGTTAAAACACAGCAAATTTCTGTTATATTTAACATTTTTCAGGAAATGCTCATAGCAGCATATAATTAAGTCTACTTAAGAAGTTGTCTCTTAAAAGAAAAAAAAATTTGAAAGGTTAATAACTTTTAACAAATACAGGGGCATGTTCCCATCCAGGGTAAACTAGGGTCTGCATAGCTTTATCTACTTTTCAGGAGCAGCAAATTAAACAGCATGTCTCAAAAAACCTATTTCAAATAAAATGTGAAATTGTGTTGTGTAAAATCACTGTGCTGAAGAGGTATTTTAATATCAGTTATACCAAGATGTAAATATCAAAGTACTTGCTTATAATTTTGAGATTAAACTCCATCTTGCTTTTCAAGATTTCTACTAAATGGCATTGTAGTGTGCATTTTTCCAGACTGGGAAATTAGTTGATTTGACTTCAGCCTAATTCTCAGTTCTCCCATCTATTCTATTTTGGAGATCCTTTGAGCTGTTCCTGACATGGTACCAGTGAAGGCTTAGTTCGTTTATATAAATATATATATATGTATAGATGCACATGTTCATTTTTTGTATGTCAGGCTTGTACTTGTGCTTTAATCTGTACAAAATGTTGTTGTACAAAACCAAAATTTTATTTACATTAGATCCGGCAATCTCCAGTAAAATGTGTAGTCCTTGTGTTGTATGGGATACAAGTTCTGAGATCACTTAAATGTGAGAACTGTTTTTCAAATGCACAAGACAGTTTCTGACCTCCAAAGATATTGTACTGAATGTATATGAAAATATATCTATGCATGTTTACTGATCTTTTTAGATGACATCTGTATTGATGTAATTTTTCTTCAGATGCCTTTTTTAACCATTTATTCTCAAAACTATTTTTAGGTTGCAGCTTGTAGAGATACAGGGTATGATTGGTTTGAACAACTTCTTCAAAATGTAAGTAATGAGTTTGAATATATGGCACAATCATTGTAAGAATTTTAACATTTCTTTTGGTAATAAAACACACTGAAGGGAGACTACACGGAGCAGTCCTTTATAGTAGACAAATTAAATTCATGCCCTTCAAACATCTGACTGTTTTGAAATCTTCATTGGTGTAATTTTCTTTGTTTCCAAAATGAGTTTCTTTCCATATGATCTGTTTTAAAAATAACTTTTTGGTGGGGAGAAGTTTTGTTTGGTTGATTTTAATTTCATGGTCTCTTCAGTAGTGAGTGACATAACATGAAGTCCACAGCTAAGATACTTAATTCTGAAATGAGACCTCTAGTGTAATGCCATTTTTTTAAATGGTAAATACATTTACACATCCAATATATTTGTTACTCAATTTATAGAAGCAATGGGTCTTCAGAGTTTAGCTTACTTCTAGAACTATGTTTCATTTTGGTTTGATATTGTTGTTTTGTGTCAAAACCAAATTTTCTTTTTGAATTTGCTACATTTTTTTCTCTAAGCATTTTAAAAATCCTTCTAATTCATTAGTTACTGCTGTCAAGTATTACTGCATTATTGTTTTCTGCATGATTTAAATAAGCACAGTTAGGTTTCATCCCAATGCAAAAATCAGTATAACTTTTTGGTCCTTTTTTCACAGCTAATTTTTCTTCTCTTGCATTTTAGTTTGATTTTTAAATTCCTTTTACCATATATCTTTTGTGGAGAAGACTGTAGTTTAAAATCCTTGTGCATCTGTAGTAATTATTACAAAACCAGCATGTATCCAATATAAATGAATGCACACCCAATAGTAAATTTTTTCTTTCATCTGCTATAGCTGTTGAAGTCAGAAGAGGATGCCTCATATAAACCTGTGAAGAAAGCCTGTACTCAACTTGTTGACAATTTGGTTGAGCACATTCTTAAATATGAGGAATCCTTATCAGGTAATATTGTTTACAACCCAGTAGCTCCTTTGAATTTTATATGATACTGTAACAGCGTTGGTTCAATTTACTATCACAAAAAGTTATATACACAATTCAAATGATGAAATGGATAGTAATGAATTATTATATGTAAGTTTGTTATGAACTTTTGAGCACTGTATAATAATAAAGCATCCCTAATTTTCTCTAGCTAACCTCAATAACAGAACTACTTTTAAAATAAAATCTTTAAACTTCTAGATCACTGAAAACAAAACAAACATGGCAAGCTTTATTTGCATTAATATTGTTTTACACTTGTAAATAGGTATCATTGACTGGGTCAGTGTTCTATGTACAGTAAGTCATTTAAAAACTAGTGATAACTTTGAAGCATCTTTGCTTCTATATCATATATTTTGTGATCACATACAAATGTCAACACATTATGTACTCATCTCTAATCTAATAAGAATATTCTATACTGATCTTGAAAGATATATTATGAAAGAGAGATTAATATGATGGTTTGGCCATATGTTTTTCATTGCTGAAACATTACTTTGTGTATTTTCTAATTTTTTTGCAGATTCTGACAACAAAGGTGTGAATTCTGGTCGCTTGGTTGCTTGCATAACCACTTTGTTCTTATTCAGCAAAATCAGGCCCCAGCTAATGGTTAAACACGCCATGACCATGCAGCCATACTTGACCACTAAATGTAGTGTAAGTAGATAAAATTAGAAAAGCAGTCTTATTTTTTCTGTTCCCCAGATATTTAAGCATGGAAATTAATTACTGTCTTGTATGCTTGATGAAACTGAATATAGCAAGGCCTTTGCCCCACAGCAAACTGCTGTCTAAGCTGTCAGCTCGTGGCTTGGACAGCAACACTCTGTTCTGGGTTAGGAACTGGCTGGAGGGCCGAGCCCAGAGAGTGGTGGAGAACAGTGCCACATCCGGCTGGCGGCCAGTCACCAGTGGCATCCCCCAGGGATCAGTGCTGGGCCCCATCCTCTTTAACATCTTCATTGATGATCTGGATGAGGGGATTGAGTCAGTCATCAGCAAATTTGCAGATAACACCAAGTTGGGAGCAGATGTTGATCTGTTAGAGGGCAGAAGGTCTCTGCAGAGGGACCTCGACCAACTGGACAGATGGGTGGAGTCCAACAGGATGGCATTCAACAAGTCCAAGTGCCGGGTGCTGCACTTTGGCCACAGCAACCCCATGCAGAGCTACAGGCTGGGGTCGGAGTGGCTGGAGAGCTCCCAAAAAGAGAGGGACCTGGGGGTGATGATTCACAGCCGCCTGAACATGAGACAGCAGTGTGCCCAGGTGGCCAAGAAGGCCAATGGCATCCTGGCCTGCATCAAGAATAGTGTGGCCAGCAGGAGCAGGGAAGTCATTGTGCCCCTGTACTCTGCACTGGTTAGGCCACACCTTGAGTACTGTGTCCTGTTCTGGGCCCCTCAGTTTAAGAAGGACATCGAGACACTTGAATGTGTCTAGAGAAGGGCAAGGAGGCTGGTGAGAAGCCTTGAGCACAAGCTCTATGAGGAGAGGCTGAGGGAGCCGGGATTGTTTAGCCTGGAGAAGAGAAGGCTCAGGGGAGACCTTATTGCTGTCTACAACTACCTGAAGGGTGGTTGTAGCCAGGAGGGAGTTGGTCTCTTCTCTCTAGCAACCAGCACCAGAACAAGAGGACACAGTCTCAAGCTGCACCAGGGGAAGTTTAGGCTCGAAGTGAGGAGAAAGTTCTTAACTGGTCCCAGGTGGCCAGTACCAGAACAAGAGGACACAGTCTCAGGCTGCGCCAGGGGAGGTTCAGGCTAGATGTTAGGAAAAAGTTCTATACAGAAAGAGTGATTGCACATTGGAATGGGCTGCCTGGGGAGGTGGTGGAGTCGCCATCACTGGAGGTTTTCAGGAGGAGACTTGATGGGGTGCTTGATGCCGTGGGTTAGTTGTTTGGGTGGTGTTGGATTGGTTGATGGGTTGGACGCGATGATCTTGAAGGTCTCTTCCAACCTGGTTTATTCTATGTATTCTATGTATTACAACTGTGAGAGTCGTTCACCATTGTAATGGGCTGCTCAGGGAGGTGGTGGTGTCACCATCCCTGGAGGTGTTCAAAGGGGATTGGACATGGCACTTGGTGCCATAGTCTAGTCATGAGGTCTGTGGTGACAGGTTGGACTTGATGATCTTTGAGGTCTCTTCCAACCTTGGTGATTCTGTGATTCATTAATATCATATCTTCTGAAGATATATAGATCCTTGTAATGATCTCTATAGCTTCCAAGATGCCATTTCTCACCCTCTACATTCATGTTTTACAGCCAAATGAAACCGAAACCTGCACCACCAATTTAACACACAAATCATAAAACTAAAAGTACAGTTCCATAAAATAATGATTTAACATATATTAAATATTACAGAAGGAAAACGTCCTGCACTGTCCTCTTCAGCACATCTCTTCCTTCCCTACCTCTGCTGTTTTTGTATTCCTGTTACAGTTTGAGCTGGGTGCCCCCTGATGCGTTCACTTCCTGTGTCCAGAAGTCCAGCCCAGAGGGATGGACACAGGAAATTGTGTGTATTTCCTACCATAATTCTTTGCACCACTATAAGATCCAGTGCGGGGTCTGGCACTTTCTCTTTTCTTCCTCCTCCGCCAGCCGGTAACTGGGGGAGATGTCTGCTGGCTTTGGGCCTGACTAGGCCCAAGGCCACAGGGGGATGGGCAGTCTCAGACCTGGCCAGCTGAGACTAGCCCAGCAGAGGGAGGGGGAAGAAGGAGCCCTGAGGGTCTCGGGTGTACCCTCAGGTGGGAATGGGATGCCTCTGGGTTTGCTTTGGGATCTTCCTTTGTCACTGCGCTTTGGGTTTTCTGTAACATTCACCACTTTCTATTTAAACTTTCATCACTTTTGCAATCCGTTTGTCTGTTTTATTCCTGCCCGTGGGGGGGGGAGGGGGCTGCCTCAACCCAGCACAATTCCCCTGTAAGAAAAAAATGGCAGAGAGCTATAATGAACCCCTTCCTCTGAAACACTGCTTTGGTTTCTGCCATTTTGATTAGCACAATTGGCTCAGTGAAGGTTGTGATAGACCCCTGATCTTGCAGAAGAAGCAGGGGCAGGATCATGCAGCCATGGCTTGGCTGGGTGGGTGGCAGCAATCCATTATATTAGGTCAGATGCCCAGGGCAGGGCAGGTTTGAAGAATACAAATACAAATACAAATGCTAATATTAATACTAATACTACTACTTATAATAACAACAACAACAACAAAACTTAGCTTGTAGACATAGTCTAGCATTCTACAGGTTTAGGCCTGGGGCATTTTCTTGGCACATCTACAACAGACTTTTAAAGCTCCTCCTGGTCAAACACTATAGGAAAGGATTATCTTATTATAACTTGCTTCTACATCTCTTTAGTGTGCGCCAGAAATTTTGAACTTATACAGGTTGAGTCAAATTATAGAATTACCAGTCAACTTGAATATTTAAAGAGCCTGATAGTAACAATTGGAAATTATTCTGTGTGATTAGTGAGCTTGATTTGTCAAAAAGACAATTTCTAGCAGGTTGTATATTTAATATATGTTTTCCATAGAGTCCTTACTCTCATATACAGCCATGATAATGCAAACTAATAATAATTCTAATTGCAATTTCTGTATTTGTGTGCATTATTATCTATTTTGTTTAAAACACATTCAGCCATAGTAAAACTTCATTTGTTACCAATACCTGTTCAGAGGTGGTGTATGCTCTCTAGTGTGTATACATTCAGGAAGGGTTCCTAGATTTGTTATAGGATTCCAAAAAAGTTTTCAGGTCTGTCACAGACTTGATGAAGTGAAGTTATCATTCATCAGATTTTTTTTCAATTGTTTTTTGTTTCCCTCCAGAAGTTCTGTAGAAAACAAAAACTTGCTTTCAAAATAATATGTATTTTAAAAGCAGATGTAAACTATATAAATGGTCTTTTAAATCTTTATCAAATATCTTACATAAGATATATAATTGTATTATACTATTATGTATCTGTAATATATCAATATGTATTGGTATATAATTTTATTGTATTAATATTATTGTGTATTATTAATGCATAATACTGCGTAATACATATTAATAATATTTAACTTATAGGTAACACAGCCAGAAATGTTAAATACTATAAATACTGTTGTTTCAGACCCAGAATGATTTCATGGTGATCTGCAATGTTGCAAAAATCCTAGAACTTGTAGTGCCACTAATGGAGCACCCAAGTGAGACATTTCTTGCCACTATTGAGGAAGACCTCATGAAACTCATCATCAAATATGGCATGACAGTAAGCTTTTATTTGCTGCTATTCAGTGGATTCCCTTCCACATTGTAATACAGGTTTTGAGTTAAAGGAAGTCTATCTTAATTATGAAGATAACTTTTGAGCCAAAAAAAAAAATCTGTTCTTGTTTTATCAGTGTTTGTACATATTGTTGCTGTATTTTAACAATTTTAAGATTGGGCAAGTTTTCATAGAAGTCTAGGAGATGGGCATTACATCTGTTAGATCCTTAGTTTTAGTTATACATAGCTTTTTCCTGCAAAAACTCACAAAAATCTCAGCTTTAACTTCTAAATATATAACTCATTTGTTCTTTCTTGATCCTAGGTTGTTCAGCATTGTGTGAGCTGTCTTGGGGCTGTTGTGAACAAAGTCACCCAGAACTATAAATTTGTGTGGGCCTGTTTTAACAGATACTATGGTAAGTTAAATCACAACATGCAATTGTCACTCTTCAGTTTTGGCTATAAGTCCTGCCGTAGGGATACACCATGACTTAATACTGTGATCAACTTTTATTTTGCTGTAGGTGCACTCTCAAAATTAAAAAGTCAACATCAAGAAGACTCCAACAGTACAATACTTACTGCCAATAAACCAGCACTCCTTAGATCACTTTTCACTGTTGGAGCATTGTGTCGGCATTTTGATTTTGATCAGGAGGATTTTAAGGGCAACAGTAAGGTAAAATAACTTATATTTGAGTTCCATGACTTACGTTTGTTTAATGTTCCACATCAATTTGAAAGCAATGTTCATTGTCCCTCAAAAAATATCTTCTCACTCTACAGCTCCCTGAAAGTAAGTTGTAGTGAAGTGGAGGTTGAGCTCTTCTCCCAAGAAACAAGAAATGGGACAAGAGGAAATGGCCTAAAGTTGCACCAGGAGAGGTTTAGAATGGATATTAGAAAAACCACTGAAATAGACTCCCCGGGGAGGTGGTCGAATCCCCATCCCTGGAGGTGTTTAAAAGATGCAGATATGTGATACTGAGGGACATGGTTTAGCACCAGACTTGGTAATGTTAAAGAATGGTTTGACTTGGTGATCTTAAAAATCTTTTCCAACTTAAATGATTCTATTATTCTATGTAATTTTTTCTAAATGTATACAATAAAGGCCATACAGTATGACTGTGTTTCTCCTTTTTGGTTTTTATGCATTTTACTAGAGATTAAAAATAACTATTTCATTTTCAAATAGCTATTATTTTTGTTTTTATTTCCTCAGGTTAACATTAAGGATAAAGTACTTGAACTGCTGATGTATTTTACAAAGCATTCAGATGAAGAAGTACAGACAAAAGCCATTATTGGCCTTGGTAAGAAATATTAATAGTTTTTATTATTCTACTATAGTAAAAAATCCATGCATTTCAGCACAAATTAATTTATTTGTGTAGTGACAGGGGTGTTTATTTAAAATCATAGTTCACTGCATGTTTGTCATGGAGTGAGTTGAATCTGCTGCTCACTTTTTTGTTGGAGGAGCAGGAAGGTTAGCCCTTGCACTAAACCATTACAATGTTTTATCTGGGAACAGGCTATAGAAATGTAGTCAAAGGAATACTCTGAAGTTGCATACTTCTTCAGTAGAGCAGATACTTTTGACAGTGAATACCTTTTTATGTGTGACCAAGTCTTTAAAAGCATCAGGTTTCCAAATTAATGGAAATATTATTTTTCCCCACATGAAAGCATAACTCCAAATATTCTTTTGCAGTCCACCAAAGTATGATTAAAGAATAACAAGAAAAAATGCTAGAAAAACTTTGAGACTTTTAAGTGTAAGGGAGTCAAGGGAACTCTGGCAGTTTGTACCAGATGGGGGATGCTCTGGAAGATTTAATGAGATATTGAGATGATGTTGTAGTCTAAACATTACAATTTGTTTGGGGATTTTGACAATATTTAAAATTTAAATCATTTCTGTATCTGAAGGCATTAGTATGGTATCTCAGTGACTTACAGTAGTACATGAACTGACACTGAGTGGTTTGTATCATGTTCATCCTCTGCTCAAGGGCCAAAACAATACATGTGAAAGGATCTTGTTTGGACAGATAGGCCTTGGTTTCTGGAAGAGTTCAGTTCATAGTTATGGCTTATTCTGAAGAAAGTTCTCCCATGCATGTGAGCTTGCATTGTATGATTTAACTGTAGACATTAATTTGCCTCCTTATGCTGCTTTTTAGGTGACTTTTTAAATGTCCTGCTTCAGTTCAGGCTAGGGAGGACTGTGAGGATAAGGACTGAAACTGAATCTTGATTTGATATTCTCTAAGGAAACTATTTCAGACAACTGAGCAGGATTAATGGTTTTAGAGTTGCCACTGTTGCAGATGCAATGCTACAGTGTTCTGGACTAGCTGGAGGTTTTTCTAGGCATTGTGTCAAGATGCACAGCACTTACTGTAGCCTGTTCTAATTTAATTGTCCTCTACACAATGTTGCACATGGGATAGGGGCTATCTTCCTAACCATAGACATGATTGCTGTACTCATGGATGCTGAGAATGTTGCATTTGTCAAAAATGTCTCTAAGTTACAGTCCGATCAGTTTGGGGTAAGAAAAGAAAACAGAGGTGGCTACCACTAGGCATTCTTCAGATTTTTATTTTTCCTCTGCCTGTAAGCTCATTAGTCTTTATTTTAATTAAAACTCAGACAACTGTTTTCAGTGATATATTAATCTCATTTAAGTACTGATTCCATTTTGAAGGTAACTGCACTGGTTAGGCCACACCTTGAGTACTGTGTCCAGTTCTGGGCCCTTCAGTTTAAGAAGGACATTGAGACACTCGAACATGTCCAGAGAAGGGCAACAAGGCTGGTGAGAAGCCTTGAGCACAAGCCCTACGAGGAGAGGCTGAGGGAGCTGGGATTGTTTAGCCTGGAGAAGAGGAGGCTCACGGGAGACCTTATTGCTGTCTACAACTACCTGAAGGGTGGTTGTAGCCAGGAGGGAGTTGGTCTCTTCTCTCTAGCAACCAGCACCAGAACAAGAGGACACAGTCTCAAGCTGCACCAGGGGAAGTTTAGGCTCAAGGTGAGGAGGAAGTTCCTCACTGAGAGAGTCATTCGCCATTGGAATGGGCTGCCCAGGGAGGTGGTGGAGTCACCATCCCTGGAGGTGTTCAAGAGGAGATTGGACATGGCACTTGGTGCCATGGTCTAGTCATGAGGTCTGTGGTGACAGGTTGGGCTCGATGATCTTTGAGGTCTCTTCCAACCTTGGTGATTCTGTGATTCTGTGCTGGATGTACAGAGATGTGGTAGGCAGTGCCACGTTCTACCTTACAGACTGATAATTGAGCCCAGCTGTCAAATTCCAGCCAACATGGATTCCAGCCAACATGGATTTAGGAAGGCCAGGTCCTGCCTCTCCAACCTGATCTCCTTCTATGATCAGGTGACCCGTCTGGTGGATGTGGGGAGGCCTGTGGATGTAGTCTATCTGGACTTCAGCAAGGCCTTTGACACCGTCCCCCACAGTAAACTGCTGGCTAAGCTGTCAGCTCGTGGTTTGGACCGCAACACTCTGTGCTGGGTTAGGAACTGGCTGGAGGGCCGAGCCCAGAGAGTGGTGGTGAATGGTGCCACATCCGGCTGGCGGCCAGTCACCAGTGGCGTCCCCCAGGGACCAGTGCTGGGCCCCATCCTCTTTAACATCTTCATTGATGATCTGGATGAGGGGGTTGAGTCAGTCATCAGCAAGTTTGCAGATGACACCAAGTTGGGAACAGATGTTAGTCAGTTAGAGGGTGGAAAGGCTCTGCAGAGGGGCCTTAACCGACTGGACAGATGGGCAGAGTCCAATAGAATGGCATTTAACAAGTCCAAGTGCCGGGTGCTGCACTTTGGCCACGGCAACCCCATGCAGAGCTACAGGCTGGGGTCAGAGTGACTGGAGAGTTGCCAAACAGAGAGGGACCTGGGGGTGATGATTGACACCCGCCTAAACATGAGACAGCAGTGTGCCCAGGTGGCCAAGAAGGCCAATGGCATCCTGGCCTGTATTAGGAATAGTGTGGCCAGCAGGAGCAGGGAGGTCATTGTGCCCCTGTACTCTGCATTGGTTAGGCCACACCTTGAGTACTGTGTCCAGTTCTGGGCCCCTCAGTTTAGGAAGGACATCGAGACACTTGAACGTGTCCAGAGAAGGGCAACAAGGCTGGTGAGAGGCCTTGAGCACAAGCCCTATGAGGAGAGGCTGAGGGAGCTGGGATTGTTTAGCCTGGAGAAGAGAAGGATCAGAGGTGACCTCATTGCCCTCTACAACTACCTGAAAGGTGGTTGTAGACTGGAGGGGGTTGGTCTCTTCTCCCAGGCAACCAGCACCAAAACAAGGGGACACAGTCTCAAGCTGCACCAGGGGAGGTTTAGACTCGAGGTGAGGAGAAAGTTCTTTACTGAGCGAGTCATTCGTCATTGGAATGGGCTGCCCAGGGAGGTGGTGGAGTCGCTGTCCCTGGAGGTGTTCAAGGGGAGATTGGATGTGTCACTTGGTGCCATGGTCTAGTTGTGAGGTCTGTTGGAACAGGTTGGACTTGATGATCCTTGGGGTCTCTTCCAACCTTAGTTACTGTGATACTGTGATACTGTGATACTGTAACACTTGTGTGCAGCAATAAGATGAAAATGACTTAACAACCTAAATTAACATTTATATGCAATGAAGGCGTCGTGTGAAGAGTGTGAGCTTTCCTATTGGTAATTGTTAGTGTGTCTTTTCAGTAAGGACACTCAACAATTTTAGCCTTTGTTTAGGATATCACTGTTGTCAAAGGATTAGTTTTAACCATAAGATTAAGGATTATGGTTATGCCTCTCTTCCAGAGAAAGTTTGTTATTAAATTTATCTAACACCTGTTAAATTTATCTAACACCTGTAAACACACCATGGCCAGGACCCCCGGAAAAGCCACTAACTGCTCCCTTTTCAGCCTGCGGGACCCGTGCGATTCTCGGCACGAGACTAAGACTGCCTCCTGCGGATTCTCCACGTGCTCGGGATTGCTCAGGCTCCCTGCATTTGCCACGGTGCTTGAAAAGCCGGCAGGACTGCGCAGCCGGTCCATTTCAGCCTGTCCTCTTGCTCAGACCCGTGCACTGCCGCACTTTTTCTAAACCTTTGTGCAGTAGGTCCTGCAGGCAGGGCTGGCCATGGTGGTAACTCGCTGCAATAACTCCTTTAAAAAATCAGTCTCGACTCAGACTGAGGGGGAATATAAGCAGGTAGGTAAGTGTCATAAGCAAGAGGTAGGTGTCCAGGCATCTGGCTGCAGACAGTGCTGGAGCCTGGTGCTTGAGATGCAGGATAGTGGGGACATCTCCTGCATAACATGTGAGCAGATAGACTATCTGCTTAACCTGGTGGCCAGACTGAAGGACAAGGTTGCTAGACTTAGAGATGTAAGAGATTGTAGAAGGGTGACAAACCTGAGTAACCAGGCTCTGCAGGCCCCCCAGGCAGAGCCTGGTTATCCAAAAAGCAGATGGGAATGGTCACAAGTTCCTCTCAAAAGACGCAAGGTTAAACCTCCTTGCCTCCCATCACCTTCCCCACTGCCCTTGGAAAACAAGTACAGGGCATTGGAGGTCGAGGGTGAGGTGATTCTGATGGAGGACACACCATCTGGGGTTTTCCCTGACGCAAAACAGCCTAAGGCAAATCAGCCTAAGGTTAAACAGCCTTCCCCTGGCATCAGGACTTGCTCCCTTAAAAAAAAGAGGAGGGTAATTGTCATTGGTGATTCCCTCCTGAGGGGAACATAAGGCCCCATATGTCAGCCAGACCCTACTCACAGGGAAGTTTGTTGCCTCCCAGGAGCTAAGGTTAAGGATGTTACCAGAAGGATGCCCAGTTTGGTGCAGCCCTCTGACTACTACCCCTTACTAGTTATGCAGTTAGGGAATGATGATGTTGCAACCAGAACTCCCAGGGCTATCAAGAATGATTTTAAGGCCCTGGGGGATCTCGCTGAGGGGTCAGGTGAACAAATAATTTTTTCATCTATACCCTTAGTTGCAGGAGGGAATACCATAAGGAACAGGTCAGCAGCCATAGTCAACAAGTGGCTTAGAGGCTGGTGTAGTGAAAAGAATTTCGGGTTTTTCGATCTTGAAAGACTTTCTACTGCACCAGGTCAGCTGGCAACAGATGGAGCACATCTGTCCCAGAGGAGGGGGAAGATCAGAGTGTATGAAAATGGCCTATCCCTCAAAGGGAAAAAGATTCTAGGAAGGCAATTGGCAGGTCTCATAGATAGGGCTTTAAACTAGATTTGAAGGGGGAAGGGGCTGAAACCAGTCCCCCCAGGCAGGAGTCCGGGGGTGATAAGCTTGAGCCAGAGGTGAAACTGGCAGCCCGGCTGAAGTGCATGTACACTAATGCACGAAGCATGGGTAACAAACAAGAGGAGCTGGAAGCCTTGCTGCAGCAGGAAAGTTATGATGTAGTTGCCATCACAGAGACGTGGTGGGACGACTCACATGACTGGAGCGCTGCAATTGACGGCTACAGGTTTTTCAGAAGAGACAGGCAAGGAAGAAGGGGTGGAGGGGTGGCCTTGTACATCAGGGAGGCACTAGATGTCATTGAGCTGGAGATCAGGGATCATCAGGTTGAGTGCCTGTGGGTGAGAATTAGAGGGAAGGCCAACAGAGCTGACATCCTGGTTGGAGTCTGTTATAGACCACCCAACCAGGAGGAAGAAGTTGATGAAGCATTCTATAGGCAGCTTAAGGCTGTCTCAAGATCGCCTGGCCTTGTTCTCATGGGTGACTTCAACCTGCCTGACATCTGCTGGGATCTCAACACAGCAGAGAGGAGGCAGTCTAGGAGGTTCTTAGAGTGTATGGAGGACAGCTTCTTATCCCAGGTGCTGCGAGAGCCTACCAGGGGTAAGGCTATGCTTGACCTCCTCTTCACCAACAGGGAAGGGCTGGTGGGTGATGTGGTGGTCGGAGGGTGTTTAGGGGCCAGTGACCATGAGATAATTGAATTTTCAGTATTCGGGCAAGCTAAGAGGGGCAGCAAGACGACCTCCACTCTGGACTTCCAGAGGGCAGATTTCAGGCTACGCTACGAACTAACTCAGAAGGTTCCTTGGGAAACAGCCCTTAGAAACAAAGGGCTCCAGGAGAGCTGGGCCTACTTCAAGAAAGAACTGATGAAGGCTCAGGAACAGGCTGTGCCAATGCGCCGGAAGAGGAGCCGCCGGGGCAGACGGCCAGCCTGGATGGGTAATGAGCTTCTAAAAGAACTAAGGGAAAAAAAGAGGGTGTATCACCTTTGGAAGAAAGTGGAGGCAACCCATGAAAAGTTTAAGGATGTTGCTAGGTCTTGTAGGAAGAAAATTAGGGAGGCAGAAGCACATTTGCAGCTCAAACTGGCCTCTGCTGTGAAGGACAACAAAAAGTCCTTAATAGCAAGAGGAAGGGCAAGGACAACCTCCACTCCTCGGTGGACACGGAGGGGAACGTTGTAACAAAGGATGAGGAGAAGGCAGAGTTACTTAACAACTTCTTTGCCTCAATTTTTTCGAGCAGGACAGAATGTCTTCCAGACAGCCAGCCTGCAGAGCCGGCAGAAGGAGTCAGGGAGCAGCATAGTTTTCCTCTGTTCCAGAATGGGGTAGTTGGTGATCTGCTTAGCCGCTTGGATCCCCACAAGTCCATGAGACCAGATGGGATCCATCCTAGGGTGCTGAGAGAGCTGGCAGATGTGCTGACCATGCCGCTCTCCATCATTTTTCAGCAGTCCTGGCTCACTGGAGACATCCCAGAGGACTGGAAGCTGGCCAAAGTGGTGCCCATCCACAAGAAGGGCCGGTTGGATGAGCCAGGGAATTACAGGCCTGTCAGCCTGACCTCAGTGCCAGGCAAGATTATGGAACAGGTCATCCTGAGTGCAGTCGCACAGCACTTAGAGGATGGCCAAGGGATCAGGCCCAGCCAGCATGGATTTAGGAAGGGTAGGTCGTGCCTGACCGACCTGATCTCCTTCTATGATCAGGTGACCCGCCTGGTGGATGTGGGGCAGGCTGTGGATGTAGTCTACCTGGACCTCAGCAAGGCCTTTGACACCATCCCCCACAGCAAACTCCTGGCCAAGGTGTCAGCCAATGGCTTGGATGGGAGCACACTGCATTGGGTTAGGAACTGGCTGGAGGGCGGAGCCCAGAGAGTGGTGGTGAATGGTGCCACATCCAGCTGGCAGCCAGTCCCTAGTGGTGTGCCCCAGGGATCAGTGCTGGGCCCCATGCTCTTTAACATCTTTATTGATGATCTGGATGAGGGCATCGAGTCCATCATCAGTAAATTTGAGGACGACACCAAGCTGGGGGCAGGAGTTGATCTGCTGGAGGGTAGAGAGGCTCTGCAGAGGGACCTCGACAGGCTGGACAGATGGACAGAGTCCAACAGCATGAGATTGAACACATCCAAGTGCCGGGTTCTGCACATTGGCCACAACAACCCCATGTAGTGCTACAGGCTGGGGTCAGAGTGGCTGGAGAGCAGCCAGGTGGAGAGGGACCTGGGGGTGCTGGTTGAACATGAGCCTGCAGTGTGCCCAGGAAGCCAGGAGGGCCAATGGCATCCTGGCCTGCATCAGGAACAGTGTGGCCAGCAGGAGCAGGGAGGTCATTCTGACCCTGTACACTGCACTGGTTAGGCCGCACCTTGAGTACTGTGTCCAGTTCTGGGCCCCTCAGTTTAGGAAGGATGTTGACTTGCTGGAGCATGTCCAGAGAAGGGCAGCAAAGTTGGTGAGGGGCTTGGAGCACAAGTCCTATGAGGAGAGACTGAGGGAGCTGGGGTTGCTTAGCCTGGAGAAGAGGAGACTCAGGGGTGACCTTATTGCTCTCTACAACTACGTGAAGGAAGGTTGTAGTGAGGCCGAGGTTGGTCTCTTCTCCCAGGCAACCAGTACCAGAACAAGAGGACACAGTCTCAGGGTGTGCCAGGGGAGATTTAGGCTGGAGATTAGGAGGAAGTTTTACACAGAGAGAGTGATTGCCCATTGGAATGGGCTGCCCGAGGAGGTGGTGGGGTCGCCGTCGCTGGGGGTGTTTAGGACGAGGCTTGACAGGATGCTTGGTTGCATGGTTAATTGATTAGGTGGTGTTGGATGATAGGTTGGACACAATGATCTTGAAGGTCTCTTCCAACGTGGTTTATTCTATTCTATTCTATCTAACAGGCAAGGTCTATTTCAGGCAAGTTCAGTCCTTACTCTTAACAGTGTGAAAACAAAGGTATGTAGAGAACTGGTTCAAGGGTAGCCTGAGATGCGAAGTCAGTCCTTAAAAGAACACAGGAGATACCTTTTTCCATCTCCTATGACAAATCCTTATGTCAAATAAGATTTCTTTCCCACTTACAGATGATGGAAAATCAAGAATTTATCTGAGAATACTGGTGGGTTTAGACAATTTAGTAAGTGAATGAGGGAATGAAAGAGTTACAGTTTGTTGCACATATATGCAAGTGCATTTTGTTTTTTAAATTAACCTTAAGAAATGGGTTGGTCTTTCTCAAAGGCAGTCAAGTGATTTATAAACATCAATATATACCCGTATAAAGTGCACAATTATACTACATACTCCAAAGAGGAGCATCAATCTTTTTTCTTTCACCTCTTTCCCCTCTGTCTTCCCTGCTTTCTCTCCTCTTCCTGTTTTGAGACTGAAATGAGATCTTAAACACAGAGGTCTTGCCTTAGACTTAGCCTTTACCTACACTTGTGTGTGTGCACAGATCCAATTTAAAAAACTCAACTCAATCTTCCCTTTGTTACAGCACTTTTGCATAATTTTATTTACTTTCATGTTCCACTCATTCTTTTATCTTAGTCTCAGTTTTCTGTGGTCGTGAAAAAATGCACTTCTTATATGCTTTCCTCACAGTCTTGAAAAAAATGAATCAAGTAGTTAAACTTTGTTTAAATTGAAAAATTATGTTCCTATTACTGCTTTTTTATGATTCTCTGTAAGATTTTGTCAACAGCGTTTCTAAATATATATGCATGGTCTAAAATGATATATACATAAAGATGATTAAGGGAGTGGAACATCTTCCTTACGAGGAGAGACTTGAGGGAGCTGGGGCTCTTTAGTTTGGAGAGGAGGAGACTAAGGGGTGACCTCATTAATGTTTATAAATATGTAACGGGTGAGTGCCAAGAGGATGGAGCCTGGCTCTGCTTGGTGATGCCCAACGACAGGGCAAGGGGCAATGGGTGGAAGTTGAGGCATAGGAAGTTCCATGGAAACATGAGGAAAAAATTTTTCACTATGAGGGTACCAGAACACAGGAACAGGCTGCCCAGGGGGGTTGTAGAGTCTCTGGAGATATTCAAAACCCACATGGATGTGTTCCTGTGTGATCTGCTCTAGGTGATCCTGCCCTGGAAAGGAGGTTGGACTGGATGAGCTTTCAAGGTCCCTTCCAGCTCCTAACATTCTGTGATACTGTCATTAATTTAGATCAGAGTTTTATGAAATAAAGACTGACTAAGAATAAGCAGTTCTTTGTCAAGGGTAAGGCTGCAGCCTAAAGTAATTGTACAGTATACATCTTCCAATAGATGTACTCTTGGGACTGCCTCAGCGAATACAGTAAAATAAAATTTATACCTCTCACTGTCATTATTCATATACCTATTAAGGTCTTCTCTTGAATACAGGGGGCCTATAGGAAAGCTGGAGACGGGCTATTTATAAGGGCCTGTGGTGATAGGACATCTTTATGTATCAGAGTCATTGCTAATACAACTCATTGTAAGCTTAGAATGGTGTCCATATGAAAAAGCACTACTGTTTCTAATAGAAAAAGCTATGCTGTTGGGGGGGGTGATACATTTCATACCTCTATTTTGAAGAAAGACTTTAAAAGCAAAAATACAATTTCTAGATAATAATGTGGAATATTTCCTCTTTTCTTCCCCCCTTAGGATTTGCATTTATACAACACCCAAGTTTAATGTTTGAACAGGAAGTGAAGACTCTGTACAACAGCATTCTTTCAGATAAGAACTGTTCAGTAAACTTAAAAATCCAGGTTTTAAAAAACCTCCAGACCTACTTGCAGGAGGAGGATACACGTATGCAGCAGGCAGACAGAGACTGTAAGTGATGAGTTCTATTCTATCAAGGCATGCAAACCCTAACTTTCTTATATATAATTGCTATATACATGAACTGAGTCACTTAAGGATGTTATCTGATTGATAATATTGTACACAATGTATCTTAGAATAGTTTTCGAAAATTCATTATGTGCATAGGTATATTGAGAAGTGTAGCTTGTTATTTACTTTCAAGTTGCATAAATCCTGAAAGCAATCCAGAATGCATAATTGCTGTAATAATGATAGTAACACTTTTAATCAAAATCTTCTCTAAGCTTAATTTGCAGATACAAAATAAGAAATTTTTTAAATTAAAACTTATTAAGGAACAAGACTTGAAAGTCGTAGCTTTAGTTTTCTGAAGTATATTTGACATCACACTGTTCTGTGTTTCTCATGAGATCATGAACCCATTCTAAGATAGCTGAAATGTGTATGTATTGTAAAGCTTAAAGATCAGTATGCATCAAGTAATGGCAAAGTAAATGATTATACTGTGATGAGCGTGCTATTGCTTTTGTCCTTTTTACAGGGAAAAAAGTAGCAAAGCAGGAAGACCTGAAAGAAATGGGTGATATTTCCTCAGGGATGAGTAGTTCCATCATGCAACTGTATCTCAAACAGGTCCTTGAGGCTTTCTTTCATACCCAGTCCAGTGTACGCCACTTTGCTCTAAATGTCATTGCACTGACATTAAACCAGGGTCTCATCCATCCTGTTCAGGTATGGTAGGCTTTTATGATACGGGGCTTTGCTGTTCAGGTTTTCAGAGATTTTTACACTTACTAGATACATTTATAGTTTTTGTCTTCCAACTATGTTATAGTAATTTCTTATTGTAGCAAGGAGCCTTTACAGAAAACATATTCTGAAATCTGATGTATATGGTTTAGCCAGTGAAGTTTTAAATGCTGTACTTTATTGTCTTTGGATCAAGATGTACTTGATGCCTAAAGAGTACTTGCAAATGTTCACTGGAGCACATTTCTGTTACACTTAGAAATTTCAGATGTATGACAAGCAGTTTTCTTTGATTCTTTATCCTGAAAACTGTGTTAGCTTGCCTCTCCTCCAGTCCTCATGTCCTCCAAACACTATGGAATTCCAGTCAATGTCAGAACTTCATTTATCATCTCCATTAATCCTTTTTTAAAAATTATTCATTTATATCACAGCCATTGTGCAGGTTCAGTCAGAGGTGATGTTGCCTTTTTTTTTTAATGATTTTTTTTTGTAGTATAAATTGACATTAACGTTTGAGAGAAATGGAAATACTGTCTGAAAACTCACATAACTTCTGTCATTTATAATGTTGGTCTGTTGTGTATTTTGTAATATTTTCTTGCAAAAAAGTAGTCTCTTAGTTGCATAGAGCTTCCTATTCTAGTTTCTGCAGTAGTCAAAATATAACAAGAACAGTATAATAGAAGAACAAAGAAAGAGAGAAAGAGGAGGTACAATGACTGAATAATAATTTCATTTGTTTTTCAAGTGTGTGCCATACTTGATTGCTATGGGCACAGATCCAGAGCCCTCTATGCGAAACAAAGCTGACCAGCAGTTGGTGGAAATAGACAAAAAATATGCTGGGTTTATTCACGTAAGTAATTGTAATTTATTGTTTTAGAAAACACTGTTATGTTCTCTGGTGACTTAACACTTGAATATGCCTTACCTGCAGATTAAGAAAGGAAAATCTGAAGGCTAAGTGAGAACTTGTGAAATTGTGGCATAGTGACATTAGTTTTTGCTTAAGATCTGAAATTGAGGTACAGCACCCTCCTCTTTGTGATTGTTTGAGGCTGTGCCTTTAAGAACAAACTAAGCTAAGCCTTCTCTCAACCTACCACACTCTTATTTCAGAAGGCCCTAGTCTACATTGTACTGCATTGTGGGACTTTCCAAATCTGATTGTATTCCAGTGACATTGGAGTACTATTCATGACATCCAAACAGATAACTAATCCAGTAGGTGAAGGCTAGCAGGTAACTGGATTTTAAGGCAATGTATAGATGAAGAGACAACTACATGGAGCAGAAGCAAAGGTGGTATGAGGAGAGTTGGATATGCAGCCTAGCTAGAGATTGTTTGTTCTGAAACTAGAACAGGAGTCCTGAGGTAAGTAAAATCAGCTGGAAATTACAGAATATATGCAAAAACGTCATTTTATGTTTGTCAGTTCTATTGTACTAATATGGATTCAGATGTAGGCTTCACTACAAGTGATATCAAGCATACACATTTAGTAAAATATTCTGTTCATGTATGGAATGTCTAGCCACAGTGGGTAAACAGATTAGCTGTATATTTCTAACAGAATTTACAGTGGAAGCAATTTTGAAGACATTTTGATCTCTGCCACTAATTCTCTTAATCTGTTTGCCAACTCATAAGGAAGTGCACCTCAGTACATGTTTGAAAGTTAAACTTCAGATGAGCATAAGATAAAAATAAATATAAATAAAAGATAGTGAGCTAGCAGTTTCTGTTGACAGGCATTTGTTTGATTTTCCACCTTCAGTTTTACTCTTTTGAAAGCAATGGCTTAATTAAAAATAAATACTTTACTTTTCCATTTCAGATGAAAGCAGTGGCTGGTATGAAGATGTCTTACCAGGTACAACAGGCAATCAATACCTGCCCAAAGGATCCTGTAAGAGGTTTTAGACACGATGAATCATCCAATGCATTGTGTTCACACCTATACTCCATGATCAGAGGAAACCGTCAACACAGACGAGCATTTCTAATTTCTTTACTCAACCTCTTTGATGATACTGCAGTAAGCATCATAGAATCATAGAATTGTTAGGGTTGGAAGGGACCTCAAAGATCATCTAGTTCCAACCCCCCTGCCATGGGCAGGGCCACCTCACACTAGATCAGGTTGCTCAGAGCCACATCCAGCCTGGCCTTAAAAACCTTCAGGGATGACACTTTTACCACCTCCCTGGGCAACCTGTTCCAGTGCCTCACCACCCTCATGATGAAGAATTTCCTCCTAACATACAATCTGAATCTACCCATTTCTTTTTTTGTTCCATTCCCCCTAGTCCTATCATTACCTGACACCCTAAAAAGTTCCTCACCAGCTTTCTTGTAGCCCCCTTCAGATACTGGAAGGCCACAATAAGATCTCCTCAGAGCCTTCTCTTCTCCAGGCTGAACAGCCCCAACTCTCTCAGTCTGTCTTCATAGGAGCTCCAGCCCTCTGATCCTCCTAATGGCCCTTCTCTGGACACGTTCTATCATGTCCAGGTCCTTCTTGTAATAGGGGCTCCAGAACTGGACACAGTACTCCAGGTGTGGTCTCACCAGAGCGGAGTAGAGGGGGAGAATCAGAAGCTGGCTGTGCTTCTCTTCATGCAGCCCAGGACGTGATTTGCTTTCTGGGCTGCAGGTGCACACATGTGGCTCATGTTTTGCTTCTCATCCACCAGCACCCCCAAGTCCTTTCCTTCAGGATCACATTTCCTTCAATTAAAA
The DNA here is from genome assembly GCF_014839835.1 of Dryobates pubescens. Taxonomy (NCBI): domain Eukaryota; kingdom Metazoa; phylum Chordata; class Aves; order Piciformes; family Picidae; genus Dryobates; species Dryobates pubescens. The sequence continues at coordinate 235,900 of NC_071656.1, read as the reverse complement.
AGAAAATAAAATGCATCATTACAAGCTTAAATTCTCCTTTTACAATGTCTTTTTATGACATAATTGTTGATAACTATTTTTCTCTAAGGTACTTTGTTTTGCTTTGCAATATAAGCTAATTACCTATAGAACAGGATGCATCTGTTACTTTTCTATTGTTCTGTACCTTTCTATACTTAGTTTGGGTTGATCAGAAATATATCTGTAGGTATGACTGAATTTACATAAACATATATGTTCTTTACAGTGGGTTTGGTGAGTATGTAGAATACATTTTGTGATCATGTTTTCCTCTAAGACTGTTAAGATAAATTTACGATATTTGTATATATATTTATATGCACCTTTTTTTAACTTCCAGAAAACAGAGGTGAATATGCTCTTGTACATAGCAGACAATCTAGCCTGTTTTCCTTATCAAACACAGGAAGAGCCACTGTTTATAATGCATCATATAGACATTACACTATCAGTTTCTGGTAGCAACCTACTACAGTCATTTAAAGAGGTATGCACATTTATATTTTAGTATATTTATTATTATGTCAACATAAACTTCTCTATAATTTTGTCAATTTTTCAGTGAATACAGTACCATTATTATGATATGTACCAGTAGTGTTACTTTGTAACTGGTAATTAGAAAGCAAACAACCCTTTCTGTTCTGGCCTATATCTGGTAGACAGTAGTTAAAACCTTTCCTTACATTGGTGCTTATGTCATTAAGAATGACAAATGTTGAGATCTTAATATTCAATCTATATAATTCCTTAATATTGCTGAATTATTTCTAATTAATATTAATTGCATGCATCTGGGAAGTACATGAACCCAGAATCATCATGAAATACTGGTGTGTTGTGATTGTATAATTTTAATAATAAAATCCAGATTGATGTTCCTTTTGTTGTCAAGTAGTTGATGGCAGTTGCATGTGTGTCACCTAGGAGACTGCATTTTTTATTGCAAGAAAAGAGTGAACAATATGTCTTTTCTGAAGGTAGCATACAAGTACCTCAATAACGGTATAGTATCTGTTGTTATGGCAATACCTAACCCTGTACGAAAAAGGCCTCCATTTCTTAAAGACTTTAGTGTCTTCATTTACTGGATAACTTTAAGAGTATAAGGTCCAAATTGTCAGGGAGCAAACTTGTTTCAAGAATGTCCAATCTGACTTGTAAGTACAGGTCAAAATTGATACCTGTACACTACACTGCTTTGAATTCTCAGCTTACTAAAGTAAATTTTTAATCTGCTAGAAAGTGACAGTACATTGTTTACATGAGGGACCAGTGTATAGCACCAGCACACAGAGGATGAGATCCTACTTGGAACATCTAGAGTTCTGTGTTATGACAAATCATACTGTGTGAAGTAATAATATAGAGCTTCACAATTTCATGCTTGCAAGTAGAACTGGTTGTTAGTAATACTATATATGATGACTTGAGGGTTTCTCTGGTCAACAGTGTAATTAGTATCATATAATTTTGACAGAGACAAAGGTTAAAACCTTGGACTACTCTGTACCAAAGTACATATGGAAATATATGTAGCATGCAAAAATTATATTCAGGTATTTTTGCCATAAATTAATTTATTCTTTGAATATTAACTTATGAAGTAATAACATTATTCAGGGAATTCTTTCTATTTTAAGACAGTAATGATTTTGGAAATATATTTTTTAGAAACATTCATGATACTACTTATGCTAATTTTAGAATGTGTATTAACTTCTCTGTCTTGCAGTCTATGGTAAAAGACAAAAAAAAGGAAAGAAAGCCTTCATCAGATGAGGAGACCGAGAGTGACAGTAAAAGTGGTAGTGAGAGCGAAAGTGAGGAGGAAGCTTCTAAGCCTCGGAGGTTACGGAAACGAGTAGACTCTGATTCAGATTCTGAAGAAGAAAATGATATAAATGCTGTGATGAAATGTTTACCAGAAAATTCAGCTCCTTTAATTGAATTTGCAAATGTCTCCCAAGGCATATTATTACTTTTGATGCTGAAACAGCATTTAAAGAACCTCTGTGGATTCTCTGATAGGTAAGGATATTTAGATAATAGGCTATCTTTTTACCTAGTGAGTAAGGGTTAAGTTTGGAAGTTGCTGTTCTGAAGTGGATTGTTAATAATTGTTAAAGCAATAAATTTGTATAAGAGAAAAGCATAAATATAATAGATGGAATCCAATAAAACTTTGGCTTAGAAACAGCAACAATTTTATTTTTTATCAAGATGTCTATTGTATACAGAATGATTAAAATATAAATACTTATATTGAAGATTTTTAAAGCTTTTCATTGGAAATGCTTTGGACTTTCCTTAAAAGCTCTTCTGTTTTCTTTAAACAGTAAAATTCAGAAATATTCTCCATCTGAATCTGCAAAAGTTTATGATAAAGCAATAAACAGGAAGACAGGAGTTCATTTCCATCCAAAACAAACTCTGGATTTTCTGCGGAGTGATATGGCTAATTCCAAGATCACAGAAGAAGTGAAGAGGAGTATAGTAAAACAGTACTTAGATGTAAGTAAAGTTGCTTTGCAAAAAATCTGAAATCCTTTTGAATGCAGTATAAACGTGAAAGTTTGATACTGATGTGTTAACATTTCAAAATGTTACGTTTCTTATAATCTTATGTGATATACTGATAACTCACCATTTCCTTTCAGAATTTTAGCAGCATTATTTTTCAGTGTCTTCTAATTTAAACACAATTAAAAATAATTTCAACTAAATGATGTTCATCTTTACAGAGTATTTTTTAATTTCTGCTATCCATCTTGTATACCTCTACCATATAATTTGTTCACTTTATCCCTATTTCCATTGTAGGAGCAGAGACTAGATCTAGTGTTTTTACCTTCCCTTCCACCAATTCTTTAAAATATTAACTAGAGATAACTTACATTCTTGGAAACACAAGAAGAAAGCATTTACATATCTACTAGAAAACGAAAATAAAAAGTTCATAGAACAAAACACAAGCTGTCTCCCATTTGTTTTAACTTGTTTATCTTTTGTTGGTCTTTTTTTGTTGTTTTTTTAATGTAGTGTGTTTGATGTCTGTTTTTAAAATTAGAATGTGGGCTGATCTGTTTTGTTGGGCTTTTTTCTAATAGTTCAAGCTCCTTATGGAACATTTGGATCCTGATGAAGAGGAAGAAGATGGAGAGGTGTCAGCTAGCACAAATGCTCGGAACAAAGCAATTACCTCACTGCTTGGAGGAGGCAGTCCTAAAAACAATGCAGCTGAGACAGAGGATGATGAAAGTGATGGGGAGGATAGAGGAGGAGGCACTTCAGGGGTGAGGCGGAGGAGGAGTCAACGTATTTCGCAGCGTATTACGTAAAATTATTTTTATGTGCTTATAAATGTCAGTCTATCATATTAAATGTATACCAAGTAATGTAATCCACATGAAAAAGCATTTTGTAGATAGAGATTCTCTACTTAACAGTTTATACAACTTTTGTAGAAAGTTTAACAGAAAAGACAATAAAAAAACCAAACAACAAAAACAACTACAACAAAAAAACCCCAATAACAACTAGAAAATGAGATTTATCCCTTATAAAAATTTATTAATTTCCCTTTGGAATGTACTGTGTGTTATCCTTTTTATTGTTGCCAAGTTTTTATGTAGCTTTATGATTTGTGTGTATATATAATTTTATATATCAATAAGAGATAAAGACACGGGTACAAATTAAGAGTATGTGGTTTTACAAGGTTATGTTAACCCCTTGGCGCTGGCGGTCACGGTGCGTCTCATTGCCGGCAATGGAATGTTTGCTGGGAAATCCCAACTCCTGGCGTCAAGGGATTAAAAGCAATAAAAGCAATAATTTCACTAAAGTTCTTTTGTGTAACACTTGGTCTTTTTTCCCCCCCAATGTTTTAGTCATTGAGAAAATCAAAACGAAATTCAGACTCTACGGAGTTGGCAGCACAGATGAATGAAAGTGTTGATGTCATGGATGTCATCGCTATTTGCTGTCCAAAGTACAAAGACCGACCACAAATTGCAAGAGTAGTACAGAAAACCAGCAATGGCTTCAGTGTTCAGTGGATGGCAGGCTCCTACAGTGGCTCCTGGACAGAGGCTAAGCGCCGTGATGGCCGCAAACTGGTGCCTTGGGTAGACACTATTAAAGAGTCAGACATTATTTACAAAAAAATTGCTCTAACGAGTGCTAATAAGCTGACTAATAAAGTTGTGCAGACTTTACGATCGTTGTATGCTGCCAAGGATGGAACTTCCAGCTACTGAATTTGTACATGCAGTCAAATTTACAGGAATTGAAATTACAGAAAATCTTGAAATATCAACTTTCTGACAAAAAAAAAAAAAAATCCATTAAATGAAGAGTAAGAATGGAACCTGGGACACAGGAAAAAAGAAGGAAATGTTTAGTAAACATTTATGTGGGAGCTTCCTTCGCTGTTGTGCAGCAGAAACTTCTCAGTTCATTTTTACTCCCACTGTATTATAGTTTAAAAAAAATATGTTTATATCTTGGGAAAAAACCCTTTCTGTTTAAAAAAATAAACAAGTGAATGTTGAAAATTAGTCTGTTAATGTTCTTAATAAAGTGTTCTTGGATTTTAACCTAGCAATGGATGGCTTTCTTTAGCTTAGGCCAGTTTCCAGGGAAACATTGTTTTTCCAGGCTGTAAAGTGGCAGAATATCCTGGATATATAATTTATTCTGTTGAAGAAAGAAAAGCATGCAGTATCTATGACCTATCTGCAGAAGTTTTTGTAAATGTAGATTTTGATGTATTGGGTCACCCTGAAATAATACATGAAAAAAGGGATCCCCAGCAAATCTGGTGGAACAAATACTGCAATAAATTTTTTTACTTCTTTGTTACTTGTCTGTTTCCATTTGACTTTTTTATTGTAAAGATTTGTTTAAATCCATTTATATTATTTTGCAGGCATTTATGTAAAATTTACTATATCAGTGGATTTCAAAACAAGACATAAAATATTGTTTATACACTTTGTATAGACTGACTTCTGAATAATTGGTATCTTTTTTTTTTATCCCTTAAAAGATATAAACACAAGTTAATTGCAGGGTTTTATTGTATCCTGCAATATTTAGTATATGATTCAGCATTGTGCCAAACACATTTTCAAAAGTACATTTTGATATAAAAAGAAACTATAGTTTATTCCTTGTATGCTTCTTTCTAATGCTGTCCAAATTATAATTTATGGTAGTTTAAATTTGGGGAAAGCTGAATGAGTATTCTATTTGGACTTACTGGTTATGTATGCATTTCTCTGGGTTAATATGCAGAGATTTGTGTCAAAAGGAGACAGTTACCAGTATCTAAGGAGTGAATGGGTATGAATTTGAGTAATTATGCTACCTTCCTTCACAAATGAATTTTTTTTAAATGTTTGTATATTAGCCTATTTTTTTTACTAACTGAAAGATGTTTTCACATTTTGTAAATTGAAAAAAATACTTTTGAAAGCTTTTAGAAGCATTTGTTTTTACTACATTGCCAGAAGTCTTTCATAAGCAATTTGCCTTCCTAGATAGTAACAAAAGCAGCCGATTTGCAAACAGAAAAAAATAAAGCAACTAAACTTTTTAGAGGAGTATCAAACCCTGCTGTGTTTTCAAATGTATTTATCTAAAACAAGTGTTCCTCAATAAGTAAATCTTTCTCTTATGTATTTTCTTTTACAAATTTAATTTATGGTTTTTAGTGGAAGTAATAGTAACACTATTCCAAAACATTCTCATGTACATGAAAAAAAACATTAAACTGAATCAATCCCTCCTCAGAATCTAGTTAGTAATTGTTCCCATGGGAAATGCCTTTTTGTTGTATCACCACTGGAATTTTTCTAAACAGAAAAATTTTCTTACCTTTTTGTTTTCACTGTTCATGATGTTTACTTCACTGTACAAAAAAAACCCATCTTGTGCTAAGATAGGTATTGTTAAAGTAGGGAGAAGTACATCAAGCAGAAGACACCCCTGCAACTCTGAAAGCAGGACATTTTTGTAGCAAAAGATGAAATACTATTTCCCAGGGCCTATTTCTTACCTTTTATACTTGGAATTTCATACTTTGAAGGGGAATGTATGGCATGTCTCATTACAAGCAGAAATAGTTGAAAATATTTCACAAGAAAACTCCCAAATGATTAAAACCAAGGATTTCATACAGATGCAGTCTAAAAGGAAATTATTACTAGTCTGTTAGCCATTTCTGATGCTATTTATATTACAGAATCTTGTTTTTAATAGGTAATACAAATGTTTTCTTGATCATAAGCAAATTTTTTCCTGGTCATGTAGCTTTCCCAATGGCAAAGAGTTTTCTTTATTTCTATTTGTTTGGTATTTATTAAAATAAAATTATCAGAAATTATAATTAAATAATAGAAAACTGAAGCATACATGCTCTTGATGGAATCTATTTGCTATAATACAGACTTATAAAATTAACTCTAGATTATTGAGTAAATTGAACAAGATTCTCACTAGTTGATTTGAATTTTCCCATTCTGTACTCCCTAGAGCAATATCTGGGGTTTTTTTGCTTATCAGAAAGAGTCACAGCAAGTAATCTGAAAGGTGGAAGCAGAGTTCATTTTTGAGAAAAATATTTCTGTTAGCTTCATATAACTTGAGCTGATAATTTCCAGAGATATAAAATAGAAAGGCACTGTAATCTGTGCCATGCTCAGTCTCTTGAGTAGCAGTCGCAAGTTTACAAACATGAACCACATTATTGGCAAAACTAGATACCAAGATAATGGTGGGGTTTTTTACATAAAAAAGAAGTGCAGTAATTGCTGGACTAAGAGAATTTTGCTCCTTTATGTTGACATAGCTTTGTGGATATAGATTTTTACATAACTATAATGATTATTGCATTTTTTTCTTACTGCTTTCTTCTTTCAAGTACAAGTTCTGTACATGGAAATTTGTTGCAGCAGCTTACCTAACAGGAATATTGTCAAGCTTTCAGAAGTAACACTACCCATATTGTACTCTAAGAAAACACAGACATTTCCACAATCTAAACAATTACAATATTTTTTTTCCATTTCAGTACTGTCAAATTGCAGAAGAATTCTTGAGTATTTTCATTATGTACAGCTGGAGAGCTCCCAAACAGAGAAGGACCTGGGGATGATGATTGACAGCCGCCTAAACATGAGCCAGCAGTGTGCCCAGGTGGCCAAGAAGGCCAATGCCATCCTGGCCTGCATCAAGCACTGATCCCTGGGGGACACCACTAGTGACTGGCCACCAGCTGGATGTGGCACCAGTCACCACCACTCTCTGGGCTCGGCCCTCCAGCTGGTTCCTAACCCAGCACAGAGTGTTGCAGTCCAAGCCACGAGCTGACAGATTGGCCAGCAGTTTGCTGTGGGGGATGGTTTCAAAGGCCTTGCTGAACATGTCCAGAGAAGGGCAACAAGGATGGTGAAAGGCCTTGCGCACAAGCCCTATGAGGAGAGGCTGAGGGAGCTGGGATTGTTTAGCCTGGAGAAGAGGAGGCTCACGGGAGACCTTATTGCTGTCTACAACTACCTGAAGGGTGGTTGTAGCCAGGAGGGAGTTGGTCTCTTCTCTCTAGCAACCAGCACCAGAACAAGAGGACACAGTCTCAAGCTGCACCAGGGGAAGTTTAGGCTCGAGGTGAGGAGAAAGTTCTTCACCGAGAGAGTCATTAGTCATTGGAATGGGCTGCCCGGGGAGGTGGTGGAGTCACCATCCCTGGAGGTGTTCAAGAGGAGATTGGACATGGCACTTGGTGCCATGGTCTAGTCATGAGGTCTGTGGAGACAGGTTGGACTCGATGATCCTCGAGGTCTCTTCCAACCTTAGTGATACTGCGATAATGTGATACTGATACTGTGATCAGTTGGGGGTCAATCGTCCCAGTTGTGACCCTTCCCACCATCTTGTACATCCCCAGCCTACTTGCTGGTGGGGTGATGTGAGGAGCAGAAAAGGCCTTGACTTTCTGTAAGCACTGCTCAGCAATAATGAAAACATGCCTGAATTATCAACACTGTTTCCAGCACAAATCCGCAAGTTCAATTTGGCCTCTTCCAAAATGAAACTTGCAGGATTTTATCATAGAATGTGCATACAATTCATCAATCCCTTTCTCATTGTGCTCACAATGCTCAAATTTTGCCTGGGGCACCTATAAAGCATCCAGGGAATACATTTTTTCCTTATTCTGAGGGAATTCTTGACAGTCTATGTTCAAACCATCAGACATAACTATGTAGTTTCTAGTTTCTACATGATTCAGCTGTGGTTTCCAAATTAATTTTTTACTTCTCTGTTTTAGGAGGGGTGTGAAGGGCGAGTGTGGAACAGCTATAGCTCAGGCAACCAAATACCAGTGTTATGATTGTACAAGCGTGGCATGCATTTTAGCCATCATCTGTCCAGACAAGGTAGCCTGCAACACTGGAGTTGTGAAAGTATGTTTCCAAATAACTGACTGTGCCAGTTAGTTTGCAAGATAGTGGCAAGTGTTTCTCAGGATTTTAGTGACTTTTTGGGTTGACTTCAAATGAGCTTTTCTCTATAACTTAGTAAAGCTCTGTTGAAAGGTTCATAATTTTGTTTTGAAGACAAATATCCTAGTTCCTAAAAGCAAAAATGATGATTTAGCTGATTTTCACTCCCACCTCCCTAGGGTATTAACTGTTAAACATTTTACAGCCATCAACACCCCTACTCTATGAGCAACTCTGATAAGTACTGGATGCTCCATGGCTAGTGGAATTTTTTCCTGCTTTCAATGTTAAATGATGGCTAGGAAACCCATTCAAATGGGTCACTTCCTTAAATATATTAATTTTAGGAGAGTGCACAGTTATTCATCACAAGGTCTGTATTTCTCCTGTTCCTTTTCACCTTTGTATTTTCTGAATTTACCTTCTTTCTATTTGGTGTGTCTATATATCAGAAAAAAAATGCACACAAATAAATCCTTCTATTATTTTATCTTATTTAAAAATATTCCAATTGAGGATAAGGGTAGTCTTGATGCATTACCTCTTCTGCCTTACATGAAGCTGTGCAATGTGATTTCAGGGTTGTATGTATTCTGTTTGTAGTAGCTATTAATGAATATTTGTTAATTTTTCTTACAAAATTTTGCGAATTTTAGTTCAGACTCTAGCACTTGCCAAGTACATTTTCTTGAAGCCTGTGTATAATCTTTAAAGTATCTTGTTCCAGAGCTAAACACACTCTTTCCATCTTGAGGTGAGTGTGACTGAGGAGCTAGGAAGTACAAAATGCACCTACCTTTCCTTGTATGTTTCTTGTGAATGATTCTTTACTGGCACAGTATTTTTTTAAATAAAACATAGATGCCAGCCCTGTGTATCTTAAGCAGTCTTTTTCAACATAATTTGACATATCTTTAGTGTTGTCTTAGTTGAAATACCTCATCCAGAGCTCTGATAAAGAGACAGACTTCTGCTCAAGATGTATAGCTACAGAGAGCCAATGACTAGTAAGTACCACTTTCTTTATTACTCCAAGTCCCTTAGTAATAAAAATATCATATTAAAGAATAAAGATTATCAAAACAGCATCTTCTTTTGTAGCTTTCTCTTTTTTCTTCTTCCTATGCTATCTCCTTTGTTTTCTTGGGGATTTTGGGTGAATGTTGTCAGTGTCTCTCCATTGTTGGGTTTTGTTGTTTGTTTTTATAACTTCCTGGAAGAAAGTTGGGCTTTTTCTTTCTGGAAGAAATTAATTTGTTTTTTTTTTAAGCTTTCTGACTGAAGCTACCAAAGAAACCAAAACCAAAACCATATAATAAGATGTCAAATGTGTGGAATTAAATAAAAAATATAGGAAAAAAATACTTCAGTCATTCTTATAAAAAGGATACAGAAATTTAAGTTTCTAACTTTATGTATTTGATTTGACCCAATAAAATACTCCTATACTGTGAAATTTCAGTATCTTGGAGTCACACAGAAATGTTTCACTACAAAACTGCTAAAGAAAATTTAATTTTCTTCAGGTAGATCTCCAAAAAACGTGGTAAATAAAAATTGCTGTTCTTGTGATACTTGAGCTGTTCTAAACAATGGGTAGTAGTCAACCCTTCTTTTTAAAATACTTTTTCTCCATTTCTCTTTTTTCATTATATCATTCTAATTATACATTAGATTATATTGCCCACATTTTCTTCCTCTGTATCTCCATTTTTTTTTTTAAACTAATTGATATTTCCATCTTTCTGCAACTGATCTGTTTCATAGCATATTCTATTTGGCTTATGTGCAGAGCCTTCTGGTTAACAAGCAGACCGATAAATCAGAAGTTCTCTCATGAAAGCAGGATTGCATGCTAGTATTAATTTTTGCTCTTCCTCTGTGTGTCTTTGCATCAGACGCTTGGAAAAAGAAAGAGATGATCTCTTACCATGGATGACACTTTCAAAGAGTACAGTAAAACTGAATTTGGAATTAGCCCTTCCAGTCCAAGGTTAAGACAATTCCAAGCTTCTGTGTTACACTGCTGTTTTCATAAATAGACAATGTCTGTTAATTTTTCTAGTAGGATCAATGGTATATTTGTTCTCACTGAGAATTATGCTGATGGTGGCTTTGCCAGAAGTGTTCTTCTTTTGCTTTCATCTTGTAGCCAGAGGCAATACACAACCTCTGCCAAGCCTTTTAGAGATCTTCCGAAACTTACTTGCTAGTTTTCCTGTTATGAGTCAGAAGAGGTGTCTATATTCATCTTAGCATCCAGATATGTTCCTACTAAGTCTAGATCTCCCATTGTTCATGGGATAGCAGAGGAAAATCCAATTATATACAATTATAGAACTATAGAATCATATCAAATGGAAAAGACCTCAAACTATCAACCTAAGACCACCATGGCCATTAAACCATGTCCCAAAGTGCCATGTCTACATGTTTTATGAACACCTCCAGGGACAGTGACTCCACCACCTTCCTGGGCAGCCTGTTACAATGCCTGACCACTCTTGCAGCAAAGAATTTTTTCCTAATATACAATCTAAACCTCCCTTGGTGCAATTTCAGGCCATTTCCTCTCATCCAATCACCTCATACTAGGGAGAAGAGACCAATCCCACCTCACTCCAACCTCTTTTCAGGGAGTTGTAGAGAGCAATGAAGTCTCCCCTCAGCCTTCTCTTCTCCAGACTAAACAACCACAGGTCCCTCAGCTGCTCCTCACTAGCCCTGTTCTCCAGATCCTTCACCAGCTTCCTTGCTTTTCTCTGGACCTGCTCCATCCCCTCCATTTCCTTCTTGGAATGAGGGCCCCAAAACTGAACACAGGATTCAAGGTGCAGCCTCACCAGTGCCTAGTACAGGGGCACGATCACTTCCCTACTGCTGGCCACACTATTCCTGATCCAGGCCAGGATGCTGGTGGCTTTCTTGGCCACAATGCTGGCTCATGTTCAGCTGGTTGTCGACCAGTTCCCCCAGGTCCCTTTCTGCCTGGCTGCTCTCCAGCCACTCTGTCCCCAGGCTGTAGAACCCAGCACTTAGACTTGTTAAATCTCATGCCGTTGGACTCTGCACATCTATCCAGCCTGTCAAGGTCCCTCTGCAGAGTCCTATCCTCTAAGAGATCAACAGGTCAACCAGTGCCCCCAGGTTCTTTTCTGTTGGGCAGCATTCTAGACACTTTTCCCCAAAACCTGGAGCATTGCATGGGGTTGCTGTGACCCAAGTGCAGGACACAGCACTTGGCCTTGTTAAACCTCATACAATTTACTGCGGCCCATTGATCCAGCCTGGCCAGATCCCTTTGCAAAGACTTCCTGCCCTCAAGCAGATCAACACTCCCACCCAATTTAGTGTCATATGCAAACTTACTGAAGGTGCAATCAATCCCCTCATTCAGATCATTAATAAAGATATTAAAGAGAACTGGCACCAAAATTGAGCCCTGGGGAACCCCACTGGTGACCAGCCACCAACTAGATTTAACTCCTTTCCCCACCACTCTGTGGGCCCAGCCATCCAACAAGTTCTTAACCCAGCAAAGCCTCCACCCACCCAAGCCATGAGCTGCCAGTTTCTCCAGGAGGATGCTGTGGGAAATGGTGTTAAAGGTTTTACCAAAGTCCAGGTGGACAACATCCACAGCCTTTCCCTCATGCACCAAGTGGGTCACTGTCATAGAAGGAGATCAGGTTGGTTAAGCAGACCTGCCCTTCATGAACCCATGCTGACTGGGTCTGATTCCCTGGTTGCCCTGCACATGCTGCATAATGACACTCAGGATGATCTGCTCCATGACCTGCAAGCAGACCAGAGTCGTCTTGTACCACCACAGTTGGGGGCTAGCCACAGCAGGAAGGTGAGCGGTGGCTCCCGCAATCTAAGAAGGTGAGTGGTGGCTTTAGCTGAAAGCTGCTCCCGAGGCTCAGGTAGTGAGTAATGGCTTTGGCCGGAAAAGCCACTCTGTAGCCCAAGGGATGGCGACAGCTTTGATCTGTACTGTGGTGAAAGAGGTGACGGCGGCTCTGTTGTTCCATATACCAGATGACATCAGCAGTGGTTGTTACCGCTCCCCTGATTTTTGGATGCATTCCAAAAATGGCACCTAGCACCTGGCTCCACCTCTCCTCACAGTGGGTTGCAGTGCAGCCACTCCCTCTCCAGGGGGAGGGCTGTGTAGCCAGATGCCACCATGCCTTGGTACACTATCGCTCATGTGTGTGGAGCAGAGTGCCTGTGAGTGGTGTGCATCAGTGTAGCTTGGGGCCACAACTGGAAGTGGTCAGCACCAGGCTTGGGAAAGGTCCATGCAGTGTTTTGGATGTCTCAGTGTGCTGTTTCCTGGAGGGGTGGAAAGAAGTCGAAGAGCCTGATTATTCTGATTTGGTTGCCCCAGGGGGTGGAAGGGCTGGAGCGAATGGAGGACTGCTTCCTGACGCAGCTGTTAAGTGAGCCTACCAGGGGACAGGCTCTGCTTGACCTGCTGTTCTCCAATAGGGAAGGGCTGGTGGGAGATGTGACCGTGGGAGGCTGCCTAGGGTGCAGTGACCACGAGATAGTGAAGTTTTCAATATGCAGGGAGATAGGGAGGAGCACCAACAGAACCTTCACCTTGGACTTCCGGAGGGCAAACTTCAGCCTCTTTAAGAAACTTATTTGTAAAGTTCCTTGGGTACCAACCCTCATGAATCAAGGGGTCCAGGAGGGTTGGACCTACTTCAAACAGGAGCTCTTGAAGGCACAGGAACTGGCGGTTCCCATGTGCCGAAAGATGAGCCGGCGGGGAAGGCGACTGGCCTGGATGAGCAAGCAGCTCCTGGAGGATTTAAGGGAAAAAAAGAGGCTGTATCAACTTTGGAAGGAGGGGAAGGCTTCTCGAGGTATGTTCAAGGAAGTGGTTAGATTATGTAGAAATAAAATTAGAGAGGCAAAGGCCCAGTTGGAACTGAAACTGGCCACCTCTGTGAAAGACAATAAAAAGCATTTTTACAAATATATCAACACTAAAAAGAAGAGCAAGAAGAACCTCCTCTCCTTACTGGAATATGGTGGGTTGAAAGGAAAGGCTCCGCTTTCCCTCCCCCACCAAGAAAGATACCACGGCTAACTCAGTAATTAGAAAAAGCAGACTATGTATTCACAAGCATGTATAGGAAGCAGATTACATGTAACACCACAAATACAGGGATTTTACAATATACACAGGAATATACAGCAAATGAACTCAACCAGAAACCAGACCCCCCACAGAGGGGGCTTCCCCCTGTGCCCCCTTCACCCCTCTACATCCCTTCTCCCCCAAAGAGGTAGAAAAGAGACAAGGATGGTTAGCAGGGCAGGGGAAAAAAACAAAAACAGAGGCCTGGCACAGGAGAGTTAGTTAGTTTTTATCTCTTGGCAAGAAGCTCAGAAGTGATCCAGCTGAAAGGGACAGCGAAGAAAGGAAGACTGAGAGAAATGCTCAGCTGTGCGGGGTCCAATCTCACCTCCCACCTTACTTGGCCAATGAAATTCATTAGGAATACCAAAACATTTTATAAACATTTAGCCAGTGTGCCCCTTCCTTAAAGGCACAGCCTCAAACGGTCACAGTCCACCCCTTCTAAACAATTTCATTGGTCGTTCGTATTGTCCATCCAATCAGAAAAAATATTTACAATTCGTGAGTAAAGTTCATAGTCCATTCCGGCTATACTCAGATGTAGACGATTCAGAAGTCAAAAAAAGTAAGGAAATAAGAAAATGGAAAACAGTTTGTCTCTCTGCAGACGAAATGAAGAAAAGGGAAACAGGAACACAGGGACTCTTAGTTGACTCAGGGCTCTCAGGGTTCTCAGGCTTCGTGCACCGTAGATTCCTCAGGGATTCTTCCTTTGGGCATGACGTAGATGTACATCAGCCTGAAATTAAACTCTTTCAGCTAAGGTTAAATTTCTTTGTGGAATACACTGAATTTCACCATTCTCCTGCATTACCCAATAAGTGTGACCCGGACCTTCTGCTGAAACCACCCCTCGGACAGGTTTAGCCTCTCCTGAGGGCGAAAATACCCAAACAGTTTCACCTAACAGATTCTGTTCTCTAACAACAGCTCTATCACCTTCTACATTCTGTAGCAGATCTGAATGTGCCGGTCCAGCTCAGTTCACCAAACCAAAAGAAATATGCTTTGTTCACAGACGGTTCCTGACGTCTCGTCGGAAACAAGTGAAGGTGGAAGTCTGCTGTGTGGAGTCCAACACGCCGAGTTGCAGAGGCAAAGGATGGAGAAGGAGAATCCAGTCAGTTTGCAGAGGTAAAAGCTGTCCAGCTAGCTCTCGACGTAGCTGAACGGGAGAGATGGCCAAAGCTTTATCTCTACACCGACTCATGGATGGTAGCAAATGCTCTATGGGGTTGGCTAAAGAACTGGAAAAAGAAAGGCTGGCAGAGGAAAGGAAAACCCATTTGGGCAGCTGAACTGTGGCAAAACATTGCCGATCGAGTCGAGAGAATTCCAGTGAAAGTGAGACACATTGATGCTCACATTCCTAAGAGCAAAGCTACTGAGGGACAGCAGCACAACCATCAGGCAGATTTAGCTGCAAGAGTTTCTCAAGTAGACAAGGACTCTGATCTTGATCTCGACTGGAAGCACCGAGGTGAGATATTCTTAGCTGGATGGGCTCACGATTCATCAGGACATCAAGGCAGAGATGCAACATACCAGTGGGCTCGTGACAGATCCATAGACATTTCCATGGATGCCATCACACAAGTCATCCATGACTGTGACATTTGTGCTGCTATTAAGCAGGCAAAGCGAATCAAGCCCTTGTGGTATGGTGACAGATGGTCCAAGTACAGATATGGTGAAGCCTGGCAGATTGACTACATCACTCTACCACGTTCTTGTTCTGGTAAGCAATACGTACTTACTATGGTAGAGGCGAACACTGGATGGCTGGAAACTTATGCAGTTCCACGTGCAACTGCACGCAACACCATTCTCGGTCTGGAGAGACAGATCCTGTGGAGACATGGAATTCCAGAGAGGATTGAGTCAGACAACGGAACTCACTTCAAGAACAACCTTGTAAAGAGCTGGGCAAAAGAGCACGGTATTGAGTGGATATTCCATATTCCTTACTATGCACCAGCTGCAGGGAAGATTGAACGCTACAACGCTTTGTTGAAGACCACTCTCAAAGCCATGGGAGGTGGATCTTTGAAAAACTGGGAAAAGCATTTAGCACAAGCAACCTGGCTGGTGAATAGTAGAGGTTCAGTGAACCGTGCTGGACCGGCACATTCAGATCTGCTACAGAAAGTAGAAGGTGATAGAGTTCCTGTTGTTAGAGAAAAGAATCTGTTAGGCAAAACTGTTTGGGTATTTTCGCCCTCAGGAGAGGCTAAACCTGTCCGAGGGGTGGTTTCAGCAGAAGGTCCTAGTCACACTTATTGGGTAATGCAGGAGAATGGTGAAATTCAGTGTATTCCACAAAGAGATTTAACTTTAGCTGACAGAGTTTAATTTCAGACTGTTGTACAGCTACAACGCATCCAAAGGAAGAGTCCCTGAGGAATCTATGGTGCACGAACCCTGAGAACCCTGAGTCAACTGAGAGTCCCTGAGTCCCTGGTTCCCTTTTCTTCGCTTCGTCGGCAGAGAGACAAACTGTTTTCCATTTTCTTGATTTTGGATTTTCTTGGACTTCTGAATCATCTACATCTGAGTATAGCCGGAATGGACTATGAACTTGACTTACAAACTGTAAATATTGTTCTAGATTGGATGGACAGTACGAACAGCCAATGAAATTGTATCACAGTATCACAGTATCACAGTAACTAAGGTTGGAAGAGACCCCAGGGATCATCAAGTCCAACCTGTTCCAACAGACCTCACAACTAGACCATGGCACCAAGTGCCACGTCCAATCTCCCCTTGAACACCTCCAGGGACGGCGACTCCACCACCTCCCTGGGCAGCCCATTCCAATGACGAATGACTCGCTCAGTGAAGAACTTTCTCCTCACCTCGAGCCTAAACCTCCCCTGGCACAGCTTGAGACTGTGTCCCCTTGTTCTGGTGCTGGTTGCCTGGGAGAAGAGACCAACCCCCTCCTGTCTACAACCACCTTTCAGGTAGTTGTAGAGGGCAATGAGGTCACCCCTGAGCCTCCTCTTCTCCAGGTTAAACAATCCCAGCTCCCTCAGCCTCTCCTCATAGGGCTTGTACTCAAGGCCTCTCACCAGCCTTGTTGCCCTTCTCTGGACACGTTCAAGTGTCTCGATGTCCTTCCTAAACTGAGGGGCCCAGAACTGGACACAGTACTCAAGGTGCGGCCTAACCAATGCAGAGTACAGGGGCACAATGACCTCCCTGCTCCTGCTGGCTACACTATTCCTAATACAGGCCAGGATGCCATTGGCCCTCTTAGCCACCTGGGCACACTGCTGGCTCATGTTTAGGCAGGTGTCAATCAGCACCCCCAGGTCCCTCTCTGTTTGGCAACTCTCCAGCCACTCTGACCCCAGCCTGTAGCTCTGCATGGGGTTGCCGTGGCCAAAGTGCAGCACCCGGCACTTGGACTTACATATAGAATACATAGAATAGAATACATAGAATACATAGAATAAACCAGGTTGGAAGAGACCTTCAAGATCATCGCGTCCAACCCATCAACCAATCCAACACCACCCAAACAACTAACCCACGGCACCAAGCACCCCGTCAAGTCTTCTCCTAAAAACCTCCAGTGATGGTGACTCCACCACCTCCCCAGGCAGCCCATTCCAATGTGCAATCACTCTTTCTGTATAGAACTTTTTTCTAACATCCAGCCTGAACCTCCCCTGGCGCAGCCTGAGACTGTGTCCTCTTGTTCTGGTACTGGCCGCCTGGGAGAAGAGACCAACATCCGTCTGTCTACAACCTCCCTTCAGGTAGTTGTAGAGAGTAATAAGGTCACCCCTGAGTCTCCTCTTCTCCAGGCTAAGCAACCCCAGCTCCCTCAGCCTCTCCTCGTAGGGCTTATGTTCCAAACCCCTCACCAACTTTGTTGCTCTTCTCTGGACTCGTTCCAGCAAGTCAACATCCTTCCTAAACTGAGGGGCCCAGAACTGGACACAGTACTCGAGGTGCGGCCTAACCAGTGCAGTGTACAGGGGCAGAATGACCTCCCTGCTCCTGCTGGCCACACTGTTCCTGATGCAGGCCAGGATGCCATTGGCCCTCTTAGCTGCCTGGGCACACTGCAGGCTCATGTTCAGTCTACCGTCGACTAGCACCCCCAGGTCCCTCTCAGCCTGACTGCTCTCCAGCCACTCTGACCCCAGCCTGTAGCTCTGCATGGGGTTGCTGTGGCCAATGTGCAGAACCCGGCACTTGGATGTGTTAAATCTCATGCCGTTGGACTCTGCCCATCTGCCCAGCCTGTCGAGGTCCCTCTGCAGAGCCTCTCTACCCTCCAGCAGATCAACTCCTGCCCCCAGCTTGGTGTCGTCAGCAAATTTACTGATGATGGACTCGATGCCCTCGTCCAGATCATCAATAAAGATGTTAAAGAGCATGGGGCCCAGCACTGATCCCTGGGGCACACCACTGGTGACTGGCTGCCAGCTGGATGTGGCACCATTCACCACCACTCTCTAGGCTCGGCCCTCCAGCCAGTTCCTAACCCATCTCAGTGTGCTCCCATCCAAGCCATGGGCTGACAGCTTGGCCAGGAGTTTGCTATGGGGAACGGTGTCAAAGGCCTTGCTGAGGTCCAGGTAGACTACATCCACAGGCCTCCCCACATCCACCAGGCAGGTCACCTGATCATAGAAGGAGATCAGGTTGGAGAGGCAGGACCTGCCCTTCCTAAACCCATGCTGGCTGGGCCTGATCCCTTGGCCATCCTCTAAGTGTTGTGTGATTGCACTCAGGATGACCTGCTCCATAATCTTTCCTGGCACTGAGGTCAGGCTGACAGGCCTGTAATTCCCTGGCTCATCCAACCGGCCCTTCTTGTGGATGGGTACCACGTTGGCCAGCTTCCAGTCATCTGGGATCTCTCCAGTGAGCCAGGACTGATGAAAAATCATGGAGAGTGGCTTGGCCAGCTCATCTGCCAGCTCTCTCAGCACCCTAGGATGGATCCCATCTGGTCCCATGGACTTGTGGGGGTCTAAGCTGCTGAGGAGAGCTCCTATCACTTGCTCATGGAACACAGGGAAACCATGCAGCTCCCTGGCTCCCTCTGCCAGCTCTGCAGGCCAGCTGTCTGGTAGACGTTCTTTCCAGCTAGTAAAAACTGAGGTAAAGAAGGTGTTAAGTACCTCTGCCTTTTCCTCATCCTGTGTTACAACATTTCCTTCCATGTCAACCAAGGAGTGGAGGTTGTCCCTGCCCTTCCTCTTGCTATTAATATATTTATAGAAGGACTTTTTGTTGTCCTTCACATCAGAGGCCAGTTTAAGTTCCAAATGTGCTTTTGCCTCCCTAATTTTCCTCCTACATGCCCTAGCAACCTCTTTAAACATTCCATGGGTTGCCTCACCTTTCTTCCAAAGATTATACACCCTCTTTTTTTCCCTTAGTTCTATTAAAAGTTCATTACACAACCAGGCTGGCCGTCTGCCCCGGCGGCTCCTCTTCCGGCACACTGGCACAGCCTGCTCCTGAGCCTTCATCAGCTCTTTCTTGAAGCAGGTCCAGCCCTCCTGGACCCCTTTATTTTTAAGGGCTTTCTCCCAAGGAACCCTCTGAATTATTTCCTTGAGCAACCTGAAGTCCGCCCTCCGGAAGTCCAGAGTGGAGGTCTTCTTGCTTATTAAATGCCATCCCATTGGACTCTGCCCATCTGTCCAGTCGGTTAAGGCCCCTCTGCAGAGCCTTTCCACCCTCTAAATGACTAGCATCTCTTCCCAACTTGGTGTCATCTGCAAACTTGCTGATGACTGACTCAACCCCCTCATCCAGATCATCAATGAAGATGCTAAAGAGGATGGGGCCCAGCACTGATCCCTGGGGTACGCCACTGGTGACTGGTCGCCAGCTGGATGTGGCACCATTCACCACCACTCTCTGGGCTCGGCCCTCCAGCCAGTTCCTAACCCAGCACAGAGTGTTGCGGTCCAAACCACGAGCTGACAGCTTAGCCAGCAGTTTACTGTGGGGGACGGTGTCAAAGGCCTTGCTGAAGTCCAGGTAGACTACATCCACAGGCCTCCCCACATCCACCAGACGGGTCACCTGATCATAGAAGGAGATCAGGTTGGAGAGGCAGGACCTGCCCTTCCTAAATCCATGTTGGCTGGACCTGAGCCCTTGGCCATCCTTCAGGTGCACAGTTATTGTCTCCAGGATAATCTGCTCCATCACTTTCCCTGGCACTGAGGTCAGGCTGACTGGCCTGTAGTTTCCAGGTTCCTCCATCCGTCCCTTCTTGTGGATGGGCACCACATTGGCCAGTTTCCAGTCATCTGGCACCTCTCCAGTGAGCCAGGACTGGAGGAAAATGATGGAGAGTGGCTTGGCCAGCTCATCTGCCAGCTCTCTTAGCACCCTAGGATGGATCCCATCCAGTCCCATGGACTTGTGGGTGTCCAAGTGGCTCAGCAGGTCCCGAACTAATTCCTCATGGATTTCTGGGGCATTACACTGCTCCCCGACCCTATTACCCAGCTCAGGAGGCCACTCATCCTGGACTCCTACCTTGCTGTTAAACATCGAGGCAAAGAAGGCGTTCAGGATCTCAGCCTTTTCCTCATCTTCGGTCACGGTGTTCCCCTCCAGGTCCAGTAAGGAGTGGAGGTTCTTCTTGCCCTTCTTTTTAGCATTGATATATTTGTAAAATTGCTTTTTATTGTCTTTCACAGAGGTGGCCAGTTTCAGTTCCAACTGGGCCTTTGCCTCTCTAATTTTATTCCTACATTATCTATCCACTTCCTTGAACATACCTCGAGAAGCCTTCCCCTCCTTCCAAAGGTGATACAGCCTCTTTTTTCCCTTAAATCCTTCAGGAGCTGCTTGTCCATCCAGGCTGGTCGCCTTCCCCGCCGGCTCATCTTTCGGCACATGGGGACCGCCAGTTCCTGTGCCTTCAAGAGCTCCTGTTTGAAGTAGGTCCAACCCTCCTGGACCCCTCGGTTCATGAGGGTTGGTACCCAGGGAACTTTACAAATAAGTTACTTTACAAATAAGTTTCTTAAAGAGGCTGAAGTTTGCCCTCCGGAAGTCCAAGGTGAAGGTTCTGTTGGTACTCCTCCCTATTTCCCTGCATATTGAAAACTTCACTATCTCGTGGTCACTGCACCCTAGGCAGCCTCCCACGGTCACATCCCCCACCAGCCCTTCCCTATTGGAGAGCAGCAAGTCAAGCAGAGCCTGTCCCCTGGTAGGCTCACTTAACAGCTGCGTCAGGAAGCAATCCTCTATCCGCTCCAGGAATCTTCTGGACTGCCTTCTCTCTGCTGAATTAAGTTCCCAAGTTAAGTTGTTTAGAAAGGGGTGGACTGTGGTCATTTGAGGCTGTGCCTTTAAGAACAAACACTGCTGGAACACACTGGCTAATGTTTTCAGTACTAGAACCAAAACATTCTGATATTCTAAAAGAATTTCATTGGTTGATAAACAAAAATGCAGCTTTAGATTGTAGAGCAGTTGGAATTTTTTTTTTTTCCTTAGTTCAGTTTGGTTTGGGAGTTGGGGGAGTTTGGGGGGAGTTTCAGCCTGTTCTCCCTGCCTGCTTCTTCTGCGAACTGCTGGAGTTGGCCTTCAGATAAGCAAAAACTAATCCTGCATGGGCTTTTGAAGCTTACTAACAACTCTTTTCCTTAGTAACTCGCCTTTCTCTCTCTCTAACCCCTTTTTGGGGAAAAAGGGAGGTAGTGGGGGAGAGAGGGGGTTCCAAGGAGGGGATCCCTCCCTCGGGGAGGGATTTTTGTCGTGTTATTTCTCTTTGCTGTGTATTTCTGTGTATATATTGTAAATACCTGTATATATTGTGTTATATATAACCTGCTTTCCATATATGCTTGTAAATACATAGCTTGCTCTTTCGACTGGTCTATTTGTTGTTTCTTACTCTGTGGAGGAGGGAGAGCTAAGCCCTCTCTCAACCTACCACATATTGCTATCCCGGGTTCTGCCACTTTGCAGTTCCCTCAGTCTCCTGAAAAGATTAGAAGTTGGTTGACCATTTGTGGTAGGTTGAGAGAGGGCTTAGCCTCTGCAACTCGGCATATTGGACTCCACACGGCAGACTTCCACCTTCGCTTGTTCCCGACAAGACGACAGGAACCGTCTGTGAACAAAGCATACTTCTTCTCATCATCTGAAAGGTCATTGTAAGGAGGAGCTTCCTCAGCACGAGTTACTCTCCCCTCTGCAGGTTTTGTACAGTTGGTATGTGGAACCCACCACATTCTTGGCGAGCCAGGCAGGAGGGGAGTTTGTTATTGTGCATTCTGCAGATCGGATTGCAAAAGATAAGAGAGTTTAAATTTAGTTCTGGGCGTCGTTCTGGTTCTCTGGCAGTTTGGGCTCAAAGTGTTGTTGTTGTTGGGGCGATTGTGTGAGTTCTCGTGGATTGCCGGGGGACACTTGGTGCGTGGCCGGTGGCACGGAGCCCCTCCTGCTATTTTAAGCAGGGGTGGCTCTTAACCATCGGAACTGGGGCATCGCTTGAGAATACGGGACCTGCCCTCCTCCACCTTTACTCTCTGCGGAGTGGCAGAAGCGACGGGGGGTGAAGTGGGGGAAGGGGCAGCAGCCAGCAGATCAAAGTCGTGTCCGTTCTCACAGCGGGGTAGGGCCAGCCGCGGCGGAGCGGGCGAGCCCGGCTCCCGATACCCAAGAAGGGCCAACGGGAACTCAGTTCGAAAGCTGTTCTCAAGGGCCCTGGGGACGCGTTTATGGCTTTCTCTGGAGGAGCCGTTTGAATGCCCGAGGGGTGGAGGCGATTTTGATTCTGTACCGCGGCGGTAGAGGTGGCTGGAGCCCTGCTGTATGCTTGGGTTGCGGCGCCGGAGGGCCGGGCCGTGCGCTCGGAGCGGTGAACGGTGGTTCAGGCCGTCCTGCTCGGGCTGTGGCGGTGGCGGGTCCGGCCGTGCGCCTGGGTCGGCGACGGCGGCCCGGCCGTGCACTCGGGCTGCGGCGGCTGAGGGCCGAGCCGTGCGCTCGGAGCGGCGGCAGCGGCTCGGGCCGTGCACTCGGAGCAGTGGCGGGGCCAGCCCTGTTCTCTTCCCCGACGTTTTCGGACGAGTTCCGAAAATGGCGCCTAGCACCTGGCTCCACCTCCCTTCTTCTCAGCAGTTTGTGGAGCATCCCCTCCCTCTCCCAGGGTGGGGCTGTGTACTTGGAGCTGCCACATCTGCGGTATGCGAACGCCCAGTGGAGGGGCGGTGTACCTGTGGCATGCGTCTGTGGAGCCTCGGGCCGCGGCTGGAAGCGGTCAGCACTGGGCTTGGGATAGGTCCGTGCGGTGTTGAGAGAGGCTCAGCGTGCTGTTTTCCTGGAGGGGTGGAGAAGCAGCAGAGCTTGATTGTTCTGACTGGCTTGCCCCAGGGGTGGAAATATGCCGCTGAGTAGATAGAGATGGGAATGAAGGTTTGGTTGAGAAGTTGTGAGGTTCTTTCCAGGTGACCAGGATGTCCAACGGATCCATGAAGAGCTTGCACTGCAGAAGAGTGAACTCTGCATCGCGGGAGGTTCCATTAGATGAGAGGAGAAGGACTGGAATGGACTGACACTTGAGCTTGAAGGAAAGACTGTTTGAGTGGACGCCCAGATGAAGATGTGGACTTCGCCGGACATGTCATCAGAAGATTTCTGATTTGATGATGTGTTTAGGTGCAAAGATTACGGTATGAAATAAGGGGTGGCGTGTTGCAGTTTGAGCTGGGTGCCCCCCTGGTGTGTTCACTTCCTGTGTCCAGAAGTCCAGCCCAGAGGGGTGGGCACAGGAAATTGTGTATTTCCTACCATAATTCTTTGCACCACTATAAGATCCAGTGCAGGGTCTAGCACCGTCTCTTTTCTTCCTCCTCCGCCAGCCGGTAACTGGGGGAGATGTCTGCTGGCTTTGGGCCTGGTTAGGCCCAAGGCCACGGGGGGATGGGCAGTCTCAGGCCTGGCCAGCTGAGACTAGCCCAGCAGAGGGAGGGGGAAGAAGGAGCCCTGAGGGTCTCGGGTGTACCCTCAGGTGGGAATGGGATGCCTCTGGGTTTGCTATGGGATCTTTCATTGTCACTGCGCTTTGGGTTCTCTGTAAAATTCACTGCTTTCTATTTAAACTTTCATCACTTTTGCAATCCATTTGTCTGAGTGTTTTATTCCTGCCCGTGGTGGGGAGAGAGGGGGCTGCCTCAACCCAGCACAGCAGGTTATATATAACACAATATATACAGGTATTTACAATATATACACAGAAATACACAGCAAAGAGAAATAACACGACAAAAATCCCTCCCCGAGGGAGGGATCCCCTCCTTGGAACCCCCTCTCTCCCCCACTACCTCCCTTTTTCCCCAAAAAGGGGTTAGAGAGAGAGAAAGGCGAGTTACTAAGGAAAAGAGTTGTTAGTAAGCTTCAAAAGCCCATGCAGGATTAGTGTTTGCTTATCTGAAGGCCAACTCCAGCAGTTCGCAGAAGAAGCAGGCAGGGAGAACAGGCTGAAACTCCCCCCAACTCCCCAAACCGAACTGAACTGAGGAAAAAAAAAAATCCAACTGCTTCACAATCTAAAGCTGCATTTTTGTTTATCAACCAATGAAATTCGTTTAGAATATCAGAATGTTTTGGTTCTAGTACCGAAAACATTAGCCAGTGTGTTCCAGCAGTGTTTGTTCTTAAAGGCACAGCCTCAAACGACCACAGCTACCATCCATGAGTCGGTGTAGAGATAGAGCTTTGGCCATCTCTCACGTTCAGCTACGTCAAGAGCTAGCTGGACAGCTTTTACCTCTGCAAACTGACTGGATTCTCCTTCTCCATCCTTCACCTCTGCAACTCGGCGTGTTGGACTCCACACTGCAGACTTCCACCTTTGCTTGTTCCCGACGAGACGACAGGAACCGTCTGTGAACAAAGCATACTTCTTCTCATCATCTGAAAGGTCATTGTAAGGAGGAGCTTCCTCAGCACGAGTTACTCTCCCCTCTGCAGGTTTTGTACAGTTGGTATCTTCAGGCCAACTTGAGATCACCTCCACCAGACCAGGTCTTTCAAGATTTCCCATTCGAGCTCTTTGTGTTATCAGAGCCATCCACTTAGACCAGGTGGAATCTGTGCCATGATGTGGTGTGGAACCCTTGCCTTTGAACATCCAATTCAAAACTGGTAATCGGGGAGCTAAGAGAAGTTGTGATTCAGTTCCAATCACTTCAGAAGCTGCTTTCACTCCTTCATAGGCAGCTAGAATCTCTTTCTCTGTTGGAGTGTAATTAGCCTCTGAACCTCTGTAACCTCGACTCCAGAAACCAAGAGGTCGTCCACACGTCTCACCTGGAGCTTTTTGCCACAAGCACCAGGTTGGACCATTGTCACCTGCAGCCGTGTACAAAATGTTCTTAATGTCTGGAGCATCTCAGACAGATCCCAGTCCCACTGCTTGAACTACCTCTTGCTTTATCTGGTCAAAGGCTGCTTGTTGTTCTGGTCCCCAGTGGAAACTGTTCCTCTTTCGAGTCACATCATACAGAGGTGTGCTGGGTTGAGGCAGCCCCCCCTCTACCCACCACGGGCAGGAATAAAAACACTCAGACAAACGGATTGCAAAAGTGATGAAAGTTTAAATAGAAAGCAGTGAATGTTACAGAAAACCCAAAGCGCAGTGACAAAGAAAGATCCCAAAGCAAACCCAGAGGCATCCCATCCCCACCTGAGGGTACACCCGAGACCCTCAGGGCTCCTTCTTCCCCCTCCCTCTGCTGGGCTAGTCTCAGCTGGCCAGGCCTGAGACTGCCCATCCCCCCGTGGCCTTGGGCCTAGCCAGGCCCAAAGCCAGCAGACATCTCCCCCAGTTACCGGCTGGCGGAGGAGGAAGAAAAGAGAAAGTGCTAGACCCCGCACTGGATCTTATAGTGGTGCAAAGAATTATGGTAGGAAATACACACAATTTCCTGTGTCCATCCTTCTGGGATGGACTTCTGGACACAGGAAGTGAACACACCAGGGGGGCACCCAGCTCAAACTACAACAAGAGGTTTCACAATCTGACTGTATCCAGGGATGTGTAGTCTCCAAAATCCCACTATCCCCAAGAAATGTAGAGTTTCTTGCTTGTTTGTGGGATTTGCCATGGTAGAGACTCTATTTACCACATCCACTGGAATGTGTCGGCGTCCATCCTGCCACTGAACTCCCAGAAACTGGATCTCTGTGGTAGGTCCTTTCACCTTGTCTCTCTTGATGGCAAAACCTGCATTCAGAAGAATGTCCATGATTTTGTTACCTTTCTCAAAGACTTCCTCAGCAGTTTTACCCCAGATGATGATATCATCGATGAACTGGATGTGTTCTGGAGCACCACCTTCCTCCAGAGCATCATGGATTACTGCATGACAGATGGTTGAGCTGTGGATCCAGCCCATTGGCAGTCTGTTGAAAGTGTACTGGATTCCTCTCCAGGTGAAAGCAAACTGAGGCCTGCATTCCTCTGCTATGGGAATAGAGAAGAATGCATTAGCAATGTCTACAGTAGCATACCATTTGGCCTCTTTGGATTCCAGCTCATACTGGAGTTCCATCATGTCTGGTACTGCTGCACTCATAGGTGGAGTTACTTCATTCAGGGCTCTGCAGTCCACTGTCAGACGCCAGTCTCCATTCGGCTTTCGCACAGGCCCCACTGGACTGTTGAAAGGTGAATGAGTTTTGCTGATGACTTTCTGACTCTCCAACTGACGAATCAGATTCTGAATGGGCAACAAAGAGTCACGGTTGGTTCTGTATTGTCTGTGATGCACAGTCTGAGAAGCAACCGGCAACTTAATGTCCTGAATCTTGTGTTGTCCCACAACTGCAGAGTCATCAGAAAGCTCAGGTCTAGCAGACAGTTTCAGCTTTTGTCCATCAATTTCTACAGAAGCTACTCCAAAAGCCCATTTGTAACCTTTAGGGTCTTCGAAACGCCCTTCTCTCAGAAAGTCAATTCCCAAAATACAAGGTGCATCAGGTCCGGTCACAACTGTATGCTTCTTCCACTGCTTACCAGTTAAACTTATATTAACCTCTACCTTACTTAACTCTTGAGATCCACCAGTGACTCCCAGAATAGTTATGGACTCTGATCCCTGATAATTTGATGGCAATATGGTGCACTGAGCTCCTGTGTCAACCAAGGCCCTGTACTTCCGAAAGTGTGAAGTGCCAGGCCACTGGATGTACACATCCCAATAGATTCTGTTATCTCTATTACCCCTCTCCTCCCCCTGGCGGGAGGCAGGGCACCCCTAATTATGGGGAACATGTCCACAGGTGCAACGAGCACACTGTGCAGTGTTAGAGCTGGAGCCACTGTTGGAGCTACTAGAGTTGTCCTGGGGAACTGTGGAAGTAACAGCTACCCTTCTGGTATTGCTACCTCGGGTTCTGCCACTTTGCAGTTCCCTCAGTCTCCTGAAAAGATTAGAAGTTGGTTGACCATCCCACCTGTTCATGTTCTCACCAAACTGATCACGCAGGGTAATCCTAATAGACCTACGTAATTGCCTTGGCGGTCTGTTTTGGTTTGGCCTGTTTTGGAATGACCTCCTTGGAGGATATCTATTCCTCACAGCTGAAACCTGCACCCACCTGGAGGAAGAATTGGAATTATCTCTTTGTGCCAATTGGGATATGGTGTTTTTAAATTCATCCTTCAGCTCTTTCATGCAATTCTCCAGTTTTCCAGACAGAGTTTCAATGGCTGAAACCAAAGAAACACCTGTCATGCTATCATCCAATTGTCTCAATTGATCAGTGAATTGGCCAACCGTAGGAGGAGCTCCACCATAATTTCTTGCTACAATTCTGCTTGCCAGAATGTTTGCATCATTAGAAGGAGCAAGCTTGATGAGCTTTTTAGCAAGACCATTTCCTACAGGAACATCATCAGGATTCAGAGATTCATGTTCACCATAGAGTATCTCTCTAACAGCAAATTCTCTCAGACGCTTAATTCCCTCATCTATGGTAGTCCAGGGCTTAGGATTCCATGGAAGATCATCTCGGGAAGGGTGTCTCATGAGAACTGCCATTAAAAGGCGTATCCACAGATTAACCTTACCGAGAGCCTTGCCTAGATGTCTATCTATTCCATTATCCTTCGAGAGAGTTCCTAGCTGAGCTGCTGACTTGTCTCCAACCATTAGAGCTGGAGCACCTGTATCATAGCATCTACCAAGCCAAGTGAGAACTGGCTCCTTATCTGCTCTGAGATAGTCTTTTCTCACATTTCGTAATTCCTCACGTGGTGAGGAGCAGTCGCTTATATCATCTTGTTCTTGCTGCTCTGCCTCCTCTTCCTCAACTTGTGGTCCCAACAACCTCTCAAGGATCCCTTTAAGCTGAGAAGCACCACCACTAGCTGCTGTCCTACCAAGAGATGCATCTCGATCCTCTGATGATGTCAATAACTCAGCTATATTTTTAAGACAAATTTTCTCTTCCTCCCCAGCAGAAGAACCCTGCTGTGCATCCCCATCAGCTCCTGAATCAGCTTTAGGCTTACCCCTCCTTGTTGTTAAAACTGCTACTTGCTTTACGGGAGCTGTGTTTGGGTTTCCAGCTGCCTTACTATCAGAAGCTGATAAGCTTTGAGACAGATTAGCTGCTTTGGAGGACGCTTCCGCTCCTGCCATGGAAGAAGGAGGAAATGACTTTGCCTCGTTAATGGTGGCTGCCTGGGACACGGGAGCCGCCATGTTTGGGGCAACTGCAGCCCCTGGCTGCTTGCCAGAATCATCACCATTGCTATTCAGAGCTGCCTTGCCAATTGACTTTTCAGCTTTATCTTTAACTGACACAGATTCTCCATTATCATCCTCACTGGATGTTCCTGAAACAGAGCCAGGGTGGTGTTTTCGTCTCTTAACCCTCCGTTTTATAACAAAACATGCCTTAGACACTTTTTTCTCCCGGTACAGTGCTACTAGCAAATACACATTAATCATCACCAGCAGCAGGATTACACACATCGAGAAAATCAGCTTTGGATCCCAGCCATCACTCAAAATTTCCCTTTCACCGAGTGGAATCTTAAACTCTTTTATCTCAATAGGGAGTGTGCTAGATGTTACATTTCTGTATCTTTTCACCCAAAAGAATTCCAGGCACCGATCATACAGAAGCCGAATCTTGTACTTAAACCACATATATAATTTTTGCATTATATATTTACCTATCTTATCGATAATCATACCCAGGCAATACTTGTAGATCAATACACTGAAGACCGAGAGGAACAGACGCTCTAAAAGCCAAAACACCTTCATGTTTGCTCGTCCGACTCAAGCTAGCAATAAATCAAACTAATTTGTCACCAAGCCCCGAGTTTGGCAGCCAAACGACCACACCATCCCATCTGTTCATGTTCTCACCAAACTGATCACGCAGTTATCCAAATGGTCCTACGTGACTGCCTTGGTGGTCTGTTCTGGTTTCGTCTGTTTTGGAATGACCTCCTTGGAGGATGCCTATTCCTCACAGCTGAAACCTGCACCCACCTGGAGGAAGAATTGGAATTATCTCTTTGTGCCAATTGGGATATGGAATCTTTGATTTCATCCTTCATCTCTCTCATGCAATCCTTTATCTCACTAGACAGAGTTTTAATGGCTGAAACCAAAGAAACACGTGTCATGCTATCATCCAATTGTCTCAGCTGATTAAAAGGCGTATCCACAGATTAACCTTCCCGAGAATCTTGGCTAGATGTCTATCTATTCCATTATCCTTTGAGAGAGTTCCTAGCTGAGCTGCTGACTTGTCTCCAACTATTAGAGCTGGAGCACCTGTATCGTAACATCTAGCAAGCCAAGATAGGATGGGTTCCTTAACTGCTCTGAGGTAATCGGACTGATTCCTGATTTTTTCTCCACATCCCTGCCCAGTTCAAACACCACCTACATCAACCAGCACCAGAGAGAGAGAGACTGCCCTGAGAGGTAGCGAGCTGGGATAACAAGAGTCTTGCATCGAGGATTCAAATACCACATGTCAAGATTGGATGAAGGGGCTGTGACAGGAGAGTGGAATTGGAACAGATGGGTGGATTGTGATGGGTTAATGCCCATCCTGAAAAAAACAAAACAAAACAAAACAAAACAAACAAACAAAAAAAGCCCTAGGCACCGCGCGGCCGGTCCATTTCAGCGGTAACCCGCCTTGGGAACACACTGCTGCCAGGACCCCCCCCGATAAGCCACTAACCGCCCCTTTTGAAGCTGGCAGGACCCGCGGCTGGCTCGGCACTCGACCGAGATCGACTCCTGCGGAATCTCCACGTGCTCGGGATCATCTCGGTCCCCTGCGTTGCCGCGGCACTTTAAAAGCCACAGGCACCGTGCGGCCGGTCCATTTCAGCCGCTCTCTTGCTCAGACGCGTGTGCCACTGTGCTTTTTCTAAACCTTTGTCTAGCAGGTGCCGCGGGCAGGGCTGGCCATGGTGGTAACTCGCCGCAATAACGCCTTTAAGAAATCAGTCTCGACTCAGACTGAGAGGGAATATAAGAAGGTAGGTAAGTGTCATAAGCAAGAGGTAGGTGTCCAGGCATCTGTCTGCAGACAGTGCTGGAGCCTGGCGCTTGAGATGCAGGGTAGTGGAGACAACTCCTGCATAACATGTGAGCAGATTGACCATTTACTTAACCTAGTGGCCAGATTGAAGGACGAGGTTGCTAGACTTAGAGATGTAAGAGATTGCAGAAGGGTAACAGACCTGAGTAACCAGGCTCTGCAGGCCTCCCAGGCAGAGGCTGGTTATTCAAAGAGCAGAGGGGAATGGACACAAATTCCTCTCAAAAGAAGTAAAATTAAACCTCCTTGTCTCCCAACACCTTCCCCACTGCCCTTGGAAAACAAGTACAGGGCATTGGAGGTCGAGGGTGAGGTGATTCTGATGGAGGACACGCCATCTGGGGTTTTCCCTGAGGCA
Source organism: Dryobates pubescens (assembly GCF_014839835.1). Classification (NCBI taxonomy): domain Eukaryota; kingdom Metazoa; phylum Chordata; class Aves; order Piciformes; family Picidae; genus Dryobates; species Dryobates pubescens. The sequence continues at coordinate 205,266 of NC_071656.1, read as the reverse complement.
ATACAGCCTAAGGCAAATCAGCCTAAGGTCAAACGGCCTAAGGCAAATCAGCCTAAGGTTAAACGGCCTAAGGCAGAGCAGCCGAAGGTTAAAGAGCCTTCCCCTGGCATCAGGACCTGCTCCCTTAAAAAAAAGAGAAGGGTAATTGTCATTGGGGATTCTCTCCTGAGTGGAACAGAAAGCCCCATATGTCGGCCGGACCCATCTCATAGGGAACTCTGTTGTCTCCCTGGAGCCCAAGTTAATGATGTTACCAGAAGGCTGCCCAGACTGGTACAGCCCTCTGACTACTATCCCTTACTAGTTATGCATTTAGGGAATGATGATGTTGTAACCAGAACTCCCAGGGCTATCAAAAAGGACTTCAGGGCCCTGGGAGATCTGGTTGAGGGGTCAAGAGCTCAAATAATTTTTTCATCAATACCCTTAGTTGCAGGAGGGAATACCATAAGGAACAGGACAGCAGCCATAGTCAACAAGTGGCTTAGAGGCTGGTGCAGAAAAAAGAATTTTGGGTTTTTTGATCTTGGTAAACTTTCTACTGCACCAGGCCACCTGGCAACAGATGGAGTACATCTGTCCCAGAGAAGGGGAAAGGTCACAGTATACGAGAACAGCCTGTCCCCCAAAGGTAAAAAGATTCTGGGAAGGGAATTGGCAGGTCTCATAGATAGGGGTTTAAACTAGATTTGAAGGGGGAATGGGCTGAAACCAGTCCCCCCAGGCAGGAGTCTGGGGGTGATAATCTTGAGCCAGAGGTGAAACCAGCAGCCCGGCTGAAGTGCATGTACACTAATGCACGAAGCTTGGGTAACAAACAAGAGGAGCTGGAAGCCTTGCTGCAGCAGGAAAGTTATGATGTGGTTGCCATCACAGAGAGGTGGTGGGACAACTCACATGACTGGAGCACTGCAATTGATGGCTACAGGCTTTTCAGAAGAGACAGGCAAGGAAGAAGGGGTGGAGGGGTGGCCTTGTACATCAGGGAGGCACTAGATGCCATTGAGCCGGAGATCAGGGATCATCAGGTTGAGTGCCTGTGGGTGAGAATTAGAGGGAAGGCCAACAGGGCAGACATCCTGGTTGGAGTCTGTTATAGGCCACCCAACCAGGAAGAAGAAGTTGATGAAGCATTCTTTAGGCAGCTTAAAGCTGTCTCAAGATCTCTGGACCTTGTTCTCATGGGTGACTTCAACCTGCCTGACATCTGCTGGGAACTCAACACAGCAGAGAGGAGACAGTCTAGGAGGTTCTTAGACTGCATGGAGGACAGCTTCTTATCCCAGGTGCTGAGTGAGCCTACCAGGGGTAAGGCTGTGCTTGACCTCCTCTTCACCAACAGGGAAGGGCTGGTGGGTGATGTGGTGGTCAGAGGCTGTTTAGGGGCCAGCGACCACGAGATAATTGAATTTTCAGTATTCGGTCAAGCTAAGAGGGGCAGCAAGAAGACCTCCACTCTGGACTTCCGGAGGGCGGACTTCAGGTTGCTCAAGGAACTAACTCAGAAGGTTCCTTGGGAGACAGCCCTTAGAAACAAAGGGGTCCAGGAGAGCTGGGTCTACTTCAAGGAGGAACTCTTAAAGGCACAGGATCAGGCTGTGCCAATGCGCCGGAAGAGGAGCCGCCGGGGCAGATGGCCAGCCTGGATGGGTGATGAGCTTCTAAAAGAACTAAGGGAAAAAAAGAGGGTGTATCATCTTTGGAAGAAAGGTGAGGCAACCCATGAAAAGTTTAAGGATGTTGCTAGGTCTTGTAGGAAGAAAATTAGGGAGGCAAAAGCACATTTGGAGCTTAGACTGGCCTCTGCTGTGAAGGACAACAAAAACTCCTTCTATAAACACATTAATAGCAAGAAGAAGGGCAGGGACAACCTCCACTCCTTGGTGGACACGGAGGGGAATGTTGTAACAAAGGATGAGGAGAAGGCAGAGTTACTTAATAACTTCTTTGCCTCAATTTTTTCGAGCAGGACAGAATGTCTTCCAGACAGCTGGCCTGCAGAGCTGGCAAAAGGAGTTAGGGAGCAGCATAGTTTTCCTCTGTTCCAGAATGGGGTAGTTGGTGATCTGCTTAGCCACTTGGATCCCCACAAGTCCATGGGACCAGATGGGATCCATCCCAGGGTGCTGAGAGAGCTGGCAGATGTGCTGGCCAAGCCGCTCTCCATCATTTTTCAGCAGTCCTGGCTCACCGGAGACATCCCAGAGGACTGGAAGCTGGCCAACGTGGTGCCCATCCACAAGAAGGGCCGGTTGGATGAGCCAGGGAATTATAGACCTGTCAGCCTGACCACAGTGCCAGGCAAGATTACGGAACAGGTCATCTTGAGTGCAGTCACACAGAACTTGGAGGATGGCCAAGGGATCAGGTCCAGCCAACATGGATTTAGGAAGGGCAGGTCGTTCCTGACCAACCTGATCTCCTTCTATGATCAGGTGACCCGCCTGGTGGATGTGGGGCAGGCTGTGGATGTAGTCTACCTGGACCTCAGCAAGGCCTTTGACACCGTCCCCCACAGCAAACTCTAGGCCAAGCTGTCAGCCCATGGCTTGGATGGGAGCACACTGCATTGGGTTAGGAACTGGCTGGAGGGCCGAGCCCAGAGAGTGGTAGTGAATGGTGCCACATCCAGCTGGCAGCCAGTCACCAGTGGTGTGCCCCAGGGATCAGTACTGGGCCCCATGCTCTTTAACATCTTTATTGATGATCTGGATGAGGGCATCGAGTCCATCATCAGTAAATTTGCTGACGACACCAAGCTGGGGGCAGGAGTTGATCTGCTGGAGGGTAGAGAGGCTCTGCAGAGGGACCTCGACAGGCTGGACAGATGGGCAGAGTCCAACAGCATGAGATTGAACACATCCAAGTGCCGGGTTCTGCACATTGGCCACAGCAACCCCATGTATAGCTACAGGCTGGGGTCAGAGTGGCTGGAGAACAGCCAGGCAGAGAGGGACCTGGGGGTGCTGGTTGATGGTAGACTGAACATGAGCCTGCAGTGTGCCCAGGCCAATGGCATCCTGGCCTGCATCAGGAACAGTGTGGCCAGCAGGAGCAGGGAGGTCATTCTGCCCCTGTACACTGCACTGGTTAGGCCTTACCTCGAGTACTGTGTCCAGTTCTGGACCCCTCAGTTTAGGAAGGATGTTGACTTGCTGGAGCGTCTCCAGAGAAGGGCAACAAGGTTGGTGAGGGGCTTGGAGCATAAGCCCTATGAGGAGAGATTGAGGGAGCTGGGGTTGCTTAGTCTGGAGAAGAGGAGACTCAGGGGTGACCTTATTGCTCTCTACAACTACCTGAGGGGAGGTTGTAGTGAGGCCGAGGTTGGTCTCTTCTCCCAGGCAACCAGTACCAGAACAAGAGGACACAGTCTCAGGCTGCATCAGGGGAGGTTTAGGCTGGAGGTTAGGAGGAAGTTTTACACAGAGAGAGTTATTGCCCATTGGAATGGGCTGCCTGAGGAGGTGGTGGGGTCGCCGTCGCTGGGGGTGTTCAGGGCTAGGCTTGACAGGATGCTTGGTTGCATGGTTTAGTTGATTAGGCGGTGTTGGATGATAGGTTGGACATGATGATCTTGAAGGTCTCTTCCAACCTGGTTTGTTCTATTCTATTCTATTCTAAAACAGGGTGTAGGGCTTGCGGGTGCTTTGCCCTCCCTGTAGGGCGTTTTCCCCCATGGAAGCTGAGTCTGTTCTACTCCCCCCTCCCTGCCCAGCTGTGGTATAAAAAGCAGGACATTGAAGTCATTAGGCTTCCTTTTTGGCTCCTGCCTCTCCTGGACAAGAGCTACTGCAGCTGCTTTCCTGCTCTTCTGCCATGTGGTTGGGCCTGATCCTTCTCCCTGCTGCCTCCGTGGCTCTTCAGAGAGACAGAGACTGGTTTTGTATTCTTGTATTTTTTTCCCCCTCCCATTCATCCTTGTTCCTTGCCCTTGTGAACCTTACCTGTTATTGTTTTATATATATATTGTTTAAAGAAAACTCTTTACCTCTCTACTTCTTGGCTGACTCCAAAATTATTGCTTGGTGGATTTGCTCCTTCCCTTTCCTTTTTTTTTTCCCTCTCTTTTGGGAGGGAGGAGGAGGGAGCAGGGGAGAGATTCTCAGCCTTGCCCCATCTGAGCTCTTAACTCCCAGTTAAGGCTCAAACCATTACAATTTTTGGCGCCTCCAACATGGTGCTTGGAAATTAGTATTGTATTTGGAAAGCAATACTTTTTCTGAAAGAAAGGGACTGGAAGTAGAGATGTCGATTTTGAAGAATCTGATGGTTCAAGCTTTTGCATGGGTGTTTGGCTGGATCTTTTGGACCCATATCTACAAATTAATAACTTACCATGTGGTGTGGTTAATGATAGAGATGATCAACTGGATAAAAACTTTACCAATGAAGTTGGGCATGTATCTCTTGAATTCTTTAAATTTTACTGGCAGTGGTAACTTCTCTAACACAGGAATTTTTCCTGAAGCAAGATATGAAACCAATGGTGTAGATAAAAGTGCCTGTGATGGAAAATTGCTTTGCATTGCAATATGCTCCATATGCTTAAATATAATCCTTATAAGGGCATTTGCTGTGACCATGTTGGGTGGGTGTGGTAGGTTGAAAGGAAAGGCCCAGCTTTCCCTCCCCCACTAAGAAGAAGTAAAGGAAATAAAAAACACAACTAGCCCAGCCGGTGAAGCGAAAGGGAACAGCAGGGAGTTTATGAACACAAATATACAGGATTTACAGTATATACAGAAATATACAGCAAAGAAACAAAATCAGAAACCAGACCCCCGACAGAGGGGGCTTCCCCCTGTGCCCCCTTCACCCCCCTACCTCCCTTCTTCCCCAAAGAGGAGTAGAAAGAGCAAAGGGGTATTAGCAAGGCAGACAAAGGCCTAAGTACAGGGGGGTTAGTATCTTATCTGTTATTTGGCCAGAAGCCCAGAAGCGGTCAGCTAGAAGAGAGGCAAAAGGAAGCGAAATTAAACGAAAGTTCCAGCCACTCCAGGTCTTGAGATCTTACTCCCCCATAATCCACCAATGAAATTCGTTTAGAATACAATATAGTTACAAACATTTAGCCAGAGTGTCCCTTCCTTAAAGGCACAGCCTCAAACAGTAACAGTGGGTGAAGAGCTAACCCATTCTTAATGGGTTATCACTCTTAATGGGTTATCACTCTTTCAAGAGTGATAAGGCAATCCTTTGTACTCTTTAAGGACCGGGGGGTGGGGGGGTGGGGGGGTGGGGGGTGGGGGGGGGTGGGGGGGGTGTCTGCTGTGGGCATTGTGAGCACTCTGTAAACACAAAGAGGGAGGGGTCAGGTTGTAATGAGCGTGCCAGATCTCAGCCTGAGTGCCAGGCACAAGGGTTTGCCCCAACACCAGCAGTTCCACACTTAACCCCTGATGCTCCTGCCAATGCAGTTTCACTAGCATCTGTCACCACATGCAGGAAAAGAAGGCAAAAATCATTGCCAAGCACAGATGGTGAGAAAGGCACGTTGGCGTGGCCCAGCACTTCACAGAACCCAGCGGTATATGAAGATAAATCACATTAGGAAATAACTGTCACATCTCTACCCAGAAAGGAACTAAGGCAAACTCATCTGGATTAAGCAAGGAAAGAGGGTGAGCCAATACTAAGCTGGGCCTTGAGATGCTGGTATGAGGGGGTGGACACAGTGGACCTGGATAAGAGGGAGGCGAAGCTTTTAGGCTCCCTGACTCGTGATGCTGGTCTGGACAAAGAGCCACACTCGATGGAACACACACTCTCTGGGCCCAGATCCTCAGTGCCATAAAGAGCCGGTACCACTCAAGAGATGACCTGCCCTGGGCCCCAGTTAGATGGACCACTATGGAACAGGGCATTCGGTATCTGAGACAGATGGCTGTGCTGGAAATAATTTATGGGGATGGCCAGCAACCTTCAGACCCAGATGAGGTGCCCATGAGATGACTCTTCGTAAAGAAACTCACCCAGGGTGTTCCTCAGAAATATGCTCACACATTAGGAGGGATAATCCTGACTGGACAGGATGGAAGTCCTAAAACAGTCTGTGAGTTTGCCAATGATTTAAGGGAATATGAGGACAGTGTAAATCAGAAACCCCTGATCTCAGCCATAGAAACTATGGCTAAAGACATTGTCAAAGAGATCAAGACTTCCATGTCTGAACTGAAAAAGGGGAGCGATGCCTCCTTTTTCCCTTCTCCTTCAGAATGGGTCCAGGTTTCAGCAATCAGGAACAGACAACCTTCCCCTAGGAGATCACCGCAAGCCAATTAGGGGATGTCAAGGGGGTCTCTGTGGAGGTTCCTCTGTGACCATGGAGAGGACATGGATACCTGGCATGGCCAGCCCACCTCTGCCCTCTGGAACAGAGTGCGGGAACTGCAAGGTGGCCACAATGGGGATAACTCGTCCAGGAGAAGGGCTGCCCCAGTTTCCCGGAGTGGTCCCTCTCACTCAAGAGACCCTTCTCCTAGTAACACAGGAGCCTGTGACAAGTGTGGGCATCACTGCCAGCATTAGAGGTGCCCTACCTCCAGCCAGGTGGAGGCCAGGGACAACAGAGTGTACTGGGATGTTTATGTGAAATGGCCTGGCTCAAACCATTACACTAAGCCTGTCTGAGGGGTGGTTTCTGCTGATGGTCCTGGTCACGCTTGTTGGGTAATGCAAGAGAATGGTGAAATTCAGTGTATTACACAAAGAAATCTAACTTTAGCTGAGAGAGTTTAAATTCAGAGTGTTGTACAGATACAACATCGCACCCAAAAGAAGAATCCATGAGGAGTCTATGGTGCACAAACCCTAAGAACCCTGAGAGCCCTGAGTCACCTGAGAGTCCCTGTTCCTTTTCTTTGTCTCATCTGCAAAGAAACAAACTGTTTTCTGTTTTATTTTTTCCTGTTTTTTGAACTTTTGAATCATCTATACCTGGGATAGCTGGAATGGACTATGAACTTTATTTACTCATTATTATATTGTTTTAGATTAGATGGATAGTGTTAGCAGCCAATGAAATTGTTTAGAAGGGGTGGATTATGGTGGCTTTAGGCTATGCCTTTAAAATTTAGTTACAGATTTTGAACAGAAAAGTAGAAAAATATAAACAAATCACTATTGGGTGTAAAAAGGAAAACTAAAGATTATTCTAAACAAATTCATTGGAGAGATATCTGCTATAAGACTGGCTGTACCAAAACAATTCTTTCTCTTTTCTGATCTCTTCTCTGCTTGCTTTGCTCAGGAAAGATTGACCTGCTTTTTGGCTGACCTTGGCTGTGTTTTTTTAGTTAAGTCTAATCCCTGCTTTCTCTCCACTTCTTTTCTCTCTTTAGACAGGGGGAGGCGGGGCAGTGGAACGGCTTCTCTGTTCTCTACGCAGGGGGATTTTTGTGTTGTTTGCTAATTGTAAATATCTGTATAATATTGTAAAACCTGTATATTTTGTAAATATTCATTGCATTCCATTGTAGAGTGTAGTTTTGCTTGTAAATACAGATTTTCATTTGCTTCCATCTGAGTTGGTCTGGCAAAGTTAATGCTGGGGGGGAAATTTCAACCTAACACATTAGAATGGCAAGAGTCATGCACATGAGATGCCCCATTCAAAATGTGACACCTTGAATGTGGTTTTACACATGGTTCATATACCTTTCAATCATTCAGGTACAACATAATTTGGCCAATCACTACTTGACACACACTACTATTTTGTAAAGCAGCTATAATTGTATGGCATTATCATCATCCATCTGCTTCTTTCTTATTCTAACTATCCCTGGAGTAATTACTTATTTATGCTGCCATTATCTCTGTAGTCCAGGGGTACCTTTTCTTTGTGAATGGCTTTAAGATTCTGAGAAACAAAAGGCCCTTTTCTTCAAGGTGGGAACAGTCTTCCTCCTTCTTGCAGTCAGCTGGGGCCTTTTAGTTATGCTGACTTAACCTTGTTTATGCACTATACAATGTAAAAGCTATATATCTTAAAAAGCTAATATGATTTCATACTATTAGGAAAGTTCATACAATTTAATACTATAAAGACTAATTTGTACAATCGTTAGAGATTGTGATTTTCCTAACAAAGCTCTTCCTGTTGCTCTTGACATTCCTTGCAAGCCTCAACTTCAACTGAGCTTTAACTGTCCTGATACCATCCCTATATGCCTGGGCAATGTTTCTCAATTCCTCTTCTGTTGTCTATCTCTGCTTTCATCCTTTGTATGCTGCCTTTATGTGTTAAAGGTCAATTATGAGTGCCCTATACTTTTGCAGAGCTTGCTGTCCTTCAGTGCAGCGTAATTCCATTTACCTGGAAGTTTTATATATCTCTGATAGAAGCTTTTAGATTCAGAAGACATCCCTCTGATAAACTAGGAAAGAAATCAGCTGTCAGCATTTTTTGTAATGATTGCAGTGGTGTAGTCCCCATAAAGCCATACCTTCCAATTCTAGTTGTTTTCTTCAGATTAAAGGGTTTTAAGAGGCCCATAACTATATGCCCAAATATACTGTAGCCACAGAAAATCAATAGAATGTTGAGGAATGGCTTGTAAAGACATGGTTCTATGGAATTATGGTTTGAACAAGAGCATGTAGGCCGCACTCCATCTTGTTATTTACTGCTCACAGTAAGCTAGTGTGTTGATGCAGCCAGGCCACCGTGGCCTTGTAGCTGTGCTTGCAGCTGCCTGCAAAGGATAACAGGATACCAAAGCAAGGTCACTACGCCCTTACAGGCGATAACAAGTAAAGAAGAATGTAAAACAGAATTCTTGTGATTATCTCATCAGGATGGGAAAGCAGGATGTTTAACCGCAGAAGGTGGGGTTGGCAGCTAGGCTGCTGTATATAAGAAGTGTCTGATGCTCAATAAAGTTGGATTTCGTGGATCATATTGATCGTTTGCGACCCCTTCTTGCGGCAAGTGGCGCCTTGAACAGGGACCTTCCTTTGGAACGACACTTCCGAAGACAGAGAGCGGCGTTCACCGAAGCCCAAGTCGTCAGATTACCGGCACTGGTTCTGGCAGCACCGGCGGCAAGCTCGGGGAGCACGCTCGGGGAGCGGGGCCGATCGATCACCAAAGAAGCTCGGGCAAACGCAGAGCGGGATCGATTGCTGAAGACGCTGCAAAGTCTGGGAGACTGCCATACAGTCGGGGAGACTGCCTGTGCGCACAGGTACCCATGCAAAATGGGAAGGCAGGCGGCGTAGGATTTATTTAAGTGTTTTTTAGAAAAACGCAAAGTATCAGGCATTGATCTGAAAAAGGAATTAGAAGGGTTATTGTGTATAGCGTATCAATGGGGTTTTTTTAAGGATCCTAATGAGGTTTTGAAAGAGAAGAGTGGAGGAAACTTGGGACTACATTATGGAACAAAAAAGCAGGATAGTAATATTACAACGGGAGAGGACAGACAAAATTTGCTAGCGGAGATAGTTATTCTGATGAAACTTGTTTGGAGAGACTATGGAAACAGACTGTGGGACTGGGTCACGACCAAGCTGCAAAAGCCGTGGCGAGAATGCATAAACTGTATTAAGAAATATAAACTAGAACAGCGAATGGCTGCTGCAGTTACAGCAAAGTTCTATCTGAGTTGCAGCCGGACGATGGGTTTCAAAGTATTGACCGATCGACCGGGGCCGCCCCCGATACATCTTACGGCGGCCACATCGCGTTTTGCTAGCCAGCACTACTGTCTGCACCCAGCGGGGAAAAAGCCAAGAGAAGGCAGCTCAGTGCGTTCGATCTCGTTCATCAACACCTTCCTCTGATATCGCCAGCGAGGGCTCGGATTCGGAGACAACAACAGCGCCAGCGAGGAATTCAAACAGCACCGACTTTGCTTAACGGCCCCTCTGAGAAACAGCGGAGCGCTTGGGGGCTCGTGGTGACGGTGTTCTTACCACCGCACCCTGCCCGCCAGCCCTGCCGGCCCCCGCGGATACCGACGGCTCCGACAAAGGCAGTACCGGCTGACGCACCACTGATACCGGCAGCACTGACAGCAGCAGCAGCTCAGCGGCGGCCGCTTGCCCGGCCCCCACCCTTTCCCCCGCAGAGGCTCGCACCAGCGACCCCCCTTCCCAGTGGCTTTAGCCGCAACTCTGCTCTGATTTAAAGCAACAGTGCTAGTTTTCTCATTTATGGTTGTAATGTCTTTCAGAGATTTGCTATTTAGAGTTTTGCTAAGTTTTTGTAATAAGAATGATGACTGGTACGCATTTGGCACTTGTGGGTGGTTAATACATAGCCATTGTGCTAAGGTGTGAAGATTTGTTATTTAGAGTTTTGCTGGGTTTTCCTGGTGAGCATAGTGAATGGTACGCATTTAGTACTTGTGGGAAGTTAATGCACGGTGATTGTACTGAGGTGTGAGTACTTGGTGATGAGTTCACCTTGTGAGATTTTCTTTTGGTTCGAACCTTCTCAGTTGTGTGCCTAAGCATTTCAAAGGAGCTCCATGTAATATTGTAATAATGTTAAGGTTTGTAGTAAATAGGTATTAATCTTCAATGGTATTCTTTAGCTAACGTAACGTCTTTAGATTTCCTTCTTAGACATAGATTACAAAAATTGAAGAATATAAGATCAAACAAAATAAAAGATTAAATACTAGATTAAAAAAAAAGGGTTAAAATTAAAAAGGTAATTAGAATAACAAAATACAGATTAAAAATTACAACAACAAAATGCAAATAATAATTAGGAAAGTAAAAGAAAAAAAATTGACAAGTAGGTCGCCTCAAGCCTTCTTTCCTGCTACCTGTGATCATCGCAATAAACAACGGCAGAAGAATCAAGACCGTGAGGAAACTGCATTTCCCATGAAGCTGAACATCGATCATCTGGGATCACAAACGCCATTCAGAAGAATGTACCATGGCACCATGTGAATTAGGACTGAATATTATGGTTGTTTGATAACTTTGTCTTCTCTCTTGTTAACTAGGGATAAAGTTTCATCTTTACATTTTGCCAAACAAAAACTGAACCAAAACAAAATCAAAACAAAAAAAAAAAGGGGGGAAAGAGAGAATACCCCCATAGTATAAAAAAAAAAAAAAAAAAAATTAGCTCATGGTTACCCTAGAAGTGCTGTAACCCTCTCACCACAAGACACACAGCACAACTGTCATGAAATGACAACCAGCAAACCTGCTTAGCACTGACCTCAACGACTGTCACAATGATCCAAGATGTCAACAGAAAGCATCTAACTTCTGAGTGTCGTGACTGCTTAACTGTTGTGTGAATGTGAAGAGATCAGAATTACTAGGATGAGCAAAAACACGTTACTTTGTGTAATTTTATATTGGGCAAAGCAATGAAGCTCTTTTTGCTCTTGCTGTTTGTCTGCAAGTTTTCTGTCTGTGAAGCTAGAGCCTGGCCAGATCTACCTTTACAGATTAAAGAAATCTTGCTGCCATTAAACAATTGATGATTTTTGACCATCCTAGAGAAAATAAAAATGCAACATACCCCTAAAGCAGATTGTAAAAGAGTGCTAAGGATTGCATTTGTGTCTTAATCTCAGTGTGCAATGTGTTCAGGCATAATCAGATCTTCTCTGTCTATAAGTGAAATGTAAAGACTGGAACTATTAAGATCTAAGTTCTTCTTTACAATGTCTGTTATCTTTGACCATGTGTTATGCCAATGCTGTTAGAATATTCTAACCAGTTCAACTTAAGCACCGTGTCTTGCATGGGTGACATGGGCCAACGTGACAGGCAGTAACAAATTTTGTTTGAGCTTGTAGACAGTGGGTTATACAATTGATAGAAGTAGTTTTAAGGTTTTTAGGTATCATTGTATTAATTTTGATTATTGATAAGCCTGAATGTATTGTGTAGAGTTATATAAGGCCTTATTTGTATTAAAGAAAACGGGGGAATTGTTGAGGAATGGCTTGTAAAGACATGGTTCTATGGAATTATGGTTTGAACAAGAGCATGTAGGCCGCACTCCATCTTGTTATTTACTGCTCACAGTAAGCTAGTGTGTTGATGCAGCCAGGCCACCGTGGCCTTGTAGCTGTGCTTGCAGCTGCCTGCAAAGGATAACAGGATACCAAAGCAAGGTCACTACGCCCTTACAGGCGATAACAAGTAAAGAAGAATGTAAAACAGAATTCTTGTGATTATCTCATCAGGATGGGAAAGCAGGATGTTTAACCGCAGAAGGTGGGGTTGGCAGCTAGGCTGCTGTATATAAGAAGTGTCTGATGCTCAATAAAGTTGGATTTCGTGGATCATATTGATCGTTTGCGACCCCTTCTTGCGGCAATAGAATATGGTAGAAACTGCATTTAAGCAAAGTTGAATTGTCTAGATCATTTATCCAAAGCAGCTTTGAATTTTTCAGATGATCTATACATGTATTCATGTAAACATGGTATGTTTATCTTCCATTTCCTAGAAATACTACCTTAAAAATATTTTAATTGCCCTTAAATTACTCTGATGAAACAATCATTCTCCTATACCTAATGGTGTTTTGAAACTATAAGCTACCCTGTGTGCAAGTGACCAGGAAGCCTGAAATAACAAGCTTTATCCTTTCCTTTGCTCTCCAGTCTTGGACACCCTTCTAACTCCCTCTCTCCACAGCAATGTAACCTTTCTGTCTCTTTTACCTATCTAGGTCAGTATTACATCCTCTAAACATGCAGTTTTATCAACATCCAATAGGCACAAAATCTGATATAAAGTTTGGACGTACAAAAAGATATAAAAATTTAATCTTGAGTTCAGCGACCTGAGAAGTTAATTTGCAAATCTGAATGCAAGTCACAACCAATAAAGTTGGACTTGATAATCTGAAATCTCTCTTCCAACCAAAACGAGTCTATGATTCTATGACTAGGGTTGGAGATGTCTGTTATTAGGAAAAGTAGATGGGGGAAGGCTTTGTTTCCTCTGTCCCCTTGCGCGTTGCCCTGTACCATTCCTGTGGGCGGGGTGAAGCCGAGTGAGACGGTTGTCACTGCTCTGGACACAGATTCTTCCGCTTCCTCGCCTCCCTGGAGGGCAGACGACGTTCTCTGACTATGCAGGGTCTTTGTCCATTCCTGTATAGTCTCTAGTCTTGGGGAGGGGGAGGTTGGTGATTCTGCAGGTGATGGCACGGTACCGTGAGTCACCTCGCGTGTGCCTCGTCCTCTAATTCTTCCTCCCTAGCCGTCTCCGCGTGGGAGTGTGCAGGCTTCAGCAGTAGCCAGAAGGAGGCGGAGCGGACCGGCAGTTTTGGGTTCCTCCTTCTTCCACCCTTCTTCCTCTTTCTTGCGCCTTCCTTTCGTTCTTCTCTGTGCGTCGTGCGTCTCGTTCCGTGTTGCTGCCGCAGAAAGGAAGCGGTAGTGGCGCCGCCACCTTCTTACCCGTCACTCTCCAGAAACAGCCCAGAGCCACCTGCAAGCGCCTCCGACATCGGCTGTGAGGTTTCTCGCTGCACTTCCCAGGTACGCGGGCGCTGAGTGGCGGCTGGGAGAGATGTAGGCTCCGTCTCTGAAAGCTGTTAGTGCGGAGGAAGGGCGCGGGGGGGCGCTTGGGACTTTCCGCTCCTCTGCTGCCTTTCGCGACGCGAGGAGAGGCAGGGCGTCTCTCGTCTCCCCCGGCCGTCTCCTTCCTTTCACTGACGCGGCGGGTGCTGCGGAGGGAGGCTGCGGGCCAGGCTGGCGCACACCCCACTCCCCCTTAGTGGGGCACACAAAGGAAGCGAGACAATAAGGTTTCCGTAGTCCTCGCTGGGAGAGGGGCCATGGGCGGTGAAAGGAGCCGCGCCACAGCCGAATCTGAATGTGTTTCAGGGGTTTGTGAGAGGCTCCGGTGCGGAGAGGAGTGCCCGGGCCGGGGTTCCACATTTCCGGTTTGACTTCCACCCCCTCTTTTTTTTTCTTCTTCTTCTTTTTTTTTTTTTTTTTTCCCCTTTTTGCTCCTTAGCCCAGCAACCTCCGTGTCTTTTGTGTTCCGATGTCGGGGGGGGGGGCGGAGAAGACGACCGAAACATACTATGCTTTGAGCACTTGACAGTATGTCTGACTCATTGAGGTACATTTAATTGTCATTGGGAAATGACCGATTTTGATTATTTGCATTTACTTCGTCTTTTTGCTTCACCTAGAACACTGTTAAAGAGGCATATACCTTAAGCATCCTTGATGTTTGCTTTTGTTTGTCTTGAGTTTTTATTGTGGTCCATTTTCTACCTGAGGATATCCAGACAAATAAGCACCTATTTAACCATCTGGTTTAGCCCCATCACTGACTCCATTCCAAGGTTTTATTATTGAAAAATATCTAAAATTCGTTTGCATTTGTATTCTTTTTATTATATTAAGATAAGGAGTTGAGGAGGGCTGGACGCTCTTTAAGAAGGAAGTCTTAAAGGCACAGGAACAGGCCATCCCCAATGTCCTGGAAGACAGGCTGGCAAGGAAGGAGACCTGCATGGCTGAACAGTGAGCTTTGGCTGGAGATCAGGAATAACAGGAGAGTTTATCACCTTTGGAAGAGGGGACAGGCCACTTGGGAGGACTATAAATATGTGGTGAAACACTATAGGGAGAAAATTAGAAGGGCCAAAGCCCAGCTTGAACTTAATCTGGCTACTGCTGTGAAAGGTAATAAAAATGTTTATATAAATACATCAACAGCAGAAGGAAAGCTAAGGAAACTCTCCATCCTTTAATGAATGCAGGAGGAAACAGTGACAAAGGATGAGGAAGGGGCTGAGTTACTCAGTGCCTTCTTTGCTTCAGTCTTTAGCAGCAAGAGTAGTTGTTCTCTGGGTACTCGGCCCCATGAGCTGCTAGACAGGGAAGGGGAAGGGAATGAGGCCTCCATGCTCCAAGAAAAATAGTTTGCAACTTGCTGCACCATTTAGACACACACAAATGTATGGGACCAGATGGCATCCACCCAAGGGTGCTGAAGGAGATGGCAGAAAGTGCTTGTCAAGCTACTCTTCATCATGTTTCAGCAGTCCTGGATAACCAGTGAGGTCCCAGTAGACTGGAGATTAGCAAATATGATGTCCATCTAGAAGAAGGGCCGGAAGGAGGATCCAGGACATTACAGGCCTATCAGTCTGCCCTCAGTGCCAGGAAAAGTCATGGAGCAGATAATCTTGAGTGACATCATGCGTTATGTGTGGGACAACAAGATGCCTAGTCAACATGGGTTTATGAAAAGCAAGTCCTGTTTGACCAATCTGATCTCCTTTTATGACAAGGTGACCTGCCTGGTAGATGAGGGAAGGGCCATCGATGTTATCTACCTGGACTTTAGTAAGGCCTTTGACAGTTGCCCTCAGCATCCTCCTGGAGAAATATCTGCTCATGACTTGGAGAGGCACATGCTTTGGTGGGTGAAAAACTGGCTGAATGTCTGGGCCCAAGGAGTGGTGGTGAATGGAGTTAAATCCAGCCAGTTACAAGTGGTGTTCCCCAGGGCTTAGCACTGGGGCCATTTCTGTTTAACATCTTTTTCAGTGATTTGGATGAGGGGATCAAGTTGCAGATGACACCAAGTTGGGTGGGTGTGTCAATATGCTGGAGGTCAGGAAGGCTCTGCAGAGAGATCTGAACAGACTGGATAGATGGGCTGAGGCTAACAATATGAGATTCAACAAAGTCAAGTGCTGCGCTTGGGCTACGACAACTGGATGAAACATTACAGGCTTGAGGATGAGCAGCTGGAGAGCTGCTCGACAGAGAAGGACCTGGGGGTGTTGATTGATGGCTGGCTGAACATGAATGTAGCAGTTTAGGCTGGGTGCCTCCTGTTACTGCCACATAAGTTATACCTCTGGTGTCCCAAGTGTCCAACCCAGAAGGTGGACACAGGAAACAGCATATTTCATACCCATAAATCCTGCGCCCTATAAATCCATAGAATAGAATAGAATAAACCAGGTTGGAAGAGACCTTCAAGATCATCGCGTCCAACCCATCAACCAATTCAACCCACCTAAACAACTAACCCATGGCACCAAGCACCCCATCAAGTCTTCTCCTGAACACCTCCAATGATGGTGACTCCACCACCTCCCTGGGCAGCCCATTCCAATGGGCAAAGTCATTCTCTTCTTTCTTCCCTCTCTGCCTCTGTGGGAGATGCTCCCTATTGGGTAACAGTGGGGGAATATCTCAAGGCCTCTTAGGCCTGTCTAGGCCTAATGCAAGAAGGAGAAGGGGGTGACAGTCTCAGACCTGGCCAGCCTGAGACTAGCGTAGCAGTGCGGGGGGGGAAGAAAGAGCCCTGGGTGTTTTTGGGTAGACCCTCAGGTGGGGGGAAGGGAAATGTTGGGGGTCTTTGGGTGTAGTGTGAGGGACTCTATGCTTTGGGATATCTTTGCCACTATGCTTTGTAGTTTCTCTAAAACACCAATGGCTTTTCCATTTAAACTTTCCATCACTTTCCAATATATTTGTGTGAGTGTCATTCTTTTGCCCCTCTCGGGGCAATAGAGGATCTGTCCGGCCTGAAATCAGGACAATGAGCCAGCATTGTGCTCAGGTGGTCAAAAAGGCCAATGGCATCCTGGATTACATCAGGAATAGTGTAGCCAGCTGATCTATGGATGTGATTGTGCCCCTCATCACTGGTGAGGCCACACCTTGAATACTGTGTTTAGTTTTGGGCCCCTCACTACAAGAAGGACATTGAGGTGCTGGAGTGTATCCAAAGAAGAGCAACCAAGCTGGTGAAGGACCTTGAACACAAGTCTTATGAGGAGTGGCTGAGGGAACTGCAGTCGTTTAGTCTTCAGAAGAGGAGTCTGAGGGGATACCTCATCACCCTCTACAGTTACCTGAAAGGGGGCTAGAGCAAGGTGGGAGTCGACCTCTTCTCACATGCAACAAGTGACAGGACAAGAAGAAACAGACTCAAGTTGTGCCAGAGGAGGTTCAGGTTGGATATTAGGAAAAATTTCTTCACAGAAAAGGTTATCAAGAATTGGAACAGTCTACCCAGGGAGGTGGTGGAATCACCATCCCTGGAGGTATTTAAAAGACATGTGGATGTGGTGCTGAGGAAAATGGTTTAGTGGTAGTGGTTTAGCAGTAGTCATGGGATTGCGAACTTTAGGTGAGAAGTTGGACATGATGGTTTCAAAAGTCTGTTCCAACCTATGAATCTATAAATTTAAGTTAATTTATTATGCACTGTGTGAAGTGCATGAGTGTTATGATTCAATTTTAGTTTATTGGCAGTGCACTTGGAGTGTAAGAAAGAGCTTAGTTATATTGATAGTTCATATAATTAAATATCTGCCATTGTAAAAGTTACATCATTTACCTGGACCTGAGCAAAGCCTTCAACACTCTCCCGCACCACATCCTGGTCTCCAAGCTGGTGCAGAATGGGTTTGATGGATGGACCATTCAATGGATAAAGAACTAGCTTGAGAGCCGCACCCAAAGGGTGGCTGTCAATGGGTCCATGTCCCAGTGGAGGTCAGTGACAAGTGGAGTCCCTCAGGCATCAGTACTGGGACCAGTCTTGTTTAACATCTTTGTGAGTGCCATGGACAGTGGCATTGTGTGCACTCTCAGCAGGTTTGCTGATGACACCAAGCTGTGTGGTGCAGCAGACATGCTGGAGGAAAGGGAGGCCATCCAGAGGGTCCTTGACAGGCTGGAGAAGTGGGCCCATGACAACCTCATGAGGTTCAACAATACCAAGTGCAAGGTCCTGCATCTGGGTCAGGGCAATCCCAAGCACTGATATAGGCTGGGCAGCGACTGGCTTGACAGCAGCCCTGAAGAAAAGGGCTTGGGGGTGCTGGTGGATGAGAAGCTCAACATGAGCCACCAGTGTGCACTTGCAGCCCAGAAAACCAATCACATCCTGGGCTGCACCAAGAGAAGCATAGCCAGCAGGTCGAGGGAGATGATTCTCCCTTTCTACTCTGCTCTGGTGAGACCCCATCTGGAGTACTGTGTCCAGTTCTGGAGCCCCTATTACAGGAAGGATCTGGAGGTGCTGGAACGTGTCCAGAGAAGGGCCACAGGTATGATTAGAGGGCTGGAGCACCTCTCCTATGAGGACAGACTAAGGGAATTTGGGCTATTCAGTCTGGAGAGAAGGCTCCGAGGTGACCTAATTGTGGCCTTCCAGTATCTGAAGGATGCCTACAAGAAAGCTGGTGAGGGACTTTTTAGGGTGTCAGGTAGTGATAGGACTAGGGGGAATGGAAAAAAAAATAGAAATGGGTAGATTCAGACTGGATGTTAGGAAGAAGTTATTCACCAGGAGGGTGGTGAGGCACTGGAACAGGTTGCCCAGGGAGGTCATAGAAGCCCCATCCCTGGAGGTTTTTAAGGCCAGGCTGGATGTGGTTCTGAGCAACCTGATCTAGTGTGAGGTGTCCCTGCCCACATCAGGGGGGTTGGAATTAGATGATCCTTGAGGTCCATTCCAACCCTAACAATTCTATGACTATGCCTCAGCTTAGTTATAATTTGGAACTAAAGAGATGTTTTAGTTATGAGATTTTTTTTTTTTACTTTAATAATAGTAATAAATATTTATGTTCCTCTTTTAGTTTAGCTGGGTAAATTTGCCAGTACCTGTGAAGGTCAGTGATGTAAATTACTATGTGAGTAAACATGTTGAATAAAGTAGCTCTTTTTTTTTTTTATTGGGAGGTCAAGGTCAAACAGAGACATCTCTGAGGGGTAAAGACTTTGTCCTTTGGGGGTTAGAAGAGGTTGGGGAATGTATTTGTAAGGCTGTGAGAGAATAATCACAGAATATATCTGGTTGGAAGAGACCTCAAAGGTCATCCAGTCCAACCCTCAACCCAGCACTGAAGGGCCAAAACTAAGCCATGTCCCTAAGTGTCATGTCCACACGCAGCTTAAAAACCTCCAGGGAAGGGGACTCCACCACTGCCCTGGGCAGACAATTCCAGTGTTTGATAACCCTTTCAGTGAAGAAATATTTCCTAATATTCAGCCTAAACCTCCCCTGGCACAGCTTGTAACCATTTCCTCTGTTCCTGTCACTTGTCATCAAGGAGAAGAGGCTGTCCCCCTCCTCCCTTTGGGTAGCTATAGAGAGCGATACAGTCTCCCCTCAGCCTCCTTTTCTCCAGAATGAACAAGCCCAGCTCCCTCAGACACTCCTTGTAGGACATGTGCTCCAGGCCCTTCACAAGCCTTGTTGCCCTTCTCTGGACATGCTCAAGCACCTCAATGTCCTTCCTATAGTGAGGGGCACAGAACTGAACACAATACTCAAGGTGTGGCCTCAACAGTGTTGAGTACAGGGGATGATCACCTCCCTGTTCCTGCTGGTTACCATGTTTCTAATCCAAGCCAGGATGCCATTGGCTTTCTTGCTGTGATGGTTCAGGCTGGGGGGGCCCGCCCTTGATGCCACTGCACAAGCCACACCTGGGATGTCCCAAAAGAGGCCAGCCCAGTGGGTGGGCACAGGAAGCCAGGTATTTCATCCCATAATGCCCTGCTCCCCTATAAAATATCAGTGGGGGGGTCCTCTCTGCCTCTTTCTTCCCTCACCACTGCCTGAGTGATGGGGTGAGCCGCCTCTCTTGGGCCTGGCTAGGCCCAAGTCTGGGTTGGGGGGGGGAGAAAGAGCCCTGGGGTTTTTTGGGTGTACCCCCAGGTAGGGGTGGGATGTTCTTGGGTATGTTTTGGGATGTCTCTTTTTGTCACAGTACTTGTGGTTCTCTGTAAAACTTTCATTGTTTTTCCATTTAAACTTTCTACCATTTTTGCAATCCGTTTGTCTGAGTCTTTTTATCATTTTACACCAGTCCTGGCTCACCGGAGAAGTCCCAGATGACTGGAAACTGGCCAATGTAATCCCCATCCACAAGCAGGGTCTGATGGAGGAACCTGGAAACTCTAGGCCTGTCAGCCTGACCTCAGTGTCAGGGAAAATTATGGAGCAGATTATCTTGGCAGCAATAACTGCACACCTGAAGGATGGCCAAGGGCTCAGGTCCAGCCAACATGGATTTAGGAAGGGCAGATCCTGCCTCTCCAACCTGATCTTCTATGATCAGGTGACCCGCCTGGTGGATGTGGGAAAGGCCTGTGGATGTGGTCTACCTGGACTTCACAGTATCACAGTATCACAGTATCACTAAGGTTGGAAGAGACCTCGAGGCTCATCGAGTCCAACCTGTCTCCACAGACCTCATGACTAGACCATGGCACCAAGTGCCATGTCCAATCTCCTCTTGAACACCTCCAGGGATGGTGACTCCACCACCTCCCCAGGCAGCCCATTCCAATGACTAATGACTCTCTCGGTGAAGAACTTTCTCCTCACCTCGAGTCTAAACCTCCCCTGGCACAGCTTGAGACTGTGTCCCCTTGTCTGAGTCTTCTCTTTTGCCCGTGGTGGGGGAATTGGTCTCTCAACCTACCACACTTGCCCACCTGGGCACACTGCTAACTCATATTCAGTTGACTGTCAACCAATAACCTCAGGTCCTGCTCAGAGTTGTAGCTTTCCAACCACACATCCCCAAGTCTGTATCTTACAATGGGGCTATTGTGACCCAGGTGCAGGACCTGGCAGATGGCCTTGTTGAACTTCATACAGTTAGTCTTGACCCATTGGTCTAACCTGTCCAGATCCCACTGTAAAGCTCCCCTACCCTCTAGCAGATCGACACAGCCACCCAGTTTGGTGACATCTGTAAACTTATTGAGGGTGCACTCAATCCCCTCATGCAGATCATTAATTATGATATTAAAGAGGAAAGGCCCCAGTACTGAACCCTGGGGGACACCACTAGTGACTGGGCACCAGACAGACTTAACTCCATTCACCACCACTCTTTGGGCCTGGCCAGCCAATCAGTTTTTTATCCAGTGCAGAGTGCACCTATCCAAGCCACATGCCATGAGTTTCTGAAGGAGAATGCTGTGGGAAACAGTGTCAAAGGCTTTACTAAAGTCCAGGTAGACAATGGCCACAGTCCTCCCCTCATCCGCTAGGTAGGTCACCTTACTGTAGAAGGTGATCAGATTAGTCAGACAGGACCTGCCTTTCATAAACCTATGCTGACTGGGCCCGATTGCTTGGTTGTCTTGCATGTGCCATGTGATGGCATTCAGGATGGCTACTCCATAACCTTTCCTGGCACTGATATCAGACTGACAGGCCTGTAGTTCCCTGAATCATCCTTCCAGCCCTTCTTAGGTCTCTGATCACAGGCAATTATTTTCTGTTCTTGCTGTGAAATAGAAATGAAAATGTGTGTTTGAGATGACTACCTCATGATGCTGCATTTTCTTGCTTAAATTTAAGTATCTAAACTTACTTTTCCTCTAGAAAACAAGCTGTAGTCATGTTAATAGAATTTCATATTTTCCTCTTTCAGTGGGTGTATGCTCAACTACTTCAGTTCTGTGGGTTTTTGAAGTTGGCATCTTTCAGAGATATAATTAGCAGCTTATTTCAGCGGCCCCTGTTGACAAGGTTATGTGTCTGAGCCTTTAGCTTAGCCTGTCATACTGCAGGAAGTAGAAGCTAATGCATTCACCCATGTGACCCAAGTTTCTGAGAAAATTCAGTAAAGCAGATACATGATGGTATTAGGTTGATGGTAGTGCATGTGCTAGATAGCATTTTTAATAGTGCTTTGAGCATACCTGTCTTTATTTGTATTATAATAGCATAGAGCTACAGTATATTTTTTATGTTGTAGATTTTTTGTTGCATCCATTGACTGATGTATGACTGTAAAACTACAATTTGCTGAGAGGAATGTCCGAATAAGAGGCTTCTGATATGTGAGAAGATGACAGAAGCTTCCCCTATGTCAAATATAGACAGTCAGCCATCTCATGTTGGCAATTTATGTTGGAGAAGTTTGTGGAGGACTGTCTCCTATGGGAGGGACCTCTTGCTTGAACAGGAGAAGGAAGAAGGAAGGAACAGAAGAGAAGATGTGTGATGAACTGACTTCAACCCTTATTCACTGTGTAGCTCACAGTGGAAAGGGAGGATGTCGCAAGAAGGGGTCGCCAACGATCAATATGATCCACGAAATCCAACTTTATTGAGCATCAGACACTTCTTATATACAGTAGCCTAGCTGCCAGCCCCCACCTTCTGCGGTTAAACATCCTGCTTTCCCATCCTGATGAGATAATCACAAGAATTCTGTTTTACATTCTTCTTTACTTGTTATCGCCTGTAAGGGCGCAGTGACCTTGCTTTGGTGTCCTGTTATCCTTTGCAGGCAGCTGCAAGCACAGCTACAAGGTCATGGCGGCCTGGCTGCATCAACACACTGGCTTACTGTGAGCAGTAAACAACAAGATGGAGTCTGGCCTACATACTCTGTTCAAACCGTTGTTCCATAGAACCACGTCTTTGCAAGCCATTCCTCAACAATTCCGCCATTTTTATTTTACAAATAAGGCCTTAAGGGTATTCCTTGAACATCTTACATATACAATCAGGCTTAACAATAATCAAAATTAACACAGTAACACCTAAAAAAAAAACCACATTAAAACTTCTTTATCAATTATCTCATCCATTGTCTGTCATGTTACATTTTTACTTTCTCTAGGATGATCAAAAATCATGAAGTGTTTAATGGCAGCAAGATTTCTTATAAAACTGTAAAGGTAGATCTGGCCAGGCTCTAGCTTCACAGTTAGAAATCTGCAGATAAACCGCAAGAGCAAAAAGAGCTTAATTGCTTTGCCCAATATAAAGCTACTCAAAACAACGTTTTTTTTGCTCATCCTAGTAACTCTCATAATGCATTCAGTTTACGTTTTCCAAATTTACAGGTACAGGTTGTAATATCCTTTTATCGTTTCAGCGGTAACCCACCTCGGGAGCACACTGCTGCCAGGACCCCCCGGATAAGCCACTAACTGCCCCTTTTGAATCCGGCAGGACCCGCGGCTGGCTCGGCATTCGACTGAGACCGGCTCCTGCTGAATCTCCACGTGCTCGGGTTCGCCTCGGTCCCCTGCGTTGCCGCGGCACTTTAAAAGCCGCAGGCACCGCGCGGCAGGTCCGTTTCAGCGGTAACCCGCCTCGGGAGCACACTGCTGCCAGGACCCCCCGGATAAGCCACTAACTGCCCCTTTTGAATCCGGCAGGACCCGCGGCTGGCTCGGCATTCGACTGAGACTGGCTCCTGCTGAATCTCCACGTGCTCGGGTTCGCCTCGGTCCCCTGCGTTGCCGCGGCACTTTAAAAGCCGCAGGCACCGCGAGGCAGGTCCGTTTCAGCCGCTCTCTTGCTCAGACGCGCGTGCCGCTGTGCTTTTTCTAAAACTTGCCCAGCAGGTGCCGCGGGCAGGGCTGGCCATGGTGGGAACTCGCCGCAATAATGCCTTCAAGAAATCAGTCTCAACTCAGACTGAGAGGGAATATAAGAAGGTAGGTAAGTGTCATAAGCAAGAGGTAGGTGTCCAGGCATCTGGCTGCAGACAGTGCTGGAGCCTGGCGCTTGAGATGCAAGGTACTGGGGACAACTCCTGCAGAACATGTGAGCAGATTGACTATTTACTTAACTTAGTGGCCAGCCTGAAGGACGAGGTTGCTAGACTTAGAGATGTAAGAGATTGTAGAAGGGTAACAGACCTGAGTAACCAGGCTCTGCAGGCCTCCCAGGCAGAGGCTGGTTATTCAAAGAGCAGAGGGGAATGGACACAAATTCCTCTCAAAAGAAGTAAAATTAAACCTCCTTGTCTCCCAACACCTTCCCCACTGCCCTTGGAAAACAAGTACAGGGCATTGGAGGTCGAGGGTGAGGTGATTCTGATGGAGGACACACCATCTGGGGTTTTGACAGAGGCCAAGCAGCCCAAGGCCAAGCAGCCCGAGGCCAAGCAGCCCAAGGCCAAGCAGCCCAAGGCCAAGCAGCCTTCCCCTGGTATCAGGACCTGCTCCCTTAAAAAAAAAGAGGAGGGTAATTGTCATTGGTGATTCTCTCCTGAGGGGAACAGAAGGCCCCATATGTCGGCCAGACCCTACACACAGGGAAGTCTGTTGCCTCCCGGGAGCTATGGTCAAGGATGTTACCAGAAGGATGCCCAGTTTGGTGCAGCCCTCTGACTACTACCCATTACTAGTTATGCAGTTAGGGAATGATGATGTTGCTATCAGAACTTCCAGGGCTATCAAGAACGACTTCAGGGCCCTGGGGGATCTCATTGAGGGGTCTGGTGCTCAAATAATTTTCTCATCTATACCCTTAGTTACAGGAGGGAATACCATAAGGAACAGGACAGCAGCCATAGTCAACAAGTGGCTTAGAGGCTGGTGTAGTCAAAAGAATTTTGGGTTTTTCGATATTGAAAAACTGTCTAATGCACCAGGTCAGCTGGCAACAGATGAAGCACATCTGTCCCAGAGGAGGGGAAAGATCAGAGTGTATGAAAATGGCCTATCCCTCAAAGGGAAAAAGATTCTAGGAAGGCAATTGGCAGGTCTCATAGATAGGGCTTTAAACTAGATTCGAAGGGGGAAGGGGCTGAAACCAGTCCCCCCAGGCAGGAGTCTGGGGGTGATAAGCTTGAGCCAGAGGTGAAACCAGTAGCCCGGCTGATGTGCATGTACACTAATGCACGAAGCTTGGGTAACAAACAAGAGGAGCTGGAAGCCTTGCTGCAGCAGGAAAGTTATGATGTAGTTGCCATCACAGAGACGTGGTGGGATGACTCACATGACTGGAGTGCTGCAATTGATGGCTACAGGCTTTTCAGAAAAGACAGGCAGGGAAGAAGGGGTGGAGGGGTGGCCCTGTACATCAGGGAGGCACTAGATGCCATTGAGATGGAGATTAGGGATCATCAGGTTGAGTGCCTATGGGTGAGAATTACAGGGAAGGCTAATAGGGCTGATATCCTGGTTGGAGTCTGTTATAGACCACCCAACCAGGAAGAAAAAGTTGATGAAGCATTTTTTAGGCAACTTAAGGCTGTCTCAAGATCTCCTGACCTTGTTCTCATGGGAGACTTCAACCTGCCTGACATCTGCTGGGAACTCAACACAGCAGAGAGGAGACAGTCCAGGAGGTTCTTGGAATGCATGGACGACAGCTTCTTATCCCAGGTGCTGAGTGAGCCTACCAGGGGTAAGGCTATGCTAGACCTCCTCTTCACCAACAGGGAAGGGCTGGTGGGTGATGTGGTGGTCGGAGGCTGTTTAGGGGCCAGCGACCACGAGATAATTGAATTTTCAGTATTTGGTCAAGTTAAAAGGGGCAGCAAGAAGACCTCCACTCTGGACTTCCGGAGGGCGGACTTCAGGTTGCTCAAGGAACTAACTCAGAAGGTTCCTTGGGAGACAGTCCTTAGAAACAAAGGGGTCCAGGAGAGTTGGGACTACTTCAAGGAGGAACTCTTGAAGGCACAGGATCAGGCTGTGCCAATGCGCCGGAAGAGGAGCTGCCGGGGCAGACGGCCAGCCTGGATGGGTGATGAGCTTCTAAAAGAACTAAGGGAAAAAAAGAGGGTGTATCATCTTTGGAAGAAAGGTGAGGCAACCCATGAAAAGTTTAAGGATGTTGCTAGGTCTTGTAGGAAGAAAATTAGGGAGGCAAAAGCACATTTGGAGCTTAGACTGGCCTCTGCTGTGAAGGACAACAAAAAGTCCTTCTATAAATACATTAATAGCAAGAAGAAGGGCAGGGACAACCTCCACTCCTTGGTGGACACAGAGGGGAATGCTGTAACAAAGGATGAGGAGAAGGCAGAGTTACTTAATAACTTCTTTGCCTCAATTTTTTCTAGCAGGACAGAATGTCTTCCAGACAGCTGGCCTGCAGAGCTGGCAGAAGGAGTTAGGGAGCAGCATAGTCTTCCTCTGTTCCAGAATGGGGTAGTTGGTGATCTGCTTAGCCATTTGGATCCCCACAAGTCCATGGGACCAGATGGGATCCATCCCAGGGTGCTGAGAGAGCTGGCAGATGTGCTGGCCAAGCCGCTCTCCATCATTTTTCAGCAGTCCTGGCTCACTGGAGACATCCCAGACGACTGGAAGCTGGCCAAAGTGGTGCCCATCCACAAGAAGGGCCGGTTGGATGAGCCAGGGAATTATAGACCTGTCAGCCTGACCTCAGTGCCAGGCAAGATTATGGAACAGGTCATCTTGAGTGCAGTCGCACAGAACTTGGAGGATGGCCAAGGGATCAGGCCCAGCCAGCATGGGTTTAGGAAGGGCAGGTCCTGCCTGACCAACCTGATCTCCTTCTATGATCAGGTGACCCGCCTGGTGGATGTGGGGCAGGCTGTGGATGTAGTCTACCTGGACCTCAGCAAGGCCTTTGACACCGTCCCCCACAGCAAACTCCTGGCCAAGCTGTCAGCCCATGGCTTGGATGGGAGCACACTGCGATGGGTTAGGAACTGGCTGGAGGGCCGAGCCCAGAGAGTGGTGGTGAATGGTGCCACATCCAGCTGGCAGCCAGTCACCAGTGGTGTGCCCAGGGATCAGTACTGGGCCCCATGCTCTTTAACATCTTTATTGATGATCTGGATGAGGGCATCGAGTCCATCATCAGTAAATTTGCTGATGACACCAAGCTGGGGGCAGGAGTTGATCTGCTGGAGGGTAGAGAGGC
This sequence comes from Dryobates pubescens, assembly GCF_014839835.1. Lineage (NCBI taxonomy): Eukaryota > Metazoa > Chordata > Aves > Piciformes > Picidae > Dryobates > Dryobates pubescens. Next base: position 178,674 of record NC_071656.1, on the reverse strand, counting down.
TCTGCAGAGGGACCTCGACAGGCTGGACAGATGGGCAGAGTCCAATGGCATGAGATTTAACACATCCAAGTGCCGGGTTCTGCACATTGGCCGCAGCAACCCCATGCAGAGTTACAAGCTGGGGTCAGAGTGGCTGGAGAGCAGTCAGGCTGAGAGAGACCTGGGGGTGCTGGTTGATGGTAGACTGAACATGAGCCTGCAGTGCGCCCAGGCAGCCAGGAGGGCCAGTGGCATCCTGGCCTGCATCAGGAACAGTGTGGCCAGCAGGAGCAGGGAGGTCATTCTGCCCCTGTACACTGCACTGGTTAGGCCGCACCTTGAGTACTGTGTCCAGTTCTGGGCCCCTCAGTTTAGGAAGGATGTTGACTTGCTGGAGCGTGTCCAGAAAAGGGCAACAAGGTTGGTGAGGGGCTTGGAGCACAAGCCCTATGAGGAGAGATTGAGGGAGCTGGGGTTGCTTAGTCTGGAGAAGAGGAGACTCAGGGGTGACCTTATTGCTCTCTACAACTACCTGAAGGGGGCTTGTAGACAGGCAGAGGTTGGTCTCTTCTCCCAGGCAACCAGTACCAGAACAAGAGGACACAGTCTCAGGCTGCGTCAGGGGAGGTTTAGGCTGGAGGTTAGGAGGAAGTTTTACACAGAGAGAGTGATTGCCCATTGGAATGGTCTGCCTGAGGAGGTGGTGGGGTCGCCGACGCTGGGGGTGTTCAGGGCGAGGCTTGACAGGATGCTTGGTTGTATGGTTTAGTTGATTGGGTGGTGTCAGATGATAGGTTGGACACGATGATCTCGAAGGTCTCTTCCAACCTGGTTAATTCTATTCTATTCTATTCTATTCTAAATTCCAAACAAATTTATTAACCTCCCTTGGTGTGACCGTTTGACACTGTGCCTTTAAGGACAAACAGTGCTGAGACACTGGCTAAATGTTTTTGGTACTAGAACCAAAACATTCTGATATTCTAAATGAATTTCATTGGTTGATAGACAAAAAAATGCAGCTTTAGATTGAGAAGGAGTTGGAATTTTTTTTCCTCAGTTCAGTTTCGTCGGGGAGTTGGGGAGTTTGGGTGACCTGCTTTCCATATATGCTTGTAAATATATAGTTTTGCTCTTTTGACTGGGCTAGTTGTGGTTTCTTACTCTGTGGAGGAGGGAGAGCTAAGCTCTCTCTCAACCTACCACATTATTGGCTGCCCAACTTGGGGCTTGGTGATAAATTAATTTGATTTATTGCTTGCTTGAGTCGGACGAGCAAACATGAAGGTGTTTTGGCTTTTAGAGCGTCTGTTCTCAGTCTTTGGTGTATTGATCTACAAGTATTGCCTGGGTATGATTATCGATCAGATAGGTAAATATATAATGCAAAAATTGTATTTGTGGTTTAAGTACGAGATGCAGCTCCTATATGAACGGTGCCTGGAATTCTTTTTGGTCAGAAAATACAGAAATGTTATATCTACTACTCTCCCTATTGAGATAAAGGAGTTTAAGATTCCAGTCGGTGAAAGGGTAATTTTGAGTGATGGCTGGGATCCAAAGCTGATTTTCTCGATGTGTGTAGTCCTGCTATCGGCGATGATTAATGTGTATTTGTTAGTAGCACTGTACTAGAGAAAAGTGTCTAAGGCATGTTTTGTTATTAGACAGAGGACAAAGAAACGAAAACACCACCCTGGCTCTGTTTCAGAAACATCCAGTGATGATGATAATGGAGAATCTGTGTCAGTTAAGGATAAAGCTAAAAAGTCAATTGGGAAGGCAGCTTTGAACAGCAGTGTTGATGATTCTGGCAAGCAGCCAAGGGCTGCAGCAGCCCCAAACATGGCGGCTCCTGTGTCCCCGGCAGCCACCATTAACGAGGCAAAGTCATTTCCTCCTTCTTCCATGGCAGGAGCGGAAGCGTCCTCTATAGGGGTTGGGGTATGGATAAGGTGACGGTCTGCATGACAAGAATCAAACACAAGCAGAGCATCTAGAAGGCCAAAAAAGCGACGACTTTATTCCCGCACACAACTCATACATATTGTGTGTATCGTTAGTGTGGCTGCCTGCAATTGGTTAATGAACTTTTCTCAAGATTCTCATGGGTCAGCGATAGCATTGTCATAGTTACTTGTTAAGCTAGTCCAGGTGGCCTCCCATCTTGCGGTTTCTCCTTCCCACTCATTCTGTCCAGGGAGTTTCCAGATTCTCATGGGAGCACAGAAATGTTTTCTCACAAGAGCTCTTCCGAGGGTTCACAGATACATCACAGTCCCCCACAATTCCCCCTTTTTGTTTTTCTGTTACAAATGTCGCTTTGATCATCTGCTGCAGGGCCCTTTGCGACAGATTGATCAAACAGGGCAACATAGAATACATAGAATAAACCAGGTTGGAAGAGACCTTCAAGATCACCGTGTCCAACCCATCAACCAATCAAACACCACCCAAACAACTAACCCACGGCACCAAGCACCCCATCAAGTCTCCTCCTGAAAACCTCCAGTGATGGCGACTCCACCACCTCCCCAGGCAGCCCATTCCAATGGGCAATCACTCTTTCTGTATAGAACTTTTTCCTAACATCTAGCCTGAACCTCCCCTGGTGCAGCCTGAGACTGTGTCCTCTTGTTCTGGTACTGGCTGCCTGGGAGAAGAGACCAACATCCGTCTCTCTACAACCTCCCTTCAGGTAGTTGTAGAGAGCAATAAGGTCACCCCTGAGTCTCCTCTTCTCCAGGCTAAGCAACCCCAGCTCCCTCAGCCTCTCCTCGTAGGGCTTATGTTCCAAACCCCTCACCAACTTTGTTGCTCTTCTCTGGACTCGTTCCAGCAAGTCAACATCCTTCCTAAACTGAGGGGCCCAGAACTGGACGCAGTACTCGAGGTGCGGCCTAACCAGTGCAGTGTACAGGGGCACAATGACCTCCCTGCTCCTGCTGGCCACACTGTTCCTGATGCAGGCCAGGATGCCATTGGCCCTCTTAGCTGCCTGGGCACACTGCAGGCTCATGTTCAATCTACCGTCAACCAGCACCCCTGGGTCCCTCTCAGCCTGACTGCTCTCCAGCCAATCTGACCCCAGCTTGTAACACTGCATGGGGTTGTTGTGGCCAATGTGCAGAACCCGGCACTTGGATGTGTTAAATCTCATGCCGTTGGACTCTGCCCATCTGCCCAGCCTGTCGAGGTCCCTCTGCAGAGCCTCTCTACCCTCCAGCAGATCAACTCCTGCCCCCAGCTTGGTGTCGTCAGCAAATTTACTGATGATGGACTCAATGTCCTCGTCCAGATCATCAATAAAGATGTTAAAGAGGATGGGGCCCAGTACTGATCCCTGGGGTACACCACTGGTGACTGGCTGCCAGCTGGATGTGGCACCATTCACCACCACTCTCTGGGCTCGGCCCTCCAGCCAGTTCCTAACCCAACGCAGTGTGCTCCCATCCAAGCCATGGGCTAACATCTTGGCCAGGAGTTTGCTATGGGGAACGGTGTCAAATGCCTTGCTGAGGTCCAGGTAGACTACATCCACAGGCCTCCCCACATCCACCAGGTGGGTCACCTGATCATAGAAGGAGATCACAGTATCACAGTAACTAAGGTTGGAAGAGACCCCAAGGATCATCAAGTCCAACCTGTTCCAACAGACCTCACAAGTAGATCATGGCACCAAGTGCCACGTCCAATCTCCCCTTGAACACCTCCAGGGACGGCGACTCCACCACCTCCCTGGGCAGCCCATTCCAATGACGAATGACTCGCTCAGTGAAGAACTTTTTCCTCACCTCGAGTCTAAACCTCCCCTGGCACAACTTGAGATTGTGTCCCCTTGTTCTGGTGCTGGTTGCCTGGGAGAAGAGACCAACCCCCTCCTGTCTACAACCACCTTTCAGGTAGTTGTAGAGGGCAATGAGGTCACCTCTGATCCTTCTCTTCTCCAGGCTAAACAATCCCAGCTCCCTCAGCCTCTCCTCATAGGGCTTGTGCTCAAGGCCTCTCACCAGCCTTGTTGCCCTTCTCTGGACACGTTCAAGTGTCTCGATGTCCTTCCTAAACTGAGGGGCCCAGAACTGGACACAGTACTCAAGGTGTGGCCTAACCAATGCAGAGTACAGGGGCACAATGACCTCCCTGCTCCTGCTGGCCACACTATTCCTAATACAGGCCAGGATGCCATTGGCCTTCTTGGCCACCTGGGCACACTGCTGTCTCATGTTTAGGCAGGTTGGTCAGGCAGGACCTGCCCTTCCTAAACCCATGCTGGCTGGGCCTGATCCCTTGGCCATCCTCTAAGTGTTGTGTGATTGCACTCAGGATGACCTGTTCCATAACCTTTCCTGGCACTGAGGTCAGGCTGACAGGCCTGTAATTCCCTGGCTCATCCAACCGGCCCTTCTTGTGGATGGGTACCACGTTGGCCAGCTTCCAGTCATCTGGGATCTCTCCAGTGAGCCAGGACTGATGAAAAATGATGGAGAGTGGCTTGGCCAGCTCATCTGCCAGCTCTCTCAGCACCCTAGGATGGATCTCATCTGGTCCCATGGACTTGTGGGGGTCTAAGCTGCTGAGGAGAGCTCCTATCACTTGCTCTTGGAACACAGGGAAACTATGCAACTCCCTAGCTCCTTCTGCCAGCTCTGCAGGCCAGCTGTCTGGTAGACGTTCTTTCCCGCTAGTAAAAATTGAGGTAAAGAAGGTGTTAAGTACCTCTGCCTTTTTCTCATCCTGTGATACAACATTTCCCTCCATGTCAACCAAGGAGTGGAGGTTGTCCCTGCCCTTCCTCTTGCTATTAATATATTTATAGAAGGACTTTTGTTGTCCTTCACATCAGAGACCAGTTTGAGTTCCAAATGTGCTTTTGCCTCTCTAATTTTCCTTCTACATGCCCTAGCAACCTCTTTAAACATCCCATGGGTTGCCTCCCCTTTCTTCCAAAGATGATATACCCTCTTTTTTTCCCTTAGTTCTGTTAAAAGTTCATTACACAACCAGGCTGGCCGTCTGCCCCGGCGGCTCCTCTTCCGGCACATTGGCACAGCCTGTTCCTGAGCCTTCATCAGTTCTTTCTTGAAGTAGGTCCAGCCCTCCTGGACCCCTTTATTTTTGAGGGATTTATCCCAAGGAACCCTCTGAGTTAGTTCCTTGAGCAACCTGAAGTCCGCCCTCCGGAAGTCCAGAGTGGAGGTCTTCTTGCTGCCCCTCTTAGTTTGACCAAATACCGAAAATTCAATTATCTCGTGGTCGCTGGCCCCTAAACAGCCTCTGACCACCACATCACCCACCAGCCCTTCCCTGTTGGTGAAGAGGAGGTCAAGCATAGCCTTGCCCCTGGTAGGCTCACGCAGTACCTGGGATAAGAAGCTGTCCTCCATGCAGTCTAAGAACCTCCTAGACTGTCTCCTCTCTGCTGTGTTGAGATCCCAGCAGATGTCAGGCAGGTTGAAGTCGCCCATAAGGACAAGGTCAGGAGATCTTGAGACAGCCTTAAGCTGTCTATAGAATGCTTCGTCGACATCATCCTCCTGGTTGGGTGGTCTATAACAGACTCCAACCAGGATGTCTGCCCTACCGGTCTTACCCTCTAATTCTTGCCCACAAGCATTTCAACCTGATCATCCCTAATCTCTAGTTCAATGGCATCTAGTGCCTCCCTGATGTACAGGGCCACCCCTCCACCCCTTCTTCCTTGTCTATCTCTCCTGAAGAGCCTGTAGCCATCAATTGCAGCACTCCAGTCATGTGAGCTATCCCACCATGTCTCTGTGATGGCAACTACGTCATAACTTTCCTGCTGTAACAAGGCTTCCAGCTCCTCTTGTTTGTTTCCCATGCTTCGTGCATTAGTGTACATGCACCTCAGCTGGGCTGCTGGTTTGGCCTCTGTCCCTAGCTTACTGCCCCCAGACTCTTGCCTGAGGGGACTAGTTTCAGCCCCTTCCCCCTTCGAAACTAGTTTAAAGCCCTGTCAATGAGAGCTGCCAGTTCCCTCCCCAGAATCTTTTTACCTTTGGGGGACAGGGCATTCTCATATACTGTGATCTTTCCCCTTCTTTGGGACAGATGTACTCCATCTGTTGCCAGGTGGCCTGGTGCAGTAGGAAGTTTACCCAGATCAAAAAACCCAAAATTCTTTTGTCTGCACCAGCCTCTAAGCCACTTGTTGACTATGGCTGCTGTCCTGTTCCTTGTGGTATTCCCTCCTGCAACTAAGGATATTGATCATCAGTAAAACATCAGTAACATTACAATCATAATCACAATAACTAGGTCTTAACAATCAAAAGAAACCAGCCAGAAAATCCCCATCCTTTAAACGATCCTTCAAATCCTTTACAATCATGACCCTGAACTAATAGCAAAAATTCTATCATACCCCTATTTCACTGAGGAGCATGTTGAACAGAACCCACGCCAGGCAAGAGTTAAAATACACTAAGAAACATACACACAAAATATTCTTTTTGAACTCAAAGGTTCAGTCTTCTCGGCACTGTCCTTCCATCTGTTCACCGGAACACCCACTATGCAGGTGCTGAAAAGAGTCATAGGTGTTGTTACCGAGAGGCACAGCATATCTTGTTTCAGGATGTTAGCAAGTGTGACCCACACATTCTTCTGTGGTAGCTTTGGAATCTGCATAACTCTTGCAACAGTCAGTGTCCAGAGGGTGATGAAAACGCTGGTCGAACCCATCTTGATGGAACCCAGCGTGGTCCAGAGTCTGTTGAGACACAAGCCTACCCTCGTCCCCATGTTATTAAATCACAAGGATCAGACCACTGACCTGTTTGCAGATCCTGAACCCTAACTTTAGCTCCTGAGGGCACCCCACTGGTGGTAGCCAAGGAGCCAAAATGACGCAGTATCCCGAGAATCACCAGAAATCTGCAAACAATTTAAAACGTACATAGCTTTGTTCAATCGAGCTTCTGGAGGATCCCCTACCATTCCCCCTTTTTGTTTTTGCAACAGTTGTTTTAATGTGCCATGTGCACGTTCAATAATGCCTTGTCCAGTGGGAGAATGAGGGATACCTGTAATATGAGTTATACCCCATGATTGTAAAAATGAGTTAACCCTGGCAGACACGTACGCTGGACCATTGTCTGTTTTTATCTGAAGAGGAACTCCAGCAGCAGAAAAAGCTCGCTGCCAATGATGAATAACATCTTTGGCAGTCTCTCCTGTGTGAGCAGTAGCAATGATGACTGAGGAAAATGTATCAATAGACACATGAACAAATTTTAACCTACCAAATTCAGCAATGTGCGTAACATCTGTTTGTCAGATCTGGAGGGCTCGCAACCCTCTAGGGTTAGTACCAAAACAGTGAGGAATATGCTGGCCCTGACAATCAGGACGTGCAGCAACAATACCTCGCGCTTCAGCGTTGGACAACTGAAATTGCCGTTTTAGAGCACGATAACCTTGAGGAAAAAATTGATGAGAAGCTATTGCTTGTTTGATATTTGGAATTGGTCCCATTGCTACACCTGACACAAGTGCATCTGCTTTTGCATTCCCCTCCACCAAAACACCTGGCAAGTTTGTGTGACTCTTAATATGCAAAACATAATAAGGAGCACATAGTTTTTGAATCTCGGTCCATAACAGTTTTAAAACTCCAAAAAGCTTCTCCTGATTAACATGACCATGACAGCTTTATCTAAACGTTGCACTAATCCAGCCACATAGGCTGAATCAGTAACAATGTTTGCAGGACAGGGAAATTGCTGAAATACCATAGTCACAGCCCTTAACTCAACAATCTGAGGAGAGCCTTCTTGGTATTCCACTCTGTTTTGCCATCGATTATCATCATACCACACGATAGCTGCTTTTCCTGTTTTTCCCGAGCCGTCAGTGAGCACTGTGGGACCAAGCACAGGGTTAGATTGACTCAGCTGTTTTTGTGAAAATGGAATTTGTCCACCCATTTTTATTAATGGATGGGAAGGCAGGTGATAGCCAATTTGACCTGTATAATTTGCCATTGCTGCTTGTAGTGCTGGACTGTTAGCAAGGCACCAATCAAAATATTCACTTTGCATTGGTATCACAATTTTTTCTGGATCCCTTGCCAACAATTCTACACAGCGAGCTCTTGTTTTCATAATAATCTGAGCCAAAAGCTCAAACAGTCCAGGAGCAGTTTTCTTGGTTTTAAAAGGTAAAAATGCCCTCTCTAAAACATGAAGAGGATCTTGCCAGTCAGAATTCCACTGTGCAAGTATTGCAAAAGGTATCAGATCATCTATTAAAACAAACACCTGAATTGATACGGCCAAATCAATTCTCCATACATGCTTTTTATGAATGGCCTGTTCTACTTCTTCAATTACCTGCTTTGCTTCTGGAGTTAAAACTCGTGGTGCAGAAATGTCTGAGTCCCCTGTTAATAATTCTAGGAGTGGTTGCAATTTGGAGGATGTCAACCCTAAATAAGGTCGCACCCAATTAATCATTCCTGCTAATTTCTGGACATCATTCAAGGTTTTTACATTTATTTGCAACTTAATTGGTTGAGGCATTACTGTTTGATCTAATACTTTCATGCCCAGGTACAACCATGGCTGTTGACATTGTATTTGTTCTGGAGCAATCACTAATCCACAATTTTGTAGTGATTTTTGCGCCTCAGTTTCCATTTCAGCTAGCATTGTTTGTGAGGGAGCTGCTAATAAGATGTCATCCATATAGTGATAACAGTAGCCTAGTGGAAACGCAGCCCGAACAGGACTTAACGCTTTTGCCACAAACCACTGACAAATAGTTGGTGAGTTTTTCATACCTTGAGGTAAAACCTTCCACTGATTCTGCATTGGTTAGGCCACACCTTGAGTACTGTGTCCAGTTCTGGGCCCCTCAGTTTAGGAAGGACATCGAGACACTTGAACGTGTCCAGAGAAGGGCAACAAGGCTGGTGAGAGGCCTTGAGTACAAGCCCTATGAGGAGAGGCTGAGGGAGCTGGGATTGTTTAGCCTGGAGAAGAGGAGGCTCAGGGGTGACCTCATTGCCCTCTACAACTACCTGAAAGGTGGTTGTAGACAGGAGGGGGTTGGTCTCTTCTCCCAGGCAACCAGCACCAGAACAAGGGGACACAGTCTCAAGCTGTGCCAGGGGAGGTTTAGACTCGAGGTGAGGAAAAAGTTCTTTACTGAGCGAGTCATTCGTCATTGGAATGGGCTGCCCAGGGAGGTGGTGGAGTCGCTGTCCCTGGAGGTGTTCAAGGGGAGATTGGACGTGGCACTTGGTGCCATGGTCTAGTTGTGAGGTCTGTTGGAACAGGTTGGACTTGATGATCCTTGGGGTCTCTTCCAACCTTAGTTACTGTGATACTGTGATACTGTGATACCTTTTGGCTGGTCCACTGTTGTTCACTGAGGGCACCGTAAATGCAAATTTCTCTGTGTCCTGTTTAGCGAGAGGAATAGTGAAGAAACAATCTTTCAAATCTATTATCACAATCTCCCATTGCATTGGTATCATGGTTGGTGAAGGCAACCCTGGCTGCAAAGCCCCCATAGCAGCCATCACCTCATTGATCTTTCTCAGATCATGTAACAAACGCCATTTGCCTGATTTCTTTTTTATCACAAACACAGGTGTGTTCCAAGGACTGTGTGAAGTTTCTATGTGTCCCACAGCTAACTGTTCCTCAACCAAAAAGTGCAGGGTAGCGAGCTTTTCATGGGTGAGGGGCCATTGGTCCACCCAGACAGGCTTTTCTGTTAGCCATGTTAATGCCAGTGTGGGTTGTGTAATGCCCTGCATTGCAATGACCCCTAGCAAAAATCTGTTGTGATTTTCACTCCCCACTGCCCCAAACAGTCTCTTCCCCATAGATTAAGGTGTGCTGTGGTCACATATGGTCTAATAGTAGCTTTTTGTCCCTCAGGGTTGGTGATCACTACAGGTTTAGCACTCATAAAACTGTTAGCAACCCCACCAAGTCCTACCACACTCATGTTGTTCGATACCAGTGGCCAGGCAGGAGGCCAGCTACGCTGCGCAATGATGGTAATATCTGCTTCTGTGTCGAGTAGTCCTGTGACTTGTATCTGTGCAGGAGTAGCACGGTCCATGGAGAGCATGCAGGTCATTTGTGGTCTCTTCTCAGTGACTGTCTGAGACCATAGCACCATGGGTGGTCCTGTTGATCCAAATCCTTTGTCACCACGGATAGTCTGTTCTGTTCTGGAAACATGACTCACAAAAGGTACAAGTTGAGCAATTCAAGTCCCTTTAGGAATTGTTACAGGTGGTGTTGCAGTAGATATTAAAGCACATATTTGCCCAACGTAATCAGCATTAATTACCCCTACATGTACGTCTATTCCTTGAAGGGTGCTACTAGATCGTCCTATTAATAAAGCACTGAGCCCGTTACCAATTGGCCCCCATGCATCTAAAGGCACCTTGTGTGTCTTTGTGTCTGAAATAGTTATTACATCAGCTGTGGATACATCCATCCTTGCTGATCCCCTTGTGCTGGCTGATAATTTGTCGCACAAGGTTGGACCTGCTGGGCTGGATACGCCCCAGTTGGAAATGGGTTGCTGATATTGGGGGGTATTTGTGTCATCACGCGCCCTTTCGCGTTCTTTTTCCCGCTTCTCTGCAAAGGCTGACCACTGGCATGACATTTAGATTTGCAGTGTTTGGCATAATGACCAGGTTTACTACAACGAGCACAAGAAGAATTTTTCAAGTCAACTCCCAGCTGTGCTTTCATTTGCTTACAATTAGCTTTCACACGTCCCTTTTTCCCACAGCTGAAACACCTTACTGGGCCTCCTGATTTTAAGGCAGCTGCAAGTGCAGTCATCTTAAAATCAGTGTTGCCGACCTTCGAACAGGCTGTTATCATATCAGCTACAGAGGGTTCACCTGGCAATGCTTCAATATTTTTTTGGCAGTCAGTATTTGCATTGTCTTTCGCTAATTGACGACACAAAATTTGCCTGAGATTCTCATCATCAACTTGTTTCTCAATAGCAGCAGAAATCCTCTCTACAAACTGCAGAAACGGTTCCTAAGGCTCTTGTTTAATCTCTGTATATCGAGGATGTGGAGATGCAAGCTCCATCGTCTTAAGAATTGCAGACATGCCTATTCTTTGACTCTGCTCCAGTATGGATGGATGCCAATGAGCTTGTGTGTTAGGATTAGAAAACACAGGGCCTGTGCCCATGAGAGCATCTACCCCCACACCTCGCAGAACATAGTTTTGATCTCTTTGCATGTTTTGTAGTGCAGCCTTTTCAGCTAATTTTTTCCAGCTAGTTTCAAATACTGAGTACTGAACAGGCTGAAAAATGATCTGCACAAGGTGATGAATATCAAAGGGACACAGCAAATCAGTGTCTATAATACGCAAAAGCTGCATAGTTTCCCTGGAATTAACCGCCATACTTTGCTACTGTGGAGTGCAAATCCTGTACGACTTTCCAACCCAAAATCTGATGATTATCCTGCTGCCCCGATCCCGGAGCCGCTTTTTCCACAGGGAAAGCCATAGGATCATCCGAAACACCCACAGGAGAAGAGTTCTCCTCTGTTCTAACCGATAGATGTGGCGCATCCAAGATTTCCACCAAACCCCAGTCACCCACAGCAGCAGCTTTCTGGCGAACTTGCTGCCAAAATCTCACTGCCGAACGTGGAGTAACGGTCACACTACAGGGAGGCAAGGTCCAAGGTGCAGACAGACGCCCACCCCCCTCTCAGTTCTCAACATTCTCTCTTGTGGCCACAGTCACACTATGATTTACAGCTTCCCCCTGACTCTCGTCCTCGCTGTCAGATGGCAGAGGGGGTAATTGCTGCTGTAAAGGCAGTTGCTGGTGTGAAGTCTGTAGATTATTACGCTGATTACATTCCTCCCGTTTTACATACCCTTTCAGCTGCTCTCTCGGAGATTGATAAGCCAATGGCATTTTTGCAAAGTCTTTGGGGCTTTTCCAATTCATCGGGAACTTAAGCTGATCATTAGGAGAAAGCTGCTTCTCAGCAGCGCTTGTTATGTGTTGCACTGTTGTATCTACCCCTAAGCAGCCAGACGAGGAGGGGCTAGAGGGTGCAGAGGGTGCCGGCATGTCCTCTACTGATTTACTCGTTTCCCCCGTAGCCAAATTATCCCCTTCCTCTTCTTCCTCCTCCTCCTGCATAAGATCTTTTAGTGCATCATGAAGCAGGCACCAGGTAAGTGCCATATCAACCAGTTCCTTGTCTCCTTTCGAGATAGAGTCCCACAAATAACTACCTAGCTTGCGCCAGGCAGGAACGCTGAAGGCTGTAACGGAGGAAGGCTCAAAACCTTGCTGCTTGGCCCATAAGAGTAATTTTCTTAAGTCAAAATCATTAACTTTTAGACCCCTACGTTTCAATAATGATTTCCAGGTTCCAAGGACTAAGTCCTCATCTTTTGTTAATTTCTGACCCATTATGTTCCCAGTGACTCACCTACCTCACCCAGGCAGGTGTCAAAGTTCAGGTCTGGACCAAAAGGCAGCATTGCACTGCTCTCAGCTACACTGGGCTCCGTCACTGTTGCCGCATGCACCTGCAGCCCAAACGTCTTCAACTCACTTCTTGGGTCTTCACGTCGGGGGTCACCGTTTGTCGCTGTATAGGGGTCGGGGTATGGATAAGGTGACGGTCTGTGCGACAAGAATCAAACACAAGCAGAGCATCTAGAAGGCCAAAAAAGCGACGCCTTTATTCCCGCACACAACTCATATATATTGTGTGTATCGTTAGTGTGGCTGCCTGCAATTGGTCAATGAACTTTTCTCAAGAGTCTCATGGGTCAGCAATAGCATTGTCATAGTTACTTGTTAAGCTAGTCCAGGTGGCCTCCCATCTTATCTTGCGGTTTCTCCTTCCCACTCATTCTGTCCAGGGAGTTTCCAGATTCTCATGGGAGCACAGAAATGTTTTCTCACAAGAGCTCTTCCGAGGGTTCACAGATACATCACAGTCCCCCACACTCTAAAGCAGCTAATCTGTCTCAAAGCTTATCAGCTTCTGATAATAAGGCAGCTGGAAACCCAAACACAGCTCCAGTAAAGCAAGTAGCAGTTTTAACAACAAGGAGGGGTAAGACTAAAGCTGATTCAGGAGCTGATGGGGATGCACAGCAAGGTTCTTCTGATGGGGAGGAAGAGGAAATTTGTCTTAAAAATATAGCTGAGTTATTGACATCATCACAGGATTGAGATGCATCTCTTGGTAGGACAGCAGCTAGTGGTGGTGCTTCTCAGCTTAAAGGGATCCTTGAGAGAGTGACAGAAAGGTTGTTTGGACAACAAGTTGAGGAAGAGGAGGCAAAGGAGCAAGAAGAGGATGACATAACCGACTGCTCTTCACCCTGTGAGGAATTGCGAAATGTGGGAAAAGACTACCTCAGAGCAGATAAGGAGCCAGTTCTCGCTTGGCTTGGTAGATGTTATGATACAGGTGCTCCAGCTCTAATGGTTGGAGACAAGTCAGCAGCTCAGCTAGGAACTCTCGAAGGATAATGGAATAGATAGACATCCAGGCAAGGCTCTCGGTAAGGTTAATCTGTGGATACGCCTTTTAATGGCGGTTCTCATGAGACACCCTTCCCGAGATAATCTTCCCTGGAATCCTAAGCCCTGGACTACCATAGATGAGGGAATTAAGCGTCTGCGGGAATTTGCTGTTAGAGAGATACTCTATGGTGAACATGAATCTCTGAATCCTGATGATATTCCTGTAGGAAATGGTCTTGCTAAAAAGCTCATCAAGCTTGCTCCTTCTAATTATGCAAACATTCTGGCAAGCAGAATTGTAGCAAGAAATTATGGTGGAGCTCCTCTTACGGTTGGCCAATTCACTGATCAATTGAGACAATTGGATGATAGCATGACAGGTGTTTCTTTGGTTTCAGCCATTGAAACTCTGTCTGGAAAACTGGAGAATTGCATGAAAGAGCTGAAGGATGAATTTTAAAACACCATATCCCAATTGGCACAAAGAGATAATTCCAATTCTTCTTCCAGGTGGATACAGGTTTCATCTGTGAGGAACAGACATCCTCCAAGGAGGTCATTCCAAAACAGACCAAACCAAAACAGACCACCAAGGCAATCACGTAGGACCATTTGGATAACTCTGCGCGATCAGTTTGGTGAGAACATGAACAGATGGGATGGTCAACCAACTTCTAATCTTTTCAGGAGGCTGAGGGAACTGCAAAGTGGCAGAACCCGAGGTAGCAATACCAGAAGGGTAGCTGTTACTTCCACAGTTCCCCAGGACAACTCTAGTAGCTCCAACAGTGGCTCCAGTTCTAACACTGCACAGTGTGCTCGTTGCACCTGTGGACATGTTCCCCATAACTTGGGGTGCCCTGCCTCCTGCCAGGGGGAGGAGGGGGTAATAGAGATAATAGAATCTATTGGGATGTGTACATCCAGTGGCCTGGCACTTCACACTTTCGGAAGTACAGGGCCTTGGTTGACACAGGAGCTCAGTGCACCATATTGCCATCAAATTATCAGGGATCAGAGTCCAAACTATTCTGGGAGTCACTGGTGGATCTCAAGAGTTAAGTAAGGTAGAGGTTAATATAAGTCTAACTGGTAAACAGTGGAAGAAGCATACAGTTGTGACCGGACCTGATGCACTTCTGTAGAAATTGATGGACAAAAGCTGAAGCTGTCTGCTAGACCTGAGCTTTCTGATGATTCTACAGTTGTGGGACAACACAAGATTCAGGACATTAAGTTGCTGGTTGCTTCTCGGACTGTGCATCACAGACAATACAGAACCAACCGTGACTCTTTTTTGCCCATTCAGAATCTGATTCGTCAGCTGGAGAGTCAGAAAGTCATCAGCAAAACTCATTCACCTTTCAACAGTCCAGTGGGGCCTGTGCGAAATCCGAATGGAGACTGGCGTCTGACAGTGGACTACCAAGCCCTGAATGAAGTAACTCCGCCTATGAGTGCAGCAGTACCAGACATGATGGAACTCCAGTATGAGCTGGAATCCAGAGAGGCCAAATGGTATGCTACCGTAGACATTGCTAATGCATTCTTCTCTATTCCCATAGCAGAGGAATGCAGGCCTCAGTTTGCTTTCACCTGGAGAGGAAACCAGTACACTTTCAACAGACTGCCAATGGGCTGGATCCACAGCTCAACCATCTGTCATGCAGTAATCCATGATGCTCTGGAGGAAGGTGGTGCTCCAGAACACATCCAGTTCATCGATGATATCATCATCTGGGGTAAAACTGCTGAGGAAGTCTTTGAGAAAGGTAACAAAATCATGGACATTCTTCTGAATGCAGGTTTGCCATCAAGAGAGACAAGGTGAAAGGACCTACCACAGAGATCCAGTTTCTGGGAGTTCAGTGGCAGGATGGACGCCGACACATTCCAGTGGATGTGGTAAATAGAGTCTCTACCATGGCAAATCCCACAAACAAGCAAGAAACTCTACATTTCTTGGGGATAGTGGGATTTTGGAGACTACACATCCCTGGATACAGTCAGATTGTGAAACCTCTTGTTGTAGTTTGAGCTGGGTGCCCCCCTGGTGTGTTCACTTCCTGTGTCCAGAAGTCCATCCCAGAAGGATGGACACAGGAAATTGTGTGTATTTCCTACCATAATTCTTTGCACCACTATAAGATCCAGTGCGGGGTCTAGCACTTTCTCTTTTCTTCCTCCTCCGCCAGCCGGTAACTGGGGGAGATGTCTGCTGGCTTTGGGCCTGGCTAGGCCCAAGGCCACGGGGGGATGGGCAGTCTCAGGCCTGGCCAGCTGAGACTAGCCCAGCAGAGGGAGGGGGAAGAAGGAGCCCTGAGGGTCTCGGGTGTACCCTCAGGTGGGGATGGGATGCCTCTGGGTTTGCTTTGGGATCTTTCTTTGTCACTGCGCTTTTGGGTTTTCTGTAACATTCACTGCTTTCTATTTAAACTTTCATCACTTTTGCAATCCGTTTGTCTGAGTGTTTTTATTCCTGCCCGTGGTGGGTAGAGGGGGGGCTGCCTCAACCCAGCACACCTCTGTATGATGTGACTCGAAAGAGGAACAGTTTCCACTGGGGACCAGAACAACAAGCAGCCTTTGACCAGATAAAGCAAGAGGTAGTTCAAGCAGTGGGACTGGGATCTGTCTGAGATGCTCCAGACATTAAGAACATTTTGTACACGGCTGCAGGTGACAATGGTCCAACCTGGTGCTTGTGGCAAAAAGCTCCAGGTGAGACGCGTGGACGACCTCTTGGTTTCTGGAGTCGAGGTTACAGAGGTTCAGAGGCTAATTACACTCCAACAGAGAAAGAGATTCTAGCTGCCTATGAAGGAGTGAAAGCAGCTTCTGAAGTGATTGGAACTGAATCACAACTTCTCTTAGCTCCCCGATTACCAGTTTTGAATTGGATGTTCAAAGGCAAGGGTTCCACACCACATCATGCCACAGATTCCACATGGTCTAAGTGGATGGCTCTGATAACACAGAGAGCTCGAATGGGAAATCTTGATAGACCTGGTCTGGTGGAGGTGATCTCAAGTTGGCCTGAAGATACCAACTGTACAAAACCTGCAGAGGGGAGAGTAACTCGTGCTGAGGAAGCTCCTCCTTACAATGACCTTTCAGATGATGAGAAGAAGTATGCTTTGTTCACAGACGGTTCCTGTCGTCTCGTCGGGAACAAGCAAAGGTGGAAGTCTGCAGTGTGGAGTCCAACACGCCGAGTTGCAGAGGTGAAGGATGGAGAAGGAGAATCCAGTCAGTTTGCAGAGGTAAAAGCTGTCCAGCTAGCTCTTGACGTAGCTGAACGTGAGAGATGGCCAAAGCTCTATCTCTACACCGACTCATGGATGGTAGCTGTGGTCGTTTGAGGCTGTGCCTTTAAGAACAAACACTGCTGGAACACACTGGCTAATGTTTTCGGTACTAGAACCAAAACATTCTGATATTCTAAACGAATTTCATTGGTTGATAAACAAAAATGCAGCTTTAGATTGTGAAGCAGTTGGAATTTTTTTTTTCCTCAGTTCAGTTCGGTTTGGGGAGTTGGGGGGGAGTTTCAGCCTGGTCTCCCTGCCTGCTTCTTCTGCGAACTGCTGGAGTTGGCCTTCAGATAAGCAAACACTAATCCTGCATGGGCTTTTGAAGCTTACTAACAACTCTTTTCCTTAGTAACTCGCCTTTCTCTCTCTCTAACCCCTTTTTGGGGAAAAAGGGAGGTAGTGGGGGAGAGAGGGGGTTCCAAGGAGGGGATCCCTCCCTCGGGGAGGGATTTTTGTCGTGTTATTTCTCTTTGCTGTGTATTTCTGTGTATATATTGTAAATACCTGTATATATTGTGTTATATATAACCTGCTGTGCTGGGTTGAGGCAGCCCCCTCTCTCCCCACCACGGGCAGGAATAAAACACTCAGACAAATGGATTGCAAAAGTGATGAAAGTTTAAATAGAAAGCAGTGAATTTTACAGAGAACCCAAAGCGCAGTGACAATGAAAGATCCCATAGCAAACCCAGAGGCATCCCATTCCCACCTGAGGGTACACCCGAGACCCTCAGGGCTCCTTCTTCCCCCTCCCTCTGCTGGGCTAGTCTCAGCTGGCCAGGCCTGAGACTGCCCATCCCCCCGTGGCCTTGGGCCTAACCAGGCCCAAAGCCAGCAGACATCTCCCCCAGTTACCGGCTGGCGGAGGAGGAAGAAAAGAGACGGTGCTAGACCCTGCACTGGATCTTATAGTGGTGCAAAGAATTATGGTAGGAAATACACAATTTCCTGTGCCCACCCCTCTGGGCTGGACTTCTGGACACAGGAAGTGAACACACCAGGGGGGCACCCAGCTCAAACTGCAACACGCCACCCCTTATTTCATACCATAATCTTTGCACCTAAACACATCATCAAATCAGAAATCTTCTGATGACATGTCCGGCGAAGTCCACATCTTCATCTGGGCGTCCACTCAAACAGTCTTTCCTTCAAGCTCAAGTGTCAGTCCATTCCAGTCCTTCTCCTCTCATCTAATGGAACCTCCCGCGATGCAGAGTTCACTCTTCTGCAGTGCAAGCTCTTCATGGATCCGTTGGACATCCTGGTCACCTGGAAAGAACCTCACAACTTCTCAACCAAACCTTCATTCCCATCTCTATCTACTCAGCGGCATATTTCCACCCCTGGGGCAAGCCAGTCAGAACAATCAAGCTCTGCTGCTTCTCCACCCCTCCAGGAAAACAGCACGCTGAGCCTCTCTCAACACCGCACGGACCTATCCCAAGCCCAGTGCTGACCGCTTCCAGCCGCGGCCCGAGGCTCCACAGACGCATGCCACAGGTACACCGCCCCTCCACTGGGCGTTCGCATACCGCAGATGTGGCAGCTCCAAGTACACAGCCCCACCCTGGGAGAGGGAGGGGATGCTCCACAAACTGCTGAGAAGAAGGGAGGTGGAGCCAGGTGCTAGGCGCCATTTTCGGAACTCGTCCGAAAACGTCGGGGAAGAGAACAGGGCTGGCCCCGCCGCCGCTCCGAGTGCACGGCCCGAGCCGCTGCCGCCGCTCCGAGCGCACGGCTCGGCCCTCAGCCGCCGCAGCCCGAGTGCACGGCCGGGCCGCCGTTGCCGACCCAGGCGCACGGCCGGACCCGCCACCGCCACAGCCCGAGCAGGACGGCCTGAACCACCGTTCACCGCTCCGAGCGCACGGCCCGGCCCTCCGGCGCCGCAACCCGAGCATACAGCAGGGCTCCAGCCACCTCTACCGCCGCGGTACAGAATCAAAATCGCCTCCACCCCTCGGGCATTCAAACGGCTCCTCCAGAGAAAGCCATAAACGCGTCCCCAGGGCCCTTGAGAACAGCTTTCGAACTGAGTTCCCGTTGGCCCTTCTTGGGTATCGGGAGCCGGGCTCGCCCGCTCCGCCGCGGCTGGCCCTACCCCGCTGTGAGAACGGACCCGACTTTGATCTGCTCGCCGCTGCCCCTTCCCCCACTTCACCCCCCGTCGCTTCTGCCACTCCGCAGAGAGTAAAGGTGGAGGAGGGCAGGTCCCGCATTCTCAAGCGATGCCCCAGTTCCGATGGTTAAGAGCCACCCCTGCTTAAAATAGCAGGAGGGGCTCCGTGCCACCGGCCACGCACCAAGTGTCCCCCGGCAATCCACGAGAACTCACACAATCGCCCCAACAACAACAACACTTTGAGCCCAAACTGCCAGAGAACCAGAACGACGCCCAGAACTAAATTTAAACTCTCTTATCTTTTGCAATCCGATCTGCAGAATGCACAATAACAAACTCCCCTCCTGCCTGGCTCGCCAAGAATGTGGTGGGTTTAGAGGGAGACCCCCTCCCCACAACAACCATCCTCTGCTACCAAGAATGTGCTGGGTTGAGGCAGCCCCCTCTCTCACCACCACGGGCAGGAATAAAACACTCAGACAAACGGATTGCAAAAGTGATGAAAGTTTAAATATAAAACAGTAAATTTTACAGAGAACCCAAAGTGCAGTGACAAAGAAAGATCCCAAAGCAAACCCAGAGGCATCCCATTCCCACCTGAGGGTACACCCGAGACCCTCAGGGCTCCTTCTTCCCCCTCCCTCTGCTGGGCTAGTCTCAGCTGGCCAGGCCTGAGACTGCCCATCCCCCTGTGGCCTTGGGCCTAGCCAGGCCCAAAGCCAGGAGACATCTCCCCCAGTTACCGGCTGGCGGAGGAGGAAGAAAAGAGAAAGTGCCAGACCCCGCACTGGATCTTATAGTGGTGCAAAGAATTATGGTAGGAAATACACAATTTCCTGTGCCCACCCCTCTGGGCTGGACTTCTGGACACAGGAAGTGAACACACCAGGGGGGCACCCAGCTCAAACTGCAACACCTGCTTTCCATATATGCTTGTAAATATATAGCTTGCTCTTTCGACTGGGCTAGTTGTGGTTTCTTACTCTGTGGAGGAGGGAGAGCTAAGCCCTCTCTCAACCTACCCGATTAGCCAATGCTCTATGGGGTTGGCTAAAGAACTGGAAAAAGAATGGCTGGCAGATGAAAGGAAAACCCATCTGGGCAGCTGACCTGTGGCAAGACATTGCCAATCGAGTCGAGAAAATTCCAGTGAAGGTGAGACACATTGATGCTCACATTCCTAAGAGCAAAGCTACTGAGGAACAGCAGCACAACCATCAGGCAGATCTAGCTGCAAGAGTTTCTCAAGTAGACAAATACTCTGAACTTGATCTTGACTGGAAACTCCAAGGTGAGATATTCTTAGCTGGGTGGGCTCACGATTCATCAGGACATCAAGGCAGAGATGCAACATACCAGTGGGCTCGTGAGAGATCCATAGACATTTCCATGGATGCCATCACACAAGTCATCCATGACTGTGACATTTGTGCTGCTATTAAGCAGGCAAAGCGAATTAAACCCTTGTGGTATAGTGACAGTTGTTCCAAGTACAGGTATGGTGAAGCCTGGCAGATTGACTACATCACTCCACCATGTTCTCGTTCTGGTAAGCAATACGTGCTTACTATGGTAGAGGCAAACACTGGATGGCTGGAAACTTATGCAGTTCCACATGCAACTGCACGCAACACCATTCTTGGTCTGGAGAGACAGATCCTGTGGAGACACAGAACTCCGGAGAGGATTGAGTCATACAACGGAACTCATTTCAAGAACAACCTTGTAAAGAGCTGGGCAAAAGAGCACGGTATTGAGTGGATTTTCCATATTCTTTACTATGCACCAGCTGCAGGGAAGATTGAACGCTACAACGCTTTGTTGAAGACCACTCTCAAAGCCATTGGAGGTGGATCTTTGAAAAACTGGGAGAAACATTTAGCAGAAGCAACCTGGCTGGTGAATAGTAGAGGTTCAGTGAACCGAGCTGGACCGGCACATTCAGATCTGCTACGGAGAGTAGAAGGTGATAGAGTTCCTGTTGTTAGGGAAAAGAATCTGTTAGGTAAAACTGTTTGGGTATTTTCGCCCTCAGGAGAGGCTAAAGCTGTCCGAGGGGTGGTTTCAGCAGAAGGTCCGGGTCACACTTATTGGGTAATGCAGGAGAATGGTGACATTCAGTGTATTCCACAAAGAGATTTAACTTTAGCTGAGAGAGTTTAATTTCAGACTGTTGTACAGCTACATCGCGTCCAAAGGAAGAATCCCTGAGTGTGGTAGGTTGAGAGAGGGCTTAGCTCTCCCTCCTCCACAGAGTAAGAAACCACAACTAGCCCAATCGAAAGAGCAAAGCTATATATTTACAAGCATATATGGAAAGCAGGTTATATATAACACAATATATACAGGTATTTACAATATATACACAGAAATACACAGCAAAGAGAAATAACACAACAAAAATCCCTCCCCGAGGGAGGGATCCTCTCCTTGGAACCCCCTCTCTCCCCCCCTTACCTCCCTTTTTCCCCAAAAAGGGGTTAGAGAGAGAGAAAGGCAAGTTACTAAGGAAAAGAGTTGTTAGTAAGCTTCAAAAGCCCATGCAGGATTAGTGTTTGCTTATCTGAAGGCCAACTCCAGCAGTTCGCAGAAGAAGCAGGCAGGGAGAACAGGCTGAAACTCCCCCCAACTCCCCAAACCGAACTGAACTGAGGAAAAAAAAATAATTCCAACTGCTTCACAATTTTGTCTATCCACCAATGAAATTCGTTTAGAATATCAGAATGTTTTGGTTCTAGTACCGAAAACATTAGCCAGTGTCTCAGCACTGTTTGTCCTTAAAGGTACAGCCTCAAACGATCACACTGACGAATCTATGGTGCACGAACCCTGAGAGCCCTGAGAGCCCTGAGAGCCCTGAGTCAACTGAGAGTTCCCGTTTCCCTGTTTCCCTTTTCTTCGCTTCGTCTGCGGAGAGACAAACTGTTTTCCATTTTCTTGATTTTGGATTTTCTTGGACTTCTGAATCATCTACATCTGAGTATAGCCGGAATGGACTATGAACTTGACTTACAAACTGTAAATATTGTTCTGGATTGGATGGACAGTACGAACAGCCAATGAAATTGTTTAGAAAGGGGTGGACTGTGACCGTTTGACACTGTGCCTTTAAGGACAAACAGTGCTGAGACATTGGCTAAATGTTTTCGGTACTAGAACCAAAACATTCTGATATTCTAAACGAATTTCATTGGTTGATAGACAAAAATGCAGCTTTAGATTGAGAAGCAGTTGGAATTTTTTTTCCTCAGTTCATTTTCGTCGGGGAGTTGGGGAGTTTGGGTGATCAGCCTGTTCTCCCTGCCTGCTTCTCTGCGAACTGCTGGAGCTGGCCTTCAGATAAGCAAAAACTAATCCTGCATGGGCTTTTGAAGCTTACTAACAACTCTTTTCCTTAGTAACTTGCCTTTCTTTCTCTCTAACCCCTTTTTGGGGAAAAAGGGAGGTAGGGGGGGAGAGAGGGGGTTCCAAGGAGGGGATCCCTCCCTCGGGGAGGGATTTTTGTTGTGTTATTTCTCCTTGCTGTATATTTCTGTGTATATATTGTAAATACCTGTATATATTGTGTCATATACATAGAATACATAGAATAAACCAGGTTGGAAGAGACCTTCAAGCCTGCATGGGGAACGGTGTCAAAGGCCTTGCTGAGGTCCAGGTAGACTACATCCACAGGCCTCCCCACATCCACCAGGCGGGTCACCTGATCATAGAAGGAGATCAGGTTGGTCAGGCAGGACCTGCCCTTCCTAAACCCATCCTCTAAGTGTTGTGTGATTGCACTCAGGATGACCTGCTCCATAATCTCTCCTGGCACTGAGGTCAGGCTGACAGGCCTGTAATTCCCTGGCTCATCCAACCGGCCCTTCTTGTGGATGGGTACCACCTTGGCCAGCTTCCAGTCCTCTGGGATGTCTCCAGTCAGCCAGGACTGATGAAAAATCATGGAGAGTGGCTTGGCCAGCTCATCTGCCAGCTCTCTCAGCACCCTAGGATGGATCTCATCTGGTCCCATGGACTTGTGGGGGTCTAAGCTGCTGAGGAGAGCTCCTATCACTTGCTCATGGAACACAGGGAAACTATGCAACTCCCTGGCTCCTTCTGCCAGCTCTGCAGGCCAGCTGTCTGGTAGACGTTCTTTCCAGCTAGTAAAAATTGAGGTAAAGAAGGTGTTAAGTACCTCTGCCTTTTCCTCATCCTGTGTTACAACATTTCCCTCCATGTCAACCAAGGAGTGGAGGTTGTCCCTGCCCTTCCTCTTGCTATTAATATATTTATAGAAGGACTTTTTGTTGTCCTTCACATCAGAGGCCAGTTTAAGTTCCAAATGTGCTTTTGCCTCCCTAATTTTCTTCCTACATGCCCTAGCAACCTCTTTAAACATTCCATGGGTTGCCTCACCTTTCTTCCAAAGATTATACACCCTCTTTTTTTCCCTTAGTTCTATTAAAAGTTCATTACCCATCCAGGCTGGCCGTCTGCCCCGGCGGCTCCTCTTCCGGCACACTGGCACAGCCTGCTCCTGAGCCTTCATCAGTTCTTTCTTGAAGCAGGTCCAGCCCTCCTGGACCCCTTTATTTTTAAGGGCTTTCTCCCAAGGAACCCTCTGAATTATTTCCTTGAGCAACCTGAAGTCCGCCGTCCGGAAGTCCAGAGTGGAGGTCTTCTTGCTGCCCCTCTTAGTTTGACCAAATACCGAAAATTCAATTATCTCGTGGTCGCTGGCCCCTAAACAGCCTCCGACCACCACATCACCCACCAGCCCTTCCCTGCTGGTGAAGAGGAGGTCAAGCATAGCCTTGCCCCTGGTAGGCTCACGCAGCACCTGGGATAAGAAGCTGTCCTCCATGCAGTCTAAGAACCTCCTAGACTGTCTCCTCTCTGCTGTGTTGAGATCCCAGCAGATGTCAGGCAGGTTGAAGTCGCCCATAAGGACAAGGGTCAGGAGATCTTGAGACAGCCTTAAGCTGTCTATAGAATGCTTCGTCGACATCATCCTCCTGGTTGGGTGGTCTATAACAGACTCCAACTAGGATGTCTGCCCTACCGGTCTTCCCTCTAATTCTTGCCCACAAGCATTCAACCTGATTGTCCCTAATCTCTAGCTCAATGGCATCTAGTGCCTCCCTGATGTACAGGGCCACCCCTCTACCCCTTCTTCCTTGTCTCTCTCTCTTGAAAAGCCTGTAGCCTTCAAGTGCAGCACTCCAGTCATGTGAGCTATCCCACCACGTCTTCGTGATGGCAACTACGTCATAACTTTCCTGCTGCAACAAGGCTTCCAGCTCCTCTTGTTTGTTTCCCATGCTTCGTGCATTAGTGTACATGCACCTCAGTTGGGCTGCTGGTTTGGCCTCTGACCCTAGCTTACTGCCCCCAGACTCTTGCCTGAGGGGACTAGTTTCAGCCCCTCCCCCCTTCGAAACTAGTTTAAAGCCCTGTCGATGAGAGCTGCCAGTTCCCTCCCCAGAATCTTTTTACCTTTGGGGGACAGGCCATTCTCATATACTGTGACCTTTCCCCTTCTTTGGGACAGACATATATAACCTGCTTTCCATATATGCTTGTAAATATATAGTTTTGCTCTTTCGGCTGGGCTAGTTGTGGTTTCTTACTCTGTGGAGGAGGGAGAGCTAAGCCCTCTCTCAACCTACCACACTTGGTGATAGATCAATTACATCCACTGTGTTCTATGGCGTTCCAAGTCCTTAGCAAAAGAGACAACACAGTCGTTTAGACCCTTTTCTTTCTTCCATTCTTCTACAATATCTACGTTTCCTTTAATAACTATAAAAGATTCAATAGTACGATTAATATGTTTCATAATACAACCAAAAATTATACGGGCAGCTATAACAATTATAATACCAATGAGAAAAAGCGTACGATTTCTTTAACTAAAGGTCCTAACCAGCTAAACCAACTACCAAACATAGAGTGTAGCCAAGAGTCAATCACACTATCATCTTCTTGGATCTTGACCGAGTGTTTTTCCAGCCAATCCAATTTTGCGTGGACCGATTCGCCATGATCAGACAGATTGAAGCAACACATTCCATCCACATCTTCACAACCATGTCATATTGATACGATCGTCGATGTGGTGTAGTACTTCACAGGTTAATACTCTCAGGCTGATTATCATCACAACCCATGTTATCCTCGGTTCCATCTTCTGGATTCTGCGCATCGAGTGGCGCTGGTTTCGTCCACCGGCTGGGCACCCAGTGTGGTCCTTCAGGGGTAGAAAAGCAGATACAACCACGACCTACAAAGATGACATCAACAGGCCCTAACCATTGGCCAGTTTTTATATCACGATAGAACACTTTCATCTGAGTTTCTCGATTAGTTTGATTGTTTTGATGTTTCATTATGGGTGGCATGTTATCAGACCCAAAAATACATAAGTGGTTTAACACAAACAATACCCTACTTAACCTTTCCTTAGGTTCTCCCTCCTTATGTTTTTCCAAGTATATTTTAAGGTTTGATTTGCTCTCTCTACAACAGCCTGACCAGTTGGGGAATGTGGTATGCCAGTTATATGTTTAATATCCCATTGTATGCACAGCTGTTGCATCCCTTTGCTTATATAAGCTGGTCCGTTGTCTGTCTTCAAAGTCTGAGGTACCCCCATCACTGCAAAACAAGCCATTAAATGCTTCCTAACATCTTTCATTTTTTCTCCCGATTGAGCTGTGGCCCAGATCATATGGCTGTAAGTATCTATAGAGACGTGCACATACTTCAATCGACCAAAGCTTGGCACATGAGTGACATCCATTTGCCAAATCTGATTGCTAGCAAGGCCTCGAGGGTTGACTCCCAACCCTAGTCCTTGCCCTTTGTTATGGAAGCTACATGTTGGACATGCTTGTACTATTGCTCTGGCTTCTGCATAAGGAATACCAAAACTTCTCACCAGTCCTTTTACATTTTGATGAAATTGTAAGTGTAACTCTCTTGCTTTGGCAAATGCTGATACAGGAACAGCCAATGACACTAGTTTATCTGCCCTCGCGTTGCCTTCTCCTAGGCCTTGATCAAATTTATGACTGCGAACATGAATGATTTCATATTCGGCAGACCTAAGCTTGACAGCCCTCCTGAGCTGTAACAACAATTCCCACAATCTATTGTTGGTAACCTTTTTAATCATAGAGTCCTCAATCCTCTTAACTATGCCAACAACATATAGAGAATCTGATACAATGTTCAAGGGTATATGAAGCCATGTCTGCAAAGCCCACACTACGGCCCACAGCTCCAGGGTTTGCAGTGATTCTCCTGTTTCTGCCTCTAACATATGATGTTTCCAATCTTTGCCATCTTGCCACACAACTACAGCCTTCATTGATTTCTTTCCTGCGTCAGTAAAGACTGTCAAAGCTTTAGGTAAAGGCTGCTCCCTAAACTTTGGTTTTTCAAGCCAATCATAGTTTGTCATCCAGCTCAACACCTTATCTGGTAAAGGTGCCGCCCGAATTGGCACACCATCATCAAGACATGCACTTGCTAACTCCATACAGTTTATCAAGAACCAATCCAGATCAGGTTGCTTCATTGGCACATAAATAGTGCCAGGTGCACAACTTGCAATACTACTAAGTCGTAGTCGACATGTCTTAATCAAGTCTGCCAGAATCAAAATTTTTTGTTGAATTGTTCTTTTTGGTTGTAATGGAGGAAATATCCATTCTAAAACTATAGTACAGACAGTCTCCCCCGTTTTCTTAACACACTGAGTTAACGCCCCGACTAGGTGTTGTTTACCCATGACAATTGTTATATCAATAGGCAAATCCAAAACCCTCCATGATACCACGCCTTGTAAAACTTGTTGTACTATTACATCAATGGCTTCTGCCTGGTCTGTCAAGACTGACACTGGGGTTGTTGGATCTGATCCTTTTAACAAGGGTCTTAATGGTTCTAACATATCATTAGTAATGCCTACAACAGGCCTTAACCATTGAATGTCTCCCATAAACTTCTGTACATCATTTAAAGTCTGCATCTCAGTGTTCAGTGATAACTTTTGTGGACTGATTTGTTGTTCCGTGATGGTCCACCCAAGATACTGGATTGGGATTTCACGTTGAATCTTTTCGGTTGCAACTCTTAATCCCATAGATTCCATTTCCTGTTGAATCTCAGCTAGTTGTCGTTCTTCAAATGGCTGTTGCTGGCAAAACAGAATATCATCCATATAATGATATATAAACACATGCTGCCACTTTTGGCGCAGTGGTTGTAACGCTACTGCAACGTACAATTGGCAGAGCGTCGGAGTATTCTTCATGCCTTGTGGTAATACAGTCCATTCAAAGCACTGTGCTGGCTCTTGTCGATTAATAGACGGTAAAGTGAATGCAAATTGACAAGTGTCTTGTTCGTGTAACTTGATGGTGAAGAAACAGTCTTTCAAATCTATTACCAACAGGTGCCATGATTCTGGGAGCATAGAGGCACTAGGCAATCCTAGTTGTAATGCCCCCATAGACTGCATTTGATCATTGACTGCTCTCAAGTCATGCAGCAGTCTATACTTTCCTGATTTCTTCTTAATCACAAATATTGATGTATTCCAAGGGCTGGTTGATGGTTTTAAGTGTCCTTGTTGAAACTGTTCCTGTACTAATTGATGAGCTGCTTTGAGACTTTCCTCTTTCAGCGGCCACTGCTCGATCCAAACGACCTCATTTGTTGTCCACTGTAGTTGAATGGGGAAAGTCCATGCAATGACCGCTACTAGATGTTTTTTGTTGTCAACACAGCTCCCATCTGCTGCAATACGTCTCTTCCAATCAACATTTGGACAGGGTTAGGTAACGGTAACAAAGAACATGCTATTGTCATTGTCTTTCCATGACAAGTGACTTTGGTGGTGATGTCTCTGCAACCGTGATACCACCCACTCCCGACAGCGAGGCCGTTGCAGTGGTCGACGGCCAGGATTTAGGCCAACAGTGCTTTGAGATCACTGTCACATCTGCTCCGGTATCTAGAAGAGCGGTGAGCTTTCTGATTTGTCCTTGATATTCCACCGTGACCTCCATCTGTGGCCGTTTCTCCATTGAGGCCGTCAACAGTGCCAAAGGAGCCGTGGAGGATCCAAAGCCCCCATCTCCTCTGTCCAAGCGATTACAAGGCTGCAATCCTGCTGTCAATTGTGGCAAGGGTATCGGTTGCGCTATTTTACTTTGTGATGGAATAACAAGAGGTGGAAACAAAGTCTGTACCATTATCTGAATCTCTCCTGTATAGTCTGCATCTATCAGTCCTGCTAACACTTGTATTCCAGACATTGATGCAGATGATCTACCAATCAATAGACAACCAACTGCCTGTCCATTAATTCTTATAGGTCCATATACATTTGTTCTGATCCTTTGTGGCTTTTTGTCAATCAGGGTGACTTCTATTGCTGTTGCCAGGTCCAATCCGAGGCTGCCGGCAGTTGCTGGTCTGAGACCTGATCGCTGTTGAGGCCGGTCACTATTTGTGTCATCACGTGGCGACCTCTCGCGTTCTGTGTCACATTTCCCGAATCACGGCAAGCAGCAGCATTGTGCGTGTTAGATTTGCATTTCTGGCACCATACATTCTGGGCCCGACAATTTCTGCGCATATGTCCTGTATTTCCACAGCGATAACATTGCAGCCTGCTTACTGGCGGATCATTGAACCGTTGCTGCCTTCTTTGAGATGTACGCAAAGGCACTAAAGCAGCCATTACTTGCTGATACGACTGCGCTACCCCTTTCGCTTGTTCCTCTAATCCTACCTTTAGATCTTTTACTGCCTCTAACATTGCCACAGGACCATCTGGAAGATTCAGTGCCTTTTCCAATAATTCTGCTACTTCCCAGGCAGGTCCTAGTGTACTAATCACTTGCCTTGTCTGCACATTACCATTCTGAATTAAACACTGTTTCAAAATTGGCTCATGAATATGATCCCCAACCTGTGCTGCCTTTAACGCGGTCACTAGCTTGTCAACAAAGCTTTCTACAGGTTCGTTTTTTCCTTGCTTAATTGACATATAATGAGGAGACTGATTATTATCCCTAATTTTCTCCAAAGTCATTTTTGCAATGGTTACTGATGCTTGTAATCTAACCAGAGCAATACGAGCTTGCAATTCCATTCGTTCATACCTGCCCTGTCCCAATAATTCATCCAGAGTTTTTGTACCTTTGTTATATTTTGTATGTTTAAACTTTTTCTTTGCATTTGTTACCTTTTTTGTCCCCCCCCCTTTTTTTTTCTTTTTTTTTCTTTTTTAAAAATTTTTTGTACTCTATGTCTAAGAAGGAAATCTAAAGACGTTACATTAGCTAAAGAATACCGTTGAAAATTAATACCTATTCACTACAAACCTTAACATTATTACAATATTACATGGAGCTCCTTTGAAATGCCTAGGCAGACACAAAAAACAAAGACAAGAAGGTTCGAACCAAAAGAAAATCTCACAAGGTGAACTCATCACTAAGTACTCACACCTCAGTACAACCACTATGCATTAATTACCCACAAGTACTAAATGCATACCATTCATCATTCTTATTACAAAAGCTTAGCAAAACTCTAAATAGCAAATCTCTGAAAGACATTGCAACCAGAAATGAGAAAATTAGCACTGTTGCTTTAAATCAGAGCAGAGTTGCGGCTAAAGCCACTGGGAAGGGGGGTCGCTGGTGCGAGCCTCTGCGGGGGAAAGGGGCGGGGGCCAGGCAAGCGGCCGCCCCTGGGCTGCTGCTACTGTCAGTGCTGCCGGTATCAGTGGTGCGTCAGCTGGTACTGCCTTTGTCGGAGCCGTCGGTATCCGCGGGGGCCAGCAGGGCTGGCGGGCGGGGTGTGGTGGTAAGAATGCCGTCACCGCGAGCCCCCAAGCGCTCCGTTGTTTCTCAGAGGGGCTGTAAAGCAAAGTCAGCGCTGTTTGAATTCCTCGCTTTTCTCGGCTTTTTCCTCGCTGGGTGCAGACGGCAGTGGTGGTAGCTGGTAAAACGCGATGTGGCCGCCGCAAGATGTATCGGGGGCGGCCCCGGTCAATCGGTCGATACTTTGAAACACATCCGGCTGCAACTCGTCCTGACAACTTTGCTGTAACTGCAGCAGCCATTCGCTGTTCTAGTTTACATTTTTTAATACAGTTTATGCATTCTCGCCACGGCTTTTGCAGCTTGATAGTGACCCAGTCTCACAGTCTGTTTCCATAGTTTCTCCAAACAAGTTTCATCAAAATAACTATCTCCGCTAGGGAAATACCCTAAAGCGGATCCATGGGCCAAAAGCCCAGGAATTACTTTGGGCGATATCTGCGCCTTACGCTTTTCTAAAAGCACTGAAATAAGGAGAGCGCTACCTCTTGTTCCATATTCACCGACGTCCGCGAACTTCACTGCCGCAATCCGTTACCCGCCGGTGTCCGCTGCTCCTTTCCTCAGGCCCTCCGATGCCGGCCCGCCCGAGTTTGCCGTCGGCCTGCCGACTCTGCCCCTTGCTCCTCATCCCCATTTGGTTGTAATTTTTGCCGTGCCTGAATAGCAGCTTTTTGTTCTGCAGCATGCTGCTCGAGTGTTACCATAACCACTCTCCATGGCTTACTATTCTTTTTAGCAACCTTATCATCATCTATACTTTTCATCCATAAATCTTGTCCTAATTCCTTCCACAGTGTTCTATCAAAAACATCGTTGGGATCTTTAAAATATCCCAACTTCTCAGCATATTCTAACAAAGGCTCTAATGCTTTCTTTAAATCAATGCCTTTAATATTTCGCTTTTCTAAAAAGCACTTAAACAAATAATACGCTGCCTGCCTGCCCATATTAGCGTTAGTACCTGTGCGCACAGTCTCTATATCAGCAGTTCCAGGTCTACAGCGTCTTCAGCTCCCAGGCTGTCCTCCTTCTCTTTGTCCGAGTGATCAGCCTCCGGTACTGCTATCCCGGGCCGGCTTCTTGCCTCCGCGCTCATGAACGTACACCTAGTCCTCGAGGAACTTCTTCAGCCTTCTCTGTGAGTCTATGACCCTCTCTGTGGGGTCGAACCCTCTCTGTGGGGTCCCTTGTTCAGGCGCCACTTGTCGCAAGAAGGGGTCGCCAACGATCAATATGATCCACAAAATCCAACTTTATTGAGCATCAGACACTTCTTATATACAGTAGCCTAGCTGCCGGCCCCCACCTTCTGCGGTTAAACATCCTGCGTTCCCACCCTGATGAGATAATCACAAGAATTCTGTTTTACATTCTTCTTTACTTGTTATCACCTGTAAGGGCGCAGTGACCTTGCTTTGGTGTCCTGTTATCCTTTGCAGGCAGCTGCAAGCACAGCTACAAGGTCATGGCGGCCTGGCTGCATCAACACACTAGCTTACTGTGAGCAGTAAACAAGATGGAGTCTGGCCTACATACTCTGTTCAAACCGTTGTTCCATAGAACCATGTCTTTGCAAGCCATTCCTCAACAGGAGGAGAAGGTGGAGAAGTCAGGAGCGAAGTTGATGCTGGGAAGAAGGAATGGGTGGAGGGAAAGGTGTTTTAAGATTTGATCTTATTTTTCATCATCCTACTCTGATTTACATAGAATACATATACATAGAATAAACCAGGTTGGAAGACACCTTCAAGATCATCGCGTCCAACCCATCAACCAATGCAACAACACCTAAACAACT
Organism: Dryobates pubescens; assembly: GCF_014839835.1. Lineage (NCBI taxonomy): Eukaryota > Metazoa > Chordata > Aves > Piciformes > Picidae > Dryobates > Dryobates pubescens. The sequence goes on along the minus strand of NC_071656.1, from coordinate 147,036 downwards.
AACCCATGGCACCAAGCACCCCATCAAGTCTTCTCCTGAAAACCTCAAATGATGGAGACTCCACCACCTCCCCAGGCAGCCCATTCCTAACATCTAGCCTGAACCTCCCCTGGCGCAGCCTGAGACTGTGTCCTCTTGTTCTGGTACTGGCTGCCTGGGAGAAGAGACCAACATCCGTCTCTCTACAACCTCCCTTCAGGTAGTTGTAGAGAGTAATAAGGTCACCCCTCAGTCTCCTCCAGGCTAAGCAACCCCAGCTCCCTCAGCCTCTCCTCGTAGGGCTTATGTTCCAAGCCCCTCACCAACTTTGTTGCTCTTCTCAGGACTCGTTCCAGCAAGTCAACATCCTTCCTAAACTGAGGGACCCAGAACTGGACACAGTACTCGAGGTGCGGCCTAACCAGTGCAGTGTACAGGGGCAGAATGACCTCCCTGCTCCTGCTGGCCACACTGTTCCTGATGCAGGCCAGGATGCCATTGGCCCTCTTACCAGCACCCTCAGGTCCCTCTCTGCCTGGCTGTTCTCCAGCCACTCTGACCCCAGCCTGTAGCTCTGCATGGGGTTGTTGTGGCCAATGTGCAGAACCCGGCACTTGGATGTGTTCAATCTCATGCCGTTGGACTCTGCCCATCTGTCCAGCCTGTCGAGGTCCCTCTGCAGAGCCTCTCTACCCTCCAGCAGATCAACTCCTGCCCCCAGCTTGGTGTCATCAGCAAATTTACTGATGATGGACTCGATGCCCTCATCCAGATCATCAATAAAGATGTTAAAGAGCATGGGGCCCAGTACTGATCCCTGGGGCACACCACTGGTGACTGGCTGCCAGCTGGATGTGGCACCATTCACCACCACTCTCTGGGCTCGGCCCTCCAGCCAGTTCCTAACCCATCGCAGTGTGCTCCCATCCAAGCCATGGGCTGACAGCTTGGCCAGGAGTTTGCTGTGGGGGACGGTGTCAAAGGCCTTGCTGAGGTCCAGGTAGACTACATCCACAGCCTGCCCCACATCCACCAGGCGGGTCACCTGATCATAGAAGGAGTGGAGGTTGTCCATGCCCTTCCTCTTGCTATTTATGTATTTATAGACGGACTTTTTGTTGTCCTTCACAGCAGAGGCCAGTCTAAGCTCCAAATGTGCTTTTGCCTCCCTAATTTTCTTCCTACATGACCTAGCAACATCCTTAAACATTCTATGGTTTGCCTCACCTTATTTCCAAAGATGATACACCCTCTTTTTTTCACTAAGTTCTTTTAGAAGTTCATTGCCTTTGGTGAAGAGGTTATTAATTTATGAATTATGAATTATGAATTATGAAAATTATTATTTTATTAATATAAAATTGTCAATAACCGATGAATCACCAACTTATATAAATGTTCTAGTGCACGTTCGTGAAATATATCCCATAACTGGCTTAGTATTATGATTAGAACTTATTTGAACTAATTACAAACTATTTCTGTATTTGTATGCAAGAAGGGTGCAGTTCCGCCGCTTGGCCACTAGATGGGTGGGACGTGCGCGGCTTCTGGTTGAGCTGAGACGCAGCTCTGTTCTGTGTGGAGCTGGTTCAAGGCTAACTCCTCGCAGAGTTGGCTCACACGAAAGGATGGGCTGGCAGGGCTGGTCCGGAGACGAGCTGGCCCTCAGAGTTATTCCGTACCACACGGTGGGACTACGATCGCCGGCATGCGTGCCTGGGGGACGCAGCGGTACGCGGGTCTGCAGAGGCGGCCCCGGGAGTGAGGAATACCGGTGGGGTGGGCCCGACAGGAGTTGGCCCGGCTCGGCAGATTTTCGGGCAGCGGCTTCTCGTTTGCTGGGCTTAAAGCAACAGCAGGCTACCCGGATAATTAGGCAGATCTTACCCTCGGGGGTTGATCCATTCCATGCAGTAGCGACGGGGGGGTTCCTCTCCCGGTCAGTGTGACTGGCTATGGCAACGCTGGCTCCTCAGCTCAGTGCGGTGTCCTTCCTCTTGTGGAAATAATTCCTCCAGTCGCTTCTCACATGCAGATGCCTTGATATGCGTGCATGTATGTAACAGAAGCTGAACAATAAACTCAATTGCAGAGGCAGCGGCTCGGACTTAACTCTCGAGCTAGCACAGAGACAGAAATGGAGGAGGAAGGCAGGAAGGCAGGAAAAGCACTTGTTTACTCACTGGGGTAATACTTATAGAATCCCTTGAGGCTGGGTTTGACCAATGGGCATTCTCATAAACAACTGGCTTCAGCCTATGGGAAAGCATGAAGCTAGAATTCTTCCATATTTGGGGGATGCACGAGCACAGCATGCACCAGATGCGTGTTAGCCTGGCTTTTGTCTTCCTCCTGAGGGAGGGGGAGCTTGCCCACATGCTGGGGCAAGATTCAGTATCTCGGCACAATGTGCCTTCACCACATTGCCCATCCAGGCTGGCCATCTGCCCCAGCGGCTCATCTTCTGGCACACTGGCACAGCCTGTTCCTGCTACTTCAAGAGTTCTTCCTTGAAGTAGGTCCAGCTCTCCTGGACTCCTTTGTTTTTATGGGCTGTTTCCCAAGGAGCCTTCTGAGTTAATTCCTTGAGGAACCTGAAGTCTACCCTCTGGAAGTCCATAGTGGAGGTCTTCTTGCTGCCCCTCTTAGCTTGACCGAATACTGAAAATTCAATTCTCTCGTGGTCACTGGCCCCTAAACAGCCTCTGACAACCACATCACCCACCAGCCCTTCCCTATTGGTGAAGAGGAGGTCAAGCATAGCCTTACCCTTGGTAGGCTCTCGCAGCACCTGGGATAAGAAGCTGTCCTCCATGCAGTCTAAGAACCTCCTAGACTGTCTCCTCTCTGCTATGTTGAGATCCCAGCAGATATCAGGCAGGTTGATGCTGCCCATGAGAACAAGGTCAGGCGATCTTGAGACAGCCTTAAGCTGCCTGTAGAATGACTCGTCTTCATCCTGGTTGGGTGGTCTATAACAGACTCTAACCAGGATGTCTGCCCTGAAGAGCCTGTAGCCATCAATTGCAGCGCTCCAGTCATGTGAGTCGTCCCACCACGTCTCTGTGATGGCAACTACATCATAACTTTCTTGCTGCAACAAGGCTTCCAGGTCCTCTTGTTTGTTGCCCATACTTCGTGCATTAGTGTACATGCACTTCAGCTGGGCTGCTGGTTTCCCCCCTGACTCCAGCTTACCACTCTCAGACTCCTGTCTGGGGGGACTGTTTCCAGCCCCTTCCCCCTTCAAATCTAATTTAAAGCCCTTTCAATGAGACCTGCCAATTCCCTTCCTAGAATCTTTTTACCTTTGGGGTATAGGCCACTCTCGTACACTGTGAACTGTGCCCTCCTCTGGGACAGATGTGCTCCATCTGTTGCCAGCTGACCTGGTGCAGTAGAAAGTTCTTCAAGATCGAAAAACCTGAAATTCTTTTGATTGCACCAGCCTCTAAGCCACTTGTTGACTATGGCTGCTGACCTGTTCCTTCTGGTGTTCCCTCCTGCGACTAAGGGTATTGAAGAAAAAATTATTTGTGCCCCTGACCCCTCAACCAGATCTCTCAGGGCCTTGAAGTAATTTTTGATAGCCCTGGGAGTTTTGGTTGCAACATCATCATTCCCTAACTGCATAACTATTAAGGGATAGTAGTCAGAGGGCTGCACCAGACTAGGCAGCCTTCTGGTAACATCTCTAACTTGGGCTCCTGGGAGGCAACAAACTTCCCTGTGAGTAGGGTCTGGCCGACATATGGGGCCTTCTGGTCCCCTCAGGAGGGAATCACCAATAACAATTATCCTCCTCTTTTTTTTAAAGGAGCAAGTCCTGATGCCAGGGGAAGGCTGTTTAACCTTAGGCTGTTTTGCCTCAGGCTGGTTTGCCTCAGGGAAAACCCCAGATGGTGTGTCCTCCAGCATCAGAATCACCTCACCCTCAACCTCCAGTGCCCCATACTTGTTTTCCAAGGGCAGTGGGGAAGGTGAGAGGAGGCAAGGAGGTTTTACGTTGCGTCTTTTGAGAGGAACCCGCATCCATTCCCCTCTGCTTTTTGGATAACCAGTCTCTGCTGGGGGAGCCTGCAGAGCCTGGTTACTCAAGTTCATCTCCCTTCTACAGTCCCTTGCAGCTCTGAGTCTAGCAACCTTGTCCTTCAGTCTGGCCACCAGGTTTGGCAATAAATTAAATTAATTTCTCAGCGTAGAGTCCATTTTGCCTGTGATGGTAATTGTTGAGTGATCTCTCCCTGTTCTTATCTTGATCCATGAGCCTTTCATCATATTTTTCTTCCTTCATCCAGAGGAGAGGAAATGATAGTGCAGCTTGGTGAGTATCTGGCATCCAGCCAAAGTCAACCCACTACACTATAACACTTTTTCTCTCTCTTGGAGGTTCATAATGGTGTTACTTAACAGTACAGTTGAAGTATTGAATTGTATATTAGCATCCATATAGCTATCTTTAAAAATACCGTTATCACTGTTTGTGAGCAAAGTAATCAGACCTACTTTAATTCTATAGCCCTATCATTGATTTTGGTGAAATGCCAGTTCCTAATGCAGTTCTTGTTTTTATTTACAGAATTGAAATGGCTCAAGAGACAAACCAGACCCCAGGGCCCATGCTGTGTACTACAGGATGTGGATTTTATGGAAATGCTAGGACAAACGGGATGTGTTCTGTTTGCTACAAAGAGCATCTTCAGCGACAGCAGAATAGTGGTAGAATCAGCCCAATGGGTAAAGGTTTGAGTCTTTTAATTTTATTTTATTTTTTGTCTTGAAAATATAATGTGTAGGTGATGAGAGGAACTGCAAAATGTATTTCAGGAGATTTTTCCATAGCTGCATGCTAGAACTATGAATATCAAAGAGAGTAATACTTTAAATCACAGTAAAAATAAGAATGCAGTTTTGTGCAATATATTCTGAACCATTTGGTGTTGAGCCTTAATTTGCATTTCTACTTACCCTCTGCTATAACTGTATTCTTTTACAATCCCTGTATTTTGGTCATTAACAATATAGTCTGTCTTTAAGAAGATGCAGTAGAATGAGGAGTGATTGAAAATGGTTCATAACTATGCAAAACTACTTGAACAACTTGTATTCTATACTTTGCTTATAATTAACTTCTTAAATTTCTGTTATATAGGGACAGCTAGTGGTTCAAACAGTCCACTCTCAGACTCTGCATCTGTACAGAGAGCAGACAATAGCTTAAACAACTGTGAAGGTACTGATCGTAGCACGTCTGAAAAATCAAGGTAAGATAATGGAATCATTTAGATTTGAAAAGACACTTGAGATCATTGAGTCCAACAGTAAACCTAACACTGCCAAGTCCACCACTAAACTATGTCCCAAAGTGCCATGGCTACATATCTTTTGAATATCTCCACGGATGATGACTCAACCACTTCCCTGGGCAGATTTTTCCAATGCTTGACAACTCTTTTGGTGAAGAAGTTTTTTCTTAATGTTCAGTCTAAACCTCCCCTGGTGCAATTTGTCCTATCACTTGTTATTTGGGAGAGGAGACTGACCCCCACCTCACTACAACCTCCTTTCAGGCACCTGTAGAGAGTGATAAGCTCTCCCCTCAGTCTCCTTTTCTCCAGACTAAACCCCAGTTCCCTCAGCTGATCCTCATAAGACTTGTGCTCTAGGCCAGATGAAGGTATTATTTTGAGATATGAATGAACTGTGAGTTTATAAAAACTTAAAGTAACATTGCAGTAACCTTGCCCTATTACAGTGAGTTTCTGTAGAGAAAGAGGGACAGTGCACCTGATAGTGCATTATGAATCTTTATAGGTGAGAACTAATTAGTGTTTGGTGTTGGACTACTGCATCTACAAGGACATTTCTGGTTTATCTGGGGATATATTTGCTACAGATTGCCTAGTTTCTTCTAGGGCAGAGAGATAGAAGTACAGGTCAGGAATGTGTATCAATAATAACTTATCAGATAGTCTGTTGATGAATTTTAACAGTTTAAGATCTTATTATGAACTCAAAACTAATTACCCATTTCACTTTATGTAAACAGAAATGTGCTTGGTGCCACTTTGCCTGTAATGCAGCAGATGACAGAAATGAGCATTTCAAGAGAGGAAAAAGTATCACTGAATACAGAGACCAAGACAGGTATGTTTGCAGAATAGCACGGGGTATAACTGACTTAACAGAAGCTAACAATTTATTTACTTTCACTTAAGTAGGCAGATCCCTTTGTGGTGATAGTCTTGAGGAACTGTTAATTATGGATTCTTCTTGAGTGTTAGTACTAGTATTCTATATAGTTTTCAGACATTCATTTCATTTTAGTAGATAACTTGACACTTGAGCACTTCGTATATCAAACCTTCATTTTTTAAAAGACACATTTTCTAGGTGCCAGATATTAAATTTTGAAGACTGTTGATTTATGTATAAAATCTAGCAGTATAGTTCCTGCTGACTCATGACAATCAAAATTATTTGTTGCATTTGAAGAACAAAGTTCTTAATAAAATCTATTCTACAGAAGGATGAGAATGGAGAAGAAACTGATTCAGAGAGTACCCTGGGTAGCAGCCCTTAAGAACAAAGGGGTCCAGGACGGTTGGACCTACTTCAAACAGGAGCTCTTGAAGGCACAGGAACAGTCTCTGCCCACATGTTGAAAGATGAGTCGGGGGGGAAGGCGACCGGCCTGGATGGGCAAGCATCTCTTGAAGGAATTAAAGGAAAAAGAGGGTGTATCGCCTTTGGAAAGGGGGGAAGGCAACTCGAGATATGTTTAAGGATGTTGTTAGGTCATGTAGGAGAAAAATTAGAGAGACAAAAGCCAGTTAGAACTTAAACTGGCCACTGCTGTAAAAGACAATTAAAAGCACTTTTATAAATATATTAATGCCAAAAAGAGGGGGAAGAAGAACCTCCACTCTTTATTGGACTTGGAGGGGAATATTGTAACTTGTTGGGGCAAACACCCCCACCACCACGGGCAGAAATAACAACTCAGACAAAATGGATTGCAAAGGTGATGGAAAGTTTAAATAGAAAACAGTGGGCACGTGCAGAAAGTTAGAAGCACAGTGACGACAGAAACCCCAAAACAGACCCAGAAATATCCCATCCCCACCTGAGGGTGCACCCAAGACCCCCCAGAGGTCCTCCTTCCCCCCCCCTATTGCTAGGCTAGTCTCAGCCCATCCCCCCCGTGGCCTTGGGCCTAACCAGGCCCATGGCTGGGAGACATCTCCCCCAGTTACCGGGTGGCGGAGAGGAAGGAAAGAGGAAGTGCCAGACCCCGCCATGGATTTTATAGTGTTTGTCATCGTCTGGGGGTCTGCCTCAACCCATTACATTTTGGCACCCAACGTGGGGCTGGCTGTTGTGCCCACTCTGCAGATGCAGATGCAAAAGATGGAGAGTTTAAATTTAGTTCTGGGCGTCGGTTTGGCTTTGGCAGTTGGGGGGCTCAAGTTTTGCTGCTGGGGCCATCGTGTGAGTTCTTGTGGATGGCGGGGGGACGCCTGGTGCGCTCGGGGTACCGCTTGAGAACGCGTAACCTGCCCTTCCCCTACGGCGGGGAGCGAAGTGGGGGAGGGGCAGTGGCGAACAGATCAGAGGTCCATTCTCGCTGCGGGGATAGAGCCAGCCTCTGCGAGCGGGTGAGCCAGCTCCCGAAATCCCGGGGGGCAGGCGGGGACCCCAGCTGGAAGGCCGTTTTCAAGGCCTCTGAGAACGCGCTTATGGCTTCCACTGGGAGAGCCGTTTGAGTGTCCGAGGGGTGGAGGTTACTCTGATTCTGTGCCACGGCGGTAGAGGTGGGTGGAGCCCTGCTGTGTGCCAAGTGGCAGCAGCGGTGGCCCCGGCCGTGCACTCGGGCTGCAGTAGGTGCCGGCTCTGATTCTTTCCCCGATTTTTGGATGAGTTCCGAAAATGGCGCCGAGCGCCTGGTTCCGCCTCCCTTCTTCTTCAGTGGGCTGTGGCGCAGCTCCTCCCTCTGCTGGGGGTGGAGGTTGTGCAGGGGGATGCTGTCCTGCCTCGGTAGGCGAGTGCCCAGTGGGGGGGCGGAGTGCCTCTGACAGGCATCCGTGTAGGTTTGGTCCACGTGAAAGCGGTTGGTTGCGGCACCCTGGATGGATTGAAAAAGGCAGTCGTGGAGCCAGATTGTTCCGACTGGCCTGCCCCAGGGGTGGAGAATTTGCCGCTGAATATGAGAATAGAGGCTCGGCTGAGAAGTTGTGAGGCTTTTCCAGGTGAGCAGGATGCCCAACGAATCCATGGAGAACTTGCACGGCAGAAGAGTGAACTCTGCATCGCCGGAGGTTCCATTGGATGAAGAAAGAAGAACTGTAACAGACAGGCACTTGAGCCTGAATGAGAGACTATTGGGGGGGACGCCCAGATGAAGATATGGACTCTGCCGGACATGGCATCAGAAGCTTTCTGATTTGATGATGTGTTTGGGTGCAGGGATTATGGTATGAAATAAGGGGTGGCTCCTGTCGTCGTTTGGGCTGGGTGCCCTCTGCTACAGGGGTGTTTCCTGTGTCCAGAAGTCCATCCCAGTGGGTAGACACAGGAAATTAGGTATTTCTCCCATAATCCCTTGCACCACTATAAATTTTGCGGTGGGGTCTGGCACTTCCTCTTTCCTTCCCTCTCTGAGACTTGGTAACTGGGGGAGAGATCTCCCGGCCATGGGCCTGATTGGGCCCAAGGCCACTGGGGGATGGGCAGTCTCAGATCTGGCCAGCTGAGACCAGCCTAATAGTAGGGGGGGAAGGAGGAGCCCTGGGGGTTTTGGATGCACCCTCAGGTGGGGTTTGGGGTCTTTCTGGGTTTACTTTGGTTTCTTCCTTGTCACCATTTTTCCTTTTGTGCACACTCACTGTTCTCTATTTAATCTCCACTACTTTTGCAATCAGTTTGTCTGAGTCGTTATTTCTGCGCGTGGTGGGGAGGGGGGTCTGCCCCAACCCATTACAGTGGTGCAGGAATCATGGTAGAAATACCTAATTTCCTGTGTCCACCCACTGAGCTGGACTTCTGGACACAGGAAACACCCCCGTAGCAGAGGGCACCCAGCCCAAACTATGACATAACTAAAGATGAGGGAAAGGCTGAGGTACTAAATACCCTCTTTGCCTCTATTTTCAACAGTAAGGCAGGAGGGTTTCAGGATAACTGGCCACCTGAACCAATAGATGGGGTCAGGGAGCAGTATAATCCCCCTGAAATCCCTGAGGAAGTAGTTAGGGACTTGCTGAGCCACTTAGATATTCACAAGTCCATGGGACCAGATGGGATTCATCCTAGGGTACTGAGAGCTGGCAGATGAGCAGGCCAAGCTGCTCTCCATCATTTACCACCATAGAATCATAGCATCAATAAGGTTGGCTACAACTTCCCTTAAGGTAGTTGCAGACAGCAATAAGGTCTCCCCTGAGCCTCCTCTTCTCCAGGCTAAGCAACCCTAGCTCCCTAATCCTCTCCTCTTAGGGCTTGTGCTCCAAACCCCTCACCACCTGTATTGCCCTTCTCTGGATGCATTTCAGAAACTCAACATCTTATCTAAACAGAAGGGCCCAGAACTGGACACAGTTGAGAGAGGGCCTAGCGCTCCCTCCCCCACAGAGTAAGAAACCACAGCTAAACTCAGTCGGAGAAGCAAAGCTATATTTGCAAGCATATATAGAAAGCAGGTTATATATAACACAATATATACAGGTATTTACAATATATATACAGAAATATACAGCAAAGAAAAACAACACAACAAAATTCCCTCCTCGAGAGGAGGGTTTCCCTCCCTGTAACCCCCTCTCTCCCCCCCCCACCTCCCTTTTTTCCCAAAAAGGGGTTAGAGTGAGAAAGAAAGGCAGTTATTAAGGAAAAGAGATGTTATTAGGCTTCAAAAGCACATGCAGAATTAGTTTGCTTATCTCAAGGGCAGCTCTGCTTAGTTTGCTGAGAAGCAGGCAGGGAGAGAAGCAGATCAGGCTGGGATAGCAGAACAGACTGAAACCTAAACTGAGAAAAAATTCCAACTGCCCTAAAACTTAGTTGCATTCTGCCCATCTACCAATGAAATTAATTTAGAATATCAGAGCGTCTTCATTCTGCTACCAAAACATTCAGCCAGAGTGTTCCCAACACAGTCTCTCTCTTAAAGGCACAGCCTCAAATGGTCACAAGTACTCAAGATATGGCCTAAACACAGGGCTGAGTACAGGGGAATAAGGACTTCCCTGCTCCTGCTGGGCACACTATTCCTAATGCAGGCCAGGATGCCATTGGCCTTCTTGGCCACCTGGGCACACTGCTGGCTCTTGTTTACATAGAATACATACATAGAATAAACCAGGTTGGAAGAGACTGTTGCAGTTTGAGCTGGGTGCTCCCCCCCCCTGGTGTGTTCACTTCCTGTGTCCAGAAGTCCAGCCCAGAGTGATGGACACAGGAAATTGTGTATTTCCTACCATAATTCTTTGCACCACTATAAGATCCAGTGCGGAGTCTAGCACGTTCTCTTTTCTTCCTCCTCCGCCAGCCGGTAACTGGGGGAGATGTCTCCTGGCTTTGGGCCTGGCTAGGCCCAAGGCCACGGGGGGATGGGCAGTCTCAGGCCTGGCCAGCTGAGACTAGCCCAGCAGAGGGAGGGGGAAGAAGGAGCCCTGAGGGTCTCGGGTGTACCCTCAGGTGGGAATGGGATGCCTCTGGGTTTGCTTTGGGATCTTTCTTTGTCACTGCGCTTTTGGGTTTTCTGTAAATATTCACCGCTTTCTATTTAAACTTTCATCACTTTTGCAATCCGTTTGTCTGAGTGTTTTATTCCTGCCCGTGGTGGGGAGAGAGGGGGCTGCCTCAACCCAGCACATTCTTGGTAGCAGAGGATGGTTGTTGTGGGGAGGGGGTCTGCCTCTAAACCCACCACATTCTTGGCGAGCCAGGCAGGAGAGGAGTTTATTGTGTGCATTCTGCAGATCGGATTGCAAAAGATAAGAGAGTTTAAATTTAGTTCTGGGCGTCGTTCTGAGCTTGCTGGCAGTTGGGGCTCAAGTGTTGTTGTTGTTGTTGGGGCGATTGTGCGAGTTCTCGTGGATTGCCGGGGGACACTTGGTGCGTAGCCGGTGGCACGGAGCCCCTCCTGCTATTTCAAGCAGGGGTGGCTCTTAACCATCGGAACTGGGGCATCGCTTAAGAATGCGGGACCTGCCCCTCCTCCACCTTTACTCTCTGCGGAGCGGCAGAAGCGGCGGGGGGTGAAGTGGCGGAGGGGGCAGCGGCGAGCAGATCAAAGTCAGGTCCGTTCTCGCTGCGGGGTAGGGCCAGCCGCGGCGGAGCGGGCGAGCCCGGCTCCCGATACCCAGGAAGGGCGAACGGGAACTCAGTTCGAAAGCTGTTCTCAAGGGCCCTGGGGACGCGTTTATGGCTTTCTCTGGAGGAGCCGTTTGAATGCCCGAGGGGTGGAGGCGATTTTGATTCTGTACCGCGGCGGTAGAGGTGGCTGGAGCCCTGCTGTATGCTCGGGTTGCGGCGCCGGAGGGCCGAGCCGTGCGCTCGGAGCGGCGGCGGGGCCAGCCCTGTTCTCTTCCCCGACGTTTTCGGACGAGTTCCGAAAATGGCGCCTAGCACCTGGCTCCACCTTCCTTCTTCTCAGCAGGTTGTGGAGCAGCCCCTCCTCTCCCGGGGTGGGGCTGTGTACTTGGAGCTGCCACATTTGCGGTACGCGAACGCCCAGTGGAGGGGCGGTGTACCTGTGGCATGCGTCTGTGGAGCCTCGGGCCGCGGCTGGAAGCGGTCAGCACTGGGCTTGGATAGGTCCGTGCACTGTTGAGAGAGGCTCAGCGTGCTATTTCCTGGAGGGGTGGAAAAGCAGCAGAGCCTGATTGTTCTGGCTGACTTGCCCCAGGGGTGGAAATATGCCGCTGAGTAGATAGAGATGGGAATAAAGGTTTGGTTGAGAAGTTGTGAGGTTCTTTCCAGGTGACCAGGATGTCCAACGGATCCATGAAGAGCTTGCACCGCAGAAGAGTGAACTCTGCATCGCGGGAGGTTCCATTAAATGAGAGAAGAAGGACTGGAATGGACTGACACTTGAGCCTAAATGAGAGACTGGTTGAGTGGACGCCCAGATGAAGATGTGGACTTCGCCGGACATGTCATCAGAAGATTTCTGATTTGATGATGTGTTTAGGTGCAGAGATTATGGTATGAAATACAGGGGTGGCATGTTGCAGTTTGAGCTGGGTGCCCCCCCCCCCCGGTGTGTTCACTTCCTGTGTCCAAAAGTCCAGCCCAGAGGGATGGACACAGGAAATTGTGTATTTCCTACCATAATTCTTTGCACCACTATAAGATCCAGTGCGGAGTCTAGCACGTTCTCTTTTCTTCCTCCTCCGCCAGCCGGTAACTGGGGGAGATGTCTCCTGGCTTTGGGCCTGGCTAGGCCCAAGGCCACGGGGGGATGGGCAGTCTCAGGCCTGGCCAGCTGAGACTAGCCCAGCAGAGGGAGGGGGAAGAAGGAGCCCTGAGGGTCTCGGGTGTACCCTCAGGTGGGAATGGGATGCCTCTGGGTTTGCTTTGGGATCTTTCTTTGTCACTGCGCTTTGGGTTCTCTGAAACATTCACTGCTTTCTATTTAAACTTTCATCACTTTTGCAATCCGTTTGTCTGAGTGTTTTATTCCTGCCCGTGGTGGGGAGAGAGGGGGCTGCCTCAACCCAGCACAGAGACCTTCAAGATCATCGCATCCAACCCATCACTCAATCCAACCCACCTAAACAACTAACTGTGGCAGGTTGAGAGAGGGCCTAGCTTTCTCTCCTCCACAGAGTAAGAAACCACAGCTAAACCAGTCGGAGGAGCAAAACTATATATTTACAAGCATATATGGAAAGCAGGTTATATATAACACAATATATACAGGTATTTACAATATATACACAGAAATATACAGCAAGGAGAAATAACACAACAAAAATCCCTCCCCGAGGAGGGATTCCCTCCCTTTAACCCACTCTCTCCCCCACCACCATCCTTTTTTCCCAAAAAGGAGTTAGAGAGAAAGAAAGGCAAGTTATTAAGGAAAAAGTTGTTAGTAAGCTTCAAAAGCCCATGCAGGATTAGTTTTTGCTTATCTGAAGGCCAGCTCCAGCAAGTCTGTGAAGAAGCAGGCAGGGAGAACAGGCTGAAACCCAAACTCCCAAACTCCCAAACCAAACTGAACTGAGGAAAAAAAAATCCAACTGCTCGACAATTTAAAGTTGCATTTTATCCATCCACCAATGAAATTCGTTTAGAATATCAGAATGTTTTTGTTCAAGTACCGAAAACATTTAGCCAGTGCGTCCCAGCACTGCTTGTTCTTAAAGGCGCAGCCTCAAACGGTCACAGTCCACCCCTTTCTAAACAATATCATTGGCTGTTCGTACTGTCCATCCAATCTAAAACAATATTTACAGTTTATAAGTAAAGTTCATAGTCCATTCCGGCTATACTCAGATGTAGATGATTCAGAAGTCCAAGAAAATCAAACAAATAAGAAAATAAAAAACAGTTTGTCTCTCTGCAGACGAAGTGAAGAAAAGAGAAACAGGGATACAGGGACTCTCAGTTGACTCAGAGCTCTCAGGGTTCTCAGGGTTCGTGCACCGTAGATTCCTCAGGGATTCTTCCTTTGGACGTGACATAGCTGTACAACAGTCTGAAATTAAACTCTTTCAGCTAAAGTTAAATTTCTTTGTGGAATACACTGAATTTGACCATTCTCCTGTATTACCCAATAAGTGTGACCAGGACCTTCTGCTGAAACCACCCCTCGGACAGGTTTAGCCTCTCCTGAGGGCGAAAATACCCAAACAGTTTTACCTAACAGATTCTTTTCTCTAACAACAGGAACTCTATCACGTTCTACCTTCTGTAGCAGATCTGAATGTGCCAGTCCATCTCGGTTCACCGAACCTCTACTATTCACCAGCCAGGTTGCTTGTGCTAAATGTTTCTCCCAGTTTTTCAAAGATCCACCTCCCCTGGCTTTGAGAGTGGTCTTCAACAAACCGTTGTAGTGTTCAATCTTCCCTGCAGCTGGTGCATAGGAAGGAATATGGAAAATCCACTCAATACTGTGCTCTTTTGCCCAGCTCTTTACAAGGTTGTTCTTGAAATGAGTTCCGTTGTCTGACTCAATCCTCTCTGGAGTTCCGTGTCTCCACAGGATCTGTCTCTCCAGACGGAGAATGGTGTTGCGTGCAGTTGCATGTGGAACTGCATAAGTTTCCAGCCATCCAGTGTTTGCCTCTACCATAGTAAGCACATACTGCTTACCAGAACGAGAACGTGGTAGAGTGATGTAGTCAATCTGCCAAGCTTCACCATACCTGTACTTGGACCATCTGTCACCATACCACAAGGGCTTAATTCGCTTTGCCTGCTTGATAGCAGCACAAATGTCACAGTCATGGATGACTTGTGTGATGGCATCCATGGAAATGTCTATGGATCTGTCACGAGCCCACTGGTATGTTGCATCTCTGCCTTGATGTCCTGATGAGTCATGAGCCCACCGAGCTAAGAATATCTCACCTTGGTGTTTCCAGTCAAGATCAAGATCAGAGTCCTTGTCTACTTGAGAAACTCTTGCAGCTAAATCTGCCTGATGGTTGTGCTGCTGTTCCTCAGTAGCTTTGCTCTTAGGAATGTGAGCATCAATGTGTCTCATCTTCACTGGAATTCTCTCAATTCAATCAGCAATGTCTTGCCACAGGTTTTCCTTTCCTCTGCCAGCCATTCTTTTTCCAGTTCTTTAGCCAACCCCATAGAGCATTGGCTACCATCCATGAATCGGTGTATAGATAAAGCTTTGGCCATCTCACATGTTCGGCTACATCGAGAGCTAGCTGGACAGCTTTTACCTCTGCAAACTGACTGGATTCTCCTTCTCCATCCTTCGCCTCTGCAACTCGGCGTGTTGGACTCCACACTGCAGACTTCAACCTTCGTTTGTTCCCAATGAGATGACAGGAACCGTCTGTGAACAAAGCATATTTCTTTTAATCATCAGAAAGGCCATTGTAAGGAGGAGCTTCCTCAGCATGAGTTACTCTCTCCTCCGGAGGCTTAGCACAGGTGGTATCTTCAGGCCAACTTGAGATCACCTCCACCAGACCAGGTCTTTCAAGATTTCCCATTTGGGCTCTCTGTGTTATCAGAGCCATCCACTTAGACCAGGTGGAGTCTGTGGCATGATGTGGTGTGGAACCCTTGCCTTTGAACATCCAATTCAAAGCTGGTAGTCTGGGAGCTAGGAGAAGTTGTGATTCAGTTCCAATCACTTCAGAAGCTGCTTTCACTCCTTCATAGGCAGCTAGAATCTCTTTCTCTGTTGGAGTATAATTAGCCTCTGAACCTCTGTAACCTCGACTCCAGAAACCAAGAGGTCGTCCACGTGTCTCACCTGGAGCTTTTTGCCACAAGCACCAGGTTGGACCATTGTCACCTGCAGCCGTGTACAAAATGTTCTTGATGTCTGGACCATCTCGGACAGGTTCCAGACCCACTGCTTGAACTACCTCTTGCTTTAGCTGATCAAAGGCTGCTTGTTGTTCAGGTCCCCAGTGGAAACTGTTTCTTTTTCGAGTCACATCTGTGGTCATTTGAGACTGTGCCTTTAACAACGAGCAGCGCTGGGACACACTGGCTAAATGTTTTCGGGGCCTGGTAATTAAGTTGATTTATTGCTTGTCTCAGCCGGAGAAACAAAATGAAGGTGCTGTGGGTTTGTAAGCAATTGCTCTTTTCCGTGTGTTCTATATTGATCTGCAGGTATTGTAGCGGATTGATGTTAGACCAACTAGGTGAATATTTAATACGTAAGATCTATTTATGGTTTATGCATAGGATCCAGCTGTTGTATGAACGCTGTTTGGGTTTTTTTTCGGCTCAGTAATTACGGCAATATAATGTCTTCCACTTTGCCGATTGAGATAAGGGAGTTTAAGGTTCCAGGAGGTCAAAAAGTAACTTTAAGTGGTGGCTGGGATCCAAAGGTGATTTATTTGAAGTGTGTAATCCTGCCGTTGGTGATAATTAATGTGTATATGCTGTAGGCTCTGTGCAGGGAGAGAAAGATCTCTAGACCATGTTTTGTCATTAAACAGAACTCCAGGAAGTGCAAGCATGCCTCTAGGTCTGCCCCAAAATCATCCAGTGATGAGGAGGGAGGACAATCTGTGTCAGTTAGGAAGAAAGCAAGATCTATTGGAAAATCTGCTTTAAATGCTACTGTTGATGATTCTGGCAAGCAGCCAGGGGCGGTGGCTCCCATTGCCAACATGGCAACCAGTAACGAGGCAAGGTCATTTCCGTCTGCCATGACAGGACCGGAAGGGGCCCCCACAGCGGCTGGTTTGGATCAAGACCTGTCAGCTTCTATTAAGGTGGCTGTAAATTTGAACACAGCTCCAATTAAGCAAGTGGCAGTTTTAAAGACCAGAGGTGGAAAGGCCAAAGCTGATCCAGGAGCTAATGGAGGACAAGAGCAGGAGACTGATCCCGGTGAGGGAACCTCTGCTAGAAAATGGCCTGCTGGAGATGAAGAAAAGGTTTGTCTTAGAGATATTGCTGAGTTATTGAGATCATCACAGGATGGAGATGCAGCTAAGACAGCAGCTGGCAGTGGTGCTTTTCAGCTTAAAGAGGTCCTTAGGAGAGTGACAGCAGGATTATGGGGACAAAACGTTCAGGAAGATGTGATAGCTGGGGAGCAAGATGACATTTCTGAATGCTCGTCACCTAGGGAGGAGCTTAGAAACGTGCGTAAGGATTACCTCAGAGCAGATAAGGAACCCATCCTATCTCGGCTTGCTAGATGTTATGATACAGGTGCTCCAGCTCTAATAGTAGGAGACAAGTCAGCAGCTCAGCTAGGAACTCTCTCAAAGGATAATGGAATAGATAGACATCTAGGCAAGGCTCTCGGTAAGGTTAATCTGTGGATACGCCTTTTAATGGCAGTTCTCATGAGATACCCTTCCTGAGATGACCTTCCATGGAATCCTAAGCCCTGGGCTGCCATAGATGAGGGAATTAAGAGTCTGAGAGAATTTGCTTTTAGAGAGATACACTATGGTGACCATGATACTCTGAATCCTGATGATATTCCTGTAGGAAATGGTCTTGCTAAAAAGCTCATCAAACTTGCCCCTTCCAATTATGCAAATATTTTGGCAAGCAGAATTGTAGCAAGGAATTATGGTGGAGCTCCTCCTACGGTTGGCCAATTCACTGATCAAATGAGACAATTGGATGATAGCATGACACGTGTTTCTTTGGTTTCAGCCATTGAAACTCTGTCTAATGAGATGAAGGATTGCATGAGAGAGCTGAAGGATGAATTTAAAAACACCATATCCCAATTGGCACAAAGAGATAATTCCAGTTCTTCCTCCAGATGGATGCAAGTTTCATCTGTGAGGAATAGGTGTCCTCCAAGGAGGTCATTCCAAAACAGACCAAACCAGAACAGACCACCAAGGCAATCACGTAGGACTATTTGGATAACTCTGCGTGATCAGTTTGGTGAGAACATGAACAGGTGGGATGGTCAACCAACTTCTAATCTTTTCAGGAGACTGAGGGAACTGCAAAGTGGCAGAACCTGGGGTAGCAATACCAGAAGGGTAGCTGTTACTTCCACACCTACATTCCCTTACATTTTTAAGGCTAGCAACTTCATCCTCCAGTCTGGCCACCAGATTAAGCAGATAGTCAATCTGCTCACACCTTATGCAAGAGTTGCCCCTACTACCCTGCATCTCAAGAGCCAGGCTCCAGCACTCTCTACAGCCAGATACCTGGACAGCTACCTGCTTGTGTTCTACCTCAGTCTGGGCAGACACTGATTTTTTTAGGGAGTTTTTGCTGCGAGTTACAACCATGCCTGTCCCTGGCCACAGCACCCACTGGACAAAAAAAAAAATAAAAAAATTAGCTGTGGTCGTTTGAGGCTGTGCCTTTAAGAACAAACACTGCTGGAACACACTGGCTAATGTTTTCGGTACTAGAAACAAAACATTCTGATATTCTAAACGAATTTCATTGGTTGATAAACAAAAATGCAGCTTTAGATTGTAGAGCAGTTGGAAATTTTTTTTTCCCTCAGTTCAGTTCGGTTTGGGAGTTGGGGGAGTTGGAGTTTCAGCCTGGTCTCCCAGCCTGCTTCTTCTGCGAACTGCTGGACTTGGCCTTCAGATAAGCAAACACTAATCCTGCATGGGCTTTTGAAGCTTGCTAACAACTCTTCTCCTTAGTAACTTGCCTTTCTCTCTCTCTAACCCCTTTTGGGGGAAAAGGGAGGTAGGGGGGGGGAGAGAGGGGGTTCCAAGGAGGGGATCCCTCCCTCGGGGAGGGATTTTTGTTGTGTTATCTGTCTTTGCTGTGCATTTCTGTGTATATATTGTAAATATCTGTATATATTGTGTTTTATATATAATCTGCTTTCCATATATGCTTGTAAATATATAGCTTTTGCTCTTCGACTGAGTTAGCTGTGGTTTCTTACTCTGTGGAGGAGAGAGAGCTAAGCCCTCTCACAACCTACCACATTATTGGCTGCCCAACTCGGGGCTTGGTGACAAATTAGTTTGATTTATTGCTTGCCTGAGTCGGACGAGCAAACATGAAGGTGTTTTGGCTTTTAGAGCGTCTGCTCTTCTCTGTCTTCAGTGTATTGATCTACAAGTATTGCCTGGGTATGATTATCGATCAGATAGGTAAATATATAATGCAAAAAATGTATTTGTGGTTTAAGTACAAGATGCAGCTGCTATATGATCGGTGCCTGGAATTCTTTTATGTTAAGAAGTACAGAAATGTAACGTCTAGCACACTCCCTATTGAGATAAGAGAGTTTCAGATTCCGGTCGGTGAAAGGGTAATTTTGAGTGATGGCTGGGATCCAAAGCTGATTTTCTCGATGTGTGTAATCCTGCTGCTGGTGATGATTAATGTGTATTTGCTGGTAGCACTGTACCGGGAGAAAAAAGTGTCTAAGGCATGTTTTGTTATAAAACGGTGTGGTAGGTTGAGAGAGGGCTTAGCTCTCCCTCCTCCACGGAGTAAGAAACCACAGCTAACTCAGTCAAAGAGCAAAAGCTATATATTTACAAGCGTATATGGAAAGCAGGTTATATATAACACAATATATACAGGTATTTACAATATATACACAGAAATACACAGCAAAGACAAATAAGACAACAAAAATCCCTCCCCGAGGGAGGGATCCCCTCCTTGGAACCCCCTCTCTCCCTCCCCTACCTCCCTTTTTCCCCAAAAAGGGGTTAGAGAGAGAGAAAGGCAAGTTACTAAGGAGACGAGATGTTAGCAAGCTTCAAAAGCCCATGCAGGATTAGTGTTTGCTTATCTGAAGGCCAACTCCAGCAGTTCGCAGAAGAAGCAGGCAGGGAGAACAGGCTGAAACCTCCAATTCCCCCAACTCCCCAACCAAACAGAATTGAGGGAAAAAAAAATTTCCCACTGCTTCACAATCTAAAGCTGCATTTTTGTTTATCAACCAATGAAATTCGTTTAGAATATCAGAATGTTTTGGTTCTAGTACCGAAAACATTAGCCAGTGTGTTCCAGCAGTGTTTGTTCTTAAAGGCACAGCCTCAAACGACCACAAACGGAGGGTTAAGAGACGAAAACACCACCCTGGCTCTTTTTCAGGAACATCCAGTGAGGATGATAATGGAGAATCTGTGTCAGTTAAAGATAAAGCTAAAAAGTCAATCGGCAAGGCAGCTCTGAATAGCAATGGTGATGATTCTGGCAAGCAGCCAGGGGCTGCAGTTGCCCCAAACATGGCGGCTCCCGTGTCCCTGGCAGCCACCATTAACGAGGCAAAGTCATTTCCTCCTTCTTCCATGGCAGGAGCGGAAGCATCCTCTAAAGCAGCTAATCTGTCTCAAAGCTTATCAGCTTCTGATAATAAGGCAGCTGGAAACCCAAACACAGCTCCAGTAAAGCAAGTAGCAGTTTTAACAACAAGAAGGGGTAAGACTAAAGCTGATTCAGGAGCTGACGGGGATGCACAGCAAGGATCTTCTGCTGGGGAAGAAGAGAAAGTTTGTCTTAAAAATATAGCTGAGTTATTGAGATCATCAGAGGATCGAGATGCAGCTCTTGGTAGGACAGCAGCTAGTGGTGGTGCTTCTCAGCTTAAAGACTATCTCAGAGCAGATAAGGAGCCAGTTCTCGCTTGGCTTGGTAGATGTTATGATACAGGTGCTCCAGCTCTAATGGTTGGAGACAAGTCAGCAGCTCAGCTAGGAACTCTCGAAGGATAATGGAATAGATAGACATCTAGGCAAGGCTCTCGGTAAGGTTAATCTGTGGATACGCCTTCTAATGGCAGTTCTCATGAGATACCCTTCCCGAGATGATCTTCCATGGAATCCTAAGCCCTGGACTACCATAGATGAGGGAATTAAGCGTCTGAGAGAATTTGCTGTTAGAGAGATACTCTATGGTGAACATGAATCTCTGAATCCGGATGATGTTCCTGTAGGAAATGGTCTTGCTAAAAAGCTCATCAAGCTTGCTCTGTCCAATTATGCAAACATTCTGGCAAGCAGAATTGTAGCAAGAAATTATGGTGGAGCTCCTCCTATGGTTGGCCAATTCACTGATCAATTGAGACAATTGGATGATAGCATGACAGGTGTTTCTTTGGTTTCAGCCATTGAAACTCTGTCTGGAAAACTGGAGAATTGCATGAAAGAGCTGAAGGATGAATTTAAAAACACCATATCCCAATTGGCACAAAGAGATGATTCCAATTCTTCCTCCAGGTGGGTGCAGGTTTCAGCTGTGAGGAATAGACATCCTCCAAGGAGGTCATTCCAAAACAGACCAAACCAAAACAGACCACCAAGGCAGTCACGTAGGACTATTTGGATTACCCTGCGTGATCAGTATGGTGAGAACATGAACAGATGGGATGGCCAACCAACTTCTAATCTTTTCAGGAGGCTGAGGGAACTGAAAAGTGGCAGAACCCGAGGTAGCAATACCGGAAGGGTAGCTGTTACTTCCACAGTTCCCCAGGACAACTCTAGTAGCTCCAACAGTGGCTCCAGCTCTAACACTGCACAGTGTGCTTGTTGCATCTGTGGACATGTTCCCCATAATTAGGGGTGCCCTGCCTCCCGCCAGGGGGAGGAGAGGTGTAATAGAGATAACAGAATCTATTGGGATGTGTACATCCAGTGGCCTGGCACTTCACACTTTCGGAAGTACAGGGCCTTGGTTGACACAGGAGCTCAGTGCACCATAATGCCATCAAATTACCAGGTATCGGAGTCCATAACTATTCTGGGAGTCACTAGTGGATCTCAAGAGTTAAGTAAGGTAGAGGTTCATATAAGTTTAACTGGTAAACAGTGGAAGAAGCATACAGTTGTGACCGGACCTGATGCACCTTGTATTTTGGGAATTGATTTTCTGAGAGAAGGGCGTTTCAAGGACCCTAAAGGTTACAAATGGGCTTTTGGAGTAGCTTCTGTAGAAATTGATGGACAAAAGCTGAAGCTGTCTGCTAGACCTGAACTTTCTGATGATTCTGCAGTTGTGGGACAACACAAGATTCAGGACATTAAGTTGCTGGTTGCTTCTCGGACTGTGCATCACAGACAATACAGAACCAACCGTGACTCTTTGTTGCCCATTCAGAATCTGATTCGTCAGCTGGAGAGTCAGAAAGTCATCAGCAAAACTCATTCACCTTTCAACAGTCCAGTGTGGCCTGTGCGACAGCCGAATGGAGACTGGCGTCTGACAGTGGACTACCAAGCCCTGAATGAAGTAACACCGCCTATGAGTGCAGCAGTACCAGACATGATGGAACTCCAGTATGAGCTGGAATCCAGAGAGGCCAAATGGTATGCTACCATAGACATTGCTAATGCATTCTTCTCTATTCCCATAGCAGAGGAGTGCAGGCCTCAGTTTACTTTCACCTGGAGAGGAATCCAGTACACTTTCAACAGACTGCCAATGGGCTGGATCCACAGCTCCAGCATCTGTCATGCAGTGATCCATGATGCTCTGGAGGAAGGTGGTACTCCAGAACACATCCAGTTCATCGATGATATCATCGTCTGGGGGAAAACTGCTGAGGAAGTCTTTGAGAAAGGCAACAAAATCATGGACATTCTTCTGAATGCAGGTTTTGCCATCAAGAGAGACAAGGTGAAAGGGCCTACCACAGAAATCCAGTTTCTGGGAGTGCAGTGGCAGGATGGATGTCGACACATTCCAGAGGATGTGGTAAATAGAGTCTCTACCATGGCCAATCCCACGAACAAGCAAGAAACTCTACATTTCTTGGGGATAGTGGGATTTTGGAGACTACACATCCCTGGATACAGTCAGATTGTGAAACCTCTGTATGATGTGACTCGAAAGAGGAACAGTTTCCACTGGGGACCTGAACAACAAGCAGCCTTTGACCAGATAAAGCAAGAAGTAGTCCAAGCAGTGGGCCTGGGACCTGTCTGAGATGGTCCAGACATTAAGAACATTTTGTACACGGCTGCAGGTGACAATGGTCCAACCTGGTGCTTGTGGCAAAAAGCTCCAGGTGAGACACGTGGACGACCTCTTGGTTTCTGGAGTCGAGGTTACAGAGGTTCAGAGGCTAATTACACTCCAACAGAGAAAGAGATTCTAGCTGCCTATGAAGGAGTGAAAGCAGCTTCTGAAGTGATTGGAACTGAATCACAACTGCTCTTAGCTCCCAGATTACCAGTTTTGAATTGGATGTTCAAAGGCAAAGGTTCCACACCACATCATGCCACAGACTCCACCTGGTCTAAGTGGATGGCTCTGATAACACAGAGAGACCGAATGAGAAATCTTGAAAGACCTGGTCTGGTGGAGGTGATCTCAAGTTGGCCTGAAGATACCAACTGTGCTAAACCTCCAGAGGAGAGAGTAGCTCGTGCTGAGGAATCTCCTCCTTACAATGACCTTTCAGATGATGAGAAGAAATATGCTTTGTTCACAGACGGTTCCTGTCATAGAATACATAGAATACATATAATAAACCAGGTTGGAAGAGACCTTCAAGATCATCGCGTCCAACCCATCAACCAATCCAACACCGCCCAAGCAACTAACCCACAGCACCAAGCACCCCGTCAAGTCTTCTCCTAAAAACCTCCAGTGATGGCGACTGCACCACCTCCCCAGGCAGCCCATTCCAATGTGCAATCACTCTTTCTGTATAGAACTTTTTTCTAACATCCAGCCTGAATCTCCCCTGGCGCAGCCTGAGACTGTGTCCTCTTGTTCTGGTACTGCTTGCCTGGGAGAAGAGACCAACATCCGTCTGTCTACAACCTCCCTTCAGGTAGTTGTAGAGAGTAATAAGGTCACCCCTGAGTCTCCTCTTCTCCAGGCTAAGCAACCCCAGCTCCCTCAGCCTTTCCTCGTAGGGCTTATGTTCCAAACCCCTCACCAACTTTGTTGCTCTTCTCTGGACTTGTTCCAGCAAGTCAACATCCTTCCTAAACTGAGGGGTCCAGAACTGGACACAGTACTCGAGGTGCGGCCTAACCAGTGCAGTGTACAGGGGCAGAATGACCTCCCTGCTCCTGCTGGCCACACTGTTCCTGATGCAGGCCAGGATGCCATTGGCCCTCTTAGCTGCCTGGGCACACTGCAGGCTCATGTTTAGTCTACCGTCGACCAGCACCCCCAGGTCCCTCTCAGCCTGACTGCTCTCCAGCCACTCTGACCCCAGCCTGTAGCTCTGCATGGGGTTGCTGTGGCCAATGTGCAGAACCCGGCACTTGGATGTGTTAAATCTCATGCCGTTGGACTCTGCCCATCTGCCCAGCCTGTCGAGGTCCCTCTGCAGAGCCTCTCTACCCTCCAGCAGATCAACTCCTGCCCCCAGCTTGGTGTCGTCAGTCTCGTCGGGAACAAGCGAAGGTGGAAGTCTGCGGTGTGGAGTCCAACATGCCGAGTTGCAGAGGCGAAGGATGGAGAAGGAGAGTCCAGTCAGTTTGCAGAGGCAAAAAGCAGTCTAGCTAGCTCTCGACGTAGCTGAATGTGAGAGATGGCCAAAGCTTTATCTCTACACCGACTCATGGATGGCAGCCAATGCTCTATGGGGTTGGCTGAAGAACTGGAAAAAGCATGGTTGGCAGAGGAAATGAAAACCCATCTGGGCAGCTGACCTGTGGCAAGGCATTGCTGATCGAATCGAGAGAATTCCAGTGAAAGTGAGACACATTGATGCTCGCATTCCTAAGAGCAACGCTACTGAGGAACAGCAGCGCAACCATCAAGCAGATCTAGCTGCAAGAGTTTCTCAAGTAGACAAGGACTCTGAACTTGATCTCGACTGGAAACACTGAGGTGAGATATTCTTAGCTCGGTGGGCTCACGATTCATCAGGACATCAAGGCAGAGATGCAACATACCAGTGGGCTCGTGACAGATCCATAGACATTTCCATGGATGCTATCACACAAGTAATCCATGACTGTGACATTTGTGCTGCTATTAAGCAGGCAAAGCGAATTAAGCCCTTGTGGTATGGTGACAGATGGTCCAAGTACAGGTATGGTGAAGCTTGGCAGATTGACTACATCACTCTACCACGTTCTCGTTCTGGTAAGCAGTATGTGCTTACTATGGTAGAGGCAAACACTGGATGGCTGGAAACTTATGCAGTTCCACATGCAACTGCACGCAACACCATTCTCCGTCTGGAGAGACAGATCCTGTGGAGACACGGAACTCCAGAGAGGATTGAGTCAGACAACGGAACTCATTTCAAGAACAACCTTGTAAAGAGCTGGGCAAAAGAGCACGGTATTGAGTGGATATTCCACATTCCTTCCTATGCACCAGCTGCAGGGAAGATTGAACGCTACAACGGTTTGTTGAAGACCTCTCTCAAAGCCATGGGAGGTGGATATTTGAAAAACTGGGAAAAGCATTTAGCTCAAGCAACCTGGCTGGTGAATAGTAGAGGTTCAGTGAACCGAGCTGGACCGGCACATTCAGATCTGCTTCAGAAAGTAGAAGGTGATAGAGTTCCTGTTGTTAGAGAAAAGAATCTGTTAGGTAAAACTGTAGATTTCTGAATCATCTACATCTGAGTATAGCCGGAATGGACTATGAACTTGACTTACAAACTGTAAATATTGTTCTGGATTGGATGGACAGTACGAACAGCCAATGAAATTGTTTAGAAAGGGGTGGACTGTGGTCGTTTGAGGCTGTGCCTTTAAGAACAAACACTGCTAGAACACACTGGCTAATGTTTTTGGTACTAGAACCAAAACATTCTGATATTCTAAGCGAATTTCATTGGTGGATAGACAAAAAATGCAGCTTTAGATTGTAGAGCAGTTGGAAATTTTTTTTTCCTCTGTTCAGTTCGGTTTGGGAGTTGGGGGAGTTGGAGTTTCAGCCTGTTCTCCCTGCCTGCTTCTTCTGCGAACTGCTGGAGTTGGCCTTCAGATAAGCAAACACTAATCCTGCATGGGCTTTTGAAGCTTGCTAACATCTCGTCTCCTTAGTAACTTGCCTTTCTCTCTCTCTAACCCCTTTTTGGGGAAAAAGGGAGGTAGGGGGGGGGAGAGAGGGGGTTCCAAGGAGGGGATCCCTCCCTCAGGGAGGGATTTTTGTTGTGTTATTTGTCTTTGCTGTGTATTTCTGTGTATATATTGTAAATATCTGTATATATTGTGTTTTATATATAACCTGCTTTCCATATATGCTTGTAAATATATAGCTTTTGCTCTTCGACTGAGTTAGCTGTGGTTTCTTACTCTGTGGAGGAGAGAGAGCTAAGCCCTCTCTCAACCTACCACATTAGCGAAAGTGCGATAACACGGGCTTCCTGCCAAGCGGACCCCTTGCGAACCGCGGCAACCCCTTTTAAAATCAGCCGCTGCTGATGTAGTGATCACGAGCCCCAGCCGCATGAAGAGACGATTCCCACCAGCCTCGCAGTGTGTGCAAGGGATGTTTGCGGTCCTGGCGGTTCCCGTAGCCCGAACAGGAGAGTATCGGACGTTCCCCGGTGGCTGCTGGTCCCGGCGTGGTCCCGATTGGGCTTCCTGCCGAGTTTAGGTGGCTGTCAATCAGCAGCCTTTCCCATATCCACCAGGCGGGTCACCTGATCATAGAAGGAGATCAGGTTGGTCAGGCAGGACCTGCCCTTCCTAAATCTATGTTGGCTGGGCCCTTGGCCATTCTGTAAGTGCTGTGTGGTTGCCCCCAGGATGATCTGCTCCATAATTTTCCCTGGCACTGAGGTCAGGCTGACAGGCCTGTAGTTTCCAGGTTCCTCCTTCTGGCCCTTCCTGTGGATGGGCACCACGTTGGCCAGCTTCCTGTCTTCTGGGACCTCTCCAGTGAGCCAGGACTGATGAAAAATCATGGAGAGTGGCCCAGCCAGCTCATCTGCCAGCTCTCTCATCACCCTAGGATGGATCCCATCTGGTGCCATGGACTTGTGAGTATCCAAGTTGCTCAGCAAGTCCCAAACTAATTCCTTGTGGATTTCAGGGGTACTACACTGCTCCCTGATCCCATCTACCAGTTTAAGAGGCCACTTGTCCTGAACTCCTCCTGCCTTACTGTTGAAAATGTAGGCAAAGATGATATTTAGAACCTCAGCCTTGTCCTCATCTTTAGTTACAATGTTTCCCTCCAGGTCCAATAAAGAGTGGAGGTTCTTCTTCCCCCTCTTTTGAGCATGAATATATTTATAAAAATGCTTTTTATTGTCTTTCACAGCAGTGGCCGATTTAATTTCTAACTGGGCTTTTGCCTCTCTATTTTTTCTCCAACATGATCTAAAAACATCCTTAAACATATCACGAGTTTCCTCCCCCTCTTTCCAAAGGTGATACAGCCCCTTTTTTCCTCCTTAATTCCTTCAAGAGCTGCTTGGTCATCCAGGCCGGTCGCCTTCCCCGCCGGCTCATCTTTCAGCACATGGGAACTGCCAGTTCCTGTGCCTTCAAGAGCTCCTGTTTGAAGTAGGTCCAACCCTCCTGGACCTCTCGGTTCTTGAGGGCTGCTCCCCAGGGAACTTTGCAAATAAGTTTCTTAAACAAGCTGAAGTTTGCCCTCCGGAAGTCCAAGGTGAAGGTTCTGTTGGTGCTCCTCCCTATCTCCCTGCATATTGAAAACTTCACTATCTCGTGGTCACTGCACCCTAGGCAGCCTCCCACCGTCACGTCTCCCACCAGCCCTTCTGTTTTGGAGAACAGCAGGTCAAGCAGAGCCTGTCCCCTGGTAGGCTCACTTAACAGCTGCGTCAGGAAGCTGTCCTCCACGGAATCTTCTGGACTGCACTCCAATCGTGCATGTAATCCCACCGTGTTTCTGAGATGGCGACTATATCATAGTCACCCTGGTGGACCAGGACTTCCAGCTCCTCTTGCTTATTGCCCATGTGGGGTGCATTGGTGTACATGCACTTCAGCTGGACTCTCGACTTCCCAATTAACTCTAATTTGTGTCCCACTTTTTCCTCTTCAGAGGGACTGATTTTCTCACCCACCCCCTTCAGACCTAGTTTAAAGCCCTCTTAATGAGCCCTCCTGACTCTAGTGCTTGGACTAGAGGTAGGTTGAGAGAGGGCCTAGCTCTCCCTCCTCCACAGAGTAAGAAACCACAACTAGCCCAATCGAAGAGCAAGCTATATATTTACAAGCATATATGGAAAGCAGGTTATATATAACACAATATATACAGGTATTTACAATATATACACAGAAATATACAGCAAGGAGAAATAACACAACAAAAATCCCTCCCCGAGGGAGGGATCCCCTCCTTGGAACCCCCTCTCTCCCCCCCTTACCTCCCTTTTTCCCCAAAAAGGGGTTAGAGAGAGAGAAAGGCAAGTTACTAAGGAAAAGAGTTGTTAGTAAGCTTCAAAAGCCCATGAAGGATTAGTGTTTGCTTATCTGAAGGCCAACTCCAGCAGTTCGCAGAAGAAGCAGGCAGGGAGAACAGGCTGAAACTCCAACTCCCCCAACTCCCAAACCGAACTGAACTGAAGAAAAAAAAATTCCAACTGCTCTACAATCTAAAGCTGCATTTTTTGTCTATCCACCAATGAAATTCGCTTAGAATATCAGTATGTTTTGGTTCTAGTACCGAAAACATTAGCCAGTGTGTTCCAGCAGTGTTTGTTCTTAAAGGCACAGCCTCAAACGACCACAGTCCACCCCTTTCTAAACAATTTCATTGGCTGTTCGTACTGTCCATCCAATCCAGAACAATATTTACAGTTTGTAAGTCAAGTTCATAGTCCATTCCGGCTATACTCAGATGTAGATGATTCAGAAGTCCAAGAAAATCCAAAATCAAGAAAATGGAAAACAGTTTGTATCTCTGCCGACGAAGCGAAGAAAAGGGAAACAGGGAAACAGGGACTCTCAGGTGACTCAGAGCTCTCAGGGTCCTCAGGGTTCGTGCGACGTAGATTCCTCAGGGATTCTTCCTTTGGACGCGTTGTAGCTGTACAACAGTCTGAAATTAAACTCTCTCAGCTAAATTAAATCTCTTTGTGGAATACACTGAATTTGACCATTCTCCTGCATTACCCAATAAGTATGACCCGGACCTTCTGCTGAAACCACCCCTCGGACAGGTTTAGCCTCTCCTGAGGGTGAAAATACCCAAACAGTTTTACCTAACAGATTCTTTTCTCTAACAACAGGAACTCTATCACCTTCTACTTTCTGTAGCAGATCTGAATGTGATGGTCCAGCTCGGTTCACTGAACCTCTACTATTCACCAGCCAGGTTGCTTGAGCTAAATGCTTTTCCCAGTTTTTCAAATATCCACCTCCCATGGCTTTGAGAGAGGTCTTCAACAAACCGTTGTAGCGTTCAATCTTCCCTGCAGCTGGTGCATAGGAAGGAATGTGGAATATCCACTCAATACCGTGCTCTTTTGCCCAGCTCTTTACAAGGTTGTTCTTGAAATGAGTTCCGTTGTCTGACTCAATCCTCTCTGGAGTTCCGTGTCTCCACAGGATCTGTCTCTCCAGACGGAGAATGGTGTTGCGTGCAGTTGCATGTGGAACTGCATAAGTTTCCAGCCATCCAGTGTTTGCCTCTACCATAGTAAGCACATACTGCTTACCAGAACGAGAACGTGGTAGAGTGATGTAGTCAATCTGCCAAGCTTCACCATACCTGTACTTGGACCATCTGTCACCATACCACAAGGGCTTAATTCGCTTTGCCTGCTTAATAGCAGCACAAATGTCACAGTCATGGATTACTTGTGTGATAGCATCCATGGAAATGTCTATGGATCTGTCACGAGCCCACTGGTATGTTGCATCTCTGCCTTGATGTCCTGATGAATCGTGAGCCCACCGAGCTAAGAATATCTCACCTCGGTGTTTCCAGTCGAGATCAAGTTCAGAGTCCATGTCTACTTGAGAAACTCTTGCAGCTAGATCTGCTTGATGGTTGAGCTGCTGTTCCTCAGTAGCTTTGCTCTTAGGAATGTGAGCATCAATGTGTCTCACCTTCACTGGAATTCTCTCAACTCGATCGGCAATGCCTTGCCACAGGTCAGCTGCCCAGATGGGTTTTCCTTTCCTCTGCCAGCCATTCTTCTTCCAGTTCTTTAGCCAACCCCATAGAGCATTGCCTATCATCCAGGAGTCGGTGTAGAGATAAAGCTTTGGCCATCTCTCTCGTTCAGCTACGTTGAGAGCTAACTGGACAGCTTTTACCTCTGCAAACTGACTGGATTCTCCTCCATCCTTCGTCTCTGCAACTCGGCGTGTTGGACTCCACACTGCAGACTTCCACCTTCGCATGTTCCCGACGAGACGATAGGAACCGTCTGTGAACACAGCATACTACTTCTCATCATCTGAAAGGTCATTGTAAGGAGGAGCTTCCTCAGCACTAGCTACTCTCTCCTCTGGAGGTTTAGCACAGTTGGTATCTTCAGGCCAACTTGAGATCACCTCCACCAGACCAGGTCTTTCAAGATTTCCCATTCGAGCTCTCTGTGTTATCAGAGCCATCCACTTGGACCAGGTGGAATCTGTGGCATGATGTGGTGTGGAACCTTTGCCTTTGAACATCCAATTCAAAACTGGCAATCTGGGAGGTAGGAGAAGTTGTGATTCAGTTCCAATCACTTCAGAAGCTGCTTTCACTCCTTCATAGGCAGCTAGAATCTCTTTCTCTGTTGGAGTGTAATTAGCCTCTGAACCTCTGTAACCTCGACACCAGAAACCAAGAGGTCATCCACGTGTCTCACCTGGAGCTTTTTGCCACAAGCACCAGGTTGGACCATTGTCACCTGCAGCCGTGTACAAAATGTTCTTAATGTCTGGACCATCTCGCACAGGTCCCAGACCCACTGCTTGAGCTACTTCTTGCTTTATCTGGTCAAAGGCTGATTGTTGTTCTGGTCCCCAGTGGAAACTGTTCCTCTTTTGAGTCACATCATACAGAGGTTTCACAATCTGACTGTATCCAGGGATGTGTAGTCTCCAAAATCCCGCTATCCCCAAGAAACGTACAGTTTCTTGCTTGTTTGTTGGATTTGCCATGGTAGAGACTCTATTTACCACATCCTCTGGAATGTGTCGGCGTCCGTCCTGCCACTGCACTCCCAGAAACTGGATCTCTGTGGTAGGACCTTTCACTTTGTCTCGCTTGATGGCAAAACCTGCATTCAGAAGAATGTCCATGATTTTGTTACCTTTCTCGAAGACTTCCTCAGCAGTTTTCCCCCAGACGATGATATCATCGATGAACTGGATGTGTTCTGGAGCACCACCTTCCTCCAGAGCATCATGGATCACTGCATGACAGATGCTGGAGCTGTGGATCCAGCCCATTGGCAGTCTGTTGAAAGTGTACTGGATTCCTCTCCAGGTGAAAGTAAACTGAGGCCTGCACTCCTCTGCTATGGGAATAGAGAAGAATGCATTAGCAATGTCTATGGTAGCATACCATTTGGCCTCTCTGGATTCCAGCTCATACTGGAGTTCCATCATGTCTGGTACTGCTGCACTCATAGGCGGTGTTACTTCATTCAGGGCTTGGTAGTCCGCTGTCAGACGCCAGTCTCCATTCGGCTGTCGCACAGGCCACACTGGACTGTTGAAAGGTGAATGAGTTTTGCTGATGACTTTCTGACTCTCCAGCTGACGAATCAGATTCTGAATGGGCAACAAAGAGTCACGGTTGGTTCTGTATTGTCTGTGATGCACAGTCCGAGAAGCAACCGGAAACTTAATGTCCTGAATCTTGTATTGTCCCTCAACTGCTGATTCATCAGAAAGCTCAGGTCTAGCAGACAGCTTCAGCTTTTGTCCATCAATTTCTACAGAAGCTACTCCAAAAGCCCATTTGTGTCCTTTAGGCTCTTTGAAACGCCCTTCTCTCAGAAAATCAATTCCCAAAATACAAGGTGCATCAGGTCCGGTCACAACTGTATGCTTCTTCCATTGTTTACCAGTTAAACTTATATTAACCTCTACCTTACTTAACTCTTGAGATCCACCAGTGACTCCCAGAATAGTTATAGACTCTGATCCCTGATAATTTGATGGCATTATGGTGCACTGAGCTCCTGTGTCAACCAAGGCCCTGTACTTCCGAAAGTGTGAAGTGCCAGGCCACTGGATGTACACATCCCAGTAGATTCTGTTATCTCTATTACCCCTCTCCTCCCCCTGGCGGGAGGTAGGGCACCCCTAATTATGGGGAACATGTCCACAGGTGCAACGAGCACACTGTGCAGTGTTAGAGCTGGAGCCACTGTTGGAGCTACTAGAGTTGTCCTGGGGAACTGTGGAAGTAACAGCTACCCTTCTGGTATTGCTACCTCGGGTTCTGCCACTTTGCAGTTCTCTCAGTCTCCTGACAAGATTAGAAGTTGGTTGGCCATCCCATCTGTTCATGTTCTCACCAAACTGATCACGCTGGGTAATCCAAATAGTCCTACTTGATAGCCTTGGTGGTCTGTTTTGGTTTGGTCTGTTTGCATAATTAGAAGGAGCAAGCTTGATGAGCTTTTTAGCAAGACCATTTCCTACAGGAACATCATCAGGATTCAGAGATTCATGTTCACCATAGAGTATCTCTCTAACAGCAAATTCTCTCAGACGCTTAATTCCCTCATCTATGGTAGTCCAGGGCTTAGGATTCCATGGAAGATCATCTCGGGAAGGGTATCTCATGAGAACTGCCATTAGAAGGCGTATCCACAGATTAACCTTACCGAGAGCCTTGCCTAGATGTCTATCTATTCCATTATCCTTTGAGAGAGTTCCTAGCTGAGCTGCTGACTTGTCTCCAACCATTAGAGCTGGAGCACCTGTATCATAGCATCTACCAAGCCAAGCGAGAACTGGCTCCTTATCTGCTCTGAGATAGTCTTTGCGCACATTTCACAATTCCTCACGTGGTGAAGAGCAGTCGTTTATGTCATCTTGTTGTGCTGTGGGAATGTGCCGTAGCTGAGTTGGCAGTGCTTTGAACTATGAGTGCTGAGGTCATGGGTTCGAATCCTGCAGGGTGCTAGATGTAACATTTCTGTATTTTTTCACCCAAAAGAATTCCAGGCACCGATCATATAGGAGCTGCATCTTGTACTTAAACCACAAATATAATTTTTGCATTATATATTTACCTATCTGATCGATAATCATACCCAGGTAATACTTGTAGATCTATACACCAAAGACGGAGAAAAACAGACGCTCCAAAAGCCAAAACACCTTCATGTTTGCTCGTCCGACTCAAGCAAGCAATAAATCAAAGTAATTTGTCACCAAGCCCCACGTTGGGCGCCAATAATGTGGTAGGTTGAGAGAGGGCTTAGCTCTCCCTCCTCCACAGAGTAAGAAACCACAACTAGCCCAGTCGAAGAGCAAAGCTATATATTTACAAGCATATATGGAAAGCAGGTTATGTATAACACAATATATACAGGTATTTACAATATATACACAGAAATACACAGCAAAGAGAAATAACACAACAAAAATCCCTCCCCGAGGGAGGGATCCCCTCCTTGGAACCCCCTCTCTCCCCCCCTACCTCCCTTTTTCCCCAAAAAGGGGTTAGAGAGAGAGAAAGGCAAGTTACTAAGGAAAAGAGTTGTTAGTAAGCTTCAAAAGCCCATGCAGGATTAGTGTTTGCTTATCTGAAGGCCAACTCCAGCAGTTCGCAGAAGAAGCAGGCAGGGAGAACAGGCTGAAAACTCCAACTCCCCCAACTCCCAAACTAAACTGAACTGAGGGAAAAAAAAAATATTCCAACTGCTTCACAATCTAAAGCTGCATTTTTGTTTATCAGCCAATGAAATTCATTTAGAATATCAGAGTGTTTTGGTTCTAGTACCGAAAACATTAGCCAGTGTGTTCCAGCAGTGTTCATTCTTAAAGGCACAGCCTCAAACGACCACACTCTCGCTCCTCCACAGTGAAAGAAACCACAGCTAGCCCAGTCGAAGAGCAAAGCTATATATTTACAAGCATATATGGAAAGCAGGTAATATACAACACAATATATACAGGTATTTACAATTCGTCGGGAAGCCGTATCGGGACCGCGCTGGGACCTGCAGCCACCGGGGATCGTCCGATTCTCTCCTGTTGGGGCTGTGGGAGCCGCCGGGACTGCGAACAACCCCTGAACATGCTGCGAGGTCGGTGGGAATCGTCTATTCGCGCCGCTGGGGCTCGTGATTGCTACGTCACCCCCGGCTGATTTAAACGCGGTTGCTGCCGCGCGCGAGGGTTCCATTCATCAGGAAGCTGTATTATCACGGTTTCGCTACTTTTTTTTTTTTTTTTTTGTGGGTGCTATGGCCAGGGACAATCATGGTTGTAACTCGTAGCAAAAACTCCCTAAAAAAGTCAGTGTCGACCCAGACTGAGGTAGAACACAAGCAGGTAGCTGTCCAGGTATCTGCCTGTAGAGAGTGCTGGAGCCTGGCTCTTGAGATGCAGAGCAGTAGGGGTAACTCTTGCATAAGGTGTGAGCAGATTGACTACCTACTTAATCTGGTGGACAGACTGAAGGATGAGGTTGCTAGTCTTAAAAGTGTAAGGGAATGTAGGGAAGAGATGAACCAGAGGAGGAAAGAGATAAACCAGAGGGGGAAAGATATGAACAAGAGTAAGCAGGCTCTGCAGGCTCCCACAGCAGAGGCCGGTTACCCAAAAAGCAGAGGGGAATGGACACAGGTTCCTCTCAAAAGACACAAGGTTAAACCTCCTTGCCTTCCTGCACCTTCCCCGCTGCTCTTGAAAAACAGGTATGGGGCACTGGAGATGGAGGGTGAGGTGGTCCTGTTGCCAGAGGACACACCATCTGGGGTTCTCCCTGAGGCTAAAGAGCCTAAGGGTAAACAACCTAAGGTTAAACAGCCTAAGGCAAAACAGCCTAAGGTTAAACAACCCTCCCCTGGCATCAGGACCTGCTCCCTCAAAAAAAGAGGAGGGTAATTGTTATTGGCGATTCACTTCTGAGGGGAATGGAGGGCCCCATTTGTCGGCCAGACCCATCTCATAGGGAACTCTGTTGTCTCCCTGGAGCCAGAGTTAATGATGTTACCAGAAGGCTGCCCAGGCTGGTATAGCCTTCTCACTATTATCCTTTGCTACTTATGCAGATAGGGAATGATGATGTTGTAGTCAGAACTCCCAGGGCTATCAAAAATGATTTCAGGGCCCTGGGAGATCTGGTTGAGGGGTCAGGTGCTCAAATAATTTTTTCCTCAATACCCTTAGTTGCGGGAGGGAATACCACAAGGAACAGGACAGCAGCCATAATCAACAAGAGGGTTAGAGGCTGGTGCGGAAAAAAGAATTTTGGGTTTTTTGATCTTGGTAAACTTTCTACTGCACCAGGCCATCTGGCAACAGATGGAGTACATCTGTCCCAGAGAAGGGGAAAGGTCACAGTATATGAGACTGTCCTGTCCCCCAAAGGTAAAACGATTCTGGGGAGGGAACTGGCAGGCCTCATCGACAGGGCTTTAAACTAGTTTCGAAGGGGGAAGGGGCTGAAACCAGTCCCCTCAGGCAAGAGTCTGGGGACAATAAGCTAGGGTCAGAGGCCAAACCAGCAGCCCAGCTGAGGTGCATGTACACTAATGCACGAAGCATGGGAAACAAACAAGAGGAGCTGGAAGCCTTGTTGCAGCAGGAAAGTTATGACGTAGTTGCCATCACAGAGACGTGGTATGATAGCTCACATGCCTGGAGCGCTGCAACTGATGGCTACAGGCTCTTCAGGAGAGACAGGCAAGGAAGAAGGGGTGGAGGGGTGGCCCTGTACATCACGGTGGCACTAGATGCCATTGAGCTAGAGATTAGGGACGATCACGTTGAATGCTTGTGGGCAAGAATTTGAGGGAAGACTGGCAGGGCAGACATCTCAAGATCTCCTGACCTTGTCCTCATGGGCGACTTCAACCTGCCTGACATCTGCTGGGATCTCAGCACAGCAGAGAGGAGACAGTCTAGGAGGTTCTTAGAATGCATGGAGGACAGCTTCTTATCCCAGGTACTGCGAGAGCCTACCAGGGGCAAGGCTATGCTTGACCTCCTCTTCACCAACAGGGAAGGGCTGGTGGGTGATGTGGTGGTCAGAGGCTGTTTAGGGGCCAGCAACCACAAGATAATTGAATTTTCGGTATTCGGTCAAACTAAGAGGGGCACCAAGAAGACCTCCACTCTGGACTTCCAGAGGGCGGACTTCAGGTTGCTCAAGGAAATAATTCAGAGGGTTACTTGGGAGAAAGCCCTTAAAAATAAAGGGGTCCAGGAGGGCTGGACCTGCTTCAAAAAAGAAGTGATGAAGGCGCAGGAGCAGGCTGTGCTAATGTACCGGAAGATGAGCCGCCGGGGCAGACGTCCAGCCTGGATGGATAATGAACTTTTAATAGAACTAAGGGAAAAAAAGAGGGTGTATCATCTTTGGAAGACAGGTGAGGTGTGACCGTTTGAGGCTGTGCCTTTAAGAAAGGGGCACACTGGCTAAATGTTTATAAAATATTTTGGTATTCTAAATTAATTTCATTGGCCAAGTAAGGTGGGAGGTGAGGTTAGTCCCAGCGCGGCTGGAACTTTCTCTCAGTCTTCCTTTCTTCGCTGTCCCTTTCGGCTGGATCTGCTTCTGGGCTTCTTGCCAAGAGATAAGAACTAACTCACTCTCTGTGCATAGGCCTCTGTCTGCTGTGCTAACCCCTCTTTTCTCGTCTTCTGCCTCTTTGGGGGAGAAGGGAGGTAGGGGGGTGAAGGGGGCACAGGGGGAAGCCCCCTCTGTTGGGGGTCTGGTTTCTGACTGTGTTTATTTGCTGTATATTCCTGTATATATTGTAAAATACCTGTATTTGTTGTGTTACATATAATCTGTTTCCTTGTAAAATATAATCTCATTTCTCTGACTGGGTTTAGCCGTGGTCTCTTTCTCAGTGGGGGAGGGAAATCAGAGCCTTTCCTCTCAACCCACTACATGAGGCAACCCACGGAATGTTTAAAGATGTTGCTAGGGCATGTAGGAAGAAAATTAGGGAGGCAAAAGCACATTTGGAACTTAAACTGGCCTCTGCTGTGAAGGACAACAAAAAGTCCTTCTATAAATATATTAATAGAAAGAGGAAGGGCAGGGACAACCTCCACTCCTTGGTTGACATGGAGGGGAATGCTTTATCACAGGATGAGGAAAAGGCAGAGGTGCTTAACACCTTCTTTGCCTCAATTTTTACTAGCAGGAAAGAACGTCTACCAGACAGCTGGCCTGCAGAGCTGGCAGAAGGAGCCAGGGAGCTGCATAGTTTCCCTGTGTTCCATGAGCAAGTGATCGGAGCTCTCCTCAGCAGCTTGGACCCCCACAAGTCCATGGGACCAGATGGGATCCATCCTAGGGTGCTGAGAGAGCAGGCAGATGAGCTGGCCAAGCCACTCTCCATCATTTTTCATCAGTCCTGGCTCACTGGAGACATCCCAGATGACTGGAAGCTGGCCAACGTGGTACCCATCCACAAGAAGGGCCGGTTGGACGAGCCAGGGAATTACAGGCCTGTCAGCCTGACCTCAGTGCCAGGAAAGATTAGGGAACAGGTCATCCTGAGTGCAATCACACAACACTTAGAGGATGGCCAAGGGATCAGGCCCAGCCAGCATGGGTTTAGGAAGGGCAGGTCCTGCCTGACCAAGCTGATCTCCTTCTATGATCAGGTGACCCGCCTGGTGGATGTGGGGAGGCCTGTGGATGTAGTCTACCTGTACCTCAGCAAGGCCTTTGACACCATTCCCCATAGCAAACTCCTGGCCAAGGTGTCAGCCCATGGCTTGGATGGGAGCACACTGCGATGGGTTAGGAACTGGCTGGAGGGCCGAGCCCAGAGAGTGGTGGTGAATGGTGCCACATCCAGCTGGCGGCCAGTCACTAGTGGTGTGCCTCAGGGATCAGCGCTGGGCCCCATGCTCTTGAACATCTTTATTGATGATCTGGACGAGGGCATTGAGTCCATCATCAGTAAATTTGCTGACGACACCAAGCTGGGGGCGGGAGTTGATCTGCTGGAGGGTAGAGAGGCTCTGCAGAGGGACCTCAACAGGCTGGACAGATGGGCAGAGTCCAACGGCATGAGATTGAACACATCCAAGTGCCGGGTTCTGCACATTGGCCACAACAACCCCATGCAGAGCTACAGGCTGGGGTCAGAGTGGCTGGAGAACAGCCAGGCAGAGAGGGACCTGAGGGTGCTGGTCGACAGTAGACTGAACATGAGCCTGCAGTGTGCCCAGGCAGCCAAGAGGACCAATGGCATCCTGGCCTGCATCAGGAACAGTGTGGCCAGCAGGAGCAGGGAGGTCATTCTGCCCCTGTACACTGCACTGGTTAGGCCGCACCTCGAGTACTGTGTCCAGTTCTGGGCCCCTCAGTTTAGGAAGGATGTTGACTTGCTGGAACGAGTCCAGAGAAGAGCAACACAGTTGGTGAGGGGTTTGGAACACAAGCCCTACGAGGAGAGACTGAGGGAGCTGGGGTTGCTTAGCCTGGAGAAGAAGAGACTTAGGGGTGACCTTATTACTCTCTACAACTACCTGAAGGGAGGTTGTAGAGAGACGGATGTTGGTCTCTTCTCCCAGGCAGGCAGTGCCAGGACAAGAGGACAGTCTCAGGCTGCACCAGGGGTGGTTCAGGCTAGATGTTAGGAAAAAGTTCTATACAGAAAGAGTGATTGCCCATTGGAATGGGCTGCCTGGGGAGGTGGTGGAGTCGCCATCATTGGAGGTTTTCAGGAGAAGACTTGATGGGGTGCTTGGTGCCGTGGGTTAGTTGTTTAGGTGGTGTTGCATTGGTTCATGGGTTGGACGTGATGATCTTGAAGGTCTCTTCCAACCTGGTCTATTCTATGTATGTAAAAAAAATGATATATACACAGAAATATACAGCAAAGAGAAATAACACAACAAAAATCCCTCCCCAAGGAGGGATCCCCTCCCTGTAACCCCCTCTCTCCCCCCCTACCTCCCTTTTTCCCCAAAAAGGGGTTAGAGAGAAAGAAAGGCAAGTTACTAAGGAAAAGAGTTGTTAGTAAGCTTCAAAAGCCCATGGAGGATTAGTTTTTCCTTATCTGAAGGCCAACTCCAGCAGTTAGCAGAAAAACAGTCAGGGAGAATAGGCTGAAACCCACACTCCCCCAACTCCCAAACCAAACTGAACTGAGACAAAAAAAAATTCCAACTGCTCAACAATTTAAAGTTGCATTTTATCCATCCACCAATGAAATTCGTTTAGAATATCAGAATGCTTTTGTTCTAGTACCGAAAACATTTAGCCAGAGTGTCCCAGCACTGTTTGTTCTTAAATGCACAGCCTCAAACGATCGCATGTGGCTGGAGCCCTTGCCAGTGAAGACTGAGGTAAAGAAGTCCTTGTGAGCCTCAGCCTTCTCCATGTCACTTGTCACCAGCTCATCTGTTTCCTTTATGAGGGGGCCCACACCTTCCCTAGGCTTTGTTTTACCCTTAATATACCTATAGAAATTTTTACTGTTCCACTTGCTCTCCCTGGCTAGATTTAACTCTAACTGAGCTTCCTTATATGCCCCCATTCCAGCTGTCCTTTCTTCCACACCTTGTAGAGTTTCTTTTTGTGTGCCAGCATGTCCAGGAGCTCCTTGCTTATCCAGGCAGGTCTCCTAGGATTCTTTTCTGCCTTCCTCTTTGTGGTTATACTTTGTTTCTGGGCACAGACAAGGTGATCCTTGAATACTGACCAGCTGTCCCAGGCTCCTCTTCCCTCTAAGGCTTTGTCCCACGATACTTTGGCCAGCAGATCCCTGAAATGATCAAAGTCTGCATGCCTAAAATCCAGGGTTGCAAGCTTGGGATACATCCTCCTAGTTGCCCTGAGGATCTTAAATTCTGTTGCTTAATGGTCACTGCATCCAAAGTTATCCCTGAGCCTCACATTGGTGACCAGCCCTTCCCTGTTGGTGAGAACAAGGTCCAGCATAGCACCTTTTCTCATTGGTTCCAGTACCATTTGGAGGAGGAAGTTGTCATCTATGCATTCCAGGAACATCCTGGAATGCTGGTACCTAGCTGTGTTGTCCCTCCAGCAGATGTCAGGGTGATTGAAATCCCCCATGAGGACCAGGGCCTGTGAACGTGAAGCCATTCTATTTGCCTGAGGAGGGCCTCATCTACTTGGTTCTGCTGCTCAGGCAGCCTGTAGCAGACCCCTACAGTAACATCATCTTCCCCTGTCTTCCCCTTAATCTTCACCCATGTGGTGTCAACCAGCTCATCATCCTTCCCCAGGTGGAGCTCCACTGATTCCAGCTGGTCACTGATATAGAGAGCAACACCTTCTCCCCTCCTACCCTGCCTGTCCTTCCTAAAGAGCTTGTACCCATCTATCCCTACATTCCAGTCATGGGAATCATCCCACCAAGTTTCAGTAATAGCCACTATGTCATAGCATTCCAGCAGCACAGTGGCCCTTGATTCATCCTGTTTGTTGCCCAAGCTGTGTGCGTTTGCATAGAGGCACTTCAGCTGTGCTGGCCATGCCACCCTCTTAGATGAATCCCCCTTGATTCCCTTGGGGTGTCCCAATGCTTTGTCATTGGCTTGCCTCAGGGCGACAATTGGAGAGCCCTTGCTAGCACTCCATCCCTCTGCCTCTGGTGAGCTGCCCCGATGTTTGTCAGAGGCAAGCATGAAATTAATAACCCTTTCCCCTTTGAATCTAGTTTAAAGCCCTATCAGTGAGCCCTGCCAACTTCTGCCCTAGAATCCTTTTGCCCCTCTGTGACAGGTGCATCCCATTGGCTGCCTGCAGCTCTGGTGTCCTGTAAACTGAGCTGTGTTCATAAAATCCAAACCCCTGTCGATGGCATCAGTCCCGGAGCCATGAATACATAGAATACATAGAATAAACCAGGTTGGAAGAGACCTTCAAGATCATCGCGTCCAACCCATCAACCAATCCACCACCACCCAAACAACTAACCCATCGCACCAAGCACCCCATCAAGTCTTCTCCTGAAAACCTCCAGTGATGGTGACTCCACCACCTCCCCAGGCAGCCCATTTCAATGTGCAATCACTCTTTCTGTATAGAACTTTTTCCTAACATCCAGCCTGAACATCCCCTGGCACAGCCTGAGACTGTGTCCTCTTGTTCTGGTACTGGCTACCTGGGAGAAGAGACCAGCATCCGTCTGTCTACAACCTCCCTTCAGGTAGTTGTAGAGAGTAATAAGGTCACCCCTCAGTCTCCTCTTCTCCAGGCTAAGCAACCCCAGCTCCCTCAGTCTCTCCTCGTAGGGCTTGTGTTCCAAACCCCTCACCAACTGTGTTGCTCTTCTCTGGACTCGTTCCAGCAAGTCAACATCCTTCCTAAACTGAAGGGCCCAGAACTGGACACAGTACTCGAGGTGCGGCCTAACCAGTGCAGTGTACAGGGGCAGAATGACCTCCCTGCTCCTGCTGGCCACACTGTTCCTGATGCAGGCCAGGATGCCATTGGCCCTCTTAGCTGCCTGGGCACACTGCAGGCTCATGTTCAGTCTACCATCAACCAGCACCCCCAGGTCCCTCACAGCCTGACTGCTCTCCAGCCACTCTGACCCCAGCCAGTAGCTCTGCATGGGGTTGTTGTGGCCAATGTGCAGAACCCGGCACTTGGATGTGTTAAATCTCATGCCATTGGACTCTGCCCATCTGTCCAGCCTGTTGAGGTCCCTTTGCAGAGCCTCTCTACCCTCCAGCAGATCAACTCCCGCCCCCAGCTTGGTGTCGTCAGCAAATTTACTGATGATGGACTCAATGCCCTCGTCCAGATCATCAATAAAGATGTTAAAGAGGATGGGGCCCAGTACCGATCCCTGGGGCACACCACTAGTGACTGGCTGCCAGCTGGATGTGGCACCATTCACCACCACTCTCTGGGCTCGGCCCTCCAGCCAGTTCCTAACCCATCGCAGTGTGCTCCCATCCAAGCCATGGGCTGACACCTTGGCCAGGAGTTTGCTATGGGGAACGGTGTCAAAGGCCTTGCTGAGGTCCAGGTAGACTACATCCACAGGCCTCCCCACATCCACCAGGCAGGTCACCTGATCATAGAAGGAGATCAGGTTGGTCAGGCAGGACCTGCCCTTCCTAATCCCATGCTGGCTGGGCCTGATCCCTTGGCCATCCTCTAAGTGTTGTGCGATTGCACTCAGGATGACCTGTTCCCTAATCTTTCCTGGCACTGAGGTCAGGCTGACAGGCCTGTAATTCCCTGGCTCATCCAACTGGCCCTTCTTGTGCATGGGTACCACGTTGGCCAGTTTCCAGTCATCTGGGATGTCTCCAGTGAGCCAGGACTGATGAAAAATGATGGAGAGTGGCTTGGCCAGCTCATCTGCCAGCTCTCTCAGCACCCTAGGATGGATCCCATCTGGTCCCATGGACTTGTGGGGGTCCAAGCTGCTGAGGAGAGCTCCTATCACTTGCTCATGGAACACAGGGAAACTATGCAGCCTGTAGCCATCAATTGCAGCGCTCAAGGCATGTGAGCTATCACACCACATCTCTGTGATGGCAACTACGTCATAACTTTCCTGCTGCAACAAGGCTTCCAGCTCCTCTTGTTTGTTTCCCATGCTTCGTGCATTAGTGTACATGCACCTCAGCTGGGCTGCTGGTTTGGCCTCTGACCCTAGCTTACTGCCCCCAGACTCTTGCCTGAGGGGACTGGTTTCAGCCCCTTCCCCCTTCGAAACTAGTTTAAAGCCCTGTCAATGAGAGCTGCCAGTTCCCTCCCCAGAATCTTTTTACCTTTGGGGGACAGGCCATTCTCATATACTGTGACCTTTCCCCTTCTTTGGGACAGATGTACTCCATCTGTTGCCAGGTGGCCTGGTGCAGTAGAAAGTTTACCAAGATAAAAAAACCCAAAATTCTTTTGTCTGCACCAGCCTCTAAGCCACTTGTTGATTATGGTTGCTGTCCTGTTCCTTGTGGTATTCCCTCCCGCAACTAAGGGTATTGAGGAAAAAATTATTTGAGCACCTGACCCCTCAACCAGATCTCCCAGGGCCCTGAAATCATTTTTGATAGCCCTGGGAGTTCTGACTACAACATCATCATTCCCTATCTGCATAAGTAACAAAGGATAATAGTCAGAAGGCTGTACCAGCCTGGGCAGCCTTCTGGTAACATCATTAACTCTGGCTCCAGGGAGACAACAGAGTTCCCTATGAGATGGGTCTGGCCGACAAATGGGGCCCTCCATTCCCCTCAGAAGTGAATCGCCAATAACAATTACCCTCCTCTTTTTTTTGAGGGAGCAGGTCCTGATGCCAGGGGAGGGTTGTTTAACCTTAGGCTGTTTTGCCTTAGGCCGTTTAACCTTAGGTTGTTTACCCTTAGGCTCTTTAGCCTCAGGGAGAACCCCAGATGGTGTGTCCTGTGGCAACAGGACCACCTCACCCTCGATCTCCAGTGCCCCATACCTGTTTTTCAAGAGCAGTGGGGAAGGTGCAGGAAGGCAAGGAGGTTTAACCTTGTGTCTTTTGAGAGGAACCTGCGTCCATTCCCCTCTGCTTTTTGGGTATCCAGC
Source organism: Dryobates pubescens (assembly GCF_014839835.1). Classification (NCBI taxonomy): domain Eukaryota; kingdom Metazoa; phylum Chordata; class Aves; order Piciformes; family Picidae; genus Dryobates; species Dryobates pubescens. Next base: position 103,887 of record NC_071656.1, on the reverse strand, counting down.
CTCTGCTGTGGGAGCCTGCAGAGCCTGCTTACTCTTGTTCATATCTTTCCCCCTCTGGTTTATCTCTTTCCTCTTCTGGTTCATCTCTTCCCTACATTCCCTTACACTTTTAAGACTAGCAACCTCATCCTTTAGTCTGTCCACCAGATTAAGTAAGTAGTCAATCTGCTCACACCTTATGCAAGCGTTACTCCTACTACTCTGCATCTTAAGAGCCAGGCTCCAGCACTCTCTACAGCCAGATACCTGGACAGCTACCTGCTTGTGTTCTTCCTCAGTCTGAGTCGACACTGACTTTTTTAGGGAGTTTTTGCTACGAGTTACAACCATGATTGTCCCTGACCACAGTACCCACTAGGAAAAGAAAAAAGAAAAAAAAAAAAATGTAGCGAAACCGTGACAATACGGGCTGCCCGACGAATGGACCCTCGCGCGCGGCAGGAAACCACGTTTAAATCAGCCGTGGGTGATGTAGCGATCACGAGCCCCAGCGGCGCGAAGAGACGATTCCCGCCGATCTCGCGGCGTGCTCAGGGGACGTTCTCAGCTCCGGCGACCCCCGCAGCCCCAACAGGATAGAGTCAGACGGTCCCTGGTGGCTGCAGGTCCCGGTGAGGTCCTGGCGCGGCTTCCCGATGAATTGACCTCTTGGCTCTGCCTAAATGTTCCCTCGTCCATCACCAATGTCAAAGGGATGGAGGATAACACAACTTAAGCTCCTGATCCCTTTAGCAGTTGCCCCAAGGTCCTGAAGTCTCTTTTAATTGATTGTGAGCCTCTAACTGCTGCATTATCGCTACCTACCTGAAAAAACAGCAGTGAGTAATAGTCTGAAGGACTCACAAGGGTGGGAAATTTACCTATGCCATCCTTTACCCAGGCACCAGGGAGCCAGCAGAGCTCTCTATGAAGTGGGCCCAGTCTGCATCTCGGGCCCTCTGCTCCCCTCAGCAGGGAGTCACCTACAACAATGACTCTTCCATTTTTCTTTTTAGGGTCAAATTTTATGGCTGGCCTGAGGCAGGCTGGCCTTGGTGGTACTGCTGGCCTTGGTGGCACTTTTGGCCTTGGTGGCACTTTTGGCCTTGGTGAGCTCCCCTCCTTGCTCGCAACCAGTTCCTCCTGCAGAGCTTCATACCTGTTCTGCAAGGGCTCTGTGGGTGGTGTGCTTCTTAAAAGACCATGTTTGCTCCAGTTAGTATCGTTTGTTTCACTGGGTAGCTACCTGTTCCCATTGACCCTGCACGTGTGAGTTACTATAGGAAGGCGGGCGGCTACCTGATGAGAGGATATTGAATCCTCTGCTCCACAAGTTGATGAAATATAAAGACCTTTATGTTAAAACTCCAATTCATAATTGAGCATTATTTATTTCATGCATTTGATATGCTTCTAAAATTATTGAGGATTGAATTCTAGTCTAGTCGACCAAAGTCAGTATATACCTCAAGCATTCTAGAGATATTGTTCATATTTGTATGATTTTCTACATTAACTTATGGGAATTAAACTAAAAAAGCCCTTATCTAACTCTTATTTTTTTGTGTTGAATACCGTTACCACGTTGGTGAGACATAGTAGAGGCCTTTAAGAAACTTATAGAATTATAGAATGCATTGGGTTGGAAGGGACCTTTAAAGGTCATCTAGTCCAACCTGCCTGCAGTAAGCAGGGACATCCCCAACTAGATCAGATTGCTCAGGCCCCCATCAAGTCTGACCTTGAATGTCTCCAGGAATGGGGCCTCTACCACCTCCCTGGGTCAACTTCATAGTTGTGACCATTTTAGGCTGTGCCTTTAAGAAAGGGACAGTTGCTGGAACACTCTTGTGGTGGGTTGAAAGGAAAGGCTCCGCTTTCCCTCCCCCACTGAGTGAGAAACCGCGGCTAATTCAGTAATTAGAAAAGCAGACTATATTTGCAAATATATATAAAGGAAGCAGATTATATGTAACACAACAAATACAGGTATTTTACAATATATACAGAAATATACAACAAATAAACACAGTCAGAAACCAGACCCCCCAACAGAGGGGGCTTCCCCCTGTGCCCCCTTCACCCCCCTACCTACCTTGTCCCCCCAAAGAGGTAGAAAAAGAGACAAGGGTGGTTAGCAGGGCAGCAAAAAAAAAAAAAAGAGAGGCCTGGTGCAGGATATTAGTATCTCTTATCTATTAGTTGGCCAGAAGCCCAGAAGAAGTCCAGCTGAAAGGGAGAGCGGATAAAGGAAGACTGAAAGTCCCAGCTCCCCGGGGTCCGAGACCATCACCTCCCCCCTTAATTAGCCAATAAAATTTGTTTAGAATACAAAATATTTTATAAACATTCAGCCAGTGTACCCCTTCCTTAAAGGCACAGCCTCAAATGGTCACAGTCCACCCCTTCTAAACAATTTCATTGGTCGTTCGGACTGTCCATCCAATCCAGAACAATATTTACAGTTCGTGAGTGAAGTTCATAGTCCACTCTGGCTATACTCAGATGTAGGTGATTCAGAAGTCCAAAAAACTCAGTAAATAAGACAATGGAAAACAGTTTGTCTCTCCGCAGACGAAACAAAGAAAAAGGAAACAGGAATACAGGGACCCTCAGTTGACTCAGGGCTCTCAGGGTTCTCAGGGTTCATGCACCATAGATTCCTCAGGGATTCTTCCTTTGGGCATGATGTAGCTGTACAATAGTCTGAAATTAAACTTTTTCAGCTAAAGATAAATTTCTTTGTGGAATACACTGAATTTCACCATTCTCTAGCATTACCCAATAAGTGTGACCCAGACCTTCTGCTGAAACCACCCCTCGGACAGGTTTAGCCTCTCCTGAGGGCGAGAATACCCAAACAGTTTTACCTAACAGATTCTTTTCCCTAACAACAGGAACTCTATCGCCTGCTACTCTCTGTAGCAGATCTAAATGTGCTAAATGTTTCTCCCAGTTTTTCAATGATCCACCTCCCATGGCTTTGAGAGTGGTCTTCAACAAACCGTTGTAGCGTTCAATCTTCCCTGCAGATGGTGCATAGTAAGGAATATGGAAAATCCACTCAATACCGTGCTCTTTTGCCCAGCTCTTTACAAGGTTGTTCTTGAAATGAGTTCCGTTGTCTGACTCAATCCTCTCTGGAGTTCCGTGTCTCCACAGGATCTGTCTCTCCAGACCGAGAATGGTGTTGCGTGCAGTTGCATGAGGGACCTCGACAGGCTGGACAGATGGGCAGAATCCAACGACATGAGATTTAACACATCCAAGTGCCGGGTTCTGCACATTGGCCACAACAACCCCATGCAGAGCTACAGGCTGGGGTCAGAGTGGCTGGAGAGCAGTCAGGCTGAGAGGGACCTGGGGGTGCTGGTTGATGGTAGATTGAACATGAACCTGCAGTGTGCCCAGGCAGCTAAGAGGGCCAATGGCATCCTGGCCTGCATCAGGAACAGTGTGGCCAGCAGGAGCAGGGAGGTCATTCTGCCCCTGTACACTGCACTGGTTAGGCCACACCTCGAGTACTGTGTCCAGTTCTGGGCCCTTCAGTTTAGGAAGGATGTTGACTTGCTGGAACGAGTCCAGAGAAGAGCAACAAAGTTGGTGAGGGGTTTGGAACACAAGCCCTACGAGGAGAGACTGAGGGAGCTGGGGTTGCTTAGCCTGGAGAAGAGGAGACTGAGGGGTGACCTTATTACTCTCTACAACTACCTGAAGGGAGGTTGTAGACAGACGGATGCTGGTCTCTTCTCCCAGGTAGCCAGTACCAGAACAAGAGGACACAGTCTCAGGCTGCACCAGGGGAGGTTCAGGCTAGATGGTAGGAAAAAGTTCTATACAGAAAGAGTGTTCGCACATTGGAATGGGCTGCCTGGGGAGGTGGTGGAGTCGCCATCATTGGAGGTTTTCAGGAGGAGACTTGATGGGGTGCTTGGTGCCGTGGGTTAGTTGTTTGGGTGGTGTTTGATTGGTTGATGGGTTGGACGCGATGATCTTGATGGTCTCTTCCAACCTGGTTTATTCTATGTATGTATTCTATGTATTCTATGTGGAACCACATAAGTTTCCAGCCATCCAGTGTTCGCCTCTACCATAGTAAGCACATATTGCTTACCAGAACGAGAACGTGGTAGAGTGATGTAGTCAATCTGCCAAGCTTCACCATACCTGTACTTGGACCATCTGTCACCATACCACAAGGGCTTAATTCGCTTTGCCTGCTTAATAGCAGCACAAATGTCACAGTCATGGATTACTTGTGTGATAGCATCCATGGAAATGTCTATGGATCTGTCATGAGCCCATTGGTATGTTGCATCTCTGCCTTGATGTCCTGATGAATCGTGAGCCCACCCAGCTAAGAATATCTCACCTCGGTGTTTCCAGTCGAGATCAAGTTCAGAGTCCTTGTCGACTTGAGAAACTCTTGCAGCTAAATCTGCCTGATGGTTGTGCTGCTGTTCCTCAGTAGCTTTGCTCTTAGGAATGTGAGCATCAATGTGTCTCACTTTCACTGGAATTCTCTCGACTCGATCAGCAATGTCTTGCCACAGGTCGGCTGCCCAGATGGGTTTTCCTTTCCTCTGCCAGCCATTCTTCTTCCAGTTCTTTAGCCAACCCCATAGAGCATTGGCCACCATCCATGAGTCGGTGTAGAGATAAAGCTTTGGCCATCTGTCACGTTCAGCTACGTTGAGAGCTAGCTGGACAGCTTTTACATCTGCAAACTGACTGGACTCTCCTTCCCCATCCTTTGCCTCTGCAACTCGGCGTATTGGACTCTACACTGCAGACTTCCACCTACGCTTGTTCCCGACGAGACGACAGGAACCGTCTGTGAACAAAGCATATTTCTTCTCATCATCAGAAAGGTCATTGTAAGGAGGAGCTTCCTCAGCACGGGTTACTCTCTCCTCTGGAGGTTTAATGCAGTTGGCATCCTCAGGCCAACTTGAGATCACCTCCACCAGACCAGGTCTTTCAAGATTTCCCATTCGAGCTCTCTGTGTTATCAGAGCCATCCACTTAGACCAGGTGGAATCTGTGCCATGATGTGGTGTGGAACCCTTGCCTTTGAACATCCAATTCAAAACTGGTAACCTGGGAGCTAAGAGTAGTTGTGATTCAGTTACAACCACTTCAGAAGCTGCTTTCACTCCTTCATAGGCAGCTAGAATCTCTTTCTCTGTTGGAGTGTAATTAGCCTCTGAACCTCTGTAACCTCGACTCCAGAAACCAAGAGGTCGTCCACGTGTCTCACCTGGAGCTTTTTGCCACAAGCACCAGGTTGGACCATTGTCACCTGCAGCCGTGTACAAAATGTTATTAATGTCTGGACCATCTCGCACAGGTCCCAGACCCACTGCTTGTACCACTTCTTGCTTTATCTGGTCAAAGGCTGCTTGCTGTTCAGGTCCCCAGTGGAAACTGTTCCTCTTTTGAGTCACATCATACAGAGGTTTCACAATCTGACTGTATCCAGGAATGTGTAGTCTCCAAAATCCCACTATCCCCAAGAAACGTAGAGTTTCTTGCTTGTTTGTGGGATTTGCCATGGTAGAGACTCTATTTACCACATCCACTGGAATGTGTCGGTGTCCATCCTGCCACTGCACTCCCAGAAACTGGATCTCCATGGTAGGACCTTTCACCTTGTCTCTCTTGATGGCAAAACCTGCATTCAGAAGAATGTCCATGACTTTGTTGCCTTTCTCGAAGACTTCCTCAGCAGTTTTACCCCAGACGATGATATCATCGATGAACTGGATGTGTTCTGGAGCACCACCTTCCTCCAGAGCATCATGGATTACTGCATGACAGATGCTGGAGCTGTGGATCCAGCCCATTGGCAGTCTGTTGAAAGTGTACTGGATTCCTCTCCAGGTGAAAGCAAACTGAGGCCTGCATTCCTCTGCTATGGGAATAGAGAAGAAGGCATTAGCAATGTCTATGGTAGCATACCATTTGGCCTCTTTGGATTCCAGCTCATACTGGCGTTCCATCATGTCTGGTACTGCTGCACTCATAGGTGGTGTTACTTCATTCAGGGCTCGGTAGTCCGCTGTCAGACGCCAGTCTCCATTTGGCTTTCGCATAGGCCACACTGGACTGTTGAAAGGTGAATGAGTTTTGCTGATGACTTTCTGACTCCCAACTGATGAATCAGATTCTGAATGGGCAACAAAGAGTCACGGTTGGTTCTGTATTGTCTGTGATGCACAGTCCGAGAAGCAACCGGCAATTTAATGTCCTGAATCTTGTGTTGTCCCACAACTGCCGATTCATCAGAAAGTTCAGGCCTAGCAGACATCTTCAGCTTTTGTCCATCAATTTCTACAGAATCTACTCCAAAAGCCCATTTGTAACCTTTAGGGTCTTTGAAACGCCCTTCTCTCAGAAAATCAATTCCCAAAATACAAGGTGCATCAGGTCCAGTCACAACTGCATGCTTCTTCAACTGTTTACCAGTTAGACTTATATGAACCTCTACCTTACTTAACTCTTGAGATCCACCAGTGACTCCCAGAATAGTTATGGACTCTGATCCCTGATAATTTGATGGCAATGTGGTGCACTGAGCTCCTGTGTCAACCAAGGCCCTGTGCTTCCGAAAGTGTGAAGTGCCAGGCCATTGGATGTACACATCCCAATAGATTCTGTTATGTCTATTATCCCTCTCCTCCCCCTGGCGGGAGGCAGGGCACCCCTAGTAATGGGGAACATTTCCACAGGTGCAAAGAGCACACTGTGCAGTGTTAGAACTGGAGCCACTGTTGGAGCTGTCATAGTTGTCCTGGGGAACTGTGGAAGTAACAGCTACCCTTCTGGTATTGCTACCCTGGGTTCTGCCTCTTTGCAGTTCCCTCAGTCTCCTGAAAAGATTAGAAGTTGGTTGACCATCCCACCTGTTCATGTTCTCACCTAACTGATCACGTTGAGTTATCCAAATGGTCCTACGTGATTGACTTGGTGGTCTGTTTTGGTTTGGCCTGTTTTGGAATGACCTCCTTGGAGGACGCCTATTCCTCACACCTGAAACCTGCACCCACCTGGAGGAAGAATTGGAATTATCTGTTTGTGCCAATTGGGATATGGAATCTTTCAGCTCTTTCATGCAATTCTCCATTTTTCCAGACAGAGTTTCAATGGCTGAAACCAAAGAAACACCTGTCATGCTATCATCCAATTTTCTTAGTTGATCAGTGAATTGGCCAACCGTAGGAGGATCTCCACCATAATTTCTTGCCACAATTCTGCTTGCCAGAATGTTTGCATAATTGGAAGGAGCAAGTTTGATGAGCTTTTTAGCAAGACCAGCTACCACAGCATATCGTCAGGATTCAGAGTATCATGTTCTCCATAGAGTATCTCTCTAACAGCAAATTCTCTCAGACGTTTAATTCCCTCATCTATGGTAGTCCAGGGCTTAGGATTCCATGTACGGTCATCTCGGGAAGGGTATCTCATGAGAACCGCCATTAGAAGGCGTATCCACAGATTAACCTTACCGAGAGCCTTGCCTAGATGTCTATCTATTCCATTATCCTTTGAGAGAGTTCCTAGCTGAGCTGCTGACTTGTCTCTGACCATTAGAGCTGGAGCACCTGTATCATAACACCTAGCAAGCCAAGATAGAATTGGCTCCTTATCTGCTCTGAGGTAATCTTTACGGACATTTCTAAGCTCCTCCCTAGGGGAGGAGCATTCTAAAATGTCATCCTTCCTCCTCAAGTTTCTGTCCCCATAATCCTGCTGTCACTCTCCTGAGGATGTCTTTAAGCTGGGAGGCACCAGCACTAGCTGCTGCCCTAGCTGCATCTCCATCCTGCGGTGATCTCAGTAACTCAGCTGTATCTCTAAGATGAACCTTTTCTTCATCTCCAGCAGGCCCTTTCCTAGCAGAGGTTCCCTCACCAGGATCAGCCTGTCTAGCAGAGGTTCCCTCACTGGGATCAGTCTCCTGCTCTTCTCCTCCATTAGCTCCACTAGCTCCTGGATCAGCTTTAGCCTTTCCACCTCTGGTCTTTAAGACTGCTACTTGTTTAACTGGAGCTGTGTTTGAATTTACAGCCATCCTGATAGAAGCTGACAGGTCCTGATCTAAACCAGCCGCCGTGGGGGCCCCTTCCGGTCCTGTCATGGCGGACGGAAATGACCTTGCCTCGTTACCGGTCGCCATCTTGGGAATGGGAGCCGCCCCTGGCTGCTTGCCAAAGTTAGGGAGTGGAGCATTCAGGGCAGCCTTTCCAATAGGTTTTGCTATTTTTCTAACTGACGCAGATTCTCCCCGTTCCTCGTCACTCGAGGACTCTGGGGCAGATTTAGAGGGACACCTACGCTTCCTGGGTTTTTGTTTAATCACAAAACATGGTCGAGAAACCTTTTTCTCTCTACGTAGAGCCCACAGCAGATAGACATTAATTATCAGCAACAGCAGGATAAAACACGTCAAATAAATCACCTTAGGATCCCAGCCAGCACTTAAAGTTACTCTTTGACCTCCTGAAGCCTTAAACTCCCTTATCTCGATAGGCAAAGTGGAAGACGTTCTATTGCCGTAATTAGTGAGCCAAAAAAACCCCAAACAGTGTTCATACAACAGCTGGATCCTATGCATAAACCACAAATAGATTTTACGCATTTAATATTTACCTATTTGGTCTAACATCAATCCGATGCAGTACCGGTAGACCAATATAGAACACATGGAAAACAGCAACTGCTTAAAAACCCACAACATCTTAATTTCATTTCTCCGGCTGAGACAAGCAATAAATCAACTTAATTACTTAATTGCCAGGCCCCACGTTGGTGAGCCAAAAAAAGGGAGTGTGGTGGGTTGAAAGGAAAGGCTCTGCTTTCCCTCCCCCACTGAGAAAGAAACCACAGCTAAAACTCAGACGGAGAAATGAGAGTATATTTTACAAGGAAACAGATTATATGTAACACAACAAATACAGGGATTTTACAATATATACAGGAATATGCAGCAAATGAACTCAACCAGAAACCAGACCCCCCACAGAGGGGCTTCCCCCTGTGCCCGCTTCACCCCCCTACCTCCCTTCTCCCCCAAAGAGGTAGAAGAAGAGAAAAGAGGGGGTTAGCACAGCAGACAGAGGCCTATGCACAGGGAGTGAGTTAGTTCTTATCTCTTGGCAAGAAGCCCAGAAGCAGATCCAGCCGAAAGGGACAGCGAAGAAAGGAAGACTGAGGGAAAGTTCCAGCCGCGCTGGGACTAACCTCACCTCCCACCTTACTTGGCCAATGAAATTCGTTTAGAACACCAAAATATTTTATAAACATTTAGCCAGTGTGCCCCTTTCTTAAAGGCACAGTGTCAAACGGTCACAATCAACTTAATTACCAGGCCCCACGTTGATGAGGCAAAAAAGGAATGTGGTGGGTTGAAAGGAAAGGCTCTGCTGGGAAAGAAACCACGGCTAACTCAGTAACTAGAAAAGCAGACTATATTTGCAAGCATGTATAGGTAGCAGATTATATGTAACACCACAAATACAGGTATTTTACAATATATACAGAAATATACAGCAAATAAACACAGTCAGAAACCAGCCCCCCAACAGAGGGGGCTTCCCCCTGTGCCCCCTTCACCCCCCTACCTCCCTTCTCCCCCAAAGAGGTAGAAAAAGAGACAAGGGGAGTTAGAAGGAAGACAAAGGAAGGCCTGGTACAGGAGTTAGTTCTTATCTCTTGGCAAGAAGCCCAGAAGCAGTCTAGCTGAAAGGGACAGCGAAGGAAGAGAAACTGAAGGAAAGTCCCAGCTGCCTGATAATTTAAAGTTGCATTTCATCCATTCACCAATGAAATTCATTTAGAATATCAGAATGTTTTTGTTCTAGTACCAAAAACATCTAGCCAGTGTGCCCCTTCCTTAAAGGCACAGCCTCAAATGGTCACACTTTCCTGCTGCAGCAAGGCTTCCAGCTCCTCTTGTTTGTTGCCCATGCTTCATGCATTAGTGTATATGCACTTCAGCCGGCTGAAGTGCCAAATGTGCTTTCGCCTCCCTAATTTTCTTCCTTCAAGACCAAGCAACATCCTTAAACTTTTCATGGGTTGCCTCACCTTTCTTCCAAAGATGATACACCTTCTTACTTGTTTATGGGATTTGCCAGGGTAGAGACTCTGTTTATCACATCCACAGCAATATATCGGCGTCCATCTTGCCACCATACTCACAGGAACTGCATCTCTTTGGTAGGTCCTTTCACCTTGTCTCACTTAATGGCGAAAACTGATTTCAGGAGAATGTCAATGATTTTTTTACCTTTCTCAAAGACTTCTTCAGCAGTTTTACCCCAGACGATGATATCATCAAAGAACTGGATGTGTTCTGGAGCACCACCTTTCTCCAAATGTTGTGAATATGCCCTCAGAAATGAGTGGCATATTGTGACCGTTTGACACTGTGCCTTTAAGAAAGGGGCACACTGGCTAAACGTTTATAAAATATTTTGGTATTCTAAACGAATTTCATTGGCCAAGTTGCGGTGGGAGGTGAGATTGGACCCAGGGGAGCTGGGAACTTTCTCTCAGTCTTCCTTCCTTCGCTGTCCCTCTCGGCTGGATCTGCTTCTGGGCTTCTTGCCAAGAGATAAGAAACTAACTCCCTGTGCATAGGCCTTTGTGTCTGCTGTGCTAACCCCTCTTTTCTATTCTTCTACCTCTTTGGGGGAGAAGGGAGGTAGGGGGGTGAAGGGGGCACAGGGGGAAGCCCCCTCTGTGGGGGGTCTGGTTTCTGGTTGAGTTCATTTGCTGTATATTCCTGTATATATTGTAAAATACCTGTATTTGTTGTGTTACATCTAATCTGTTTCCTTGTAAAATATAATCTCATTTCTCCGACTGGGTTTAGCCGTGGTCTCTTTCCCAGTGGGGGAGGGAAAGCAGAGCCTTTCCTTTCAAACCACCACACATATATAGGCGTATATAGGCATATATATATAGGGGGAAGGGGTTGAAACCAGTCCCCCCAGGCAGGAGTCTGGGGGTGATAAGCTAGAGCCAGAGGTGAAACCAGCAGCCCGGCTGAAGTGCATGTACACTAATGCACGAAGCTTGGGTAACAAACAAGAGGAGCTGGAAGCCTTGCTGCAGCAGGAAAGTTATGATGTGGTTGCCATCACAGAGACGTGGTGGGACAACTCACATGACTGGAGCGCTGCAATTGATGGCTACAGGCTTTTCAGAAGAGACAGGCCATTGAGCTGGAGATCAGGGATCATCAGGTTGAGTGCCTATGGGTGAGAATTAGAGCGAAGGCCAACAGGGCTGACATCCTGGTTGGAGTCTGTTATAGACCACCCAACCAGGAAGAAGAAGTTGATGAAGCATTCTATAGACAGCTTAAGGCTGTCTCAAGATTGCCTGACCTTGTTCTCATGGGCGACTTCAAACCTGCCTGACATCTGCTGGGAACTCAACACAGCAGAGAAGAGACAGTCTAGGAGGTTCTTAGAGTGCATGGAGGACAGCTTCTTATCCCAGGTGCTGAGTGAGCCTACCAGGGGTAAGGCTGTGCTTGACCTCCTCTTCATCAACAGGGAAGGGCTGGTGGGTGATGTGGTGGTCGGAGGCTGCTTAGGGGCCAGCGACCATGAGATAATTGAATTTTCAGTATTTGGTCAAGCTAAGAGGGGCAGAAAGAAGACCTCCACTCTGGACTTCCAGAGGGCAGACTTCAGGTTGTTTAAGGAACTAACTCAGAAGGTTCCTTGGGAAAGAGCCCATAGAAACAAAGGGGTCCAGGAGAGCTGGGTCTACTTCAAGGAGGAACTCTTGAAGGCGCAGGATCAGGCTGTGCCAATGCGCCGGAAGATGAGCCGCCGGGGCAGACGGCCAGCCTGGATGGGTGATGAGCTTCTAAAAGAACTAAAGGAAAAAAAAGAGGGTGTATCATCTTTGGAAGAAAGGTGAGGCAACCCATGAAAAGTTTAAGGATGTTGCTAGGTCATGTAGGAAGAAAATTAAGGAGGCAAAAGCACATTTGGAGCTTAGACTGGCCTCTGCTGTGAAGGACAACAAAAAGTCCTTCTATAAATATATTAATAGCAAGAGGAACGGCAAGGACAACCTCCACTCCTTGGTGGACACGGAGGGGAACGTTGTAACAAAGGATGAGGAGAAGGCAGAGTTACTTAACAACTTCTTTGCCTCAATTTTTTCTAGCAGGACAGAATGTCTTCCAGACAGCTGGTCTGCAGAGCTGGCAGAAGGAGTCAGGGAGCAGCCTAGTCTTCCTCTGTTCCAGAATGGGGTAGTTGGTGATCTGCTTAGCCACTTGGATCCCCACAAGTCCATGGGACCAGATGGGATCCATCCTAGGGTGCTGAGAGAGCAGGCAGATGAGCTGACCATGCCGCTCTCCATCATTTTTCAGCAGTCCTGGCTCACTGGAGACATTCCAGAGGACTGGAAGCTGGCCAACGTGGTACCCATGCACAAGAAGGGCCGGTTGGATGAGCCAGGGAATTATAGGCCTGTCAGCCTGACCTCAGTGCCAGGAAAGATTATGGAACGGGTCATCCTGCGTGCAGTCACACAGCACTTAGAGGATGGCCAAGGGATCAGGCCCAGCCAGCATGGGTTTAGGAAGGGCAGGTTCTGCCTGACCAACCTGATCTCCTTCTATGATCAGGTGACCCGCCTGGTGGATGTGGGGCAGGCTGTGGATGTAGTCTACCTGGACCTCAGCAAGGCCTTTGACACCGTTCCCCACAGCAAACTCCTGGCCAAGCTGTCAGCCCATGGTTTGGATGGGAGCACACTGCAATGGGTTAGGAACTGTAATGGGTTGGGGCAGATCCCCTCCCCACCACAGGCAGAAATAACGACTCAGACAAACGGATTGCAAAAGTGATGAAAGTTTAAATAGAAAGCGGTGAATGTTACAGAAAACCCAAAGCGCAGTGACAAAGAAAGATCCCATCCCCACCTGAGGGTGCATCCAAAACCCCCAGGGCTCCTTCTTCCCCCTCCCTCTGCTGGGCTAGTCTCAGCTGGCCAGGCCTGAGACTGCCCATCCCCCTGTGGCCTTGGGCCCAATCAGGCCCATGGCCGGGAGATCTCTTCCCCAGTTACCAAGTCTCGGAGAGGGAAGGAAAGAGGAAGTGCCAGACCCCACCGCAAAATTTATAGTGGTGCAAGGGATTATGGTAGAAATACCTAATTTCCTGAGTCCACCCACTGGGATGGACTTCTGGACACAGGAAACACCCCTGTAGCAGAGGGCACCCAGCCCAAACTACGACAGGAACTGGCTGGAGGGCTGAGCCCAGAGAGTGGTGGTGAATGGTGCCACATCCACCTGGTGGCCAGTCACTAGTGGTGTGCCCCAGGGATCAGTGCAGGGCCCCATGCTCTTTAACATCTTTATTGATGATCTGGACAAGGGCATTGAGTCCATCATCAGTAAATTTGCTGACGACACCAAGCTGGGGGCAGGAGTTGATCTGCTGGAGGGTAGAAAGGCTCTGCAGAGGGACCTCGACAGGCTGGACAGATGGGCAGAGTCCAACGGCATGAGATTGAACACATCCAAGTGCCGGGTTCTGCACATTGGCCACAACAACCCCATGCAGAGCTACAGGCTGGGGTCAGAGTGGCTGGAGAACAGCCAGGCAGAGAGGGACCTGAGGGTGCTGGTAAGAGGGCCAATGGCATCCTGGCCTGCATCAGGAACGGTGTGGCCAGCAGGAGCAGGGAGGTCATTCTGCCCCTGTACACTGCACTGGTTAGGCCGCACCTCGAGTACTGTGTCCAGTTCTGGGTCCCTCAGTTTAGGAAGGAGGTTGACTTGCTGGAACGAGTCCTGAGAAGAGCAACAAAGTTGGTGAGGGGCTTGGAGCATAAGCCCTATGAGGAGAGATTGAGGGAGCTGGGATTGCTTAGCCTGGGGAGGAGACTCAGGGGTGACCTTATTGCTCTCTACAACTACCTGAATGGGGGTTGTAGTCAGGCAGAGGTTGGTCTCTTCTCCCAGGCAACCAGTACCAGAACAAGAGGACACAGTCTCAGGCTGCATCAGGGGAGGTTTAGGCTGGAGGTTAGGAGGAAGTTTTACACAGAGACAGTGATTGCCCATTGGAATGGGCTGCCTGAGGAGGTGGTGGGGTCGCCGTCGCTGGGGGTGTTCATGGCAAGGCTTGAGAGGATGCTTGGTTGCATGGTTTAGTTGATTAGGTGGTGTTGGATGATAGGTTGGACACGATGATCTTGAAGGTCTCTTCCAACCTGGTTTATTCTATTCTATCAATGAATATATGTATTAATAGTTTATTTCTATATATACAAACTCTGCAATGGGGTATTTACAGTCACCCTTCACAGGTCTTGATATTCGGTTGGTGTAACTACCTTTACAGAATGTTTATGTATGGGCACTTCAAACAAATCAAATGATTCACAGAACTGAGAATCAAAACTGATTCGGAAAGCAGCTGGGGAGGGATTGGTCAGCAACCAGCAACCCTCCACCTGGAGCAATTTGAACGCTACCCTTACTGAAATTCTATAAAGAAATGCTTGGCTTACTCACAAGCTGAGAACTTTGTGAAATCTTCCCTTGATAATATGTTTGCAGTCTGGAGAACGTGGCACGGATGTGCCGTAATAAGGAAATATGAAATGGCGCCGACCACTTGGCTGTGCCGCATGGCTGCTGCTTCTCTCAGAATACAAAAGTTCCTGGCTCGGGGCGGCTATGGCAATTCAGGAATGCTGGATCACATGGGCTGCCAGGTTTTCTCCTGCGGCATTTGATCACACAGCGGTTGATCCCATGGGGTATTGTCCATGGCACTGCACGCAGCTGGGTGATGGTGGCAAAGTACCATGAGGCCTCATGGAGCACTGGTTTATGTCCTGGGCAAAGTGGACCACAGCAGCACTGGCACGCATACAGATATAGGCTCGAACACGAGTGTGGGGAGCGCTCATTTACCAAACAACCCCTATTTACCATTTGCCCCAGTGAATACTGGTCCAATGAGCATCTGTTGCTAACACAAAGATTCACCAATGAACTGATATTTACCAAATATGGCATAAGCATATGCTATAAACAGGGAAACAAAGATATAGCCTGGCCCTTGTATACCACAGGGGTGAGACCATGCCCAGGCAGGCTGATTACCTGGACTCAGTGGCACCAGGATCCCCCCCTGTCGCTTCCAGAAAGGAGGGGAGAACAAAGGAGGATTGACACACAGAGATGTTCTAGAAATATTTGGGGCACAATCCTGGCCATAAGCACCATCCACTACACCAAAGCATCATGGATCACCGCATGACAGATGATTGAGCTGTGGATCCAGTTGAAAGTGCACTGGATTCCTCTCCAGGTGAAAGCAAACAGAAACCTGCATTCCTCTTCTATGGGAATAGAGAAGAAAACATTAGCAATGTTTGTGGTACCATAACATTTGGCCTCTTTGGATTCCAGCTCATACTGGAGTTCCCTGATGTCTGGTACTGCTGCACTCATAGGCGGAGTTACTTCATTCAGGGCTCAGTAGTCCACTGTCAGATGCCAGTCTCCATTCTGCTTTTGCACAGGCCATACTGGACTGTTGAAAGGTTGTGGCCGTTTGACGCTGTGCCTTTAAGAAAGGGGCACACTGGCTAAATGTTTATAAAAATATTTTGGTATTCTAAACGAATTTCATTGGTAGGATTGTGGGAGGTGAGATTGTTAGACCCAGGGTAGCTGGGTACTTTCTCTCAGTCTTCCTTCCTTCGCTGTCCCTCTTGGCTGGATCTGCTTCTGGGATTCTGGCCAACTAAGATAAGAACTAACTGCCTGTGCATAGGCCTCTGTCTGCTGTGCTAACTCCCTTTTCGTCTCTTCTTCTACCTCTTTTGGGGGAGAAGGGAGGTAGGGGGGTGAAGGGGGCACAGGGGGAAGCCCCCTCTGTGGGGGTCAGGTTTCTGGTTGAGTTCATTGGCTGTATATTCCTGTATATATTGTAAAATACCTGTATTTGTTGTGTTACATCTAATCTGTTTCCTTGTAAAATATAATCTCATTTCTCCGACTGGGTTTAGCCGTGGTCTCTTTCTCAGTGGGGGAGGGAAAGCAGAGCCTTTCCTTTCAAATCACCACAAAGGTGAATGAGTTTTGCTGATGACTTTCTGACTCTCCAGCTGACGAATCAGATTCTGAATGGGCAACAGTGAGTCACAGTTGATTCAGTGATGCACAGTCCGAGAAGCAACCAGCAACTTAATGTCCTGAATCTCGTGTTGTCCCACAACTGCAGATTCATCAGAAAGCTCAGGTCTAGCAGACAGCTTCAGCTTTTGTCCATCAATTTCTACAGATGATACTCCAAAAGCCCATTTGTAGCCTTTAGGGTCCTTGAAACGCCCTTCTCTCAGAAAATCAATTCCCAAAATACAAGGTGCATCAGGTCCGGTCACAACTGTATGCTTCTTCCACTGCTTACCAGTTAGACTTATATTAACCTCTACCTTACTTAACTCTTGAGATCCAGCAGTGACTCCCAGAATAGTGATAGACTCTGATCCCTGATAATTTGATGGCATTATGGTGCACTGAGCTCCTGTGTCAACCAAGGCCCTGTACTTCTGAAAGTGTGAAGTGCCAGGCCACTGGATGTACACATCCCAATAGATTCTGTTATCTCTATTACCCCTCTCCTCCCCCTGGCGGGAGGCAGGGCACCCCTAATTATGGGGAACATGTCCACAGGTGCAACGAGCACACTGTGCAGTGTTAGAACTGGAGCCACTGTTGGAGCTACTAGAGTTGTCCTGGGGAACTGTGGAAATAACAGCTACCCTTCTTAAAGTTACTTAAAGTTACTCTTTGACCTCCTGGAACCTTAAACTCTCTTATCTCAATCGGCAAAGTGGAAGACCTTATATTGCCGGAATTACTGAGGCGGAAAAAACCCAAACAGCGGTCATATATCAGCTGGATCCTATGCATAAACCATAAATAGATTTTACGCTTCCCCCTGTGCCCCCTTCACCCCCCTACCTCCCTTCTTCCCCAAAGAGGGTTAGAATAGAGAAAAGGGTACTTAGCAAGGCCGACAAAGGCCTAGGCACAGGGAGTTAGTTCTTATCTGTTATTTGGCCAGAAGCCCAGAGGCAGTCCAGCTGAAAGAGAGAGCGAAGGGAGAAAACTGAAACGAAAGTTCCAGCTGCTCTGGGTCTAAGACCTCACCTCCCCCTTAATTCGCCAATGAAATCCGTTTGGAATACAGAATATTTATAAACATTTAGCCAGAGTGCCCCTTCCTTAAAGGCACAGCCTCAGTCACAGAAACCCAAACTGAGAAAAAAATTCCAACTGCCCTACAATTTAAAGTTGCATTTTGCCCATTACCAATGAAATTCGTTTAGAATATCATGTTTTCATTTTGATACAAAAAACATTCAGCCAGTGTCCCAGTACTGTCCCTTTTCTTAAAGGCACAGCCTCAAATGGTCACAATGGGGCCCAGCACTGATCCCTGGGGCACACCACTAGTGACTGGCCGCCAGCTGGATGTGGCACCATTCACCACCACTCGCTGGCCTCAACCCTCCAGCCAGTTCCTAACCCATCGCAGTGTGCTCCCATCCAAGCCACGGGCTGTCAGCTTGGCCAGGAGTTTGCTATGGGGAACGGTGTCAAAGGCCTTGCTGAGGTCCAGGTAGACTACATCCACAGGCCTCCCCACATCCACCAGGCGGGTCACCTGATCATAGAAGGAGATCAGGTTGGTCAGGCAGGACCTGCCCTTCCTAAACCCATGCTGGCTGGGCCTGATCCCTTGGCCATCCTCTAAGTGCTGTGTGATTGCACTCAGGATGACCTGTTCCCTAATCTTTCCTGGCACTGAGGTCAGGCTGACAGGCCTGTAATTCCCTGGTTCCTCCTTCTGTCCCTTCTTGTGGATGGGCATCATGTTGTCCAGCTTCCAGTCATCTGGGACCTCTCCAGTGAGCCAGGACTGTTGTAAAATGATGGAGAGTGGCTTGGCCAGCTCATCTGCCTGCTCTCTCAGCACCCTAGGGTGTATCCCATCTGGTCCTAAAGACTTGTGGGGGTCCAAGTGGATGAGGAGATCCCTACCTACCTACCCCCGGAACTCAGGGGAACTATACTGCTCCCTGGCTCCATCTGCCAGCTCCGTAGGTAAGATGTCCAGAACACAACCGATCCTGCTATTAGAAATTGCGGCAAAGATGATGTTAAGTACCTCTGCCTTTTCCTCATCTTTAGTTACTATATTGACATCCATGTCCACCAAGATGTGGAGGTTGTCCTTGCTCCTCCTTTTGCCATTAATATATTTGTAAAAGTATTTTTTGTTGTCCTTCACAGCAGTGGCCAGTCTAAGCTCTAAATACACTTTTACCTCTCTAATTTTTTTCCTACATGACCCAACAACATCCTTAATCATTTCATGGGTAACCTCTCCTTCCTTCCAAAGATGAAACACCCTCTTTTTTTCCATTAATTCCCCCAGAAGTTATTGCCCAACCAGGCTGGCCTTCTACCCTGGCAACTCATCTTCCAGCACATTGGCACATCCTGTTCCTGCGCCTTCAAGATTCTTTCTTGAAGTAGGACCATCCCTCCTGGACCCCTTTCTTTTTAAGGGCTGTTTCCCAAGGTACTTTCTGAGTTTGTTCCTTAAGTAACCTGAAGTTCACCCTCTGGACGTCCAGAGTGGATGCTTTTTTGCTGCCCCTCTTAGCTTGACTGCATATTGAATATTCAATTATTTCATGGTCACTGGACCCCAGACAGCCTCCAACCACCATATCTCCCACCAGCCCTTCTCTATTGGTAAAAAGAAGGTCAAGCAAAGCCTTACCCCTGGTATGTTCACACAGCAACTGGGATAAGAAGCTATCCTCCATAGACTCTAAGAACCTTCTAGACTGCCTCCTCTCTGTTGTGTTGAGAACCCAGCAGATATCAGGCAGGTTAAAGTCGCCAATAAGAACAAGGTCTGTTGATCTTGAGACAGCCTCTAGCTGCCTATAAAATAATTCATCAACCTCTTCATCCAGGTTGGGTGGTCTATCACAGACTCCAACCAGGATGTCAGCCTTGTTGACCTTCCCTCTAATTCTCACCCACAGGCACTCAACTTGATCATCCTTGGTCTCTAGTTTCATGGCATCAAGGGCCACCTCTCCACCCCTTCTCCCTCGCTTGTCTCTCCTGAAGAGCCTGCAGCCATCAATTACAGTGCTCCAGTCATGCGAGTCATCCCACCACATTTCTGTGGTGGCAACTACATCATAACTTTCTTGCTGTAACAAGGCTTCCAGCTCCTCTTGTTTGTTACCCATACTGCGTGCATTGGTGTCCATGCACTGTGTGACCATTTGAGGCTGTGCCTTTAAGGAAGGGGCACACTGGCTAAATGTTTTCGGTACTAGAACAAAAACATTCTGATATTCTAAATGAATTTCATTGGTGGATGGACAAAATGCAACTTTAAATTGTAGGGCAGCTGGGACTTTCCTTCAGTCTTCCTTTCCTTCGCTGTTCCTTTCAGCTGGACTGCTTTCTGGGCTTCTGGCCAACAGATAAGAACTAACTCCCTGTGCCTAGACCTCTATCTGCTGTGCTAACTCCCCTTTTCTCTCTTTTTCTACCTCTTTGGGGGAGAAGGGAGGTAGGGGGGTGAAGGGGGCACAGGGGGAAGCCCCCTCTGTTGGGGGGGCTGGTTTCTGACGGTGTTTATTTGTTGTATGTCGGGAAGAGAAATCCATCGGCGAGGGGGGTGAGGGACATACTCGCAGCAATCAATATGATTGATAAGCAAGCTTCAACTTTATTGTTCCACACTTCCTTATTTATAGTCTTATCTTACACACACACTATTGGTTACTTTCTAAAAGGGTTACATCATTGTTTGCACTACTCTGTGGAATTTCTAGCTCAGTCTAATTGCTCCTTTTCTCAGCTCCTTATCTTGTTTGCTTCCCATCTAAGGGGCAGCTTGACTTCAGCATACCAAGCATCAGAACTTTTCCACAACTCCTACTCCATTGCTATATTAATAACAGAAAGTCCTTCAAGACCTAATTTGCACAGATGTTCAAACCATTTCCCAACAGTTGTATATTTCTGTATATATTGTAAAATACCTGCATTTGTTGTGTTACATATAATCTGCTTCCTATATATATACTTGCAAATATAGTCTGCTTTTCTAATTACTGAGTTAGCCGCGGTTTCTTACTCAGTGGGGGAGGGAAAGCGGAGCCTTTCCTTTCAACCCATCACACACTGCAGCTGGGCTGCTGGTTTCACCCCTGACTCCAACTTACCACCTTCAGACTACTCTCTGGGGGGACTGGTTTCAGCCCCTTCCCCCTTCAAATCTAGTTTAAACCCCTGTCAATGAGACCTGCCAACTGCCTTCCTAGAACCCTTTTCCTTCTGGGGGATAGGCTGTTCTCATGTGCTAGGATTTTTCTCCCCCTCTGGATGGATGTACTCCATCTGTTGCTAGCAGACCTGGTGCCATAGAAAGTTCCCCAAGATCGAAAACCCCAAAATTCTGTTGGTGGCACCAGCCTCTGAGCCACTTGTTAATTACACCTGCTTTCCTGTTCCTTTCAGTATTCCTTCCTGCTACTAAGATTGATTTTCAGTGGTAAGCTCCCTCGGGAACACACCACGACCAGGAGCCCCAGAAAAGCACGAACTGCTTTCTTTTCCAGCCTGCAGGGCCTGCGCGGTTTCTCGGCACTCGACTAGGACCGGCTCCAGCCGTTCCTCCACGTGCTCGGGATCTCTTGGGCTCCCTGCGTTTGCCGTGGCGCTTTAAAAGCCAGTGGTACCTCGCGGCCGGTCCCATGCCAGCGGTAAGCCCGTCCTCTTGCTCAGACGGGCGCGCCGCCGCACTTTTTCTAAAACTTTGTCCAGGGGGTCCCACGGTGTCGTAGTTTGGGCTGGGTGCCCTCTGCTACAGGGGTGTTTCCTGTGTCCAGAAGTCCATCCCAGTGGGTGGACTCAGGAAATTAGGTATTTCTACCATAATCCCTTGCACCACTATAAATTTTGCGGTGGGGTCTGGCACTTCCTCTTTCCTTCCCTCTCCGAGACTTGGTAACTGGGGGAGAGATCTCCTGGCCATGGGCCTGATTGGGCCCAAGGCCACAGGGGGATGGGCAGTCTCAGGCCTGGCCAGCTGAGACTAGCCCAGCAGAGGGAGGGGGAAGAAGGAGCCCTGGGGGTTTTGGATGCACCCTCAGGTGGGGTTTGGAGTCTTTCTGGGTTTACTTTGGTTCCTTTCTTGTCACTATGTTTCCTTTTGTGCACACTCACTGTTCTCTATTTAAACTCTCCATTACTTTTGCAATCAGTTTGTCTGAGTCGTTATTTCTGCCTGTGGTGGGGAGGGGATCTGCCCCAACCCATTACACGCGGGCAGGGCTGGCCATGGTGGTAACTCGCCGCAATAACTCCTTTAAAAAATCAGTCTCGACGCAGACTGAGGGGGAATATAAGCAGGTAGGTAGGTGTCATAAGCAAGAGGTAGACGTCCAGGCATCTGGCTGCAGACAGTGCTGGAGCCTGGTGCTTGAGATGCAGGGTAGTGGGAACAACTCCTGCATAACATGTGAGCAGATAGACTATCTGCTTAACCTGGTGGCCAGACTGAAGGACGAGGTTGCTAGACTTAGAGATGTAAGAGATTGTAGAAGGGTGATGAACCTGAGTAACCAGGCTCTGCAGGCCCCCCAGGCAGAGGCTGGTTATCCAAAAAGCAGAGGGGAATGGACACAGGTTCCTCTCAAAAGACTCAAGGTCAAACCTCCTTGCCTCCCATCACCTCCCCCACTGCCCTTGGAAAACAAGTACAGGGCATTGGAGGACAAGGGTACACCCAACCTGCTGGGTCCTGATGGGGTGCATTTATCTAGCACTAGAGTTGGCAGGGTGTTGCAGTTTGAGCTGGGTGCCCCCCTGGTGTGTTCACTTCCTGTGTCCAGAAGTCCAGCCCAGAGGGATGGACACAGGAAATTGTGTGTATTTCCTACCATAATTCTTTGCACCACTGGTATGTTGCATCTCTGCCTTGATGTCCTGATGAATCGTGAGCCCACCCAGCTAAGAATATCTCACCTCGGTGTTTCCAGTCGAGATCAAGTTCAGAGTCCTTGTCTACTTGAGAAACTCTTGCACCTAGATCTGCCTGATGGTTGTGCTGCTGTTCCTTAGTAGCTTTCCTCTTAGGAATGTGAGCATCAATGTGTCTCACCTTCACTGGAATTCTCTCAATTCGATCGGCAATGTCTTGCCACGGTTCAGCTGCCCAGATGGGTTTTCCTTTCCTCTGCCAACCATTCTTTTTCCAGTTCTTCAGCCAACCCCATAGAGCATTGGCTACCATCCATGAGTCGGTGTAGAGATACAGCTTTGGCTGCCTCTCTCGTTCAGCTACGTCGAGAGCTAGCTGGACAGCTTTTACCTCTGCGAACTGACTGGACTCTCCTTCTCCATCCTTCGCCTCTGCAACTCGGCGTGTTGGACTCCACACTGCAGACTTCCACCTTCGCTTGTTCCCGACGAGACGACAGGAACCGTCTGTGAACACAGCATACTTCTTCTCATCATCTGAAAGGTCATTGTAAGGAGGAGCTTCCTCAGCACGAGTTACTCTCTCCTCTGGAGGTTTGGTACAGTTGGTATCTTCAGGCCAACTTGAGATCACCTCCACCAGACCAGGTCTTTCAAGATTTCCCATTCGAGCTCTCTGTGTTATCAGAGCCATCCACTTAGACCAGGTGGAGTCTGTGGCATGATGTGGTGTGGAACCTTTGCCTTTGAACATCCAGTTCAAACCTGGCAAGCTGGGAGCTAAGAGAAGTTGTGATTCAGTTCCAATCACTTCAGAAGCTGCTTTCACTCCTTCATAGGCAGCTAGAATCTCTTTCTCTGTTGGAGTGTAATTAGCCTCTGAACCTCTGTAACCTCGACTCCAGAAGCCAAGAGGTCGTCCACGTGTCTCACCTGGAGCTTTTTGCCACAAGCACCAGGTTGGACCATTGTCACCTGCAGCCGTGTACAAAATGTTCTTAATGTCTGGACCATCTCGCACAGGTCCCAGACCCACTGCTTGAACTACCTCTTGCTTTATCTGGTCAAAGTCTGCTTGTTGTTTGGGTCCCCAGTGGAAACTGTTCCTCTTTCGAGTCACATCATACAGAGGTTTCACAATCTGACTGTATCCAGGAATGTACAGTCTCCAAAATCCCACTATCCCCAAGAAACGTACAGTTTCTTGTTTGTTTGTGGGATTTGCCATGGTAGAGACTCTATTTACCACATCCACTGGAATGTGTCGGCGTCCATCCTGCCACCGCACTCCCAGAAACTGGATCTCCGTGGTAGGCCCTTTCACCTTGTCTCTCTTGATGGCAAAACCAGCATTCAGAAGAATGTCCATGATTTTGTTGCCTTTCTCGAAGACTTCCTCAGCAGTTTTCCCCCAGACGATGATATCATCGATGAACTGGATGTGTTCTGGAGCACCACCTTCCTCCAGAGCATCATGGATCACTGCATGACAGATGTTTGAGCTGTGGATCCAGCCCATTGGCAATCTGTTGAAAGTGTACTGGATTCCTCTCCAGGTGAAAGCAAACTGAGGCCTGCATTCCTCTGCTATGGGGATAGAGAAGAAGGCATTAGCAATGTCTATGGTAGCATACCATTTGGTCTCTTTGGATTCCAGCTCATACTGGAGTTCCATCATGTCTGGTACTGCTGCACTCATAGGTGGTGTTACTTCATTCAGGGCTTGGTAGTCCACTGTCAGACGCCAGTCTCCATTCGGCTTTCGCACAGGCCACACTGGACTGTTGAAAGGTGAATGAGTTTTGCTGATGACTTTCTGACTCTCCAGCTGACGAATCAGATTCTGAATGGGCAACAAAGAGTCACGGTTGGTTCTGTATTGTCTGTGATGCACAGTCCGAGAAGCAACCGGCAACTTAATGTCCTGAATCTTGTGTTGTCCCACAACTGCAGAGTCATCAGAAAGCTCAGGTCTAGCAGACAGTTTCAGTTTTTGTCCATCAATTTCTACAGAAGCTACTCCAAAAGCCCATTTGTAACCTTTAAGGTCCTTGAAACGCCCTTCTCTCAGAAAATCAATTCCCAAAATACAAGGTGCGTCAGGTCTGGTCACAACTGTATGCTTCTTCCACTGCTTACCAGTTAAACTTATATTAACCTCTACCTTACTTAACTCTTGAGATCCAGCAGTGACTCCCAGAATAGTGATAGACTCTGATCCCTGATAATTTGATGGCATTATGGTGCACTGAGCTCCTGTGTCAACCAAGGCCCTGTATTTCTGAAATTGTGAAGTGCCAGGCCACTGGATGTACACATCCCAATAGATTCTGTTATCTCTATTACCCCTCTCCTCCCCCTGGCGGGAGGCAGGGCACCCCTAGTTATGGGGAACATGTCCACAGGTGCAACGAGCACACTGTGCAGTGTTAGAACTGGAGCCACTGTTGGAGCTATCATAGTCGTCCTGGGGAACTGTGAAAGTAACAGCTACCCTTCTGGTATTGCTACCTCTAGTTCTGCCACTTTGCAGTTCCCTCAGTCTCCTGAAAAGATTAGCAGTTGGTTGGCCATCCCACCTGTTCATGTTCTCCCCAAACTGATCATGCAGGGTAATCCAAATAGTCCTATGTGATTGCCTTGGTGGTCTGTTTTGGTTTGGTCTGTTTTGGAATGACCTCCTTGGAGGATGTCTGTTCCTCACAGATGAAACCTGTATCCACCTGGAAGAAGAATTGAAATTATCTCTTTGTGCCAATTGGGATATGGTGTTTTTGAATTCATCCTTCAGTTCTTTCATGCAATTCTCCAATTTTCCAGACAGAGTTTCAATGGCTGAAACCAAAGAAACACCTGTCATGCTATCATCCAATTGTCTCAGTTGATCAGTGAATTGGCCAACCGTAGGAGGAGCTCCACCATAATTTCTTGCTACAATTCTGCTTGCCAGAATGTTTGTATCATTAGAAGGAGCAAGCTTGATGAGCTTTTTAGCAAGACCATTTCCTACAGGAACATCTTCAGGATTCAGAGATTCATGTTCACCATAGAGTATCTCTCTAACAGCAAATTCTCTCAGACACTTAATTCCCTCATCTATGGTAGTCCAGGGCTTAGGATTCCATGGAAGATCATCTCGGGAAGGGTATCTCCTGAGAACCGCCATTAGAAGGCATATCCACAGATTAACCTTACCGAGAGCCTTGCCTAGATGTCTATCTATTCCATTATCCTTCGAGAGAGTTCCTAGCTGGGCTGCTGACTTGTCTCCAACCATTAGAGCTGGAGCACCTGTATCATAACATCTACCAAGCCAAGCGAGAACTGGCTCCTTATCTGCTCTGAGATAGTCTTTTCTCACATTTCTAAGCTCCTCCCGCGGTGAAGAGCAGTCGGTTATGTCATCTTGTTGTTCCTCTTCCTTTGCCTCCTCTTCCTCAACTTGTTGTCCAAACAACCTTTCTGTCACTCTCAAGGATCCCTTTAAGCTGAGAAGCACCACCACTAGCTGCTGTCCTACCAAGACATGCATCTCGATCCTCTGATGATCTCAATAACTCAGCTATATTTTTAAGACAAATTTTCTCTTCCTCCCCAGCAGAAAAACCTTGCTGTGCATCCCCGTCAGCTCCTGAATCAGCTTTAGTCTTACCCCTCCTTGTTGTTAAAACTGCTACTTGCTTTACTGGAGCTGTGTTTGGGTTTCCAGCTGCCTTATTATCAGAAGCTGATAAGCTTTGAGACAGATTAGCTGCTTTGGAGGACGCTTCCGCTCCTGCCATGGAAGAAGGAGGAAATGACTTTGCCTCGTTAATGGTGGCTGCCGGGTACACAGGAGCCGCCATGTTTGAGGCTACTGCAGCCCCTGGCTGCTTGCCAGAATCATTAGCAGTGCTGTTCAAAGCTGCCTTGCCGATTGACTTTTTAGCTTTATCCTTAACTGACACAGATTCCCCATTATCATCATCACTGGATGTTCCTGAAACAGAGCCAGGGTGGTGTTTTCGTCTCTTTGCCCTCCGTTTAATAACAAAACATGCCTTAGACACTTTTTTCTCCCAGTACAGTGCTACCAACAAATACACATTAATCATCACCGATAGCAGGACTACACACATCGAGAAAATCAGCTTTGGATCCCAGCCGTCACTTAAAATTACCCTTTCACCCTCCGGAATCTTAAACTCTTTTATCTCAATAGGGAGTGTGCTAGATGTTACATTTCTGTATCTTTTCACCCAAAAGAATTCCAGGCACCGATCATATAGGAGCTGCATCTTGTACTTAAACCACAAATACAATTTTTGCATTATATATTTACCTATCTTATCGATAATCATACCCAGGCAATACTTGTAGATCAATACACTGAAGACAGAGAAGAGCAGACGCTCTAAAAGCCAAAACACCTTCATGTTTGCTTGTCCGACTCAAGCAAGCAATAAATCAAACTAATTTATCACCAAGCCCCGAGTTGGGCAGCCAATAATGTGGTAGGTTGTGAGAGGGCTTAGCTCTCCCTCCTCCACAGAGTAAGAAACCACAACTAGCTCAGTCGAAAGAGCAAGCTATATATTTACAAGCATATATGGAAAGCAGGTTATATATAACACAATATATACAGATATTTACAATATATACACAGAGATACACAGCAAAGAGAAATAACACAACAAAAATCCCTCCCTGAGGGAGGGATCCCCTCCTCGGAACCCCCTCTCTCCCCCCCACCTCCCTTTTTCCCCAAAAAGGGGTTAGAGGGAGAGAAAGGCAAGTTACTAAGGAAAAGAGTTGTTAGTAAGCTTCAAAAGCCCATGCAGGATTAGTGTTTGCTTATCTGAAGGCCAACTCCAGCAGTTCGCAGAAGAAGCAGGCAGGGAGAAAAGGCTGAAAACTCCAACTCCCCCAACTCCCAAACCGAACTGAACTGAGGAAAAAAAAATTTCCAACTGCTTCACAATCTAAAGCTGCATTTTTGTCTATCAACCAATGAAATTCGTTTAGAATATCAGAATGTTTTGGTTCTAGTACCGAAAACATTTAGCCAGTGTCTCAGCACTGTTTGTCCTTAAAGGCACAGCCTCAAATGACCACAAATGCTTATCTGTTATTTGGCCAGAAGCCCAGAAGTGGTCAGCTAGAAGGGGTAGCGAAGGAAACAAAACTGAACGGAAGTTCCAGCCGCTCCGGGTCTTAAGATCTTACTCCCACATATTAACCAATGAAATTCGTTTAGAATGCCAATATTTACAAAAATATTCAGCCAGCATGTCCCTTCCTTAAAGGCACAGCCTCAAATGGTCACAGCCCCCTTCAGATACTGGAAGGCCACAATTAGGTCACCTCAGAGCCTTCTCTTCTCCAGACTGAACAGCCCCAACTCCTTCAGTCTGTCCTCATAGGAGAGGTGCTCCAGCCCTCTGATCATCCTCGTGGCCTTCTCTGGACACGTTCCAGCATGTCCATATCCCCCTTTTAATACGGGCTCCAGAACTGGAGGCTGTACTCCCGGTAGGGTCTCACCAGAGCTGAGTAGAGGGGGAGAATCACCTCCCTCGACCTTCATCCCATATCACGTTGAGCTTCTCCAGCATGGAGGCAAGCGTCCTCCTGTCTCGCGCTTCAGGTTGTTTACCACGGTCAGCTCTTCTTTATCACCAGGCCATCCTTCCAGTATCAGCGGCCTGTTGTTCTTTCTTGTCCTGAAGCCTTCCATAGATACTTTCTGCTTTCCTACATCCCTCCAGCCTGTACTGATAGAATAGAATAGAATAAACCAGGTTGGAAGAGACCTTCAAGATCATCTCGTCCAACCCATCAACCAATCCAACCCACCTAAACAACTAAACCATGGCACCAAGCACCCCATCAAGTCTCCTCCTGAACACCTCCAATGATGATGACTCCACCACCTCCATGGGCAGCCCATTCCAATGGGCAATCACTCTCTCTGTATAGAACTTCTTCCTAACATCCAGCCTAAACCTCCCCTGGCACAGCCTGAGACTGTGTCCTCTTGTTCTGGTACTGGCTGCCTGGGAGAAGAGACCAACATCTGCCTGTCTACAACCTCCCTTAAGTTAGTTGTAGAGAGCAATAAGGTCACCCCTGAGTCTCCTCCTCTCCGGGCTAATCAACCCCAGCTCCCTCAGTCTCTCCTCATAGGGCTTGTGTTCCAAACCCCTCACCAAAAATGTTGGTGATTGCCTCAACCTATGTTCAGGACATTGCACCAGTCCTTTTTGAACCTCATGATGTTCACAGGGGCCTGCTTTCTTGACCCTGTCCAGGTCCTCTGAATGGCATCTCTTGTGCCTGTTTTCTTGTTTCTGATGGCACTGTTTTATCATGCTTGTGGTTAACCCTGGGGGTGCTGGTTGATAGTAGGTTGAACATGAGCCAGCAGTGTGCCCAGGTGGCCAAGAAGGCCAATGGCATCCTGGCCTGTATCAGGAATAGTGTGGAGGTTATTTTTCCCCTGTACTCAGCACTGCTCAGGCCACACCTTGAGTACTGTGTCCAGTTCTGGACTCCTCAGTTCAAAAGAGATGTTGAGGTACTGGAACATGTCCAGAGAAGGGCGATGAAACTGGTGAGGAGCCTGGAACACAGTCCTATGAGAAGAGGCTGAGGGAACTGGGGGTGTTTAGCCTGGAGAAGAGGAGGCTCAGGGGAGACCTTATTGCTGTCTACAACTATCTGAAGGGAAGTTGTAGCTAGGTGGGGATCGGTCTGTTCTCCCAGGCAACCAGCAACAGAATGAGGGGACACAGTCTCAAGTTGTGCCAGGGGAGGTTCAGGATGGATATTAGGAAGAAGTTCTTCACAGAGAGAGTGATTTGCCATTGGAATGGGCTGCCCAGGGAGGTGGTGGAGTTGCCGTCCTTGTAGATCTTCAAGAAAAGACTGGATGAGGCACTTAGTGCCATGGTCAAGGGAGGTGATTTTCCCCCTCTACTCAGCTCTGGTGAGACCCCACCTGAAGTACTGCGTCCAGTTCTGGAGCCCCTATTACAAGAGGGACATGGACATTTAGCCAGATATGGCGATGACGGAGGTTCTTGGAATCAATACGGCTGACCAATGTGATCGGGTATTGATCCTTTATTGTTCCAGTATTGCAGGCCTATGGCTCAGGCCTATGGTGAAAGCATGGCACAGTAAAGCATGGAAGGAAAGGAGATAGGACAGGCAGGAAAAGAAGAAGGAGAAGTGTGTAGCAAGGAAACTGCTACAATTTATATAACCTTGGTATGCCTTGTTGGCATGGACTCATTGGTCCCCTATGAGTGACCACACATCACACTATTGTAGATTATTGGTCCAACTACGGATGACACGCGAGGTTTGTTGATGCAGGTGCATGTCCTGTTGTCCCGAGATATGTTTCTAGCTACCAGCGTCTTGTTTTAGTTACAGTGCTGCAGGCACAGCACTGTTTTGGCATACTGGTAGCTGGCTCTGCACTTATGCTGAGCATGGCCTACCACCATGTCAGGCTCTTAGGCCTGCACTGCCAGATTGCTCACTCCGCTCGTAACTGGCATTCCCACATGGACATGCTGGAACGTGTCCAGAGAAGGGCCACGAAGATGATCAGAGGGCTGGAGCACCTCTCCTATGAGGACAGACTGAAGGAGTTGGGGCTGTTCAGTCTGGAGAAGAGAAGGCTCCGAGGTGACCTAATTGTGGCCTTCCAGTATCTGAAGGGGGCCTACAAGAAGGCTGGGGAGGGACATCTTAGGATATCAGGTAGTGATAGGACTAGGGGGAATGGAATGAAGCTGGAGGTGGGGAGATTCAGACTGGATGTGAGGAGGAAGTTCACCATGAGAGTGGTGAAGCCCTGGAATGGGTTGTCCAGGGAGGTGGTTGAGGCCCCGTCCCTGGAGGTGTTTAAGACCAGGCTGGATGAGGCTCTGGCCAGCTGGATCTAGTGTGAGGTGTCCCTGCCCATGGCAGAGGGCTTGGAACTAGATGATCCTTGTGGTCCCTTCCAACCCTGACTGATTGTATGATTCTATGATTCTATGATCTGGTTGATTGGATAGGGCTGGGTGATAGGTTGGACTGGATGATCTTGGAGGTCTCTTCCAACTTGGTTTATACTATGATTCTATGAAAATCATACCCAGTTCTGAAAACTTTTGCTCCCAACCTTGTAGCAGAAATGATCTCATAAAATTAAAATGGAACAAATCTCATCTGGTAACCTGAGCCAATGTATGGCAAAAGAAATAACCATGATGATGGAGAGGGCTGCATGCCAACAGGAACTCTGTTAAGGTGATAAATCATGTTCTGATGGTAAGAGGCTTTGCTTCCTATGAATAGTGTTATTGCTACTGAGGAAACAGTATTTGCCCAGTTAGTTTTGGCTTGTATGCTAGAGGGAGCCTTTTGTGACAAGCAATTGTCAGGATAGCATCTGATGAATGTGACTCCTCATGTCATAGCAAAACAACTAAAACTTATAATATTTAGTTTGAGCCACAGTTTGATGAAAAAATGGCTCTTGTTCTGATGTGTGAGCTTTAGTTAAAGGGTGTTGTCCCTTTTCTAGGTGTTAACCAGAAGCTACTTTTAGGACTTCATTATTAAAACTCTCTTTTGAACTAAGTGCTGGCATCAAAGTGGAAGGATACCTCATTTTTGCAGGTGTTGTATGTGAAGAGTCATAAACCAAACAGTTTAATTCTGATTTAGAGGGCCCTGCACCATCTCCTTCTCTTGGGACCTTTTAGTTATCCATTATTTGCTTTTCCTTTTTGGAATGTATTTTAATTTTGGAGGAAGGATTCTGTTTGGCAATTCTTTTGGAAAATGGACCTTTGCACTTAGGACTATTATCATTGCTTTCTAGTTCCCATGTTGCTGATTGTGACAGTGAACACTTGCCAGTTTATTTATATGGAGGAGGAAGTACATTTTTACTAGTTTGTAACATTTTCCCTTAGGTGGATTTTTTTTTTAATCTTTGTTTTGTGGCACAATGATATACTGG
The DNA here is from genome assembly GCF_014839835.1 of Dryobates pubescens. Classification (NCBI taxonomy): domain Eukaryota; kingdom Metazoa; phylum Chordata; class Aves; order Piciformes; family Picidae; genus Dryobates; species Dryobates pubescens. Next base: position 72,817 of record NC_071656.1, on the reverse strand, counting down.
ACTGTTTCCTGTGATTAGCCAGTGAGCTCAGATTGGGTTACTGCTGCACTAACATCACTTCCTTTGAGGTTTGTCCTCCATTGGTTTTGGTGTTTCCTGCTATAGTATTTGCTATAGCATGCAACTCAAGTCCCAGGTTACAACAATTCCATTACAATCTATCTCCACCCCTAGACCCATTGGACCAGACCATTGGGTTTAACATTTCAATGAACTCCCCTTGCCCCTGCTGCAGCTTGGATTTATCCATAGGCTGAAGTCCTTTAGGGGTGTACCTGTTCCAAGTGAAGCCTTATCTATGAGCCATGGTCTCTTCAGGGGTATATCTGCTGCAGCATAGACTTATGCACAGACACAGTTGCTTTGAGATGCATGTGTTCCAGCATGACCTCATCCATGTACCACAATGTCTTCAGAGAGATCCCTGCTCCAGCATGGTCATACCAACAGCCACAGTTCCCAACCTGGTTAATTCTATTCTATTCTATTCTATTCTATTCAGGAGTGAACCTGCTCCAATATGGCCTTCCCTATGGCTGTAGTCTCTTCAGGGGTGCACCTGCTCTGTCACAGGCTTATCCATTTTGAGGTGCTCCAGCATGACCTCATGCACAGCCAAAGATGCTTCAATGCATACCTTCTCCAGCATGGACTTTTCTTTGGACCTCAATCCTTTCAGAAGTATACATGCTGTGGCATGGACATATCCACAGCCATGGATGCTTCAGGTGTCCTGCTCTCATGTGGATTCATTCACAGGTCACAGTCTCTTTGACTTGACTTCACATGGAGTTCAAGTCTGTTCAGTACAGCTGCACAGAAACAATAGCAGTGCCCTGGCCCTCTGTCATCCTAGGCACATGGCCATTGCTGTTATCAGAAGGGGCCCAGGCACAGCAGAGTAAGACGATAAGCAGTACAATGAGAAGCAAAAGCAAAAAGCAACCACTAACAAACACTAGACTAATATACAGTGAGGCAAACAAGCCACATGGCAAGTACAGGAGCCTGTCAATTAATAACTAAGCAACAATAACAGATATAAATTCCATCTAGCACATTACAATCAGATTTGTCATTATCTCAAGCCCTTCAAGCCCCTTGTTGGGTGCCATAAAGACCTGTTGTAGTTTAACCCTGTGTGGTAGGTTGAGAGGAAAGGCTCTGCTTTCCCTCCCCCACTGAGAAAGAAACCGCGGCTAAAACTCAGTCGGAGAAATTAGTATATTTTACAAGGAAACAGATTCTATGTAACACAACAAATACAGGGATTTTACAATATATACAGGAATATACAGCAAATGAACTCAACCAGAAACCAGACCCCCCCACAGAGGGGCTTCCCCCTGTGCCCCCTTCACCCCCCTACCTCCCTTCTCCCCCAAAGAGGTAGAAGAAGAGAAAAGAGGGGGTTAGCACAGCAGACAGAGGCCTATGCACAGAGAGTTAGTTAGTTCTTATCTCTTGGCAAGAAGCCCAGAAGCAGATCCAGCCGAAAGGGACAGCGAAGAAAGGAAGACTGAGGGAAAGTTCCAGCCGCGCTGGGACTAACCTCACCTCCCACCTTACTTGGCCAATGAAATTCGTTTAGAACACCAAAATATTTTATAAACATTTAGCCAGTGTGCCCCTTTCTTAAAGGCACAGTGTCAAACGGTCACACCCTGGTAGGCAGCTAAGCAGAACACAGCTGCTTGCTCACTCCCCCCCCTGAGTGGGATGGGGGAGATAATCAGAAGATTCTCTTTTTCCATCTGCTATGGCTCATGACTAGCATTTAGTTTTAAAGAGAGTGGCAATATAACAAATCTAAAAGGGCCTTGACCATGCTTCTTGCTTTGGGAGAAATTTAGTCAATTTCTTAATGCCATAGCTAATGCCTGTCAGCTAAGGTGTGTGGTATCCAACAGGCTTACACTATGGTGTCATTGCTTTTTAACTTGATTGTTTCTGGTCACAGGCTCTCAACTAGATTATTTGATGCTGAACACTAATTTCCTTGGAGTTTAAAGACAAATTTAAAGGATTATAGCTATTTATCTAGAAAGCATTTATTGTCAAGACAAAGGATTTGTTCTCTTTAATATTTTTCTTTAAAAGGGAACAACACTGAAAGTATTAACAACTGTGATGATTGTAGTGTCATACCTTTGATTTTTATCAATAATATGCTTAAATAAGCAAAAAGTGTTATATATACAAGACTGGATGGTATTATCATCAGACTTAGCAAAATATTGCTGACACTTAACTCTTCAAGTTTTCTATAAAAATCTTTAGAGTATGTAAAAAATAAAGTTAGTAAAGAGTTTGGATTTTTTCCTTAAGACTGCTACATTTATAATATTGTATAAGAAAATACTGGTTTCCTATATAAAACTTTTGGGGTACAAGCACTGAAAATTCCTTGTTACCTCTGAAAGTTTGGTCCTTCTGAATCTTGTTTACAATGTGGAATATGAACTATTGACTGGAGCTTCACTTTGTTAACTTCTACAGTGAATTGTGAAATGGGGCTTGGATCTGTGAGGCTTTGTGTTAGTAGTAACAGACATATGAACATAATGCAAAGAAAATTTTAAAAGCAGGTATTAATAGTAAAGATAATTAAAAGTTGGCTATAAAGGTTTTGTGATGTCTAGAAAAATCCACTTTTTACAGAATGCAATGTTTACTGATCCCAAAGGATCTCATCTAAGAAATCCTGTTTGTGTGCCTAAAGTTGGTTACAAATGAGTCCTTTAAGCCTATGTTCTCAGTCATTAATTCTAGAGTGTATTTTATAGTTTGCTCATTATCTTAAAACAATAGATATTAATCTGCAACTGATCATCCATAAAAACTGAACAGGAACAGACTTTTGGGGCTGCATGTGTTAAAGTTTGCATACAAACAAATGTCCTTTGTCTTTCCTCTGCATTAATTTGAGTATAAAAAGTTTTTTTTAATGACTGATGAAAAAATATATTTTCAAAGAAAACTAACACATCCACAGAAGTTTACAGAAGGACTCATTTTTATCCTGCAGAGAACTTGAGTAAAATGTTACAAATTTGACCAAAATTATTCAAGACAAACGCAATTGAAAAATAAGTCCTTTTGATTCTACCTACTTGATCATTAAGGTTGAATATAGTACAAGGATAAAGATATTCAGTGTTAAATATACACTACTTATTTTTTAAATTACTGAAAAAAGTGTCTGAAACAAGGACTCTTTTGAGCTGTATGGTTTGTATTAGTATACTCAATGTACCACAGAATCAGTGGTTTGAAGCTCAAGAATATTAGCCACTCTGAGGTTTTAGATCATCTGACTTGGCAAGTATAGTGGCAGAGAACTTGGTACTATGAAAAAAAATTTACTGTAAATATAATTTGTTTCTAAAATATGTTCCTATTTACTGTTTTCTACAAGAATCTCCTCTGTTCAACAACTTTAACTGTGAAAATATTGAAGTGACAACTTCAGGAGTGCTTTTCAAGCCTTTACGCTTATATGTGTATATACAGGTGACAGTGCTAGGTATCCTGTATTTTCCAGATTGTGAAACGGTAGGAAAAATTTGACTATTTTCTGTAGAGATAAAAGAGAAGTTAATAGAATACCTATTATACTTAGTACTTTAGGCAATAAACTTCAGGGTTTGAGTAGAGGGGAATTAACTATTAACAAATACAAGCATGCTACTGAGTCGCTAGTGAAGTCAAGAAAAGGAAAAAAATAACCGTTATTTATTTTGCTTGCTTCAACAGCTGTTACTCAGCCAAGCCCATCAGTTTATCAATCTAGTACTTCACAGAGTGAAGAGAAAGCTTCTGAACTGCCTAAACCGAAGAAGAATAGATGCTTCATGTGCAGAAAGAAGGTCGGCCTTACAGGTATGAGAACACTTGGTTAATATTGAACAGATGTATATGATTAGTTCCCTCTTAATAGATTAAATTTGTTGAAGTATCCACAGCCATGCTCTTTCAAAATCCATAATGTTAGATGCCTGTGGTGGGTTGAAAGGAAAGGCTCTGCTTTCCCTCCCCCACTGAGAAAGAAACCGCGGCTAACTCAGTAATTAGAAAAGCAGACTATGTATTTACAAGCACGTATAGGAAGCAGATTACATGTAACACCACAAATACAGGGATTTTACAATATATACAGGAATATACAGCAAATGAACTCAACCAGAAACCAGACCCCCCACAGAGGGGGCTTCCCCCTGCGCCCCCTTTACCCCCCTACCTCCCTTCTTCCCCCAAAGAGGTAGAAAAGAGACAAGGATGGTTAGCAGGGCAGAAAAAAACCAGAGGCCTGGTACAGGAGAGTTAGTTCTTATCTTAGTTGGCCAGAAGCCCAGAGGCAGTCCAGCCGAAAGGAACAGCGAAGGAAGAGAAACTGAGAGAATGTCCCAGCTGCCCTGGGTCCAAGACCTTAATTAGCCAATGAAATTCATTTAGAATACCAAAATATTTTATAAACATTTAGCCAGTGTGCCCCTTCCTTAAAGGCACATCCTCAAACGGTCACAGTCCACCCCTTCTAAACAATTTCATTGGTCGTTCGTAATGTCCATCCAATTGGAAACCATATTTACAGTTCGTGAGTAAAGTTCATAGTCCATTCTCGCTATACTCAGACGTAGGTAATTCAGGAGTCCAAAAAGTCAGGAAATAAGAAAATGGGAAACAGCTTGACTCTCCGTAGACGAAGTAAAGAAAAGAGAAACAGGAACACAGGGACTCTCACTTGAAGCAGGGGTCTCAGGGTTCTCAGGGTTCGTGCACTGTAGATTCCTCATGGATTCTTCCTTTGGGTGCGTTGTAGCTGTACGACAGTCTGAAATTAAACTCTTTCAGCTAAAGTTAAATCTCTTTGTGGAATACAATGAATTTCACCATTCTCCTGCATTACCCAATAGGTGTGACCCGGACCTTCTGCTGAAACCACCCCTCGGACAGGTTTAGCCTCTCCTGAGGGTGAAAATACCCAAACAGTTTTACCTAATAGGTTCTTTTCCCTAACAACAGGAACTCTATCCCCTTCTACTCTCCGTAGCAGATCTGAATGTGCCGGTCCAGCTCGGTTCACTGAACGTCTACTATTCACCAGCCAGGTTGCTTGAGCTAAATGTATCTCCCAGTTTTTCAAAGATCCACCTCCCATGGCTTTCAGAGTGGTCGCCAACAAACCATTGTAGTGTTCAATCTTCCCTACAGCTGGTGCATAGTAAGGAATATGGAAAATCCACTCAATACCGTGCTCTTTTGCCCAGCTCTTTACAAGGTTGTTCTTGAAATGAGTTCCGTTGTCTGACTCAATCCTCTCTGGAGTTCCGTGTCTCCACAGGATCTGTCTCTCCAGACCGAGAATGGTGTTGCGTGCAGTTGCATGTGGAACTGCATAAGTTTCCAGCCATCCAGTGTTCGCCTATACCATAGTAAGCACATACTGCTTACCAGAACGAGAACGTGGTAGAGTGATGTAGTCAATCTGCCAAGCTTCACCATACCTGTACTTGGACCATCAGTTACCATACCACAAGGGCTTAATTCGCTTTGCCTGCTTGATAGCAGAACAAATGTCACAGTCATGGAAGACTTGTGTGATAGCATCCATGGAAATGTCTATGGATCTGTCACGAGCCCATTGGTATGTTGCATCTCTGCCTTGATGTCCTGATGAATCATGAGCACACCGAGCTAAGAATATCTCACCTCAGTGTTTCCAGTCGAGATCAAGTTCAGAGTCCTTGTCTACTTGAGAAACTCTTGCAGCTAAATCTGCCTGATGGTTATGCGGCTGTTCCTCAGTAGTGTTGCTCTTAGGAATGTGAGCATCAATGTGTCTCACCTTCACTGGAATTCTCTCGACTCGATCAGCAATGTCTCGCCAGAGGTCGGCTGCCCAGATGGGTTTTCCTTTCCTCTGCCAGCCATTCTTTTTCCAGTTCCTTAGCCAACCCCATAGAGCATTGGCCACCATCCATGAGTAGGTGTAGAGATAAAGCTTTGGTGATCTCTCATGTTCAGTTACGTCATGAGCTAGCTGGACAGCTTTTGCCTCTGCAAACTGACTGGATTCTCCTTCTCCATCCTTTGCCTCTGCAACTCGGCGTGTTGGACTCCGCACTGCAGACTTCCACCTTCGCTTGTTCCCGACGAGACGACAGGAACTGTCTGTGAACAAAGCATATTTCTTCTCATCATCTGAAAGGTTTAGTATAGCGTGCTGGGTTGAGGCAGCCCCCCCCCCCTCCCCACACAGTGGGGAGCGCAGTGACAAAGAAAGATCCCAAAGCAAACCCAGAGGCATCCCATTCCCACCTGAGGGTACACCCGAGACCCTCAGGGCTCCTTCTTCCCCCTCCCTCTGCTGGGCTAGTCTCAGCTGGCCAGGCCTGAGACTGCCCATCCCCCTGTGGACTTGGGCCTAGCCAGGCCCAAAGCGAGGAGACATCTCCCCCAGTTACCGGCTGGCGGAGCAGGAAGAAAAGAGAGAGTGCTAGACCCCACACTGGATCTTATAGTGGTGCAAAGAATCATGGTAGGAAATACACACAACTTCCTGTGTCCATCCCTCTGGGCTGGACTTCTGGACACAGGAAGTGAACACACCAGGGGGGCACCCAGCTCAAACTGCAACATACAGTTGGTATCCTCAGGCCAACTTGAGATCACCTCCACCAGACCAGGTCTTTCAAGATTTCCCATTCGAGCTCTCTGTGTTATCAGAGCCATCCACTTAGACCAGGTGGAGTCTGTGGCATGATGTGGTGTGGAACCCTTGCCTTTGAACATCCAATTCAAAACTGGCAATCTGGGAGCTAAGAGAAGTTGTGATTCAGTTCCAATTACTTCAGACGCTGCTTTCACTCCTTCATAGGCAGCTAGAATCTCTTTCTCTGTTGGAGTGTAATTAGCCTCTGAACCTCTGTAACCTCGACTCCAGAAACCAAGAGGTCGTCCACGTGTCTCACCTGGAGCTTTTTGCCACAAGCACCAGGTTGGACCATTGTCACCTGCAGCCGTGTACAAAATGTTCTTGATGTCTGGACCATCTCGCACAGGTCCCAGACCCACTGCTTGAACTACCTCTTGCTTTATCTGGTCAAAGGCTGCTTGCTGTTCAGGTCCCCAGTGGAAACTGTTCCTCTTTCGAGTCACATCATACTGAGGTTTCACAATCTGACTGTATCCAGGAATGTGTAGTCTCCAAAATCCTACTATCCCCAAGAAATGTAGAGTTTCTTGCTTGTTCGTGGGATTTGCCATGGTAGAGACTCTATTTACCACATCCACTGGAATGTGTTGGCGTCCATCCTGCCACCACACTCCCAGAAACTGGATCTCCATGGTAGGCCCTTTCACCTTGTCTCTCTTGATGGCAAAACCTGCATTCAAAAGAATGTAAATGATTTTGTTACCTTTCCCGAAGACTTCCTCAGCAGTTTTACCCCAGACGATGATAACATCGATGAACTGGATGTGTTCTGGAGCACCACCTTCCTCCAGCGTATCGTGGATTACTGCATGACAGATGCTGGAGCTGTGGATCCAGCCCATTGCAGTCTGTTGAAAGTGTACTGGACTGCTCTCCAGGTGAAAGCAAACTGAGGCCTGCATTCCTCTGCTATGGGCATAGAGAAAAATGCATTAGCAATGTCTATGGTAGCATACCATTTGGTCTCTTTGGATTCCAGCTCATACTGGAGTTCCATCATGTCTGGTACTGCTGCACTCATAGGCGGTGTTACTTCATTCAGGGCTCGGTAGTCCACTGTCAGACGCCAGTCTCCATTCGGCTTTCGCACAGGCCACACTGGACTGTTGAAAGGTGAATGAGTTTTGCTGATGACTTTCTGACTCTCCAGCTGACGAATCAGATTCTGAATGGGCAACAAAGAGTCACGGTTGGTTCTGTATTGTCTGTGATGCACAGTCTGAGAAGCAACTGGCAATTTAATGTCCTGAATCTTGTGTTGTCCCACAACTGCAGATTCATCAGAAAGCTCAGGTCTAGCAGACAGCTTCGTCTTTTGTCCATCAATTTCTACAGAAGCTACTCCAAAAGCCCATTTGTAACCATTAGGGTCCTTGAAACGCCCTTCTCTCAGAAAATCAATTCCCAAAATGCAAGGTGCGTCAGGTCCGGTCACAACTGTGTGCTTCCTCCACTGCTTACCAGTTAAACTTATATTAACCTCCACTTTACTTAACTCTTGAGATCCACCAGTGACTCCCAGAATAATTATAGACTCTGATCCCCGATAATTTGATGGCAATATGGTGCACTGAGCTCCTGTGTCAACCAAGGCCCTGTACTTCCGAAAGTGTGAAGTGCCAGGCCACTGGATGTACACATCCCAATAGATTCTGTTATCTCCATTATCCCTCTCCTCCCCCTGGCGGGAGGCAGGGCACCCCTAATTATGGGGAACATGTCCACAGGTGCAACGAGCACACTGTGCAGTGTTAGAACTGGAGCCACTGTTGGAGCTATCATAGTTGTCCTGGGGAACTGTGGAAGTAACAGCTACCCTTCTGGTATTGCTACCCCAGGTTCTGCCACTCTGCAGTTCCCTCAGCCTCCTGAAAAGATTAGAAGTTGGTTGACCATCCCATCTGTTCATGTTCTCCACCAAACTGATCATGCAGGGTAATCCAAATAGTCCTACGTGACTGCCTTGGTGGTCTGTTTTGTTCTGGTGTGTTTTGGAATGACCTCCTTGGAGGATGTCTATTCCTCACAGCTGAAACCTGCACCCACCTGGAGGAAGAATTGGAATTATCTCTTTGTGCCAATTGGGATATGGAATCTTTCAGCTCTTTCATGCAATTCTCCATTTTTCCAGACAGAGTTTCAGTGGCTGAAACCAAAGAAACACCTGTCATGCTATCATCCAATTGTCTCAATTGATCAGTGAATTGGCCAACCGTAAGAGGAGCTCCACCATAATTTCTTGCTACAATTCTGCTTGCCAGAATGTTTGCATAATTAGAAGGAGAAAGCTGGATGAGCTTTTTAGTAAGACCATTTCCTACAGGAACATTGTCAGGATTCAGAGTTTCATGGTCACCATAGAGTATCTAACAGCAAATTCTCTCAGACGCTTGTAAATTACACATTGTAAATTTGGGTTAGTTGTTTGGGTGGTGTTTGATTGGTTGATGGGTTGGACGCGGTGATCTTGAAGGTCTCTTCCAACCTGGTTTATTCTATGTATTCTATGTATTCTATGCTTAATTCCCTCATCTATGGTAGTCCAGGGCTTAGGATTCCATGGAAGATCATCTAGGGAAGAGTATCTCAGGGAAACCGCCATTAAAGGGCATATCCACAGATTAACCTCAACGAGAATCTTGGCTAGATGTCTATCTAATCCATTATTCTTTGAGAGAGTTCCTAGCTGAGCTGCTGACTTGTCTCCAACTATTAGAGCTGGAGCACCTGTATCATAACACCTAGCAAGCCAAGATAGGATGGGTTCCTTATCTGCTCTGAGGTAATCCTTAGGCATGTTACGAAGCTCCTCCCTAGGGGAGGAGCATTCTGTAATGTCATCTTGCTTTCCATCTATCACATCTTCCTGAACGTTTTGTCCCCATAATCCTGCTGTCACTCTCCTAAGGATCTCTTTAAGCTGAGAAGCACCACTGCCAGCTGCTGTCTTAGCTGTATCTCCATCTTGTGGTGATCTCAGTAACTCGGCTATATCTCTAAGACAAACCTTCTCTTCATCTCCAGCAGGCCCTTTCCTAGCAGAGGTTCCCTCACCGGGATCAGTCTCCTGCTCTTCTCCTCCATTAGCTCCATTAGCTTTGGCCTTTCCACCTCTGTTTTTTAAGACTGCTACTTGTTTAACTGGAGCTGTGTTTGAATTTACAGCCACCTTAATAGAAGCTGACAGGTCTTGATCCAAACCAGCCGCTGTGGGGGCCCCTTCCAGTCCTGTCATGGCGAACGGAAATGACCTTGCCTCGTTACCGGTCGCCATCTTGGGAATGGGAACCGCCCCTGGCTGCTTGCCAGAATCATCAACAGAAGCATTTAGAACAGATTTTCCAATAGATTTTGCCTTTTTTCTAACTGACACAGATTCACCTCCTTCCTCATCACTCAACGAGTCTGGGGCAGACCTAGAGGCATGCCTGTGTTTCGTGGACTTTTGTTTGATGACAAAACATGGTCGAGAAATCTTTCTTTCTCTACGCAGAGCCCACAGCAGATACACATTATCACCAACAGCAGGATTACACACGTCAAATAAATCACGTTAGGATCCCAGCCAGCACTTAAAATTACTCTTTGACCTCCTGGAAACTTAAACTTTCTTATCTCGATTTGCAAAGTGGAAGATGTTATATTGCCGTAATTACTGAGCCAGAAGAAACCCAAACAGCTTTCATACAACAGCTGGATCCTATGCATAAACCACACATAGATTTTACGCATTAAATATTTACCTAATTGGTCTAACATCAATCCGATGCAGTACCGGTAGACCAACACCCCAAAAACTGAGAAGAATAAACGTTCTAAAACCCACAGCACCTTCATTTTGTTTCTCCGGCTGAGACAAGCAATAAATCAACTTAATTACCAGGCCCCACATTGGGCGCCAAAAAAAAGGAATGTGGTGGGTTGAAAGGAAAGGCTCCGCTTTCCCTCCCCGACTGAGAAAGAAACCGCGGCTAACTCAGTAATTAGAAAAGCAGACTATGTATTTACAAGCACGTATAGGAAGCAGATTACATGTAACACCACAAATACAAGGATTTTACAATATATACAGGAATATACAGCAAATGAACTCAACCAGAAACCAGACCCCCCACAGAGGGGGCTTCCCCCTGTGCCCCTTTCACCCCCCTACCTCCCTTCTCCCCCCAAAGAGGTAGAAAAGAGACAAGGATGGTTAGCAGGGCAGAAAAAAAACAGAGGCCTGGTACAGGAGAGTGTTAGTTCTTATCTCTTAGTTGGCCAGAAGCCCAGAAGCAGTCCAGCCGAAAGGAACAGCGAAGGAAGAGAAACTGAGAGAAAGTCCCAGCTGCCCTGGGTCCAAGACCTTAATTAGCCAATGAAATTCATTTAGAATACCAAAATATTTTATAAACATTTAGCCAGTGTGCCCCTTCCTTAAAGGCACATCCTCAAATGGTCACAATGCCTTAACAGAATTGATAATTGGAAATATTAATTTCACTTACTCCATCTGTTAAAGTAGATGCACATACCCCCTTTGTACTAAGTCCTTAATTTATAGCTTGCTTAAGTCTGAAGCTTCCTAGTGATGTTTCTTTTACTTTTCATTGTACAGGATTTGATTGCCGATGTGGAAACTTATTTTGTGGACTTCACCGTTATTCTGACAAGCATAACTGCCCATATGATTACAAAACAGAAGCTGCAGCAAAAATCAGGAAAGAAAACCCACTGGTGGTGGCTGAAAAAATCCAGAGAATATAAACTAGCCTACTTCTGAAAAGACTGACTTCTGTTTTATTTTAATATACCATAGGAAAGTATTAAAGAGCAAATGCATGGCCGTGTTCCTCTGTTCAAAGTTTTAATTTCTGCCTTGTCTTAATGATATTTCAGAATATTTGGGTGTTTGTTACAGGAAACATTGGACAGATAGTGCTTGAAAATGCATATGCTTTCCTCAGAATATGATGATAGAATCATAGAGTGGTAGGGGTTGGAAGGGACCTCTGGAGATCAAGTCCAAGCCCCTGCCAAAATAGGATCACCTAGGGCAAGTCACACAGGAAGGTATTCAGATGGGTCTTGAAAGTTTCTAGAGAAGGAGACTGTACAACCTCTCTGGGCATCCTGTTCCAGTGCTCCATCACCCTTACAGTCAAGAAGTTTTTCTAGTTTGTATCCATTGCTCCTCATCCTATCACCGGACACCATTGAAAAGAGACTGGCACCTCCTTCTTGACATCCATCCTTCAGATATTTGTAAACATTAATAAGATCCCCTCTCTGTTTTCTTTTTTCTAGAATAAACAGCCCCAGATTTCTCAGTCTTTCCTCATAAGGCACATTCCTGTCCTTTAATCATCCTCATATCCCTCTGTTGGACACTCTAGTCTATCCTTGTCCCTGTTGAACTGGGGAGCCCAGAACTGGATGCAATACACCAGATGTGGGCTCACTAGGGCAGAGTAGAGGGGGAGGCAAACCTCCCTTGACCTGCTGGCTACACTCTTCTTAATGCACCCCAGGATACCATTTGCCTTCTTGGCCACAAGGACACATTGCTGTCTCATGGATAACTTATTGTCCACTAGGACTCCAAGGTCCTTCTTCATGGAGCTGCTTTCCAGCAGGTCAACTCCTAATCTGTACTGGTGCATGGTGCATGTTCCTCCCCAAGTGCAGGGCTCAACACTTATTCTTGTTGAAGTTCATTAGGTTCCCCTTTGCCCAGCTCTTCAATCTGTCCAGATCTCGCAGAATGGCCACACACCCTTCTGATGTGTCAGCCAATCCTCCCAGTTTCATGTAATTGGCAAACTTGCTGAGAGTATGCTCTATCCATTCATCCAGTTCATTAATGAAGATGTTGAATAAGGCTGGACCAAGTACTGACCCCCAGGGAACACCACTAGTTACAGTTATCCAACTGGACTCTGCACCATTGATCACAACACACTGAGCTTTGTTGTTTAGCCAGTTCTCAATCCATCTCACCATCCACTCTTCTAACCCAGACACCCTGAACTTGCCTACAAGGATGTTATGGGAGGCAGTGTCAAAAGTCTTACTGAAGTCAAGGTAGACATCCACTGCTCTCCCTATATCTACCCATTCAGTCACATCATAACAGAAGGTTATCAGATTGGTCAAACATTATTTCCCCTTGGTAAAACCATGCTGGCTACTCCTGTGCACATAAGAATGAGCTGCTCCATCACCTGTCCAGGGATGGAGATCAGGCTGACTGGTCTGTAGTTTCCTGGATCCTCCTTGCCCTTTTTGAAGACTGGAGTGACACTAACTTTCTTCCAGACCTCAGGCACCTCTTCCATTTTCCATGATCAAAAATAATGGAGCAACATCAGCCAGCTCTCTCAGCACTCATGAGTGCGTCCAATCAGGGCCCATGGATTTGTGCATGTTCATTTTACCTAGATGATCTCTAACTCAGTCCTCATTGACCAGTGGAGAGGCTTCCTTCCACCTGGCTTTCTCTCTTACTTCCAGAGTCTGGGACTCCTGAGGGCTGGTCCTAGCAGTAAAGACTGAAGCAAAGGCGGCATTCAGCAACTCCTTCTCTGCATCCTCTGTCACCAGGGCTCCCACCTCATTCAGCAGCAGCCCATATTTTCTCTATTCTTTCTTTTGCCATGGATGTATTTGAAGAAGCCTTTCTTGTTCTCTTTTACTTCCTTTGCCAGATTTAATTCTAAGAGGGCTTTGCCCTTCCTTGTTTCATCTCTACATACCCTGACACTGTTCCTATAATTCTCCCAAATGACCAGTCTGATTTTCCACATACTGTGAACTTCATTCTTCCACAGGACTTTTTTCAGCAGCTCCTTGCTCATCCATACAGGTTTCCTTCTTCCTCCATAGGAATGCACCTATCTTGAGCTTGGAGGAAGTGATTGAATATTAACCATCTCTTCTGGGCTCCCCTACCTTCCAGAGTTTTGGCCCACAGGATTTGTCCAAGCAGGTCTTTGAAGAGGACAAATTTAGTCCTCCTGAAGTCCAGGGTTGCAATCCTAATTATTGCCCTGTTTCTTCCTCATATACGAAACTGTACCATGTTGTGATCGCTGCTGCCAAGACTGCTCCCTACCTTTATATCCCCAGCCAGACCTTTTTTGTTTGCTAAGTGCACCTCTGTTCTGCCAGTGCACCTCTCCTCATTGGCTCCTCCACCACCTGCATCAGAAAGTTATTGTCAATGCACTGCAAGAGCCTTCTGGACTGAGTATGCCTGGCTATGTGGCCTTTCCAACAGATATCAGGGTGGTCAATCACCCATTAGTACCAGGGCATGTGATCTTGAGGCTACTTCCAGCTGTCTGTAGAAGGCCTCACCAACTTCTTCCTGGTTTGATGATGTATAGTAGACACCCACATGTTGGATGATCAGAACCCGCACAGGAATACACATGCAGAGAGGACAGGCTCTAGTTCACATGTCAAACAGATGTATACTATCTGCATGTTTGTAGCAGATCTGCTTTTTGAGATGTTCAAGGTGTATAACACAAGCCAAAGACTATGTGCCTGTTTGGGAGAAAGGTATGTCAGAAAGGTTGCTGGCCTACTTCTGTAATTTGAAATTTTGTTCTACTTTTAGTTTCCATACTCCATTGTTTTCCAACAGAATGTAAGCCATGTAGAGTGCACTACCTTTCCAGGAAGATGAGTTTTGGTGCCATATTTAATAAAAAGCTATTTAACAATTGCAGTGGGGAAAATTGAAAAAATCAGATATATATGAGAAGAAAACTATTTTGGAAGTTTAGAACCATGAAAATAGTTTCCCAAAGGAAATGTCCTGCTAGAAACATAAGAACTGATCTGCAACAATTGTCTGCTTTTTTTACATAGCTGTCTTGGGTTTAGGGAGAGACACAGATGCCCTTTACCCCTCCCCAAAGGAGTAAAAGAAAACACTCCACACAGGACTGGAAATAACTGGAAGTTTAAATGGAAGTGTTATTCACAACTAAATACAACAGTACAAAAACATGCTAAATACACCAATTCATATTTAGCCTTGGCCCAGTTCTCTCCAATCTGGCCTTTACCAAGATCTCACTAGGCCAGAACTTTCCCAAAACCTTCACCCAACCAGGCCTCAATACCCCAGGACTCAAATGCTCCCCCCCCCCCAATACCTCCCTACCCCTCCCCATTCCAGGCCTGAATGATGGAATGATGCAGCTAAAAAAAATCAGCTTTGCCAAGGCCAAGCCAGGCTGCACAACCTCCCCCACAAACCAGAGATAACCATCTGCACACAGCTGGGAGAAGAGAGAGGGAGGAAAAGGGGAGAACAGCCTGTGCTTTTTGTTTATAAAGGGGAGATGCAGGCATAATGGGAATAAAATAACAAAAGATTACTCTTTCCAGCGGCCACTTCCTGGGCTATCTAGTCCCTCTGGAAGACTTCTCTATGGTTCTTAAGACATCCAGCCTTAAACTGACAACAATAGCTTAAAAATATTGTGTAGCACAATATGGTGCTAAGATTGACTTGCAAAACAGAAACATGGGTTTTTTTAGACATACACAGCAGTTCTATTGAGTGACACAGGCATCTGCGTAAGTTGCAGAAGTATTTGAGCATTTTATTATTCCTGTGCTTCTTAAATTTAGTGTGTTCTGGGTTCAAAAAGAATATTAGGTGCTTTTTTAAATGAAAAAAAGAGAAGTTTTAAATGTAACAACCACACATGCAATAGTTATTGGATATGGAAAACCATACCAAACATGACAAGTGGGAGCTGGAACCACTCTCAGAGGTCTGGTGTATCATTTTTAATTGTACTTGGACATAAGACTGTAGTGTTCTTGGGTGTATTGCATGGGCTCAATTTTCTACAGTTCTAGACAGGACAGTAGAGTTCACTGGTGCTTTTCTGGTAATATCACTTCTGTGTTGTAATGGAAGGATTTTTGTGATGTATGAAACTTGTGGGGTTTTTTATATAATCAAATATAGTGTATACTGGTGTTACAGCAATGCCTCTTCTCATCTGTAAATAGTTGTGCATGCACACAAGATGCTACTTCTGACTTTTATTGCAGTGTTAGTTTTTAATTTTGCTATTAAAAGCATCAGGCTTTTGCTTTAACTTTTTTCCTTTCAATTTAGTTATCAGATATGCAAATGCATACAAGTAGGTCATACTTAGGTACTGCACATAATCAAACTATCCAGCATCTTTGCTTTGTTGTGTTATGTAAATAATAAAAATCATGTATAGAAGGAAATACTTTTTGTCATAGTTCATTAGTTTTAGTTATTGCTGTAACTTGAAAGTGGCCCTGCGGAGGTGTGCTAGGTTAAGCGCAGCCCAGGAGAGGGTGGGCTGAAAAAACCCAAAAAAATAGCCCTAGGTGGCCAAAGAAACCTGGCCTCCCAGGGGGAGGGGTCAAAATTTATTCCACTCCCACTTCCTGTTGTGGCCATTTGAGGCTGTGCCTTTAAGGAAGGGGCACACTGGCTAAATGTTTATAAAATATTTTGGTATTCTAAACGAATTTCATTGGTCAAGTTAAGGTGGGAGGCGAGGTTAGTCCCAGCGCGGCTGGAACTTTCTCTCAGTCTTCCTTTCTTCGCTGTCCCTTTCGGCTGGATCTGCTTCTGGGCTTCTTGCCAAGAGATAAGAATAGAATAGAATAGAATTAACCAGGTTGGAAGAGACCTTCGAGATCATCGTGTCCAACCTATCATCCGACACCACCCAATCAACTAAACCATACAACCAAGCATCCTGTCAAGCCTCGCCCTGAACACCCCCAGCGTTGGCGACCCCACCACCTCCTCAGGCAGCCCATTCCAATGGGCAATCACTCTCTCTGTGTAAAACTTCCTCCTAACCTCCAGCCTAAACCTCCCCTGATGCAGCCTGAGACTGTGTCCTCTTGTTCTGGTACTGGTTGCCTGGGAGAAGAGACCAACCTCGGCCTGTCTACAACCCCCCTTCAGGTAGTTGTAGAGAGCAATAAGGTCACCCCTGAGTCTCCTCTTCTCCAAACTAAGCAACCCCAGCTCCCTCAATCTCTCCTCATAGGGCTTGTGCTCCAAGCCCCTCACCAACCTTGTTGCCCTTCTCTGGACACGCTCCAGCAAGTCAACATCCTTCCTAAACTGAGGGGCCCAGAACTGGACACAGTACTCAAGGTGCGGCCTAACCAGTGCAGTGTACAGGGTCAGAATGACCTCCCTGCTCCTGCTGGCCACACTGTTCCTGATGCAGGCCAGGATGCCACTGGCCCTCCTGGCTGCCTGGGCGCACTGCAGGCTCAAGTTCAGTCTACCATCAACCAGTACCCCCAGGTCTCTCTCAGCCTGACTGCTCTCCAGCCACTCTGACCCCAGCTTGTAACTCTGCATGGGGTTGCTGCGGCCAATGTGCAGAACCCGGCACTTGGATGTGTTAAATCTCATGCCGTTGGACTCTGCCCATCTGTCCAGCCTGTCGAGGTCCCTCTGCAGAGCCTCTCTACCCTCCAGCAGATCAACTCCTGCCCCCAGCTTGGTGTCATCAGCAAATTTACTGATGATGGACTCGATGCCCTCATTCAGATCATCAATAAAGATGTTAAAGAGCATGGGGCCCAGCACTGATCCTTGAGGCACACCACTGGTGACTGGCTGCCAGCTGGATGTGGCACCATTCACCACCACTCTCTGGGCTCGGCCCTCCAGCCAGTTCCTAACCCATCGCAGTGTGCTCCCATCCAAGCCATGGGCTGACAGCTTGGCCAGGAGTTTGCTGTGGGGGACGGTGTCAAAGGCCTTGCTGAGGTCCAGGTAGACTACATCCACAGCCTGCCCTGCATCCACCAGGCGGGTCACCTGATCATAGAAGGAGATCAGGTTGGTCAGGCAGGACCTGCCCTTCCTAAACCCATGCTGGCTGGGCCAGATCCCTTGGCCATCCTCCAAGTTCTGTGCGACTGCACTCAAGATGACCTGTTCCATAATCTTGCCTGGCACTGAGGTCAGGCTGACAGGTCTATAATTACCTGGCTCATCCAACCGGCCCTTCTTGTGGATGGGCACCACGTTGGCCAACTTCCAGTCATCTGGGATGTCTCCAGTGAGCCAGGACTGCTGAAAAATGATGGTGAGCGGCTTGGCCAGCACATCTGCCAGCTCTCTCAGCACCCTGGGATGGATCCCATCTGGTCCCATGGACTTGTGGGGATCCAAATGGCTAAGCAGATCACCAACTACCCCATTCTGGAACAGAGGAAGACTATGCTGCTCCCTAACTCCTTCTGCCAGCTCTGCAGGCCAGCTGTCTGGAAGACATTCTGTCCTGCTAGAAAAAATTGAGGCAAAGAAGTTAATAAGTAACTCTGCCTTCTCCTCATCCTTTGTTACAACATTCCCCTCCGTGTCCACCAAGGAGTGGAGGTTGTCCCTGCCCTTCTTCTTGCTATTAATGTATTTATAGAAGGACTTTTTGTTGTCCTTCACAGCAGAGGCCAGTCTAAGCTCCAAATGTGCTTTTGCCTCCCTACAAGACCTAGCAACATCCTTAAACTTTTCATGGGTTGCCTCACCTTTCTTCCAAAGATGATACACCCTCTTTTTTTCCCTTAGTTCTTTTAGAAGCTCATCACCCATCCAGGCTGGCCATCTGCCCCGGCAGCTCCTCTTCCGGCACATTGGCACAGCCTGATCCTGTGCCTTCAAGAGTTCCTCCTTGAAGTAGTCCCAACTCTCCTGGATCCCTTTGTTTCTAAGGGCTGTCTCCCAAGGAACCTTCTGAGTTAGTTTCTTGAGCAACCTGAAGTCCGCCCTCCGGAAGTCCAGAGTGGAGGTCTTCTTGCTGCCCCTTTTAACTTGACCAAATACTGAAAATTCAATTATCTCGTGGTCGCTGGCCCCTAAACAGCCTCCGACCACCACATCACCCACCAGCCCTTCCCTGCTGGTGAAGAGGAGGTCTAGCATAGCCTTACCCCTGGTAGGCTCACTCAGCACCTGTAATGGGTTGGGGCAGATCTCCTCCCCACCACAGGCAGAAATAACGACTCAGACAAACGGATTGCAAAAGTGATGAAAGTTTAAATAGAAAGCAGTGAATGTTACAGAAAACCCAAAGCGCAGTGACAAAGAAAGATCCCATTCCCACCTGAGGGTACACCCGAGACCCTCAGGGCTCCTTCTTCCCCCTCCCTCTGCTGGGCTAGTCTCAGCTGGCCAGGCCTGAGACTGCCCATCCCCCTGTGGCCTTGGGCCCAATCAGGCCCATGGCCAGGAGATCTCTCCCCCAGTTACCAAGTCTCGGAGAGGGAAGGAAAGAGGAAGTGCCAGACCCCGCACTGGATCTTATAGTGGTGCAAAGAATTATGGTAGGAAATACACAATTTCCTGTGTCCATCCCTCTGGGCTGGACTTCTGGACACAGGAAGTGAACCCACCAGGGGGGCACCCAGCTCAAACTGCAACATGCCACCCCTGTATTTCATACCATAATCTTTGCACCTAAACACATCATCAAATCAGAAATCTCCTGATGACACGTCCGGCGAAGTCCATCTCTTCATCTGGGCGTCCACTCAAACAGTCTCTCATTCAGGCTCAAGCATCAGTCCATTCCAGTTGTTCTTCCTCATGTGATGGAACCTCCCAGCGACGCAGTCCTTCTCCTGCAGTGTGAATTCCTTGTGGACTCCTTGGGACATCCTGGTCACCTGGAAATACCTCACAACTTCTCAGCCAAGCCTTTACTCTCATATTCAGTGGCAAATTCTCCACCCCTGGGGCAGGCCAGTCGGAACAATCCGGCTCCACGACTGCCTTTTTCAATCCATCCAGGGTGCCGCAGCCAACCGCTTTCACGCGGACCAAAGCTACACGGATGCATGTCAGAGGCACTCCGCACCCCCCGGCTGGGCGCTCGCGTACCGAGGCAGGACAGCATCCGGCTGCACAACCTCCACCCCCGGAAGAGGGAGGAGCTGCGCCACAGCCCGCTGAAGAAGCAGGGAGGCGGAGCCAGGTGCTCGGCGCCATTTTCGGAACATGTCCGAAAACACCAGGGAAAGATTTACAGCTGCCGCCGCCGCCTGAACGCAGCCCGGCTCGGGCGGTGCCGCCGCCGCCGCTTGAACGCGGCCCGGCCCGGCCCCCGCCGTCTCTGTCGCCGCGATGCAGAGTCCGAGTCACCTCCAGCAGTCGCTTGCCCGCTCGCCGCGGGTGTCCGCCCCCCGCAGCGGCCGCGGGCCGACCACGCTTTGCTTGCCGCTGCCCCTCCTCCGCTCCCTGCCGCTCCGCAGGGAACGAGGAGAAGGCAGGTCTTGCCTTCTTAGGCTACTCGAGCATTCTTAAGCTACCCTGGGCAGAAAGTCACAGAAAGAACCACCCCTCGCTGTTCCCAAGCAACAGTAGGGACTTCCATGCCATCAGCCACGCACCAGGTATCCTTCTGCAGTCCACAGTTCACACAGTCGCCCCGGTAACACAAAACCTGAGCCCCAACTTTCCAAACCCAAACCGACGCCCAGAACTAAATTTAAACTCTCCATCTTTTGCAATCCGAGCTGCAGTTGGCCCCACATTGGGCGCTAAAATGTAATGGGTTGGGGCAGATCTCCTCCCCACCACAGGCAGAAATAACGACTCAGACAAACGGATTGCAAAAGTGATGAAAGTTTAAATAGAAAGCAGTGAATGTTACAGAAAACCCAAAGCGCAGTGACAAAGAAAGATCCCATCCCCACCTGAGGGTGCATCCAAAACCCCCAGGGCTCCTTCTTCCCCCTCCCTCTGCTGGGCTAGTCTCAGCTGGCCAGGCCTGAGACTGCCCATCCCCCTGTGGCCTTGGGCCCAATCAGGCCCATGGCCGGGAGATCTCTCCCCCAGTTACCAAGTCTCGGAGAGGGAAGGAAAGAGGAAGTGCCAGACCCCACACTGGATCTTATAGTGGTGCAAAGAATTATGGTAGGAAATACACAATTTCCTGTGTCCATCCCTCTGGGCTGGACTTCTGGACACAGGAAGTGAACCCACCAGGGGGGCACCCAGCTCAAACTGCAACAGCACCTGGGATAAGAAGCTGTCCTCCATGCATTCCAAGAACCTCCTAGACTGTCTCCTCTCTGCTGTGTTGAGTTCCCAGCAGATGTCAGGCAGGTTGATGTCGCCCATGAGAACAAGGTCAGGCGATCTTGAGACAGCCTTAAGTTGCCTAAAAAATGCTTCATCAACTTTTTCTTCCTGGTTGGGTGGTCTATAACAGACTCCAACCAGGATGTCAGCCCTATTAGCCTTCCCTCTAATTCTCACCCATAGGCACTCAACCTGATGATCCCTAATCTCCATCTCAATGGCATCTAGTGCCTCCCTGATATACAGGGCCACCCCTCCACCCCCACCCCTCCACCCCTTCTTCCCTGCCTGTCTTTTCTGAAAAGCCTGTAGCCATCAATTGCAGCACTCACTTCCTATAACAGGCCTCTCCGTTCCTTTCCCTGTCCTGCTAACCATCCTCGTCTCTTCTTCTACCTCTTTGGGGGAGAAGGGAGGTAGGGGGGTGAAGGGGGCACAGGGGGAAGCCCCCTCTGTGGGGGGTCTGGTTTCTGGTTGAGTTAATTTGCTGTATATTCCTGTATATATTGTAAAATACCTGTATTTGTTGTGTTACATCTAATCTGTTTCCTTGTAAAATATAATCTCATTTCTCCGACTGGGTTTAGCCGTGGTCTCTTTCTCAGTGGGGGAGGGAAAGCAGAGCCTTTCCTTTCAAACCACCACACCTGTCCACATCACTATTTAAGAGGTGGTGATTTCTTGTTTTGCTTGCTTTTCTACCCTTGGGTCTCTGATACTCTGCTTCAGTTAATCATGTGGTTGGGCCTGTTCAATGTGGTCCCAGACACCTAAGGGAACTGCATCCAAAGAGAAATACATCTTACATCCAGAGAATCCTTTGCCAACTGCACCTGGTTTTGTATATTTTTTTTTAATCCCTTTTCCTTATAACTTTGTAACCTTTTGTAGCAGTTCGGGCCAGGTGCCCCCTGCTGTGCCCACATGAGAAACACCTCCCGTGTCCCAAAAGGGTCCAGCCCAGTGGGTGTGCACAGGAAGCCAGGTAATTCATCCCATAACACCCTGCTCCCCTGTAAGACTTCAGCTGGGGGTCCTGCACTTCCTCTTTTCTTCCCTCGACGCCATCTGGTAATGGGGGGAGTTGTCTCGTGGAGGGAATACCATAAGGAACAGGTCAGCAGCTATAGTCAACAAGTGGCTTAGAGGCTGGTGCATTCAAAATAATTTTGGGTTTTTGGATCTTGAAAAACTTTCTGCTGCACCAGGTCAGCTGGCAACAGATGGAGTACATCTGTCCCAGAAGAGGGGAAAGGTCACAGTATATGAGAATGGCCTGTCCCCCAAAGGCAAAAAGATTCTGGGAAGGGAATTGGCAGGTCTCATAGAAAGGGCTTTAAACTAGATTCGAAGGGGGAAGGGGCTGAAACTAGTCCCCTCAGGCAGGAGTCTGGGGGTGATAAGCTAGAGCCAGAGGCGATACCAGCAGCCCAGCTGCAGTGCATGTAAACTAATGCACGAAGCATGGGCAACAAACAAGAGGAGCTGGAAGCCTTGTTGCAGCAGGAAAGTTATGATGTAGTTGCCATCACAGAGACATGGTGGGACGCCTCACATGACTGGAGCGCTGCAATTGACGGCTACAGGCTCTTCAGGAGAGACAGGCAAGGAAGAAGGGGTGGAGGGGTGGCCCTGTACATCAGGGAGGCACTAGATGCCATTGAGATGGAGATTAGGGACGATCGGGTTGAGTGCTTGTGGGTAAGAATTAGAGGGAAGACCGGCAGGGCAGACATCCTGGTTGGAGTCTGTTATAGACCACCCAACCAGGAGGAAGATGTTGATGAATCATTCTGTAGGCAGCTTAAGGCTGTCTCAAGATCACCTGACCTTGTTCTCATGGGCGACTTCAACCTGCCTGATATCTGCTGGGATATCAACACAGCAGAGAAGAGACAGTCTAGGAGGTTCTTAGAGTGCATGGAGGACAGCTTCTTATCCCAGGTGCTGAGTGAGCCTACCAGGGGTAAGGCTATGCTTGACCTCCTCTTCACCAATAGGGAAGGGCTGGTGGGTTATGTGGTGGTCGGAGGGTGTTTAGGGGCCAGCGACCACGAGATAATTGAATTTTCGGTATTCGGTCAAGCTAAGAGGGGCAGCAAGAAGACCTCCACTCTGGACTTCCGGAGGGCAGACTTCAGGTTACTCAAGGAACTAACTCAGAGGGTTCCTTGGGATAAATCCCTCAAATATAAAGGGGTCGCAGAGAGCTGGACCTGCTTCAAGGAAGAACTGTTGAAGGCGCAGGAACAGGCTGTGCCAATGTGCCGGAAGATGAGCCGCCGGGGCAGACGGCCATCCTGGATGGGTAATAAACTTTTAATAGAGCTATTGGAAAAAAAGAGGGTGTATCATCTTTAGAAGAAAGGTGAGGCAACCCCTGGAGTGTTTAAGGATGTTGCTAGATCATGTAGAAAAACAAATTAAGGAGGCAAAAGCATATTTGGAGCTTAGACTGACCTCTGCTGTGAAGGACAACAAAAAGTCCTTCTATAAATATATTAATAGCAAGAGGAAGGGCAAGGACAACCTCCACTGCTTGGTGGACACAGAGGGGAACGTAGTGACAAAGGATGAGGAGAAGGCAGAGGTACTTAACACCTTCTTTGCCTCAATTTTTTCTAGCAGGACAGAATGTCTTCCAGACAGCGGGCCTGCAGAGCTGGCAGAAGGAGACAGGGAACTGCATAGTGTCCCTCTGTTCCAGGAGGAGGGGATCTTTAGAGATCTGCTCAGCTGCTTGGATCCCCACAAATCCATGGGACCGGATGGGGTGCATCCTAGGGTACTGAGAGAGCTGGCAGATGAGCTGGCCAAGCCACTCTCCAACATTTTTCAACAGTCCTGGCTCACTGGAGACATTCCAGGGGACTGGAAGCTGGCTAACGTGGTGCCCATGCACAAGAAGGGCCATTTGGATGAGCCAGGGAATTATAGGCCTGTCAGCCTGACCTCAGTGCCAGGCAAGATTATGGAACAGGTCATCTTGAGTGCAATCACACAGCACTTACAGGATGGCCAAGGATCAGGGATAGCCATCATGGATTTAGGAAGGGCAGGTCCTGCCGGACCAACCTGATCACCTTCTATGATCAGGTGAACCGCCTGGTGGATGTGGGGAGGCCTGTGGATGTAGTCTACCTGGACTTCAGCAAGGCCTTTGACACTGTCCCCCACAGCAAACTCTTGGCCATGTGTGATCGTTTGAGGAAGGGGCACACTGGCTAAATGTTTATAAAATATTTTGGTATTCTAAACGAATTTCATTGGTGAATGGACGAAATGCAAGTTTAAGTTATCGGGCAGCTGGGACTTTCTCTCAGTTTCTCTTCCTTCGCTGTTCCTTTCGGCTGGACTGCTTCTGGGCTTCTGGCCAACTAAGAGATAAGAACTAACACTCTCCTGTACCAGGCCTCTGTTTTTTCCCTACCCTGCTAACCATCCTTGTCTCTTTTCTAGCACTCTGGGGGAGAAGGGAGGTAGGAGGGTGAAGGGGGCACAGGGGGAAGCCCCCTCTGTTGGGGGTCTGGTTTCTGGTTGAGTTCATTTGCTGTATATTCCTGTATAGAGTGTAAAATCCCTGTATTTGTGGTGTTACATGTAATCTGCTTCCTATACATGCTTGTAAATACATAGTCGGCTTTTTCTAACAACTGAGTTAGCTGTGATTTCCTTCTCAGTCGGGGAGGGAGAGCGGAGCCTTTCCTTTCAACACACCACATTCCTTTTTTGGTGCCCGTTGCTTCTCTGCCTTGATGTCCTGATGAATCGTGAGCCCACCGAGCTAAGAATATCTCACCTTGGTGTTTCCAGTCGAGATCAAGATCAGAGTCCTTGTCTATTTGAGAAACTCTTGCATCTAAATCTGCCTGATGGTTGTGCTGCTGTTCCTCAGTAGCTTTGCTCTTAGGAATGTGAGCATCAATATCTCTCACTTTCACTGGAATTCTCTCGATTCGATCAGCAATGTCTTGCTGTGGCCGTTTGACGCTGTGCCTTTAAGGAAGGGGCACACTGGCTAAATGTTTATAAAATATTTTGGTATTCTAAACGAATTTCATTGGTGGGATTGTGGGAGGAGAGTTTGGACCCAGGGGAGTTGGGAACTTTCTCTCAGTCTTCCTTCCTTCGCTGTCCCTCTCAGCTGGATCTGCTTCTGGGATTCTGGCCAACTAAGATAAGAACTAACTCCCTGTGCAAGGCCTTTCTTCCTTTCCTGCCCTGTTAACCGTCCACATCTCTTTTCTACCTCTTTTGGGGGAGAAGGGAGGTCGGGGGGTGAAGGGGGCACAGGGGGAAGCCCCCTCTGTGGGGGGTCTGGTTTCTGGTTGAGTTAATTTGCTGTATATTCCTGTATATATTGTAAAATACCTGTATTTGTTGTGTTACATCTAATCTGTTTCCTTGTAAAATATAATCTCATTTCTCCGACTGGGTTTAGCCGTGGTCTCTTTCTCAGTGGGGGAGGGAAAGCAGAGCCTTTCCTTTCAAACCACCACACTTGCCATAGGTCGGCTGCCTAGATGGGTTTTCCTTTTCTCTGCCAGCCATTCTTTTTCCAGTTCTTTAGCCAACCCCATAGAGCATTGGCTACCATCCATGAGTCAGTGTAGAGATAAAGCTTTTTAGCAAGACCAGCTGCCACAGGAATATCGTCAGGATTCAGAGTATCATGGTCACCATAGAGTATCTCTCTAATGGCAAACTCTCTCAGACGCTTAATTCCCTCATCTATGGTAGTCCAGGGCTTAGGATTCCATGGAAGATCATCTCGGGAAGGGAATCTTGGCTAGATGTCTATCTATTCCATTATCCTTTGAGAGAGTTCCTGTGTCAACCAAGGCCCTGTACTTCCGAAAGTGTGAAGTGCCAGGCCACAGTGACAGACCATGGCTTGGACGAGAGCACTCTGAGATGGGTTAGGAATTGGCTGGAGGGCTGAGCCCAGAGAGTGGTGGTGAATGGTGCCACATCCAGCTGGCAGCCAGTCACTAGTGGTGTGCCATAGGGATCAGTGCTGGGCCCTGTGCTCTTTAACATCTTTATTGATGATCTGGATGAGGGGATTGAGTCAGTCATCAGCAAATTTTCAGAGGACACCAAGCTGGGAGCAGATGTTGGTCAGTTAGAGGATAGAAGGACTCTGCAGAGGGACCTCAACAGGCTGGACAGATGGGCAGAGTCCAACGGCATGAGATTTAACACATCCAAGTGCCGGGTTCTGCACATTGGCCACAACAACCCCATGCAGAGATACAGGCTGGGGTCAGAGTGGCTGGAGAGCAGCCAGGCAGAGAGGGACCTGGGGGTAGTGGTCGATGGTAGGCTGAACATGAGCCTACAGTGTGCCCAGGCAGCCAAGAGGGCCAATGGCATCTTGGCCTGCATCAGGAACAGTGTGGCCAGCAGGAGCAGGGAAGTCATTCTGCCCCTGTACACTGCACTGGTTAGGCCACACTTCGAGTACTGTGTCCAGTTCTGGGCCCCAAGTTTAGGAAGGATGTTGACTTGCTGTAACTAGTCCAGAGAAGGGCAAAAAAGTTGGTGAGGGTTTTGGAACAGAAGCCCTATAAGGAGAGGTTGAGGGAACTGGGGTTGCTTAGCCTGGAGAAGAGGAGACTCAGGGGTGACCTTATTGCTCTCTACAACTACCTGAAGGGAGGTTGTAGACAGGTGGATGTTGGTCTCTTCTCCCAGGCAGCCAGTACCAGAACAAGAGGACACAGTCTCAAGCTGCACCCAGAGGAGGTTTTGGCTGGATGTCAGGAAGAAGTTCTATACAGAGAGAGTGATTGCCCATTGGAATGGGCTGCCCGGGGAGGTGGTCACCATCATTGGAGGTGTTCAGGAGGAGACTTGATGGGGTGCTTGGTGCCCTGGGTTAGTTGTTTCGGTGGGTTGGATTGGTTGATGGGTTGGACGAGATGATCTTAGAATACATAGCATCGTGTGGTAGGTTGAGAGAGGGCTTAGCTCTCCCTCCTCCACAGAGTAAGAAACCACAGCTAACGCAGTCGAAGAGCAAACGCTATACATTTACAAGCATACATGGAAAGCAGGTTATATATAACACAATATATTCAGGTATTTACAATATATACACAGAAATATACAGCAAAGAGAAATAACACAACAAAAATCCCTCCCCGAGGGAGGGATCCCCTCCTTGGAACCCCCTCTCTCCCCCCCCTACCTCCCGTTTTCCCCAAAAAGGGGTTAGAGAGAGAGAAAGGCAAGTTACTTAGGAAAAGAGTTGTTAGTAAGCTTCAAAAGCCCATGCAGGATTAGTTTTTGCTTATCTGAAGGCCAACTCCAGCAGTTCGCAGAGAAGCAGGCAGGGAGAACAGGCTGAAAACCACGCTCCCCCAACTCCCCAAACCGAACTGAGGGAAAAAAATAAATTCCAACTGCTCCACAATCTAAAGTTTCTTGTCTATCCACCAATGAAATTCATTTAGAATATCAGAATGTTTTGGTTCTAGTACCGAAAACATTTTGCCAGTGTGTTTCAGCACTGCTTGTCCTTAAAGGCACAGTGTCAAACCAGGTTGGAAGAGACCTTCAAGATCATCACGTCCAACCCATCAACCAATCCAACACCGCCCAAACAACTAACCCACGGCACCAAGCACCCCATCAAGTCTTCTCCTGAAAAGCTCCAATCATGGCGACTCCACCACCTCCCCAGGCAGCCCATTCCAATGGGCAATCACTCTTTCTGTATAGAACTTTTTCCTAACATCTAGCCTGAACCTCCCCTGGCACAGCCTGAGACTGTGTCCTCTTGTCCTGGTACTGGCCAGCTGGGAGAAGAGAGTAACATCCGCCTGTCTACAACCTCCCTTCAGGTAGTTGTAGAGAGTAATAAGGTCACCCCTGAGTCTCCTCCTCTCCAGGCTGAGCAACCCCAGCTCCCTCAGCCTCTCCTCGTAGGGCTTATGTTCCAAACCCCTCAACAACTTTGTTGCTGTTCTCTGGACTAGTTCCAGCAAGTCAACATCCTTCCTAAACTGAGGGGCCCAGAACTGGACACAGTACTCGAGGTGCGGCCTAACCAGTGCAGTGTACAGGGGCAGAATGACTTCCCTGCTCCTGCTGGCCACACTGTTCCTGATGCAGGCCAGGATGCCATTGGCCCTCCTGGCTGCCTGGGCACACTGCAGGCTCATGTTCAGCCAACCGTCGACCAGCACCCCCAGGTCCCTCTCTGCCTGGCTGTTCTCCAGCCACTCTGACCCCAGCCTGTAGCTCTGCATGGGGTTGTTGTGGCCAATGTGCAGAACCCGGCACTTGGATGTGCTAAATCTCATGCCGTTGGATTCTGCCCATCTGTCCAGCTTGTCGAGGTTCCTCTGCAGAGCCTCTCTCTACTCTCCAGCAGATCAACTCCTGCCCCCAGCTTGGTGTTGTCAGCAAATTTACTGATGATGGAGGACTCAATGTCCTCGTCCAGATCATCAATAAAGATGTTAAAGAGCATGGGGCCCAGTACTGATCCCTGGGGCACACCACTAGTGACTGGCTGCCAGCTGGATGTGGCACCATTCACCACCACTCTCTGGGCTCGGCCCTCCAGCCAGTTCCTAACCCATCGCAGTGTGCTCCCATCCAAGCCATGGGCTGACACCTTGGCCAGGAGTTTGCTATGGGGAACGGTGTCAAAGGCCTTGCTGAGGTCCAGGTAGACTACATCCACAGGCCTGCCCACATCCACCAGGCGGGTCACCTGATCATAGAAGGAGATCAGGTTGGTCAGGCAGGACCTGCCCTTCCTAAATCCATGCTGGCTGGGCCTGATCCCTTGGCCATTCTCTAAGTGCTGTGTGATTGCACTCAGGATGACCTGTTCCATAGTCTTTCCTGGCACTGAGGTCAGGCTGACAGGCCTGTAATTCCCTGGCTCATCCAACCGGCCCTTCTTGTGCATGGGTACCACGTTGGCCAGCTTCCAGTCATCTGGGATGTCTCCAGTGAGCCAGGACTGCTGAAAAATCATGGAGAGTGGCTTGGTCAGCTCATTTGCCAGCTCTCTCAGCACCCTAGGATGGATCCCATCTGGTCCCATGGACTTGTGGGGGTCCAAGCTGCTGAGGAGAGCTCCGATCACTTGCTCATGGAACACAGGGAAACTATGCAGCTCCCTGGCTCCTTCTGCCAGCTCTGCAGGCCAGCTGTCTGGTAGACATTCTTTCCCGCTAGTAAAAATTGAGGTAAAGAAGGTGTTAAGTACCTCTGCCTTTTCCTCATCCTGTGATACAACATTTCCCTCCATGTCAACCAAGGAGTGGAGGTTGTCCCTGCCCTTCCTCTTACTATTAATATATTTATAGAAGGACTTTTTGTTGTCCTTCACAGCAGAGGCCAGTTTAAGTTCCAAAAGTGCTTTTGCCTCCCTAATTTTCCTCCTACATGCCATAGCAACCTCTTTAAACATTCCATGGGTTGCCTCACCTTTCTTCCAAAGGTGATACATCCTCTTTTTTTCCCTTAGTTCTTGAAGGTCTCTTCCAACCTGGTCTATTCTATTCTATTCTATTCTATTCTATTCTATTCTATTTGGGCCTGGTCAGGCCCAAGGCCAGGGCAAAGGGCAATCTCAGATCTG
Source organism: Dryobates pubescens (assembly GCF_014839835.1). Classification (NCBI taxonomy): domain Eukaryota; kingdom Metazoa; phylum Chordata; class Aves; order Piciformes; family Picidae; genus Dryobates; species Dryobates pubescens. Next base: position 43,390 of record NC_071656.1, on the reverse strand, counting down.
GCCAGCTGAGATTAGCCTAACGGGGGGGGAGGGGGGGAGAAAGAGCCCTGGGGGTTTTGGGTGTACCCTCAGGTGGGGATGAGATGTTTCTAGGTATACTTTGGGATCTCTTTTGTCACTGTGCTTGTGGTTCTCTGTAAAACATTCACTGCTTTCGATTTAAACTTTCCACCACTTTTTTTTCAATCCGTTTGTCTGAGTTTCATTTTGCCCAAGGTGGGGAGGGGTTTGGCCTTAACCTATCACACCTTCCTTTTAATTAAATGCTTTTTATTTTTTGTTAAACTTACCTATTTACTTACATGTTAATTTGAGACTATTCTTTCATTGTTTTACCTCTTTCTTTTCCTCCTGCCTAATTTTCTTTCCCTCCCAAGAAAATGGGAGAGGGGGGGCAACCTAAATGTGTTCCATTGGGCTTTTGGACTCCAGGGAAAGCTTAAACTGCAACAGGAGGCTGGGGTACAAAGCTAGTACTAGGTTTGTATAGATGTATTTTTGCTCAAACCTGTCTAATCTCTTTGTGGGAACGTAGAGTTGGCAGATAATGAATTGTAAACCAACCTTCAGATTTGTATGACAATTGAATGAGAGCAGAGATAGCAGAATGCTCTTGATTGCTGGAATGCATGAGAACACAGGTGTTGAAGACCACCTGTGAGAATGTATGATAAGTGTGATTGGTCCTGGATAATCTGGCAGGGGGGTTGGACTACATGATCTTTTGAGGTCCCTTCCAGCCCCTGAAATTCTGTGATTCTGAACATTAATTTTCACACACTGTTTTAGGAAATTAGTAGTGATGTCAATTTTTAAAATATACATACCTAAATGCAACTTTGAGATTTACCTAAAGTAATTTTTATCAATGTATTTTACATGTAAGAAATGGTCAGCAATATCTGTTGTCCAAATTTCATTTTTACAGTGTTCTATTACTTGCACCCAAAGTTAGCCAGTTTCCATAAAGAGTCCATAGGCAGCTTGATTATTATAAAAACTTATTTATCAAGTTTAAAAGTAAGATTCATGGTAACCTTACAATTACACACAAGACCTATGTGGCCGTTTGACGCTGTGCCTTTAAGAAAGGGGCACACTGGCTAAATGTTTGTAAAATATTTTGGTATTCTAAACGAATTTCATTGGCCAAGGATTGTGGGAGGTCAGATTGGACCTGGGGGAGCTGGGAACTTTCTCTCAGTCTTCCTTCCTTCGCTGTCCGTTTCGGCTGGATCTGCTTCTGGGATTCTGGCCAACTAAGATAAGATACTAACTCCTGTGCAAGGCCTTTCTTCCTTTCCTGCCCTGTTAACCGTCCTCGTCTCTTCTTCTACCTCTTTGGGGGAGAAGGGAGGTAGGGGGGTGAAGGGGGCACAGGGGGAAGCCCCCTCTGTGGGGGGTCTGGTTTCTGGTTGAGTTCATTGGCTGTATATTCCTGTATATACTGTAAAATACCTGTATTTGTTGTGTTACATATAATCTGTTTCCTTGTAAAATATAATCTCATTTTCTCCGACTGGGTTTAGCCGTGGTCTCTTTCTCAGTGGGGGAGGGAAAGCAGAGCCTTTCCTTTCAAACCACCACAACCTACTAATATGTATTTTATTAAGTGGTTTAATGGGTGCATGCACATCTGATACAGTGATAATAAATTTACTAAATGCTAATTATTCACTGTTGTAAACATTTTTTAAAAGCGTTGTGAATTTGCCTGGATGAATACACATTCCTTGATGAAGAATTATTTATAATGAAACACTGGCACATTAAAGATAAAAGCTGATGAGCCTTTTGGCATATTCTTTCAACACGATTACAAGAGAAACGGCATGGTGTAAAAAGTATATGGAAAGATTGTTCTTACCATAATCATCAAGTGTCTGAAACAAAGTCATAATAATTGTAACCAGTCAGAAATTACAGTAAAAATGTAATCCAGTTACATGTAACTGTCAAAACAATTCATTTCTTTCCTTTTCAGTTGATAATTATTTTCCAACATGACAGAAAAACTTTGGTAATTGAAGGCATTTAAAATAATCTTCAAAGTTCAAGACAGTCATGCCATTTTCTGTACACCAAGGCTCAGAGAATGTAAAAACTGGTTCCAAGTGGGAAAAGTGCAAATATCCTGCACAGATAGTTTAAAAAAGCTGCTGGTACAATCATTCACTAACAGAATTTTTGCTTTCTTTTTTTGCATAGTTCACACATCACTGGGAATGTGACAGGGTGTGCTATTTTTGGCAAGATCAAAAAAAGTGATACTTGTGTGAGTTGCCATGTTAGACATGCTGGATCCATGCCGAATTCAGGTACAGGACTGCTACCTGATGTTATTAGACAGTGAATACTGATTTTGCTTTTGTTGAAGGAGTTCTGTAATAGCCAACAGCTTCTTAAGAACATGCTGTAGGAAAAAAACCACAAAAATAAAACACAAAAACAACCCAGTACAACCCTACATTAGCAACTAGAAAAAGCCTAGCCCCCATCTTGCTTGAGAAGCATCTTCAAACATTAACCTACCTACCAGACTTAGGTAGTTTAAAATGTATTTAATCCTTCCCTCTCCACCCCTGCCCTGGCTCAAATTTCCTAGTCATTACTTCGAAAGGCAAGCATAAAACAGCAATATGAAATTTATCTGCACCCATGGAGATCCATTAAGTCTCGACAACTTAATCAGAAATTTTCAAAATCAGGGTTCTCCTATCTGTGAAAAATAATCTGTAAAACAAAAATTAGTCCAGCCATCATTTTTGCTTTGTCAAGACTAGTAGTAGATGTAAGTGAATTATGAACTTGAAACATGATTGATTTTTACCCTCATATGCCACTGAAGAGGTAAATAGTAGTTATTAAATTTGATCAGTTTTGAACTGCTATAATGAACCATTATCTCATTTTTAATTCCTTGAGCTTTCTTCTACAACTACCTGAAGGGGGCTTGTAGACAGGCAGAGGTTGGTCTCTTCTCCCAGGCAACCAGTACCAGAACAAGAGGGCACAGTCTCAGGCTGCATCAGGGGAGGTTTAGGCTGGAGGTTAGGAGGAAGTTTTACACAGAGAGAGTGATTGCCCACTGGAATGGGCTGCCTGAGGAGGTGGTAGGGTCGCTGTCGCTGGGGGTGTTCAGGGCGAGGCTTGACAGGATGCTTGGTTGCATGGTTTAGTTGATTGGGTAGTGTTGGATGATAGGTTGGACATGATGATCTCAAAGGTCTCTTCCAACCTGGTCTGGTCTATTCTATTCTATTCTATTCTATTCTATTCTATTCTATTCTATTCTATTCTATTCTGCCATAGATGATTAAATACAAATATAATTTCACCCTTTGCAAAATTGCAATAAGAGTTCCCAGTAATACTCTTATTTAAAAAACATTGCTACTGAACACTACATTGGGTAGGATCTGTTGCCACAAGAAAGAAATACAGATTTATCATATACCTGGGTTTAAATTAAGGCCTTCAAGGAATCAGGATATAGGAAACCCAGTCTTTAAACCATGAGAATAAGAAAAATGATTACAAGAAGCTATTTTGAAACAAATTAAAAAATATTTTTAAAACTACCTCTTCAAAATGAGTCATTAAATAACAGTCTAAGTTGAAACTGATTCAAGGAAGATAATCTCTAAACAGAAAAGCTTACTATAGTACAACTGCCCCTGTCCCTAAATCATTAGCACTAAAAAGGGAAGACTACTTAAATTATCTCCTGCACAGCACAGTATACTAGTCAAGTGTACCAAAACATATTACTGTGCAAGAAGTATAATTGCCAACATGGAGTTCATCATAATTAGTAGACCATAGGCAATTATATTACTTTTGTAGAATTTTTATACAATACATGAAGTTATGTGGATTTTTTACTCTTCAAAAATGCTTTCCATAAAAGCTGTATATAAGTTTAATAGTTGGAATAAAGCAGTCATTTATAGTGTTTGCTAGAGAAGTTTGCCATGTTTGTTTACAAATGTAGTAAATCAGGAAGCAGAAATTAAGTAGTGATAGAAAGCTAAGGAAAGTAAATTTAGTTATTTAGTTTTCAATTAGATTAGACTAGACTAGACTAAAATAGAATTAACCAGGTTGGAAAAGACCCTCGAGATCATCAAGTCCAACCTATCACCCAACACTATCTAATCAACTAAACCATGTCATGAGACAGTAATTTCTTGGGTTTAGTCTTCCTCTAGAAACTACTCAGTTTAGGAAGGATGTTGACTTGCTGGAATGAGTCCAGAGAAGGGCAACAAAGTTGGTGAGGGGTTTGGAACACAAGCCCTACGAGGAGAGGCTGAGGGAGCTGGGGCTGCTTAGCTTGGAGAAGAGGAGACTCAGGGGTGACCTTATTGCTCTCTACAACTACCTGAAGGGAGGTTGTAGACAGGTGGATGTTGGTCTCTTCTCCCAGGCAGCCAGTACCAGAACAAGAGGACACAGTCTCAGGCGGCACCAGGGGAGGTTTTGGCTGGATGTTCGGGAGAAATTCTACACAGAGAGAGTGATTGCCCATTGGAATGGGCTGCCTGGGGAGGTGGTGGAGTCACCATAATTGGAGGTGTTGCGACCGTTTGAGGCTGTGCCTTTAAGGAAGGGGTACACTGGCTAAATGTTTATAAAATATTTTGGTATTCTAAATTAATTTCATTGGCTAATTAAGGGGGGAGGTGATGGACCCAGGGGAGCTGGGACTTTCAGTCTTCCTTTATCCGCTCTCCCTTTCGGCTGGACTTCTTCTGGGCTTCTGGCCAACTAATAGATAAGAGATACTAACTCCTGTTCAAGGCCTCTCTTTTTTCTCCCTTGCTAACCACCCTTGTCTCTTCTTCTACCTCTTTGGGGGAGAAGGGAGGTAGGGGGGTGAAGGGGGCACAGGGGGAAGCCCCCTCTGTTGGGGGTCTGGTTTCTGGTTGAGTTCATTTGCTGTATATTCCTGTATATATTGTAAAATACCTGTATTTGTGGTGTTACATATAATCTGCTTCCTATACATGCTTGTAAATATATGTGTCTGCTTTTTCTCTGACTTTTAGCCATGGTTTCTTTCTTATTGGGGGAGGGAAAGCAGAGCCTTTCCTTTCAACCCACCACAGGTGTTCAGGAGGAGACTTGATGGGGTGCTTGGTGCCATGGTCTAGTTGTTTAGGTGGGTTGGATTGGTTGATAGGTTGGACGAGATGATCTTGAAGGTCTCTTCCAACCTGGTTTATTCTATTCTATTCTATACCAAAAAAAATCATCTGGAAACTAAATGAAACAAACAAAAAAGGCAAAAAGCCAAAAGCAAAAAACCAAAACCAAACCACCAAAACCCAACCAAAAGAACACAACACACTGCTTTAAAACATCTTTGTTTCAGTAGTATAATATATATACTTAGTTCATAGTTTTGAGCTTCTTTACAGGTAGCAACCTTCTGGTGAAATATGTATGTATTATCACTCATACTGCTGGATAGAAAAATTATAAAAGAATCATGATATTAAGCAATAAATGAAGACATGCTACCTGTACCTGTGATTTTGTTAATCATTGTAGTTTACCTGCATTGCACCTCGTTCATTACTGAGTGTCCGAAGTTCATCTGAATGTGCCACACACATCTCATGCAAGGCTGCCAGATAACGAGATAAGTCAGTTCTAGAGTGTTCTGTAGTGCCCGGAAGCTCAGGAACATTCTTTAACCAAAATTGTGAGAGCTGACTTAGAATGATGAGTAGCCAAGCATATAAGAAATTAAATTACAGTACCACAGATGTGCCAACAGCTGTTTTGATACTACAAGCAAGTACTGCAATGTTTTCCTTCACAATTAGGTCTTCTGTCCATGTTCTCTAATACAAATATTCTATTTTATGAAGACATTTTAATTATGGTTACATTTTTCATATGGAGATATTACTAAATATATAGCAATTCCTATTCCTACTAGGAGGGTTCTACTAGAAGGCTTGACATTGCTATGCTACTCTGAGATGGTCAGAAAGACACTGAGAAAAACAGAAGCATATTATATGCTCCCCTCAAATGAGGAGGATCCATCCATTAGGTGTTTAAAAACAAGTCAGAGAATAGCAGCAGCAAAAATTGAAACCAGCTCCCCCCCTCCCCCCCAAGCTATCAAGTCAGTAAACCCACTAATAAAACAATGTAATTAAAACAGTAGATGAATCAGTTATTTTAAAACCCATCAGTTTTCTGAGTCCTCATGCATAATATACTATTTAAAGACAAAACAGCATACCATAATATGCAGAAGTTGCTGTTTAACCAGAAAAAGGTGACTTATGGCAATCCACCTGAATGACACACTTCAAAACACTCATTCTTATAGATTGTCAAAATAGAGATGTCATCTAGGCAGTTTTTAATGGATTAGTTCAGGAAACTAGGTACATTTCTTTCATCTTCATTGTTAAACAAATTCTTGGTTTAAACATACACATATATACATGCATGAGATTCTAACCCATTTTATAGCTATCATACACAAAACAGTACGAGTCTCAAAGTGAACTGCAATTATTATTTTCTTTTAAACTGCAATACCTGGAATTCATTCAGTGATACATTTGGTAATGTATAACTAAAACTCAACATATTATTTTTTAAATCTTGAATTTTTTGAGTCTCGAGTCAGAATCATATGACAAATTATGCATAATAAGCTTTTGGTTTAAAATATGTTTTTAAAAGATTACTGGTTTTGGCCAAAATCCTTAATCCTTAGGGAGAAGCTCAAGCAGATCTCATATCTACAGCAGTACTAAATAAATCAAATCTTTCTAATAGGACATATGATTGGTTTTCATTCTGTGTAACAGGCCAGCAATCTGCAGTTCCTAAACATGCATAAGAAATTTTTTTCAGTAACAAGCATTCAAAATTGTGTGGAAGTCCATGCATTATTGAGCTTGTTAACAAGAAGTGTAAAGAATTTTAATTTACAATGTTGCTATAAAACTTCAAATGTTTCTTTTTTAAAACTACTTACCCCAAGTTCATCTAAGAACATGATCATGCGATGTTTGTTATTCTTGATGAATGGGTTTACCCCCTCCATATATGGCTCCTAGTAATTTTTAAAAGTATCTATTAGAGTAAATCCATATCAATTTAATAGTCATACCTGAAGTGAACACATTGTAATCAGAGACACTGAAAATCACAAATGTGTTCTCTGGAGTGATTTTATTTTTTCAAGTGAATTTATGACTGGTGTATAACTAGTCAAAAATTTACACTTTGTTTGTATTCCAGTTGGATTATGATTTTTTATATATATACATTGTGACATGACATTTTGCACTCTGAAATATTTGAGATGGACTTATTTTTTTCATTGAAGCTGTATAATGTAGAAAATACTTTCAGAGATAATAACATAAGGACATAAGTGCCCTCCTTGTTCTTCAGTTAATGCTTATATTCCAAGTTGTATCAGACAAATGGCTTTATAATAGCCACCTGATCTCGCTTTCCTTCATTATGCTTCCCATTTTGACATAATCAATGGAAATGCAAAAAGGTTCCCATCATCTGCTTAAGGCAGATGATACGTTCTTGAATGGATTCTTTCTAATCAGAGATTTCTACTCTAGCATTTCTCAGCTGTCCTTTCAATCTGGATATCCCTAAAGACTATTTACCATCACATAGATGTTTCCTTTGTTGAGGGATGGCTGTCTGCCTCTTCTCTCCCACTTTTCCAACTCCAATACCCATCTAGTTGACCAAGGGAAGCCAGTAGATGTGAGGTGTTTTTTTTTATCTTAGCAAAGCTTTTGATACTACCTCTCACAGCATCCTTCTGGACAAAATGCCCAGCACACAGCTAGACAAGTCTATATGTTGGGTAAGCAATTGGTTGAATGGGTTGGATTCAAAAGGTTATAGTAAATGGGGTTACATCAGGCTAGCAGCCAGTCACCAGTGGGGTTCCCTGGGGTTCAGTTTTAGGGACATGGCTCTTTAATGTTTTTATGTGTGAACTGGAAATGGGAATTGAATGTACATTAAGTAAGTTTGCCAACAATACTAAACTGTGTACCCATCAAGAGTAGAGAGGCCTTACAGAGAGATCTGGATAGACTAGAGAGTAGGGCAATCACTGACTGTACAAAATTTAACAAGAGGGAGTGCTGGATTCTGCACCTGGGACAGGGTAATCCTGGTTATACATATAAGTTGGGGATTGAGAGGCTGGAAAGCAGCCCTATTGAAAGAAATCTGGAGGGTTGGGTTGATGTGAATCTGAGTCAACAGTATTGTTTGGCAGCCAAAAGGGCCAATTGTGTCCTGGGGTGCATCAAGCACAGCATATCTATCTGGTTGAGAGAGGTGATTGTTCCAATCTACACTGCACTGATGTGGCACCACTTTGAGTACTGTGTACAATTTTGGGCATTTGAATATAAGGAGACCATCAAACTATTAGAATATGTCCAGAGGAGGGTGAACAAGGTGGTTAAAGGTCTCTAGGGCAAGACAGCTTGAGGTCACTTGGTTTGTTCAGCTTTAAGAAGAGAAGGCTGAGGTGTGACTTTATCACAGTCTATAACTTCCTCAAGGTGGGCAGCAGAGACAGAGGTGCTGATCTCTCTCTGGTGACCAGTGATAGGAAACAAGGAAATGGAATGAAGCTACACGAGGGGAAGTTCAGATTGGACATTAGGAAAAGGTTCTTGACTTCAGCAAGGTTTTGGATACTGTCTTCCATAACATCCTCGTGCATAAACTCAAGAAAAGTGGATTAGATGATTGAACTGTGAGGTGGATTAGTAACTGTCTCAACAACAGAGTTCAGAGAGTTGTGATCAGTGGCACAGAGTCCAGTTGGGAGCCTGTGGCCAGTGGTGTTCCCCAAGGATCAGTACTGGGTCCTGTTTGGTCCTGTTTTGTTCAATATCTACATCAGTGACCTGGATGGGGGGATTGAGTGTACCCTCAGCAAGTTCGCTGATGATATGAAAGGGGGGGGGGTGTGGGGTGGTGTCCTGACACACTGGAAGCCTGTGCTATCCAACAAGATCTGGACAGGCTGGAGAGATGGGTAAAGGTGAACCTCACAAGTATAGAGTCCTGCATCTGGGGAGGAATAACACCAGGCACCTGTACAGACTAGGGGTCATCCTGCTGGAAAGTAGCTTCATGGAGAAAGACCTTGGAGTCCTAGTGAACAGCAAGTTATCCACAGGACAGCAATGTGCCCTTGTGGCCAAGAGGGAAAATAGCATCCTGGGGTGCATCAAGAAAAGTGTGTGCAACAGGTCTAGGGAGGTTCTTCTCCCCTTCTGCTCTGCCCTGGTGAGACCACACCTGGAATACTGTGTCCAGTTTTGGGCTTCCCAATTCAAGAGACAGAGATCTGTTGGAGACAGTCCAATGGAGAGCTATGAGGATGATTGCAGGACTAGATTCTATGGTCCTTGTTGCAGTTTGAGCTGGGTGCCCCCCTGGTGTGTTCACTTCCTGTGTCCAGAAGTCCAGCCCAGAGGGATGGACACAGGAAATTGTGTATTTCCTACCATAATTCTTTGCACCACTATAAGATCCAGTGCGGAGTCTAGCACGTTCTCTTTTCTTCCTCCTCCGCCAGCCGGTAACTGGGGGAGATGTCTGCTGGCTTTGGGCCTGGCTAGGCCCAAGGCCACGGGGGGATGGGCAGTCTCAGGCCTGGCCAGCTGAGACTAGCCCAGCAGAGGGAGGGGGAAGAAGGAGCCCTGAGGGTCTCGGGTGTACCCTCAGGTGGGAATGGGATGCCTCTGGGTTTGCTTTGGGATCTTCCTTTGTCACTGCGCTTTGGGTTCTCTGTAACATTCACTGCTTTCCATTTAAACTTTCATCACTTTTGCAATCCATTTGTCTGAGTGTTTTATTCCTGCCCGTGGTGGGGAGAGAGGGGGCTGCCTCAACCCAGCACAGTCCTGCTCTGGCAGGGGGGTTGGACTCGATCTTTGAAGGTTCCTTCCAACCCCTAACATCCTGTGATCCTGTGACTTGAACATCTCTCCTATGAAGAAAGACTGGGAAAACTGGGGCTGTTTAGTCTTGAGAAGAGAAGGCTGAGATGGCATCTTATCCATGTCTATAAATATCTGAGGGGTGGGTATCGACGATGGTGATTGGAATCAATACAGCTGACCAATATGATCAAGTATTGTTCCTTTATTGTTCCAGTATTGCAGGCCTATGGTGCAGGCCTATGGTGAGAGTATAGCACAGTAAAGCATAGAAAGAGAAGGGACAGGAAAGGCAGAAGTACATAGCAAGGGAACTTCTACAACTTATATAAACTCGGAGTGCCTTGGACTCATTGGTTCCCTATGAGTGATCACACATCACACTATTATAGATTATTGGTCCAACTACTGATGACACGCGAGGTTTGTTGATGTAGGTGCATGTCCTGTTGTCCCAAGATAACTCTCTATGTTTATAGCTACCAGTGCCTTGTTTTAGTTACATGCTGCAGGCACAGCCTGTTTGGTACACTGCTAGCTGGCTCTGCACTTATGCTGAGCATGGCCTACCACCATGTCAGGCTCTAGGCCTGCACTGCCAGATTGCTCACACTGCTCGTTGCTGGCATTGCCACAGGTGGGTATCAAGATGAAGGTGATGGTCTCTTTTTGGTAGTGCCCAGTGATAGGACAAGGAACAATGGGTACAGGCTAGAACACAGGAGGTTCCACCTCAACACGAGGAGACACTTCTTTATGTTGAGGGTGATGGAGCACTGGAATAGGCTGCCCAATGATGTTGTGAAATCTCCTCCTCTGAAGACTTTCAAAACCCACCTGGATGCATTCCTGTGCAGCCTGCCCTAGGTGATCCTGCTTTGGCAGGGGGGGTTGACTCTATAATCTCTGGAAGTCCCTTCCAATCCCTAATATTCTGTGATTCTGTGATTCTTTACTGAGAGTGGTCAGTCACCAGGACAGACTCCCCTGGGAAGAAGTCACAGCCCCAAGGCTGTCAGAATACAATGAGCATCTGGACAATGCTTAGTTATAGGTAGTCTTACAAGGAGCAGGGAATTGGACTCAGTGATCATTACAGGTCTCTTCCAACTTGCGATATTCTGTGGATACTAGAATATGATTGCTACCCTTTTCATCATTGATAGAAAAAAAGTCCACATACTTCCACTGTTGACTTTGGAACAAATGTCTGAGTTTATCTGTTCTCATAGCATGAAAATATGGTTGCATCACTCTTTATAATAGCTACTGATATGGTCATTGGTTCATCAATTATTTTAACAGGTCACTGCTGTTCATACTACCAAATTAAAAATCCTCATGATATGGACCAAATCATTCATATAAGTTCCTAGATGACTCATTCTCAAATTATTGATTCCTCTTTCCAATTCAGTCAGACTTTATGTTAGTCCTCTAGTTTAAATCAATACCCTGTTGAACTCAAACTGAAGAGGATAGAAGAAACTGGAGGAGCAAGGCCTCCTTGGTGATAAGACATCCAGGTCACACTGGGATGTGCACAAGAAAATAGCAACAGATTTTTGCCTGAATTAAGCAGGAACAGTGAAATGTATTGGAAATACAGTTCTAGACTGTTTTGTGTAAAATTACATTCACCTTAGCTCCAAATTCAACCAGATTTGCTAAATTCTGCAAAGACTTGGCGACCAGTGTCAGCGTTCTTGCAGCAGTAGGGGAAGGAGAATCTGATAGGAATACAAAACAAAGAGTTACTAGCCATTTCATTTAAAACTTCCAGTGGGCAGATGAAAGTTAAGCTCTTCTACAATTTGTTATTTATCATGGAATCAAATACTTTGAATCCTGTAACTGAACAGTATGTGGAAAATCTCATGATCAAGTACATTTTTGTTGTACATTAATATGCATATCTGACTTTCTTTATAAGTTGCTTACAGAACAAAGTAAGCGAAATAAAGTGGTCCTTTGAAGCCTAAGGTTAACCAGAGTTTTATCAATTAAGAGAAAAGCCTATTCACAAAAATTGCACAACTCAGTTAAAGAGATTTCTTGTTAGAATTGAATTTAAATTATTGTTTACCCTTTTCCTTATTTGCATGTATCCATATAAGTAGGTCCTGCATTGTTATGCAAATGATACTTTAAATTAGAAGTACCAGGAAAATACACTAAATATTACATGCAATTGTGTCTTGTATTTCCATGAAGGTATACCTATATTTACTGCACAAAAATTGCTAGAAACTCCTGGTACGATCATTTGTTGGAAAAAGTTGTTTGAAGAGATCAGTGTACTGGATCTGGCAAGGATAGAGTTAATTTTCTTCATAGTAGCTCATATGGTGCTGTTTAAGATTTTTGACCAAAACAGTACTGATAACACACTAATGTTATAGCTTTTGCTGAATGGTGTTTATGCAGCAACAAGGCTACCTCTGTTTCTCACTCTGCCTCTCCAGTGAATAGGCTGGAGTGTGCACAGTAGGCTGGAAGGGGACACAACTGGGCAGATGACCCAAACTAATCAAAGAGCTATTCCATAACATCATGTTCAGGCATAAAAGGGAAAAGAGGAGGTTTTACATATGTTAGCCATCTTGTGCTCAGGAACTAGATGGGCATCAGTCTACCCATGGCAGGTGATGTGATTGTCTGATCATTTGGTTTTGTTTTGTTTCATTTGTCCTTGACTTATTAAACAATTATTTATTGTTTGTTTTATCTTGACCCTCAAGATTTATTTTCTTTATTCTTCCTTTCCTCTTCCCCCATTCCACTGAGGGTGAGAAGGGAAGTGAACAAGCTGTCTGGTGCTTTATCTGCCCATGAACGTTAACCCACAATTTTCTTTATGAAATTATTTTCTTTATGAAACACTTTTAACATTCACGCATTTTTATTTTTTTAAAACTTTATAACAAGACATTGAGAATAAATACTGTCTGACCATTGATGGTGAAAAACATATGCTGGCTGCCTTAGGGAGAAACAAATACATGACTTTAGACACAGTGTTCAAAAAACTTCATATTTTGTTTAATTAGGCACTAAAGTGAGTTCATGCCTATTATTACATAAAGTATGAATTCAGCCTGAAGCATAGTCACCTGAGATAATATTAAACGTCCTTGGGTTCAGGATAGCAGGACAAAGCAGTCGAAGAAAAACAAAGCCACTGAAATGGAAAAAAAATGTATTTTGTTCAATAATAAAGAATTAATATAAAATCATGCAGTCTTTAAGCATTCAAGTCAGTATGGAAATATTTGTGAGATAGATGACTATCACCCTGTGTTCCATGAATGTTTGTTAATTAAGAATGTCTTGTAATGATTTCAACAATGACAAAAAATGAAATAAAACCATATTGATTTCTGAATTAAAGTGAGCCTCTGAAACCATTTGGGAAAAGATTAACTGTAAGACCATACTGAAGCCTGTAGTCAAAGACCACATTGGCTTTAAAAAGGAAGAGCACTTTATCTGCCTCCTGAAAACGTTCCACTGGGTACTACAAGTAATTCATCCTTCATCCAGTCACTTTCAAAAGCCAACATAAAGAGAACAAAAGTGCACAGTCAGAATGGAACCTCTCTTGGCAGAAACATTGCTGTATGTGGTAGGTTGAGAGAGGGCCTAGCTCTCCCTCCTCCACAGAGTAAGAAACCACAGCTAACCCAGTCAGAGGAGCAAAGCTATATATTTACAAGCATATATGGAAAGCAGGTTATATATAACACAATATATACAGGTATTTACAATATATACACAGAAATATACAGCAAAGAGAAATAACACAACAAAAATCCCTCCTCGAGGAGGGATCCCCTCCCTATAACCCCCTCTCTCCCCCCCACCTCCCTTTTTCCCCAAAAAGGGGTTAGAGATAAAGAAAGGCAAGTTATTAAGGAAAAGAGTAGTTAGTAAGCTTCAAAAGCCCATGCAGGATTAGTGTTTGCTTATCTGAAGGCCAACTCCAGCTAGTTCGCAAAGAAGCAGGCAGGCAGAACAGGCTGAAACCCACACTCCCCAACTCCCAAAACAAACTGAACTGAGAAAAAAAAATTCCAACTGCTCTACAGTTTAAAGTTGCATTTTATCTATTCACCAATGAAATTCATTTAGAATATCAGAATGTTTTTGTTCTAGTACCAAAAACATTTAGCCAGAGTGTACCAGCACTGTTTGTTCTTAAAGGCACAGCCTCAAACGACCACAGTCCACCCCTTTCTAAACAATTTCATTGGCTGTTCATACTGTCCATCCAATCCACGACAATATTTACAGTTTGTAAGTAAAGTTCATAGTCCGTTCCGGCTATACTCAGATGTAGATGATTCAGAAGTCCAAGAAAATAAAAAATCAAGAAAATGGAAAGCAGTTTGTCTCTCCGCAGACAAAGTGAAGAAAAGGGAACAGGGAAACAGGGACTCTCAGTTGACACAGGGCTCTCAGGGTTCGCAGGGTTCATGCACCGTAGATTCCTCAGAGATTCCTCCTTTGGACGCGATGTAACTGTACAACAGTAAAAAATTAAACTCTTTCAGCTAAAGTTAAATCTCTTTGTGGAATACACTGAATTTCACCATTCTCTTGCATTACCCAATAAGTGTGACCCGGACCTTCAGCTGAAACCACTCCTCAGACAGGTTTAGCCTCTACTGAGGGCAAAAACACCCAAACAGTTTTACCTAACAGATTCTTTTCTCTAACAACAGGAACTCTATCACTTTCTACTCTCCATAGCAGATCTGAATGTGCCAGTCCAGCTCAGTTCACTGAACCTCTACTATTCACCAGCCAGGTTGCTTGTGCTAAATGTTTCTCCCAGATTTTCAAAGATCCACCTCCCATGGCTTTGAGAGTGGTCTTCAACAAACCGTTGTAGCGTTCAATCTTCCCTGTAGCTGGTGCATAGTAAGGAATATGGAAAATCCACTCAATACTGTGCTCTTTTGCCCAGCTCTTTACAAGGTTGTTCTTGAAGTGAGTTCCGTTGTCTGACTCAATCCTCTCTGGAGTTCCGTGTCTCCACATGATCTGTCTCTCCAGACCGAGAATGGTGTTGCATGCAGCTGCATGTGGAACTGCATAAGTTTCCAGCCATCCGGTGTTTGCCTCTACCATAGTAAGCACGTATTGCTTACCAGAACGAGAACGTGGTACAGTGATGTAGTCAATCTGCCAGGCTTCACCATACCTGTACTCGGACCATCTGTCACCATGCCACAAGGGCTTAATTCGCTTTGCCTGCTTAATAGCAGCACAAATGTCACAGTCATGGATGACTTGTGTGATAGCATCCATGGAAATGTCTATGGATCTGTCACGAGCCCACTGGTATGTTGCATCTCTGCCTTGATGTCCTGATGAATCGTGAGCCCACCGAGCTAAGAATATCTCGCTTTGGTGTTTCCAGTCGAGATCAAGATCAGAGTCCTTGTCTACTTGATAAACTCTTGCAGCTAAATCTGCCTGATGGTTGTGCTGCTGTTCCTCAGTAGCTTTGCTCTTAGGAATATGAGCATCAATGTGTCTCACCTTCAATGGAATTCTCTCGACTTGATCGGCAATGTCTTGCCACAGGTTAGCTGCCCAAATGGGTTTTCCTTTCCTCTGCCAACCATTCTTTTTACAGTTCTTTAGCCAACCCCATAGAGCATTGGCTACCATCCATGAGTCGGTGTAGAGATAAAGCTTTTGCCATCTCTCACGTTTGGCTACGTCGAGAGCGAGCTGGACAGCTTTTACCTCTGCGAACTGACTGGACTCTCCTTCTCCATCCTTCGCCTCCGCAACTCGGCGTGTTGGACTCCACACTGCAGACTTCCACCTTTGCTTGTTCCCGACGAGACGACAGGAACTGTCTGTGAACAAAGCATATTTCTTTTCATCATCAGAAAGGTCATTGTAAGGAGGAGCTTCCTCAGCACGAGTTACTCTCTCCTCTGGAGGTTTAGCACAGTTGGCATCTTCAGGCCAACTTGAAATCACCTCCACCAGACCAGGTCTTTCAAGATTTCCCATTCGAGCTCTCTGTGTTATCAGAGCCATCCACTTAGACCAGGTGGAATCTGTGGCATGATGTGGTGTGGAACCTTTGCCTTTGAACATCCAATTCAAAACTGGCAATCTGGGAGCTAAGAGTAGTTGTGATTCAGTTCCAATCACTTCAGAAGCTGCTTTTACTCCTTCATAGGCAGCTTAAATCTCTTTCTCTGTTGGAGTATAATTAGTCTCTGAACCTCTGTAACCTTGACTCCAGAAGCCAAGAGGTCCTCCACGCGTCTCACCTGGAGCTTTTTGCCACAAGCACCAGGTTGGACCATTGTCACCTGCAGCCGTTTACAAAATGTTCTTAATGTCTGGACCATCTCGGACAGGTCCCAAACCCACTGCTTGTACCACTTCTTGCTTTATCTGGTCAAAGGCTGCTTGCTGTTCAGGTCCCCAGTGGAAACTGTTCCTCTTTCGAGTCACATCATACAGAGGTTTCACAATCTGACTGCATCCAGGAATGTGTAGTCTCCAAAATCCCACTATTCCCAAGAAACGTAGAGTTTCTTGCTTGTTCATGGAATTGGCCATGGTAGAGACTCTATTTACCACATCCACTGGAATGTGTCGACATCCATCCTGCCACCGCACTCCCAGAAACTGGATCTCTGTGGTAGGTCCTTTCACCTTGTCTCTCTTGATAGCAAAACCTGCATTCAGAAGAATGTCAATGATTTTGTTACCTTTCTCGAAGGCTTCCTCAGCAGTTTTACCCCAGACGATGATATCATCTATGAACTGGATTTGTTCTGGAGCAGCACCTTCCTCCAGAGCATCATGGATTACTGCATGACAGATGCTGGGGCTGTGGATCCAGCCCATTGGCAATCTGTTGAAAGTGTACTGGATTCCTCTCCAGGTGAAAGCAAACGGAGGCCTGCATTCCTCTGCTATGGGAATAGAGAAGACTGCATTAGCAATGTCTATGGTAGCATACCATTTGGCCTCTTTGGATTCCAGCTCATATTGCAGTTCCATCATGTCTGGTACTGCTGCACTCATAGGCGGTGTTACTTCATTCAGGGCTCGGTAGTCCACTGTCAGACGCCAGTCTCCATTCTGCTTTTGCACAGGCCACACTGGACTGTTGAAAGGCAAATGAGTTTTACTGATGACTTTCTGACTCTCCAACTGACGAATCAGTTTCTGAATGGGCAACAGAGAGTCACGGTTGGTTCTGTATTGTCTGTGATGCACAGTCTGAGAAGCAACTGGTAATTTAATGTCCTGAATCTTGTGTTCCCCCCTGCACCCCCTTCTCTCCCCCTACCTCCCTTTTTTCCCAAAGAGGGTTAGAGAGAGGAAAAAGGCAGTTATAAGGAAGAAAAAGTTAGTAGGCCTCCAGGATTAGTGCTTATCTGCGGTCATTCTGGCTAGATGCCTAGAAGCAGGCAGGCTGGAGGGGAGAGCAAAGAGGAACATACACACTCTGAACAAGATTCTAACTGCACTAAAACTTAAAGCTGCATTCTACTAACCTACCAATGAAATTCGTTGAGAATATCAATATTTACAAAATATTCAGCCCGAGTGTCCCAGCACTATCCCTTTCTTAAAGGCACAGCCTCAAACAGTCACACAAGGTTACCCATTGATATCATTGGGTGGGGTCTCCCTTGTTAATTGATGGCCTAGTAAATGCAAACTTTTCATCCTCCTGATGTAAGTAAATTGTAAAGAAACAGTCCTTCAAGTCAATAATAATCAAGTCCCAATTTTGGGGGTTCATAGTAGGAGTTAGGAGGCCAGGTTGTAAGGCACCCATCTCCTCCATGATAGAGTTGATTGCTCTCAGATAATGTAATAAACGCCATTTGCCAACATACGTGTGTCAAAGGGGGTTAACAAGTGTGTTGAAAACAACTGATCGATTATAGCAGTTGTGTATCGTGACTTTAACCCATAGGTAGTTAGGGCTTGTCTAGCTTCTTTTAACATTTTCCAGTCCAGAGATTACCATATTCTTTGTTGACCTTCTAATACCACAGGTCTACCTGGACTTCAGCAAGGCCCTTGACACCGTCCCCCACAGTAAACTGCTGTCTAAGCTGTCAGCTCGTGGCTTGGACCGCAACACTCTGAGCTGGGTTAGGAACTGGCTGGAGGGCCGAGCCCAGAGAGTAGTGGTGAATGGTGCCACATCCAGCTGGCGGCCAGTCACAAGTGGCATCCCCTAGGGATCAATGCTGGGCCCCATCCTCTTTAATATCTTCATTGATGATATGGATGAGGGGACTGAGTCAGTCATCAGCAAATTTGCAGAGGACACCAAGCTGGGAGCAGATGTTAGAGGTCAGTTAGAGGATAGAAGGACTCTGCAGAGGGACCTCGACTGACTGGTCAGATGGGCGGAGTCCAACACAATGGCATTCAACAAGTCCAAGTGCTGGGTGCTGCACTTTGGCCACAGCAACCCCATGCAGAGCTACAGGCTGGGGTCAGAGTGGCTGGAGAGCTCCCAAACACAGAGGGACCTGGGGGTGCTGATTGACACCCGCCTAAACATGAGACAGCAGTGTGCCTAGGTGGCCAAGATGGCCAACGGCATCCTGGCCTGCATTAGGAATAGTGTGGCCAGCAGGAGCAGGGAAGTCATTGTGCCCCTGTACTCTGCATTGGTTAGGCCACACCTTGAGTACTGTGTCCAGTTCTGGACCCCTCAGTTTAAGAAGGACATTGAGACACTTGAACGTGTCCAGAGAAGGGCAACAAGGCTGGTGAGAGGCTGTGACTGTTTGAGGTTGTGCCATTAAGAAAGGGACAGTGCTGGGACACTCTGGCTGAATATTTTGTGAATATTGATATTCTAAATGAATTTCCTTGGTGGATTGGTGGAATGCAGCTTTAAGTTTTAGTGCAGTTAGAATCTTGTTCAGTGTGTGTTCCTCTTCGCTCTCCCTTTCCAGCCTGTCTATTTCTGGGCATCTAGCCAGAAGGACTGCGGATAAGATAAGCAATATTCCTGAATGTGCTTGAAGGCCTACTAACTTTTTTTCCTAATAACTGCCTTTTTCTCTCTCTAACCCTCTTTGGGGAAAAAAGGGAGGTAGGGGGAGAGAAGGGGGGACAGGGGGGAACCTCCCTCTGTCCAGAGGAGGGGGTCTTGTTCCTGTATCTTTCTTTGCTGTATATTTCTATATATATATTGTAAATACTGTATATATTGTATACATATCCTGCATATTTCCCATTGCTTGTAAATAGAGCATTTTCTTTGCTTTTCTGACTAAGTTAGCTGTGGGTTTTTTAATTCCTTCTTAGTGGGGGAGGGAAAGCCGGGCCTTCTCTCTCAACCCACCACAGAGCTACATTCTACCAATCAACCAATGAAATTCATTTAGAGTATCAATATTTACAAAAACATTCAGCCAGTGTCCCAGTTCTGTCCCTTTCTTAAAGGCACAGCCTCAAACGGTCACATGTGGCCAGCAGGAGCAGGGAGCAGGAGCAGGAGCAGGGAAGCCATAGTGCCCATGTACTCTGCATTGGTTAGGCCACACCTTGAGTACTGTGTCCAGTTCTGGGCCCCTCAGTTTAGGAAGGACATCGAGACACTTGAACGTGTCCAGAGAAGGGCAACAAGGCTGGTGAGAGGCCTTGAGCACAAGCCCTATGAGGAGAGGCTGAGAGAGCTGGGATTGTTTAGCCTGGAGAAGAGGAGGATCAGGGGTGACCTCATTGCTCTCTACAACTACCTGAAAGGTGGTTGTAGCCAGGAAGGGGTTGGTCTCTTCTCCCAGGCAACCAGCACCAGAACAAGGGTGTAATGGGTTGGGGCAGATCCCCTCCCCACCACAGGCAGAAATAACGACTCAGACAAACGGATTGCAAAAGTGATGAAAGTTTAAATAGAAAGCAGTGAATGTTGCAGAAAACCCAAAGCGCAGTGACAAAGAAAGATCCCATCCCCACCTGAGGGTGCATCCAAAACCCCCAGGGCTCCTTCTTCCCCCTCCCTCTGCTGGGCTAGTCTCAGCTGGCCAGGCCTGAGACTGCCCATCCCCCTGCGGCCTTGGGCCCAATCAGGCCCATGGCCGGGAGATCTCTCCCCCAGTTACCAAGTCTCGGAGAGGGAAGGAAAGAGGAAGTGCCAGACCCCACCGCAAAATTTATAGTGGTGCAAAGAATTATGGTAGAAATACCTAATTTCCTGAGTCCACCCACTGGGATGGACTTCTGGACACAGGAAACACCCCTGTAGCAGAGGGCACCCAGCCCAAACTACGACAAAGGGGACACAGACTCAAGCTGCACCAGGGGAAGTTTAGGCTCAAGGTGAGGAGAAAGTTCTTCACGGATAGACTCATTCATCATTGGAATGGGCTGCCCAGGGAGGTGGTGGAGTCACCATCCCTGGAGGTGTTCAAGAGGGGATTGGATGTGGCACTTGGTGCCATGGTCTAATGTCATCCTGGCCTGCATCAGGAACAGTGTGGCCAGCAGGAACAGGGAGGTCATTCTGCCCCTGTACACTGCACTGGCTAGGCCGCACCTCGAGTACTGTGTCCAGTTCTGGGCCCCTCAGTTTAGGAAGGATGCTGACTTGCTGGAATGAGTCCAGAGAAGGGCAACAAAGTTGGTGAGGGGTTTGGAACACAAGCCCTATGAGGAGAGGCTGAGGGAGCTGGGGTTGCTTAGCCTGGAGAAGAGGAGACTCAGGGGCGACCTTATTGCTCTCTACAACTACCTGAAGGGAGGTTGTAGAGAGGTGGATGTTGGTCTCTTCTCCCAGGCAGCCAGTACCAGAACAAGAGGACACAGTCTCAGGCTGTGCCAGGGGAGGTTCAGGTTGGATGTTAGGAAAAAGTTCTATACAGAGAGAGTGATTGCCCATTGGAATGGGCTGCCTGGGGAGGTGGTGGAATTGCCGTCATTGGAGGTTTTCAGGAGAAGACTTGATGGGGTGCTTGGTGCCATGGCTTAGTTGTTTAGGTGGTGTTGGATAGGTTGATGGGTTGGACATGATGATCTTGAAGGTCTCTTCCAACCTGGTTTATTCTATGTATTCTATGTATTCTGTTCTATGTGACAGGTTGATCTTTGAGGTCTCTTCCAACCTTGGTGATACTGTGATACTGTGACTTTGTCTTTCAGTCTTTCAACCTCACCTTGTAGCTGTGCTGCTCGGCTGAGTAGAAAATCCACCTGCTTGTAAGTGTGCACAACCCCCTGCTACCAAGGACAGACTGAGGTATTCCCTGCATCCTGCAACCTGCATCATTGCATCCTTCTGTGGAAGCTCTGTCTGGGTTCCCACCTCCATTTTGGCTGTCATCAGTATGAACTACTTCTTCTGGGTGGAGACCATTATACTTTGACTGAGATGGCAAAAAGTTTGTTTTGGTTTGGTTTGGTTTTTAGCCTGCCTGATGTCTATGGTTTATTCAGGTTACCGCTGAGTCTTCTGCACTCAGCCATCTGACCCAGCATGAGCTGCTTGCTTCATTCCAGTGAGAGAGCTATCTCTATCACTGAATTGCAGTCTTGCAGTTTTTCCTGTTTTGTCCACGTTTACATTTTCCGCAGTTCTTCCCAGTTCCGTCACCCTCCCAAGCAGGCACACGTGAGGATGACCCTGCTGGTCCTCCTGCCCTGGGAAGCCCCTTTCACCCAAAAGCAAAACCAAAATAAAGCACCACTCAGCCAGAGTCCATTGGAACCAGTCCCAGAGTCGCTCTCTTGCCTAATTGTGGTCTAGCACCAAATCTTTTCCAAATACTACTCTCAAACAATCTGTAACCATTCCTATTGTGAAGATCACTCCCAACCGATATACCAAACTTTTCATAACTTTGTATCATGTTACGAAGGAGATGGAGCGAAATTTATAAATAAATAAATATATTATTATAAATGTCTCATTTTATTCCCCCTTATTCATAACAAACTGATAGTGTTAAAGGGAGAACTATTTATTGATTTATGAATGTAGACTGGAGTTTTTATACCCCATACCAGAGAAGCCAGGTTCAGTAGCCTGAAACATTTTTACAGAAGCTCTGGAATGTTTCAATGTTGTTGTGCTGGAGCAGAAAAATTAAACAGAACTAGGACAACATAGAAGCACATATTTTCAGAAATGAAGACTGTGTATTGATTCTGAGTGATCCGCACAGTCTTCACGGATGCAGAGAACTCTATATTCCAACGTAGAAAATACCTCAGTGAAATATGACAGTCAAATCACCTTTCCTACAGATAGTTGGAGAGACTTTTTACAAAGACATACAGTGATAGGATGAGGAGTAATGGCTTCAAATTGGAAGAAGCTTTTTGCATCTGTCCCAGAGGAGGGGAAAGGTCACAGTATACGAGAATGGCCTGTCCCCCTGTTGCAGTTTGAGCTGGGTGCCCCCCTGGTGTGTTCACTTCCTGTGTCCAGAAGTCCAGCCCAGAGGGATGGACGCAGGAAATTGTGTGTATTTCCTACCATAATTCTTTGCACCACTATAAGATCCAGTGCGGGGTCTGGCACTTTCTCTTTTCTTCCTCCTCCGCCAGCCGGTAACTGGGGGAGATGTCTGCTGGCTTTGGGCCTGGCTAGGCCCAAGGCCACGGGGGGATGGGCAGTCTCAGGCCTGGCCAGCTGAGACTAGCCCAGCAGAGGGAGGGGGAAGAAGGAGCCCTGAGGGTCTCGGGTGTACCCTCAGGTGGGAATGGGATGCCTCTGGGTTTGCTTTGGGATCTTTTCTTTGTCACTGCGCTTTGGGTTTTCTGTAATATTCACTGCTTTCCATTTAAACTTTCATCACTTTTGCAATCCATTTGTCTGAGTGTTTTATTCCTGCCCGTGGTGGGGAGAGAGGGGGCTGCCTCAACCCAGCACACCCCCAAAGGCAAAAAGATTCTGGGAAGGGAATTGGCAGGTCTCATAGAAAGGGCTTTAAACTAGTTTCGAAGGGGGAAGGGGCTGAAACTAGTCCCCTCAGGCAAGAGTCTGGGGGCAATAAGCTAGAGTCAGAGGTGAAACCAGCAGCCCAGCTGCAGTGCATGTAAACTAATGCACAAAGCATGGGTAACAAACAAGAGGAGCTGGAAGCCTTGTTGCAGCAGGAAAGTTATGATGTAGTTGCCATCACAGAGACATGGTGGGACGCCTCACATGACTGGAGCACTGCAATTGACGGCTACAGGCTCTTCAGGAGAGACAGGCAAGGAAGAAGGGGTGGAGGGGTGGCCCTGTACATCAGGGAGGCGCTAGATGCCATTGAGATGGAGAATAGGGACGATCGGGTTGAGTGCTTCTGGGTAAGAATTAGAGGGAAGACCGGCAGGGCAGACATCCTGGTTGGAGTCTGTTATAGACCACCCAACCAGGAGGAAGATGTTGATGAAGCATTCTATAGGCAGCTTAAGGCAGTCTCCAGATCGCCTGATCTTGTTCTCATGGGCGACTTCAACCTGCCTGACATCTGCTGGGATATCAACACAGCAGAGAAGAGACAGTCTAGGAGGTTCTTAGAGTGCAAGGAGGACAGCTTCTTATCCCAGGTGCTGTGTGAGCCTACCAGGGGTAAGGCTATGCTTGACCTCCTCTTCACCAATAGGGAAGGGCTGGTGGGTGATGTGGTGGTCGGAGGGTGTTTAGGGGCCAGCGACCACGAGATAATTGAATTTTCGGTATTCAGTCAAGCTAAGAGGGGCAGCAAGAAGACCTCCACTCTGGACTTCCGGAGGGCAGACTTCAGGTTACTCAAGGAACTAACTCAGAGGGTTCCTTGGGATAAATCCCTCAAAAATAAAGGGGTCGCAGAGGGCTGGACCTGCTTCAAGGAAGAACTCTTGAAGGCACAGGAACAGGCTGTGCCAATGTGCCGGAAGATGAGGCGCCAGGGCAGACAGCCAGCCTGGATGGGTAATGAACTTTTAATAGAAGTAAGGGAAAAAAAGAGGGTGCACCATCACTGGAAGAAATGTGAGGTAGTTGGTGATCTGCTTAGCCACTTGGATCCCCACAAGTCCATGGGACCAGATGGGATCCATCCTAGGGTGCTGACAGAGCAGGCAGATGAGCTGGCCAAGCCACTCTCCATCATTTTTCAGCAGTCCTGGCTCACTGGAGACATCCCAGAAGACTGGAAGCTGGCCAACGTGGTGCCCATCCACAAGAAGGGCCGGTTGGATGAGCCAGGGAATTACAGGCCTGTCAGCCTGACCTCAGTGCCAGGCAAGATTATGGAACAGGTCATCTTGAGTGCAATCACAGAACACTTAGAGGATGGCCAAGGGATCAGGCCCAGCCAGCATGAATTTAGGAAGGGCAGGTCGTGCCTGACCAACCTGATCTCCTTCTATGATCAGGTGACCCGCCTGGTGGATGTGGGGAGGCCTGTGGATGTAGTCTACCTGGACCTCAGCAAGGCCTTTGACACCGTTCCCCATAGCAAACTCCTGGCCAAGGTGTCAGCCCATGGCTTGGATGGGAGCACACTGCATTGGGTTAAGAAGTGGCTGGAGGGCTGAGCCCAGAGAGTGGTGGTGAGTGGTGCCACATCCAGCTGGTGGCCAGTCACTAATGGTGTGTCCCAGGGATCAGTGCTGGGCCCCATGCTCTTTAACATCTTCATTGATGATCTGGATGAGGGCATCGAGTCCATCATCAGTAAATTTGCTGATCACACCAAGCTGGGGGCAGGAGTTGATCTGCTGGAGGGTAGAGAGGCTCTGCAGAGGGACCTCGACAGGCTGGACAGATGGGCAGAGTCCAATGGCAACCAATCCAACCCACCTAAACAACTAACCCATGGCACCAAGCACCCCATCAAGTCTCCTCCTGAAGACCTCCAATGATGGTGACTCCACCACCTCCACGGGCAGCCCATTCCAATGGGCAATCACTCTCTCTGTATAGAACTTCCTCCTAACATCCAACCTGAACCTCCCCTGGCACAGCCTGAGACTGTGCCCTCTTGTTCTGGTACTGGCTGCCTGGGAGAAGAGACCAACATCCACCTGTCTACAACTTCCCTTCAGGTATTGGTAGAGAGCAATAAGGTCACCCCTGAGTCTCCTCCTCTCCAGGCTAAGCAACCCCAGCTCCTTCAGTCTCTCCTCATAGGGCTTGTGTTCTAAACCCCTCACCAACTTTGTTGCCATTCTCTGGACTCGTTGCAGCAAGTCAACATCCTTCCTAAACTGAGGGGCCTAGAACTGGACACAGTACTTGAGGTGCGGCCTAGCCAGTGCAGTGTACAGGGGCAGAATGACCTCCCTGCTCCTGCTGGCCACACTGTTCTTGATGCAGGCCAGGATGCCATTGGCCCTCTTGTCTGCCTGGGCACACTGCAGGCTCATGTTCAGCCTAGTATCGACCAGTACCCCCCGGTCCCTCTCTACATGGCCACTCTCCAGCTACTCTGACTGCACTCAAGATGACCTGTTCCATAATCTTTCCTGGCACTGAGGTCAGGCTGACAGGCCTATAATTCCCTGGCTCATCCAACCAGCCCTTCTTGTGGATGGGCACCATGTTGGCCAGCTTCCACTCTTCTGGGACGTCTCCAGTGAGTATCAATTCTTAATTGGGATTATCATGCCCGTAATAATACATAATAATCTTTAATATTCTTGTAACCTATAAAGTACTATAAGGTTTTGGCACTAAAAAATAAAAGAAAAAAATAGTTAAGCACATTGATGTATGACAGTAAAAAGGCATTAAAAGATTATTTTCAGCATAAAGATAAAGGTAACTTACCTAACAACTCTTGTTCTCATTGTGGTATTAGCTGGCCACTTGTTTTGAACAGACTTCTGTAAGCATCCATAAATATACCTCAATGTCCTGTAAAAATAATAGGTAATTAATAATTTCCTTTAAAAACTTCACTGAATAAAGCAGCTGTAGAAAGTCCAATCTCCTGCTTAATGCAGAACTATTATCAACATTAGGTTTATAATTCAGACATAAGCTTAAAGTTAATTTAAAATCTTCTATTACAATCTATTTACAAATGGTGAAGAAAGTCCTTGACTAATTGTCGTAGTTTGGGCTGGGTGCCCTCTGCTACAGGGGTGTTTCCTGTGTCCAGAAGTCCATCCCAGTGGGTGGACACAGGAAATTAGGTATTTCTCCCATAATCCCTTGCACCACTATAAATTTTGCGGTGGGGTCTGGCCCTTCCTCTTTCCTTCCCTCTCCAAGACTTGGTAACTGGGGGAGAGATCTCCCGGCCATGGGCCTGATTGGGCCCAAGGCCACTGGGGGATGGGCAGGCTCAGGTCTGGCCAGCTGAGACCAGCCTAATAGCCGGGGGGGGGGGGGGGGGGGAAGGAGGAGCCCTGGGGGTTTTGGATGCACCCTCAGGTGGGGTTTGGGGTCTTTCTGGGTTTACTTTGGTTTCTTCCTTGTCACTATGTTTCCTTTTGTGCACACTCACTGTTCTCTATTTAAACTCTCCACTACTTTTGCAATCAGTTTGTCTGTCTCGTTATTTCTGCGCGTGGTGGGGAGGGGGTCTGCCCCAACCCATTACATTTTGGCACACCAACGTGGGGCTGGCTGTTGTGCCCACTCTGCAGATCGATTGCAAAAGACGGAGAGTTTAAATTTAGTTCTGGGCGTCGGTTTGGGTTTGGCAGTTGGGGGGCTCAAGTTTTGCTGCTGGGGCGATCGTGTGAGTTCTTGTGGATGGCGGGGGGACACCTGGTGCGCTCGGGGTATCGCTTGAGAACGCGTAACCTGCCCTTCCCCTACGGCGGGGAGCGAAGTGGGGGAGGGGCAGTGGCGAACAGATCAGAGTCAGGTCCGTTTTTGCTGCGGGGATAGAGCCAGCCGCTGCGAGCGGGCGAGCCAGCTCCCGAAATCCCAGGGGGCAGACGGGGACCCCAGCTGGAAGGCCGTTTTCAAGGGCTCTGAGAACGCGCTTATGGCTTCCACTGGGAGAGCCGTTTGAGTGTCCAAGGGGTGGAGGTTACTCTGATTCTGTGCCGCGGCGGTAGAGGTGGGCGGAGCCCTGCTGTGTGCCGAGTGGTGGCAGCGGCAGGCCCGGCCGTGCACTCGGAGGAGCGGCGGCGGTGGCCCCGGCCATGCACTCGGGCTGCAGTAGGTGCCGGCTCTGATTCTCTTTCCCCGATTTTCAGATAAGCTCCGAAAATGGCGCCGAGCACCTGGTTCCGCCTCCCTTCTTCTTCAGTGGGCTGTGGCGCAGCTCCTCCCTCTGCCGGGGGGGGGGTGGGTTGTGCAACGGGATGCTGTCCTGCCTCGGTACGCG
This sequence comes from Dryobates pubescens, assembly GCF_014839835.1. Taxonomy (NCBI): domain Eukaryota; kingdom Metazoa; phylum Chordata; class Aves; order Piciformes; family Picidae; genus Dryobates; species Dryobates pubescens. The sequence goes on along the minus strand of NC_071656.1, from coordinate 16,134 downwards.
AGCGCCCAGTGGGGGGGTGGAGTGCCTCTGACAGGCATCCATGTAGGTTTGGTCTGCGTGAAAGCGGTTGGTTGCGGCACCCTGGATGGATTGAAAAAGGCAGTCGTGGAGCCAGATTGTTCCGACTGGCCTGCCCCAGGGGTGGAGAATTTGCCGCTGAATATGAGAATAGAGGCTCGGCTGAGAAGTTGTGAGGCTTTTCCAGGTGACCAGAATGTCCAATGGATCCATGAAGAGCTTGCACCGCAGAAGAGTGAACTCTGCATCGCCGGAGGTTCCATTAGATGAGAGGGGAAGGACTGGAATGGACTGACACTTGAGCCTGAATGAGAGACTGTTTGAGTGGATGCCCAGATAAGATGTGGACTTCGCTGGACATGTCATCAGAAGATTTCTGATTTGATGATGTGTTTAGGTGCAAAGATTATGGTATGAAATAAGGGGTGGCATGTTGCAGTTTGAGCTGGGTGCCCCCTGATGTATTCACTTCCTGTGTCCAGAAGTCCAGCCCAGAGGGATGGACACAGGAAAGTGTGTGTATTTCCTACCATAATTCTTTGCACCACTATAAGATCCAGTGCGGAGTCTAGCACTTTCTCTTTTCCTCCTCCTCTGTCAGCCGGTAACTGGGGGAGATGTCTGCTGGCTTTGGGCCTGGCTAGGCCCAAGGCCACGGGGGATGGGCAGTCTCAGGCCTGGCCAGCTGAGACTAGCCCAGCAGAGGGAGGGGGAAGAAGGAGCCCTGGGGGTCTCGGGTGTACCCTCAGGTGGGAATGGGATGCCTCTGGGTTTGTTTTGGGATTTCTTTGTCACTGTGCCTTGCTTTGGGTTTTCTGTAACATTCACTGCTTTCCATTTAAACTTTCATCACTTTTGCAATCCGTTTGTCTGAGTGTTTTATTCCTGCCCGTGGTGGGGGTAGGGGGCTGCCTCAACCCAGCACGCTAATACACTATTCTATTTGTGCAGGTAAAATTAAATGTTCTATAATACTTGTTTTCCAATTTCTTAGGTAGTGTTTCCTTTTAAAAACTGGGGGGGAAAAGAAAAGATGGTTTGGTGGCTTTTCTTGGGTATTTTTCAATTTTTAACTGAATGAATAACAATTTATGTATTCATAAATATGCTAGGTGTTTAAAAGTAGTTAAGCAATAGTCCTCTCCTACCAAAAAATGACAAGCACTCTGGCGTATTTCAGAAAATATTAAGAGATGCACCATATACTCAAAAGAATGAAGCTTTTAATGCTAAACTTGCCATCACTGACACAAAAGAAACTTCTGTGCTATTCTGCCATTTTGCAGTGCATTGATCCTGGCCAGCAGCTAAGCCTCCACCCAGTCATTTGCTCACTTCCCCTCAGCAGGTTAGGGGAGAGAATCAGAAGGGCAAAAGCAAGATAAACTCATGGTCCAACCTAAAGACAGTTTAATAGGTGCCGGGTTCTGCACATTGGCCACAGCAACCCCATGCAGAGCTACAAGCTGGGGTCAGAGTGGCTGGAGAGCAGTCAGGCTGAGAGGGACCTGGGGGTGCTGGTCGACGGTAGACTGAACATGAGCCTGCAGTGTGCCCAGGCAGCTAAGAGGGCCAATGGCATCCTGGCCTGCATCAGGAACAGTGTGGCCAGCAGGAGCAGGGAGGTCATTCTGCCCCTGTACACTGCACTGGTTAGGCCGCACCTCGAGTACTGTGTCCAGTTCTGGGCCCCTCAGTTTAGGAAGGATGTTGACTTGCTGGAACGAGTCCAGAGAAGAGCAACAAAGTTGGTGAGGGGTTTGGAACATAAGCCCTACGAGGAGAGGCTGAGGGAGCTGGGGTTGCTTAGCCTGGAGAAGAGGAGACTCAGGGGTGACCTTATTACTCTCTACAACTACCTGAAGGGAGGTTGTGGACAGATGGATGTTGGTCTCTTCTTCCAGGCAAGCAGTACCAGAACAAGAGGACACAGTCTCAGGCTGCGCCAGGGGAGGTTCAGGCTGGATGTTAGAAAAAAGTTCTATACAGAAAGAGTGATTGCCCATTGGAATGGGCTGCCTGGGGAGGTGGTGGAGTCGCCATCACTGGAGGTTTTTAGGAGGAGACTTGATGGGGTGCTTAGTGCCGTGGGTTAGTTGTTTGGGTGGTGTTGGATTGGTTGATGGGTTGGACGCGATGATCTTGAAGGTCTCTTCCAACCTGGTTTATTCTATGTATTCTATGTAATAGGTAAAGAAAAAGCTGCATGTACAAGCAAAACAAAACAAGTAATTCATTCACTACTTCCCATCAGCAGGCAGGTGTTCAGCCATCTCGAGGAAAGCAGGGCTCTATCTATCGTAATGGTTACTTGGGATGACAAATACCATAACTCCAAACGTCTCCCCTTCATCCTTCTTTTCCCACTACTTTATTGCTCAGTGTGATATCATATGGTATAGAATATCTCTTTGGTCAGTTAGGGTCAGGTGAGTCAGCTGTGTCCCCTCTCAACTTCTTGCCTACCTCCAGCTTACTTGCTGGGAGGAGGCAGAATGGGGAGAGAAAAAACAACATTCAACACTGTGCAAGTACTGTTCAGCCAAAACATGGGTGTGTTTGCCCCTGCTCCAGCATGGATCCTCCATGGGCTGCATTCCCTTTGAGGGCATACCTGCTCTGGTATGGAGTTATCTACAGACCAGTTTTTCCACAATTGGTGCCTTGATGTCTCTCTAGTACATTATCGCTGGGTTATGGTGGTTTGGCATTGGCTGTGGGCCAAATGCCCACCAAAGCCACTCTATCACTTCTCTTCTTGGATGGACAGGGGAGAGGGGAAAATATAATAAAAGGCCCATAATAAGATAGAAGCAATTTTAATAATGAGAAGCACGAGCAAAGGCCACACATGGAAGCAAAAGCAAACAAAAGATCTTATTCTCTACTTCCCATCAGCAGACAGAAGTCAGTCACTCCTGGGAAGCAGGGCTCAATGCATAGCAGTTGCTCTGGAACACAGATGCCCTTAAAGAATGTCTTCCCACTACCTTCTTTCACTTAACTTATATATCTGAGCTGACATCATATGTCATGGAATACCCCTTTGGTCAGTGTGGTGAAAGTACCATATGCCTCTGGAGAAGAGGAGGCTCAGGGGAGACCTCGTTGCTGTCTACAACGACCTGAAGGGGGGTTGTAGTAAGGAGGGAGTTGCTGTCTTCTCTCAGGCAACCAGCACGAGAATGAGAGGGCACAGTCTCAAGCTGCATCAGGGGAGGTTTAGGCTTGAGGTGAGGAGAAAGTTCTTCACTGAGAGTCATTCGTCATTGGAATGGGCTGCCAAGGGAGGTGGTGAAGTCACCGTCCCTGGAGGGGTTCAAAAGGGGATTGGACGTGGCACTTGGTGCCATGGTCTATCACAGTATCACAGTATCACTAAGGTTGGAAGAGACCTCAAAGATCATCGAGTCCAACCTGTCACCACAGACCTCATGACTAGACCACACTAAAAATCACTTGTAAAATAAAAATTTGAGAACATAACATGCTTTAACTATTCTTTCTTGTAACAAAATACCTGAATTCCCCCTGTTGTTTTTATAACCTAAAATGAAAATGTTTTTTATACTATAATTAATTTTGACCTTCTTTTTAACTGTTTAACTATGACAAACTGGTGAGTTACCATATAAATCCATGTGAACATATTCCCTAATCACACAACAATTAAGCAATCATGATATTCAGTCCTAATTCAGATGTTTTCTGGTACATTCTTCTGATTGATGCTTTTGATCTCAGATTATCATGACAGTCATTGTAATCGGTGTTAGGTAGGTCTGCTGATTTTTTATTTCATGGGAAATGATGTTTGTCCCATTGTAACCATTTTAGGCTGTGCCTTTAAGAAAGGGACAGTTGCTGGAACACTCTGGATGAATGTTTTGGAATAATAACAAAAACAAAGATAAAGTCTAAATGAATTTCATTGGTAGATTGGTAAAATGCAACTTTAAGTTTTAGTTCAGTTTGAGTCTCTATCTCAGTTCCAGTCTCTTCTGTCTTTTCAGCCTGTCTGCTTCTGAGCAACAGCTGCGGGAGCTAACCTTGATAACAGATATGAAAAAAAAATCATTCTTGCATGCGCTTTGAGCCTAACAGAATTTCTGCCTTAATAATTACCTTTTCTCACTCTCTCTCTCTAACACTTTTCTGAAAAAAGGGAGGTAGGGGGAGAGAGGGGGTATGGGGGGGGAACCCTCCGCTGACTGGAGGAGGGAGTTTTGTTCTGTATTACTTTCTTTGCTGTGTATTTCTGTATATATTGTAAATATTGTATATTGTGTACATATTCACTGCATTTCATCCTGCTTGTGAATATAGCTCATATTTCATCTTTGCTTCTCCGACTGAGTTAGCTGTGGTTTCTTTGTGGGGGAGGGAGAACTGAACTTTCTCTCACCACCACACCCATCCTCTTGATTCTTGTGCTGTTGTTTGCTGAGATGATTGTAGCACTGAAAAGACCAAAAGACCTCCATTCTATAATATACTTGTGTGGTAGGTTGAGAGAGGGCCTAGCTCTCCCTCCCCCACAGAGTAAGAAACCATGGCTAAACTCAGTCGGAGAAAGCAGACTATATTTACAAGCATATATAGGAAGCAGATTATATATAACACAATATATACAGGTATTTACAATATATATACAGAAATATACAGCAAAGGAAAATAACACAACAAAATTCCCTCCCCGAGGAGGGAATTCCCTCCCTGTAACCCCTTCTCTCCCACCCTACCTCCCTTTCTCCCCAAAAAGGGGTTAGAGAGAAAGAAAGGCAAGTTATTAAGGAAAAGAATCGTTATAAAGCTTTCAAAAGCCCATGCAGGAATAGTTTTTACTTATCTCAAGGTCAGCTCCAGCTAGTTCGTTGAAGAAGCAGGCAGGGAGAACAGGCTGAAACCCAAACTCCCAAACTCCCAAACTGAGAAAAAATTCCAACTACCCTACAATTTAAAGTTGCATTTTGTCCATCCACCAATGAAATTCGTTTAGAATATCAGAATGTTTTTGTTCTAGTACCGAAAACATTTAGCCAGTGTCCCAGTACTGTCTGTTTCTTAAAGGCACAGCCTCAAACGGTCACAGTCCACCCCTTTCTAAACAATTTCATTGGCTGTTCATACTGTCCATCCAATCTAAAACAATATTTACAGTTTGTAAGTAAAGTTCATAGTCCATTCTGGCTATGCTCAGATGTAGATGATTCAGAAGTCCAAGAAAATCAGGAAACAGGAAAATGGAAAACAGTTTGTCTCTCCACAGGTGAAGCAAAGAAAAGGGAAATAGGGATACAGGGACTCTCAATTGACTCAGGGCTCTCAGGGTTCTCAGGGTTCGTGCACTGTAGATTCCTCAGGGATTCTTCCTTTGGACGCGATGTAGCTGTACAACAGTCTGAAATCAAACTCTCTCTGCTAAAATTAAATTTCTTTGTGGAATACACTGAATTTCACCATTCTCTTTCATTACCCAATAAGTGTGACCAGGACCTTCAGCTGAAACCACCCGTCGGACAGCTTTAGCCTCTCCTGAGGGCGAAAATACCCAAACAGTTTTACCTAACAGATTTTTTTCTCTAACAACAGGAACTCTATCACGTTCTACTTTCTGTAGCAGATCTGAGTGCGCCAGTCCTGCTCGGTTCACTGAACCTCTACTATTCACCAGCCAGGTTGCTTGAGCTAAATGTTTCTCCCAGTTTTTCAAAGATCCACCTCCCATGGCTTTGAGAGTGGTCTTCAACAAACTGTTGTGGCGCTCAAGCTTCCCTGTAGCTGGTGCATAGTAAGGAATATGGAAAATCCACTCAATGCCATGCTCTTTTGCCCAGGTCTTTACAAGGTTGGTTTTGAAATGAGTTCCGTTTTCTGACTCAATCCTCTCTGGAGTTCCGTGTCCCCACAAGATCTGTCTCTACAGACCGAGAATGGTGTTGCGTGCAGTTGCATGTGGAATTGCATAAGTTTCCAGCCATCCAGTGTTCGCGTCTACCATAGTAAGTACATACTGCTTACCAGAACGAGAACGTGGTAGAGTGATGTAGTCAATCTGCCAAGCTTCACCATACCTGTACTCGGACCATCTGTCACCATACCACAAGGGCTTGATTCGCTTTGCCTGCTTAATAGCAGCACAAATGTCACAGTCATGGATGACTTGTGTGATAGCATCCATGGAAATGTCTATGGATCTGTCACGAGCCCACTGGTATGTTGCATCTCTGCCTTGATGTCCTGATGAATCGTGAGCCCACCAAGCTAAGAATATCTCACCTCGGTGTTTCCAGTCGAGATCAAGTTCAGAGTCCATGTCTGCTTGAGAAACTCTTGCAGCTAAATCTGCCTGATGGTTGTGCTGCTGTTCCTCAGTAGCTTTGCTCTTAGGAATGTGAGCATCAATGTGTCTCACCTTCACTGGAATTCTCTCGACTCGATCAGAAATGTCTTGCCACAGGTCGGCTGCCCAAATAGGTTTTCCTTTCCTCTGCCAACCATTCTTTTTACAGTTCCTTAGCCAACCCCATAGAGCATTGGCTACCATCCATGAGTTGGTGTAGAGATAAAGCTTTGGCCATCTCTCACGTTCAGCTACGTCGAGAGCTAGCTGGACAGCTTTTACCTCTGCGAACTGACTAGATTCTCCTTCTCCATCCTTCGCCTCTGCAACTCAGCGTGTTGGACTCCACATGGCAGACTTCCACCTTCGCTTGTTCCCGACGAGACAACAGGAACCGTCTGTGAACAAAGCATATTTCTTTTCATCATCAGAAAGGTCATTGTAAGGAGGAGCTTCCTCAGCACGAGTTACTCTCTCCTCTGGAGGTTTAGCACAGTTGGTATCTTCAGGCCAACTTGAGATCACCTCCACCACACCAGGTCTTTCAAGATTTCCCATTCGAGCTCTCTGTGTTATCAGAGCCATCCACTTGGACCATGTGGAATCTGTGGCGTGATGTGGTGTGGAACCTTTGCCTTTGAACATCCAATTCAAACCTGGCAATCTGGGAGCTAGGAGAAGTTGTGATTCAGTTCCAATCACTTCAGAAGCTGCTTTTACTCCTTCATAGGCAGCTAGAATCTCTTTCTCTGTTGGAGTGTAATTAGCCTCTGAACCTCTGTAACCTCGACTCCAGAAACCGGGAGGTCGTCCACGTGTCTCACCTGGAGCTTTTAGCTACAAGCACCAGGTTGGACCATTGTCACCTGCAGCCGTGTACAAAATGTTCTTAATGTCTGGACCATCTCGGACAGGTCCCAGACCCACTGCTTGAATTACTTCTTGCTTTATCTGGTCAAAGGCTGCCTGCTGTTCAGGCCCCAGTGGAAACTGTTCCTCTTTCGAGTCACATCATACAGAGGTTTCACAATCTGACTGCATCCAGGAATGTGTAGTCTCCAAAATCCCACTATCCCCAAGAAACGTAGAGTTTCTTGCTTGTTCATGGAATTGGCCATGGTAGAGACTCTATTTACCACATCCACTGGAATGTGTCGACGTCCATCCTGCCACCGCACTCCCAGAAACTGGATCTCCATGGTAGGTCCTTTCACCTTGTCTCTCTTGATAGCAAAACCTGCATTCAGAAGAATGTCAATGATTTTGTTACCTTTCTCGAAGGCTTCCTCAGCAGTTTTACCCCAGACGATGATATCATCTATGAACTAGATTTGTTCTGGAGCAGCACCTTCATCCAGAGCATCATGGATTACTGCATGACAGATGCTGGGGCTGTGGATCCAGCCCATTGGCAATCTGTTGAAAGTGTACTGGATTCCTCTCCAGGTGAAAGCAAACTGAGGCCTGCATTCCTCTGCTATGGGAATAGAGAAGACTGCATTAGCAATGTCTATGGTAGCATACCATTTGGCCTCTTTGGATTCCAGCTCATATTGGAGTTCTATCATGTCTGGTACTGCTGCACTCATAGGCGGTGTTACTTCATTCAGGGCTCGGTAGTCCACTGTCAGACGCCAGTCTCCATTCAGCTTTCGCACAGGCCACACTGGACTGTTGAAAGGTGAATGAGTTTTGCTGATGACTTTCCGACTCTCCAACTGACGAATCAGATTCTGAATGGGCAACAGAGAGTCACGGTTGGTTCTGTATTGTCTGTGATGCACAGTCTGAGAAGCAACTGGGAACTTTATGTCCTGAATCTCGTGTTGTCCCACAACTGCAGATTCTTCAGAAAGCTCTGGTCTAATGGAGAATTTTAATTTTTGTCCATCAATTTCTACAGATGTTACAGAAGTCTATTTGTAACCCTTATGGTCTTTGAAACACTCTTATCTCAGAAAATCAATTCCCAAAATACAAGGTACATCAGGTCCGGTCACAATAGTATGCTTCTTCCACTGTTTACCAGGCACACTTATATCAACTTGCATCTTAGTCAGCTTTTGAAATCCACCAGTGACTGTGGCAATGCCAGCGACGAGCAGTGTGAGCAATCTGGCAGTGCAGGCCTGGAGCCTGACATGGTGGTAGGCCATGCTCAGCATAAGTGCAGAGCCAGCTAGCAGTATGCCAAAACAGTGCTGTGCCTGCAGCACTGTAACTTAAACAAGATGCTGGTAGCTAGAAACATCGCAAGTTATCTTGGGACAACAGGACATGCACCTGCATCAACAAACCTCGCATGTCATCAGTAGTTGGACCAATAATCTATAATAGTGTGATGTGTGATCACTCAAAGGGAACCAATGAGTCCATGCCAACAAGGCACCTGAGTTTATATAAGTTGTGGTTTCCCTTGCTACGCACTTCTTCTTCTTCTGCCTGTCCTGTCTCTTCTCTTTCCATTCTTTGCTGTGCCATGCTCTCGCCATAGGCCTGCGCCATAGGCCTGCAATACTGGAACAATAAAGGATCAGTACCCGATCATATTGGTCAGCCGTATTGATTCCAATAACCTCCGTCCTGAAAAGTGACTTCCAGAATAGTTATAGTCTCTGATCCCTGATAATTTGATGGCATTATGGTGCACTGAACTCCTGTGTCAACCAAGGCCCTGTACTTCTGAAATTTTGAAGTGCCAGGCCACTGGATGTACACATCCCAATAGATTCTGTCATCTCCATTATCCTTCTCCTCCCCCGATCGGAGGCAGGACACCCCTAATTATGGGGAATACATCTGCATGTGCAGTTAGCACAGTGTCTAGTGTCAGAGTTGTGATTGCTGTTGGAGCTATTAGAGTTGTTCTGGGAAACTGAGGAAGTAACAGCCACCCTTCTGGTATTGCTATCTCAGGCTCTGCCACTCTGCAGTTCCCTTAGTCTCCTGAAAAGATCAGAAGTTGGTTGACCATCCCATCTGTTCATGTTCTCATCACACTGATCACACAGAGTTATCCAAATACTCCCACGTGATTGCCTCTGTTGTCTGTTTTGATCTGACCTGTTTTGGAATAGCCTCCTTGGAGGATGTCTGTTTCTAACAGCTGAAATGTGTATCCATCTGGAAGAAGAAGAATAAGAATTGAAATTATCTTCCTGTGCGAATTGGGATATGGAGGTTTTAACTTCCTCCTTCAGCTCTTTCATGCAATTCTCAATTTTTCCAGACAGAGTTTCAATGGCTGAAACCAAAGAAACACATGTGAGACTATCCTCCAGTTGTCTCATTTGGTCAGTGAAATGGCCAACTGTAGGAGGCTCTCCACCATAATTTCTTGCCACAATTCTGCTTGCCAGAATAGTATCATAATTAGGAGGATTAAGTTTGATGAGCTTCTTGGCAAGACCTGTTCCCACAGGAGTTTCATCAGGATTCAGAGTACCATGGTCCCCATGCATCACCTCTCTCACAGCAAACTCTCTCAAGCACTTAATTCCCTCATCCATGGTGTTCCAAGGCTTAGGGTTCCATGGAAGATCATCTGTGTATGGGTACCTCATAAGAGCTGTCAGTAATAGGTGTGTCCTCAGAGAAACCTATCTGCCTAGATGTCTACCTATTCCACTATCTTTTGAGAGGGCTCCAAGCTGAGATGCTGACTTGTCGCCCACTATTAAAGCTGGTGGGCCTGTATCAAAACACCTGCCAAGCCATGCTAGAATTGGCTCATTCTCTCCTCTAATGTAATCCTTTCTCACATGCCTGATTTCCTGTCTGGGCATGTTTGCTGTTTGGATGTCATCCTGATCGTTGTCTTCATCAAATTCCTCCTCTTGAGTCTGCTGTCCCAATAATCCTAATGATACTCTTCTAAGGACCTCTTTAAGTTCAGAAGCACCTCCATTAGCTCCTGACCTACCAGAGCCTGTATCCTGTCCTGCATTCCCACTTTCCATTGATGGTCTCAGTAGTTCAGCTATACCTTTAAGGCAAACTTTCCATTCTCAGAGGATCCTTTTTAACAGCAGAAGGTCCCTCACCAGCAGAGGGATCTTGCTGTTCCTCCTGTCTCTTGTTCTTCCCCTGCCTTGTGCCTGCCCCTTTTCTCCAAAGCTGCAATTTGTTTAACTGGGCTGAGTTTGAATTTACAGCAGGCTTTGCAGAAGCAGAGGAGGTTTGCAAGGGAGCAGCATTGGCAGGTAGGCTTTAAGACCCAGCGGCTGCTGCAGAGGTCACCCCCAGTCCTGTTGCTGTGGGAGGAAGTGATTTTGCCTCTCTAATGGCTGCTGGTGAGGCTGCAGCTGCCATCTTAGCTGCTGGTGCTGCCATTGGTGGCTGCATCTGCCCCCCCACTGGCTGAACACCAGAACTGGCAGTGGTCTCATTGACAGCTGCCTTATCAATGACTCCTCCCTGCCTATTCCTAGACATTTGCCCTGTACCTTCTTCATCACTAGAAATCTCTGCGTTTGAGTTAGAGCTACTTCTTCTGCACCTATGCCTGCGCCATCTAAATATAGAACACCTGTTCCCTGCACGTCTCTCCTGGATCATAGCCATTAACAAGAACACATTAATTATTACTGACAACAAAATCACATGTAGCAAATAAATCACTTTGGAATCCCAGCTGCTCACATAGCTCTCACTTACAGGAATGCTGAATTCATATATTTCTGCTGGCAGGTGAGTGGTAACATTACCGTACTTTTGAAGCCAAAGAAATCCTAAACAGCGGTCATAAAGCATTTTTAGCTTGTACTTAAACCAAAGGAACAGTTTATATGCCGAATATCTTCCCAGCTTATCAAACATCATTCCCATGCACCATCTATAAAAATCACCATCATAGAAGAATATATCAAATGCCACAGAACCCAAAACAGCTTCATTTTGCTTCCTTAATCTGAGCAGGAATTAATCAAGCAATTGCCCCACATAATTTTTTTTTTTAATGTGATGGGTTGAAGTTTCCCCCAGCATTAACTTTTAGCCAGACTAACTCAGTTAGAAGCAAATGAAGCTGTATTTACAAGCAAAAAACTACACTATACAATAGAATGCAACGAATATGTACAAAATATACAGAATTTACAATATAATACAGATATTTACAATTAGCAAACAACATGGAAACCCCCCGGTCAAAAAAAAAAAAACAGGGAAGCTGCTCCCCTGCCCCACCCCCCCCAAAACCTCCCAGATCCCCCTGTACCAAGAGAGAGAGAGAAGCTGAGAGAAAGCAGTGTTAGTCTCAAGGCCAGCCAGAAACAGCACGTTATCTCCCGGATGAAGCAAAACAGCTAAGATCAGAGGAGAAGAGAAAAGGAATGAGAATGGAAGTGAAATGTGAAGGATTGTTATGATACAGCTTCTTTTATCCCAGACATTTATCCAATGAATTTGTTTAGAATAATCTTTTGTTTTCCTTTTTACACCCAATAGTGATTTATTTATATTTTTCTACTTTTCTGCTCAAAATCTGCAGCTAAATTTTAAAGGCATAGCCTAAAACTACCACAGCACCTCAGGGCACAAGCCTGTGTTGCATTCCAAATTAGTTGGTTACCTTTTGAAAAGTCAAAATTAGATTTACAACATACTAATAAGAATTCTTGTTACACAAGGATATTCCAGAAACTGAAGAGCCATTGTAAAAAGACAGGAAATGTTTACCCTCAAGGAGAAGAAAGGTGCCATTCTTCATTTCCCCCAGAAAATGGCTCCCAGAGAAGAGGAGGAAAAAGGTACAATTGTTAATTGTGTCTCAGAGCTGGGTCACAGAGTACTGGGACAATGGCAATGCATGGCACAGACACCAAATTATGCTTAAGGCCAGTGTTTTTACCATAGCTCTCCCAAGCAAGTAACAATGAAGTTTTGCAAACTGCAAAAGCTGAAAGCAGGCATTAACAAGCTCCAGAGTGTGAAGCAGAGCAAGAGGTGGAACATGCCATGCAGCAGATGATGGAATAAAGAAACCAGTATTGAGAACAAACAAGTCAACACTGTGATCACTTGCCAAGTAATAACCAAACAGCTCTAACAAGTATAAATGTAGTCTAGCACTTTCAAATCTGTTGTTATCTAGAACTTCTCAAGCCCCACATTGGGTTCCAGAAAGGATTGTGGCAGGTTGACCCCAGTCAGCATCTAAGCCCCCACCCAGTCACTTGCTCAATCTCTGGAAAAGCAGGGCCTCATCACGTCTAAGAGTTACTTGAGAAGACAAATGCCTTAACCTTGAACACCTTCCTTCTTCCTCCTTTCCTACAACTTTATTGCTAAGTATGACACCATATGGTATGGAATATCCCTTTGGTCAAATTGGGTCAGTGTGATGAAGAGGTTATTAATTTATTAATATGAAATATGAAATATGAAAATATTATTTGCATTAATTATCAACATTCTTAATAACCAATTAATCACTAATTTATATACATGTTCTAGTGCACGTTTGTAAAATACATTCCATAAGTGGTTTAGTATTGTAATTAGAGCTCAATTGGAATATTTACAGAATCACTTTCTATATTTATATAACGAAGGGTGCAGTTCCACCGCTTGGCCACTAGATGGCGAGTCGACGGGGCTCGGGTGGCTAATTAAATATGTACAGCAATGTTTCTATGCGTCAGAGATTACTCTAGTTCCTAGGCTGGTCTGGATGGCGGCGCTGGGTGGCTCTCTCTGCAGCAGTGGAGAGGAGATGGAACCTGGGCTTAGGTGGTAAGCAGGTTCCCTTGCAGAATTCAGCAGGTTCCCTTCAGACCATAGGGAGCGGTCCTGCGGCGTCGGCCCGGCAGGGCTGGCAGGGCTGGTGCCGGGATGGGGTCGGCCCTCAGAGTCGGTCCTTATGGTTGGCTCGCATGGCAGGGTGGGGCGACGGTTCCCAATAGGCGGGCTCGGAGGCTTCCGATCTGATACACAGGGTCAGTCTGTTGCTTAAGGCTAAATCCTTTTCCCCGACAGTTGGGCAGATAGATCTTACCCTTGGGGGTCCAGTCCTCTGGAGGCATGATGGGCTCTCCCAGTCGGTGTGACTGGCTGTAACGATGCTGGGCTTCTTGGGCTCGGCGAAGGTCCCTCCTCTGGAGATAATTCTCAGGGCTAAGGCTCAATGGGCCTGCCTGGATACAGGCTTCTTCTCATTGTGCAGAGGCTTCTAGTATGCTTGCATGTATGAGAGAGAGGAGAACTAACAGCAATTAGCTCAATAGCAGAGGCTATGGCACGAGCATTGTCCTCTCAAGCAAGGAGAGAGACAAAGTGAAAGAGGGGGCAACTTGTTTACCAACTGGGGTAATACTTATAGGTTCCTCGAGGCTGGGTTTGACCAATGGGCACTCTTGTAAACAACTGGCTTCAGCCTATAGAAAGCGTAAAGCTAGAATTATACCCATTCTTGGTATTTGCATGAGCATCCCATGCACTGGGTGCGGTGCAGGGGTCCATGCTGGCCTGGCTAATGCCTTGGCTTTTGTCTCCCTCATGAAGGAGGGAAACTTGTCCACATGCTGGGACAAGATTCAATATCTGAGCATGTTGCAGTTTGAGCTGGGTGCCCCCCTGGTGTGTTCACTTCCTGTGTCCAGAAGTCCAGCCCAGAGGGATGGACACAGGAAATTGTGTGTATTTCCTACCATAATTCCTTGCACCACTATAAGATCCAGTGCGGGGTCTAGCACTTTCTCTTTTCTTCCTCCTCCGTCAGCCGGTAACTGGGGGAGATGTCTGCTGGCTTTGGGCCTGGCTAGGCCCAAGGCCACGGGGGGATGGGCAGTCTCAGGTCTGGCCAGCTGAGACTGGCCCAGCAGAGGGAGGGGGAAGAAGGAGCCCTGAGGGTCTCGGGTGTACCCTCAGGTGGGAATGGGATGCCTCTGGGTTTGCTTTGGGATCTTTTCTTTGTCACTGCGCTTTGGGTTTTCTGTAACATTCACTGCTTTCTATTTAAACTTTCATCACTTTTGCAATCCGTTTGTCTGAGTGTCTTATTCCTGCCCGTGGTGGGGAGAGAGGGGGCTGCCTCAACCCAGCACATTCTTGGTAGCAGAGGATGGTTGTTGTGGGGAGGGGGTCTCCCTCTAACCCCACCACATTCTTGGCGAGCCAGGCAGGAGGGGAGTTTGTTATTGTGCACATTCTGCAGATCGGATTGCAAAAGATAAGAAAGTTTAAATTTAGTTCTGGGCGTCGTTCTGGTTTTCTGGCAGTTGGGGCTCAAAGTGTTGTTGTTGGGGCGATTGTGTGAGTTCTTGTGGATTACAGGGGGACACCTGGTGCGTGGCCGGTGGCACAGAGCCCCTCCTGCTATTTCAAGCAGGGGTGGCTCTTAACCAGAGCCACCAGACCAGGTCTTTCAAGATTTCCCATTCGAGCTCTCTGTGTTATCAGAGCCATCCACTTAGACCAGGTGGAATCTGTAGCATGATGTGGTGTGGAACCTTTGCCTTTGAACATCCAATTCAAAACTGGCAATCTGGGAGCTAAGAGAAGTTGTGATTCAGTTCCAATCACTTCTGAAGCTGCTTTCACTCCTTCATAGGCAGCTAGAATCTCTTTCTCTGTTGGAGTGTAATTAGCCTCTGAACCTCTGTAACCTCGACTCCAGAAACCAAGAGGTCGTCCACGTGTCTCACCTGGAGCTTTTTGCCACAAGCACCAGGTTGGACCATTGTCACCTGCAGCCGTGTACAAAATGTTCTTAATGTCTGGACCATCTCGGACAGGTCCCAGACCCACTGCTTGTACCACTTCTTGCTTTATCTGGTCAAAGGCTGCTTGCTGTTCAGGTCCCCAGTGGAAACTGTTCCTCTTTCAAGTCACATCATACAGAGGTTTCACAATCTGACTGCATCCAGGAATGTGTAGTCTCCAAAATCCCACTATCCCCAAGAAACGTAGAGTTTCTTGCTTGTTTGTGGGATTTGCCATGGTAGAGACTCTGTTTACCACATCCACTGGAATGTGTCGGCATCCATCCTGCCACTGCACTCCCAGAAACTGGATCTCTGTGGTAGGACCTTTCACCTTGTCTCTCTTGATGGCAAAACCTGCATCCAGAAGAATGTCCATGATTTTGTTACCTTTCTCAAAGACTTCCTCAGCAGTTTTACCCCAGACAATGATAGCATCTATGAACTGGATGTGTTCTGGAGCACCACCTTCCTCCAGAGCATCATGGATTACTGCATGACAGATGCTGGAGCTGTGGATCCAGCCCACTGGCAGTCTGTTGAAAGTGTACTGGATATCTCTCCAGGTGAAAGCAAACTGAGGCCTGCATTCCTCTGCTATGGGAATAGAGAAGAAGGCATTAGCAATGTCTATGGTAGCATACCATTTGGCCTCTTTGGATTCCAGCTCATATTGGAGTTCCATCATGTCTGGTACTGCTGCACTCATAGGCGGTGTTACTTCATTCAGGGCTCGGTAGTCCACTGTCAGACGCCAGTCTCCATTCGGCTTTCGCACAGGCCACACTGGACTGTTGAAAGGTGAATGAGTTTTGCTGATGACTTTCTGACTCTCCAACTGACCAATCAGATTCTGAATGGGCAACAAAGAGTCACGGTTGGTTCTGTATTGTCTGTAATGCACAGTCTGAGAAGCAACCGGCAACTTAATGTCCTGAATCTTGTGTTGTCCCACAACTGCAGATTCATCAGAGAGTTCAGGTCTAGCAGACAGCTTCAGCTTTTGTCCATCAATTTCTACAGAAGCTACTCCAAAAGCCCATTTGTAACCTTTAGGGTCCTTGAAACGCC